>NW_027072034.1:153772578-155090078 GCF_038088225.1 Cyrtonyx montezumae | reverse complement strand
ATTATATGTTGTAAGGTTATAGGGTCAGCCTTGGGGAGAGGACATGAAGTGACTGGGACACCAGTGAGCTCTGTTAGGAAGGATGTGTCCAGCACAGCCTCCCCTGTGGGCTGCCACATCCCAGCTGAGTGCTAGAAGGAGTGAGGATGCGGAGCAGGACTACTAGCTTAGAAAACAAGAATTAGGAAAAGCTGGGATAACAATGGACTCATCTTGGTTGAGCAACCAAGACAAGGGCAGAAATTGCCCTTCTGCCTCCACATTTTTATTTTTCTTTCTTTTCTTTTTTCCTTTCCCCAGCAAGCATTTAACGCCACAGCGGTGGTGCGACACATGCGGCGGTTACACCTCGGCAGCAGCCTGGACAACACGAGTGCCAGTGTCTCAGGCACACTCAGCCTCGCCACACCGCTGCCCGAATCCACCACCCGGAAAGACTGTGAGTAGTGGGAGCAAATCTGTAGGAAACGCATTTTCTCTCTGCCCTCCAGGCTGCAGTCCTTGCTGCCAGCAGGTGTTTAAAATAAGGACTGGAAATGGACTGAGGCTCTGGTGTTAAACTGGACAAAATGTAATGATTCTATTGGAAAACGTGACGCACTGAGAAGTTGAGCTTTCAGCTCAGTGTGGTATTTGGGAGGGCAATGTTCTTACAGTTGAGGTGGGAAAAAGACCCAGAGGCTGATCAGCAAATAGCTGTGTACTCAGCTGAAAGCTGGCAGAGTTTCATCCAACTGTTTGTGTTTGATTTTCAATGTTGAGATAAAACCCTTTTTTTTTTTTTAATTTTTTAAATCAGTTAAAATTGGCTTGCTTTTCATTTTCCATGAGGGAGACAGATCCTTCCAGTCCAACCCAACTGGAGCCAAATGAAGCTCCTGCAAAAGGAGGTTCAATTGTCTGAGAAGGCTCAGGCTCTGAGCACTGCCACAAAGCCCAGACCCTGCCCTGTTCGTTCTAGGCAGCTGTGGAGAAATTCAGGATGTGCAAAGGAGTCAGATGCTCAGGGTGTATATTTTTTCTGAATGCCAAGAGAGAAGACATGGCAGGGGAGGGAGCACTTGGAAGGCAGAAATGTTTCCTTAGCAGTGAAGCCTATTTAATCTCTGACTTCAGGGCATTTATTGTGTTCCCTTCTGTCCATCTGTAGAGATTTTTATTTCTGCCCAGTGCCAAACCCTATGGCTGCTGCCAAAAAAAAAAAAGCATCCCTGCCTCTGACATCTACAAAGGACTGATGCAGCACTGACCAGTAGCAAAGCACTTTAAGCATATGCTGGCAATGCAAAAATGTTGAAAACCCATACAGTGGAGAAATGCATCTTAATTTTGCTTCCTGCAATAGTACAAACCCCAGTTAAGTCTATGGCTTTTGTTGGCATAACTGGTGAGTGATAATGTCTATCCATCCAGTTGATGGATGATCAATATCAAAAGTTGATCATTATTGGCTCTGTGAATTCTGAATAGTAATGGGAAAATATCTGTCCATCACAAAGGGAAGAAATCAGCCTGCTTAATGGCTACAGCATCCCAAAGGTCTCTGGACAGAATCCAGCTATAATTTGCAGTGGATAAGTCAGCAAGAGTATGAAGGATAAAACCACATGTATTGACTAGTGATTTTTTTTTTCATGTCAGATATATAAAACATTCATTTATATACATATAAAGTATTCATTTCCAGGCGTTCCAGGTTAAATTCAACAGTAGAGCTTTCCAGAAAATGCTAAAGAGTTTTCCTTTCTCAGATGAATTTACTAAAGAGAAGAGTTAGGAGATGTTGGAAGTCCCAGGGAACTGGTAAGGAGAGTCAGGAGCAAATACAGGGAGTGACATTAAGAGGCAACTGATGTATTTTATACAGCCCACCAAATGCCTCCTTCTGGGAAGAAAGAAACCTTGGAGATCTGGAGAGTGTCTTCTCTCTTTTCTCCTTAGTGATTTTCTCTTGGGACAGATTTCTTGCACAGAAAAGATCCCATGTTGCAAGTTACATGAAACGTCTGTGACACCATTATAAAATATAATCCTGCCTTATGCTATTAGTAGTATGTTTAATGAGCTCTCTGGACAGTTTCAAATGAAGCAATTTCACATCACTAAAGACAATTAAATACAGCCCTAGCTTGAGAGAAGATTATGTCAGACTGCATCCTAATTCTTTTGCTCTGTTAAGTCAGAACAAGAACATACATGTGTACGGGTTACACTACCTGACTAGATGAACCAGTTGGGATTTCTGCAGTGCATTGATCTGATTTTCAGTCTCATCTGCCTGATTTGTTTTATTTAGATGTGACCGGGCTGCCTAGATTAATTAAAGAGCCTAGATCTCTGTCAAATGTCAATACTGCTGTGAAATGGGATGAGGATGAGAGTAGGTCCAGCGTAGCTGTCCCCAAAGCTGAAACATCATCTCCAGGCATAGGAAAGTAGGCAAAAGTCATAATAAGCATTGAAAAGATGCAAGAGGCCACACCACATCAGACTCTAGAGTTAGATATATTAATATAATTTCCATCCATCCCTTACTTACCAGGCTGGAAAAATTAACTGCATTTCTCATCACACTAAGCCTACATCTTTTCAGAGCTAGGTGCCACTTGTTGCTGCCGGGGTCCCACTCAGCTCCAAGTGGCACAGACCCCATGGGAGGACAAAATTCAAGGAGCTCCCCTGCAGAGTCTCCAAGGCTGCTGGGAGAGGGGCAGATGCAGAGTGGAAAGCTTTGTTGAGGACAGATTTTATTGCTCGTCATGAATGCTTTCCCTTGGAACAGTCAAGGTTGTGCTGGAATATCAAAATCTAGAATCAGTCATTCAACACTCAGCCCACTTTGTATTCTTCAGGTGTTATGCTTGGGAGGGCTGTGATTTTTAGGGAGGGTTCACTGGAAGTGGTTTGCTGGAGGGTTCACTGGAAGTGGGCACAGTCTATAAACTTTTCTGCTTAGCTGAAATCCCATTCTTTTCATTAAAAAAAAAAATCTGTGAGAAGTCTTTAATTAGTTCAAAAGCAGCTGCTGGGTAAAAGTTGTGTCTGAGCACTTTAGCTATATCAATTTATGTCTCTTAACTGGAAGTCTTGGAGACATACTGGTAAGTCCTGGAGCAACATAAGGTATTCCTGAAGTGATGTCCAAGTCACACAGATTTACATTTCCTCTAAATTTAAAGGAACTCACCAATGAGTTTGACCCACTATACTTTTTTATCAGTAGCTCAGCAGAATGCCTGGGGAAATGTTTTTAGCCCAGGTGCATAGTCTGTTCATTTAGCTAGATGTCCTTGATGAGAAATTTAATCATCTTTGAGGAAAATTACTTTGAGCAAATACAATGCTGGAGGGACTTTCAAATCCCACAGCTCTTTGTCTTAAGCCCCAGAAATCTGGCTGAACACATAGCAAAGCTGGACGTTTATTCATTGTGACATGTGTGTGCAACTGCTGGTGGCTGTGGGCCAGGAGGACAGAAGATCCCCATGGATGTACTCAGCCAACCCATCACTGAAGGAAGAGCACCGTCTCCAGCTGTGGTCCCCTCCTCCCATGAGCATGCTGCAGAAACAACACAAGCTCAAAAAAGCTCAAAAAAACTTTGCCCACATTCCCCCACTCCAAAATTAACATTTCTAACTGTGTTTCTGGCTTTCCTTTTAGGTATGTCTCCATCCACTCTCTGTAGTTTTGTTTCATCTGCTTCTTCAGGCGTTTCGGCGGTAGGAGGGGACCGGAGACCCAGACCCACCACAGTGACCACAGTGCACACAGGGAGCAAGTGAGAGCCCGTGTGGCCAGGAGCAGGCAGGCACAGGGCTGTGGATTCCTCCAAGCCACCCCTCGCCCTGCCCCACATACTCGACGAAGGACTAGAAGAAAGAAGATTTTTTATGGCCATATTTTATACTGCAATTCTGAAATATTTCATTTATCACAAACTGCAATGACTCCAGGGGGAACGGATCTAACAGTCTCTGGTGCTGTACATATATATACATATATACAAATATATATATATATATGTGAGTCTAGCAATGTTCTAACTAATGAACACTCATTCTTTTCCCCAGTGACTTACTCTTTTCTCAGTGTAGGTAACAGTATATGTTGTTGGTTTTTGTTTTTGTTTTCCATTAACTACAAACAACTGGATTATTTAAATAGATAAACTTTTCTGAGCATTACATATATTTTTTCTTTTAAGAAGTACTTCCAGTAATGTCTCTCCTCCCAGTTCTGGGGGAATATGCTGTTTCCGTAGGTAGGAGTTGGCATGAACTTTGCAGTGCAGGGGAATTGCAATGGCATGCCATTCCTCACTCCTCAGACTGTACTGCAAGTCTGTCTGGCTTTGGCAGAGCTGCTGCTGCTCAGAGTAAGAAACTGCTGCTTTCCCTCCCCTCCTCCTCCTTGAAAGCCATGGGCAGAGTTCAGTTGCCACCAGCCAGATTCCTGCAGAGCTGTGAGCCTGCAGTACCCTTGTTTGAGAGGAGAGGTTGGCACACATTACCTTTGAGGAGCAGACCAGAGCTGAGCAAAGAAAAGAACAGAGACTCATCCTCCAGCAATTTCCCCCTTGATAATCCCTTCCACTGTGCATTCTGGGCAGAGCAAAAGAAAAGGAAGATGTGGGGCCCAGAGTAGTAGTTGTCCTCTGCCACCATCTCACTGTGCCGCCCTTGTGGAGGACATTTAATTCCCATCCTCCCAGCCCATCTTTGTACTGGGAGCACACCCAGCCCATGCTCCCTGCACCACAGCTGCTGAACATCCACAGCTTAATGGAGCTTTGCCCTCTGCTGCTGATCCTCAACAGCTGTCAGAGTCAGCAGTCGTAAATGAGGATCAGGACCCAGATTGAATAGGAGCGATGCTTGCATTCCTCTATAAAGCTACAAAAATTAACTCAATTTCAGTTATTTTTAATTACTTAATGCATGCATTTTCAAGGCTACAAATCCTGGTGCATCATCTAGGAACAGTCATCCTTAATGTTGTGTAGTCATGCATTAATTCACCTTGGTATAGAGAGAAGAGCAAATCTGACATCGTTTACCCAACTGCTTCACATGACCCCAAACAGGTCCATCCTCTGCGAGAGGCACAAGCTTTGTGCTCATTTGCCATGTTCACAATTATCCTGCACAAAAAATTGTGAAAGCCAGTCACAGACTGAATGTATCGGGCAATAGTGAAAAGCCATAAGATACTCGTCATTGAGACCTCAGAATCTTTCTTCAGATTCACTTGGTTGGCTTTGACCAGCAGAGCTGGGATTTCATCCATCCTATTTTGTGTCCTAGGTGTTGGAAAAGCAGGTGGCAACGAGCACCAAACCCGTTTGAAGAGACCACCCTTTTGGTGGCACTTAGTAGGGTTCTAGTTTCCTTTCTATTAAGCTATTCTACATGTTCAGGGGACTGTAGCATATTTGAGTGAGTCTCCAATCTTGGGACAGCTGTCAATGCCTGCAGGGATTAGCAAAGCTCTTTTGGGTTGCATATGATCATTCACGGGCACACTTGGTCTGCTGTTGCTGTAGCAAAATCAGAAAGACACAGTGTCCTTGTTTTATGAAAGTTGCCACATATTGGTAGCAAAACTCCCTGTAATTTCCCCTCTGAGGACTTCTGACCAAGACCAAATAGCAGAAAGTGTCATGCCCAGACCATTGTCACGAGGTACTTGTCCTTCACTGACAAAGGGTCTTCCTGCAGTGGTAGCTGGAAATTGGGAAAGTAGAATTTACACTCTTGCCAAGGCTGCTTTATTTTGCCAGCTTAAGTAAGCAAGCCTTAGTTTAGGAGAGACTCCTATCACACAAATATGAGTTATTTTGAACACAAGTGATTTCATAAACTTGACTCTCTTTCAGTTCTATGTATGTACATGGTCAGTCTCCAGATTCTAAGTCAGTGGAGGTCCCAGTGGAGTTCCCATTTACTCACATGCATCCGAAAGCAGGATTTGGTTAAAGGGTATTTTTGTTTTTGCCCAACCATGGTTGGGACTCAGTGCTTCAGTGCTTCCTTTTCATATTCTCTTCTGAAATCTGAGGTTTGAGCTCAGTGTAGTTGGCTGAGGCCATCATGCAAAATACACCATCCAAATGTATCTTTGCAGGAAAGAAAGAAAAAGAAAGAGAAAGAAAGAAAGAAAGAAAGAAAGAAAGAAAGAAAGAAAGAAAGAAAGAAAGAAAGAAAGAAAGAAAGAAAGAAAGAAAGAAAGAAAGAAAGAAAGAAAGAAAGAAAGAAAGAAAGAAAGAAAGAAAGAAAGAAAGAAAGAAAGAAAGAAAGAAAGAAAGAAAGAAAGAAAGAAAGAAAGAAAGAAAGAAAGAAAGAAAGAAAGAAAGAAAGAAAGAAAGAAAGAAAGAAAGAAAGAAAGAAAGAAAGAAAGAAAGAAAGAAAGAAAGAAAGAAAGAAAGAAAGAAAGAAAGAAAGAAAGAAAGAAAGAAAGAAAGAAAGAAAGAAAGAAAGAAAAGAAAAGAAAAGAAAAGAAAAGAAAAGAAAAGAAAAGAAAAGAAAAGAAAAGAAAAGAAAAGAAAAGAAAAGAAAAGAAAAGAAAAGAAAAGAAAAGAAAAGAAAAGAAAGAGCAAATGGATTTCTATCTGCAAACCAAAGATCAGTGATGGGAGTTAAAGCAGATGTATTGTCCCATATCCTGCAGTTGTAGAGTTCCCATACACCAGCTTGCCCTCCATGCTCAAATTTCCTTTGTTTTTTTCCTGCAGGAGCATTTCTTCCTTCCAAACATGCAATTGTGTTTTTGTACCTAATATTCTTGCATAGTTATGTAATTTATCATCATTCTCATAGGCATGTTATCAACCACTGGGATCCTAACGTGAGCACTTAGAAGCAAAATTGTTTATGATACAATTTTGGGTGGTGGGAAGCTCTTCTTTTGCATCAGTAAAATATAGCTGGAGACCTGACCAAGTTTGTTGCATGCATAGAGATATCTCAAAACCAAGACCCAAAGTATTCTTTGGTTAAAACTTATCAGTTTAAACCAGACCAAATCTGTTTACCAGGATGACTTAGCAGCACTCGGATGAGAAGTGTAGGTGCTGGAGCCAATTGTCCTTTGGCAACAGACTGGCACAGCAAATGCTTCAGCATCACTCCAGTAAATAGTATGTGCCCAAAAGTAGAAGATTCGAAGCAAATCCAGATTTCGCCATGCAGAGCATGTAGAAAAATCCTTCTGGGCTCTTTCCCAATGGGCTGTCCTACTAAACATGGTGTGATTTACCCCTTGCATGAGGACTTCAGCCTGGACTGGCCTGTCTGTTACTCTTTTCTGCTTTACTTGACTGGCACCAATGTGTTTTTTGTTTGTAACTCATTTTCCTGAGCTCCTTCCCCTTCTTTTTCTTTGCTTGCAGCTTTGATTGTTGATTTTTACCTTCAGAGTCACAGAGGCCATCTTTGATGCCAACAGCAGTGCTCTTGCTGGGAAAAAAATAAAAAATAAAAATAAAAACCTAAAAAATAAAAACCTCCAGCTGTTCCTTAGCCTGCAGAAGAAGTGCGAGGACAGGTTGCCCGTGAACTCTGCGAGATGAAAGTCAGTGTTGCAGTGTCAGGGGCTTACACTGCTGATTTTGCATGTGAATTCATTCCCAGTGCATCCAAACTTCCTGCTGGATCACCCCTTCTGCAGCACAGAGTGGACGTTGGCCCCACCACACAGCATGGGGAGAGCAGGAGGACAGGGAAACATGGCAGTGATGCTTTCCTGAGACTGTTTTACCCTACTGGTGATGTCTTTTCTGTCCTGGTTGCTTTTGTGCAGGTGCCATTAAAGTAGTGGCCCCCCCCAAAAAAAAATATATATATAGGATTTGACCTGCTCCTTGTGTGTCGTGGTTGTGGTGCTGAAATAAACCAAGCAACAATAGAGAAATGAACCACAGAAAGCAGTATCAGCCCACTTGGTAGACATCTTTATGTAGTGCTACAGAAGGCATTAGAATAGATTTTGCTCTGTGCATGTTCCCTGCATACCTCCATGGCTACTGATAGTATTTTTTCTATGAGCAGTTTTAATTCCTGCTTAGCCCTGAGGAGCTTTGGAGTTTGCCCAAAGCATTTGCCAGTCCTTGGGGCCAGCACAGGCCCTGACTTCTGTCTTTTCTCCCCAAATCCTCTGCAAATCAGAGCTCAAGAGATACAATTGAAACCAGCCCCAAGGCTGCCCCTCCTTAAACATGACCCTTCTTTTAGCAAAACAAGCTCCCAGAGAAAAACAGACAGCTTTTCGCCATCAGCAAGAAAAGAGAGTGTTGTCCTTCAGCGTAAATTTGTAAGATCAGCTATAGGAAAAGCTCTGCTAAAATTTCCCCATTGAGTAAGAGCTCTAGGTCTGAGCAGTGCTAGCTAGGTAAGCCCTCCATAAAAACACCAGATCAGTTCTGACAGTGAGTTCATGCAGACAGTAAACTGTTGCTTTTTCTCCTTCTAAAGACCTGGAGGATTCTTATACTTGCAAAGTGTCAGTTTCTAGACTAAGCCCCAAGGTACCTTCTTTAGATGTTCCCATTTAATGAGATTACTTTTGCTCTTTCTCCTATGCATGTTTATCTGGTAGAACTGGAGCCTGAATGCATCCCTGAAATTATTCATGGGAAGGGAGTTTTGCCTTCGATATCACGCTTATTTGCACTAGAAACTCAATGCTAAGATTTACACTCATTCAAGCAAAGTGCAGAAACACACACAAAGATGACTGCATCCAAGGAAAACAGCATCAAAATCAAGCACAGAGGATGAGGAGCTGAGGAACCTGCTCACAAGCACTGTGCAAACAGTTTCCCCTGGTACATTTCTCATCCCTGACTTCTTGCCCAACAGCAGTTCTACCCCAGTCCACCCTTCCCTGAAACTGGGTCCTGCCTGTCTATCCCTGTGTACGTGCATGTGTGTGCATGTTGCAGCCCCAGGGATCACAGGTCCCACTGGTGGGAAGCCAGGAGCTGGCTCAGGTTTTTTGGTCTGACTTTGTGCTGTTGGGTCAAAGCTGTGTAAATAGTGTTTAAAGCCAAGGATAAAGGCTCTTTATCCAGACTGATTTTCAAGACCCCTTCCCCACTTTGAAGCAGGCTTTGTCCTCTGCTCTGTCCATTTTTTTTCTGCTATTATTTTTCCTCCACTTCATAAATTATAAGGTCAGAAGAGGCTCTTACATTTTTCCATGCCCTAGTGTGGAATCAGGGCATGTATGCTCGCGAGCGCTGTGAAAAAACACTGCTGAGCTAATGGTGACATCGAAATGTCCAATAGATGCATGTTACTGCACTGCATGTATTAAACTACTGTTCACTACTTTTGTATTTCCTGAGCCTTTTCTTCATGCACATTCAGTCCAGCCTTTTTTCCAAGGGGTTTCTTCTAGGTTTTGCTTTCAAATGACTCAATGTGTCTGTAACTTGAAATCCATTGTTAAGTTTGAGTAAATGCAAAAGCCAATGTTTTGTAAACAAGATACTGCAAAACCTGATAATGTATTTTGTCTTTCTGTGGAATGCTCTGCATGTACACAGCATGCACAGGAAGAGCCACCATCGAGAATAGCTTAAAACTATGCAGCAGTCACATACACACTACTAGAAACAGGGAGTCGGGGAGGGTCCCTCTGAATATGATGACAAAAAGGTTGAACTGCATCTAACATACCTTCCTGGGTTGTCTGTGCTCAGGTCTGCCAAGAAGTATGTCAGTGTGTCTCTTTAGGGTTGTGGGTTGGGTTTTTTTGGTTCTTTTTTCTTAGTCAAATCTTTGGCTGGTTTGTTCAATTCTTAGTATTTTTCTCTTCCCATGAGGGATTTCTTTCTTGCCTGCTGCAGAATGAACTGCATTGTGGGGACCAAGATGCTGTGATTATTTGCCTGAACTAATTAGGGCAACAAGTTGAGCTAATGAGCTCATCATTTTCAAAGCACATTCCCTAGTATCACCACCTAAATACTTGCACTCAGTCCTTCAGCACCTCCACATAGCAGCACCACCATCTATTCACTGAAGAGTTTGGAGCGGTATTTCTCCTTCCTCCACATGGAAATCGTGGCTTTGCTTTTTCTTCCCTCAACCATTGACCCATTTTCATTTGTGCTGGTCTTTCTATGGCAGAGCAGGTTACAGAATGGTCTCGTGGTGTTTTTAGCATACCTGCTCCAGTCCTTTTGTGAGAGTTGGCAGGACATTGGCTCCAGCTCCTCAACAGTCACTACTTTCATGTGGAAGATGTTCATTTTCCCAAAGCTCAAAACAAAGTCACCTTGAAAGGCTGAGAAGTGGCCTTCTGATACAAGCATGCTAAACTGCTTTAGGGAAAGCCCTGGTGGTATAAGGAGAAGATTGCCCTCCTTGGAAGCTATGTCATGGACAACTCTGCGGTGACTGAAAGAACCAAGAAGGCTTGAGCCTACCAGCCAGCATGCTGTGCCATCTCCAGGGCGCTGCCTACGGGTATAAAAATCATCATTAACAGTAGTTGTAAGTCTCCCCATCTCAGGTTGCCATGGCAGCATGTGGTGTGAGGCTCCAAGAGGAACTGGATGTGTACTGTGGTTCCCAGTGGGTGGGAGATCCTAGGAAGTTCTCAGAGCAGCTCTAAGTTTTTCCATCTATCACTTGCATCCCACAAGTCCAGCTGTTGTTGTGCATGCCTTCTCTTACCAGGGCTAGCCATAGCTTCACCCTCAAAGTGAAGAGCATGGAAGGCTGTGGCTTAGTGGGAGATACATTGTGGCTCACATTTCTGGTCAACCCAATGTCAGCACCCCATTGCTCATTTACGTCCAGTTAAGAAGCAGCATTTTGGTCAATTTGGGCCTTTTTTAATATATATTGTTATTTGATTTGGGTCAGCAAACAACCAATAGAAGCCCAGTTTGTCCAGAGCAGTGCCTCCCCAATATCCTCAACTGCAAAACATCTCTTGGCCGATTTTTAATGAAAATGCAAGCATGTTTTCTACAACTGCTTAAATCTTAATCAAGGAATGTCAGTGTGCCTAATATTGCAGGTCTTGTGATTGATACAAGTTCATAACAGCATCCATGTCCAAAAAGAAGGGTGAATGTGTATTTAATCCATGCATGTATTAAGGCATCGCAAAAGTTTTATCTGCATAATGAGTTTGCAATACTGCAAATTGTTAATGGGGCTACGTCGCAAGTGGTTCTCTGCCTTGACAATCATGTATACATATCGAGATTTCTATCATAATGAGAATTTAAAGGGATGATTGTTTTCCTCCAATAAATCCAGTTTAATCTCCCCGATGTGAGGTGTGATGTTTTTGAGTGCATGAGTCTTCACCTATGTTATAAAAAGGGAGTAACTAGTTTCTATGGTGGCTCCACTGTTTTATGCAATGGTTTCCAAAGGAGGACAGTCAGACTTTTTTTCCTTCTCCAATTCAGTCCTTAATCAAATGGATCAGAAGAGTGATTTGGTCATCTTTTTTTTTTTCCTGAAATTGCTATCGGAGTTGATGCTATATGGCAACATAAGGAGACATGTCTATCTCTTGGGGGTTGAGAGTATCTGTGTGTAAAGGAGATGCAGTTTTTAGGGACAGATGCACCCTTGAGTAGGTCCTTGTGGTTCACACAGCCTGTGGTAAGAATCATTGCCAGGGAAGAAACAAACACCAAAACCAATGTGTTTACTATTTCAAATCCATGGTATGTGACTGTGACCATGGAACTGGGATTAGATGCTGAACTGCACTGGGAAAGATGAGACAATCTTTCATTTGGGCTTTGGAAAAATATATCTATGGGAAGGTACATTTTTGGAAAAAATACATCTGTGTTAAAAAATTGATGACATTTTCAGGAGGATCAGCAAATCCTACTGAAAGACTTCATGTTCAAACTAGGAAACCTGAAAGTACAAAAATTGCTTTTGACCACTGGTATTGACAGGACGTTTTAAAGGCAGGACAAGCGTGACCTACTTGTGGTGTGACTCACAAGACTGAGTCATAGAGAATGCTGTTCTTCCTTATTTAGGGCCACATTCCAACCTGTGTAAGTCAGCTCTCCTGGTTTCTCTTGAATTCAGCAGATGTATGGTAGCTGAAGGCCTATCCCAAATTTCATTATTAAATGAAAATCTTAGCTTAGGAATAATTTCTTATATCTTAGATTTAAAATCATGCCTTCCTCTACTGTCACAATGGTCACTTAGAGTGCATGAAGCTTTCTCAAGTGCCCAGTGAGACAGGGCAGAAGATCACAACAGGACCACTGAAACACTAACACTGTAAGATGGCCTCTTAGTGTCATGTCAGTATTTACTTGACTTTTCTGTAGTTTCTTCACAGTTGCTGCAGAGAATTCTTGGCTGCTTGCATCAAATGACATAAAATGTCAGTACAGAGAAGGAAAAGGGGCAAGATAGTGATGGGCCTATAGAAAATATTATGCTTGAGACCTTGCCAAGATCTACAGCTATGTTCATAGCAGAGAGAAGGGTCTTTCTTTATTTTGAAGGCTTTCTGAGTGTTGGTGTGTATTGGGTGTCTGGTTTATGACATAACCAACATTCCTTCATGCTATACCAAGCCCATTTCTCAACTCCTTTGCTCTTCAGCACTGTCCCTCAATGTAACCTGGGCTCTCTTGGGCATCACTAGGCTGCCGTGTCTTCATTCACAGTCAAGAGGAGTTTTGCAGGGCACAGGCCCAACTTTGAAGACTATTCAGCCTGAGCAGGTGTGGATACCCTGTGGTTCAGGGTCCCCCCAGCTGGGTGATGCTGAGGAAGAAACATTCTTTGCAGTCTTTTCAGCCACAGCTCTTGCATCCTTGCAGTGTGGATAGCCCTACCCTTTGTCCACTTATACCTACACTGAATTCCTTCTTCTGGACAAACTTACCTCTCAGATTATCTGTGCATGCACAAGATCATGTGTTCAGATACAAATCCCTTCAGGGACAGATCATGGACTTGCACTGTCCCAGAACAATCCTAGGGCAAGCAAGTAAGCTACCATAGCGACAGAGACACATGCTGTTCCCATCACATTACGCTTCCACTCAGCTCTGCACATCCCTTGAGGAGAGGGTCCATTAACTTTGCCCTGGATATGTGCCCTGCCCAGCACATAGATGTCCTTAATATGGTGAAGCCTCTCAACAAGGATAATTTGCTGTGATAATAGCCATTTTTGATAACAACAAGAGCAGGAGAAAGGACCATCTGCCTCAGCACTGCAAGTACTTAACTGAGTATTTCCAGATTGTTTGGCACTTGGGCTTTCTGGATTGCATTGAGATAAATTCCTGACTTCCAAGCTCTGTTTATTTAGCCTGAATTCCACATTTCTTTCTTTTTTTATCTCAATTTTTTTCTTAATTGTAACTGCAAGATTTTGATTCAGTTACAGTCAATTAATGATCCATTTACCATCTTCATGCAGTGTTTTATTTAAGGACATTGATAATAATAATAGAGTTGGGAGGTAAATTGTTGTTCCCAGTTAACTCATGAGCTTTATGCTTTCTTTGGCACTGTATAGGCTCTAGTATGTTCTTTATTTTCATTCTGTAGGGCATAAGCAAATGCTTTGTTCACATCCTTGCCTCAGCTTTCAGTCTAGCAGTGACCAGAAATGCCTCATAATCTCAAACAAATGCTTCCTTATACTGGAGGCCAGCTGTTTAGGTATCCTCAATTCTGAAGAGACACATATCGTATTTATACTTGATCTATTTCAGGTTTGAATTTGCTCAAAATAACACCTGGAATGTAACTTTCTTTCCTGTTTACTGATGCAGTGCAGCTCGAAACAGCACCAAAGTAAATCAAATCCTTGATCAACTGCAGGGAAAAACTGTGCCACTGAAGTCATATTTACTGACTTTCAATGGAACTTGCTGGATAAGTTCCTGTCTCAATAGACAGGATAATTCAAGTATGTGAAGGACTTCTCTGGGTATATTATTTATGTTGTAGCACATTAATAATTTATGTCTTATCATACTATACTATTGGAGTTGTTTAGCTTAAAGAAGGTTCCAGGGAGACCTTACTGCAGTTTCCCAATGCATAAAGAAGCATTACAAGATGGGGAGACTCTTTCACAGGGTCCTAGGAATAGGACAAGGGGTAATGGATTTAAACTGAGAGTAGATATAGATTACATATAAGAAAAAAACATTTCACACAGAGTGGTGAGGCATTGGAACAGGTTATCCAGAGAAGTGTTGGATGCCCCACCTCTCCATGCCTGGAAATGTTCAAAGCCAGGCTGGATGGGACCTTGATCAATCTAGACTACTGGAAGTTGTCCCTGCTCATGGCAGGGGCTGATTGGAACTAGGTGATCATCAGCTGAGGCTCTTCATCAACCTGAGCAGTTCTTTAGCAACTCAGTATCTCCTCTGCGACTGGAAAAGCTGTGAACTCACTCAGAGCCAAGGATCCCAGTTGTGTTTCCTTCACTGGCTGTCTAAATTCTTAAGGCATTCAACTTCACTGTTGCAAAATGTGTCAACATCAGAATTTGTTGCTGAGTCAACTGGTGATCATTGTGGAAGCCTGTGTTGTAGGATTTCCAACTCCTCTCCCTCCGTAAGTACTTGCAGCACTTACATGATCATTATGCTTTTCAGGAATTTTGAAACATCACAAATAACAGAATTCAAGAGAGGCTGGGAAGGACCTCTGGATGATTCTGGTCCAAACTTTGCTCAAGCAGGAACACCCAGAACACATTACTCAGAATTATGTCCAGGCAGCTTTTGGAGATTTCCAAGGAAGACAGTCCACAAGAAAGGCTTTCAAAAAAGAGTCAACAGATGCAATAAAGAAGGATTTGTCAGCAGGACACCTAGGGATCATTTATCTCCAACTGTGGCTGAACAGTTGGGCAGGCTGCAGACAGTTGCAGAGTTCAGATACTTGTGCCTGGAAGTCATTGTACCCGTGGCTACATGTGGCCACTGCATGACCAGGGAGGGCTGCATGGCAGCTCTGACAGACCTATACCTGTACTCATAGCCACTGGGTTCTGTGTAATAGGACAAGCCTGGGACATCAACTGGAAAGGATTTCATTCTTCAGATTCTCCCATGGAAATATTAATAGAGTAATTCTGTTTAGCATCATCCTTATAACTTGTTATGATTATTTGTGGTCTCAAGGTGGTGATTTAAAGTTACTGATTTACTGATTCAATCTTAATTGGGCCCTGAATTGGGTCTTTACATCATTATGTCTTTAATTGCTTCAGTGAAAGTCCAGTAAAATAGGCTTGCTTAGAGGGATTTTTGCCTGTTCATGTTTCTTAATGAAATCCACAAAAAGTTAAAAAAGAAATCCTACTGAACTGCCACTTGTGCTATGGAGTCTGAAACTCAGAAAATCAGTCTGCAGTGCCCTTGCATCTCCACGGTAAAGGGATGGATGGAAGAAAAAGGAAAAATGTGATTTTAAGGACTGAGTTCAATTTTCTGCTTTCTGGACTTCTTTTGCCTTCTCATGCAAGTTGTTTAATAAATCTCAGAAAATACTTAAGATCCACAAACTGAACTGTGGCCCATGAGAATCTCTTCTGTCCTGGGATCCCAAATCTTTGTGGTTTTTTGAGTTCCTTTGGCATGTCCACAAAAGTTTTTCTCATGCTCACTCTCTTTTCTGGCACTTTGGTGTCACGATGAATGCTTCAGGTGGAGGACTTAGTCGTACCTGTGAGGAGGATCACTGTCTCTCTGCACTGTGACCTGATATCCATCCTTGGCCATTGTGGCTGCCCTCCATCACTGCTGGACACTGCACAGGTCCTCATAATGTCTCCCATGCTATTTTTCCTGCAGGCTGCTGTATTTGCATTGCATTTTCTACCCATCAGTAGTGTGGACTGTGTTGCCACGGCTGCCTGTAACTTCTTACAGCTTAATGCCTGCAGTTTTATTGCTGGAAACACACTGCTTCTTCCCACTCTGCCAGTGAAGACCGTACATTATGTTTCACTTGGTGGTGGCTCCTGCTGCAGAAAAAATACCATTACTTTCCAGCAAAGCAAAACCCCCCACCAGCTCCATTCATACTCCCTGAAGCCTGTTTCTCTAAAGAGTACAAAGAGTCTGCTCCAAAGATAAAGTTGTGAAACCAAAGAAAATCTGCAGTTAATTAAAAATCACGAGAATTAAGCACACAGCAGATGAGGATATAAAGTTCAGATCAGTTTGATCCCCATTGTGAAAATGCATTTTATTTTATCCGTTTAGCAGAAGAGGGATTTTTGTCTCCACATGGGCTATAGAGACGTGGCTGGAAAACTTCCATTGTCTTTAATTAAAACAGCATGATTACATTTTCCTTTCTGCATCTTTTGCAGCCCCTGAATCACTGCTTAGAATTAGGTACAGGTGGTCTGAGTGCAGCAGTAATCAGGGCTGAATCTGGCACCTGGATAACCTGGTACAAAGACCCTCATGTCAGATCAAAACCACCTAATCTGGAGGTGGAGATATGTTATTATTGCAAAGCCAAGACAATACGTGATGTTCCAGCTTTGCTAAGAGGAGGAAGATGGTCTTTCTAGGAAGAGAAAAATGAATTGTGTCTGTAAGGAGACTTGCAGGAGTGAGGCATCCAGATTCAGTGCAAGTGAACTTGTGGAACTTAATCTCTTTCAAACATCCTGGCCTTGGATAACCCACAGGGCTGCAAGGAGAGCAGTCCTGCACCTGGAGCTTAAGGTTCAGTAGGTCCATGTGAACACAATCTATGTGTTATTTCCTCCTTACACTCACCTGTGTAATTGCGCAGAGGCTGTGAGGGCTCCTGGCACACGTCAAACATCTCGTTAGTGGTGCTGATGTCTTCTGCCTCAGGCCATACCTGGTCAGATTGGGTATTTGCTGTCTATGCTTGTCCAAGGAGCACCAAGTATAGAGATTGTGTTCATGCATGTTGCAGCACATTAATGTGCGTTAACCTCCAGGTCTGGCACCTTCAGAATTTTCATCTGATTGCATGCACTCACCTGGAATCTGCAAGTCCTGAGCCTGTGCCCTACTTGTTCCATACATGTTAAATTGCTCTTGGATGGAAACACAAGGCAAATGCCTCCTGGATCAGGCTTTGGCATGGAGGTGTCCTCACTGCAGTGTTGCCGTCTCCAGGCCTTAATGCCACATTCCTCACAGCTGGTACTGGGAGCATTGGTCAAGGTGTATGGAGGGCTTGGGGAGGTCAAGTCATATACTGCTTAGGAAAGTGGAGTCATTGTCCCTGGAGGTGTTTAAGAAAAAGGTAGATGTGATACTGAGAGACATGGCTAGTGGGCCTGGTGGTGAGGGTTAGACTAAATGATATTAGAGGTCTCTTCCATCCTTAAGATTCTATGATTCTGTGATTTTATATTAAAAGCAGACATTGTCACTAAGGCAGGCTACTGTCTGTCTCCATCTTTGTGGTTATTTTTTAAGATATATATTATTATCTAATTCTGCTAACAATTATTATATTAGTATTTCCTTAAAATCTGTGTTATTATTCATTTTACCAGATTAGACTATCCATCTTGAAACAGTTCCAGATGGGTGATGTAGTGATCAGCAAACTTACCTGCTCCAGGGGGATTGGAAATAGATGATCTTTGAAGCCCCTTCCACCATAAGCCATTCTATGGGTGTGTATTACGTACGTATGGTACAATGCTGGGGATTCTGTCAGTGGCCAGTACAAGTGTGATTCTTGAGGCCAGGCCAGTAAAACTATTTAAGAAGGAGTCTTGGCTGAAGAGCTTTTAACCATTAATTATAAACTGCCTGAATCCAGGTGGGTTCCTGAATAATAGGTCTGATATATAAACATCTTCATTAGACTCCAGTTCCTTGCACAGGAGACGGCGATGGTTAAAAAATCAGCAAAAATATTTGGAGAAAAATATTTTTTTTTCAGTTGCAGACAGAGATGGTTGAAAATATTTTGGAAAATATTTTTTCCGTGCGCTGCAGCAGAGACAGGCACCAGCAAGGAAACTTTCAACTTGAAGAGTATAAATACATCTATTGAGAATGTAGTAAGATCAGATCATCTCTAAATAAGAAGCACACATTCCAGATCCAATTATATGATCAATTTCTTGAGGCAAGAATTAGAACTTCATCATGTACACATGGAGATCAAAATGGAGCCCTCATGTTATGCAAGTGAAGTAGAATTGATAGTAAACGCAAAAGTAGCCTGAGTCACCGTTATATACACAAGAGAAGAGAGATTGAATTATAAGATCTTTTGCTACAGAAAATATTTTCATTGCTGCCAGCTTCCAACTAGCACTCTATATCTATTGGTACTTTTGCAATTTCTAACATATCTAAGAGAAAGAATTTGAAGATAGTGTAGCCCATCATGTTTTTCTCCAGCAAGAGCTGCTTTTCCTGGCATCAAGAAATGGGAAAAATAATTTATTGACAACAGTCTGTGACATTTCCTTTTCCTTATCTCTTGAGGCCAAGTCTCCAGCTAGCAGGGTATTTTAGAAATAATCTTAAAAGTAATATTAAAAAGAAATAACCACAACAGTTGCTCTGTTCCCATGGAAATGCATGGGAACAGTTCAAGTGAGCATCCCTTTGCAATGCAGTCATGTGTTTGTCCTCAGACAGTAAGCAGAGATCAGGCATCTCATCCTCTCTATTGTTCTGCTGAGGTATGACTGGCATGGAAGATGAAACCCCTTTTTTCCTGGAGGTTCTCTGCTTTTCTCTGGGAAAAAGAGGTGAAACAGAAATGACATAAGTAGGTGGCTGGGGAAATCTGGGGCCACAGGCTGCCCAGAGAAGGGGTGGATGCCCCAGGTAGAAAGGGACCTATAAGGACTGAATCTAACTCACAGCTCCACACACAACCATCCAAAATTCAAACCTATGTCTGAGAGCGTTGCCCAAACACTCCTTGAACTCAGGCAGTTTGGGGCTGCTCCCACTGCCCTGGGCAGCCTGTTCCATGCCCACACCCTATGGTGCAGACCCTGTCCCAAACACCCCCTGTCCCTCCCCTGACACAGCTCCATACCGTTCCCTCATTCAGCACTGCACTGCGCCCCATGTGAGAGCTGCAGCCGCCATGAGGCCTCCGCTCAGCTTCTCTGCTCTGGGTTGACCAAACCCAGGGGTCTCAGCTCCTCATACACCTTGCCCTCCAGACCTTCACCACCTTTGTAGCCCTCCTATGAACACTTCAGGAAGGAAGTGCCTTTTACGCAGCTTTTCTTCCCTTTCACTGCTTTCCTCACACCTACAGAGTGGATTTGCCCTTCTGAGCAGCCATCAGTTCAGAGAGCTTCCAGCTGCTGAGGAGGCCCTGGGCAGAGGAAAATCCTGAGTGTCAGCCAGCACTGACTCAGCTGAGCAGATCCCTGGTGCAAGAAAACGTCCTTTGGAGCCTAAGCAATGCATTGTGTGGAGAAGCTGAGTAGATGACAGAGGAGATGCTTATAAATATCATGGAGGGGATTTGACAGTCTTGTAAAAAATAGAGTTTGGATTATGGGTTATCTACTAGAGTAAACAGAAAAGAATAATTAAAAAAAAAAAAAGAAAAAGTGTCAAAAATTCTCATTATTCTCCAAAGAGTCTGCCTAGCCTGTAAGGAAACACTGAGAAAAAGCAATGTGTTTCCAGCTCCTGCTTTATGGAGAGTACTGGGAGAGTGCTGCAGGTGGTAGTTCATCAGCCCAAGTGCTTGCTCTCCTCTGAACACAGCTATAGCAAAGGCAAGGCATCAACACAGATCCTACCATGAAGGATTCCCCCATTTGATTGTATGCAGTAGAAGTCACAAATCCAGGCAGTCAATGGGGAAGGCTCTGTGTGGGGGCTGTGTGAAGACTTTCAATAGTTGGAGGCTGTTGATAGATTTCTTGATGCTAAGGTAGAGATGAAAGCTGCCTGAGTTTTATTCTGGCCAAGATTACATTTGTCCCATTCCTTTTGTTTAGTTAGGTGTGTTCCTGTGTGAATAAGCAATCCAAACTTTGTCATCTATCATAAGCTGCTCTGACCTCCCCTCTGTAAGGAGCTGCACCCCCTCACTGATGTTTTAGCACACCCCCTCCTTGCTTGTTTGGGCAGTTGGTGGTATTAGAAATCAGATCAAGGGCCAAAATTCAGAGATCTACGGATACCTCTGTTCTCCACCCTCCACTGGACTCTGTCTAGAAGTTCCCTGCCTTTCTTGAGTTGAGGAGCACAAAACTGAACAGAGTATTCCACATGTGGCCTCAGCAGGTTGGAGTAGAGGGGGAGGGTCACCTTCCTCAACCTTCTGGCCAAGCTCTTTTTTAGTTCATCCCAGTTACCATTGGCCTTCTTGGCCACAATGGTAGCTCATGGCCAACATGTTCACCAGGACACCCAGGTTCTTCTTTGCTGAGCCAAAACCTTTGATATGGCAAAATCTTGGGAAAATCACTTTGTCAGTAGTATCACCAATGACTTGAATATCATCACTGTTCCTGCAATCGGAAAGGTGAAGTGAGACCAGTTGCCAGAGATGGCAGGATTCTGATCAACTTGCTCTGATAGGGTAGGAGGGCATGGAGTTAATAAATCAGATTGTCAGAGGATACTGTCAGCAAACACCTGTCTGACACTTTGAAAGATTTATATTTGTAGAAAACTTTTTCCTCAGTCCCCATTTTGTCTCAGATCTGTACGCAGAACTGGAGCTCTTCTGCACTCTGTTTCCCAACAAGATATGGCAACACAAAGCCCACCAAGGGGTACAGGGAGACTCAAGAGGCATGCCAATATGGACAGCCACAGATAATCTTGATAGACCTGACTCCTTTTCTTGCCAGCCAGATGAGTCAAGGGTGTTGGAAGCTGCACACCTTCTTGCCTGAGCTAATACGTGTTTTTCTGTCTGGTAATGTTTGTGGACTGGCCTATGGGCACAGCACCAACCAAATCCAGAGCTTTGCTATGCTCTTGGTTAGAGGATTCCCTTGAGCTACAGTAGTTTTGTGCTGTTGTCACAATGTCTTGGTTCTGTTCTCACTAGAGCTACAGATTTTCCATGTCATTCCAAGTTAGGTTTTCAAATTACACTGTAGATACACCTGATGTTTGGACATATTTCCAGAGATGGGTGAGGTTTTTGTGAGTCAGATGAAGTACTGCGTCTGGAGGCAGCAGGTTGAACATGCCAGCTTTCACTTACTCTCTCTACTGCAGTGCTCGCAGCATCATCTCACACCTCCCGTCATCCCATTCCAAATAGTGGGTTTGGTTTTTAAACATATCAGTTTAAAAACCAAACTGACCACACTGAAATGTCTCTGATACACAACTGTGGCCTCAGCTGTTGTGGGAACTTTGTATACCCTTGCACAGACCTCCAATGAATATTGCATGGCAAATTACTCTCCTTTTTTCAGGAGTCCCATGAAGGTCCTGGTGGTCATCTTTGTAGGACCATTCTGGCTCTGTTGGCAGCCCAGCTCCAGTGTCCCTCCTGTAAGAGACACAGGTTTTCACTTTTGAATAGTCCTGTGCAGAGCCAGGAGTTGAATTCAATGGTCCTTTTGGGTCCCTTTGAAGTCAAGATAGTTTATGATTCTGCCTGTGTTGCCTTCTTTGGCACTTCAGTTGTCCAGTTGGGATGAAGACCCAAGGAGGATCAGTAAGGGCACTCACTGCAGCTGTAGCCATGAAGCACTGTGAAGGCTTTACTGAGAATGCACTGCACTGCAAAAGTGAAATATTTCAAAGGCATACTGCTGATATTTGTTTGGGAAGGGTCATAAGGATGCAAAGGGACTTCTGCCAAATTTTGTTATGACTCCAAATTGTGGGAGTTTGACAATGTCACTTCGCTGGTTATATTTTACAATTGCAAGACTACTCCCCACGATGACCTTGTTGTGATAAACAACTGTTTGTTTGTGGAACATTTCAGTGAAAAGAAAAGAAAAATCTATATGAGATGCAACTAGAGAGAAATGTCACTGTACACAACTAGTGTTAACTACAGCAGAAAGCAACTGCTAAGACACTGCCACAAGGAGAAACCTCCAACAGTGCTGTGATGCCACCAGACCCATCTAACTGAAAACCAGCCAAGTCACTAAATCTCAGACCAACAAGAGGTGGTTCCTTGGTAAGAAGCCATCCCTCCTGCCCTACTATACTGTCATTTGCCTGCCTCACTGAGTGTGAGCTCCAGTGCCATCTGGGAAATCCCCACTGGTGTGACTTGGCCATGTTCCCCAGACAGCTGGGGCGACCAAAGCCAAGGAGTCCTCCCAGCACAGAGCCACGTACACTGGAACACACTGTCCCGCTCTCTGTGTTTGTTTTACAGGATTAGGAACATGCTTAAACCCAAGTGCATGTTGGAAACGGCGTTTCACACGCAATGCAGTCTGGTTTGGAGGGAACTAGCAATGTTTCTGTGATTAAATGAAAATAATTGGGGTTAAATGGGAAGGAAAATGAAATTTCCTTGCAATTACTTAGATTTATTGTAAGAATGAGTGACATATCTTGTCAGTTTTATCTACTCTCCATAGTTTTCCTTGTATGTTTTTTATTTCTCTACTTTGAGAAATTAGTTTGGGTTCCTTTGCCTCATTAATGAGAGATTACCTAGCTTGGCAAGAAGACTTGTGTATAGGAAAAAGGCCTTACTGATGTGGCTCTGAACCACTGATCTACTCTTCTCCTCCAAAAACCTTTTTTGCTAAAATCCAGAAAAAATAGCATATGGAATTAATTCTCTTCTCAATGGTTTTGATGCTGAGAAGCAGAGAAAGCTGCTAATGTTGCCTGCTGACCATAAGGCCTTTACTAGATAGTTCTCCCATCTTGATAGCTTGCAATTTATGTGAAAATAACTCAGTTTATTTAATGTGCTTTGTTTTATAAATATCTGCTTAAAAAGAAAAAGAAAAAAGAAAAGCAAATGGACAAACAAACAAAAACACGGATGAGTTCTTCCTACAGTGATATCTAAGGGCATAAAGTACTTTTTGGATGCAGAGCAATACAAAATTTTAATCATGGAGTGAAAAAGTGTTTGTGGTGATGATGCCAAGAAGCAAATCCTGAGATTTCCTCTGTCCTGTTATCCTCTGTCATTCTTCTCTCTTAGTTCATCTCTTCAGTTTCTTGCAGTCTGGAAGTAGAGTTCTTCATCATAGAATAATAAAGGCTGGAAAAGACCTGTAAGGTCATCCAGTCATCAGCCCACCACCACCATGCCCACTATCCCATGTACCTCAGTGTGCCACATCTACAGTGTTTTTTGAACATCTCCAGGGATGGTGAATCCATCACTCCCCTTTATTCTCTTCCTTATAGTTTCTACCCATTCAACTCCTTTATTGATTACAACTGAGTGTTCAGCTAATGTTTCCATTGAATGATACACAGTGAATTCTCTATCTTCAGGTAACTATACTGATCCAACAGGTGGCCTGTATCGAGTGATACTGAGTGGCTGATATCAACGCACTGAGTCTCATTTCATGTGAAAAGACATTCTTGTCCTTTTACATTACCTGCATTGCTTTTCATTTGTTTCTGTTGTCAGTCATCCAATATCACACAGCTAATTCTGAATTTCATTGCTGTTGCTACTCGTTTGCTGTCTGAATTCTTGAATACCACAGCATCAGAGACTCTAGCACCCTTCAAGCCCCCGATGTGTTTGCAAAAGCAAATGTTACTCACTGGTAAAACATCTCCGAACTTATGAGGGGTGGGTGCCTCAGTTGGCGTTGTTTCTAACCCATTGCTTTCCTCACCTGAGCACAGCTGGAACAGGCTGCCCAGGGAGGCACTGTCCCTGGAGATGTTCAAGAAACATGTAGATGTGGCAGAGAAGGGCATGGGTTATTAGTGGGCACACTGGGGATGGGTTGATGGCTGGATGAACTTAGAGGTCTTTTCCAACCTATATGCTTCTGTGATTCTACAACACCCACTCTCTCTCTCTTTTGTTTTTCATATACTTTTCTACATTTTTCTTTTCACAAATATTTTTATTGGATTTCCATACTACCCCTTTACATCTTGTTTAAGCTTGCCAACTTCCTCTGCATTTCTGCCCTTTCACTAGTGTTTCCTAGGTAGCTCTTAAATATGGACATACTCAACTATGCCCTTTGCATTCATTTGGAAAATGGCATGGATTTGTGCCCTTCTTATGGATTTCCAAATTAAATGGTCCCCAAAACAGATTAAAAATAGGTCTAAAAATGATCATCTCTGTCAAGCTATGTGTGGCATGCCAATACAGGTGGAAATAACCTGATTCTCCTTCACACTCATGTTTCCTGCCCATACAGTCTTCCTGGCTACCCTCTGGGTACAATCACCATCAGGAACAAGTAATCAAGGTGACACTCTAAGGCATTTTTAGTTGGGCTTGGCATCTCCAGTTACTTGTTAAAATGGTTATGTTCTGGTCTGATCTTATTGCCAGTTCTAATCTCTGGAAATGATCCAAATCCCACTGGGCACACCCTTCTTTGGTTTTCTGTTTGAAGGAGATACTTTGATTTATGTTTGGATGTTGCATCTGGGGATTTTCTTTTTGCTTCCTTTACAAAGCAACAAAATTCTCTCAAAACTGATGAGAGAATAAAGTGGTTTACATTTTTTTTTCCATCTAGAAAAAGAGAGAAAAATAGGATGGAAATCTCAATCTTTTCATCAATAAACACAAATGTCAGCCAAAAGAGAATGCTTTTCTATATTGTTTGGAAAATTTGTAAAAATAGGGAAGATGTAATCGTATTAACTATGCTTTTTCAGCTTTATGAAAACATTTCTAAAACACAAATGAATAACAGGGAATACTTTTATTAACAAACAACAAAACCCACAAGCTTTTAATATCTATACCAGGAGAGTTAATTTATTTATTCAAACATCAGTGTAGAAACCCAGAAACAAACAAGCCAACAAAATTAGATTTTTTTCTATGGATTTGCATTTTAGAGTTAAAATCTCTTGATGGCTTCTAGGGAAGCCTTATGTCAGTTGTAGTTCTCAGGAAACAGCATTGCTGACTACAGCATAAAATATCTTAAATTGTGCTGATTTGGTAGGCAAAGCCTTTGAAACCAGTGGAGCTTGTGGAGGAGTCAGACTCTTAAGAAATGCCAATATTATTTCAAGGGGGGAGTGGGGAGGGGAAAGCTCTATTTCCAAAAGGAGCAAGTCTGGAAGGTAATTAAACTCAGCGGCATCCTTGAAGCCAACACAAGGCTTAACTTCTGAGCTTAACTTGGACTGAAGCTCACAGCTGAAAGCTGATATGGGCTTTTCCTAAGTGCAAGGATAGTTAAAGCATGATCCAACAGAACTGCAGCCTGGATATACTCTATTTTTAATCTCTGAGAAACAGCATGGAGAAAATGCAGTGATCTGGCAAAGTCTGGAGAGTTAGGAGCAGAATGGTGGTTTCCACATAGTTATTTCTGAGGACCTTACCTCTAGATTAAAGTTCGTCTAGATTGGTCTATCATGTATAAATCAGGTTTAGCCCTGGCAATTTGTCAGTATTTCCTGACACTAATCAAGGACTCTCTGATCCCATTGAAAAGCATGAGACATATCTACTCTTGAGGCTCAAACTCTGCTTTCATCTTCCATTCTTTATGGTGCTCTGTTATGAAGAAAGGTTCTTTAACTACCATGACCAAAGACACACTCTGGTACATTAACATAGCTGCAAAATGTATCAGTCATGGTTGCTGATGGCTTAACCTATGATGGTTCAACAGAATTCAGTCTGTAAATGTCTAATACAGAACATGATGGACTTTTTTTAATGAGATAACCAAGAAATGGGATTTGCTTCATTTTTTAAGAAATTAGACTATATCAAATGTGTAATAAAAATATTTTTATAGGATTTTAGAATATATACATATATAAACTACCTTAATTTTTAATGCCCTGTTGATATTGATGTGATCCCTACAGTATCTAAGCATAACTAAATGAGGCTGCCCAGCAACCTCCTTTATACCTCAAACAGTGATTACAAAACTTGAAGCCTTGTCCACACTGTAACTTAAATCTGCTTGAAAACAGGATCTGAAATTGTCCATCAGACCTGATCCAGCACCCACTAACATCTAGGCTAAATCCACTCCTGATGATAGGAGCTGGATTAGGTCCTATACACAGATTGAGACTGATAGATCTCCATCTCCATTGGCTGAGCAACACTGAAGGCACATGAAGGAGTTACTGCGACACTTAAAGCATGTCCTGGTAAAATGAAAAGTATTAGTTATTTCGTTTAGAATATTAAGGAATACTTAGACACAGTCTTAAGACAGTTTGGGCACATGTGCATTTCATTTTGAATAAGGGCCCAAACTGACTACGCGTCCCAGACATAGCCTGTGCTCATATTCAGAATACAGTCTTTAGTCAAGCTTAAGGCCAAAGGAGGCTGGGAGGTCATGATGGAGCATAGAGCATTTATGCCTGCATCCTTCCTGCAGCATCCGTCTCTGTACATCTACTTGCTTGCCCAGTCCATGTAGAGAAGGTAAGTTGGCATCAGATCCCTAGAAGAGCTCTCATGTCAAATGCCTGGAAAAGCTTCCATCACACCCACCCCACTACAGGAAAACATGAAACTGGTGACAGAGGCAGGAGGGTGAGGATCAAGAAGCACAGTGTGCCTTATATTTCAGTCTGGCCCTAAACACCATGAACTTAGCTTTGGGCTGTTCCTCCAGCACCTAGACAAATCCAGTTTGTGTTCCTGTTTAGTCTAGAACTGTGTCTAGAGCAAGTTCAGATTCATTTTCCATGCAAGGTTTGAAGCACAGTGTAGACAAGGTGTGAGGGCCAGATCCTGATCTAAAGCAGGCAAAATTTGTCACTATCATTGGCCTGAGCTCTTACCCTTGTATTATACTTTAAGGTAGGTAGCATGTGAGTTCTCCTGCTTTAAAGAGTTAATATAGGGAACTTGACCACCTGCAGAGGAAAGTTTCTCACTGAGCTTTCGGTTCATCAGCTCCATGTGCCTGGTATTTTTCCTAGCTTGACGGAGAGACCTCTTGACTTTCTTTACCCGATCTCGCAGCTGTTTGTTGCGCTTCTCCAATGCTGCCACCTTCTGCTGCAGCTTCTTCACTCTGTCCTCTTCCTCAAACAGGGCTTTCTGGACCGAGGAGCACATGAGCTAAGGGGACAGAAGAAATGAAATAGGAACAGATGAGCTTTATACAAAAACTTATTTAAGTAAGGGTTTACTCAGGTGTCCCTCGAAGGACTTCACAACTCTTCCAAAGTACAATAGCTATTTTGAAATTCTACTGACTTTTTTTACATCCCTTCTATTAAAAGCTTTGCTTTCACTTCTGCATTCAGATAAGATGCAAAATTGTAGATTTTAATGATAATAAAAGTTCACAATGACTTTTGTGAGCTGTTCTGAAGGACCTGTTGAGTCAGTCGAAGTTAAGTTGAATTTATGGAGGAAGGTTGACCTATTCAAGATCTTAAACTGGAGTTCAATCTCAAGAGGTATTGCTATAAAAAAACTCCAGGCTTGATTCAGCTTAGAAGCCCTTCACAATCTCCAGATTTTGATGCAAGTCTGTCCTTTGTTCTTTACTTCAATAAGTGAAATAAGCACAGAACCTGCAAAACATAGAACAAGCTGTTTTTATCTTTTCAATCACAAAGTTGTCTTAAATATCTCATTTAATGGGCTTCTTTCAGATGAAATCCTGAAGTGTAAAATCTCAGAAGTCTCCAGGAGCATTCAAGATTCCATAACTTTATCAAAAGATATTTATTTATTTGGTCATTGGCCGAAGACCACTTCTCTCATTTTCCCACTACCAACTTACCACAGTACTGCTCCCAGTAGGGACATCGAGTGTCAAAGATATCCTTTTTTTTTTTTATTTTCCCTAGAAAAAACAATTTGAGTCACTGCATTGTGCATGTAGAACTTTCAACTGATTGCTGCCATGGTACACTGTGAGGAAAGGCAGTGCCTTCTACAGAATTTATCTCCTACATACATTCAGATTTTTAGCGCGAGTTCGCTTATGGACCTACATGGGCTTTCTCTATCAGAACTTTTGGAACAAAGAATCTAAGCAAGCAAGGAAATCCTCTATGTGTTGATGAAGAATTGCATGTTTCTTCCCATCTTGCTTTGTAATACTTTCAGCAACTGAAAGTGAGGGACAGAGTCCACTGTAATGACTAACATTTCATTTGCTTTGGAAACCTCCAGCAGCAAAAACTGTGGTTGGCCAACAGAGTGGCTGCTTCCAGTAGCCATAAGCTCATGTTTCCTGTACAAAGGCACCACAGGGCTTTGCTGAAAGAGAAGTGCTTACCCTGACTGCCCTCTCACCAGGAATCTTTTATAAATCCACAGTAGGAAGACTGAGTTCACAGAGGCAGGCTAGAAATTGCACTAAAGAGGAGGGAGTTTGATTCTGATCACAGCTCGTTCCAAGAGCTGTTTGAAATCAGCCAGCACCTCTTGGCTGTTCTGTTTGCCAAACCCTCGTGAAGCTTCAAAGCAGAACTTCATCTCGAATTTAAATCCCCACACAGGAGACCACTGTTTGGACAAAATGTTTGCTGGGAAGACAGGAGGTGGAAATTCCACCTCCTGAGGTACTTCATGCGTTTTTCATTATGTACTGATGGACAGGCATATACTGACAGACATAGAGTCCATTGAATTCATGCACCTGAAGTGTGCCATTGTGTGAACCCAACCTCATCTACCTGGGCTAGTTGCTGAGGGAATGGCAACATCTGATGGCTGACATCAGGGAAGGTGTTAGCCTCACCGCAGCTGAATCTGGCACCTGGATAACCTGGTACAAAGACCCTCATGTCAGATCAAAACCACCTAATCTGGAGGTGGAGATATGTTATTATTGCAAAGCCAAGACAATACGTGATGTTCCAGCTTTGCTAAGAGGAGGAAGATGGTCTTTCTAGGAAGAGAAAAATGAATTGTGTCTGTAAGGAGACTTGCAGGAGTGAGGCATCCAGATTCAGTGCAAGTGATCTTGTGGAACTTAATCTCTTTCAAACATCCTGGCCTTGGATAACCCACAGGGCTGCAAGGAGAGCAGTCCTGCACCTGGAGCTTAAGGTTCAGTAGGTCCATGTGAACACAATCTATGTGTTATTTCCTCCTTACACTCACCTGTGTAATTGCGCAGAGGCTGTGAGGGCTCCTGGCACACGTCAAACATCTCGTTAGTGGTGCTGATGTCTTCTGCCTCAGGCCATACCTGGTCAGATTGGGTATTTGCTGTCTATGCTTGTCCAAGGAGCACCAAGTATAGAGATTGTGTTCATGCATGTTGCAGCACATTAATGTGCGTTAACCTCCAGGTCTGGCACCTTCAGAATTTTCATCTGATTGCATGCACTCACCTGGAATCTGCAAGTCCTGAGCCTGTGCCCTACTTGTTCCATACATGTTAAATTGCTCTTGGATGGAAACACAAGGCAAATGCCTCCTG
Organism: Cyrtonyx montezumae; assembly: GCF_038088225.1. Taxonomy (NCBI): domain Eukaryota; kingdom Metazoa; phylum Chordata; class Aves; order Galliformes; family Odontophoridae; genus Cyrtonyx; species Cyrtonyx montezumae. The sequence continues at coordinate 155,060,558 of NW_027072034.1, read as the reverse complement.
GATCAGGCTTTGGCATGGAGGTGTCCTCACTGCAGTGTTGCCGTCTCCAGGCCTTAATGCCACATTCCTCACAGCTGGTACTGGGAGCATTGGTCAAGGTGTATGGAGGGCTTGGGGAGGTCAAGTCATATACTGCTTAGGAAAGTGGAGTCATTGTCCCTGGAGGTGTTTAAGAAAAAGGTAGATGTGATACTGAGAGACATGGCTAGTGGGCCTGGTGGTGAGGGTTAGACTAAATGATATTAGAGGTCTCTTCCATCCTTAAGATTCTATGATTCTGTGATTTTATATTAAAAGCAGACATTGTCACTAAGGCAGGCTACTGTCTGTCTCCATCTTTGTGGTTATTTTTTAAGATATATATTATTATCTAATTCTGCTAACAATTATTATATTAGTATTTCCTTAAAATCTGTGTTATTATTCATTTTACCAGATTAGACTATCCATCTTGAAACAGTTCCAGATGGGTGATGTAGTGATCAGCAAACTTACCTGCTCCAGGGGGATTGGAAATAGATGATCTTTGAAGCCCCTTCCACCATAAGCCATTCTATGGGTGTGTATTACGTACGTATGGTACAATGCTGGGGATTCTGTCAGTGGCCAGTACAAGTGTGATTCTTGAGGCCAGGCCAGTAAAACTATTTAAGAAGGAGTCTTGGCTGAAGAGCTTTTAACCATTAATTATAAACTGCCTGAATCCAGGTGGGTTCCTGAATAATAGGTCTGATATATAAACATCTTCATTAGACTCCAGTTCCTTGCACAGGAGACGGCGATGGTTAAAAAATCAGCAAAAATATTTGGAGAAAAATATTTTTTTTTCAGTTGCAGACAGAGATGGTTGAAAATATTTTGGAAAATATTTTTTCCGTGCGCTGCAGCAGAGACAGGCACCAGCAAGGAAACTTTCAACTTGAAGAGTATAAATACATCTATTGAGAATGTAGTAAGATCAGATCATCTCTAAATAAGAAGCACACATTCCAGATCCAATTATATGATCAATTTCTTGAGGCAAGAATTAGAACTTCATCATGTACACATGGAGATCAAAATGGAGCCCTCATGTTATGCAAGTGAAGTAGAATTGATAGTAAACGCAAAAGTAGCCTGAGTCACCGTTATATACACAAGAGAAGAGAGATTGAATTATAAGATCTTTTGCTACAGAAAATATTTTCATTGCTGCCAGCTTCCAACTAGCACTCTATATCTATTGGTACTTTTGCAATTTCTAACATATCTAAGAGAAAGAATTTGAAGATAGTGTAGCCCATCATGTTTTTCTCCAGCAAGAGCTGCTTTTCCTGGCATCAAGAAATGGGAAAAATAATTTATTGACAACAGTCTGTGACATTTCCTTTTCCTTATCTCTTGAGGCCAAGTCTCCAGCTAGCAGGGTATTTTAGAAATAATCTTAAAAGTAATATTAAAAAGAAATAACCACAACAGTTGCTCTGTTCCCATGGAAATGCATGGGAACAGTTCAAGTGAGCATCCCTTTGCAATGCAGTCATGTGTTTGTCCTCAGACAGTAAGCAGAGATCAGGCATCTCATCCTCTCTATTGTTCTGCTGAGGTATGACTGGCATGGAAGATGAAACCCCTTTTTTCCTGGAGGTTCTCTGCTTTTCTCTGGGAAAAAGAGGTGAAACAGAAATGACATAAGTAGGTGGCTGGGGAAATCTGGGGCCACAGGCTGCCCAGAGAAGGGGTGGATGCCCCAGGTAGAAAGGGACCTATAAGGACTGAATCTAACTCACAGCTCCACACACAACCATCCAAAATTCAAACCTATGTCTGAGAGCGTTGCCCAAACACTCCTTGAACTCAGGCAGTTTGGGGCTGCTCCCACTGCCCTGGGCAGCCTGTTCCATGCCCACACCCTATGGTGCAGACCCTGTCCCAAACACCCCCTGTCCCTCCCCTGACACAGCTCCATACCGTTCCCTCATTCAGCACTGCACTGCGCCCCATGTGAGAGCTGCAGCCGCCATGAGGCCTCCGCTCAGCTTCTCTGCTCTGGGTTGACCAAACCCAGGGGTCTCAGCTCCTCATACACCTTGCCCTCCAGACCTTCACCACCTTTGTAGCCCTCCTATGAACACTTCAGGAAGGAAGTGCCTTTTACGCAGCTTTTCTTCCCTTTCACTGCTTTCCTCACACCTACAGAGTGGATTTGCCCTTCTGAGCAGCCATCAGTTCAGAGAGCTTCCAGCTGCTGAGGAGGCCCTGGGCAGAGGAAAATCCTGAGTGTCAGCCAGCACTGACTCAGCTGAGCAGATCCCTGGTGCAAGAAAACGTCCTTTGGAGCCTAAGCAATGCATTGTGTGGAGAAGCTGAGTAGATGACAGAGGAGATGCTTATAAATATCATGGAGGGGATTTGACAGTCTTGTAAAAAATAGAGTTTGGATTATGGGTTATCTACTAGAGTAAACAGAAAAGAATAATTAAAAAAAAAAAAAGAAAAAGTGTCAAAAATTCTCATTATTCTCCAAAGAGTCTGCCTAGCCTGTAAGGAAACACTGAGAAAAAGCAATGTGTTTCCAGCTCCTGCTTTATGGAGAGTACTGGGAGAGTGCTGCAGGTGGTAGTTCATCAGCCCAAGTGCTTGCTCTCCTCTGAACACAGCTATAGCAAAGGCAAGGCATCAACACAGATCCTACCATGAAGGATTCCCCCATTTGATTGTATGCAGTAGAAGTCACAAATCCAGGCAGTCAATGGGGAAGGCTCTGTGTGGGGGCTGTGTGAAGACTTTCAATAGTTGGAGGCTGTTGATAGATTTCTTGATGCTAAGGTAGAGATGAAAGCTGCCTGAGTTTTATTCTGGCCAAGATTACATTTGTCCCATTCCTTTTGTTTAGTTAGGTGTGTTCCTGTGTGAATAAGCAATCCAAACTTTGTCATCTATCATAAGCTGCTCTGACCTCCCCTCTGTAAGGAGCTGCACCCCCTCACTGATGTTTTAGCACACCCCCTCCTTGCTTGTTTGGGCAGTTGGTGGTATTAGAAATCAGATCAAGGGCCAAAATTCAGAGATCTACGGATACCTCTGTTCTCCACCCTCCACTGGACTCTGTCTAGAAGTTCCCTGCCTTTCTTGAGTTGAGGAGCACAAAACTGAACAGAGTATTCCACATGTGGCCTCAGCAGGTTGGAGTAGAGGGGGAGGGTCACCTTCCTCAACCTTCTGGCCAAGCTCTTTTTTAGTTCATCCCAGTTACCATTGGCCTTCTTGGCCACAATGGTAGCTCATGGCCAACATGTTCACCAGGACACCCAGGTTCTTCTTTGCTGAGCCAAAACCTTTGATATGGCAAAATCTTGGGAAAATCACTTTGTCAGTAGTATCACCAATGACTTGAATATCATCACTGTTCCTGCAATCGGAAAGGTGAAGTGAGACCAGTTGCCAGAGATGGCAGGATTCTGATCAACTTGCTCTGATAGGGTAGGAGGGCATGGAGTTAATAAATCAGATTGTCAGAGGATACTGTCAGCAAACACCTGTCTGACACTTTGAAAGATTTATATTTGTAGAAAACTTTTTCCTCAGTCCCCATTTTGTCTCAGATCTGTACGCAGAACTGGAGCTCTTCTGCACTCTGTTTCCCAACAAGATATGGCAACACAAAGCCCACCAAGGGGTACAGGGAGACTCAAGAGGCATGCCAATATGGACAGCCACAGATAATCTTGATAGACCTGACTCCTTTTCTTGCCAGCCAGATGAGTCAAGGGTGTTGGAAGCTGCACACCTTCTTGCCTGAGCTAATACGTGTTTTTCTGTCTGGTAATGTTTGTGGACTGGCCTATGGGCACAGCACCAACCAAATCCAGAGCTTTGCTATGCTCTTGGTTAGAGGATTCCCTTGAGCTACAGTAGTTTTGTGCTGTTGTCACAATGTCTTGGTTCTGTTCTCACTAGAGCTACAGATTTTCCATGTCATTCCAAGTTAGGTTTTCAAATTACACTGTAGATACACCTGATGTTTGGACATATTTCCAGAGATGGGTGAGGTTTTTGTGAGTCAGATGAAGTACTGCGTCTGGAGGCAGCAGGTTGAACATGCCAGCTTTCACTTACTCTCTCTACTGCAGTGCTCGCAGCATCATCTCACACCTCCCGTCATCCCATTCCAAATAGTGGGTTTGGTTTTTAAACATATCAGTTTAAAAACCAAACTGACCACACTGAAATGTCTCTGATACACAACTGTGGCCTCAGCTGTTGTGGGAACTTTGTATACCCTTGCACAGACCTCCAATGAATATTGCATGGCAAATTACTCTCCTTTTTTCAGGAGTCCCATGAAGGTCCTGGTGGTCATCTTTGTAGGACCATTCTGGCTCTGTTGGCAGCCCAGCTCCAGTGTCCCTCCTGTAAGAGACACAGGTTTTCACTTTTGAATAGTCCTGTGCAGAGCCAGGAGTTGAATTCAATGGTCCTTTTGGGTCCCTTTGAAGTCAAGATAGTTTATGATTCTGCCTGTGTTGCCTTCTTTGGCACTTCAGTTGTCCAGTTGGGATGAAGACCCAAGGAGGATCAGTAAGGGCACTCACTGCAGCTGTAGCCATGAAGCACTGTGAAGGCTTTACTGAGAATGCACTGCACTGCAAAAGTGAAATATTTCAAAGGCATACTGCTGATATTTGTTTGGGAAGGGTCATAAGGATGCAAAGGGACTTCTGCCAAATTTTGTTATGACTCCAAATTGTGGGAGTTTGACAATGTCACTTCGCTGGTTATATTTTACAATTGCAAGACTACTCCCCACGATGACCTTGTTGTGATAAACAACTGTTTGTTTGTGGAACATTTCAGTGAAAAGAAAAGAAAAATCTATATGAGATGCAACTAGAGAGAAATGTCACTGTACACAACTAGTGTTAACTACAGCAGAAAGCAACTGCTAAGACACTGCCACAAGGAGAAACCTCCAACAGTGCTGTGATGCCACCAGACCCATCTAACTGAAAACCAGCCAAGTCACTAAATCTCAGACCAACAAGAGGTGGTTCCTTGGTAAGAAGCCATCCCTCCTGCCCTACTATACTGTCATTTGCCTGCCTCACTGAGTGTGAGCTCCAGTGCCATCTGGGAAATCCCCACTGGTGTGACTTGGCCATGTTCCCCAGACAGCTGGGGCGACCAAAGCCAAGGAGTCCTCCCAGCACAGAGCCACGTACACTGGAACACACTGTCCCGCTCTCTGTGTTTGTTTTACAGGATTAGGAACATGCTTAAACCCAAGTGCATGTTGGAAACGGCGTTTCACACGCAATGCAGTCTGGTTTGGAGGGAACTAGCAATGTTTCTGTGATTAAATGAAAATAATTGGGGTTAAATGGGAAGGAAAATGAAATTTCCTTGCAATTACTTAGATTTATTGTAAGAATGAGTGACATATCTTGTCAGTTTTATCTACTCTCCATAGTTTTCCTTGTATGTTTTTTATTTCTCTACTTTGAGAAATTAGTTTGGGTTCCTTTGCCTCATTAATGAGAGATTACCTAGCTTGGCAAGAAGACTTGTGTATAGGAAAAAGGCCTTACTGATGTGGCTCTGAACCACTGATCTACTCTTCTCCTCCAAAAACCTTTTTTGCTAAAATCCAGAAAAAATAGCATATGGAATTAATTCTCTTCTCAATGGTTTTGATGCTGAGAAGCAGAGAAAGCTGCTAATGTTGCCTGCTGACCATAAGGCCTTTACTAGATAGTTCTCCCATCTTGATAGCTTGCAATTTATGTGAAAATAACTCAGTTTATTTAATGTGCTTTGTTTTATAAATATCTGCTTAAAAAGAAAAAGAAAAAAGAAAAGCAAATGGACAAACAAACAAAAACACGGATGAGTTCTTCCTACAGTGATATCTAAGGGCATAAAGTACTTTTTGGATGCAGAGCAATACAAAATTTTAATCATGGAGTGAAAAAGTGTTTGTGGTGATGATGCCAAGAAGCAAATCCTGAGATTTCCTCTGTCCTGTTATCCTCTGTCATTCTTCTCTCTTAGTTCATCTCTTCAGTTTCTTGCAGTCTGGAAGTAGAGTTCTTCATCATAGAATAATAAAGGCTGGAAAAGACCTGTAAGGTCATCCAGTCATCAGCCCACCACCACCATGCCCACTATCCCATGTACCTCAGTGTGCCACATCTACAGTGTTTTTTGAACATCTCCAGGGATGGTGAATCCATCACTCCCCTTTATTCTCTTCCTTATAGTTTCTACCCATTCAACTCCTTTATTGATTACAACTGAGTGTTCAGCTAATGTTTCCATTGAATGATACACAGTGAATTCTCTATCTTCAGGTAACTATACTGATCCAACAGGTGGCCTGTATCGAGTGATACTGAGTGGCTGATATCAACGCACTGAGTCTCATTTCATGTGAAAAGACATTCTTGTCCTTTTACATTACCTGCATTGCTTTTCATTTGTTTCTGTTGTCAGTCATCCAATATCACACAGCTAATTCTGAATTTCATTGCTGTTGCTACTCGTTTGCTGTCTGAATTCTTGAATACCACAGCATCAGAGACTCTAGCACCCTTCAAGCCCCCGATGTGTTTGCAAAAGCAAATGTTACTCACTGGTAAAACATCTCCGAACTTATGAGGGGTGGGTGCCTCAGTTGGCGTTGTTTCTAACCCATTGCTTTCCTCACCTGAGCACAGCTGGAACAGGCTGCCCAGGGAGGCACTGTCCCTGGAGATGTTCAAGAAACATGTAGATGTGGCAGAGAAGGGCATGGGTTATTAGTGGGCACACTGGGGATGGGTTGATGGCTGGATGAACTTAGAGGTCTTTTCCAACCTATATGCTTCTGTGATTCTACAACACCCACTCTCTCTCTCTTTTGTTTTTCATATACTTTTCTACATTTTTCTTTTCACAAATATTTTTATTGGATTTCCATACTACCCCTTTACATCTTGTTTAAGCTTGCCAACTTCCTCTGCATTTCTGCCCTTTCACTAGTGTTTCCTAGGTAGCTCTTAAATATGGACATACTCAACTATGCCCTTTGCATTCATTTGGAAAATGGCATGGATTTGTGCCCTTCTTATGGATTTCCAAATTAAATGGTCCCCAAAACAGATTAAAAATAGGTCTAAAAATGATCATCTCTGTCAAGCTATGTGTGGCATGCCAATACAGGTGGAAATAACCTGATTCTCCTTCACACTCATGTTTCCTGCCCATACAGTCTTCCTGGCTACCCTCTGGGTACAATCACCATCAGGAACAAGTAATCAAGGTGACACTCTAAGGCATTTTTAGTTGGGCTTGGCATCTCCAGTTACTTGTTAAAATGGTTATGTTCTGGTCTGATCTTATTGCCAGTTCTAATCTCTGGAAATGATCCAAATCCCACTGGGCACACCCTTCTTTGGTTTTCTGTTTGAAGGAGATACTTTGATTTATGTTTGGATGTTGCATCTGGGGATTTTCTTTTTGCTTCCTTTACAAAGCAACAAAATTCTCTCAAAACTGATGAGAGAATAAAGTGGTTTACATTTTTTTTTCCATCTAGAAAAAGAGAGAAAAATAGGATGGAAATCTCAATCTTTTCATCAATAAACACAAATGTCAGCCAAAAGAGAATGCTTTTCTATATTGTTTGGAAAATTTGTAAAAATAGGGAAGATGTAATCGTATTAACTATGCTTTTTCAGCTTTATGAAAACATTTCTAAAACACAAATGAATAACAGGGAATACTTTTATTAACAAACAACAAAACCCACAAGCTTTTAATATCTATACCAGGAGAGTTAATTTATTTATTCAAACATCAGTGTAGAAACCCAGAAACAAACAAGCCAACAAAATTAGATTTTTTTCTATGGATTTGCATTTTAGAGTTAAAATCTCTTGATGGCTTCTAGGGAAGCCTTATGTCAGTTGTAGTTCTCAGGAAACAGCATTGCTGACTACAGCATAAAATATCTTAAATTGTGCTGATTTGGTAGGCAAAGCCTTTGAAACCAGTGGAGCTTGTGGAGGAGTCAGACTCTTAAGAAATGCCAATATTATTTCAAGGGGGGAGTGGGGAGGGGAAAGCTCTATTTCCAAAAGGAGCAAGTCTGGAAGGTAATTAAACTCAGCGGCATCCTTGAAGCCAACACAAGGCTTAACTTCTGAGCTTAACTTGGACTGAAGCTCACAGCTGAAAGCTGATATGGGCTTTTCCTAAGTGCAAGGATAGTTAAAGCATGATCCAACAGAACTGCAGCCTGGATATACTCTATTTTTAATCTCTGAGAAACAGCATGGAGAAAATGCAGTGATCTGGCAAAGTCTGGAGAGTTAGGAGCAGAATGGTGGTTTCCACATAGTTATTTCTGAGGACCTTACCTCTAGATTAAAGTTCGTCTAGATTGGTCTATCATGTATAAATCAGGTTTAGCCCTGGCAATTTGTCAGTATTTCCTGACACTAATCAAGGACTCTCTGATCCCATTGAAAAGCATGAGACATATCTACTCTTGAGGCTCAAACTCTGCTTTCATCTTCCATTCTTTATGGTGCTCTGTTATGAAGAAAGGTTCTTTAACTACCATGACCAAAGACACACTCTGGTACATTAACATAGCTGCAAAATGTATCAGTCATGGTTGCTGATGGCTTAACCTATGATGGTTCAACAGAATTCAGTCTGTAAATGTCTAATACAGAACATGATGGACTTTTTTTAATGAGATAACCAAGAAATGGGATTTGCTTCATTTTTTAAGAAATTAGACTATATCAAATGTGTAATAAAAATATTTTTATAGGATTTTAGAATATATACATATATAAACTACCTTAATTTTTAATGCCCTGTTGATATTGATGTGATCCCTACAGTATCTAAGCATAACTAAATGAGGCTGCCCAGCAACCTCCTTTATACCTCAAACAGTGATTACAAAACTTGAAGCCTTGTCCACACTGTAACTTAAATCTGCTTGAAAACAGGATCTGAAATTGTCCATCAGACCTGATCCAGCACCCACTAACATCTAGGCTAAATCCACTCCTGATGATAGGAGCTGGATTAGGTCCTATACACAGATTGAGACTGATAGATCTCCATCTCCATTGGCTGAGCAACACTGAAGGCACATGAAGGAGTTACTGCGACACTTAAAGCATGTCCTGGTAAAATGAAAAGTATTAGTTATTTCGTTTAGAATATTAAGGAATACTTAGACACAGTCTTAAGACAGTTTGGGCACATGTGCATTTCATTTTGAATAAGGGCCCAAACTGACTACGCGTCCCAGACATAGCCTGTGCTCATATTCAGAATACAGTCTTTAGTCAAGCTTAAGGCCAAAGGAGGCTGGGAGGTCATGATGGAGCATAGAGCATTTATGCCTGCATCCTTCCTGCAGCATCCGTCTCTGTACATCTACTTGCTTGCCCAGTCCATGTAGAGAAGGTAAGTTGGCATCAGATCCCTAGAAGAGCTCTCATGTCAAATGCCTGGAAAAGCTTCCATCACACCCACCCCACTACAGGAAAACATGAAACTGGTGACAGAGGCAGGAGGGTGAGGATCAAGAAGCACAGTGTGCCTTATATTTCAGTCTGGCCCTAAACACCATGAACTTAGCTTTGGGCTGTTCCTCCAGCACCTAGACAAATCCAGTTTGTGTTCCTGTTTAGTCTAGAACTGTGTCTAGAGCAAGTTCAGATTCATTTTCCATGCAAGGTTTGAAGCACAGTGTAGACAAGGTGTGAGGGCCAGATCCTGATCTAAAGCAGGCAAAATTTGTCACTATCATTGGCCTGAGCTCTTACCCTTGTATTATACTTTAAGGTAGGTAGCATGTGAGTTCTCCTGCTTTAAAGAGTTAATATAGGGAACTTGACCACCTGCAGAGGAAAGTTTCTCACTGAGCTTTCGGTTCATCAGCTCCATGTGCCTGGTATTTTTCCTAGCTTGACGGAGAGACCTCTTGACTTTCTTTACCCGATCTCGCAGCTGTTTGTTGCGCTTCTCCAATGCTGCCACCTTCTGCTGCAGCTTCTTCACTCTGTCCTCTTCCTCAAACAGGGCTTTCTGGACCGAGGAGCACATGAGCTAAGGGGACAGAAGAAATGAAATAGGAACAGATGAGCTTTATACAAAAACTTATTTAAGTAAGGGTTTACTCAGGTGTCCCTCGAAGGACTTCACAACTCTTCCAAAGTACAATAGCTATTTTGAAATTCTACTGACTTTTTTTACATCCCTTCTATTAAAAGCTTTGCTTTCACTTCTGCATTCAGATAAGATGCAAAATTGTAGATTTTAATGATAATAAAAGTTCACAATGACTTTTGTGAGCTGTTCTGAAGGACCTGTTGAGTCAGTCGAAGTTAAGTTGAATTTATGGAGGAAGGTTGACCTATTCAAGATCTTAAACTGGAGTTCAATCTCAAGAGGTATTGCTATAAAAAAACTCCAGGCTTGATTCAGCTTAGAAGCCCTTCACAATCTCCAGATTTTGATGCAAGTCTGTCCTTTGTTCTTTACTTCAATAAGTGAAATAAGCACAGAACCTGCAAAACATAGAACAAGCTGTTTTTATCTTTTCAATCACAAAGTTGTCTTAAATATCTCATTTAATGGGCTTCTTTCAGATGAAATCCTGAAGTGTAAAATCTCAGAAGTCTCCAGGAGCATTCAAGATTCCATAACTTTATCAAAAGATATTTATTTATTTGGTCATTGGCCGAAGACCACTTCTCTCATTTTCCCACTACCAACTTACCACAGTACTGCTCCCAGTAGGGACATCGAGTGTCAAAGATATCCTTTTTTTTTTTTATTTTCCCTAGAAAAAACAATTTGAGTCACTGCATTGTGCATGTAGAACTTTCAACTGATTGCTGCCATGGTACACTGTGAGGAAAGGCAGTGCCTTCTACAGAATTTATCTCCTACATACATTCAGATTTTTAGCGCGAGTTCGCTTATGGACCTACATGGGCTTTCTCTATCAGAACTTTTGGAACAAAGAATCTAAGCAAGCAAGGAAATCCTCTATGTGTTGATGAAGAATTGCATGTTTCTTCCCATCTTGCTTTGTAATACTTTCAGCAACTGAAAGTGAGGGACAGAGTCCACTGTAATGACTAACATTTCATTTGCTTTGGAAACCTCCAGCAGCAAAAACTGTGGTTGGCCAACAGAGTGGCTGCTTCCAGTAGCCATAAGCTCATGTTTCCTGTACAAAGGCACCACAGGGCTTTGCTGAAAGAGAAGTGCTTACCCTGACTGCCCTCTCACCAGGAATCTTTTATAAATCCACAGTAGGAAGACTGAGTTCACAGAGGCAGGCTAGAAATTGCACTAAAGAGGAGGGAGTTTGATTCTGATCACAGCTCGTTCCAAGAGCTGTTTGAAATCAGCCAGCACCTCTTGGCTGTTCTGTTTGCCAAACCCTCGTGAAGCTTCAAAGCAGAACTTCATCTCGAATTTAAATCCCCACACAGGAGACCACTGTTTGGACAAAATGTTTGCTGGGAAGACAGGAGGTGGAAATTCCACCTCCTGAGGTACTTCATGCGTTTTTCATTATGTACTGATGGACAGGCATATACTGACAGACATAGAGTCCATTGAATTCATGCACCTGAAGTGTGCCATTGTGTGAACCCAACCTCATCTACCTGGGCTAGTTGCTGAGGGAATGGCAACATCTGATGGCTGACATCAGGGAAGGTGTTAGCCTCACCGCAGAAGCACTCCCAAACCTTTGAGGTTGGTCCCCTGCCAGCAGAGGTTGGGCAATTGTACAGAGCCACTACAAACTTCTCAAGAACTATTAGAAAGCCAGACTATTTGCTTACACCATTCCTCTTCCAGATCTTCACTCTCCATCCTGAAGATAATGGTTTAATGTTTAAATTACCTAGAGATGCCCAAGGAGACCAGTGGAGCAACATAAATAAAAAACTACGACCAACACAACTGCCTTCCAACGGGGCAAACAGTAGGCAGAGCCTCACTCTCTAACAGGACTCCTACTTGAAATCACAGGACAGCTAGCTGAAAAATGAACTCCTTTGATCCTTCTGTGTGTGGAAAAACAAGGCGAGGTCCACACATTCTTGCCAGCTGGTTGCAAACATTATTTTTCACAGGCACTGCAGTAAGGATCACGTATAAATGTGAGTTTCCCCTGCTGCTGCTGGAGCTGCAGTTCACATGGGTGCACTCAAGTTATTTTTAAACTGTTAGATCTGATGCTGAGAACTGTGTAAATGTGACAGCCTGGAGCTTAGTCCAGCCAGTGTAATTAACCAAGAATAAGTAGGTGAGGAGTAAGACAGCCCTTGTCGTGTTGCCACTCAATACTTTTTGTTTACTGTCAACTGAGATATCCCCACTTTGAGCAATCCTTCCTATCAGAGCGTATCTATAAAAGAGGAATTTCACACCCCATTTTGTCCAGTCTCATGAGTCCATAAATGTGCAGAGTTTGCACTGATGAACATCAAGATCAAGCATTAATCCAAAAGCATTGCAAAAACTACTGAGAAATGCTTTTCTTTTTCTAGGAAAGACTCTCGCTCCCATTCCCCACGACAGCTTGTTATGCCAAGTGCACTAGAGTTTTTTCCTCTTTTTTTTGACATCACATCTAAAAGATACTGAAATCTCCATCCAGCAAGCTAAGTCACTCAAGAATCAGCAGCAGACAGTTAAGCAATAGGTCTGAACTGCTGTATTTAACATGGTATACATGCCAACAGACCTAGGAAGCAGAGGGAGAAGACAGCTCTTCAGACAAATCTATGCATTATTTTTCAAGATTTCCTTCATAAATTACATTATTGGATGACCTACAGAGGATTTGTTTGATCTGGACATCTCTGTATATTCCACAGTTGTGTCAGCAAGACATCCTCAGTGGTATTTAAGCAGAGCAGTACGAAAGATGCAGCAAAAAAGGTAGCACAAAAAGATTCACACACATTCTTAGGATTTAGCCCAGACAGCATACAGCTGTGAAACCACAAATTACATATATTCATGTATTTGTCTGAAACATCCTGTCACAAATACACCCAGTCTTAAGTTTCACCACATCTAGATGATTTACACAGTCTGTCTATCCAGCGAACAAATCAGCACTGCATTACATCAAACTGATTTTTGGAGTGTCACATTTCAGGCATGTGAACCTTTTACTAGATAATCTAAATTGACTTATGTAAAAATTCCTGTCTGATTGACAGACACACGCATCTGCTTTCTGTAAGTGTCATTAGAATGAGACAGTGGATGGGAAAACTTTCATGGACAAAGGCATGATGATAGTGGCCCATCCAACACAATTTGCTCATACACAGCTGGAGTCAGTGTTGCAGAGCTCAGAGCTCAAGTCTCTCAGAACAGCAGTGGTACCCAAGTTTTGGCCATCACCTACTGAAGGGAGAGAAGTTGAGATCCAGCCAGCCTCTAGTGCATACTCCCAATGGATTGCACTGCTAAATAGCACTGGAAAGCCATTTAAGACAAGAGTTAAAGACTCCAAGTTGCACGGGGGAAGGTTCAGACTGAATATTAAGAAAAAATTCTTCTCAGAAAGAGTAGTGTGGGTCATTGGAACAAGCTGCCCAGGAGTGGTGGAATCACCATCCCATCCCTCAGAGTGCTCAGGAAAAGGGTAGATGTGGTGCTAAGGTACATAGGTTAGTGGGAGTGGTGAGATGGGTCAACATTTGGACTAGATCATCATAGTGGTCTTCTTCAACCTTAATGATTCTATGATTACGGAGAAGTCTTTCCTTTGAGGTCTCCTAAAAATGTCTTTCACATCAGACAGAATTTTTGCACATGGATACCTATTGTGCATCATCAGCCAAGATGTTTGTGGGAGCACCTTTAAATGCATGCCTGGAAGACCCGATCTGCCCTGCATGGACAGGACATTTCTTCAGAAGACCTGAGGATAAGTCACTTTGGTTTCTAGTCCTCAAACCTTTTCCTGGACCCACACTCCTGACTGTGGTTGTGATCCCTCAGCACCCCAGACTGAGAATCACCCTAACGCAATATGCTGGAAGCATTCAGTGAAAACACAGCCCAAAAGCTGAGATTGGGAAGCATAGCTCCTGTTTCACTGTTGAGAATCCTCCACACTGCATCCCACCAGCTCATCACAGCCCCACACCGCTCTCCTCTCTCTTTTTCCTTCTGTAAAATCTGTTCTGCAGCAAAGGTGAAAGCTGTCTGAATTCACTGCATGTTGCCACACTGTTCTGTGCTTTACCACTGTTAACATTACATAGAACATCTAAAACTGAAACTTTATGCAGCATGAAACACGTTCCTCCAGCCCTATGTGTCTCAGCACAGCAATAACTCATACACTCTCTCAAGAGGAGCTTGGGAGCCAAACATAGCTCTTTATCTTTCTTTTATTCCACCAGGATTCACTTCTCCAAGCCCTTCTGTATGCTCAGCAAGACAAGCTCTTGGTGAAGCTGATACAGATACAACCCAGCTCAGGCAGGCAAACCTTGTCTGTCCTGGCAGGAGCAGTCCCTTTTGAGCCATGCCTTGCCATTGCCAAATTTCAGACTGTGAGCGTCACTTTCTCCTGTTCAGCCCATTTGGGCAGGTTCACTGAGAGCAAACAAGCTGGATGGACAGAGAGACAACGTGGTGGGGGGAGTAGAAGGAGAAATCTGGCAGTCCTCTGCCAAATGGGGTTTGAGATGGAGTCACTTCACCTCCAGTTACTGGGGGGTTTCAGCCAAGACTAACACTCCTGCTGAAGTGTGGAAAAGCCCCTGTCAGCACTGCTAAACCACCATGTTGGGGAATCTTTGTTAAACTACCACTGCTTGCTGCAATGCTGCGCCTCTCAGAGGTTCTGAAACAGGGCCCAACAGGAAATCCAGCACTGCTGTCATTAGTGGGAATTAGCTGGTATTTCCTTCTAGAGCTTTGTACAGAACACTAGGGTACATACAACTGGGATAGAAAAAGAAATGGTGGTGGCTGTTCTTCTAAGGATAACTAAGTCAGCACTTCTTCATTCTGTAGATGATTTAGCAGGCACAGTGATGATGAACGGACTAGATGATGGTTGGACTAGATGACATTAGTGGTGCTTTCTAGCCTTAATGATGCTAGGATTCTATTTACTGTGGGAAGCATAAGGCTTGTGGTATAAGCTATTAGCTAATTCAAACTATTAGAAACAAAGATGCAGTGGAATAGGAAGCACTGTCTATGGGGGCCCCTGCCAGCCTACAGATACCATAACTTATTTTTCTTCCCCTTTCCACTGCACACTAAAGGCAGATTTTCACTTTAAGCCTCTAATAGCCAGCCAGTAAAGACAAGTAATCTCAACGTTCCTAGTTATCAATGGAGACAAACGTGCATACCAGAAGGGAGACCTTAGACACCTACCTGGTATATAGTTAACAGATTGAGCAGTTCAAATAGTATCATAGCCTAGATGTATAACGAGAAAGATTATCACAGTGGAAGAAAATTGGAACACTCACTCATACCCCCCACCCCCCCAAGCTCTCAGTGGAAAAACTCCAAAGGGAACAATCTCCAGGGGTGGTCAGCCCTTAAATGAGGTCTAAGAGAGGTGCAGCCAGGCTCCACCCCTTCAGGTCACACAGGTGAATTGCCTTCACCTGTGCTCCCATGTCTGACTCTGTGCTCACCTCAGGTGATCAATCAATGGTTCAGGCCACGATTCAACATTTCCCATACACCTGGAGAGGCTCAGTTTCTGGGGCCCTTTCCAATGCCTACTTAACTTGCTCTGGACTGCAACTAGAGACCTGTGAAACAGCAGCTGGCATCACTAGCTACCCAGGGGAAGCTTCAATGGCGCCATAAAGATATTTGGAGGAGCTTGCTCTAGAAACAGAAGTAAACCCGTATTCTCCAATCAGGAGACTTCTAAAGCAGCCCTGTTGCTTCTGATCTGTATTAAGCTGCTGCTTGGTGGAAAACCACCTGAAGAATCACTCAAGGGCCTGCTGGGGCAGCTCTTGGTCTATGTTTTGGCAGGTCTCTTGGCTGATGACATTTCCCTGAGCAGATGACCATGGGCCATCTCCCTGGAAAATTTGAGTGGTGTTTACAAGCTGTGACGTAAAACTTGAATGCCAGCAGCTCCACCAAGGTGCCAACTCAGCACAGAGGATGGTTAATTTACTGGGAAGAGTTTTTTTTCAGAAGGAAAGACATCCACAATCCTTTCTTTTTCTTCTGTTTTTTTTTTTTTTTTTAAGCAATGACCTTAAACTGAATAACAGACTTTTTTTAAAGAAGATCCTTCCCCATGATGAAGCACTTTGAAAAACCAGACCTTTCTCTCTGGCAAGATGTCTGAATAGCTGCTAGCTCTCGCCTGCAGTGGATATGGAAAGCATCCATTTTAAAACCTTGCCCTTCAAACATTCAGTCCTTGACTCTCTGCAGCCAGACTAGGATGGTTTTGGAGGTCACAGGGGGAACTGGAGGCCCTTTAGCGATAGCAAAAAGACTTTCAGTCCTGAAAATACCTGGATAAAGGTCTCTAGCTCCAAAACCATGCATGGAGCATTGCCTGGGCTCTGTCTTTCCTGGATACATTGAGTCCTGAAGCCTGAGATACTGCTAAAGGGAAATATATGAAGATACCAGGTGACAGCCTGGCCCACTCCCTTCTGATGGAATGGGGGATGATGGTGGAAATGTGATTCTGTGATACTTGCCTTGTTTACTGCCAGCACCCAGGGAAGAACCAACTGAATTATTCTTTGTATTTGAAAAGGAAAGAGGTGATGGTTTAAAGAGGAGAGAAACCACACGGAACAAGAAGACAGGAAAGTAAAAAAAAAAAGGAAAGATGCAGGGTATGAGCCAGGCTGCCTACTGCAGGCATTTCACTGGTGCCAAGTGAGCAGATAAGTCAGACTGAACAGCAAATCCTTAAATTCCTTGTACAGCCAGTGGGAGACAGGGTCTCCAGGAAGAGGAAAAGGTATCACGAGGGCAGGACCTCACTTTGGGACACCTCCCCTTCCCTCTCCTTGTTGAACACAGGCAGCCTGGGTTGGGTGAGAGATGTGCACCAGGAGCCAGCTGACTGGTTTTCCCAGGTGCTCCAGTGCGGAGGGGCTGCATGCTTGTCTTGTTTCCTTTGAAAGCATTCCTCCCAGAAATTCACCCAAGATGCCACAGGAATGTGGTGGTGGATCTGGGAGGGAATCAGCAAAGTCTCACATCTAAAAGTTTAGCAGGAGCAGCCATCTTCCTCCTTGCTTATCTGGAGATGCAGAAGGGCTGAGTGTTGAGCTCAGTGCTTGGTGTTCAACCCCATGCCTTGTGCTTCCTGCATTTCCAGCATCCCTCCCAGTTCAATCATGGGGATGGATAGAGCCTCATGACCACCACAGGGATTCAACTCCACGGAGATGTGGTGCAGCCTTGCCAGCATCTTTGCTGAGATCTGTGTCCCTTCTACATTAAAATCACCCTGAGTAGGCAGTGAAATATCAAACCGTGGGCTGACACATGCACGGGAAAGCAGAGAGCATCCTGATCCTAGCTCTCCCCGTTCTATCACAGAGGATACATCCACAGAGGGCAAAGGCTTTGCAGCACAGCCACAAACCAAGGCTCCAGCCTCTTCTGAGCACTGTCACAATTAGAAGATATTCCTGACACTTCCTGTTCCTGGGCAATGAACTGCAGACATGGTTTAAGCTGATAAGTTAGAAGCAAATGACACTGAACTTAGAAGTGCAGTACCCATCTCAACCTTGCTGAGCTTAAAGGAAAGCTACGTAAAGACAAGATTAAATCATGTTTTTAATAAGGAAATAAAAGCTTTTCTCTACTGCTGGAAGCAATTTAGATGCTGAGAATGAGCAAGTTTGTAGGTCTGCCTCGCAAGACATGCTGCTTCACGGGTTTCTGCATTTTGCTCAGCCTGGATTCTGAAAACAACTCAGCTGCTACTTTATTTTCCTTTCTTTTTTTTTTTTCCCAGTCATTTTTGTCTCAGAGTTAGCATTGGAGTTTCAATTGGGCTTCAAAACTCTCAAAGAGGTTGTTTTTCTGTAGCTTGTACAAAAACATTCCGTTTCCACAGATATCGAAGTTTCCAAAACTTGCAATCCACTTTAATTTCCAACTCAGCTTCTCCCCACAAGGTATTATTACTGTCACGATGAAGCTAATTAGCTCTGATATGCCTACAACTACTTTGCCAACATACCTTACCTCAAATCTATTGTTCCCTAATTGAAAGTTGCTGTGTGACCATGTCTATACCTAAACTTGTTTTGCTTGGCATGTATTTCAATAGAATTAGGTCACCATTCCCCCTACACATACACACAGTGAATTAATTAAATATCAAGGAAGGGATACAACCAGCAAGACCCAGAAACAAAATTGATTGTGTCTTTCCCTCCCACTGATGGGAACACAGGGAAACAGGGCACGGCTGATCGGAGCACATGACATCTTATGCCCTGCTCATTTCCATTGAAATGTCTATGTTGGTTTTGAATGAGCTCACCTCTGTCTCATGCTACAATAGCTTCTGGGAAGTTAATTTAATGGTGCTGTTAAATGTGCACCTTTATTTAACAGGATAACAGCGAGGGAAGTACAATATTTTCAAATATATCATCCCCTGAACCATATAATCACAGAATCATTGAAGTTGGAAAACACCCCTAAGATCTAGTCTAACTGACAACCCAATCCCATCCAACTGGTCTAGAGAGCTGATTTGGCAGCGGGGTTGGACTAGATGATCTCTAGAGGTCCCTTCCAACCCCTACACCTCTGTGATTCTGTGAACCTGGACCTCCCCCTCTGCAACTTAAGGCTGCTACCTCTCATTCTATCTCTAGTTACCAGCAGCTGTAGATGCAGCTTAAGCTGAGAACCAGCAGCAATAATGGAGAAATCAAGTTATCCTCATCAATATTCATTTGGATGAGAACCATATTTGTTTAGACCAATGTTACAACTGATTCAGAGTGTTTGCTTTAAGCATTACTTTCCTCCAAATAATGTATGATAGTCTGTAGGAGTTCTCTGGAGGCCCCAGCAGAGGTGATTGATGCTCTGGAATGGCAGGTGCTGCCTGGATGTCTGTAGGCTCAGATTTAGATTAACTATTGTTGTTCATGGTAAGAAAGAGAGGGAGATGTGGGTGGTGACAGGATCGGAGTGGCTGAACCAAGAGCCTGTGTCTCTGCAGATCAGCTGTGACTGCAGTCCCACAAAAGCTTAAGAGCCATGCTATCACAGAATCATAGAATCATCTGAATTTGAAGGGATCCTTAAAGGTCACCTATCCCAACCCCCCTGCAGTGAACAGGGACACCTCCAGTTGCTCGGAGCCCTGTCCAGATTGACCTTGAGTGTCTCCAGGGATGGGGCATCCATCACCTCTCTGGAGAACCCACTCCAGTGCCTCACTACCCTTATTTAAAAAAAAAAAATCATTATATCCAGTCTAAATCTCCCCTCTTTTATTCTGAAACCATTTCCCTTTGTGTGCAATGAGGTGAGAGGAGACAGGGGTGAAGCAATGTGGAAACAAGGTTAACTGAGGTCATGAAGACTTCAGAACCCCCTGTGAGTAAGGCAATGCCAGCAATGTGTTATACACCCAACAGGTTCAGAGCATGAATGGTGAGTATCCTCTTTGCTGAGAAGTTAGAGCATCAGGAAACCTCCCAGCCCCTCTACTTCCCCATCCCTGGGCTTACTGCTCCCAGCCAGTGCATCCGCAAACTTTTGCTCCTCTGTCACTTCTGAGACCAAATGGAAAGAGGTAAGAAGAGTAAATCCCAGCAGGGTGTATGCAAATGCTCCAAGTGTGAGTACAATGCATTCAGTGACATCTCTTGTGAAGTCACAGAAGCAGGGATGTTTGCTGTGAGTGGTGTCCACAACTCATCCTCGTCACATATATCATCATTTGTGCGAATTTTACACACAGGAGGAAAACCCGTGCTGAGAAAGGCAGATGTTTAAAGTTAATGCAACATCTATAAAAGTCATGTTCCCCTATAAATTCCTCCACTCTGGATGTTTTGGCTTCATACTTCACATAAGCTGCTGCAGCTGAGCTGCCTTTACAAACAGATAGGATTTCCTTGGCCACAGGCTCAGATGGAAACGCTGCATACACTGCTGCTGCAGGAAAGCTAATGGATTTTGAAGAGCAAAAGTAGGCGCTGTGAGGCAACCTGCCATCCTCTAATGCCTCTAGAGAGCCAGGGTTTCTGTATCACTCCTGAACTTATATAGGAATGGTCATAGCTATTTTACTTAATTTGTCACATTCATTGGGTGTAGGAAAGGGGGGAGGGGGGGGGAAGGTACTGAGAAGGGCACAATCCAACCTGCATTTGTTTGGGTTTGGTGCATCTCTTCAGAGAGTCTTTTCACCACCCTACTTAATGCATCTAACCTAGATCCTGGGTAGGAAACATTGTTTTTATGGGCTGTTTTGATAGTCAACAGAGAAAAAGAAATTCCTCTAGAGGGTGAGTCAGAACAACTTATTAAAAGCAAGAAAAGGAGCACTAGATGCAGCTCAATGCTGTGCTTATGCAAACAGCTGGAGATTCCCCTACCATGGCAGGAGTGACATGGAGACTCTACCAAAGCCTTTCCCTTTAAGCCATGGAGATACATGAAACCTTAAAGGAATCAAGTGCAATGGCACTGAAATAAGCCTGGGTGAAGGATAAGGCCTTGACAAAAGACATCTGCATCTGCAGAGAGCCAAGCTCCTGAGCTGCTCCATGAGCCCAGCCCAACCTGGAGACCTCAGCAAGGAGCTGGTGACTGTGCCCCTTCCAAGTCAGGAGAGAATCATAGAGTCATTAAGGTTGAGAAAGACCACTAAGATTGTGTAGTCCAACCATTGATCCATCGCCCATGCCCACTAAAGTTGAGCATGCTCCCTAGAGGTGATGGAGTATGAGTTGACAATGTAGGCAAAGCAGAGGAGAGGGCTCAGAATTAATTCAGGGCACAGGTTCCCACAGAGGTGAAGTGGAAAAGCTTCACTAAGGGTAGGGAAAGCAAAGACAAAGGCATGGCAAAACAAGTATCTACAATCTGCAGGCACTCTCTGGCTAACATCAGCATGCTGAGAGAGAAGCTGAAGAGGCAGAATGCCAGGAAGACTTATCAGCAGCTCCAAATAGCAAACTCAGAGCGCTAACATCTGGCTGGTGGGTTTGCTGCTCAATGATAGTCCCATTCCAGTGTCCTCAGCTCCTAGTGCTGCATGGGCTGTAAATCCTGAGCAGCCCCAGGCCATCCTGGATGCAATAAATGGGCAGCACACTGTTCTAAGCCTGGCAGAGTTCAGTAATAATGTGCTGGGGTGCTGTATTTAGGGGATCACCCTCCTGTCTGCCTAAGTTTAAATGGCCCCAAGCATTCAGTTAGTATTCAATTGCTACTTTCCTTTTGAGCTAAAGGCTGCTGCTTCACTCCAGTACAACCCCTCGGATAGGGTCCTGCTCCTGAACCAGCATTTGAATTCTCCTCAGAAACCATGGGTCGTGGAAACATAAGGTCATATTTAATGACACAAGTCTCTCCCTACAGCTTTGATATTCTTTATATACACAGAGAAATATCTGCTGGGTAACTTACTGCCTTCAACAGGGAAGAACTTTTCACACAGGAAGACTTTTGAAGGACATGGAAAATAAGGTCTCCAGGTAAGGGTGAGTCAAGTCTCCCATGCACATCAACCTGCAGCTCTCATCCCAGCCTGATTTTAAGAGGCGATGAAGAGGGCAGTGCAGCTCAAGTGACATCCACAGCAGCTCCAGACACTGTGTCCCCAGGCTGATGAGTGCCCTGTGGTGAACTCTAAGAAGAACCTAAATTGGAAAGCATGCACTCAGCTGCTGGTTCATGTAACAGCGATGGCTCTCAGCTGTTTAATCCTAAATTCATAATTGTGTTGGAGTGGGATAATTGCATGACAAGTGCCACAGCTCACTGCACAGTGAGCACATGGTGACACCTCTGAGACAGAGTTCAGTCACACCCATTTTTTTCTTGTCTTTTTAGTGAATAATTGCCTTGTGATCTGCAAAATCTAATAAGATACTGCTGTCGTGCACACTTACCTGTGAAATCTGCTTTTTTAATGGCTAAATATTTATGGATATGTATCAAGTATGTCTCTGTAAGTCTGTATTACTGTTTGTATATGTGTTTTTCTAACAGTTTGAAAATCCTGTAGATAATTTATTTTGTTTTTCTTACAGTTCTCTGTCACTCAAGTTAACTATGCTTCACCAGTTTTGCATTGGATCCCATTAGCAATAACAAGAACTGATACCTAGCTTGGAGAAGAGAAGGGTGTGGGGAGACCTCATTATGGCCTTCCAGTATTTGAAAGGAGCAAATAAACAGGAGGGAGAACAATTGTTTACATGGGTTGATAGTGCTAGGACAAGGGGAAATGGTTTTAAACTAAGACAGGAGATCTAGGTTAGATGTTAGGAGGAAGTTTTTCACTCAGAGGATGGTGAACCACTGGAACAGGTTGCCCAGAGAGGTTGTGGATGCCCCATCCCTAGAGGCATTCAAGGCAATGCTGGATGTGGCTCTGGACAGCCTGGTCTAGTTGGCAACTCTGCCCATGGCAGGGAGGGGTTGAAACTTAATGATCTTTGAGGTCCTCTTCAACCCAGGCATAGAACTATAGTTCTATGATTCCATGACCTGGACAGTCCCAAATAACAGATGAGGGTGGTGAGGCACTGGTACAGTCTGGCCAGGGGAGATGTGGATGCCCCACCCCTGGAGGTGCTCAAGGTCAGGTGGGATGGGGCATAATCATGGAGCCTTGGGTAACCAAATCTAGCACCTGAGTTAGTGGTTGGCAACCCTGCCTGTGGCACAGGGTTGGATAGATGATCTCTGAGGTCCTTCCCAACCCAAGCCACTCTATAATGCTATGATTCTATGATTCTATGAACTGAATTGTCTCCCACCCCTCCAGCAGTAGCAACTTACAACATCTGTACCGGAAACTGTCCATACAAAACCAATATGAACTGCCTAACATAAACTAATAATAAAGATTAACAACAAAGTAAAGCACTGTGAGGAAATCCAGACCAGGGCTCCAGTCTACTCTCTTAACTAGCACACTTTTGTTGTCTTTTGGCAATGATAATTTTGGAACAGTGAAACAGCAATTATTTTGAGCTGTGTTATCTGAACAGCTTGTTCTCATTAAGCAACACACAAACTTCACACCTAATCAAAGTAGGCAGATAAAATGAGTGTCCTAATCAGTGGAAAGGGACTGGATGACTCCTTTACACAAAGGGCAATCATCAGTTAGTGAAACAGTAAGATCTAGTTTCCCTGTGCTTCTTTCCCTTTCTCTAAAATGGATAACAGGAAATATGTCATCTTGGGAATTTTCTGAGCTGATAAATTCAAGAACTATTGTCTTTATTCAGAGTTTGGGTAGTGCAAGAATGGAAGCAATAGGGGAGCCAAGACCTGTGGTCAGATTCTTCACTTTCATGGAGAGTGATCTCAGCGCTTCCCTGTGCAAATTCTGAGACCAGAACCCACAGTTTTCCATGAATGGTAATTCTGTGCACTGTCTTCCATGGTCTTCCTGTCTCCAGCAATCTGGAAAGTCACTTTACAGGAAGGATCATGGAGAAACTTCCCAGTACTGGAGTGTATGACTGGTTGAGCTTTCAATAATTAGGAGTTTATTAAATAAAAGTTTGTAATACAAAATCTGTATCACTGAATGCCACAGATTAAGGCATGTAAATCCACATTATCCAAGAAGAGGAAACTTCCAGCTGTGTGAGTGTCGGGGTGAGACACGTTAGTAGCATCCAGGGGATTTGGATGTGTGCATTGTCATATTTGTTATAGACAAGAGTAATTTTCAGAAGTTCATGAATCCTACCAAAATGGGGAACCCTTTTGGAAATCTCCCCATGTGTTTCATTTACCAAGAGTTTGCTCTAAGTCTTCTTTGAAGACAAATGTAATCTTATTCAATATAATGAAACTTTATTCTCTACTGAAGAGAGAAGAATGAGAAGTAGATGACAAAAGAGGGGGGCTTTGCTCTCAGAGGTTTATAACACTGGATAGAGGGATCTATGTGGCATTAAATAATGTTTATTCTATGTTTCTGTCTGTCTGCAGGGCAAGGATATACCTAGTCAAGTGAATGAAAGTGGAGTAGTGTGGAGCCTAGTAAATTACAAAGGACAAAAAGTTTAATTCCCTGTAAAAACACCCTCTTGGAGCCATGTATTTGTTGGTTAAGCACAGTTAGATCATTATCTGTCATCTAGATGGGACAACTGTGCCTTCTCCTAGGTGTGTGGTCACTGACACGTTGGTATTGGAAGGGCATGAACACATTCATGCTTCTTCTTGGCTCCAGATGTACCTGGTAGAGGATGCATCCAGACGGTGGGGTGTCATAGCCTCAAGACCAAAATGTTCAAACATGACCGAAGGGACAATTTCCAGCAGTAGCTCTCATTAGGATATGGATGAATAAACTGTCATATAGTTCATGTTGATCAACAGGGACAAAACAGGCGCAAGCACATGGGCACTAACATGATAATGGTCCTGCCTCTTCTGTACTAACATGCCAACAAAACATCAGAAAAGCAAGCTGACAAATGCAGAAGGGATTTTTATAGAAAATACATGAAATATTTATTCTCATTCATTGGTTGTGACAGAAATTAATGGGAATTTGAACTACTGTGGGAGAGTATAACAAGAACTGAGCACTGTAGGGATTGGTAGTCCCTTTCCTGCAGGTATTTGAGGCCTCTTTCCATCAATTAGATGTGATTTAGGCATAATACATGCAAACAACAGCACAAGCTCAGCTGGAAAAACTGGATGACAAATTTGTTTAATCTGATTCCAAACATACAGATCTCCCAGTTCTGCCTTGGTCTACTTAATGCTGTTAATAAATACATTATTGCGCTAATATTCAGCTCCTACAGGTCTAGTGGCAGCCAGCGTCACCAAAAAATGACATAAACAGGTGATCTATTCTGCTCACTTAGTATATCTGAAAGCCATTTCAAGTGAAGAAGCACAAAAATAATATTGTATTGCATAATTTTGAGTCTTTCCATCCTCTCCCCACCCCAGTGATCCTGCTACTTACTAAAATTTCTGTATCTAATGCTTTCCTAAAATAACCTTTTTCCACTGAGAAATTTGCAAATGGTTGGGAAGGGGAGGAGTTGTTTGCTGTTGTTTTGGAAGGAGAGAAAGGAAATTATTTCCTGGCTGAGATTTATGTGTCAAGTTTTAGCTTGCAGCCAGAATTTTTATCCAAGTTAGAAAATCTGAAGATAATTCCAACTCTCCTCCTCAATGACTTTTATGAAGTAATTCCTGATATGTGTCAAAATAAAAGAAGGCTTTGCACTATGGAGGCTTTCAATGGAAATGAGACCTATCTTTGCATAGAAGCAAAGGGCAGAAACAGACGTCACTCTAGAAAGAGCTGATCATCAGAAGGAAGGAGTTCAACATCAGATTGCTAAAAACTAGTCAACACATTGTTGAACCCCTGAGAAAGAGGGAGGAAGCACACAGCTCTTGCACTTACCAGTGGATAAAATGAAGATAAGCTTGGTTGAGGCATCAAAATTGTTGGAAGCTTCCATGAATAATATAAAGATGCTCTTGATCCACTGAGACTATACAGCTCATCTCTGGAAAGAATTTTGATCCCTCAAGCAAAAGGACATTGAGCCATGGGCATTGCTGTGCTCTTCCTTCCTTTATGTTACATTTCCCATGCCAGACCAGGACAGACCATGCTGGGATGGTGAGGTGACCAGTACAGTCACCAACAGACTGGCTCAGAAGGAAGAGCACAGGGGCTGCAGAGATGAGTAACTACATCTACTTGAGTTGAATTCACTGAGAAAGGGTTAGGTATCCATGATAGTAAGCTGAAGCAAAGTTTCAGTAAGCTGGGAAAATTTCAGAGAAGAGTAGCGCTCACAGTCAATGCCGTGCTGTGCAGCCAGCTGCTTGCTTGCCTTCCATCCTTCCCAATGGGCCTGATCCAACCTCTCCAGGTCTCAGAGCTGAGCTCAGATGCAGATGAGAGGTGGTGATGAATGTGCAACCACTTCAACCCACAGAGCTCTGGAGTTATGTAATCCAATTGTAACAGAGAAATAGAAGCTGGCGTCTTCCCAAAGAGCCAACTACTACAGGAGCTCATTGAGTTTCTCTTACTTTCACTGAAAAGCTCAAGCAAAGACAGCTGTCTAGGCTCTAAAGTAACCCACCATAATTTCCCTCTGCTCCACACCCTGCAAATCCTTATGGTGCTGAAATACATGCTCTCCCAAACTCACACATTTTTTTAAGAACAGTTGAACAAAGTGCTGGGAGAAAGCAAATCCCGTGAAGCCACCTTGGCTGTGTTTTAATGCCTTCTGGAAAGATCCTAATGAAAGACAGACGTTCATGATATGTTTGCACTTGTAACTAAGCTCTGGCTACACTTGAGCTTGGCTTTAACAAGCTTTCCTCAAAATACACACATGAAACACAGGCAAAGAGACAAGGATGTTGTTTTCAGAGTTATGTGTGACAGAAGGCATATGTCTAGAAGCTAGAAGCTAGTAGATATGAGGATTCCCATACTCTGCAATTAACTGTCTGCACCTAATAGCCTGTTTAAAGTTGTTTTGATACTCCATTTGCTATGTGGGTCTCTTAGACACAGCTAGGACACGATCTGCCGGAACATCTTGAGGTGTACCGCATTCAATAAAAGCCACAGATGCTCAGAAATACCACAGAATAGAGTTTGCCCCCAACCTTCTATTTTGTGTGAGGGCTTGGTAAATGGCAGATCAGAGGTGATGCTATGCTATAGATTGAAGGCAATGAGTCTAAGGCTTGCCAACATGACCATATAACAATTTGGACAAGGTGACAGAAAGGAGACAGAAGTAGTGTGATAGTGGACAAATGAATTGCTGTTAGTCCAACACCCACATGACAACTTCTATCTACCTTTTAAAGTCAGTTGTATTATTTTGGATAGGTGAAAGCTCATGCCTTAGGTCATTTATTTGAATACTCAAATTGATCTGAGTAAAGACTATTGAAAATGCAGGCCACAACCCTGCACAAGCTTTTGATTGTTGAAGGAAAGTTTCCTAGACATTTAAAAGCTTCAGTATTCAAAGCCCTATTCAGACTCTTAAAATAAAACTGATGCATTTGTAACAAAAGTCAAGAAACAAGAAAGTTATAGGGATTATTCAGCGTAAACCCTGGTTGATTCAATTGCTGAGCTGAACCCAAAAGTCCAGTCACATTTTTGGGTTTTCAGCCAGCCTTGTGCCCCTTTGACTGGACAAATCCAAACCCACATCTACTCCAGACAGTGCTCATATAGCAGTGCTTCTCCTTTACTACTTTTTCTTACCAAAGTTTACTAATGACCTAAGCTAACAAAGCCATTTTTATCCAAATATTTGGAAAAAGGCTTTAGATTTCAAAATCATGTATTACTTTTGATAATGTGAGTCATAGCCCATGAGGTCTACACAAAATCACACAGAGAAGAGGAAAACTGAGAGATCCTTTAAATGAAAAGATGGTTAAAGATCTTCCTGTATCAGCTCACCTTGATGCAACAGTAATAATTAATCAGCAGTTCTGAGCTTAGTTTTGAATCATGGGCAGTGGATGGTGCACACTACATGCATATGCAGCTTGCTTGGACTTCAAAATTATCAGTTAAGAAACAATGAAGTTACAGTAAGGGCCACAAAAAAACATATCTGTAGGAACTGCATCTGGGCACTCCTCAGTCTTCAGTGTGTATATGTTACACATTAAACCCCTCTAGGCACAAATAATTCACACACAGCATCTGCAAGACCTGCAAAAGTTCAGAGGAGAAGGAACACAGATGGAAGAAAGCCACTGCTTGGCTCTGACAAATTGCAATCAATTCCCCATTGCAGATTTTCCACGTCACTGAGGACAGTGCTGTGTTGTGGGGCACTTTCATTCCTCATCAGCAGCAGTCAAAACCTTCCCGAAGGTACCTCAAATATCCATCTCTGGATTTCCATAAGAAGCCTAAAAATTCCCCATAGCAGCTGTGAGCAGATGTTCCTCCAACATCCCTTCCAACAGCTGCTGGACACCTCTGAGAATGGGGCCATGATGGTAAGACCCGTGTGATGCAGGGCCGCATCCCTGGCTGCTGGCAGGTCAGCAACATGCTGCAGACCTCCAGCTCCTTTCCACTCCTCTTTTTAACTTCACAGTGCTAGCTGAGTGGAAGCAGTTTTCTGGATGCTTTCCCATTTCCTTAATACTTCAACAAACAGCACTAAGAGTGTGGAAAGACTCAGCATGCATTTTTAAGGGAACCCAGGCTTGACAAGTACTATGTGGCCATCACTGCTGTGATGGAGATATATTGGGCTTTGCTTTTTCTGTTTTTAAAGCTGCTCTACAGAGTGTTTTATTGCATTTGATGAAGAGTGTTAAAAGGCTCCTGTTCTGAACTGGTTTTAGAAGACAGCCTCCATACAGCAATGCTTTTCTCCACTCTGACTCTTCAGATGTTGTTGAGCTTGTTAAAACTGTGCAATGGGCAACCTCCTGTCTTGCTTTCAGAGCTGCTTCTTGCTCATTCCTGTGGTTGGATTTCCTTGTGAGAGATCATGGTTGTATGAGGTTTCCCTTGGATGAAATGGACAAAAATCATTAAGGATGGGCTTTGTGGCAAGAATATTGAATGCTATGTCACATCACACATGGCCCCAAGGAACACACTTCATGTTAACCAGTCCAGAAAATATCTGAGAAATAACATACTGAAAGCTCAGGTCCAGTATGCCTCAAGAAGAGATTTATACTGGATATAAGGAAAAAGTTCCTTATGCTAACAGTAGTGAAGCACTGGAAGAGATTGTACAGGGAGGTGGTGGGTGCCCCATCCTTGCAGACATTCAGCATCAGGCTGGACAGAGCTCTGAGCAACCTGATCTGTGGGTGTCCCTGTTCATTGCAGAAGAGCTGGGCTAGGTGACCTTTAAAGGTCCCTTCCAACTCAAACGATTCTAAGATTCTATGATTCTAAGAGCAACAGAAGTCAATCTCGATCAGAACAGATTGGTTTATGCAGTTGAGCCTTTGATCTGATTTCCTGTACAAAATTGTCCAAAGACATCAGTTACGCTCACTGAATGACCTCAGCAAGTCCATATATTTCCTAGAAAAAAAATCCAACCTCCTTTTCACTAGTGGGGAATTCATCATGACCCCTGGCAAAGTAAAGGAAATGATTTACTTGGGTTTAAAAAATGCTTTCAAGTTGGGTTACGTATATGTACTTTGCTACCAATTCCAGTTGCAAATCCAAAAACAAAACAAAACAAAAAGATCTAAAGCAGAACACTCCTGGTTTGATTTCTGAGTCAGGAAATCCTCTCTGTAATTTCAGTCTCCCAGGTAAGTCCTACTCTCCCACCCACACTACATCCAGGTGTTTAAGGAGGTGCTGCTCTCCTTTCCAGAGAAATGTGGTGGCCTCCAGCAATCCCTAATTAGCACCTTGCTGATCCATGAGGCACTGAATAGTGCTTGCTTCTCTATCACTCGACTCTGTAACCAGTAATTACATTTTTGTCAGGCTGCCAAGATCCTCACACACACCTGCATGCTGCTCACACGGTCCTTACAAAGAGATTTATAATAATTAATTGTAACATTCCTATCGCAAATCTCTTATCCCACTTCCAGCAGTGGCATGCAAGTCTGACGACAGGCATGTCTGATTTCCTCTGCATGTTCACCAAGTTCAGTTCAGTTAAGACAGTCTTCTTTCTGTACCCTTTGATGCTTTGATTCATTTTTTTCTCCTGACATCTTAATTTACATCTAGGTGAGGAATGGTGCTTTTTTTCTTCTTCTGTTTTCTCCTAGTTATTTGTTCATGTCTTCCTGACTAGTCTAGACAGCCCTACCACTTGCAATTTTCCCAGGATGGATGCTTTCCAATTTCACATCTCTCCTCCCACAGAAAGTGGGCTACGTTTCACAAAACCAAACCTCTTCCCACAGCTCACCATTTCCCCAGCTACCAGTTGTCTTCCAGAGCTGAAGAGGTGAGAACTGAAGGCTTTGTAAGGCATTCATCACCTCCA
Organism: Cyrtonyx montezumae; assembly: GCF_038088225.1. Lineage (NCBI taxonomy): Eukaryota > Metazoa > Chordata > Aves > Galliformes > Odontophoridae > Cyrtonyx > Cyrtonyx montezumae. The sequence goes on along the minus strand of NW_027072034.1, from coordinate 155,030,304 downwards.
GGACCCTCCCCACTTCCCAAAGGTATCTAATGTCCATGCAGCATCACACAAAGCTATATCCCTCATGCTGGAATTTCTGGTCCCTCTCCACTTTATGCTCACCATGGAACATCCCAAGCTGCTAATACAGATGAGCACTGCTGTAATGCTCCTCTCGTTGGTCATGATGCTGCCCTTCTTCGCTAAAGCATAAGGCTTTGTTCAAATTTGCCTTCTCCGTGATTTACTTCTAGTCTGTTTTGCATTTTGTTCTTTTTTTTTTCTTTTTTTTTTCCACACAATATTCTGTTTTTATGTTCTTCTCAGTTTTCACTTTCTCTTGCAGGTTGCTGGCACTGTTGACATCCATCTGCACTTAATCTTTTTGGGGTTAAGTCTTACACACAAATATTTGCTTTCCCTGTTGGCACTTTCAGCAGTCTAAGCAAAACTTTGATTTTTCCCTGTGGCAATAGCTGTGGGAGGTCCCAGACAGTGAGAGAAGGGGCTTCGTTCCCTCATTCCTCATTCAGAGCATTTGTGGTAGTTGATTCCCATCCAGGATAGGGCAGAAACCACCTCCTTTGAGGCTCAGCCATCAATACCTTCTGCAACCTTGGATCCTGTGCCGCAGGAGGATTACAGGACAGAGATCTACACACTTCTGAGCTCCATGGAGAGAGTAAATAGTTTGACAGTATCTTTCAGCAGAAGATCTGGGAGTAGCAGATGGCATAATGGGGAGCATGCTCAAAGCAAACAAAAAGTGATGATTCTCAGCAAGGCTGGACAACTTAATGAAAGATAAAGCCACTAAAAGCAACTAACTGCATTAAAAAAATAGAAACTAATTCACTACAGAGTTCTTAAACTGAAAACAATTGGAGGTCAGGAGATCGTCAGGAGGAACTGCCATACCTCATTGCTTCCTTTGTACAGTCTTCCCTGGATACTTGGGACACAACCATTCTCATTTTATTACTGATAAGATGGGATAGCTGTAACATATGGAATATAGAATCATAGACTAGCTATAAAATAACTTCTCCAGGGGCTGGAGCTCCTCTGGGCAACTTGTGCCAGTCCCTCACCATCCTCTGAGCAAACAATTTTTTCCTAATATCTAACCTAGATCTCTCCTCTTTTAGTTTAAAGCCATTTCCCCATGTCCTATCACTTTCAGACCATGTAAAAAGTCAGTCCCCCTTCCTGCTTGTAAGTTCCCTCCAAGAAGGCTGTGATGAGGTCTCCCCGGGGTCTTCTCTACTCCGGGCTAAGCAAGCTCAACTTCTTCAACCTTTCCTCATAGGAGAGGTGCTCCAGACCTCGGACCAACTTCATGGCATCTTCTGGACCCTCTCCAGCAGCTCTATGTCTTTCTTGTGCTCAGGGCCCCAGGCCTGGACACAGTACTACAGATGGGGCCACATCCAGAATCTCTTTTTTAAATGGTGGAATCATTTCAGTCACTGTACAGTACCCTTCCTGGCCACCATCTGCTGTTTCACTTCCAGTGGAAACAGGACAAGGTCTCAAAGTGCTTCTGCTAAGTAGATGGTACCAAATACAGGAGATGTGGCTCTTCAATGGATTACTTCTATTCTATTACTTCTAACTACTTGTATGTAGTTTAACTGCCATGTCAACTTTTAAAATAAAACCAGCACAAAACTCACACTTCTTTTGTAGTCTAAACTTGCATTCTCCACTTCTTCCTCAGAAGACAAGTATTTTGCACTAATTCAGGGCTTCCAATACTGGAACATTTGTCAAAAGAATTTCTGTACTCCATTCTGTTGGCTGCAGAACTATAGAGAACTGCATGGAATGAAAATCGGTCTTTCTTCCCATTTTGTAAGCAATATTGAAGAGGACAAGCTAATGCCTTTCAAACACTACTCAATATATAAATAAATATATTCATATATCAACCAAGAAAGCAATTCCAAACTAAAATGTTTATACATAAAATATGTGGAAAAATATGTTCAAAATCCCATCTAGAATATATACTTGAAGAGCAAATAGAAAAAGCCCTAAAATCAATGCTGAAGTAATTCAAAAAGCCTAATGAGAAAGGTTGTCTTACATGATGGTTCCAAGAATGCTACCTGGATTAGAAAGCTTACTGTGGTTGTTACTGAAAGCTTTGGAGTCTAAGGCATTCTATGGTTAGAGATATTGTTTCCTCTCAATGAAGTATTGTTAATATATATTCTCATTTCTTTTTTCCTGTCCTCACACTATCTTAAAAAAATCTTTTTCTTTTTTTTGGAAGTAGAGCTATTTACACATTTTGCACCATTTCCTAATCAGTCTGTAATTGACAGCAAGCTCATAAAAAAAAAGGGAGACTTGGGGCTTTGGAATTTCAAAACACATGGAATTGCTTTTAGCAATTTAGAAAATTGGATTTAAATCCACAAACTAAAACTCCGTGTCTTACAAGCATTCAACAATTCTTATCCAAAGGCATCTTAAGCTAGAAAATAAAGATTCCAACAGGCATCAGAAGTTCTGGGCAAATTCAAGCCACCTGCTCTACACAGCATTGCACAAAGGAGGACCCTGGGCAGGCTGCAGTGCTTGCTTCAAGCTCTGGTCTTTTCTTGAATCCACTGAATCTAAGCCCAGAAACTCAAGATGAAGGAAAAGCACATGGTGAGACAGACCCATAGTCATGGTTAGGGTGTTGTGGAATAAATGCTGCAGGACCACACCAGTCCCTTTTAGATCACGTTAAGTCCATACAGGGTGAAGGCCAGACCATAGTGTGAGCTTAGATGAGCTTTGTTTCTCAACATTAATATATCACCTTCACCCAAAAGGCAAGAAGAAAATGTATTTGCAGGGTTACCCTCACCACTGGATCTAGCATGAGAGCTCTTTCAACTCACATATTTTGCTGGTCATGGACTTCCAATTCCCTGTACTGCTCTAAACAAGAAGTTAGGAACACCAAATGCAGCTGACAATGCAATTACAACTCAGGTTAGAGGAAGAACCAGTGCAGTGATTCCCTTAGCCCTGCAGAAATCATTAGATACTGAAAATCTTGGTTTTGGAAGCACTCAAATCTCAAACCTGAGACTACCTCCCCAACCACATGGCAAGATCCAGTGGCTGTGGCACTGCAGATATGGAGCTCAGCCTCAGAGAAAGCCTTTGCTTCCAGGAGATTGCCATGAGCTGCTTACTATAAGGGAATTGGAATCATTTTACTTAGGACTCATGTGAGACCATGCCACATTTTTTGTGCCATAAGATGCACATTTATTGACTTGTCATTACAGTGTCAGTTTTGGTACAGAGGAAGCAACAGTGCTGCAAAAGAGAGGATGCAGCACTGGTGTCACTAAGCTTTATTGCCTCAAGCATTTCTATTAGGAGCAGTTCTGTTAGAAATTCTCTTAATTAAAAGGATAAATGAAATGTGGGACAGATTTCAGCTCAGATAATAACACACTTAAGTTTAGATGTTAACAGGTAGATGTCTGTAGAGGAGACCATTGTCTTGATATTTCCTAACGGAGGAGTTCTAGAGGCCAAATGTAGCGTCCAACTCTTTCTTGGGCAACTTCAGGTGTCCAGGACATCTGCAGAGGCCCACAGATGACTGTTCTTCTTATCCTAAAATGAACACTTCTGTTTGGTTATCTGAAATGCTCTCTGTCCTGTTTTATTTGGCTTATGCATCTGAACACATTGTGTCAGCTGCTGCCACAAATGTCCATTTGTCCCAGTGTCCATTTGGTCCCCAGTCTGACACTACAGAATCACAGAATCATAGGGGTTGGAAGGGACCTCTAGAGATCATTGAGTTCAATTCCCCTGCAAAGCAGCTCCCTCAACCAGGTTGCACAGGTAGGTGTCCAGTCAGGTCTTGAATATCTCCAGAGAAGGAGACTCCACCACCTCTCTGGGCAGCCTGTGCCAGTGCTCAGAAGGTGATGCCCAGGTGAACAGTAAGCTTCCTGCTGTTACAGGTCTTCTGCTCTCTCTCAGACCTCCTAGGGCATCTCAGTTGGTAAGAGGCACTCACTTCAGGTGACCAGATTATTCTCATTAGGATCTCAGCACAGCCACATATTCCCACCCTGGGATGGAAATGCCAATGATCCCTGAAAGCACAGGGCAAGCCTGAAATGACCCCTATTCTTCTTTTCTGGGGGTCTCAAACTGCTCTGAATCTTCTTTTAGCTGGACAGAGAGCCCATCTGCTCTCCTTCCCCGCTTTGGCTGCTTCTGCTGCTGCTTAGAGAGACTGCCTGACTGTTTTCAACGTGAAAAAAAAAGATAAAGCCCTGGAATCTGTAGAGGAAGGAACAAGATACTGCCCCTGACAGACACTGGGAGCAAAGATCAGTGCTGCAGTATCCACATTCTCTGCATGGGGTACAGACCTACCCTGGACACTTCCAGCGGTATGTTAATGTTTAAAGCTACATGTGGGATTAGGAGCAGGTTAGAGTACACAATTCGCCCTGGGCAAGCCTGAGATCACTCCATTTCAAAACTGAGGAAATGCTGTAAATACCACAGCAAATGTAATGACAAGAACGTGATAAACAGCACTTTGTTAGCAGCAACCACGGGAGGCTTCTCCTGTTTCAGATGCTTCTGGCAATGAGCAGAAAGCAAACCTGAGGTCAGTCCTGACAGCAGGACACAGAACAGGTAGGGATGGCTCTGGTTTGGGCATTTTTTTTAGCTCCAATATGTGTTTAGTCCCAGGTGCTGATGCTGTGCTGGAAGAATCCCTCTCCTTCTCATTCTCAATTTTGGTAAAGTGATTTGGTAGCAGCAACTGCTCATAAGAAGCTCCCAAGTGCCACTGACTTGTAAGTGTGGGGATATTACACACCAGTATCTCAACTGCTTGTACACATAGGTTAAATATATGTGGCTTTTGTCACTGGATGTGCTTTTGGGCCATCTCTATTGCAGCAGGAAAGATTCAAGTGCAAAATACTATTTTCTGGATACATTTAATCAAAGTTCTGCACTTTTGGGAAAAGAACCAAGAATCATATTTGCTCCCTGTCCTTTGAAACTGAGAATTAGGAAAACACAGACTCAATTAAGATTTTAATGGGCAGATTATGAAGGGGGAAATCACTGAACTGAAACAAAACATGCTGCCAGCCTAAAACATGTAAAGGCAGAAAAATGACCACTGGTGGCAACAACAGCTCTTCCATAGGGTATTCTTAAAACTGTTTCTGATCCACATCACCATAGCTGCCTTCAAGGCTTGAAGAATTTGATAACTGTTAAAAAATTTGTCTCTGGGTAGTCTCTGCAAAACCAGCAGATGGAGGTGAGCTGTGGTTGCTATGTGCCACATCTCAGGGCTGCTCAGCCCCAGCACGGAGCAACAAGAGGATAAGATGCTGCTGTCACCTCCACAATTCTGTCTGAGGAATGAACCAGGACAGAGCACAGTGAAATATTATATCTGAACCCAGAGCTCTGTCATGCCCCATGCAATGGATACTCCTCCAGGGGCAGACAGCCAGTGAAGAGTATCTTCTGACCAACAGAGCCACTGCAACCTCTCAGCTTGAATCAAACCATGTAAATAACGGAGATTTCACCACATCAGTTGGCTACACATTTCAGTATATTATATCCTCATTTCCTATTTCCATGTTTGTTTGTTTGTTTGTTTTCTCATTTATACACGTTATTTTTTATTTGTCTTTACTCCCAACTACACCTCCAATAGAGGTACATGCAGACCAAGAACAATCTGCCTGCATCCTTCCCACTGATAAACCATGGAGATTCTCACTTTAAGGCATTATTTGTAGATCAGGAATAAACTCTTGGCATCTTTCATCCACCCAAGAGCATGGGTTGGTGTCCAGCAGAGCTTGCCCATGGTGTTCATTATTACTCCACTTAGAACCATAGAATCATTAAGCTTGGAAAAGACCAGTAAGATCATCTAGTCCAATCATCAACCCACCACCATCATGCCCACTAAACTATGTCCCTTAATGCCACAGCTACACTTTCTTCTAACACTTCCAGGAACGGTGACTCCACCACCTAGCTGGGCAGCCTGTGCCAATGCCTCAGTACTCCTACTGAGAATAAATCTTTCTGATATCCAACCTGAACCTTCCATGGTGCAACATGAAGCCTTTAATTCTTGTCCTATCACTGTTACCTGCAAGCAGAGGCCAACCCCTACCTTGCCACAACCTCCTTTCAGGCAGCTGTAGAGAGCAATAAGGTCTCCCCTGAGCTTCCTCCAGACTGAACAATTCCAGTTCCCTCAGCTGCTCCCCATAAGACTTCTGCTCCCGACCCTTCACAGCTTCATTACCCTGGATATGCTCCAGGGCCTCAGTGTCTTTCAATGCCACTTCCACAACCGTACACAATCCTTTTAGGTGGAAAGAGCTTTCCTACTCCATAAAAAAAGCAGAAGATATTAAGTGGACGTGGCTGCTATATTCATGCTTCAGAGACTATGAAACAGAACTTTGTCCTCATGCAGTGGAAATGGGAACTTACATCATCGAATTTCAGTTTGTGCCCTCAGCCAGCATCAGCACAAGCTGTTCCTCTACTCTGACTTTCCTTTCTTTTTCTCCCCAGCTACCAACCAGTTATGCAACTGAGTTTTTTCCACAATAAAAAAATATAATCAAAAACATCCAGGATGCTTTGTAAGGGCTCTGGAAAGACCAAAACCAAGCCAAACAAGTGTACGTGCTCTGAAACAGGTTTGCAGTGTAGATGAATTGAGGTGACAAACTCATTGCATTTTGAGGCAATAAAGAGGCTATATGCCACCATCCACCATACTTTGGTTTGAATAAGTAGCCAAACTCCAGATGCTCACATGTCACACATCTGAATACATGTCCTTGGAAGACATGGATGGGCAAGGGGAAGGGCACAGGAGTTAGAAAAATAGAAAAAATATTCAACCATTTCTAATCTCCTTGGAGATTAATCCTAGTTCAAAGAGAACTGTCTCCACTGAAGAAGGGCACACAGCCTCACTTTCACCATCCTCAGAATGAGATAGTTTTCCCTCCACTCATGCCTGGCAATGAAGATGAGTCAATTTCACAATGAAATGAGGCACGTCCAAGCTTGTGTTTTTGTCCCACATCTCGTCTCAGTATGAAACTCTGTGATGACATTTCCTCTTGCAGTAGCTAGAACTTCTGGTTCCCTATTGATCCAGAAAATGCAGAACAAGTCTGTTCTTTCAGATCTCAGGAAATGCATTTTTTTTTATTTCTTCTAATTTTTGGGGGACAGATATTCAGACCTGGTTTTCTATCCATAATATTTCCCTTTCACATTACACAGTGTCATGGAAACTTGCTTCTCTCTCAGTTTTTTTTCCTACTGGACTTCATTTTACAGATAACTGGACAGCAGTCAGAGCAGTATTGTTCCAAAAAACTCTCTAATTGGTGCAGTGAATGGAGGTAGCCCCTGTGTCAGCTGCCAAAAGCACCTGCAACAATTCTGGCAGTAAGCAGCCGCAATTGGCCATGCCAAAATCCTATACTCCCAGTCCCCTGAAAATGGTTTGCATTGGCTCTGTGTTCCAGGCTGGCAGCAAAGTGAAACCTGTAATCACGTGGCTGCCCCTGCCCAAGTTCCACGGGGCAAGGATGTTTCTGCAGGGAAATTTGGAAAGTCACTTGGCTGGTGGAAGCAGGATGGACTTTAGAAGGCTGTGTCTGCAGCTTCCATTAGGGACTTGAACTACTGCTGCCTCAGAGCCAGCTTGGCTTCCCCTTTGTGAAAATAAACATCTAAATACATGGGCTGGGAGAAAATATGTCCCTGATTGAAAGACCTCATCTCCCTTCAAGGAAGAATGGCTGATCCAGTTACAGACAACATTATAGGTGTCCCATTTGCCAGCTGGATTTCCAGTTGTTAGTTTTAATAAACATTTTCTCCTTTTTCCTTTTTTTCTTTTTTTTTTTTTTTAATCTCACAGGTGCATGAGGAAAGGCAGAAGTGGAAATACAGGACTTTTCAATTTCATTCAGCATTGACTGTGGCCAATAACTAAACCAATGTCCGGCTCTGCTCACAGCCAGATGAGTGCAACAAGGACAGAATTTGGTCCAGGACCAGCAGTCCTAGACACCATGAATCATCCTTCCCAGCTACCGAATAAGACAAAGCATGGATTTTCACATGCAAGAACATATAACACATCTACAGACTTGCAGATTACAGAAGGGCTCGGTGGCTCTTATAATTGGGTTGAACAACAGTTTGGGAATTTCCATCATTCATTGTGTCTACTTCTGGTCCAGAAAACCTTCCAGAGATTCACTCTGAATACATGCCCCAGAATGGCCAGCCGGACTGTGGCCTAGGAGAATCCAGGCAGGCAAAAATCCAGGTGCACCTGTCTTAGATGTTTGTTTCTCCCTCCTGTTCCCAACCCAACAAAGAGCACTGAAATATTCCTGGTGAGTTACTCCAAGAGAGGTGCCAGGAGATATTCCTGACCATCTTCCAGTAGTAGCTAACTCAATACCTCCACTCTCCATGTTTGAAAAATCATGGGACAAGTATGATTAATAAGTATGAATGGCTGAAAAACAAACACCACCACCACTACCTGCTTCTTTGGGCTGCAAATCATGTTTTGCCTTGGGTTCATAACATATGAATACTATGGGAACATGGGCCTTGACTTTCTTCCTTGGAGGGCAGCAGCAGCCTGAGAGCACCTTGCCTGTAGGAATCCGTGCTGAGGAAGGTAATCTGGATGTGGACACTAATGTTTTCAAGCATGTGCTGCCCCACACCTCTTCAGGTCCCAGCTCCAGTAACTACTCATGTTCCCATCAGTACTGGTGGGCCTTCTTTGCCCACCTTTCAGCCTTCCCAGTCTACATGCAGTGGGATATCCTCCATCTCCTTCTAATGCTGGAGAGACCGTAAGCATGATGACAGAAAAGCAGAGGAATCACTGAGTTGCTCAAACATGGGGAAACAAAGTCAGTCTTGGTCTTTTCGTATCTTTTTGCTGCTGTTTGTGTCATGATACTGTCACCTCCAGTGGGTTTGGAGGAAAAGGTCTGTGTCTCTTCAGACTTTCCACTGTCTTCTGCAGGAGGTATCTCTCATCCCTGCCTCTGTCAGACATTGTCCTAACATAGAGGGAACATGACCAGATTGACAAATGTCCCACATCTCCAGCCTACCCTGAGACCATAGTGGTGACATCTCACTTGTGCCACACACTGTGGATTTGGTCCAATCCAGTTTGCTGCATCTTCCTTGTCCAACTGGGAAACACATTGCTTCTGCTCTTGGCTATGAGTAAGAGGCTGAGTGCTTGCAAAAAAAATCTTTGTACAACTGAGCAAACACTGAAAGAGAAGCCAGACCAAGAGATGAAATGATCTGCTGTGGTTGGGGTCAGATGCTTGCTCTTGCACAGAAGTAGGTAGCCTCATGCCATGAAATCCAGAATAATTTACTGTGTTTGGCAGAACTTATTGAAAATGTGGCTCTGGATAATTAAAAGCAGCCTGAAGCCATGTGGGTCTCCGCTCATCATTAGTTCCTGGAAAGATTGCCTTCAGAGGCAGCAGCCATGAACACACACACACACATGGTTGCCCAGGCATTTCCTTGCCTGGCAGGATGGAAGCAGGATAATTTTGAGGATATCATATACTTCAGTGTGCACAGTCAGAAAGGCCTGTGCTCTAGAGCATCCTGCACGCACTGATGGTGAGCAAGATGATCCAGATTTCTCCACCAGGAGGTAGAACACCAGTGTATTCTTGCCTCTCCTTGCCTTGCCCAACACCAAGCTTCCAGAGTTCAGAGGATGGGGAAAAGCTCCCATTTCACCCTCAAACTGAGACTAGCCACAACTGATATCCAACTGAAGACTTCATACACTGCTTCAGATCAACCCTGCTGCATGACACTGTATGACAGCAAGTGGCCAAGCTGCCTCCTAATGAAGAACTAGGGTGCCTCTATAAGGCACTCCAGGAATAGAGATGTTTCCCCATTTCCCTCCTCAGAAGTACTAAGAACATTTTCTGGGTGCTACAAATAAAGGAATGATCATGTGCAGTGGAAACATCCCATGGATAAGACTATTTTGAAGTCTTTCATAGCCTTTTCTTCTCTATTTTATAAGTCTGTGTGCATGTGGAAAGACAGAAAACTGATAGGGAGATGCTTACCACATCCCTAACAGTCCCCCATCACAAGCTGGGTGGGAAGATCTGGAAATGAGTCAATGTCATTCCACACCAAAAGACTCCCAGGGATGTCACCCAAACATATCAGCTATCTTGTGGTTTTCCCTCACCCAAGACACTTGCTGTCCTTTTCATTTAATGCAGCTCACAACTATGCAAATCAAACACAGATTGTAGGGCAGGGATATGCTCCTTGGGTGGGTTACTGGAAGGAAAACAAAAACACAGTAGGACATCATTAAAATGAGACAAAACAATGGGTACTCTCTGTCATGGTATTTTGCTGCTTCAAAAACCAGTAGGGAAAGAAACCTAAAGTGAAAAAAAAAGAATTACAAACCCTTAGTGTAACCAATTTTTATCTCCTTTGAGGTCATTTTGTCTTGCCCTTGCCACACTGGAATTCTAAACAGTATTTTCTATTTCCCTAGTCCTATAGGGCCAGGGAAGGGAGGATCCTTCATGTGGCTTATGCTACAAGAAAACACAGAAGGCCAGTACATGGGAATTAAAGAAAACTGTCTTAATCCAGCCAGACTGCAGTGGGCTCCACAGTATGCACGAGGGCACAAGGATGAGCTGCCCATGACCTGCACTTTCCAGGAAGTTCCACTCCTGAAACCCAGAGCAGAGAGGAAACTGCCAGAACAAACATTATGCACATCCTTCCCTGGTAGCCCAAGGAGCTTTTGGGGAAGATGCTGTTTCTCTATGATTTAAGCCCTCATGGTCACACAAAGTGTCTCTAAATGTGAACCATGGCCATCTGCCCAGCTGAGCTCACCAGGGCAAGGAAGAGGCTGCAAACACTGCAGCCCAGGGATGGGTTCAGGGAGCAATCCAACCCAGTGGCTCCCAGTGTATGCACGTGGCCTTTGTTGAAATACAAATAGCTCTGAAACTATTTCCTCCACTTCCACAGAGGAAGAATGCCATTTAATTCAATTTTTGCTTTGTATAATAATGGGAAAGCCAATTATGCAATTACAATTGCTTTTCTTATCTGGTTCCTTTTTCAGCTGCTTCAAAGCCTTGCAGGTGTTATAATTGGGTCAGGAGGTGCTTGTTACAGCAGCCAAAGTGCCACTGGAGAGGAAGATACTAAACAGACATTTGTAGATTGCCTGATAACTTGCTAGTCACCTTGTTTTTATTAGGAACACTGACAACTTTCATGAAAGCTTCATTATTACCCATAGAAATCCCTGAGGGTCTCTCATAAATTGAGAATGAGATAATTCACCTAAATCGGCTGACGTAGCAGCCTTGCTGCAGATCCGATGCTTGAGAAGGGAAGAAGCAATGCACAGAGAGATGCTCAATAAAAGGTATAATCTCCTCCAGCAATCTGAATGAGCTCAAATGGAGGTCAATAGAATAAGCCTCTCCATCAACTTGTAAACAAAACCAGAAGCTAAAACTCTTCTGAGCAGTAACTAACTGCAAACATGTTCGACACTTCCGTATACTTTTCCCTTGTACTTCCATGGACCAGACCTTGAGTTGTCATGGTGTTATTCTTCCTATGCAGACAAGGCAGCAAGGTCTCAGTAAAGAGAATGCACAGCCCTACAGAAGGCCATTCAGGGGGAGAAATGTGAGCTACCAGCATTGCACTGAAATATGAAAGTCTGCATGGGGCACTGCAAGAGGGGAAACCACAGGTCTCATCACCTCCTGTCAGCTTCAGCAAGCAGATCATTCACTTCAAATACCCCTGCCACTGGTTGTCAACCACTGAATGAGATACTAGATGAGGTTGCCCAGAGCCCTGTTCAACCTGGCCCTGAACACCTGGGGATATTCTACGGGTCTATGACCTCTTGGACTGCTTTTGAGCAAAAAAGAAAGAGGTTCCAAGGCTGCTCCCTAAAAGCATCAGGAGCTTTCAGCAATGCAACTCCATTGCCACTGGCTGCACTGATCTGCAGAGAATAACTGTGCATCTCACAAGGTTTAGTGAGCAATGTCAGAGGCACTCGGGGTGGGGAGAAGGGAATACCCCCAGGGCACTTCCCAGAGCCAGAAGGGAGCTGGAGGTTGTGCCTCAGCCAGCATGGGACAGCCCAGAAAGTGTAAATTCTTTGATGCATCTGCAGATCTTCCCTCAGGGCATCGGCTTGAGGCTTGGGTACAAACACAGAGCTTTTAAGAATTTTAATCAGGTTTTTATTACTCCTTAATTGGTCCTTTCTTTAATAAAAACACCTTATTAAAGGAAACTGCTGCGACTGCAAGATTTGTTTTATAGGTAACTACTGCATTTCTCCAGCGGGTGGGAGAGTGGAAAGAACAAACTAAAACTGTAACTCCGGAGGGGGAAATGTAGAGTTCCTGTGTCATTATCTCCACCAACATCAGCTCTTAAGCTTTAAAAAGAAGGGAGAGGAGTTGCAGCAACTCGTTACACTCCCATCCCACAGCTGCGGTGTGGTGGAAACTTAGGGCTTTAGCACCAATCTTGTGGCAAACCGAAGCAAAGCAGGAGGTCTGCAAGCATCTCTGAGGGGCTGAGAAAGGTCGGGATAGAGCCCAGTTGATTACAAGCATGGAGGCCAAAGTGGAAACACAAGAAGAAAGGACAGCTGAGCTACTGTTTCTCTCAAAGTGGCTAGAACAGGCACATGAGTGAATTTATCAGACTGTGGGGTTGCTGGAAAACCATGGATAGCAGCGCCTGGCCCTCAGCCCAGACTGAAGGGGCTTAAAGACACAGCTGGAATCAGCTTCCAGCAGCACTAGCAGCCAGGATGAGGAATGTGTTATCCCCAGCAAATTGTCTGGGGTCTGGCCTCCTTCTACCACGTGCCCAGGGGCTTTCCGACAATTGAAAGGTTTTCCTGTGCTCTGTATCCCTTTACTGTGTCAGTGTGTTGAGGGTTTCCCACACATCTATTTGCTCCCCAAGTGCTGGGCAGGGCAGGAGGGAGGAGGAGAAGGAGCCAGCAGCTTTTCATCTCATGGGACAGCCCTGATGGGGCTGTGAGGAGCACAGGGAAAAAGTCTTTTGGAGTACAGGATCCAACTTCAAGCTACTTTTATCACTTCTTTGTTCCAAACCTGCTAACAACAGGCTGCTTGTTATTGACAGAGCCACGTGTGAAGATGTCTCAGAACTCAAAGGTGAGACCTCCGTTCCCCAAAGCAGACCCTCATCTTCTGGTTTGAGGACACAATCACCTCCATTTCTTCCCTCAGACTTGATTCCATCACCACTGGATCTGATAAGGCAAAACAAGGAGCAAAGTGCCAACCATGGCTGCTGGGAAGAGATCATAGATGGGCAGTGCTAAGAAAAGGAGATAAATTCCTAACACAGTGGTGGCCAAAAAGATTATCTCCAACACGAGAGCACAGATGCATGGGCTGAATGGAAGCACAATCCAAACTATTTTTAACTGGTGCAGAGGAAGCTTTTACTTTTCACTGCAAAAGGAAGCAGACACTGTAGCCGTCAGTTGAGCTCAGTTTATTCCCTCACAGGGTGTGTGCAGAAGTATTTAAAGCCCCCAGCTTTGGCTGTAATTCCCTTTAATCTGCTCGCAGCTGTGTGGGGTCAAGGAGCACGGCAGCTGAGATGCACTTTTGATCCATATGCTCTAGGTTCTGCCCTGTGGTTTCCATTCCAGCTAACAGGTGAGATGTACCATTGGCATCAATAAGCACTGGTCCATCAGGGGCCCCTAAACTTGGTTCTAAATGTATATTTGAATGTCAGCATTCTCCCCTCTCTCCCCAGAGTGGGAAAATGGCACTCTCAGGGCATCCCAAGGACTGGGGTCATGCCCATGGTGCCACTGGCCAAGTGGGCAACACATCAGTTCAAACATATCCCATGGGAAAAGTCTCAGTTAGCTGCTGCTGCCAGAGCTTCTACCATCATAAATATTGTGCCTTGCATGAATTCACAAGACACAAGAGATGACATGGACCCCCTTCCATCCTGACCTAAGGAGATGCTTCAAATGATCTCAGCTCCCCATGGAAAACCACTAGCCTTCTAAGACAAAGTTTGGCACTAAAAGAAAGAGGTCTCCAAGTTCCACTTCCACAAGTGCACATGCACACCCAGAACATAACTGCAGGTTGCTCCGCTCCGCCAACGAAGTGTTTATGAAAAGCTTGCATTTATTATAAACACTACAGCCCCATAAAGCTCAGAAGCCACTGGCAACAGACATCAGTGGACTTTCCATGCTAAAAATATACTTTCTTTGGGAAAAATTGCCTAGAGGGTGAATTACTTCTCGTGCACTCCCTTGGGAGGAGAAAGGCACCTCATTCAGCTTGCTCCAAAGCAGGACCTGGCATTACTCAGACAAATATGCCCTCAAGAGTCTTTATTCCCCCAGCAGCTACAAAGGCAGCTTAGCACAATTACCTCCAAAGACAATGTTTATGCTGCTGTGTGAATTAGGCAAGAATAATCCCTCACAGCCTGCAGTGGTCCAGACAAGAGCACAGCTACCTGAGAGCCAAACCAGGAGCCAAATCAGGGACCAGCCAAACTGCATTCATATATACCTATAGATATATACACATACAAATAACATATGAACATCTGTTCCCACCTAGAAAACATGCACTGAAAAGCAAACAAATCCCTTACTCGATTGTCTTCTTGGATCTCCCAGTCGCTGGAGAAGCTCAGGGCGTGCTGTGCCTGCGAGCAGTTGGAAAACTGGAAGAGGCTGGCAAACATCCTCCTGTTCTCCTGGGTGTCCGGGAAAATTGCCTCCTGGAAGTTCACACCGTGTGGCAGGAGGATGTAATTCTCATCCATCCTGAAACACAAACCACACGGGCAGCTGCTGTAAGCCTCTATTGGGCTTCCTCTCATGCAGGGGTCACTGCTGTCCCCCAGCCCAGCCAAGTACCACCGAAGTTGCATGGACAGACTTTGAGGCTACGCATGGCTCTCAGCACTCCTGGCACTTTGCTGCTTAAATCCTCCATGGATTCGACCTGGTAGCTGCAGGGAGAACCTAGCAGGCTCCTGCTCCCCTGCAGATATCAACGAGCTCCCAAAATACTTCTGGCCTTTGAGTCCTACTGAATTTGTATTGCTTTGCTCTTGACCCGAGTCTAAGTGCTCCTTCAGAGTCAATAAATAACTTTTGTAAAGCGTGTCCTTAAAGATACTGTCCCAGACTGAGCACTGGACAGCATCAGAAGTTGTTTTGCTCCGCACCCAGCGCAAGGATACAGCGAGCATTTTGAAACAAGCCGCAAAGTAACATTTTGCAAATGCTTCTGGATCGAAAGGTCACGGTGATGGCTTTGTTCCCACATTGTGGTTTATTTTCTTATTCTTTCAGTGAGCCCAAAGTCACGATTTGGCTGGGGCCGAGAGAACGCTGTCGGGTGTGCATTTGGGGATTGCTCCTATACTCTCATGCCAAACTTCGGAGAACAGGCACTGGCCCCTCTCCAGCGCTGGGGCTCTGACCGTGAAGAAACAAAAGCAGCAGCACCCAGGGGCTGCTCAACCGCAGCTCAGCGTTAAAGCCGTGCTGGGATATCCCAGCTCGGGATGCTTCTTTGGAGTGAACGTGCGGAAGATGCAATACTGCAGGGAGAGCAGCGGGATGGGGCCAACCCTTCCAGCCCTGGAGGATGCTTGGAACACCCAGACCCCCACCCGGGACCCCCAAGGCCAGGACTCACCGGAGGAAGAAGAAGTAAGCGTAGCCCTGCATGACGGTGTGCGAGTGACAGGAGAAGTAGCCGAGCCCGGTGAGGTTGAGTCGTGATCCGGCGGGCACCTCCAGCATGCTGCCCCACGCTTGGTCGCACAGCAGCTCGATCTCAGCCGAATAAAAGAGTCCTCCCGGGTTGTGCTGCGAGCCGGGACCGGAGGGGGGGTCCCGTTGCCAGGGCAGATAATTATAAGCCCCGTAGGGATCGGGGTGAAGAGCCAACACCCGCGCGTAAACGATGATGGATGCCAGCTCGGCTCGGCAGCCCTCGCTCAGGGGCCGCCACTCGGCCGGCAGCTGGCAGCCCCCCCCTGTGTCCCCAACCCCGGCCCCCAACGCCAGCCCCAGCAGCAGCAGCGGCCCCGCGGGCGGTGGCATCGCGGGAGGCTCCGAGCCCGGGGAGGGGGCGAGCCCGGCTCCGCTCCGGAGACCGGGACTGGGGAGCGGGGATGGAAATGGGGGGAGAAGAAGGGTGTGGGGACGGCCCGGAGGTGTTATGGGGGGAATATAGAGGAAAAAGGGATGGGATTGAAGCGAAAGGTGGGAAAGTCAAAGGTGTCCCCCGTAAACTGAAAAAAAAATTAAAAAAATAAAGATGGGACTTTAGGAGGTTTGGGGAGTGAAGGAGTGAAGATGCAAAAAGGGGTGAGGGTGCGAAGGGGCTGAGATGCGAGCAGCTGAGATGAGGGGAGGGCTGGGAAAAGAGAGAGACATGCGAAGGGGCAGAGATGCGAAGGGGAGGGAGGGAAATGGGAGAGGTGCAAAGGGGGAGGTGAAAAGGGAGGGATGCAAAGGGGAGGGATGAGAAGAGGAGGGATGCAGAGGGAAGAGGTGGACGGGACGGGACGGACGTGCAAAGGAGAGAGATGTAAAAGGGTGGAGATGCAGAGGGCAAAGCACTGCCCTCACTGGGCATCCCCTGAACGCACTGGGAACATTGGCAGTACCCAGGGCTCGGGGAGGTGGAGGAAGGTCTTGTGGGGATGGCAGGGACTGCGAGGGAGATGCCAGATCCCACTTTCCATTTCCTTTCCTAGAAGCCCTCAACTCTTTTCCAAATGTAGCTAGCTGGTGAGAAAGGTAAAAGGAAAGAGCCGGATCTCTCCGTGGTCACTTCCCACCGTTTCTCCCTAGAGCCGTGGCACTCCGGGGCATCTCCAGCTTTCTGGCAGATGGATCTGCCCCTCTTCTGGCACACGCACTGCTGCAGAGCTCCCGAGCATCCCCAGGGGCCCCGCACCATCTGCAGCCCGAAATAGCTCCTTCCAGTTCAGTTTTGTCCTTTTCCCACATTAGATCTCACTGGCAATAATAGGGCCAAGAAAGAGCTTGGGATGCTGAAAAAAAACTTCTGTTGGAATATGAATATCATGCAGATGTGTCCTGGTTAAATCTCTCCCTGATGTCGACAACTACTGAAAGTTTGACTGTAAGTCCTGGCTGATTCCTTTAATCTCCTCTGTCTGTCTCCATCTGCTTCTGCTCTCCAGAAGGACTGGAAGCATTCAGGAGCAGAAGTTGTCTTTTTTGTTCCTTGGTGCTGTGCCTGGCGTGGGGGGTCCCCGTGCATGGCCGGGGTTGGAAGCAATGTGCTAAACAATGAATCACAAGTTAAACAACGCTAAGCCAGCTTCATGACAGTGAGACATTTCCAGTGACAAGTGTCTCCCTAGGGAATAAGTTCATTAGATTCAGCTGTTTGTAGAAAACAGTCTGAGTTTAATAAAGGTGATGTTCATATTTCATGATGGCACGGTCCCATGATGAATTTAATTGTAGTTTTATGCAAGAGCAGCGAAGTTGCTAAAACAGAAGCAGACTTTTTTTTTTTTCCTAACAAATCCTCCAGAATGATAAATGTAGCTTTTATAGTATTTTTCACAATCTGTTTCTTGGAAATCAACAAATTGTTTCATAACTTTCGGAAAAATCTGAGCAGGCAATCTGAAAAGACTTCTTTGAAGAAAACATCCTCAGGAAATCCCAACAGATCTACAAGTTTAACTTTTATTTTTTTAGTGTTAACCACCAGGAAAAACTGTTTCTGCTTTGGAAACTGAAGGAAATAAATTGTGGTGGAGGAGGCTTCATTCAGTATGTTTCAGATACGGAACAAAGGAGGAAAATAAAGATCTGAGGCTGTTGCTGACTTAGAATCATGGAATCCTTAATGTTGGAAAGGATCATTAAGTCCATCTAGTCCAAAATCAACCCACTCCCACCATGCCCACTCTCTATGTCCCTCAGTGCCACATCTACCATTATCTTGAATGAGACACTGACTCTACCATCTCCCTGGGCAGCCTGTCCCAGTGCCTCACCACTCTAAGAAGAAGTTATTTCAAATATCCAATCTGAACCTCCCCTGGCACAGCTTAAGGCCATTCCTCTCATCCTATTGCTGTAACCTGGGAGAAGATGCCAACCCCACCTCACATATTCCAGGTAGTCACAAGGCTAGGGCAGTCCTCAAGGCATTTTGTGCAATACAGTGTACACAGAGGCCTTGGCACTAACCTCATAGTTGGGTTTGTTTTAAGAAAGAATGCTTTGAGATATGGGTGAATACATCGGGAGAGAAAAGGAGAAAAGTGCTGCCCATGATGGCAGAGGTGTTCAGACCCTCCATACAGCACATTTGGAGTTGGAGCTTGAGGGCTACATCAGCTTGAATCCCATGTTTGGTGTAGGCAGCAACATGCAGGTGCATCATCACTCCCAGCTTCTGCAGATCCCGAAGAAGCTGATGCTATATTTGCAGCCATACGTTATTTTATTCTGGGAACCAAATTCTTATGGTCGCATGAAACAGAAGTGCTATTTCTTCTGTGTATACGTACATAAGAGATGGATGTCTTCTGGAAAGAAGAGAGCCAGATTTGAGCTCCATCTCCGTTTACTGCGTGTTGCAAATGAGTAATGGTCAACTGTCCCCAAACCAATTGGAAATATTGAATCTCAGCTGAGTCTGTTCTGCTATTGCTCACGTTTTTGTTAGCCACCATGTAATAGCTGGGAAGAGGACAGGGAGAAAGAGAGAGGAACGCAGGCAACTCAGAGCCAAAATGTGGAAGTGTCTTTAATTAACACCACTGTTAATTGTCTGAATTAAACTGCTTACATGTGACCAGAGTCCTGGAATCAGTGAGCCATCTCAGAACAAACAATAGCAATTGCTAGCACACACTGGCTCTGTTTGATGCTTTCCAGTTCTCCTTTTGGCGGTGATTACCAGAGTGTGGAAGCAAGTAATTAGTGTCCTTTGGAATTTCTCTGCGATCCTGCAGAGGTGGTAGTGTCAGCACTGTGAGGACACAGAAGGAGTCCATGGGGCTGATTCAGAGCTGAATGAGCTGAAATGAGGTCTTGGCCCCAATTCTTGAATAGATACAGTACACACAAAATTAAAATACCTCTGACCTTAAAGTGCCTGGCTTGTAAAGGTTTGGAGGGGCTCCTCTTGTGCCCTCTGTGAGATGTCCCCTGCTGGGACCTCTCTCTGTCAGAAGCTCATCAGTGTGTAACTTGTTGCTTCCAAGCAAGCTGCTCCCTTGGGCTGTTTTCCTTGAGTTCATAAACGACGTTCAGATCAGTATTTTAGTAAATAATTACAGCTGTCTGCACTTGGATCACAAAGATTAATGACATTTTGCTCTTAAGTTTTTTCTACCAAAGTCAATTTTCCCTATGCCATCAATTTTCCTCTCCCTCCCTTTGTTTCTGAGGTAGTGAAAAGAAGCACGAGCACATGAATCCTTTCCAGCAGCCCTCTCACAGCTCTTGATAACATGGAATCAGTGACACAAAGTAAGGATTTAGGAACCCTCCCTGGAGGCCACATCCTTCAGATCTGCGTGAGCTTTCTCTGCAGGGACCCACCATCTGATCTGAGACGGACTTCAGTACAGCGTGAATATTTGCTTGCTGTGAACTCAGCATGGGTCTGACAAGTGCTGCAGCCAAAACGAGCTAATCAGAGTAGCGTCAATAGGGCCAATTAGCACTCAGGCCATTCATGCATGTGCCACAGTTACTCGCTTTGAGACAGGCTTGTGGCTTTCCTGGGCAGGAGCTCTTCTTTCTCTTTCACACATCTTTACAGATAATCAGACCAAAGGTTTCTCCCTCCAGACTGGATCATCTTTGCTGTTGATGATACAGATGATCTAAGCCTCTTAATAAAATGTAGTTTGTCTCTGTCTCTTTTTGCCTTTTAAAGTATTGACAGAGCTGAGTGTTAGTCCAGGCATCAAACAAGAGCACAGTACTCAGAGTCTGGTTGCCTTTCTGACGGGTGCAGGTGATGTGAAACCTCAGCTCAGCAATCTTTTATTCATATACCTGCAATGATTTGTAGCCCAGGCTACAGAATATCAAAACCAGATTTCTTCTCCCACATCCACCCCTCTTTAAACTGGCTCAGTTACCAAGAGGAGTATTTGGCTACATTTGTGATCCAACAGGAAGAGATGCTTCCATTAACTTCTGCCTGTGCTTCTCGAAACTGAGTCATTCTTCTCATACATTTTGATGTTTGTTCCATTATATTGAACTATTTTTATGCAACTGTCTGGTCTGGGTGATTTCTATTACAAAAAAAAAAAAAAAAAAAAAAAAGATATTCCCCATAGTTCTTTTGGTCTCTTTCTCTCTTTTGAACAGTAACCATGACTAAGAAGACACAGTCCTTGCCCTTGGGGATCTGCTAGGAATACACTATCTTAAGGAGTTTACATAAATGTACTTTATGCACAGCATTGAGAAGGTCTTTTTAATACTGTTGAGAATTTGGATGGAAAAAGGATTAAAGACCTAGTATGGATTTTTTCCTACACCTTTTTATCATTCTTTCCTTTCTTAGACACTGTATCACAGTGTGCTCTTTCCTGTCTCTACCTTCCTCCGTCAGCCTGGTCATTATGCCTAAAGCTCATGCAGATGGTGAAACTGACAACGATCCTTCTCAGGACTGATAACAATCGAGATAAGGCCCAGACAGATAATGACCACAATACTGCCTCAAACTGGGTACTCAAAGAACCGATAACAGACACTTGGTTCAATGGGTGCCAATTGAACATGAAGAAAATACTATGAATCTTATCCATAAGATAGCAAGGGACTAGGAGCAAATCCAACTGGACATGGGTTCCTTACCTCTGTGGTTCAAGGAGCTTAGAAACCAAAGGGGTTCACTCTGAATCTCATGACTCAATGGGAGGGGCTCCTGGATGAGTATGTTTAGCCCTACCCTATGCTGCAAATAACCAATGGTACCTTGCCATCTTGAACCTTGTTAAGAAGCTGTTTTATTTATGATTAAGCTTTGTTAGATAATTGTATTCTATCAGTCAATATATACTTGCTTATCTCTTATGAGTGAGGTGTATTTTCCATCTGTGACACCCTTTGGTCTTTTCTCTTCCTCACTGTCCATCCTGCACTCATGTATCCACTCAGTCCCAGTCTCTTCTCTCTCTGTCCCCAATCTCTTACAAATCATAGAATCACAGAATGGTTTGAGTTGGAAGGGACCCGTAAAGGTCACCTAGTCCAACTCCTCTGCAATGAACAGGAACATCTACAGCTAGAACAGGGCGCTCAGAGCCCTGTCCAGCCTGATCTTGAATGTCTCTAAGGATGGGACATCTACCATGTCTCTGGGCAACTTGTGCCACTTCCTCAATACCCATATAATAAATAAATAAATAAATAAAGTCTAAATCTCCTCTCCTTTAATTTGAAAGCATTTCCCCTTGTTCTATCACAACAGACCACACTGTCTGTCCCCTTCTTTCTTATAGCTCCCTTTTAGACACTGAAAGTCTGGTATCAGGTTACTTCAGTGCCTTATCCAGGCAGAACAGCCCCAGTTATCTTATCTTGTCCTTGAGAGCGAGGTGTTCCAGCCCTTGGCTCTGGATGCACTCCAACAGGTCCACATCTCTCCTGTACTGAGGACTCCACCTCTGGATGCACTACTCCAGGCAAGGCCTCACCAGTGCAGAGTAGAGGGGCAGCATCACCTCCCTTGATCTGCTGACCATGCTTCTTTAGATGCAGCCCAGGGTACAGTTGGCTTTCTGGGCTGCAAGGGTTCATTGCTGGCTCATGACCAGCTTGCCATCCACCAGTACCACCAGGTCTTTTTTGTCAGGGCTGAGCTCCATCTTCACATCCCCCAGCTTGTACTGTGGGTGGAGTTGCCATGACCCAGGTACAAGACCCTGCACTTGGATGTGCTGAACATCAAGTTTTTTTCCTGGGCCAACTGCTTGAGTCTGTCTAGGTCCCTCCGGATGTTATCCCATCCCTCCGGTGGATTGACTGCACCACGCAGTTTGTGTCATCTGCCAACTTGCTGAGGGTGCACTCAACCCCACTGTCGATGTCACCGATGAAGATGTTAAAGAGCACTGATCCCAGTCCTGACCACTGTGGGACACTATTTGTCACTGATCTCCATCTGGACACTGAGACTTTGCACGCCACTCTCTGGGTGCTGCTAAATTGGAGAGAAGGATGTTATGGGGGATCACATCAAAGGCCTTACTGAAGTTCAGACAGATTACATCAGTGATTCTTTTCTTGCCCACTGATGCAGTTACACTATCATAAAAAGCAAAAAGACTGGTCAGACAGGATCTGCTCTTGGTGAACCCATGCTGGTTATTCCATATCATCCCCTGCTCTCCCATGTACCTTAGCATAGCTTCCAGTAGCATCTGCTCCATGATCTTCCCCAGCACTGATGTGAAGCTAAAAGGTCAGTAGTTCCCTGGGTTCTCCTTTTTAAAAAGGAGTGTGACATTGCTTTTATACAGTCACCAGGGACTTCACCTGACTTCCACGGCTTTTCAAATATCATTAATAGTGGCCTGGTGACTATGTCAGATGATTCCTTCAGGACTCCAGGATGTATCTAATTGGGAGCCATAGACTTAAGGATGTTCAGGTTCTTCAGGTGATCACAAACCTGATTTTTGCTTGCAGCAGAAGCATCACCTCCATTGTTCTCATCTTCTGAACTATACGCTCCAGGGCTACGTGTAGAAGAGTTGCTAGTGAAGACTGAGGCAACAATTTGCTCAATAAATCACCCTTCTCCTTCCCAGTTGTTACCAACCTACCTGTATTGCTCACTAGGGAGGGTACACCCTCCTGGACCTTCCTTTTCTGATTGATGTATCTATAGAAGCCTTTCTTATTCTTCTTTGCATCACTTGCTAAGTCCAGTTCCAGTTGAACCTCAGCCTTCCTGACCCCATCCCTACACAGCCTAGCAGCATCCCTATACTCCTCATAGGTTGCCTGTCCCTGCTTCTATTGCCTGTGTATTTTCCTCTTGCTCTCCAGTTTGACCAGCAGCTCCCAGTTCAACCATGTAGATCTCTTGCATTCTTTTCCTGACTTCCTAAACCTGGGGATGGAGAGATCTTGTGACCTAAGGAAGACTTCTTTATAGAGCTTCCAGCTCTGTTCTGCTACCTTGTCCCTGAGGACAGATTCCTAGAGGGATTTCTTGACTAACTCCCTGAAGAGATGTAAGTTGGCTTTCCTAAAATTAAGCTTACTGATTTTACTCTTTACCTGTCCAATATCCCTCAGGAGTGTGAACTCCACCATCGCATGGTCGCTACAGCCCAGGCAGCCTCCAATCCAGATGTCACCAACCAGTTCATTAGCACTGGTGAGCAACAGGTCCAGCACTGCATCAGCCCCGGTGGGGCTGACTATTACCTGGCTCAGGTTACCCTCAGTACATTCCAAGAGGTTCTTGGATTGCCTACAGATGTTCAGTGTCACTGATGTAAATGCAGTTTCCTTCTGACACAGAACACTCTTCCTCAGCTGTGTCCTTGTACCAAAACTTCATGCTCTTCCTGGTACTCTGACATCTGGGAATGTCTGCCCTCAACCCCCACTCATCATAGCTAAAGAGGAATGGTTACTGTCATTCCAGACCCTTTCTCCCTTTCCCAGGCACTGGCACTCACTTCATCTTACCACCACTTGGACTGATAGCCTGGATGTCATCCTGAGCTTCTTTTCTCTCCATTCTAAGTATCAAGTAGACCAGATGTGACCTTTCTGACCTCTCATATAATTAAGTTGCTGTTCAGGCTCTTTCCTCTGATGTCTTTAGTCCTGCAGCATCTTTTCCTGTGCCCACCACTGTCCACCCAGCTTGCTGCAGTACCTAACAATTTCCTGTTTACAACCCACCTCCATTGTCCACCTACATCCAACCCTTGCTTTATGCAAGCTTCTACAGACAATT
The DNA here is from genome assembly GCF_038088225.1 of Cyrtonyx montezumae. Classification (NCBI taxonomy): domain Eukaryota; kingdom Metazoa; phylum Chordata; class Aves; order Galliformes; family Odontophoridae; genus Cyrtonyx; species Cyrtonyx montezumae. The sequence continues at coordinate 155,006,119 of NW_027072034.1, read as the reverse complement.
TCTGAGTCAAGGACCTCCTCAACTCTGTATTTCTCCAGCATCTGGAACATGAGTCATGACCATAAGTCCAAGAATAAGAATAACAATGTGCAGGCTTATTCCAGCTCAAGTCAGCAGAGGCCAGCAGTGCTGCGCTCAGAAGGCTGTTCATAAATCAATGTGAAATGTGCTGTCTGAACGTAGCCCCCAGTAGACACACATCTGCATAACACATATCACTGACACAACTGGTGATGGGAAAAAATATCTTAACATATCATTCCCACAGCCATGGAGGAATGAATAAAGATGTCTAATTCTCCTGTCCCTGGGGTGAACTCTGGTCCATGTAAATGCAGTTCTTAGGAGGTAGAAGTTTTAAAGGCAGAGGAGAGGCACCATTAGAAAAATCTGATCTAACCACACTGGCTAGAAAATGTCCCTTAGGGATTCTTGTATCACAACCACAACTGAATTTAGAAGAAGAAAGCTGAAATTAAAAAAAAAAATAAATAAAAAAGGCCATCTAACCCTTGCATTAAAAGTTCAGAAGATGAAGAAGCAAGTTCACCACTGGGTGAGTTCTTCCAATGCTAAAATCTTACATTTTCTCCAATTCTGGATTTGTCTATCTTGAGCTTCCAGCTGGGATCACATTGTGCTGTTATCTTCTACATCAAAAGAAAAGAAAAATAATGAAAAGAAACATCAATCACTTACAAGCTGCCCAGGGAAGTGGTGCAGTCCCTGAAGGTGTTCAAGAAATGTGTAGATTCAGCATGGAGGGACATGGTTTAGTGGCAGGGTGGAGATGGGTTGATGGTTGGACAAGATTACCTTAGTGTTTTTTTCTAACCTTAATGATCCTGTGATTTTTTCCTCATCCAGATTCAGCATGTATAATCCAACCACCAAAAATTCTCTTGAACATATTGAATATAACCAGCTTCTGTCACTTGGTGACAGGATAACCAAACTACCAGTCATTCTTGTAGTATGCTTGCACCAGATTTTCAATGTCCTTCCAAAGAGCCACCAACATCCACCCCTCACCCAAGAACGGTATTTATTCTGCTAGTAAGTGCTGCATAAAGATGGAACAGTTAGAATTGGTCACTCCTACAGAAAAAAATTGTACTCAAAAAGTAAAGTTTGCACTTCAATTGTATCTCAGTCAAATGGAGGTAATTCTGACCAAATTTTTCGCCACTTGTGCCCTGCACCCTGTTGCTCACTCTGGGTCTCTTTGGCTATAGGATCATGCAAAGAAAGTAATGCTGGTCAAGTCTGAATCCTAATGCAGGACAGAGACAAGAGGAGAGGCATCTATAGTGAGCAATCTTGGCACAATGTATAGTTAATGCAATTGAACTCACGCTGTGCTCAGTTTTCACAACTGGGTTCTTACTCTGATGAGTTAATTCCCTTTGATGTCTCTTATGATCCTCCCCTGATTTCCCTGAGTCTAAAATAACCTAACTGTCCATCTTGCTTATGGAATTACTGAACTTTTAAGAGAATACAAAGTGCACTCACATGAGGATTTGGGATTAAACCTCTCTTGTTTATGTTAAACATAACATCTTAATTCTTCCACTGCTAGAGGGCAAATGAATCTCCACAGCCCCATAGAAACCTGCTTTCATGCCCTAGAGCAAAGGTCAGTGTGATTTATTTCTCATTAGAGATAGCCCTTCCGGTAAAGTTGTCTCATGGTATATGACAGTCCTCTTACAAAACACCTCAATGCAATTTACCACATTTTTACTTAAATGTAGTCTATTGTAAGGCAACATATGTTTAATATTCACCATGTTTCTCCTCTCCAACTGCAGAAATCAGAGGAGTATCTGACTCTTCAGGGATGTGTTAAGGAACACAACTGCCTGCCAACTGTATCTCACCCAGCACCCAAGGAACTCTGGATTTGGGGAGTGAATCCCTTTGAATCTGGAAGTTATTCCAGAACAGGTTGGGCTCTGGCCTACAAGCTCTGGAGATAGTGAGGCAGAGGGGAGGTGGGAGAAAAGGCAGCAAAAGAATTAGGGTAAGAGAAAAGGGTAGTGAAGGAAGTAAGTGGTCAAGGAGAATTTAAGGCATTGTTGGATTGAGCAGATCTTGCTCTTCTCAGTTATGATAGGGCTTTCTGGATGTTTGGTAGAAGATCCTTGTGTTTGCTGAGCAGCTGAGATAAAAACACATCACCACTGACACTGTGCAGGAGGTTTATTTGGATTTTAGAAACTGTCCTTAGCAAAGGATAAAAAAAAACCTATGCTTTTGAGCTGACCCAAATATGGTAGTGAAACAGCCTCTGATTCGGTGCTCCTGATGGAGGTTGCTCCCTCCTCTCATGAATCAGATGGGTCTCTGCTCATCAAAACTCCTCCTGATGTGGGAGTTGATGACATATGTACAAGACAGGTGATGCTGAAGCTAGGTCTTGATGCTGGAATGAGATCTTGAAACATTTAGAAGGGACTTTTGCAAGGTGGACATCCCGAAGAAAACATCCCCATTACTTGGAAGACCACCATTTTGGAGGTTACTGGAAATCTGAGTACAAAGTCACCCACAGCCCATTTGTCCTCTCACCACTAGTTTGGTGCTGAGGTTCAGCCCTGAATCACATAGGTGATAACATAACCCAAAGAGGAAGGAAAAATCTCTTTTTCACAGAGATGTATGTCAATTCCAGCTCTGATTAAATATATCCCAGCTGCTAGGAACAGCTGTGAAAGGTTTTTCTCCTTTGCTTTTTTCAAGTGTGATGTATTCCTCCTCTTCACCATCACCTCGTGAAGGAGGGGAAGAAGAGCCTCAGATAAAAGCCTTGCTCCAGGGCAAGCAACAATCCCAACTGCAGTTTTGCATAAATCTGTCACTTGGATTCTCTGGAGAGCAACTGCAAACTTGAAAAATAGCGTAGTGCAGTAGGCACAGGTGTGAACTCCTTTATATATATATATATATATATATATATATTTTTTTTTTTTTTTTAATAAAACTTGCTGAGAACAGCCCCAGAACATGATTTTTTCACCCAGCTTTCAGCTCTTTTAGATCTTCAAAAACTAATCCTGTGTTGATAAACATGTTATTAGTGAACCAGAAGTGAAACAATAATGAGAAAATCGTCCTGTAAACAAAAATTGTCCACAGTAAAATCCACAGCAACCACCCCGCAGTGCTTCTGCTGTTTTCTTCTCCCTCTAGAATGATTTGTGAAGTAGCTTGTGCTCTCTCTTACTTTTAAATGCAAATACATCCAAGATTTGCTGGGTTTGGCTTGGGGCTGGGAGGGCAGCTTGTGAGGAAGCTCAGTTATATCTTTCACCCCCGGGGTCAGCTTTGCATCCCACAGTAAATTTGGCTGCTTCACTTGAAACAAAGACACAGTGTTGTAACATAGACTTCTCTCCTCCATCCAGGCACTTTCATCCCCAAGTGCTTTGGCTCCAAGTAGCTGGAAAACGGGCCAGCAGAGGTGGCTGTGTGGGCTGAGCTCATCCCAGGCTCCCGACAGGCTCCTCTGGCCCCCCACACTCTTACCTTTGTCCCTAAATCTTTCATGTTCTCATCAAGCAGGAAAGTGTTTGGTATTTGGTTACTGTCTCCACTGTAGAGGAGGAAATTGCTTTTGCAACTGCAGTCCCAGAGGCTGTACTTTTCTTTTGCAATTAAACCTTTATCAGACCTCATGCTGCAGTGATAATGTTGACTGAATAGGTGTTTGCTGACAGACATTGACCTACAGCCTAAATAATATAAGGAAAATGCTTTTATTTTTTTTTCTTTTAAGTTATTGCCTAGTTCATGGGTGAAACCATGTCTGCAGTAAATAAAGTGAAATTATTTAGGATTGCATTGGGTACTACTAGCATCCATGTCCAAGCCATTCTCTGGGCATGTTGGGGTGACCACTTCTTTGACTGTTGTGGGAGTACAACCTGCCAGGCTGACATCAGTTTCTCACCCCAGCATTTGTACTGAAGAGGCAGAGCACCCTGCTTGCTCTGGCAATGGGAGAGCTATAATCCTACTCAGCTATTGTCTGAGAAAAAGGTCCATCCATCTAAAGGGCAGTTTTGCATTTCAGTGCTGTTGTGTTGAAAGCCAAATTAATAACAACGTTAGGCCAAGTTCTGCAAAAGTTGAAACCTGACTTCTGGCTCACTTTCTGTCTGACAAAGAGCAAAATTTTGATGTTCCTTTCAGCAGCATTGCTTCCCATTCCAGCATGCAAGTTGTGGGTGGCTTCTCTTCAGATTGAGAACTCCAGTGGGTCTCATGAGTCATGGTGAGAAGGTGACATGAGGTTGGATATAAAAATGTGAAGAGTCAACATTTGTGAAGTATCTGCAGCCTGTGCATTTAATCTGTAAGAACAAAGCTAGCAAAAATCCTACCACTGCAGCACAGCACATGGTAGCACCTGGTGATGTGGCTGTGTGGCTGGGAGAAGTGCCAGAAAAACAGAAGAAAGCAAATGTCACTTCTTTCTTCATGAAAGGGCAAGAAGGTGTACCTAGGGAACTGCAGGCCTGTCAGCCTCACTATGATCCCTGGGAAGGTGATGGAAAGCCTAATTCTGGAGACAATTTGTAGGCACATGAAGGAGAAGAAAATCTCCAGGAGTAGTCAGCATGGATTCACAAAGGGCAGGTCACGCCTGACCAGCCAGATAAGCCTCAATAATGAATTCACCAGCCTGATGGATGAAGGAGAAGCAGAGAATATTGTCTTCCCACTCTTCCTTAAGGCCTTTGACAATGTTTCCCATAAGATCCTTGGACCAAGGAGTCGTGACAGACATCAAGATGAACTTGAGGAAGCAATGTGCCCTTGCTACTAAGAAGGCTGATGGTACTCTTGGCTGAATTAGGGACAGTATCAGCAGCAGGTCAAGAGAGGAGAACCTTCTGATCTAATCAGCATTGATGAGGTCCCACCTACAGTGCTGGTTACAATTCTGGGTCACCAGTACAACACAGACATGGACATGCTGGAGGGAGTCCAACAAAGGGACACCAAAATGAGTAAGGGACTGGAGCACTTCTCCTGTGAGCAGAGGATGAGAGCTGGGATTGCTCAGCCTGGGGAAGAGGAGGCTCAGGTGATCCCATCAATGTTTAGAAATACCTGAAGGGCCCAAAGAGAACAGAAGCAGGCTGATTCCAGTGGTGCTCAGTGCCAGGACAAGAGACAGGACAACAGGCACAAACAGGAACACAGAAGATCATCTCTGAAAACCACTAAGCACTTATCTGCTGTGTAGGTGATGGAGCACTGGCACAGGTTACCCAGAGAGATTCTCGAGACTCCTCCTTGGAGGTATTCAGAAACTGTCTGCTCCTGAGCAGCCTGAGCTACGTGTCCCTGCTTGAGCAGAAGTTGGACCTAATGGACCCAGGGGTCCCTTCCAACCTCAAACTTTCTGTGATTTTGTGATTTGGTATTGCCCACTTTATTATGCAAAATATGTTTTTCCACCCAATATTCAGAAGTGCTAAAAGAGGATTCCCCATGAGGAACCCTTGGTTCTTAAAACTGTTTCCCTCTTGGTTCATCTTTCCTTATAGGCATTTGGCAAAGTGATGAGTCCTACACGGGTTGGAAAACGCAGAGCATTTTATGAAGGACAAAAAAAATGCAAAGAAAGAAAGTAAAATAAAGCTGACACAGCTGGGGTGTCATTGTTTTCTCTGCCACTGGCTTCCTGTGACACTTTAGACTGGGGTACTGAAGGATAAATAAGTAAACATATGACTTTGTCTCCTTATATCCCAGATTCTCATTTGTAAAGTAGAGTTAACACCATTTTCTTTGATCAAAATGGTGTGGTAAAGCAGATATCCTGGGGTTTCACAGTAACAACAGAGTCATAGGGACTATATGAAAAAAGCTCTTCTGGTTTTTACTACGACTAACAAAGAATTTATAACTAGCAAATTAAGGAAAAGAAATACAGTAAGGTTCAGAATTACTAACCATGTGTTGAAAGGTTTAGAAAAATGCCTGGAGTTGTGAGTAGGTACCAGAGAAATTAATTATGATAATAAAACTTCTGGGAAGATGTGGAAATGCTAGAATGATCAAATCATGTTTAATTATGAGGAACATTTTTTGTCTTGCTAACACAGCACTGTAAGGAATATGAGCGTTGCCTCCAGAAATGTTAGGGGCCAGGGTGTCATTCTTTCAGAAACAGAACAGACAAGAACTAAAAGGTAATAAAAAAGAAAAAAAATCAAAGAAAAGCCAAACCAAACAAATGCCTCACAGGTCATGACAGAGCACCCAGAGCTTCGTAAGGAAGGCCAGGGAAAATTTCCTGAGAAGATACACTCTGCTCAGATAGGAATTCCTCTTTGCTACCTTTGTAGAAACAGACAAGCCTCTTCCCTTCTTTCTTCCTGTCCTCCTGGCTCTCATAGACAGCTCTTTAAAAACTGGGTTTTGTGCTTGGAGCTTCTTTTCCTCTGACAGAGCCACACTGAATCCCAAGGGCAACGGGCAGGGTCACGAGGCTGACAGTGCTTGCTGCAGTGGAGAACTACACAATCTCTACTTCACTGACATTTGAAGGTGTGTTCAACAAACTGTTATTCATTGCAAAAAATAAAAATAAATCATTCATAAAAAGCCCAAATGGCACGTTGGCAGCACAACTACCTAAACTCTGTGTAGGAAGTCCAGGTCACCAGTGACTGTTGAAGGCCATGCAGTTTCAAGATGAATTAATTGCCTCCTGGGTTTGTAGACAAGTTTGTAGATCGTCCACCCCGTTAGACCAACACAAACCTCAGAGCAGCCACCTGTTCTCAGTATTTATAAGCGTGTTTCACCTGGATTCCCAGAGCCATTCCTTTTAAGGAGGACACCACAAAGGCTGCTTCTATTTGTAAACTGCAAAACAGGGACATCTAGCTGTAGATGTCCCTTCCAACTCAGATGATTCTGTGAATGTATGAATATCCACTGGGCTGGTATGGCAATCTGACATGCCCTCCTACTGCAGCCCTTCCCAATGGTTTACTGTGATTGAGAGACTCTTCCTTTAGCACTGTGCAATTTTACCAGGGTTGTTAGAAGTTCACTGCGATCTCCTCCAGTGATGTTAGCACTTCAGCAAGGCGATGCTGTGAAGCACTGCGTCCTGGTTGTGTTCTCACCCTGCATTGCAAGAAAATGCCCTTCAGAAACTCCTCCCACAGAGTGTCTGTCATTTGCTGCAGGTGTTTATTGCCTTTTTTTTCACTCCCCAAGTTAAAAACTAGTATTTGTTAGGCTCATTTTTTCTTCATGTATGTTATCAGCTCAATGAACACATCATTTAAGGTTTAGGATGAAACATGGAAATAATGCTCAGGTCCCTGGGGAGATCATTCCTAAGGACTAAGAGTGTTTTCAGACCACTCTGCCTGATTGCATCCCAATACCAAATAAATCAAGAGAGCAATCCTTACTCACTTCTGCTGCTCTTACAGTGAGAACCACAATAACGCAGCACAGGGAGGAGCAGGCTGTTTGGCTTTTTAGATGTTGGTGGTTTTATTCTATTTAACTCCTCTCTCTGCACCTAACTCTCAGATATGTTGGCTCAAGCAAGGAATAACTGCTCTGATTTCAATGAGACAGTTTAGTCATCTGGATCCCTGCTTTGCTCAATTATTCGTGTTAGATCACTATTGATTTTGCCTCTCTGAGCTTAGTGGCAAACAACTTCTGAAAAATGAAAGTGGAAAGCAAAAGAACAAGGATAAGGAAGTTTCAGGTTATGTCATGTATAATCCAAGGGGCCCAAGTATTATGTTAATCTATGGAAAAGGGGAAGTTATTTTCTTCTTCTCGGATTTGTTCTGTTACTTTCACTCAGTGCATCCTTCTCCAGGTCCCGTGTTCAAGGATGAGGTGCTTTGGGGTAATAGCTCCAGGAAAATGATACATTTATGAGAGCTGCCTGTAACCGAGGAAGCTTTATGAGGTTTGGTACATAGATACCACACTGAAGCGCATACAGAAGAAATTAGTTATAAAATTAAAGTGATACATCAGCCCAGCTCTCGCTCTCAAAAGCAATCTTCCTCATTCAGTCCCACAGTGCACTTTATCGGCTGCAGTTTCAGGCTGCCCAAAACCTCAGCTGACCCCTTGCTTTCAAAGAATAAAGCAGAGAAAATGTCTCTGAAGTTCACACTCACGAGCTCCCCAAGCCTCAGCCCTAAGCTTACATGTCCTATACAAAAATCATTCAGGGCTACGCAGCAGCTTTCAAAAGGGTATCTCTGCTCTGCAACACATCTCTGCTGCCAAAAACAGTGGTATCCAGCTGGGACTCCAGCCACCAGCTTCAACCTGGAGGAGGAACTGCTGGGGCTTTTAAAGAGGTTTGTTCTAAATCCTCATCCAGAGCACAGCCTATAAACGAAGGAGGTAGCTCCACAGGGAGAGGCATAAGATCAAGGAAAGTTCTTTGCAGAAGTCAGAACTGGATCAGTAGGGTTTTACTATAATATTATGAAATGTCTAGATCCTATGGTGATGTAGTACAGGAAAAACTGCAAATAAAAAAAAATCCCTAAAACTGAAACCCTGTTGCAAATGGTGCTAGATCATAGTAATATTTCACCCTGAGGTCAATCCAGATTTTATCACAGGTCCCATTCCTAAAGAATTGCCTAAGCCAAAGCAATGGGACCTGGATGGGAGCTTTGTCATTTGGGCCTAATTACAACAACATAATATTAATCACTGTATAACATAAAATATATATTAATATCTCAAATGACTATCCAAACCCTTCAGAAAGAATAAGTCCCTAAAAATCATTACACTTCCTTCACTTTTCAGAATGCCTTGCATAAACAACCCTCTTCTCACAGACGTAAGGTATGACATAATGCAATAAAAGACAAGCCTGACTTTTCTCTTTGCAGCACACAGATTGAGGCCAGTTACCCCTTTTCTGCCTTGAGAAAGGAGCCAGCAGAAGAATCAGGAGAAAGGAAAGAGAGTAAAAGAGATGTCTGCAGGTGATACAGTGAGTACCATAGAGATAACTGCAAAGAAGCTGCTTAAGGTCCCGCTCAACTCCACCAAAAACTATGCAACTCTGCACTCTGGGGGAGTTTAGCGAATGGAAATGACCACATCTTTAACCCCTATATCTCCTGTTCATCAATAAAACAATTATTATTATTATTTACAAAAAGGGAAACAAGCAAGTGAAGAAAGGGGAAAAAATAAAATGCATAAAGCAAGCTTCCACTTAGAGATTATAACCTATGGCTTAAAGAGTTTTTAATAAGTTGTTTCTTTGTCCTCACAGAACTCAGCATGTCTAGAAACACGTTTTTTACAACAGGCTTTCTATAACATCAGCTTGTTCTCATGTCTGTGGCTGGTTTATTGCAGAAATTATAATTGATCAACATGTAAACCTGATTATAAAGTCTGCTCCCTCATCTGTTTTGTTCTTTGACTGGCTCTTGTTTTTGAGGGCAGTGAGGATTTACAGTGGAGGCTGTCTGCAGCATCCATCCCCTCCCTGGCTTGCCATTAATGTTGCCTGGTTCAGCTCCCAAGGAGTAGCTGAGGACATCTGGTTACAGAGCCTCCAGCCACTAACCCCACCTTGATCTGGTCCTAGTTGAAAAGTAAATATCAAAGTTGCAAATGGAGTCAGGAAGGCAGGAAGAGGTGAAGAAATGCTTTTGTTTTGTACTCAAACATCTCCCAGTCCTCATGGATCACACTAGTGAGATACTGACACAGAAGTGGATGCTTTTCAAATAGCCCCCAGCATCAGATAGTCATGTCACTGATAAAGGCACCTGAAGAAAGACAATGTATTAAGCAGGAGATGATTGAGAGGAGCCATTTACTCCTGCGGACACCCACAGGCTGTCCCTTGAGATATCCAAACTGAATCACTCCCAGCAGACCTGACAGACATGAACAGCATTCAACAAAGTGTTTGGCATCTGGATATCACTCTGCATCTCTTTAAAAAACTGGACCTGGTGTCTGTGTGCCCCTTCCTTTAGTACCCTCTGGAGAAGCAGATAGTTACTGCACTGCGCTGCTGCACTGGGAGCAACTTTCTGAAGCCATTTTTTATCTCACTGGAAATGCTGAAACGTGTTGGTGGTTCTGGACTGATTACCAGGAAATTGTGTTTCCTCAGCACAAATTGCAGAGAGGCGTGAAAGAGATATCTGCCATTTCTCTGTAGCCCTCACTGGGGAAATGGTGGAGTTGAGTGGCTGAAGAGCTGTGTTCCACACTCAGAGATGATAGTGACAATCCAGCAGTAGGTCTCCATGCCAACTGAAGCTTGGCTGTCTGGTTGGACCTCTCTCACCATCCAGAGAGAGGAAGACATTTGTTTTCCATGACACAGCAACACAGGGACTCAGGTGCTGGGACAGAATGAAGTAGAGTAGCTTCAGTAGTGCTGCCCATGAGGCTTTCACAGCTTATGTTAGGAAGCACTATCACAGCCACCTTCTCATACACAAACTCTAAATTAAGCAATTTATTTCTGCATGAAGGAACTTGCCATGCACACATCTACTTAAAAGAGCTGGATTCCCAGTGTCAACCAGAATTGCCATCAATAGTTGTTTTATTTAATTACCAGCACTTGAAAAGCTAAAGCAAAGTCTCTGTGAATGGGAGAGGTGGTGATGGACTGACGTAATAATCACTAACTCTCCAAAACAAGATGTCCCTTTAGAGATAAAACAGCCATAGAAATAACTGCCATGATAACAAGATCTTTCATCTTGAGGATGTGTGATATCCAACTAGCAAGATTTTCATGGCAATATTGACTTAAATAGACCCCAGGAACTGGAATATGAGAAGTTCCATACTAACACAAGGAAGAAGTTATTCACTGTCAGAGAGATGGAGCACTGGAACAGTCTGCCCAAAGAGGTTATGAAGTTTCCTTCTCTGGAGATATTCAAGACCTGCCTGGATGACCTGCAGTAGGGAACCTGCTTTAGCAAGGGTAGGGGGACTTGACATTCTCTAGAGTTCCCTTCCAACCCCTACAATTCTGTGATTCTGTGAATAAAATAAGTGTATTTAAGAAGTGTACTTCAGTAAAATACACTGATTTTTATTTATGCCACTACTGGTAATACTAATGGTTAACAACTCAGAAGGAAGCATTGTTTCACATCCTGGGGAGCTTTACAAGAACTAACGTCTAAGCATTTGCTCATAAAGAATAGTGAATAAACAAAAATCACAGAGGAATTTTAGAGTGAGCTACATTAATCAACAGAAAATAAATGTGAAGCTAGAGAAATTGGATTAATATAAACCAGGTTTAATTACCTAAAAACAATACTGCAACATGGACTGGGTGAAATTACTCCGTGAGTTTGTTTCCAGAACTGGACAGATGTCCCCACCACACAGAACCCAAAGCAACAGAGGTCCTCTTGCTGAGGTATCTGGAACAGATATAGAGGGTGATTTTGGCTGAGGGGTCTCATGCCAGGAAGCAGATCACAAAGGCAAGAATTGAATCATTATAAGAGAGAAGTCCAAGATGAAAGTCTCTCACTGCATACAAATTTCCAGGTATGTTAGCCTAACACCTTCATCTATGGTTACTTTTATGGAGATACTTGAAACTGTAATAAATAAATAAAATCCTGCTGCTTCATAAGGGTAAATCTTCTTTCAAGGTACCATTAAAATTAAAGCATTAAATGCACGTGTGTGCTGAAGCATGCAAGTAGTTATTTAACAACCTCTGTGTCTTTTGTTTTTCAGTTGCTAGCAGTGTTAGAGCCTAAATCCCTACTCAGGCTTTGTTCATTAGCAGCACAGCATTGGTCCGAGCATGAGAGTACTTCAGCGCTGTGTCTTAATACTCACAGCAACTTCTTTCAAGAAGGGCTGAGCGCCCTCACCTGTCTAAAAAACAGTTCTGCCAACATTTACAGCCTTGAAAAAAATTCACATTCTCTTCCTTTTCTTGCAAACCGAATTCTTCCCAATATTCACTACTATTCCAGCTTCCTTTTGGGATCCAGAGCATCACTGAGAGCTGGGGTACCCCACTGTGTTCTGCAGGGCAGAAATACATCAAAGTCTTCTTGTTCTCGTTCAGTGATGATAACATTTTCCTGATCCCATTGTGTTTCTCTGCCTTGGGATTCACACTGTAGTTTCATGTAGAGTTTATGCTGCCTTACACCAGCACGACTGCTGAAAGAATCATCCCTTCTTCCCCTCTACCCAAAGCTACTTCTTCACAGTCTTCCACTAAATCAGTGTGAGCATGCAGTGAGCCGGCTCAAGGGAAATTGATTTGGGTGAAAACTGAGACAGGTTAAAATCTCTGATCTGGTTCACTCTGATCAAGCTGTCCGTATGCCTCCATCTAAACTTCATCCAGCGGCAGTCCTTAAACTCTAAATAAAAATATGCCTTCTATTCTTTTTTGTTTTGTTTTGTTTTTCCATGTTTGAACTCTGGTTGGCTTGGGAAGAATTCTCAGTGGTTTGTGTCACTGAAGACTTTATTTTTATGTGTGTTATGACTACAAGCCCCACTTGAACACAGGAGCCTCAAGCTCCATGGATTTTGCACTTCAGCAGTTCATGCACTCTACCTACATGCCAAGGCCCAATAAAATGATTGTACTGTGGATAGTCCAGACAGTGCCAGAAAACAAAAAATCTCTGACTGCATTCTGAGAGACAGATTTGCAGTGAGACTTTATAACTCAAAATCAATTGACTTAATAAGAAAAAAAAGCAGCACAATTTACATTCATATCATACATATCAGCTCTTCACTCCTCCAGGTTGTGTAGAAAGGAGAACAGGGGAGAGTGCACCTTCACAACCCACCGAAAGTGGTATTTTCAGACCTTGTAGGAGAGCAGCCTGTGGAGTCACACTGAGCCAGTCAACCAAATACCACAGAAAGATGTCTGAGGTGAAAAAAAAGCAAGATCTGCAACTAAAAACTATTAGATTTTCAAATGGATTTAGATGGTAAGATTGATGAAGAACTGGGTGTCAAAATGCATGTGCCACCAGGCTTTATTTGAGAGTTCTGCCTTTTAAAATCATGCCATCCTTCCATCCAAATGTTGTTGTTTTGACCGTCTCTTTGCACCTCAGTTCTGAATGCTAAAGTGCATGATGGGAGCATGGGTCACCTCTCTCTGTGGCCTGTACAATGGTATGGAGCTACAGACACTGTTCTCTTTCACTGATGAACAGGAGAGCATTTCAGGATAAAGATAGGGTTGTAACAGGGTTATCTGCAAGGGATTTTCTGCTCTCTTGCTTTGCCGTGGTACTTTCAGAAAAGAGGTTTCCTTGGCTTCATTCTGGCTTCTGATTTCTTCTTACAGCTTTAAAGAAGCTACAGTTCTCCACATACAAAATAACACTGGGAAACCACTCCTTCCAAAGGGGAGCATGATGCTCTGGGCCACTGCTCTCCCTCATCGAGGTGCACAGTCATTGCTCTTTGTCGTGAAATCTCCATTTAGCCTGGAATCCCCATGTTTCAGTTTCCTCTTTCCATGATTCTCCAATTCCCAGTCCGTAGCTCCCTAAAATAGTCACACTTTTACTTTTGACCATCCTTAGTCTTGATCTGCCTATGTTTTCCTGGCACAACTGTTCTTGGCAGCAGCACCACATTCCAAAGGGCTTCAGATATTTTCTCAGTCTGCTGCCTTCTTGGTCCAAATTGCATACTCGGATACAGCAAAAGAAAAGGGCAAAGATGCTGCGTTTTTAAACACGTACGGTATTCCGGAGCTCCTGACCTATTCAGCTAACGATGATCTGGAAAGAGAATTGGTGCCACCTATTGGAAGGAGAAAACAAGGACAGCTGTCAATTTGGTTGCCCTTTCTTGCACGTATTTATTTTTATTTTTTCTACTTCCCACTCTATCCTTAAGGGTATAAGGACAAAAGAAAAACCAACCACACTTGCTGGCATAGTAGACGATGACAGAAATTTACTGCTGTCCAAGAGGATTTAGTATCTGTTGAGAGGTCAAGAAAGGAGAAGCTCCTTAGGCCATGGGTCCTATAGCACTGTCAATGGCAGATAGGAGACATTACTTTGGGAGCAATCTACACCTATACACAGACCAAGACTATTCATCTTCACCCAGTGTTCCCCAGACAAGCCAAAAGATTGGACACTCGTGACATAGGACCACCCAAAATTCAAACCCTTTATCTGAAAGTGTCATCCAAACACTCCTTGAGCTCAGGCAGCTCAGGGCTGCACACACTGCCCTTGGATGCTCCCTAATAGTTTCCTGTTTTTATACTATAGTATCTAAAACTGCACCCGGTGCTGGAGTTCAGGCCGCACAGCACAGAGTGGGACAGTCCCTCCCATCAATCACTGGCAGTGCTGAACCTGGGTGCACCCCAGGGTACGGTTGGCCCTTTTGGTGGCCCACCATATCCTGGCTATTCTGTAGTTACCCTATGGTCACAGTTTGTGGTAATTGTTTTGCTATTCTTCTCAGACAAAAACAAAACCAAAAACCTGAGGCATCTAACTGCCAGGCAGCAAATTACATTATCAAGCTTCCTATTGCAGAACATTGTTCTTGAAGGACATTATATGCAGTATTTCCTGTGGATGTGGTGGTTCTTGATGGACTGAGAATAAATGAGGATTTTTTTGACAGTTTTACTTTGATCACTAAATTTATTAAAAAAAAAGAAAAGAAAAAAAAAAGATTGCAGACTTTTTATCTATTTTTTTTTTTTTGAATGGTGACAGAATGAGACACAATGAATCTTCCATCATGGGAGAGCTGATGGTGAGGAATTCCAGCAACTTGGCACAATCAAATCCCAACTCCTCTCAGGGCAGGGGAGAAAGCTGAAAAGGAAAACAGTTACATTACAATTTTTCTACATAGCAGCAAGCCCTGAATTAGATCATCTAAAAGCTGCACTAGAGGCACTATTTTTTGTCTTCTGTGTCATTGCATAGAGACGTTATATAATTGCAGTTGTAAAAGGAGTCATCCATTCAGCTGTATGTGGGAGGGAAAGAGGTCTATAACACGCTGTGTATTCAACTGTGCACAATGAGCCAAAAGCAATCAATTAGACACATTCTTTGTCACTACCATTTGCTTCACATACCCTATAGGGATCCCTGACCATGACAGGTTTATCAGACTAGAAACATGTCCCTTGGTCATTTTTTTCCTACAGTTTTATTTCTGTCTTGGCTCCCTGAGTTCAGCATTTGATAATTCTCTCTTTCAAGGTAATAATAGCATTAATAGACATCAGTTCAATGCTGGACTGGTAATCCATGAGATCTGGGACTGAATATACCATACCATCTGTTCATGGCAGATAAACATTCAGTTCATAACTTTGAATTTCATGTTCTTTGCAGCTGTTCTACTGCAGATCATCCTGTAAGTTATGATACCTTTTAACAGAACTTTTACCAATTGGGTCTGAGCCATCTCCAGGCCATTGTAGGCCTTAATTGTTGTAACAAAAAAATGCACTTCATTATCCCACGTCTCCCTAGGTTATGGTGACATTCATCATGCAATATTGCTGACTATAGAAGTTGGATGCACTTCACAACATCCCTTCTCCCCCACAAGTCTGTGAAGAACATATCTTTATGGTGCTTTCAAATTACCTGCCAATTGAAAATTAACCTCAATCAGCAAATCTGAAGGCACAGCAAACTCTCTAACATTTACTTGGGCAAGGAGCCCAGATATTAATCAAGGGTAGTGGTCCTTCCACAGACCTTCTGTAGATAGAATAAAATAAAGCCCTTTAGGAACCTGAGCTCTTCAGAGGAAGCAATCCAGACTGATGTAGTGCATATTCATAGTGTACTGAAAGAGCAGTCAGTCTTTGGGCTGTCTGTACAGTATCTATGGGATCCTGGCCAAAATCAGGAGTTTCCAGCAGCTACCACAGCACCAGTCAGAAGCAAGAAGGCAACACAGACTGGAAAGACAGGAAGAGCAGAGCCAACATAAGAGAGTCAGAGGCAGAGTAAGTTCCACATCATATAAAACAGGCACAGACAGATAAAACTTAAGCACTCTGTATATATGCACAGAGAAACATATAGATGTTCTTCCTATCCGAGCTTTCTGAAGTTCAAGCCTTCATCCCAGCTTTGTTAGATTCTCAGGGTTCAACTCCTGGACAACTGCAAAAACAGCATCCAAGCCTGGAGTAATGTGAAAATCATTCAGTGCAACCCCCTGTCTTCTCAGACTAAGCTAAGCTGCGTTATCTCACATGTTCTAATACACAATGAGTGTTTCCACAGCTCAGCTGCCACAAGGGAACTTCTTAAGCAACTTGGCTGAATCTGAGCCCTCAGACCTGGAGCTGACCAATGCCTATTTTCACAAATTACTCAGGAAAAGCTAGACCCTTTTACACATCTGTAAGCCATGCCTGACAATATTTACCCTCTGTGCAGTACAGGCAGAAGTAGATGAACTGTTCGTAACTCAGCCCAGTAGTTCAGGCCATCATGGGAAGAGTTAGAGCAGGAGTTTCCTTCCTTCACTGAGTGAACACAGTCCATGTTACTCATAACTGGCAGGATGGACAAAACAAAATGTGACAAGCTGTAATGAAAAAAAGATCTGAATAAACTAGGTTGGCCCAAACAGTTGCTTTCTCAGTTGTATGACCACTATGCTGGATAGAGTATTAAAATAGAGTTTCAGGCAAACACTTTAACATTCCCTAGTTATAAACAATTTTTCTGTTCCTATAAAAAGAAATTAGAAGTTTTGTGTTTGGTTTCTTTTATTTTATTCTTTTTATTTCTCCTCTAGGCTTCTTCAGTTATTTCCCTCCCATATCTAAAAGAACATTCATTTTCTTTTGACTTTTAAAAACTGAAGTGTTCCATTCCAATTAAAATCAGATATATCACTTCTGATACCCAAGGAACCTCCATTCATTTTACAAATGCAAGTGGAAATGTTCTTGCACTTGGATCTCTCCAGAGAGCTGCAAGATACACAGATTGTATCTTGGCTGGCATTGAAGCACATATCTAAATCATAAATTGTTCCCCAAAAACTTGGATATTTTGCTTTCTGCATAAGATCTGTTCCCAAAAATGGACTGTTGGTAGTAAAACTGAATCTGTGAGAACACTATCAGAAGCATGATCAAATAGAACTGCTCTGTCAAGTAAAATTCAGTTGATCTTTGTTGCACTTATTTTGCCTTTGTTTCACATAGAGTAAGGACCTCCAGTTCACAGGAATTTCACTCAGAGTTCAAATAAAAAGTTGCAATGAGCTGCTAGTATTTCTGCTCCTTGATCTCACAGAAGCTACCTTTACTGCCCCTCTATGTCTTACACATTCTCATCTAACATAACAGCCATGGACAACATGATGTGAGACAACAGTAATTTAAAGATCTCATTCCCAAAAGCATAGAAATCACAGTGTATCTACAAGTAAATGGACTCTCTTTGCAGTATAAGCAGAAAGCACATGGATTATAGAAAAAATCTGCTATGAAACCTGTTCTTCACCATGCAGATGGTCCCAACTGTTTGCTGGTTTGATTTCTGTTGGTAACCAGCACAGAGTTTGAATGCTGAAGTTTCTCAGCTGAAAACCTAGTAAAAGGCAGTTATTTAATGAAAGACTGATGTTTTCCATATGGGAAGCTAACATTTTAGCTAAAATGCCTTTCTGCATTGAAAATGAAGGGACCCAAATGCCATAACTGGCCCTAAGAACAGTCACACCATGATAATTCCAGCCCACTGCGCTATTATGGACAGTTTTCACTGTCTCACACATTCCCAGAGTTTATTTTTGTAAGGGGGATGATAGGATGAGAGGAAATGATCTCATGTCATACTGAGGGAGATTTAGGATGAATTTCTTCACAGATGGGGTGGTCAGACACTGGGACAGTACGTCCAGGGAAGCAGTGTTGTTCCCGACCCTGGTGTTATTTAAGAGACAAGTGGATGTAGCACTAAGGGACATAGTTTAGTGATGGGACTCTGTAGGACAGGTTGATGCTTAGACATGATGACACCGAAAGGCTTTTCCAACCTAAGTTATTCTATGATTTTGTGCGTGCTGAAGATTCATATCTTATAGTTTTTGGCTGCATGGGCCTTGGCTGCTCTTCCACCTCCAAGGCTTCTACTCTGACAGGAAAAATACGGAGATCTATGAAGCAACACCCAAAGGGGTGCCTAGGACGTCCTTGGGCAGACATGACCTGTCCCCAGAGAAGTTTGCCTCCCTCTATATTCCCAGGGTTGAACTCAGCAAGATGCTCTGGCCTGGGCACCCCCCCCTCTGCAGGGTATCTGTGACTATTCTTGACACGGACAGTGGGATTGAGAACACCCTTAGAAAGTTAGCAGAGCCGTGCAGCTGATCGACATCCAGCTCTTGGGCCCCAACCTAAGAAGGACATGGACAGGCCACGGTGCACTGAGCAGCCTGGTCTAGCAGAGGGCTTGGAACCGTGTGATCACAGAACAGCTGCTTTGGAAGACACTTTAATAGCACACCCGCTTCCAATAGACCTGAAGGCCTGCCCACCCACTGCTCCGGGTTACATCGGGGCCCCGCGCAAGCCGGCCCCGGCACAGGAAGCGCGGAGCTCGGGAAATCCCCGCGGAGGAGGCGGGGACGGTGCAGTCAGCTGAGCCCGGGCCATGGGCGCGCCGTGAGCGGGTGAGCGCTGCCCGGGGCCGGGACGGGGAAAAGCGGCGGGGAGCGGTGGTCGCGGCCTCGGACCGAGGCCGAGCTTGAGGGCCCGGCAGCCGGGCAGCTTTGCTCGCGCTGCCCGCAGGCGGTGACTCAGCGGCTCCGGGGTGGGCCTGCGGGGAGGTTGGGCCGCGCTGGGGAAGGGCGAGAGGGAAACGGAGTGGCCGTGGCGGAGAAAGGCGGCCGCCTGAACGCTTCCCGTCCCCGGGTGCCGGTTTGGCCCCGGGGGGGAGCGGACGGGGACGGGAGCCGGGAACGTCCGGGGAACAGGTGGGGCCGCTGCGGCCCAGGATGGCGAGTGCCCCTCGTGCGCTTTCTGTGCGTTATTCAGTGAGGAATGGTCTCTAGGGGGATAAGACTGAGTCTGAGAGATGGGTTGGGAGTCTGAGGGGTTAACGCGTTATGGGGGCACGTGGGTGTTCTGGCGGAGTGGGGTCGGGGCCGTTGGCTGATGTGTGTGTATTTGCTGGTCGCATGTGCTGCTTGCTCGTCTGGGTACAACTGAAGTGGGGTTATATTTTGCGCATTAAAAAGAGCGTGGCTAGCAGGTCGAGGGAGGTGATCCTCCCCCTCTACTCTGCCCTGGTGAGGCCTCATCTAGAGTACTGTGTCCAGGTCTGTGCTCCCCAGTATAAAAAAGACAGGGATCACTTGGAAAGAGTCCAGTGCAGGGCCACAAAGATGAAGGGCCTGGAGGATCTCCCCTATGAAGAAAGGCTAAGTGAACTGGGTCTCTTTAGCCTTAAGAAAAGAAGACTGAGAGGGGACCTGATCCAGGTTTATAAATATCTGAGGTGTGGGGGACAAAGTGTCGAGGCCAGACTCTTCAGCAGTGTGTGGAGACAGGACAAGGGGAAACGGACAGAAACTGCAGCACAGGAGGTTCTGCACGAATGTGTGTGGGGACCTCTTTACGGTGAGGGTGACACAGCACTGGCACAGGCTGCCCAGGCGGGTTGTGCAGTCTCCTTCTCTGGAGATATTCAAGACCCGCCTGGATGCCTACCTGTGTGACCTGGTGTAGGGAACTGCTTTGGCAGGGGGGCTGGACTTGATGATCTCTTGAGGTCCCTTCCAACCCCTACGATTCTGTGATATTTTCTGTCCCTCTGCACTCAGCTCTGGTGAGGTCACACCTTGAGTATTGTTCGTTTTTGGGCTTCTCATGGCTACAAATCCTGGAGTGTGCCCAGAGAAGGGCAACAAAGCTGTGAGGGGTCTGCAGCACAAATCTGATGGGGAGTGGCTGAGGAAACTGAGATTGTTCATCTGGAGAAGAGGAGGCTCAGGGGAGACCTTATCGCTCCCTACAGTGCCATGAAAGCAGATCTGGGGGGAGGGGGTCAGCCTCTGCTCCCAGGTAATAGCAATGGAATGAGCGGGAATGGCCTTATGTTGCACCAGAGGAGGATCAGATTGGATATTAGGAAAAATTTCTTCTCAGAGTGGTGACGCATTGGAACAGGCTGCACAGGGAGGGTCATTGATTGGTGGGCATGGTGGTGATCACAGCATCGCAGAACTGTAGGGGTTGGAAGGGACCTCTAGAGATCACTGAGTCCCACACCCCTGCCAGAGCAGCTCCCTAGCCCAGGTTGCACAGGTACGAATGAACTTATGAACTTATGAACTTATGAGGTAGGTGTCCAGGTGGGTCCTAAACATCTCCAGAGAAGGAGACTCCACCACCTCTCTGTGCAGCTGTGCCAGTGCTCTGTCACTGCACTGTGAAGGAGTTCCCACACACATTTGTGCAGAACATCCCATGCTTCACTTTGTGGCCATTTCCCCTCATCCTGTCAGCACACGCTGCTGAGAAGAGTCCAGCCTTGTCCCTTTGCCTCACTCTCCTTAGGTATTTATAGACATGTATCAGATCCCCTCTGAGTCTTCCTTTCTCAAGGCTGAACAGCTCCAGGTCTCTCAGCCTTTCCTCATAAGGGAAGTGTTCCATGCCCTTTATCATCTTTGTAGCCCTCCACTGGACTCTTTGAGGAGATGGCAGTTTCTGGTCTAGGTGTTCTTAGTGGTCTTTTCCAACCTTAATTATTCTATGATTTACTTATCAAAAAAATTGTCTTTGTTAACCTCATAGTGGACTTCAGAGATGTCCAGCAAACCGCAGATCCGTCCTGCTGAAAATGGAGAGCATTGCAGGAGTAAAATGGAGAATGGAATGGACAGTGTGGGTCCCCCCACCCTCAGTACTTACACCCCAGAAGAGATGGTACAGCAGATGAAAGAGCTGATCACTGAAAACAACGAGTTAAAAGGTGATTGTGAATGTGAATCAGTCTTGAAATGCTAAACACCTGAGTCTCTTCTTCAGCTCTCAATCTCTTTTTGACCTATGGGTATGAATTCTGTGTTCATTTGGTCTTTCTAGATAACTTTTTATATACTTTTTATATATTTATTTATATATAACTTTTTATATATAGCATTCTCTCTATAAGCAACTACCTGTCTGCAAATGATAAGGCTGACTTGATAGGGCACAGCAGATGTAATTGGTATGGAGGAGTGGAGTAAGAATACCCCCTAAGCTAAGCTTCAGAACTATACACACAGTGTATTTTAAGAGGCAAAATAAAACATTTCCTGCTAGGATGCACAATTTGATTATCAACTTTTAAAAGTATGTTTTGGTTTGTATTTCACAGTGGTTGGGTCTCTCCATTACAGATAGACTTAACAGTCTGCAATGGCTCCATCAGTGGAGTAGGTACTGTACAGTGCCCAGAGTAGTTTGGGTTAGGATGCTTTCTCTGTCTCTTCACAGACAGAGAAGGGAATTGAAGCAGAGTGTCCTGTGCTGCTGAGTAGTAACCATTAAAGTTTAGATATTGGAGCACCTTCTGTGCTGCTAAGTATGCACCCATGGCTGAGTCTGTCTGGGAGAAACCAATAGGTTTCCCTGAAAACACCTAATGATTGATGCCTTCTAGGTAACATTGCTTTATTTCTGAATCCTTAAAGCTTAAATGTTAGATATGGTTTTTTTAATTATTATTATTGGTAAATGGTTAGAGTGAAACCCAAGGGATATGGGGGATTTCTATGTAAAATACAGGTACCTCACTTTTTATATCGTGACAGGCCAGGAAGTCACATGTCTTGTGTGCTGCTGTTTTGAATTGGTGTTCAAATTCAACCTCATTCTTTTCTGGACCTGATCCGAGTTCTCTCTCTAAGAGTGTCATGGGTACCTGGCAGGAAAGTTGCTTCAGGAAGCACTCCTGGTGTTCTGCTACAGGGTATCATACAAGACAGTGTTCCAGGACAACAGTCACGGTTGCTGTAACTCATGCTGTGCAGAATTATTCTCCAGGAGAGTAACCTATACTTACAAAACATTTTTTGTTATGTCAAGGACTTTTTGGCATTTTATTATATGATGTGAAGGCATAAATTCTGGAAAAAAAAATGTATAGAAGATTTTCAAGCAACTGGCTTCCAGTTTGTTGCTTTAAAAAGCAAGTCTAAGGTACTTTCATTGGCTTCATAAAAATCTTGTCAGCGTTTTGCAATAGTGAGACTGGAGTTGCTGACTCACTGACTTGGTTCCCAGTCAGGGTGAAATGACTTCACTGTAAGTTGCCAGTTACATTTTTTTTAATGCTTTTAATCAAATCTTAACTGAGTATTCAGGCAGAGCATGGTTGGACATATTGGAGACTTTCAGTTTAATAGCAGCTGTTTTCATGTGTTAATTTACCACTCTAGGAAGTTCACTTTCCACAGTGGATCTCAGTAGTTTCAGAATCTTAGTTCACTAGTTTCATTTGTGCTGATTGTATACAAAACATGTGCAAGATAATGAGTGCTTCTTGTAAGCAGTACCTCTTGCTTGTACTCCTTGGTTTAGGAATAACTCAGAGAGACAGTGTGAGCGTGTTATTTCAGCAGCGGTTTTAATGGTATTTATTATAGTCCTAAGGAGCTATAATGAGCTTCAGTTCACTAAGACATATGAGAAGGTGGTTTTCATTTCGTATCTGATTACTGCTTATCCTTTGATATTGAAGGAAGCTGAGGTCGATGTAGAGGAAATCTGCTGTTTCATTGACAGAGCACTAATAGGAATCAATAACTTGTCTCTGGCTATCGTTTAGAAGCAATGAAGTTGCATAACCAAGCAATGAAGGACCGCTATGAGGAGCTCTCCATCTGGCGGGAGAAGCAAAAGGAAGAGCGAGAATTTTACGAGACAAAGTTTAAAGAAGCTAAGCAGTGCTTGCTAGCCAAGTGCGTTGAAAATGAGCAGCTACAGCAACAACTTCAGAGCTTAAAGGAGAGAGAAGAAGGAGCTGAAATGGTAAATAAGAGGAAGTTGTATTTGCTTACGTTCAAATTGAGTGTCAGTGAATGGGTGAGGTCTTACCGACTTACCCTTGGCTCTATAACAAGTAGTTTAACATTGCAGGTGAGTGCTTAGGTAACATCAGCTTGCAAGTTGTACCAAATACACCCATGGAGAAAGTCTGTTAGAACAAAACCTACTTTGTGTCCCGCGTGTGAAGAGATCTTGTTAAAGAAGTCTCATGCAGAGCCAGGTCAGTGAGTCCTGGCATATGGTACTTCCAGAGCTCATGTGGATTCTCTGTTGCCTGTTGGCATATAACTTCATCAGTCTTTTTTCCATGGTCATTGGTAGAGTGTCTTTTCCTCTTGTATGTGCTTGTTTTATGGAACTCTGCAAGAATTCTTGCAGGATATAAATCAGAATTGGCCAGTTGGTTCCAAAGTTATAGAGAGGAAAAAGGCCACGTGTAAGCAGTGTGATTGTGCAAGTATGACTTAGTTAGGAAACCGGGCTAAAAGTTGTTTTTCGGGATTGTCAAGGAAGTTCAGAATTTCATGAATCTGGAATAGATTTTAAGGGGAAGGGGGTACCTATTCTGCCCATACCTCTTTTAGAGGATGTTATTAATACAGTGATCTGGTCTTCTTGATCAATCCAACATCCAGACACGTAAAAATAAATCTCTGTTAATTATCTGTAAGAGCTCCATAAGGTCAGCCTCAGTTCTTCATTGATTCTTTGCAGTTTTACCTGTCAGTGGTAATGGTAATTAAGACAGAAACATTCTCATTTCTGATGATGATGTTCAAGCTGATGTGTCATTTAAACCGCAATGAATTTCTCTTTTGAATGCTTTAGCCATGCTTTAATTCCATTTTTAAATTATTATTATTTCTAAATGAACAAATATTTATCTGAATTTGGAGAAGGCTAACTAGGATTTGTCTAATTTCTCTCACCTCTGTGCTTCACTGTTTACTGAGGTGGACTATAGTCCTTTCCTGCTAAGTGGCACCTGTGTTTCACTCAGAGGAAATCACAGACGTATACTGTTACTTCCCTAGAGGAAAAACCATTACTCACAGGAGGGTTTATCTTGAAACCATACATCTGAGAGTGCTGGTGGATGTAAAGCTCCCTCCTGTTCACTGAAGCTGACTTCTTTTGCATCGCTTCACAGCTTGAGCACAAATTTATAGTGAGTCAGGTGTGTATGGGAGTACTGCAAGGTGAGACACTGTCAGCATAGCACACATTCAGAGATTTGGCATGAATGATAGATTAGAATGTCATTCAAACTCTGTGAGTTATTTGGAATTTATATTGAGGTATGTGGTATAATAAAGCGTTACTGGGAGGCTTGGGTTACAAAATGGGGAAGAAACAAATGCACAACAACTGCAACTTCTTGTTGTCCAGTGAATCAGAGCAGTAGAAAGATTTTTCCAGGCAAACTTCAAAAGAAAAGGACTGTGGAACACCACTGTTATATTCAGGCTCTGCGTTCTTTGGCTGCTGTTTCATTTTGGTTGGTTAATGCAGGTTTTTGTTTATCTCAGGAGGGCTGTGCAGCTCCTGAAAAGGAAGTGAGGCAGCTCAAGTCCAAGGTGCAGCGGCTCCAGGCTGAGAAGGCAGATCTGTTAGCCATTATTTCAGAGCTGCAGCTCAAGCTGAACATCGCCTCAGCAGAAGACTCCTTTGTGGAGATTGGGATGAATGTAAGTAAAGGGAATAAAGCTTGCATGGTGAGCTGCAGCCAGAAGCTTTGTTCCCAGGTTGGTCCTTTTTGCAAGCTGGGTTTTCTTATTGTACCATGCTAACTGATGAGAAAGTTGGGTCTGAAAGTGGTTACAGTGATGGTGTGGTTATTTACCTGATGACGTTTTTACAGTGAATACTTGTCTTCCTTTAGTAAAAAACTTGAATCTATACCAACAGCAGTGATGTATTTTTTTTTTTCCTATTTGAGAGGGAATAGCAAACTGCCAGCAACAGTAGTAACACAAGATACAGGGGGCACAGTGGATGTGGGAGAAGTGTTTCAGGATCTTGTAGACTACCTGACATAGAGCACCTGTATGTTACGAGATGTAGTGATAAAGGACTAGAGAACTCACTTCTGTTCTTCCATTTTCATGCCCAAAGTAAATTTTCATAGAATTTCAGAATATCTCAAGTTGGAAGGGATCACTGAGACCAACTCCTGGCTCCACACAGGACCACCCAAAGTACAAACCCTATGTCTGTGAGCATTGTCCAAATGCTTCCTGAACTCCTGTAGCTCATTCATCACCTGTTCCATGCCCACTGCCCTCTGGTGCATAACCTTTTCCTAGCACCCCCTGCCCCTCCTCTGAGGCAGCTCCATGCCATTCCCTTGGACCCTGTCACTGTCACCAGAGAGCAGAGCTCAGCACTGCCCCTCCACTCTCCTCATGAAGAATGGGGCTTCTTTTTCTGCTGGCAGACGTATACAGATGCAGTCAAGCAAATCGAAGTCTAAAGCTGTAGAGTGTTCCCTAAAGGCACAGAAATGTTACTTTTCTATTGTTCTTGTATCTGAGAAATCTTCAGAGGAAATATGTGAAAATGTGGATCTCTGCTGTCTCCACAATAGCACATCCCTCTCTGGAAAGGACAAGTGCAAGCAGAATTTAATTAATATTTAGTTGGAATTGACAGAGAAAACTTCAGACTGCAGGAAAGCTTCAAGGACACTTCTTTTTCTGCTGCAAAGATAGTCCTTTGAACTACAGAGATCAGAGTGAGCTTTGCAGTGGTAAAGAGGAGCTACATTCAACAGCTGTTGGCAGTGCTGGTTATTGTTGCTGTGTTGTCTTTATAAGAGAGAGTGGCCATGGAGGTTTGTTGATGAAAACAGAAGCCCTAATCTTGCTCGTCTTCCTTAATCAGTCCTGAAGAGATGCAGGGAAAGGCATGAGAAGTATTTCAGTTAAGAATTTACAAACATGATATTTTCTTTCTTAAGTAAATAAAACTGTCCTGCTTAGTTAAAATAACAAGCTAATATTTCGGGGGTGGGGGTTCTTCTTCTCTTTTTTAGGAAGAAGTAAATAGAACTGCAAAAGAAAATGAAGATAATAGCAGTGAAATGGCCAGTAACATCGCAGTCTACATGTATGTAGGTTTTTGTCTGATTCAAACTTGTGCATTGTGTTTTGTTTGCACTGTAAGGGAAGCTTTTTCTTTGAGTAATGTCAATCCTGTTTTTCTGAGGCCTTGCATCCCTCTATTGTAGTAGCTCTGCTTTCCTACCACGTTGGAAAAACCTGCAGTTCTCTGGCGATTTGCCTTCTTGTTTTCACTAGCTGACAGAGTGCATACTGTGACCAGTTGGACAGCTGACTTTGCCAACTGGTTGCTGCTTTTCAGGCTTTTTAAAGAAGTCCAAAAAGGAAAGATAAAGGCTCCCATGCGTGCAGCCACTCTGAACTCTATTACAGTACTGTCCTCTACTCGATGATAATGATATCCATAACAATCAGAGTTCTTATAGCCTTTCAAACACGAACCCTGCTTGCTCAGTTTGTTAGTTGTGGTGTAAACCATATCATGGTCGGGTGGGCACATAGTGCAGTGGCATAGTCCTTATTTTTTAGGTGACTAGACGTAAGATGTGAGCATTCTGTTTCAATTACTTCTCAAAAGTTGCTCTTGACATCAGCTCCAGGGCATAAGGGACTTTCTTGCCCCTAGCACAACCTTTACACCTTATGGACTCAGACAGCTGATACCATGAAACTTTCCATTTTGGATACTGCCCAATTGAAGAGCTAGATGGTTGTGACTGAGCACTCTTATCCACTTAGTGGCCTTTGCTTTTGGAAAGGAGGGATATAGAAAATGCAGAGGGCACAGCAGGCAAGAAGGCTGTGCTCCGTGTATGTTTTCCCCTGAACTCTGTCACCCCTTACCTCACTGCAGAGGCATTCAGCATGTTAATATAAGAACATAAAAAACTTGTCCCTTGGCATGAAGTTAAGATGTTCAAGGAAGAATAGTCAGGGATGTAACAGAGGGATGCTGATCGTAAGCCAGGCTGCAAGCATTCAGATTGTCATTAGCCTGCAAGAGCACTCTGATCATAAGAAGACATCGTCTGTGGGATTTGCTTCCCTTTTGATGAGTATCTGGGTCATGTCTACAAAAACAGGAGGTGTATATATATCTCTTACGCTATTTCCTGTGTCACCACGTGTTTCTGTGCAGCACTGAAACCTTAGAGCGGTGCAGTTAACAGCTCCAGAGGAATGTGATCCACTCAGGATGAGTTTATTTCTGTAACTGTAGACCTGTACGCTAAAAATCCCCTGATAAAAGTTAATTACTTAAAATATCTTGACTGAGAACTGTCTTTGGAGTATTGAATTTTGCTCACCAAATATAGCTAGCTGTCAGAAGCACATGGGGGCCTATGCTTCACATTTTACTCTGAACTATGAAAACAAAGTTGTGTGCACATGCTGCTTCCCAACTGAGCTTCTGAAATGTACAATGTGTAGTATATCGTACCATATAGTTGGGGGATTTTGACCTTCTGTCTAGATAGGCATACAAATAGAGGGTACAGAATGCAATGTCTTATCACCAGGAGATTGACAGACCTTGTTTTTCAGAGCTGTGTATTTGCTTTGGTTTGTCTCTAAGGCAGAATTTTAAAAAGAGCTATAGAATATGATGGAGGAAGAAATTCATCTGATATTTTGCCAAAAAAGAAAGTAATTTCCAATGCCCATTTTTGGTGGAACATGCCTTCTTTTCTTGGAAAGGAATGAGACTGAGATGAGAGATGTTGTCTGTTTCATTGGAAGAAATATTTTGGGACCAGATAGTAGCACTTAGTGGAAGGAGGTGCAAAGTAGGTTGGAATAAATGCTCCAAGCTTTGTTTTGTCTTGATCGTTGTTGTTTTCTTTGCTTAAATTCCAAGTTGTTCACCCAGCTTGATAAAAAGGGACTGTTTGAGCGCTGCAGAAAGCGAGGGCTGCATTTACACACTCAAGGACTCAGGCTAGCAGGTTGTGGGAAGGTCATGCTTCTTGGGAATGAGCTCTTTGCCCAAAATATTGACTTTTTTCAGAACTGTGTGAAATTGTCCAAAAAAAACAGGGGTAAGGGAGTGCTCTAGTAAAATCACAGCTGTCGTTACTTACATCTGGTTTGGTTTGAAGCAGGAGCAAGTCTGCAGATGAATCCAAAAATTTGGAATCTGAGGAGCTGACCGTGAGCCAGCTGCTCTGCTGCCTTAGAAATGAAACTCAGAGGAGGGAAAAACTTGAGAAGGAGCTGCAGGATCACAAAGAGAGGTATGAAATAGGTGCACTGTAAAGTTTTAAGCTGTTTACATTCAAGACTGTTGCAGTTACCAACTTTGGGCCTGGTCAGAGACATCAGAACTATCAGCGTGAACTGGATGGGCAATTCCTGAGCTCTCACTAGTAATAATATTTGTCATAGCTCTGATAGGGATAAACTACGTTCTGTTCTGCGAGCACAACTTTCTCTATTTTCTTATTACCTCCTATAGTACCACAGATCAGGACAAATTACCTGTTGCCTCTTGGGTTTGAACTTTCCACGGGTGATGTGAATCAAAATGAGGACTAGCTGAGAACATTCTTTCTTCTCATTCCTCTGTCATTATTTGCTTTTGTATGAGTCATCTACACGTGGGGCTTAAGCAAATCACTTTGTATTAAACAGCTATTACAGACCTCTTTGTGGTACTGGAAGGCTATGTTTAGGGATGTGAGCCTGGAAAAGATCCCTAGAAATCATAAAATCACAGAATTGTAGGGGTTGGAAGGGAGCTCTGGAGATCGAGTCCAACCCCCTGCCAAAGCAACTCCCTAGCCCAGTTTGCACAGGTAGGCATCCAGGAGGGTCTTGAATATCACCAGAGAAGGAGACCCTACCACCTCTCTGGGCAGCCTGCTCCACTGCTAAGTAGGACCAAGCAGCACAGTAGATTCAGCTGCTGTAAGTACTGCAAAAATGCTTCAAAAAGAGTTTAATTCCAGACTTACCTAAGAGAGAGTTTTTTCTAATGAGTCTTGCATACGTGTCCTTCTCAGCTCAGTCATAGATACATCAGCATGACTGTTCAGGCATGGAAGACTGCCTAAGCAGTAGCTGTTCCAGCTCCATCGTTTGCAGAGACAGTAAGACTTCCTGGACATTACTTATGATGAAAGCTTAGTGTCACAGTAATTGTTTCTGCATGGTCTTCCTAGAAGAGGTAATGAGCCATAGCCAAATGATTCTTAGAAATCTCAGCCTCTGTAAAGATCAAAGGAAAGTAGAGGCAATATTAATCACTGGGTTCAGTGAACAGAGCCATTTTCAGAGGATTAGCAGTTTTGGACTGTATCAAAGATTGATGACAGTGGACTGAATCATTGGCCTCCTCTGCACCTGCACATCCATTGTAATTAAATATACATGCTGAGTGTCCTGTGGTAGTCAGATGCTGCCATGACTGCGCAAGCTTTCCTGCATGTCTGTACTTCCAGTATTTTTCTCTGGTTCACAGCTATGTTAGAAGGACTTGGATGGAATCCTTGGACAGTCACAATCTAAATTTTGTCCAGATCCATTGTTACTGGATTCTTCTGTTTTCCAGACTTTCCAAGATGGAGAATGAAACAAGCAACTGCCTGGAGAGTGGGACGCAAACTAACCAGGAAGAAGAGAGTCCAGAGGCTGTAAGTACCTGTCATCCTGAGCTGAGTTTTAGCAGTGTACAGCTTACTTGTGAGGCCAACAACTTCGGGGCCTGGATTTCCACTTGCACACAGAGTACAAGGGGTAAATATCTTGCATGAGCTATGGAAGTGAATTTTGAAGTCTCCAATCCACATCTTAAAGGTGATTCCTTTCAAATTACACCAGTCTTGTAAAAGGGATAAGACTAATGGCCAAGAATTAGGGAAGTGTGACATAGCTGCAGATATGCTGTGTTATCCTGGCCCTGTCCACTTAATTAGAGGGAGATACAGACATTCCTATCTCCACAGAGTCTTCTGAACAGGTTGAATTTCCTCACTGCTGGCTAGGTCAGCTTCTCGACCAGAATCTACTGGCAGCCTGCTGTAAAACAGACGCTATATGTGGAGCTCATGTGGCACCTGATATGACTTTTCTCCTGGTAAGATGGATTATGATGGTAGAGCATAACTATCCTGGACTGTGACACAGACTCAGGGAAGCTTAACGTGATGGTTTCAGTTTAGGCTTCAAATGGATATTGGGGTTGGAACTGAGCTCCAAGTTCAGCCATCTGAATTTATGTGCCTGCAGTTGTAGCTTCTCCAACTGGGGTAAGCGTGTGAAAATCACAAAGTTAGAGAATGGCTGAGGTTAGAAGGGACACCTGGGTTCATCTAGTCCAATCCCTGCTCAAGCAGGGACACCCAGAGCTAGTTGCCCACAATCACATCCAAGAGGCTTCTGAAAATCTCCAATGAAGAGAGTCTACAGCCACTCTGGGCAACTTGTGCCAGTTCTCCATCAGCCACACAGTGAAGAAGTGTTTCCTAATGTGTTCCTCCTAATGTGTTCCACTTTGTGCCCATTCCCTCTTGTCACTGGGCACGACTGAAAAGAGCCTGGAAAGTTTCCCTGATGGTAGAGGTCCCTTCTAGTTCAATACGATTGCATAATAAAAGCAAATAAGAATGTCTGTAAGGCATTGTGGGTTATCTGAGGTACTACGTGGGTCTAGCAAATATGACATGAAGACCTTCTGAAGGCCATAACAAGTAATATAGAACAGGGCTGGTTAGTTATATGTTCTTGTACCAGTTTGTGGTCAGCCCAAGAGAAGTCCTTTCTACAGAAAGAAGGTGATTTCTCAGTTAATTATTTCCAGTATTTTTTTTCAACTTTGTCTTAGAGTTTGAGCCAGATGCTTCTTATCAAAAATGTTACTATTAAGGTCAGCGTAGATGCTTCTTTCTGATAGCACTCATAGCTTTTGATGTATATGCCTCTTTTCATGTATATGCCCCTTCAGAGGATTCCTGTCATCCAGGCTTGTGTTTTCTGTTCCACACTTCTGCTGTGAAGTGAAAGCTGAAATTGTTCACAGGTCTTCATGGATGAATAACTTCTGTTGTTTCAGTTGCCCAGTGAGGTGGCAGAATTTCCCTGTTAGAAAAGTGGAAGTTCTCACCAGCTCAGGCTGCCCAGGGCCCCATCCCACCTGGCCTTGAGCACCTCCAGGGATGGGGCACCCACAGCTTTTCTGGGCAGCAGTGCCAGTGCCTCACTGCCCTCTGAGTAAAGAATTCCTGCCCAACATCTAACTTAAGTGTCCCCTCTTTTAGACATCTACTTGCAAACTGCTGCTTCTGTTCTATGTCTGCTGTCACACCTCTTTCTAAAGAGGCTCCCTATGGTAGGTGTTCAACAGATCATAACTGCTCAGAGGATTGGCAATAATCACTAGTTGTCTGCTTTTCCCATATGTTTTCAATCTTGAACTCTGAGAATTAGCGTATGCAGGTCACTCTGAAAGCAATATCTGTTATTTATTTCCATGGAAACTACAACTGCTACAAAGAGCACAATAACACTGTTAAATAGAGCAGATTGTCAGCTACAACACACTCTTTTTTTCAACAGTCACTGTCGTTAGCTATGCATTTTTACCAGCAATGAACAAGAGCCTGCATGCCACACTCCTAAAAATCCACAGCAGAGGAGATGTCCCACTGACACCAGTGCAGAAACACACAACCTGCTGCCTCACTGTGCTCACATCCACTTCATAAACGTCCAGTGGACGTCCATGAATGTCAGTGGATGCAATTTGTTCTGCATGGAGTTCGTTGACACACCTTTGCTTCATATGCACTTCCATATCAAACACTGTTTTGTCGCTGTCCCCTTGCTGACATCTGTCACATGGCAACAGAATATGATGGAGAAGAACATCGGTGGGAAGGTTCAGCCCCTACTGTTATACCACCAACATCTGCCTGTGATGTTGTGGGCCAACATAATAAAGGAGGAGACTTTACTTTCAGAGCATCCCTTGTGCATGTGTTACCTGCTTGCATAACAAGAGGAATAGAGTTATCTTTGAGTCACCCAGATTTTGTGTAAGTGTTAAAATCGCAGCATGATTCTGCCACATTTAGGAGAAATTGGTAATTTTGGAGCCGAGCAGAAGGGGCCTTACTGCATAGAGTGTGATGATGCAGACTGACTCATAGCTGTTTTCTCTGGAAAAAGAGTAGTGCTTCCTGGTTAAAATTCTTATTTAGCCTGCAATTTTCCTGTCTCAAATGGTCCATGTGTAATTTTCCTTATTTTTTTTTTCCTAAAAGATCGGCAGCGAAGTAGAAAGTCTGAAGGAGCAGGTTTGTGCCCTGTTTAAGGAGCTCCAGGAGGCCCACGAGAAGTTAAAAGAAGCAGAACTGATTCAGAAGAAACTTCAAGAAAAGTAAGGCTCAGAAGAACAACAGTTGTGCTGTGATACCCAGTGAATGTTTTAATGACAGTTCCCGTCTTGGGAAGCTCACTAGCTCGATAAATATCAAATATCTGTTTCAGGGAAATGCTGCAAATGATTGCTCCTTCTTTTTAAGGGGAGATGAAAGTATGGAAGTACAGTGATTGTCATAAAATCAGAGCTGCCAACCTAGTTCTACAAATAGAACCCCAGTGCTTGGAATTTTAATATTTGGGTTTTAATCCTTGTTGATATAAAAGCAGATCTTGTTTTCTGCTTCATGTCATCACTCCATTTCCTGGCCTGGGGGAAGAAGCTAAGGGACCTAGGGAAGCCTTCTCACATGATCTGTCTGTGCTTTTGAAGAGCAATCTGTAGGTCATTAAAAAGAAACTAAAGCTTCACGTTATTTGCTTAGTTTTCTGTCAGCTTTCAGTTTTTTGAGGTCCATAACAGTAAGAAAAAAACATTCCATTTAGTAGCTTTATTTTCAGGTCATTGTGTAAATATATTTTCGTTTTTCTTTATCAAAATTAGCCTTTGAAATGAAGCACCTAAAGGTTCTTTTTGCGTGATGCCCACCATGCCAAATCCATTGGGGAAAGATGAATGGATAGATCAAGCATTTTCTTTTTCTCCCTTCTTCTGTCAGGTGCCAGGTATTGGAAAGAATAAACTCAACTGCTGCAATGGAATTGGAGGAGAAGCAGCAGCTTGTATACACCGTCAAGAAGCTGGAGCTTCAGGTGGAGAGTGTGCAGGCAGAGGTCAAGCTAGAACAAGCCAAGACACAGGAAGAAAAGTGAGTATTGGTTTTGTATCATGGGGAGATATGGTTAGTGAGAAAGGGAAATGAGAGGAACCTGACAAAAGGGAATTTAAATCTGAAATGCGAGTTTTGTGCTCTACAGTGCTTGAAGCTGTGATGTTTATAGAGTCTAAAGTAGAAACCTCTGTGTCTATCTATGTCACTTTGAATCTGTAGTCTCCACACCAGTCCTAAACTGTATCTTTTGGTGTAGTGAATACTTCCCAGAGGAAAAACTTGAGCTGTAAGCTCTGATTGCTGTCTTCCTTTTCTTCTAAAGCCAAAGCAGGTATAATATGCAAGGAGAGGAAGCAGAAAAGTGCCAGCAGCTTGTCAGTTTGACTAGCAGGGCGTGAATGCATCCGCAGGTTGGAGAGTAGAGCCAAGTCAACCGATGACAGTGATGGGAAAGTTATGTCAGTGGTCTCTACAATATTCTTGCAGTTAGGAGAGGTAAATATGCAGTGAGGTTGAGATAAAGAGATTTGCTGTTTGCTCTGGCTCTCCCCTCTCATGAGTAGTCCATGTAAGGAGTGTGAAAATGTCAGTGTGAGCTGTATGGAGAGGTGGAACTGTGTGAAGGCATTGTCTTCAGCTGCTGGAGAAGCTGAAGGCGCTCATTCCGTTTGGATTCTGTGTCTGGTTCTGCTCCTGATAAATTCTCCATCATTTGAAGTCTCTCAGTCAAGACTGAGCTTTTCTAATCTTAAGTTAAAAAAAGTATTGGATGATAGACTCTTTAATATGACATGCAGACTATCAGTAAGGACATTTGTTTGGACTCAGCCTATGGATGGAGCAGCACGCAGCTCCTTGGAAGAGAGATGATGAAAGACAGAGCACAGTTTCTTATCATCAGAAATGCAGATTCATTTGCAAACAGCTGGGTTATCCTAAAGTCTGAAAGATTTAGATTTGTACATACATTTTAAATATTAAGCCCCTCTGAAATTTTACAAGGAAGGAAAGAAGTCTTCAACTGGGACAAGTAGGATATTTTTGCAAGATGAAAGATGGTAAAAAGAGTACCAGATCTTTCAGAGAACTTTCAGTGTTTCAAAAATTTGCTTCTTTTCATAAACAGGACGAGATACAGCAGCTTGCAGGATGCTTACAACAAACTCCTTCCTGAACTCACTGAAGCAATGAAAACGATCAGTGAGATGAAAGTCAAAGAGGTAAATTCATCAACAGAAGAAATCATAATGAATTAGGGAAGGGATGTGAGAATGCATGTGGGAATAAATTCAGGCAGAAAACAATTATCATCCCTTCACATAATAAAACATGTAACATGGCAGCATTGGTCTGAGAAAAAGAGATCCTGTGATCCAATTACAGATATCTTATCCACAGATCTGTACACAGTGCTTTCTAGATAAGGTTTAACCTGCAGTGCATTATGAAGTCCAATCCTTAGAGAACACTGATATGAAAATGCAGGTAGGTGTTCCTGCAGCATGGTTTGTAAATGTAGAAAGGTAGACTTCTAAACATCTTTGTACTCTTAAATGGAATGTCTACCACAGTGAAGTCCTTTCCCTGACTGAAGATCCATGCAAGTGCGAGATTATTCTCTATGATTTTAGAAAATGTCCTTCCCATTGTTCATTTGGGAGCTCTGTTTTACTTGATACTATGTAGTTTGAAAGCACAAAAATCATCTTTCAGTCCAAAGATGAATCAACATTGCTGTCTTAGCACAGGTCCCTTTGACCACGGAGCTGAATTTTTTTCCAAAGGCAGGAGGATTAAGTAGCAAACTTCTACTCAAAGCGGTGTCACGTGCTGAGCTCATCTCGGGCTTAACTCTTCTGTGCAGCTTGACAGGGTGGATAAAGTTGTGGTGGAAGAACTGAATGCAAAGGTCTTGCTGGCAGAAGAAGCCCTTGCTGCAAAGCAGCTCCAGATGGATGAAATGAAACAGCTAATTGCTAAGCAAGAGGAGGACCTGGAAACCATGGCTGTGCTCCGTGCTCAGGTATGAGTTCTTCAGAAACTAGTTTGCCCACCCAGCATTCAGAAACCAGAAGGAGCTATTTAATGGCTCAGTCTGGAATATTGTTTAACTATTTCCTCAATCCCAAAGCATAATTCCCTTACTCAGCCTGTTTTGCAGATCCCTGCAGGGCCTGAACCGCCGTGTCCTGCGGTTCTGTAGGAGTCCGCTGGAGTCTGCCACAGCAAATACAAGTTGGGAACGGATTTGATATATCTTTTTATATTTAAAATCACTGTATTAAGAATTATCACATATGTTTTGGGAAAAAAAATGCATCTTGGTCTGGTTCCACTACCTGGGCCACTGATTTGTCTGTGTCATACATCATCACCTCCTCACTGCTGTTCTGTACCATTTCAGCCCCTGTACACCAATTGCACTGACCTGGATAAGATCTTAAAATCTAAATGGAGAAGCTTCTTCACTTTCTATATAGTGCAGACTATCACTTTGCAGAGTGTAGGTGCAGTAGGAGTGTTTCAGTAGATGCAGGTTATGATGCAGGTATGCTACATATGACTTGGTTCACTCTATGTTAATTCTCAGCATGATTTAATTTCTCTGATCAGATGGAGGTTTATTGTTCTGATTTCCATGCCGAGAGAGCAGCAAGAGAGAAGATCCACGAGGAGAAGGAGCAGTTGGCTGTCCAGCTGGCATACCTCCTAAAAGAGCAGCAAAACCTGGAAGATCTTGGCCGGTGAGAACAGACTTTGGCTGAGCTGCCTTTGGTTCTGTCTTGTTACCCTGCATGCTGGAGCTAAACAATGTTGTCTTGCTAGCATCTCAGTAAAAAGGAAAACAAGTTTACAGACATTTATTTATTAATTAAATTGAACTTTAAAAGGGAAAAAAATCGGTCAGCTGACTTAGCTATTTTGATTCAGTGACAGAATCTCAAAAGCATGTTAGTGTGAGGCACGTTAGCTCTTATGTGGATACTTAAGCTACACTTCAATTTGGATGATTCATATTTGGTAAATTCTCCTTTCTTCTTTGGGTTGTGTCCTCAGTTTTAACAGAGAATGTGCAGCTAAGCTTGCTGTATGTGTGCCAGGGATATCTGCTGCTTCTCCAAGTAGCAGTAATAAGTGAGTGTGTGCATTTTCAGGTACTGTAATACCCTGTAGTTGCACCATTTTAACATTCTTAGCTGTAAAACTAAAAAAAAAAACCCAAACATTAACCATGTGTCTTTCATTCATCTTATGGAAGCCATGCATACAGGAAGAGTGACCACAGTTTGAAGAAGCAATTTGTATTTCCTCTTAACTGTCCTCTGAACACACTTTCATGTACAACCTGATTTTCTGCTTAAATCACAATATGCCTTGAGTGGCTCAGAGTCCTTGGAGCTTTCCAGAGGAGTGTCTCCCAGATTCATGAGTGTGTAGCTGCCTAAATCCTTCTGGTGTCAGTTGTTCAACCCTGATTTCAACAGGACTCTTGCATTATCTCATAGAGCAGCAGTGTTTTTAGGTCCTGTTTCAGAGCAGCAGTTGTGAGCTAAATGCATGACTAGTTAACATGAGAACGCGACTTACTTGCAAATCTTCTGACTTACTTAAAAGCCTTTTAACTTTTTGTGAGGCAAAAGGAAGATATCTTCTGTTCAGTCTTTGTTTTCAGAACACTTTTAAGTAACTGCCCCATTTCTCCTCAGAAGCTCTTTGGCAGAGATGCAGAATCGCCACGGAGCCAGGGCACCGGATCGGGAGCACTCACCTCACCTGGTCCAAAGAGGTACCATAAGCAGGCTGTCTGGCTCACAGGGCCAAGCCCTGCTGTGTTCAGTTTTAAATACCTTTGCTTGCCCACAGTCAAATCCCCAGCTTCTCTGTGACTATTCTGGCAGCTGGGAGGCTGAAGAGAATGTGATTCTGTGGTTTTTAGAAGCAAGCTAGTTCTCTTTCAACCATTATACAAAATGAGTGAAAAAAAAACCATGTAACACTGTCTCCCACAGCGTCCTTATAACAAAGCTGAGGAAGTGTGGAATAGATGAGTGGATGGTGAGGTGGGTTGAGAACTGGCTGACTGGCAGAGCTCAGAAGGTTGAGATTGGTGGTGCAGAGTCCAGTTGGAGGCCTGTACTTAGCAGTGATCCTCTGGGGTTGGTGCTGGGTCTGGTCCTGTTCAGCATCTTCACCAATGACCGTGATGAGGGGATAGAGTCCACCCTCAGCAAGTTTGCTGCTTATACAAAGCTGGAGGGAATAGCTGACACATCTGAAGGCTGTGCTGCCATTCAGCAAGACCTGGACAGGCTGGAGAGCTGGACAGGAAGGAACCAGATGAGATTTAACAAGAGCAAGTGTACAGTCTTGCACCTAGGGAGGAATGATTGCATGCACCAGTACAGGTTGGGTGGTGACCTGCTGGAGAGGAGCTCTGAGGAGAGGGACCTGGGTGTCCTGGTGGATGACAGGCTGGCCATGAGCCAGCAGTGTGCTCTGGTGGCCAAGAGGCCAGTGGGATCCTGGGGTGCATTAAGAAGACATGGCCAGTAGGTTGAGGGAGGTGATCCTCCCCCTCTACTCTGCCCTGGTGAGGCCTCACCTGGAGTACTGTGTCCAGTTCTGGTCTCCTTGGTACAAAAAAGACAGGGATCTCCTCAAAAGAGTCCATTGGAGGGCTACGAAGATTATAAAGGGCATGGAACACTTCCCTTATGAGGAAAGGCTGAGACCTGGGTCTGTTCAGCCTTGAAAAAAGAAGACTCAGAGGGGATCTGATCCACGTTTATAAATTTCTAAGGAGCGTGAGGCAAAGGGGCGAGGCCGGACTCTTCTCAGCAGCGTGTGCTGACAGGATGAGGGGAAATGGCCACAAACTGAAGCATAGGATGTTCTGCACAAATGTGTGTGGGAACTCCTTCACAGTGCAGTGACGGAGCACTGGCACAGCTGCACAGAGAGGTGGTGGAGTCTCCTTCTCTGGAGACGTTTAGGACCCACCTGGACACCTACCTGTGCAACCTGGGCTAGGGAGCTGCTTTGGCAGGGGGGTTGGACTTAATGATCTCTGGATCTCTAGAGGTCCCTTCCAACCCCTCCAGTTCTGTGATTCTGTGATTCTCTGCTTGCAGGCACTGGTACTCAAGAATGGCCAGAGCAGCGGAATATCTCAATATATTCCTGTCCAAAATGTGAAGAAATTCTGCCCGATCTGGACACACTGCAGATTCATGTTATGGACTGCATTAATTGAATAACGCCCTCTAGCTCTTCATCTACTGGAATTTCACCTGTGAAACACTTTTTTTTTTTTTTCTTTCTGCTCTACATCCAGAGAAGGAGATTGTCAAGGTTTTTGTCCTTTATTCAGTGGGAAAACAGAAAACTTTCTACCCACCCTATACTCACTGAACTTGTTTTAACATGAGTTAGAAAATGAATTCTTATAGGTTAACAACATGGATGCATTAGGAAACTCCCTGTGTGTCTGCTGCAGTGAAATCTTGAAGGAACATTCCCCTGATGTGCTGTGCTCTTCAGCTATCCCACAGAACTGTAGCAAGAAAGAAGATAAATGCTGATCAGTTCAACTACTGTAAGCCTGTAAATACTTCATCTCTCACATACTATTAATCAGGAAACAAACATATTAACAAGCTGTTTGAGAAGCTTCCAGTAAAATGGAGTGTGTCGTATTCATTGAGCATTTAAAATGATCCCGTGTCTTTCTCCAGGTGGCAGTTTTGTTGCTGCCCTCGTGACCATAATAATTTGATGTAATTTTTTTGATGGCTTATGTCACTTCTTGCTTTAGCCAGACGTAGGTAAGGTTTAAGACAGATCACTGAGGTCTGGTATATGTAGCTCCTGGTGTACCCAAGTCACTGGGTTTTATAAAACTTTATTTTTAAGGTGTTGTCTTGATTCTTCTTTATTGTAATAAATTTATTTGAAGTCCTGTACAGTATTGTGTTAGAGAAAGCTGAAATGGATGTAACCTAATTTAAAGAGAGGAGTATAGTGGATTTTCAAATCTCAAAATAAATCTATTGCAAGTATGAAATGGTCAGTGCCTGTTGGTATTTTGGATGCTGGGTGCTGGAAGGGGATTGCCAGTACTGTGGCTGGAAGGCTTCTGTAGAAAGAACCACAGTGAGGCAGTTCTGTTCTTGACCTCACTTGATTTTTGTCCCAACAAATAACAGTTCTTGGCATGCTGTCACATAAGGGAGGAAAAATCCCCTGTGCTGCACATTAAATGCCAATTTAAGAAATCAGCTTTAAAAAAGAAAAGCAGTGACAAAATGTATGGATTTTTATCTTCACTGTGTTCTCAGAGTCTGTGAGAAGATCCCAGCTCTGTGCTTTGACTGCTGGAAAGTCGTATTCACATACATGGGAGAGGGGCTGTGGTTCAGGGATGGCTGTTCTAGCACAACTGCGTACATAGAAAACTCTACCAGGCCTCAGCTTCACACAGCTGTAAGGGAAGGTAATACAAGGTACTCATTAGGTAAAGAAGTGAAGCTGTGTTCCAAAGTCCACTGCTATCCATCAGTGACAGCTAACACAGCTTTTCAGATAGGGGGAAAAGTGCTTTTCTTTCTAAACGAACATGTGACTGTTCAGTACGCTTCTGTTACTCCACCAACATGAAAAGGATGGTACAACCTGTGAGAGAGGTGCACGTGCAGTAAAAGTAATACATATAGATAGCTTATGTCATCTTATGATCTTGAGCTAAGAATGAAACAGCTCTACAGGAGAAAGCCTTAAGGATGCTGCATACTGCAACTGAACGTGCAGTATTATCACAGATATTCTGTACTGGTACATGACAAATTCTCCTGTCAACCTACTTCAATCAATAAGCACTTCTCCAAATTGTCCTGCAGATGATGGAGGAGAAAACACACAGGACAGATCAATAGTGGAATTAGAAATGAAAAAGTCAGTTGACTTGATATTTTGCTTCAGACCTGGCACTGAAAATAGTCTAGAGCTGATAAATTCAAAGTAAAGATCTAAATACTGTCAGATTTATATTTCACTCCGAGCAGATTAATATTCTTAAAATACACACGCGAAAAATGTATGTAGGTGTTCCTTGGGGCAAAGCAAATATTCCTTAGCTGTATTTTAGTGCATGAAGACAAGCATTTCTCATGCCATACTGTCAGTGAACTCTCAGCTACCAGTAGCAGGAAAAAATAATCTCTTTATTGTCTTTATTATTAAAGCAAAGATTGGTTCTTGTTTTTGTGGTTGTCACTATTGTTCTAATTATCTGCTGTAAACTCTGCATTCCTGCTTTCTGTTAGCTATAGCTCACGCTCCCACACGGTCTCATCCATAATTTCAGCTAATGCAAGAGCTGGCTGAAATCTGTTGTGAAGAGAGATTCATCGGCTTGGTTGCACCCTTCTCCATCAATTACTAGCACTCCCAGAAGATGCAATCTCTTATCGACTTTTAATTAGTTCCTCATGACAGTAGGATTTATGAGCTTTTTTCCTTGAATCCAATTTTACTACCAGAGCTTCACAGTAGTTACGGATTCTGCAATGATCAAAAGCTGATGGAAGTGCTACTAGGCCAAAATCAAACTAATAGAAAGACAATAGAGCTGATTTCATCTGAGTAGCATTAACCTTAATGAAAACATAGAAAATCAATGTGAAAGGCCAAAGGAGGAATTACTTATGCATCTGTCAAGCCAAAATTAATCATTTTAAGAGGTTTCAGTAAGAGAAGGGATTTGAGCACAGGAATACCAACAGGAAGACATGGGCATAAGCTGAAGTAGGTCTTCCTAGAAAGATAATATCTAATATTACAAATCAGGAGGGATTGGAAATAATAAAGCCACGATATGCTGCAATGTTAATGCAAGGATTATTTGTGGAGGGAGGGAGGGAGGGAGGATTATTTTTCTGTCACTGACATTATTAAGTACAGTCCATTTAGCACAGTGGACAAAAGATAGGTGAACATGGCCAGCAGATGCTCATTAGCACAAGTTAAAGAGTAATTTGCTTTCCTTTAGATGAAAGATAAAATGTATTTGTTCTTCAAAGTGACTGGACTGCATGCATTAGTGAAATACCACCTGTCACGTACTCCTGTTTTAACTAGACACGTTCCTGCTGTCACAGTCTGTCCCACAGCCAGCAGCCAGTGTGAAACAGGAGACACAACTCCTGGTCTTAAACCCAAACCAAGAAGAGATGGGAAATGGCCCTGGGTTTGCAGACCTCAGTTTGCCGAGGCAGACAAGCCATCATTACTCCAGAGAGGTGGAGAGTGGAGTGACGTGGTGATGGGGCCCACATAGACCATTCGCTGGCAAGATGGAGTTAATAAGTACTAAAAATGTTAACGGGTGAGAGGTAAACCCAAACTAACTTGTGTTACCATCCTCCTGCTTTTGGGAAATGCCTGGGTAGGAGAGCCAGCTATTTCCAAACGTACCATAGCCTGCACAAGGATTTCCACCCACCCAAGACACGCACAAGGGGGTGGATGTGGCAGAGTCACAGACGGTCACCGAAAACCACCACACCGCCTCTTCCCGTGTACCATCTTGCAATTTGGTGCAAAAGACAAGTGATGTGAACCCGCAGCAACTTGAGGATATTCCTGTGTATAATTAATATTCAAAGGGGAAATAACGTAAGGGGAGAGGGACTGAAACAGAAAGCTCGGACGTCGTGGGGAATATCGGTTTCCACAGTCAGCTCGCAGCCAGCCCCGCAGGACGCCTGCCCGCAGCCAAGATGGCGCCCGCGCCGCCAGCACTAAAGATGGCGCTGACGCAGCGAGCGGCTGCGCATGCGCGAGGAGGGCGGAGCGGGCTTGGAGTTTTGGCGGGTGCTTGGAGCCCGCGCGGACGGCGGTGAGTGGGGATGTGAAGAGAAAGCGGTGGGCTCTGAGAGGGAGCGGGGTCGAGAGGGGAGGGGATCCCTGGGATCGGGGGTGCGAGGGGAGAGGGTCCCCTGAGGGGAGTCGGGGGGATCGGGCTGAAGCGGGGAGAGTCCTTTGGTGGGGGGAGCAAGGAGGGATCGCTCTGTATGGGGGTGGGCTCGGCTTTCTCATAGCGCTGCCCTTGTGCTGCATGGGGCTCAGCTCCAGTCAGGCTTCGCGTGTGGAAATACGCCCGTGGGTTTAAGTTCCGTGTTCCCATCGGCAGCTCAGAGCGGTGGTCGCCTCCATCTGTAGTTGGTATCCATTCCAGCGGTGTCTATTTGCTCTCCCGTGATAGAGACGGCTTTACCTTAGGGGGCTCTGGAAGGAATCCTGCTGAGATCATGGACGGTAAGGGATAAAGCACTGCCTTACTTGGGGTGGGGAAGCTTTCTGACCAAGGTGGGTGAGCCTCTTAACAAAGGGAGTCACATTGTGCTCACTGCACTCCCTTTGGCCTTGCCTTTTGCCTTCCTCATCCTTGTGTGAGGCTGCATTTGTGTCTTCCTCGGTGCCAAAGCCTGAATGCATCTCTTGTTTTGTTCTTTATATGCATTTCTGCTCTGTCTGTCCTATTCCTCTCCCTGTTTTTAGACTCATCACGTGTGTAGAGGACTTTTTCCTTATATCCAACCTAAATCTACTCTTTTTAAGCTTTTTGTCCTTTTGCCTCATGTTTCTCTGTTGCCCTGTTCTCTTCCTTGAGCAAGTGTATCTGAGGATATGCTTTCTTTTTTGCCTTGCATCATCCTCTTAAGCTCCTACTGCTAAGAGCCACATGGGTGTTCCTCTGTCCTCTGCAGGTCCCATGGTTATTGTTTTTTTTTAGCAGAAGCAGTCATAAAGGAGCTACATAGGAGGAAATTCCAGTGCTAACAGTCTGCCGAGTTTTCTCCTGCCCAGCCAGCCTGGTTCACAAGCTGAGAGTGTCTGCAATCATGCACCTACCTGACAAGGTGGCAGGAAGCTGCTCTGTCTTCCCTAAGCCAAAGCTGAAGCAGTTTTTCAAAGAGCTGCTCTGGTTTAGTTGTGCTTGTTGTTAGCCTGTGATTTAACTGTCTTGAATGTTTTGTTCTGTGGCAGCTTTCCTCTAAAAGGACAGACGTAACACCGAGTTTAATTTTTGCTTCAGGTGATGATGATTTGGATCTGTTGGTCTCTCTCCTGGAAGAAAATGAGGAAGCCAAAGAGGGGAATTCTCCTGAGCAGGAAGATGCCCCAAAGGATGAGGAGGGAGAACCAGATGAGTATGATGAGCTCTTTGATGCAGAAGATGATGCCTCATACACTGAAGAAGTGGATGCTGACAACAGCATTACTGATGAGCAGAAGGAGAACTTGGCTGTG
Source organism: Cyrtonyx montezumae (assembly GCF_038088225.1). Taxonomy (NCBI): domain Eukaryota; kingdom Metazoa; phylum Chordata; class Aves; order Galliformes; family Odontophoridae; genus Cyrtonyx; species Cyrtonyx montezumae. The sequence goes on along the minus strand of NW_027072034.1, from coordinate 154,962,500 downwards.
CTGTTTGGAGATGTGGATGATCTGCTGGAAGAACAGGAAGCAGAAAAAACCGTATCCGCTTCAGTTTCAAATCAGGGAGAAGAGAAAACCAACGAAGAATTACAAGGTTTCTGTTACAGCATCTTTTATCTGCTTTATTTGTTATATAGGGCCTGCTGCTTCCCAGTTTAGAGCAGTACCCAGATAGAAAGTCCTTGTGGAAGTCATTGGATAGAGCATTCTAAATCCAGTTTTCAGCCATACTCACCAAAGCTACTTTCCCAAAAGAAGCACAGAGGAGCTGTGAAGTTTTGACTAGCTCTGGTGAACAGGATAGCAAAGGTTTCCTATTTATTTGGTCTTGTCTGGTGAAGAGCAATGTTGCCTCAGTCCTTAGAGCTGTCATCTTGGTATCTCTTACAAACAAAACTCCTCTGCCTCCTCAGCGTTTAATGGTGGGAGGTTCTGCTGTGGCAGCCAGTGTGGAAGCAGAGCTGATCCCTGAGCCTTCCTGCATTCAGGCCGTGCTTGATTGTGTTGGAAGCACTTCTTCACGTTACGCAGTGTAGTCATCAGCCATTTAAATGGTCTTGTGTTCACTAGAAAAGATATATGCAACACGTCAAGGAACATACCACAAACAAACATTTATATAAGTCAGCTCCAGGCTGCGTGGAAAGGTGTCCCTTCACTGTGAGCTGTGTAGAATCAGAGCTAAATCTACGCTGTGGCTCTAATCTTTTCTTTTTTTCTCTAATCCCTCAGGATTTAATAAATCCCTGTTTACTGTGGCTTACTGCTGTCCTCATTATTGTCCTTTTTTCTTTCTTTCCTAGCCGAGCTGAGAAAATTGCAAGAACAGATGAAGATGTTACAGGAGCAGTTGCAGAAGACTGCCATCAGGCAGCAATCCAGTTCAGGCCCTGAGCAGAAAGCCCCTGGTAACGAGACTAATTAAATGAGTTTCTGATTTGTTAGCCTCCCAATGTGCAAATTACAGGCAGATAATCAGAAGTGGGCACTGAGTAGCAAAGAGGAACGATGGTCTGTTATATTCCCATACGGATTGTTTCTCAGAGTACAGAGTAAATGAGCTGCAGTCTTGTTATCTGCATTGTGGGTTGACTTCTGCATGGGGCAGCTTCTGTGACCGAGGTGCTCCAGTCCTCTGCTGGAAATGTTCCTTCTTACTGGCAGATATTTGTACACTCGGATGTCAGTACACCCAGAAAACACAGCTGTGTTTGTTGCTGCAGTACACTGAGCGTAGTAGTGAAACTAGTGAAACACAGGGAAATTGAGAAACAGGGAAATGCCCCTATTTTTCACAGCTTTCTGGTTTCAGTGAGTTTAAGATCAGAAGGAGTAAGAATCAATGTTTTTTTTCCCCAGATGTTGCATTTGAGATGCTGGCAATTTCGCCAAAGAGTTTTCACGTGCCCCCCTGACTTGGATTTATTCAATTAGTTCAGAGCAACATTTAGTATTTGAGATTGGATCCTGAGATCTGATAAATACTTTTGCTTTCTTGGCTAGGCAAATCTCTCTGTCCACCCTTAAAGGAAAGGAAAGTTCAGAAACTGCAGGAATCACCGTGTTTCTCGGCCCAGTTGGACAATCCTTTACCAACAGCCAAGCGAGGAAACCAGAAATCAAAGGCCTCCTCAGCAGGTACCATCCTCAGTCTGCCTTTCTCTGAAACACATAGGGCTTTTGCTCACAGCCTGTGTAGTTCACAGCAGCAGTTTATAGACACATCCGGGGTAATTTTTATACTAAGCAGTGCAAGAGATTCCTGGATGACTGGGAGACCAATGAGTCCCACTATGACAGTTTTAGACATCTTATTTCTCACTTGCACTGGACTGCTGTGTCTGATCAAGTGTAAGTTAGTGTTATTTGGATTTATGTGTTTTCTTTATCAAGATTTTATTTCTTTTTTTTTTTTTTTTTTGTGCTAAAGAGAGCAAGACTCCTCCACCACGACAAGTCCTCGGTCTGGCGTTCCAGCCTCTCAAGTCTGCCCCAGGGAACACACCCAATAAAGTGACAGGACAGAGGACTCCTCACGTGCCTACATGCTCCAGTACCACACTGCAGCCCGTGTCTGTGGAAACCTTCTCGGGACTGAGGTTAAGGTCAGCAGCTCAGCACCAACCTCTGCCTGGGGAGACCGTGCTCAGGCAGTGGGACTCAGCCCCGTGTCCTGTGATGTGTTGTTAACCACACATCACAGTTGTGAGCAGTTGTGAGTTGTGAGCAGGGGACTGGGTGTGACACAGAGCCACAGCATTGCTTGGTTGCTTGTTAAATAGCTAACGTTAACCTTCTATGTTTCCATTTTTATTTTTACTCTTTTCTAATGGCAATCTGTCATGTTTATTATCACTGCCTTCCCTGGCGTGCCCTTGATAGTGGACACAGTCAGGATCTGATCGTGCCCTGGCTGAGCAGGTTTTGTTTCACACCCAGAAGCCTCAGCACTCAGGATTTCCATACTCGCTGTGGCCACGAGAGGTCTCTGAACACTTACTGTGCCCTCCTTTGCCAGAAACCATGCTGGATTTCTAGCATGTTTCTAGAGAGTTGAGATACTCAGTCCTTCCTGAAGCAAGAAGAGTTACTGAAGGCTCAGGGCTAAGTTGCAGTGCAGCTATTTGCACAAAGAACAACGTGCTTAATTGCTCACTCTCCAATATTTGTGCAGCATCTGGAAGAGATGGCTTTTGTTTCAAGTGAACTCAGGGTGAAATAAGGCACAGAGGCATTTTGCAGTGAGACACACGTTCTCCCCAGGAGAATGCTGAGTGGTTTTGATAATGTCTGTTGGCTTACATAAATGACTGTGATCTCTTATGTGCTGTGTTTGGTGTAGAAAACCCCGTGTTTCATCAGCGGAGATGGACAGGAAGATGGCTAACAGGAAGCTCATCCGCCTGTCCCAGCTGAAGCGCAAACTCGCTACTGAAAATCTAGAGGACACAGACTGGGTAACGTTTGGAGTCATAGTAAAGAAGGTCACTCCTCAGAGCACAAACAGTGTAAGTAACTTTGTTGTGTTCCTTCTGATTACAAATTAATCCTTTACTGATTACAAATAATAATAACTCCTAAAACACGGGTGGGGGGGGATGCAGTCGGTGTCCCCTTGCTGAGCTGAAAGGAAAGTGAACATCTGTTTCAGGGCAGAACCTTCAGCATCTGGCGGCTGAACGACCTGCGTGACCTCAGCCAGTGCGTCTCGCTCTTCTTGTTCGGTGATGTCCACAAGGAGCTCTGGAAGACGGAGCAAGGCACGGTCATCGGGCTGCTCAATGCTAATCCTATGAAACCTAAGGAAGGCTCAGATGAGGTGAGAGGATTTTTCACTTCCCAATCAGCTGTGGGGAAAAAAGCCTGTGGCTGAATATCTTTATATCTACCTGAGATTTAACTTGATAACACATTCAGGTTGGAATGACAACCATCTGCCTAATAAGTCTGAATTGCTCTGAGATACTGGCACGGGCTGTATTTGCTCCCAGCCTTCTGGACACCTGACTTCAAGAAGTCCTATTAAGCATTAAAAGCCAGAGTTTATTCTGGTGTTTAACCCGCTCTTGGTAGGTCAGTCAGCATTTCTGCAGATACAGGGATCGTGTTTTCATGGCTGTTTGTTCAGCTGCTTTCAGCCGCAGTGTCTCCACGAGCTGAAGAACCAGGGGAAGCTCATTTCTCTCCTCGATGTGATTGGAAAATGCTTCCTTGTTCCAAAATTATGATTAAGATGAAGAAGTGTTTGATTTATAAAACAAACGATGTGTTATGTGCAGTAAGTTGATATGTAATACTTAATTTGTTTAATCGATTACTTATAAATGCGGAACGTGACAAATTAATTTTCCCCATGTATCAAAACATTAAAGGTAGCTTCATTTTATTAATAAGTTAAATGCTTTTTTAATATGTTTTTAATTGCACTGGAATGGAAACCGTTTTTACTGACTTCTGTCAAGGGTAATTTCAATCTAGTAGCTGGTGACGGAGTATTTTGCATTTTAAATTCTCCAAATGGAAAAATTAAGAATCTCATTAATTGTCAATTAAACTGTATAATTGCTTAAATGAACATGGATAAGCAGTGGAAAGTCCTGCTGGTGAGTAGAAGGGCATAGCAGAGCAATGCTGAATGGCTCTTAGCTGAGGTGTATGCATTGAGAACTACATTAAAACTGACTTCAGAATTACTTCTTGCCTATAAATCCGAGCCCCACTGTCTGTGGTGAGAAGGTGATGCTCTGGTTGTACTGCAGAGTGAGTGTTGTTTGGCACTCAGCATGTGGAAGGACAAAGGAGTTCCATCTCCTCGTCCTCTATGAGAATGCATTTGTTGAAGTGCAGTTGCTGTGATGACTTCAGAGCTGAGTAGTTGAACGGGAACATCCTTTATACAACATCCAGAGAGAAACGTATCCGGTCCTCCTCGAGGCATTTCTGTTTTCTTTCTAGGTGTGTTTGTCTGTTGACCACCCCCAGAAGATCCTGCTCATGGGTGAAGCTCTGGACATGGGCACCTGCAAAGCCAGGAAGAAGAATGGTGATCCCTGCGCACAGATTGTGAACCTGGTTTGTACTTCAGTAGTTAGAGTGTCCTGTGAGGTGCTGAGGGATGACGTGAGGCGAGGAGGGATGAAGGATTCAAAAGGCACAATGGCAGTAGGACAGATAAAGTGCATGTAGCAAAACAAGGCCGTGGCTGCAGACTCACTGTGCCTGTGCACAGGGCTCAGCATCAGGGAAATATTGCACTGCCACTTTGAGTAAACCATGGATGAAGCAGAAGGTCCTCCTGAAGGAGCTGGCTGCCTGTTCACTTCGTGACAAACCGTGACAAATCATGGGGTAATTACAGTTACGTAAGCATGGGGCAGATCAGTATCAACAAGAGTAATTTCTTTTTGTTGGTAAAAAGCACCCTCTGAGAGTACCTGTATGGCACTGCTGTCCCTGACAGGCAAGTTGATGACCTTTTAGTTTCAAACTGCCTTGGGTTAAGGTTGGAAGCTGGTGAATTAGTTGGAAATTGGTGCATGACACTTCTTGCTCTGGTTTTCCTTTGTGTTCATACTGTTAAGAAGATGGCACACAATTCAGAGTTGTGAGCACAGAATGTGGGCAAGAGGACCTGACACAGGAATTGACTTGAGCCAAGGAGTGGCCTTAAAATTCCTGGGATGGAAGAAGGTATTGCTGCACAAGCTTTTTACCAGTGATTAGCACAGGCAGCTTCAATTTTATATCTTCTTCTTGGAGTATGAGAGTATGATTGCTGATCTGGGCACTTGCTGGAATGCCGTGATGGCAATCCGACTGCAGTTCAGCCACAGGAGGTTACCCCTGGGTTACACGAGGAGAATGAAGCAAATTTTATCTGTCCTACAGCAGACTTCTTCATTGTCTTTTCAGAATGACTGTGAGTACTGCCAGTATCACATACAGTCCCAGTACAAGAAGCTGAGCTCGAAGCGGGCGGATCTGCAGTCCACCTTCTCTGGTGGCCGCGTTCCCAAGAAAGTTGGTCGCAAAAATCCCAGTCTGAAGGAGAGGCTGTGTCAGGATGGATTTCACTACGGAGGAGTCTCTTCAACAGCATATGCAGCTTCAGTGTAAGACAAACCACGTATTTCCCTTGAACTGAAGCACAGTTCTCAGCTTTTCAGCACAGTTTCCCTCCCATATATGAGTCTGAAGCTTTCCTTGTGAGGGCATCTTTGGTTAGAATTCCCCTTACTTAAGTCCATTCTTCAAACAGAAATAGATGTCCCACGTGTGGTGTAATCCTTCTGGCCTCACAGGATAACAGAGCTGCTGCTTGATAGGAAAATTTCATCAGTCAGTGATAAGATGTGAAAAGATGTGTTTTTACCTCCGAGTTATTACTGCATTGTGAAGCCATTGTACTTCAGTAGATAAAATGACCTTTATCGTGAGGTCCCAAGCATTTGAGACTCCAAAGCAATACTTCTCAGTGCCATTCCCTTGCTGTACTTTGTCACGGCTCATTACCTTTTAATCCCAGGCTCAGAGTATTCTGTATTTCCTCCTCCTCCCTTTCTTGACTAAAATGATACAATATCACTGCACGTTAACAAAAAGATGGTGGCACACGGTACCTTGTGTATTTTTAAGTGACCAAGGTCAGTATGCATCTCGTGCTTGAGCAGAGGGGTCAGACCCTTTGTCCAAATCCTACTGAGGACAGCTGTGTCACAGCAGGATCACATGCTGCTTTGATTCCCTTACTGCTGCCATCTGATAACTGCTGTGACCTCCCAGCAATGGAGCAGTTCCAGCCTCCTCTCCCTTCCTGAGCTAACTGTGAGTGAGGCTCAGCAATGATGTATGTTTAGCATTCTCTCCTTGCATAAGAAATGCATATCCCAACCCAGTGAGAAAAAGGATCCTAAACGCTGTGCTGGAATTTGGGTTTAGGTTAATACTCCTAAAGAGAGAGAGATGCCAGGAGAGAAGCACTGATTTGGATTAAACAGCAACTGGAGTTTTAGTGCTGGGTTAACGTTTGAGCTTCCGTCCTTGCTCTAAACTTGGAGAAACTGATGTTCTGGTTTTGTTTTCTCTTTCTAGGGCAGCTGCTGCAGTGCCAAAAAGGAAGGTTCAGACCACTCTCTCCAATATGGTCGTGAGAGGAGCTGATGCAATTGTCCAAGAAACCAGGCAGAAAATTGGTACCTAACTTCTCATGTCGTCTCTTCACCCTCCAGATATTTTCATCTTGAGGTGTAGCTGTGTCCCGGGACTCTGTTTGCCAGTGCATGAATTAGGCAGTGATTGCTACAGACCATTGTAGGCTTTCTCACTTGATGTAAGCTCCTTTCTTCCTGAGATCACAGCTGCAAGGCAAACGTAACTAAGCAACTGTGCAGCTCTGTGCACCTTTCTTCAGCGGTGCCCCTGAATTAAGTCTCCAGTTCTGTCTTTGGACAGTGACAGAAGATCTTTGCAGGATTAATGAGAATTGGAAGTTCTAAGAATTTTGAACCAGAGAATTTAATTGATTTAAAATAGATGACTTCTGTCAGTCTTGGAAACTTCCAAGGAATACTAAGTGTAGATCAGAGATGGGTCTGCAATGCAGGGGATCTGCTGAGTACCCAGCCTGTTTCTGGAGCTTTTCTTTTGTCATCTTCAAAACATGCTCCTTCCATAGCCTTTGATAATTCACTGATCTTCTCTGCCTCCATTTCAGTGTGTGTGTACTGCCTTTAGCTGCTCCTAAGTCTCCAGGGAAGAGATGTGATGGGTAAGGGCCTTTCAGGCAAAAGCCACCCACAGATGGGGGAGGTAGGAACACTACAGGCAGACAAGGCTGGTAGAGGACTGAGCGAGTGATGGAGTTGCTGAAGGGGTAGAAATGTCTGTGGTGTGCAGTGCTCGAGCAACCAAATGTCATGTAGAAGTTGGTCCTGCTTTGCAGGGGGGTGCTTGATCAGGTGACCTGCAAGGGCTGTTTCCAGCCTAGACTACTTTAGGCCAGGTGTGCTTCTTTTCCTGGCTCTGGTTATGTTGGATGTATGCCTGTTCCTCTCCAGGTGCAGCGAAGAGACCTACACTGTGTTCTGAGGAATTCAAGGAGCTGCTGGCACAGCCAACCTTTGGAGCACGAAACCTCTGCAAGCACTGGACCAAAGCAGGTGTGTTGTTGTGCCTGCCAACAGCTCTTTCTGAGCAGATGTTGGTGGGGTTTTTTTACACTGTTCTGGTTTTGCAGATGCTGAAAAGAAGCAAGAGGCTGGTTTCCAGTCAATCTCTGCATCAGCACTGCTCAAGCAACAGAAACAGAAATTGCTGGAGGCCAGGAAAAAGCGATCTGAAGAGATTCAGAGACGGTAATACGTACTGGCTTTCACAGAAAGAGGTCCATTATTGTGGCCCCAAGTTCACTTGTGGAGGAAATCTGCTTTTTTTTTAATATAAACTTCGCAGTATTTATTCAGTGGAAAATCAAATACTGCGTTGTGCTGCCTAGCAACAGGAAGGCGTGGTGGGAAGAGATTGGTTAGAGTAGGAAGCTGGGGTCAGGGCTCCCAAGTTCTGCTCATTGCTGGCCTATAAGAGCCTCCTGGATGTGAGACTCTGCCAAATGCATCTCCTGTTAACAAACCTGAGCAAAATCCCTCGAGGGCCACCCCTGGTGAGAATGAGACTGATGTACCCTAGTGGCCTTAAAAGGCTCAACAGAAGGAGAACCAAAACCTCAAGGATCACACAGAACCTGAGGTACAATCAACGATACTGCCCCACATACTCTCCTGGTCTACAGCAGTTGGTGTCTATCACAGTATTCCTGAAGGGATTTCTTTCTTTTTTTTGCCCCAGACCTGTCCAGCCTCTCCCATGACTTAAGTAAACTTAAGTATTCATGTGACTTGTGAGACAGAGAACCCTCCTGCTGTTCCACAGAAAGCACACTTCTTCACAGTGCTTTCAGATTTCATCTGTCAGCTTCATTTGAAGCCTCTCTGCTGTTGTGGAAAGCGAGTAGTTGTTCACCTCTTCCAGTGACCTCTTCTTTTCTGTGACCTGGTGAATCCTTTACCAGTTTTGCTTTGCTCTCCTGAACGCCTGAATCGCTGCATGTTTTTCTAGCAACAAAAGGGCAGTTAGGTAAAAAAGAAAATCACCACCTGCATCCCTCTGTTCCTCTGTTTCTCAGACCTTTCTGTCTCTGACTCGTGTCCCTTTTTCAGTGGATTATTTTGTCTTCATAAGGTTTCTCCAGAACACAAGTAAAGCTGGAAGCCCTGCTCTGCCATCCACCTCTGGACAGTCTTCACTTCTGTCCCCAAAACCCGGGGCAGAATTCCCCAAAGCTGCAAAGACATCAATTCCTCAAAGGCCCAGGCTGGGCACGGGCTTCTCAGAAGGAGAAGATATCCTTTTCTTCGACGGATCTGCACCTCCAGCACCGAAGCTGGACAGCTTGGCAGAAGCCAAAAAGGTAACAGCTCTTCGACTGAGCAGGCTTTGACTATGAAAGGGGGGAGGTTAAGGGAACTGTGAGTGCAGGCTGCTCACCGACGTGCTTGCTGCTGTCTCCTGTGTTCTAGCTGGCTGCAATACGCCGACTGCGAGCAAAAGGCCGCGCCCTCACTAAAAGTGATCCCAACAGTGTCAAGAGGAAAAGAGCTGAACTCGATGACGTCCTGGAAATCGTTGAAAGAGTCGAGAAAAGCGTTGCTCAGTCACAGAATGCAGGACAGAATGGTAAGCCTGTCATGTTAGCTTGTAGAAAGGGAAAAAAATACTCTTAAATCCTGCTGAACAGAGCGCTGTTAACTGGGTCAAGCTGTGCCAGAGTGGCTGAGTTGGGTCTATTTAGAAGTTCAGGGTTGTTTGGTTTTTTGCAGTGGTTTGGACTCAAAGGCTGAATGATCTCTAACCCTATTGGAGAGAGTGTGTGAGGCCATCTCTGATGGCTCCTTATCCTCATCCCTGTTCTTTCCACACTTTAGCACCAGCAAAGCATGGCAAACTCAATCAAGGGAAATGAAGTAATCCCACCTGGGACAGTAGACTTTTGTATGGGACTTGAGTTTCCCTGATGGTGATACGCTGTGGGATCTTCTTGGATGTATTCTTCCATTTCTTACAGAGCTTCATCTGGAAGGGAGTAATGCTTACTCCTGTGGGAGTGGTGTGAAACTTTCTATGCTTCAAGAGAAGATGCGATGTTGTGTATAACATGCTTTTATTTTCTGAAGCCAGCTTTGAACTTCACACTATCCTGAACTACTAAAGGCTGCTGTCTGACCTCAGCATCTGCCTTCCAAAATCTCCTCCAGTGATCACGCTTAGAAATCACAACCTTTTCCTGAACCTAGGACTCAGCTGTTCTGTTTTTCTTAGACGTGGATGAACAGGAGCCTGCCCAGAAGAAACGACGTGAGCAGCTGGCCTATCTGGAGTCAGAAGAGTTCCAGAAAATTCTGAATGCCAAATCCAAGCACACGAGTGTCCTGAAAGAGGTATGGCCTCGATCCAGCCATGGCTAATAGCTTAGAACTAGGTTGCCGTTAGGACTCCTGGTAATGATTTCAGCAAGGAGCAGGCACCCCAATGAGTCATAGCTGCCAAGTCAGCACGATGAGCAGCAGCAGGTGTCCCTGAGCACACAGGCAATCCTGGCTAGACAGTTATTACCCCAGCTGTAGAATGCTCAGGTTGTCATCTCTCTTTTTTCTTTTGATGTGTTTGGAAGAATGAGCAACGCTTCTGGTGGGTGATCAAAGAAATCTTTCTGCCACATTAACCATGTGCTTACCTAGTATCTCATTGTGTCACTTTGGCCCCATGAAGGCAGCCATGACTTTGTGACTTGTGTCAGTTGTGGAGCTGTGACGTGCTGGTGGTTGCACTGAGGAGTTGAGAGGTCGGATTTCTCCCATCAGGATCCTTGCTGAGCATTTCTAGGAATACTGTATCTCCAGGGGACGTGGTAGTGTGAATTCCTAGTTGTTTTAAGGTCTGCTGACCTGTAATATTTTGGCTAAGAAACACTCCTATTCATGACATCTGCCCACCTGAGCTCTACCTGCACTGTCACACGTGCGTGCTCGTTTCACTTGTGCCTGCTGTTGGTGAGCACTCCCACTCAGACATCTCAGAGGTGACTGGTTTCAGTGGTGATGGAGTACAGTATGTTCCCTGTATGGATTTTCTGAAGCAAGAAATACTTGCTGTTTCTCTGGTTTTCAGACTGCAGTTTACTCTGAACAGGCCCAGTAGTTTAAAGGCCACGTGTGGAGTGGCTTCTTGCATCTTTTTCTCCCCACATCCCTTCTCCTGTGCCCCTGCAGGCTGAGGCTGAGCTACAAGAACAATACTTTCAGCCACTGGTGAAAAAAGAAGAAATGGAAGAGAAGATGAGGAGCATTAAAGAAGTGAAGTGTCGAGTGGTGACGTGTAAAACGGTGAGTGAGGTGGAGCCGGGGTGACAGCAGGCAATTAGGACACAGACTGCACAGAATGATCCCAGGCCATCCCTCCTGCAGACCCCCACCCCTCGTTTGGCTGTAGTTCAGTGCAGGTATCAGATGCAGACTGCTTAATTCCTCGTGGCTGTTGCTGAGAGCAGCGTGTGCACTGAGTGACTTTGAGATATAAAGGTGCTGTCAAGGCTATGCTCATCATCTGTTTGTTACGGTGGGTTCCCTGGATGTTGGTGTTTTGGTCCATTTCTCAGTTCTGTCCCTGAAAAGCATTGTACCAGGACCCTCAGCTCCCTGAATCCCATGTGAAATGAAGCCTCGTGCCTTGAAAAACACAACACTGTGATGCCTTTGTCTGCATTTCCTGGAACTTTGCTATCAAGAAAAGGAGCAGTGTTTAAAAGATCCTAAATGTGCTTTTCTTGATTTTTTCAGCCTCTGCTATACCCTTCCCCTGCCTTTCCTACTTCCCCAGGGCAGCACAGAGGGTGAGCACGTGCCCTGCAGGGTGCCAGGAGCAGGGCTGCAGGGCACAGCAGGCGGGAGGGCATTAGAAGGAGCAGTGGCAAAGCCTGGGGTGGTGGCTGCTCACATTGGTGGGCACCTCCAGATGGGAGAGGACACACGAGTGCTTTGCTCTGGGATGATCAGCTGTCCTCATCTCAGAGCCTGGGCCTTACACGCTGGCTCTCTTTTTCTCCTCCCTGACAGTGTAATTACACCTACTTCAAGCCTCTGGAGACCTGTGTGCAGGATCAGCACGACTACCACTGGCACGATGCCATCAAGAGGTTTTTCAAATGTCCTTGTGGCAACCGAGCTGTTGCCCTTGACCGGCTCCCAAAAAAGCCCTGCAGGTAAGGAGTGAGCCTGGTGAAATAGTACTTTGGGCTTTTGTGCTGCTCGTTGCTGAGTAACGTGCTGGAGTCGGATGATCGCGTCCTGAAACTGGCGTGTCAGTCCTTCCTGCTAAGTAAAAGCGTGGGGGTGGTTTTGGATCCTGTTTTCACCTGCCTCCTTTACCTTTCAGTGCCTGTGGCCTCTTCAAGTGGGAGCGAGATGGGATGCTGAAGGTGAGTGTGAAGCTGGTGCTTCTGTGCCCTTATGAGCTGCCAGCACAGCCAAGCAGCTCTGTGTCTTCCCAGTTGCCTGCAGATACATACAGGCTGTGCTGTGTCTTAGTGGAGCTTCTTCTTCCTTTCACCTTCTGTTCTCGAAGCTTTGTTTTAATTAGCCACAGAGAATTTCCTTTTTTTCCATCTCTGTAAGTAGTCAGAATGTGGAAAATCTCTGCGGTGTCTGCCAGCACTTAATCAGATAAATGAGTCCCAGCTCTGCTATAAAACTGGGAAACAGCTTGGCGTGCTGTAACTTCTCTCTGTGATTCATATTTCTAGGAGAAAAAAGGTCCAAAGATTGGTGGAGAAACACTTCTACCGAGAGGGGAAGAACAACCAAAGTTCCTCAATAGCCTCAAGTGACCTCAAGTTGATGTTTTCCCAACACACGGATGAACTTTCATGTCTAACCCACACATTTCTTTACTGGAACGCCAGGAGGGTTCTGGCTTCAGGGATGAATGAGCAGAGAAATCAATTCCTCCTGAGGACAGCCACAAAGACTTTGCCAAACCACTGCGTGGATATCCAGCTTGGATCTTAAAAGTGACCCAATGAGGCTGCATGTGAAATACACATTTGTCTGTTCTTAGTAACAACTTGTTTGCAGGACTTAGCCTAGAAAAGAGAGTGGTAGTGTGGAATCTGTACTGAGAAAAGCCTAGGATTCCCCCAGTTTACACTGGATGACTCTACTAGATTTTTTAAGGGAAGGAATTGCCATGCAGTGGGAGGAGTACAGCCTCCATAGGCACTGGTGAAGTTAGTGCTGTGGGGGGCAGTGCCAGCCTCGTGCTTTTTCAGCTGGGGGCAGAAAAAGGGATTTATGAGCATTTTACCCACCCACTAGTCCTCGTTGGCTCCAAACCTACTTGCTTTTTGACTGCTCAAGAACAGATTTTATGTGGTTCCTGGATTCTCATCTTGGTTTATATGACTTCAAATGTCCATCTGTGCCTTCAGCAGTGCAAGCCTGCAGTGCCTGCACCGTGGACTGGCCAGAACTCTGGCAAAAGCCTTTTCCTTCCCACTTTGAAAAGGGTGTTTTAATGAATCTGGCACTGCTTTGGGAGCACTTTTAAAGAGCAGAGTGGTTACGTTTCATAGCTTTTACCCTTATTTTAACTAAAAATCCTTCCCAGTTATTACCATGCAGACCTCTGATGCTGGCACAGCTGCTGGGGGCAGGAGCTGTCTCACATGGAGCAGGGTTCCCCTGGGTGGTGGCTCAGCAGGAGAGCTCGTGCAGGCAGCTTCTCTGAGCACGTGGCCAGCTCTCCCTGGACTTCATCTTCCTGCTGCCTCTAACTGTAGGTGTTTTTAGGTACCTCAGATCACAGTCTCCTGTCCCTGTGGCCTCACTGATGCCTCTTCTGTTTGCTTGCACACAGGCTGCAAGTAAGTGGCTCTGTTTTAAGCAGCTGTGCCAGTTCACCTCCCCACTCCCTCATCTCTGAATGGTGCTTTTGCTGGGCAGATCTGCTCAGCATATTACGTTCCTTTCAGTCTCATTGTGATACTGGTTGTTGGTGACTGCAAATATGGAACTGGGACTGGACTCATTCAGAATAAACACTGCAATAGAGTACGCCCTGGGTTTGCCTGGGTTCATTTCTCTAAGGAAGAGGATGAGCGAGGTGCTTGCTCAGCATCTGTTGGGCCTGAGAGCTGGCTGCTGAATTACCAAACGTATGGGTTCACAGTCCATAACCAGCTCCCACACGGTTGTTTTTCATTCAGACAGGCGGGCGTTACTCAGTTGGAGCCCACAGAAGCAGAGTGAAATTCTGCACTGGCCTTCAGGCAGCAAGCTGGGAGCTGCAGGGCTGTGCCACTGGAAAGGAAGTCCTGCAGAAATCAAGCTGCCATCTTCACAGAGAGCACACTGTGCTATGTGGATGCCTCCTGCAGAGGGAAGGGCTGAAAGCAACGGTCTCCACTGCTCCCTGTATGCCAAGTGTGGTGCAGGTACCAAACCAGCTGCGGTCGTGTTTTATTCCTCTGCTCTAACCAGCATAGGCCTATCAACCCTCAAGCCAGAATAATCAAAATTAACACCCTTTCAAGTAAATGCACTACTGAAGGATCTTCCTTTTTGCCCTTCAGTGTTTCATGGCAGAGCCTGGGCTGGCTTCTTCCACAGCCTGATGGGAAGCAGTGAAATGGGGACTGGCCCCTTGTGCCCTGGGGAGGGGCTGCCTCCTGCAGGGTACAAACCTCCCTTGCTGCACTGGGGTTGCTGTGGGGTCAGGGTGCTGTGCATTAGCTGGACAAAGCTGCCTGGGAAGCCTTAACACAATATTGCATAGATCTTCCAGTAATGATTTCATCTAATTGTAAATGTTGCTATGTTAGTAAGATGATGATTAATCATACATTGTTGATACTATGTTAATATATATCAGGAGATATGTTAGAGGGGAAAAAAAAAACAAGAACTGAAGCACATCTCCTGTCATCATTTTCCTTCGTAGGTCAGGTTTCCTTTGAAGTGCAGCAGCTGTTCAGCCTCAGTGCAATTATTCTGCATTAGCATAAAAAGATTTTGCAGTGCAGTATTTGGTTAAGGTTACTCACACAGAGGGCAGAAAGCCCCAGGCAGTGGCACCCCCTGCTCAGAGGCTGATGCTCAGGCACACGTTTTCCATCCTGGCCTTGGGAGGTCACTTTGAGGATTCTTCCTCCTTGCACCTCCCACAGGCAACTGGTTTTGTAACCAGCCCTTGGTTAAGCAGACCTTAATGGTGTTCATTGTATAAGCTGAAGAAATAACCCTGATAACTGCGTTTAGAGGTAGTTCCCTGCCTTTAGGAACCACAATGGCTTGGTTTCCTCAGAGCTGTGAATACACGGGGTGAGAAGAACACTGTGTCCCCTTGCTCTGTGACAAGGTGAGCCCTGGGGCTCATGCAGAAGTGATGAAGAGTCCACGCTTCCCATTGGAGAAGGCCAAGGATATCCCCAATGCTGGGTCAGGTCAGCTATCCATCAGGAAGCATCCTGGCTTAGGAGAAAGGTACAGCCTGCAATTAAATCGTGGTCAGCTGCTCATCTTCCAGCTCTTCACACACCTGAGCTATTTCCAAGGGCAAATCTAAGCATGCTCTTTGCTGACACAGTTCTGAGGCCAAGTGACTTTAAATCTCACTCTGTGGCACAGTCAGGGCCCAGATTTGGCTTTTAGGTCCACAGCTGTGCTGTGGAGTTACCGGGAACAACACCAACAAACTGTACTCGATGCACAATGTGCCTGCACAGTCTGGATGCCTCAGCATAGGAAACAGCTCGGGTCTCAGCTTCCTTAAACTGCAAAAGCTTCTGAAGAGCTGCATCACCTTTGAAAGCCTGTAATACGGTTCATTAAGCTTCCTTTTTTTCCCCATTTCTCTTGTACGAAGGTACAACTTTGATCTGCAGCAACAGGCACCAAAACCAGGCTTCAAAACCTCCCTCTGGCTCCCGTTCAAGTGCCTTCCTATCAAAGCACTGAGCACGCAGCAGCTGTCACAGAGGTCAGGAAGCACAGGATTCAATCTGACATCTGAACTCCTGGTCTGGAAAAACACATCTGAACTTTAAGGAAGGACTTCCTCTGCATTTACTGTCCTTTACCAGGCTTCACAGAAGCACTTATTTACAGCACGTAAAGCCTCACGAAGCGCCTTAACCAGCGGGGCCTCCTGCAAGCACAGACAGCTGAATAAGGGCAAATGCATTGGCAGCCAAGCCCTGGCTTCCCTTCCACCAGTCCTAAACCATCAGCACCTCATAAGCTGTGTCCGCACAGCATGGAGGCTGACTGACTTCACCACACCTGCAGAGGTCTGTGTCTTGAAAACCCATCACTGTGGAATCTTTTCTGGGCAGAAGAACAACCAGGAAGCACTCCCAGATCCCAGCTGCCCTCCTGTGCATGAGGAGAAGCCAAGGAGCCCTGGTGAACCTGGCTAAGCCCAGAGCCTTTTAAGTCTGGAAGTCAGCCCTTCCTCTTAAGACTGCAGAGGTTAGATGATCTAAGAGGCCTTCAGCATCTCTGTACCTCTGAAAGAAGAAACGTAAGCCTAAACCCATTGATGCACAAACTTCCAAAAAAACAAACCTCTTCCCTTCTCTGTCACAGTCCCTGTATTAGAAACTCAATGTGGAAACTCAAAAACAGGGACTCGGGTGGACACCTGCAGCTCTTCCTTGTGGCCATAGGTCCCTCTGCAGTCAGCTCAGCCACACGTGCAGCACCAACAGCACAGACCCCATCCCAAGAACGATGGGACACCCAAGGTGCTCACAGAGACCCCAGAGCGTATGGAGCAGCACTGACCAGAGCCTCCAGGCATCACAATTCATTTGCTCAGGTCGTGCAGGAAGCAAAGAGCACACTGAGAGGGTTCGGGGCATTCTGGAGCAGGATGTGGGGTGCAGCAGCACAGTCTGGTGCCTTTTTCAGGTGGAAGGGCAGAGGGGAAAAGGACTGAGGTCTGCAATTTTTTTATACTGGGGTACACAACTCCGTATCCATCAACAGGATTTCTGCATGGCAGCAATAACACAACGCAACCTCCCAGGGTCATTCAGCTCGAGTTTAATCATCGCTTCC
Organism: Cyrtonyx montezumae; assembly: GCF_038088225.1. Lineage (NCBI taxonomy): Eukaryota > Metazoa > Chordata > Aves > Galliformes > Odontophoridae > Cyrtonyx > Cyrtonyx montezumae. The sequence continues at coordinate 154,945,821 of NW_027072034.1, read as the reverse complement.
AAAATCATCGCTTCCAAAACCAGATTCTGAAAGCAGAAGGATCTTTCAGAAGTCAAGGGAAAAATAAATCATGTGAAAGGTGCAAGATCATTTTGGTACACGTCACTCCAACCCTGCCACCCCGTACATCCTGAGGACAGCCCGAGCACCCTGTGAGCAGGCAGGGCCAAAAGGCACACACACCAAACCACCTTCCTCAGAGCAGGACTGCCCTGCTTTACACAGCCCCACAGCACTTGTGTGAGGCCAACAGCACGATGCTCTGCACGCACAGGAGTTCCCAGCTCTATCACACATTTGTGCCAGTGCTGCTCAGTTAACTACCCACACCACAGCAGGCCACGTACCAGCAGTAATACTCTGCTCCATCAGTGCCATTCTTCCATCCAAGCTGCTGCTTCACCCAGTTCCTTGTAGGCTCCTGCTGGCATCGGTAGGGCTTCCCACGTCAGCACACCCCGTACTGAAGGCTCACACAAAGCTGATTCCTTGTGCTTTGTGTGGAACACAAAGTTGGGTAGTTTAAAAATCACATACTCCAACATAAATCCTTGCATAAAGATATTAATACAGCGTCAGCTCAAAGGCATGGCACAGAAGAAACTTTTAAAAGCAAAATGAGAGTGAAAACATCAAAAAAGATCGAGGTGATCTTTAAAGACTACAATTCTTTCAGTGTCTAGAAGAACCAAAGCAAATCTGATTTTCTAAGTTAGGTATTCTTTGATGAACATCAGCTGCCCAACCTTAGTGCAGTTTCTTTGTAGTAGCATAAAACCATTCAGCAGTGCAGTGTTTGGCTGCGTTACCAATACAGAGGTCAGCACAGTGCACACAACTCCAACTGCTCACATGGGGTCTGCACTCTCCCATCACAGCAGCTCATACAGCCACGATTTCCCATCCTGGTCTTCGCAGGTTGTTCTACAGATTAATTCTTTCCCCTTGCACGAGTCGTGCTCTGAAGGTCCAAATATCCTTCAAAACAAAAATGAAGGAAAGAAAATCATACCAAGACACCGAGCATCCTTTCATATTCTAAAGATCAAGAGCCAAAATACATCCAAAATTAGGACCGAGGCGCAGCTTCTACCTGCAGAAAGGAAATTGTTTGCAGCTCTGACATGGACTGCAAGATTCCTATATTCACTTCTGGAAGGTGGCAGAAGAGGAAACAACCAGCAGCACAATGAGAGCGACCCCAACCTGCCTGAGCACACAGTGCCTCCCTCGTGCACTTCTGGGTGCCTGAAAAAGCTCCCGGACTGACAACCTGGGTAGTGCCACACGTGAGCGTGCAGCACTCCTCCTGCAACAGAAAGCAGCTGGAAGTGTTGCATACAAACACAATCCCTCAGCCAGGAACCGGGTGCTGGGCAGACACTGCTGCAGACTGCAAAGCACAGACAGGAATGCTGCTTCCCTCACAGTGGTAAGCCTTGGGCAAGTTCTTGTCTCTGTTTCCCAAGGATTACTGAGTTCTCATCACTCGTCTCAGGAAGGTAAAGTTTGATAGCTGGGCACTCCTTGGGAGAGAGCTTTAAAGAAGAGCACAAAGCTACAAAAAAGCAGACTCATCTAAGACATACGGGCACACACTTATTTCCAACTCGTGAGCAGGAACGAGCCTCCCTGAGCATCCATTCACTGCAAACTTCACTAACTCCAGCTATCAAAAGTCCATCAGCTGGAACTTTACAAACAATAATTAAGTCCAGGCTTGCAAAACAGAGGCCGACACCCAGCCCTACCCTGGCACACTATGGGAAAATAAACAACAAAGCCAACGTGTAAAGAAAAGCCCTCTCCTCCACAACAGCCCTGCAGGGATTTGAATGGAACTCTGCTGCCTGTCACACGTAGGCTTTACTGCCTTGTTATTGGATGTGTGTGTTTGGGAGCTGCTGTGGATTAAGGAATTCCTGAAACAAAGTTGGTTTTTTTCCTTCCAGTGTCTGAACCTTTAGAATTTGTTTGCCGGTGAACTTCAGATTTGTTTTCTATCTTATGCAACAGTTTCAATTATTTAGCAAGAATCCATTACACCCATTTGTTTATCTTCTTTATGTATGTCATCACCAGCATTCCTGCTGCAGTCCTGAGTCTGAACAATGGATATGGTATCTAACAACAACCACCACCACCTTCTGCAACGAGATGTGGCTCCGTGTTTTTAAAAAGAAAATGCACCTGCCAGGAGGAGCTGAGACCACGAGCACTGCAGCCACACCACTGTGGACAAGCACAGAATTCACTGCACCTTATTACTGCACATTCAGGGTGAGAGATAAACACATCTTCCTGCTTATATCGTGTAGCCCAAGCACAACTGCAAAGATTCAGGTTCAGGTTCACTCCCTGTGACAAACCTGGAGCCAGGGGATGCAGGGAAGGGCAGACTTTATAGGCCTCCTTGCTTTGTGTCCCTTCCTGCTCCCTGCTGGGGTGCGTGGTCAGAAAGCCTAAAGCCCCCAAATGGTGTAAGCAGCAAATGTGAGCAGCCTCAGAGCTGCAGGGCCCAGGGCTCCTCCTCACTTCAACAACTCCAACTGCAGACACCCACAGAAGTGCTGACAGCCTGCACAAACTCAAGATGAACTCTAAGGTTCCTTTCAACCTGAGCCATTCCGGTTCAGTGATAACCCTGCTTGCACAGAAACGGATCAAGGTACGTTCATAAAATCCATTTTGATAAGCAGGGCAGCAGGAAGAACTTCTAGAGCTCAAGAGACATGAAAAGAGCAGCCTAGAGAGCAAGAGCCCTTCTGCAGAGGCAGCGAGACAGCAAGAAGCAGTCTTAACAGCAAAAAGGTCAAAAAATCCCTGCAGCCACTTCCAGAACTCCACATATTTTATTCTGCCACGCACCTCAGCTGCATCTGTGACAGAAGAGCAAAAAGCACCAAACGAGAGAAAGTGACCAAAGGGAACTGAACTGGATACGTAATGAAGGATACACAAAACCTTACCTTGAGATCCAGAGAAGGCATGTCATATCTCTTGTGTACCATTTCTTGCAGCTCCTTCTCCAGGTCTGCTTGGGTCGTGTTCTTGACGTCAATATAGTGGCCATTGGAGCTGGCAAAGTGGCAGCTTATGCTCTGTGTGAGGAAATGGGCCATCACTCACTCGAGTTGATTGCAAAACAAGACAATGGTAGAAAAAGCTCCCATGGCCCAGATCATAGGCACCCCACTCCTTCCTCGCTGACCAAGTCAGCAGATTCCTTCCTCCTTTCAGTTTATTCCTGTAACTGTACCCCTCTCTCTTGCACACACGCTCTTCTTACTCACTAATTCACACCAAACGCAGAGTAACATTTGGATTATTTGCTGGATACTGGAGGCTCTGGATATTCAGAGATGCTTCAGGGGGCAGGGGAAAGAACTTTTCTAATCCAAATACCAGGGGGAGAGGTGAGGTATTGTTCTGATCAGTTCATGTATAAATAAACAGAGCATGAGTTGGTTTCCTACCTTCCGGAAACCCGATGTCTTGTTTATCCCAGAGCCGTGAATGAGCAGGGGATGGAAGAACACTGTGTCTCCCTTCTCCATGACAAGGTGAACCTTGGGAGTCTTCTCGTTGTAATCAAGTATCCCATGGAAAAGTTTGTTTGTTTTACCCTAGGAAAAATAAAATAAATAAATAAATTCCTTAAAATCATTCAGTTAAAGATGGAGCAAGTGCACACTCCCAGTGCAAGGAAAAGCAGAGTGCTCCTGATCTGCACTCCTCTGGGCAGTATACTCAGGATGCTCAACTCAGAGCCTGCCAACAAGTCCTACTACAAGTCTGAGGTGCAGCAAAATAACAACACTTCTGTCTTCTGAAGCCATATGCTGACAACCAAGAGTTTATCTGCTGGAGAAAACAGAGAAGAGCACCTCTGGAGTCCAGCTGTCTGCTCCCCATAGAACCAACACCAGTGCCAGGCCAGGTTAAGATGAAGGTAACATTAGATTCAACTCCAGCCAGTTGTTTATTTTCCATTTCTCTTCTACAAGAAAGCACGTGTGCACACCAAGCTAGAATAGATTCACAGGAGGAGAGTCCTCAGACTTGGCAAGGACACTGGAAAATGTTTGCATGTGTTCATGCAGTTACACCACAATGTGCCAGACTACACAGAAGCCTTAGGCCCTGGCCCTGAACTGGGGTGCAGTTCAGCTCCCCTCCAACACCTAGGTCCACAGCTTTGGGGTGTGTCTTGAAGAAACAGAGTAACCTCACTCCATAGGACTTCAGGTGAAGCTGGGTACAGGAACAAATCTGCCCAGGTTCAGCTGAGCCACTGCTGAGTCACACGGAGTTAGCGCTGACCTGTGCACCACCCGCCCTTGTGAACCCTCCCCAGCTGCAGTGTGGCCACAACACACACACCCCCGGTGCCTCCAATGCAACTCTACCTCCCACTCCGGGTAGCCGTGAGGCTTCAGGGGCAGTGTGTGTGTCCCCGGCAGCACAACCAGGCACCCGTTGTTCTCATCAGCCCTCTCCATGGCAGTCCAGGAGCACACGATGCGGTCTGCTGGCCGGAACGGGAAATAGTGCAAGTCCTGGTGCATGGGGTGGAGAAAGGTCTGTTTATCTGCAACACAAGGTTAAAATCTTCAACCTCATAAATCATCACACAGCCTCTTCCTTCCTATTGAGACACTGCACTTCTATTGTGTCTTAGGGAGGCACTGCTTGCCAGTGTGAAGCCTGCTGAGTGCTGACTGGAAATGATTGGGAACTGATTTGGAAACCAAATGAGTTCACTTGCACTCTCATCCTGAGTCCAAGACACAGTTGTGCTCTTGGGTCAGCGTGTGCTAGGAGGCCGCCTGGCCACGCGAGCCTTCAGAAGATCCCTCCTTTTAGAGGCCTTCACCACCCACACAACAAGCTTTTGCCTTCCACTGGCTGCACTCCAGTTTGTGAACGTTTAACCTACACAGCATTGCATAAACTTTTCCCAGTACAGAGACTTTCAACAGCAGCGCTGGAAAGGCTATCAGCAATTTGATCTACTGCTGCTGTAAGCAGAATCAATCCTCCCTGGGCTGTGCCAACAGATGTTTATTCAGTCTTCTCTTGTTGTTGAATCCTCACAGAAAGCCTATCCAGCACTCCACGAGCCTTCCTCCTAAAGATTTCTTTTCCCCCCTGAAGCCTAAAGAACTTCTACTGAAAATGTGCTTGCTGCTTCTCACTACAGAAACTGAAACAAATCATCCCCTTCCACACCAAAAGCTTTCACACATTTGATGATTGCTGCCATGGAGTTTACTCCTCAGGTGGAGGCATAGCCAGGGTGCTTCTACTTGCCTCTTCCGACACGTTATTTAGATCTCAGGCAGCCTCAAAAACTCCCCTGAGGACTGCATCTCTCCTAAAGAGCTCTGAAGCATGGAGCAGCTTCTGATTTCTTGACTGCTACTGTTTTCTTTTTGCATTAAGAATGCCTGCTCTCCTGCTGGATCCCCAAACAAAACTAACACACCTTTCTGTGGTGTTTCTAAGATGACAGCTGGGGACGACTTTCACAAGGTCGGTATTTTTAACACCTCAACACACTGTGTGTGTGCTCAGAATCTGCACACCCGAGCACAGGAAGCATAGCTCAGGTCTCACCACTCCTGAACCGAAGCAGCTCGAGCAGAGCAACAACAAAAAACACTTAAAACTGAAACACAATAAATGTCATTACAATAAGATACAATCAAAAGAAAGCACTGTACCAAAGGTGCCTCAATTCTGGCCAGATAAACAACACAGACACATTGATTTCTGTACTGCTGTTTTCCAAGATCTTACCCGAATCTGGAAGTTTATTTATCAGCATGGTGTGCATTGCCATTATGTTTGGCCCCGTGAAGCACTCAACGTACTTGAGGATCTACAGGGAAGAAGACATTAGAAAAACAAAACATCAGGAACATGAGAGACAAGAGGACAGATGGCCGAGGGTAGCAGATCTAGCCTAAGCAGAACCAAAGAAAGCTTTTGGTAGGCGTTCAAACCCAGATCAATTCATATATGCTTCTCCACAACCATTCCATTTTTATTCATTTTCTACCTGTGGCAGAGTACAGTATCTGAACAACTCCTGGTCTTCCTGGAAGTCCTGCACTTTATTGACGACACTTTCAGTCTGGCCGTACTGAGATTTCAGGGCCTCTTTTTTCATGATCATAGCTCCCGGGACTCTCACCTCCTTCTTACAGATCCTTACAAATTCTTTCCTGAAAAGGAAGGCATTTGCTAGAGCATGTTCCCTCTCACCTCAAACACACCAAACCCAGCAACGCTACGCACACATGTTCAGTTACAGCCCAACTTCACTTTGCTCCCCAGAGCTTCCCCTGTGCTATGCAGAAAACCCACCAGCACCTCAGGGAAGCGTCCTGTACCTGAAGCGCTCAATGTCTTCCTCAGAAACAAGCTTCCTAATGAGCAGATAACCATTGTCTTCATAGAACTGCCTTTGCTCTGTGGTGAGGATGCCATTGTCCAGAGTAAAGCTGAGAAACACAGGGCAAACACGTTAGTGCAGAGCAGGTGCAATGGGAGCACCAGCTCCTCAACCAGGGACAGGGGGGAAAATCGGTGAGAAACCCCCGTGGCAGGTGCTGTGGCTGTTTTAGTTATGTTTTTGTTTGTTAGTTTGGGTTTTCCTCTCTCTACAAAGGAAGGTATAACTTACCGAAACCTCCCTGGCTGATGAGCAGCACTAACTTGTGCTGAAGTAGGAATGAATGTCTGGAACAAAAGTGAAGGAATATATACAAAAGAATAAAACAGCTAAGTGTCCTGAATCATACAACATGGTTCACCTCAAAAACACAAGATGTGCTGGACACCCCGATCCTGTTCTGGCTTATTCTGCCTTCAAGGGATCTCTCCCATATTCTGAGTAGCATGCCTGGCAAAGAACTATATCATAGCACAACAGTACAGCCCTGACCATACGTATAGGAAAGTCACAACAAAATGCCTGAGACTGCAGAGGAGGGCTGGAGGCTTGGGTTCATCTCCAAGAATGTAAAGACAATTAATGAGGTGCTCACTGGAGATGTTTACTGGCCTAGTTTCCTTACGCTCCAAACCCAGCCAGGGCCTGCACTGTCCCCCGGATGTGCTTCTCCATCTCCCCCCTCCAATCACTGCTGTTCCAAATTCAGAGCCAGAATTCAAATGAGATGAACCTTCACATTCACACACAGCAAACCTGCTCTGCCTCTGGTGACTGCCGAGAGCAGATCCCTCCAAACCTCTCAGGGAAAGCACAGACAGAGGAAACCCTAAGGGCCTGTCCTCCAGCACAGCTAGTTTCAACTGGTTCAACTGAACACAACTGCATTCTCTCACACAGAGTACAATCTCACAATCCACAGAACAATTAAGCATCGATCACTCTCACAACAGCTTTGCACAGTGCTACTGAAACCTCACCCAGGGGAAAGGACAAAAGAAAAAAGGCATTTTCAAGTGGGCCTCTGGGTCTGTGCTTTGTGGTTATTTTATAGAAACTGAAGCCCTTCCTGCATGGCCCACCACCTTTTTCACCTGCCATAAAAGCTTCTCTAGTTTAATAGGTTTTGTCATCAGTTCTATACCTATAGTCCACACACTGAGAATTGAATACAGAGGGAGAAAAGCATAATGCACACAGAAGTGTAAAAAAATAATAAGAGCCAGGAGGAAAAAGTGCTGAAAACTGAATGGAAGAGAGAGGATGAGGACAGAGGGGATCCATCTGGAAAGCACCCGGCAGGTCCCACCACAACGGGGTCCCTAAAGGAGGGCACTACTGCTCCACACAGTGAACTTCAGATCCCAGCTTTACTCCAATCTGGAACTCATGGTCATCCACCTTCCTCACTGCTCACACCTGACAAATCCTACCGTGCCCTCCTGAGCACACCTCCACCTCCTTGAAGCAGGAGTCAAAAAACAAGCCCACCGAGCTCCTGGATGCACTCCTCCTGCACTTTGCAGTACCTGTCCCTCTGCCTGGCTTCGTTTTTGCCACCTCCACAGACAAGTGTGAGTTAATGGGGTTGCTCCACATTATTTACATTACTCAGAACAAGAGGTGCACACGATGGAAAGGAGCTGTGACCTCTGGCATCTCATTTTTGAGAAGACACGGAGCATTTAAAGCATCCCCTTCCCCTCACACACCCTCAGCTGGGAATCATGCTCACAGCACGGACACGCTGACAAACAGCAGCCAGCACAGCACCTGGGAGCACCCAAATGCATCTGGAAAAGGCTGAACCACACAGGCACTGTCAAGATCCCTTCCAGCCTGAGCCATTTTAGGACTCAGCTACCATCCTTACACCTTCATAGTTCTTACAGGTCTGGAGCCTCTAACATCCCACTGAATCGCACCCTCTTCACCAGAGTTCATTACAGTTCAGAACACTTGCCAGCATTTAGATGAGAATCAGCAGCATTTTTAATTATTATTATTTTGTTAAGTAATATACTGTCAGCCTCTCTAGCAGCAGCAGCAGGCAGTCCTTCACTTCACTTTTGGAGACCAGGAACTTTCTGTCCCAGTCACGGTTCCTTAATGCCTCCGAAGTCTGCTCGTTTCCCGCTCACAACTCTGGCACAAACAGCAGCTCTGTGCTGCCGCTGCTCCAGCGGTCAGGTCCAACCTGCACGGTTCGTTTCCCTCGAGCCCATTAATCTTTAGGACAGACGCCAAGAGGCGGCCACACGTCAGGGCCGCACGCAGCTATGGGGCTGAAGCCCGGGGAGGAAAAGCAGACAGCAAGGGGATTTGGGGGCGGGACGGCCACGCAGAGCTCCAGGGCACGCACGGTCCGAGCGGATCCCCACCCCCAGGAGCACCGACATCCACACCCGACGCAGAAAGGATACGAGAGCAGGGTTTGTCCGCGGGGACAGATGCCGCAGGATGGCGTCCAGCCGCGCCGCGGGCCCCGACCGCTTCCCCAGCAGCTCCATGGCGCCCGGCCGCCACAGCGGGCGTCCCGCGGCCTGACCCTAAATACGCAGCCGGGGCGGGGCTACGGCCCCACAGTGCTCCGCCGCCTTCTCCCGCGCTGCGCATGCGCGGGAAACGGCCGCGCGTTCCCGAAGCGGCGGCGTCAGGGCTGGGAAACTGTGCTAAGAGATTGCGTTACTGTTGCAAGCCGGGGTACGCCAACCTTCACACCTGCTCAGCGCGCATCACCGTTCCCTTCCGCGTGAGCAGTCCAGCCAGGTCCTGCTCCTGAGGACACAGCGTTACTGCTTCAGCACAGCTCCAGGAGATTAGGTCTGCTGTTGCCCCAGGCCATCTCATGATGATAGGGCGTACCCCAAAACTGCATTACAGCTACTTCACGGGCTTGTAATCAACAAGCACCTTACAAAACAAGAGCTCAACGTCCAAACTTGCAGTGAGTTAGTGCTACAGATAAACAGAAACCGGGGTGTGGATGGTAAGCGATTCTGAACTTCACCTGTATATCCCCCAGCCCTGAATCCCTTCAAAAACCAGCGGCAAAACTCCCAATGATTTAAGTGAGGGTGTAGCAGAGCAGGGCGGGCAGACCACTAGTGGTGGCTGCATTCCAGTTCGTGGCTCCTGTGGCTGGCAGATGCACGGTTCAATCAGCTTGGAGCTCATCCGGTCTGCAGCTCCCTTCTGGGACTGCAAGGGAACAAGGGTGTTCACACAAGTGGGACAAGCAAGATGAGGAGCCCAAAAAACGAATCTCACATGACAAAACTATTGTGTGTAGTCAGAGGAAGGTACACAGGCATGATGAAGGGACAACAGCAGCAGCTTCGACAGCACACATCCCTTTATTGCCAATAAAAATCAGACCTTTGACTCTTGATCTATAGGATAACTTAGTCATAGGTAAACAGAAAGTTAATAGAAGTCTCTCGAATAAAATTCAAGCAAGGAGGAAGGGGAAGGTAAAAAAGCAATACAGGCAACAGCTGTACTGAAATCCCAATTATAACTGCACTGAAAGCTTTGCTTTTAATTCAGGTAAATGCTATATATATATATATACACACACACACACGCAGATGCACCTTAGCAATCCAGACTGAAACAGGAACTCAACTGTTCCAAAATTCAAGTAAGAGTCCCATCAAAGAGATAAAGCCACTCAACACAGCTTAGCAGTTACGACACAGACCTGTTGCAACGCAGCTCTTCCTTCCCATCCCATGTGCTTAACAGCATCTCATGTGAAAGTGCTTCTCGTGTCTGAAAGAAACAGAATGTATAGTTAGAAACTCTGCTGTGCTGATGAAGGAGCTTGAAAACTAAGATGCTTTCATATATACATGCGTATTGACATACAGACAAGTATATATATGTATACATTTATAAGCAAGAATAGTTCGAGCTTCAGAAAGCCCATCTCCTGTGCACTGATTGCAATTATTCCTTGTTAATTATTGTTTTTCTGGTAACGCTGCTGCACAAGCCAGTGTTACTGCACATTAGCAGTAGTGTTAGCAACTTCTGTGTTACTGGGTCACCCAGTTACACCACATCCCAGAGTGACTGAGGAGACCTCATCCACCTGAGCACGGGGGAAGGGATGGCCAGGTGACCACCCTTTGTACCATCACATTAATACAGTGCACGACCAAAGCATTTCACACGTGCACTCTGAGATGGCAGAACACTGATCTCAGGCACTGCCACTGCTCTGTGCTGCAGCACTGAGAAACACAGAGATGCAGATGGCAAGACTGCTGTATTCACACTCTAAATACTGGACAACTGTTCTGTCATAAGTGACACGATACTCTGTTTAACTGAGAAAAAATAAATAAGTCCTATTTTATTCAAGAATTTACAAAGAACTCTACAGAACGAATCATTTCCAAACCTACTGATAAGCTTCACTGAAGTACAGACTGAATGCCATGAACCTGTGAGAAGAAACAAGGAAGAGGTTCTATTTGTTAAGACAACCAATGATTAAAACCAGTGGTATTTAACAGCAGCTGTGTCTTTTCAAAGTATTTTTAGTGCTGCCAGTTTACCAAGTTTTATAGAACATTTTTATAAGGCTGTTTTGCATTTGGCTTTTAGTTTTAATGCTTTCTCTTCATTAAATCACAAAACTAATAAAAATGAAACAATCAAGATTTCTCCGGTGGTACTGAGATGCTTCTAATGCACAGCATTATAACTTAATAAGCATCTCAACTGACTATTAAATCCACACTGTGATCAGAACTGTAATTCCAAAGATGAGGTCTTCTGAAACCTAATTTACTGCAGTGGCAAGTGGCAGCTGCTGCAGTTCAGCAAAATGAGCCTTTTAAACTTAGATGTGAAGGAAAACAGATGTAGATGAGACAGTAACACCAAAATCTACCACCAACACTTGAAGTTCATTTTTCATCAACAGAAGCTTCAAGAAGGGCTTACATGGACACAGCAGCAGCAGAAGGGAGACAAAGGAAAATGTAGACCCTGAGTAGAATAACTAGAGGGAGGGGAGAAATAAAGGGCATGGAAGAAGTCAAGGGACCCGATACCTTTCCTGCCTTGGGCATTGCTGGCAGGGTCTGTCCTCTGGCTTGCCAGGTTCCTAAGCAGTGAGATCCCAGAGCACAAAGCATCACCTGTGCAGCAGAAGGATGAGGTAGGGACCAGTTCAGCAAACTGGTCGTTCTCAGATCCATGGGACCACATGGGATGTGTCAGGAGGAGCCAGTGCAACTGTAAAGCTTTCTCTCCTGCTGCTAAGACAGTCTCATGATGACTGGGAAAAGGTAGATGTTGTAGCTGTCTTCATAAAGGGCAATAAAAAGGGTGTGGGGAACTACAAGTGATAACTCAGCCTCCAAAAAGATGAAGTTCTCTTGGATTTGCCACGTTCAGCTGTACCAAGGACAAGACGAGTGACTGGAAACAACCTGTGCAGATTTACCGAAGGCAAGCTGGGCCTGACTGACTCCTCACCATCTGTGAGAACAGCTGTGACAGAACAGCTCTGTGCACCAGGGAAGGGCAATGTTTACTGTGACAACGGGAAGGATTTTGCCCTGTTGGGACAGGCAGACTAAAAAATGGGTGGAATGCTGGCTGAGCTGCTGGGCTCAAAGGGCTGTGCTCAGCAGTACAAAGTGCAGCTGGCTCCAAAGCAGCTTTGCAGAAGTCTCAACAGATGAGGTGAATATGAGCAAGCAGTGCACACCTGCAATTACAGAACAGTTTGGAAACCTAGAACGGTTTGGAAACCGTTTTTAAAGAACATTAGCCCAACCCTATTCCCGTGGGGTTGGAAAGGGTCAACAGCATTAGCAAGAGTACAGCCAGATTGCCAAGAGAGGAGTCTTTCCTTCCAGTAGGCACTTGGCAAGATTGCATTGTCACCATGTCTAGTTTTGTGCTCCCTAGTACAGGGAAAACACAGGCATAGCAAAGCAAGTCCAGTGGAGAGCCATCAAAATGAGGGGGCTGAAGTATATAAAGCACAAGGAAAAGCTGAGAGAAGAGTTCACCTGAAAGGAGAGAAGGCTGCAGAGAGATCCTACAGTTTTCTGCAGGTAATTCATGGGGGATGAGAGAAGAAAGCCAAACACTTTCGGAAGATTTGTAGTAAAATAGGCACAAGCCACAGCAAAGACAATTCCTGTTAGACGTAAGGAGAAAACTGCAGGATGGGAATGGCCAAACGTTGGTATGGAGGGAATGAGAAGTGTCCATGACTAGAGATATTCGACTGCACATAGGCCTGAGCAACCTAGAGTGACATCAAGGTTGTCCTTGCTTTGGACCAGGAAACTGCAAGACAGCTGTTCCATACCAAATTCCTTTTCATAAGGAATGTGTGTCTAAGAGACAGATTTTTACCTCAGAAATATCAGGATTATTTTCCTGTTGTTACCATAGCTCCCTCTTTCAAGGTTGGAGAATTGGGGCAACTCAAAGTGTTCTTGTATCTCACAAATACACAGCAGAAGGTACTGTCAACGTGGCTAACAAAAGCACAAAGCAGCACAGGCTGAAACGTCAGCATTAGCTTCAACACAACTCAGGCAACAGAAGGAAAAGGTACTGCCTTCTACAGAAGCAGCATCCTGCCCCCAGCTCCTGGCTCCAGCTGAAACTTCAGGCTTAGGGCAACCCCTACCCACCCACCGAGGCACTGCAGCCCAGCATCTCTCAAAGGTGAGGAGTACACTGAGAATTACAGCTGGCCCCAACTGAGGCACTGCGGGTGGGCACCCGTTCAGGCTCACCGTGTAACTCCCAAGCAGAAAACAGCTGGTGAGCCCTCGATTTCTAGCAAAACTTAAGTTCAAAAGAATACCTTAAAAATAAAATCTAACTTTATATACCACGATAGATAATTTCATGTGTTATTTTCCCCTTATGCAGGAGAAAAGGGAAAAGCTGAGGAAACCCAACACATTAGACAGAGATTATAACAGATACCAGCTAAGTATGCTACTTATCAATCGTGCTAGTTGAGTTTTCCAATTACCAAAATTCCTCCTTCTTGCTCTCTGCTGCTCTCACAGCTCTGATGGAATTTTACAGGTAGCCTCCTCCTCAAGGCTGTTATGGAAGCTGGTGCGTGCACATACCTGTGTATGTAAATGAAAGTATATTACACTTCTGTGACTGCACAAGGCTAAGCAACAAACTTCTATTCCTTGTGTCTTTTTGATGCCAGAATCCCCCCAAAATTCTATTTAAAAGGCTCTCAGAGTGCTAGAAATATCTACCCATTGCTTAAAGCCTTCAACTTGCTAGCCCTCTTCATATGCAGTGCTATGTAGCACCCCATGGTTCAGACTTGACTACAGTGTTTTATTTAGCAAACAAGAGTTCTTACACACATCACAGCAGTCCTTATCTGATAAAGCAAGGACAGCAGAAGACTTAGAACATCATCATTCACTCTGGAATGGTACATTCAGAAATGCTCATAGCAGCAGAAATAACGCTGCATCTCAGCTGCCCAGAGCCAGGAAGCACTTCAGAATGCAAATTCCTGCCATCAGAAAATAAGAGAGGCTTTGGCATTTCACCTGGAAGTGCTTTTGCTCACAGCTGGGTTCAGCTGCAAGGTGAAGTTTTCTCCAGTCAAAAAGAAAGATTTTGGTTTTAGTAACACAAGAACTCGATTGATGTGAACGTTCACTTACCCTGCCCGTGAAGCAGCCTTCCTCCACACCGTTCAAAGCACATTTACCAACAGAAGAGTTATTTTCACACCTGGCTGCTGGCATCTTATCAACAGAACGATTGAAAACAATTACCTAAAACCCAGTACATTTTCCTGCCCAGTACACGCTTCCAGGACGTATCTAGCACCTGCTGAAACCACAACCAATCTTTGTAACAAACGCACACAGCACTGACCATTTCATAAACATCTGATCTTTTCTTTTTAATCTCATGAAGCAACGCATATAGCGAGTCTTTTCCTTGACTGTAAAGGACAGCAGCCCCACAACATGACTTTGTATCAGAATACAGAACTTCATAAAGCTACAGGGGGATAAAAAAATAAATCATGACTTTTTTGCATAGACAACCAGTTTTGATCCTTTATTTTGGCGCTCAGAGCTGCTGTGAAAACTCCTAAGAGTTATCCTTCCAGAGCAGCAAAGTCAAAAGTTCAGTTACTGCTTTCAGGTTGTGTTGTGAACATAACACTTACAGGCCTATTTTCCAGGAAAAGAAGAGCGATGTTCTGATTGCTTCGCATTACTCACAAAAGAAAAAGTAAAAAACATTCTAGCTCTGTACAAGGTGACTGTTGAGAGTACTACTGAATGGAAAAAGATGAGCCAAGTTTGGCCCCAGGTGTCACTCGCAGCAACACTGGATGTGTAAGCCTTGCTTGATGCTCAGGACAGATTCACCTGGAGCGAGTCATTTTTCAAAGACAGAAGCCCTTGTTATTCTTGCTGGTAGTGGTATTGGTTATCAAAGGTTTTCTTCTTCCTGGTCTGAATATCAAGGAGCTAATTCCACCATTTGGGAAGCTTTGTATAAAAGCTGCTTCTGTAGAACGCACTCAGGTCCACAACGCAGAAGAATTGCACGGCACGTCCTGGCTCCTGTGGGCTGGCAGAGCAGAGTTAGCAGTGAACGTGCTACCAGCAGGGAGCTCAACAAACCCCCACAGGAAGGATGGGCTCAGCACTCACTGGATTTGCAGGACTGCTCACCAACCTTTGCTCAGGTTAGAGGAGGCACAGCCAGGAGACTCACAGAGGACACAGAAGAAAATTCAAAATCCAGTTTAAAATCATTGCATATTCTGTGCTGACAAGCAAAACAAACAAAATGAAGTGGACAAAAGTCTTGGAGATAACCTATCTGCCCCCAGTTCTGGCATGCAAGAGATATTCTAGATTACCACGGGACGTCACAGCTTGCAGAATCAACCAAAGGAGTAATAGCAACGATCAGTACCGTTACACTTGCAAGAAAATAAAATAAAATAAAAAATAAGGAGGACTTCTCCTCTTTCCAGTTTGTAATTCAGGCAGGAATCAAGAGTTCATGCTTTTATACAAGAGCAATAAAAAAAATTAAATATTTATTTTGAATAACAAGCTAAAATTCAAGCTGCAATGTTGGCAATGTAGATTTTAAACACAGATCACAAAAGCGTGCACAAAAATGTATTTGAGCAAAGAACAAAATAATACTAAGAATTATACTAAACAGCTGCTGATTTTAAAGAAACAAAAAAAGGCTTGTAATCACTATACAAAATATAAAATGTATTAAACACTACCATCCACAGAACAGAGGTTTATTTTAGCTTGATTATATTTAAAAATTATTTGTGAAGTTATTTATATAGTGAATTGTGAATGAATATCATACAGTAACCTCCTTTTGGTCTGCAAAACCTTTGCTGCACTATAGCATACCCAATCACATTGCAAAAGGATTATTTTTTTTTCCTTACCATCAATAAAGAAAATCATTGATAACACAGTAAATGTTGTCAGGCCTACAAATAATGAAATTAAAAATGACTCCTTCGACTCTGAAGCTATTTCCATGCAAAGTCAGCACTTGCTCGATTCAACAGAGTGCACTACACCAAGCAACGTCCGGGCTCATAGATGCTCTTGGTAAGACTAAACCTTACAAAAATAAAAAATGGAAATCAAAGATTGAATGTAGTCATGCAACCCTCCTACTACTGGGCACACCCACCGTGTCGCCTGTCAAATTTATTGCCTTTCCGGAGTATCACTGAAGGCATCAAAATTAGACTTATGATAAATACACATATAATGAAAGGACACAAAATGCTATTTGACACTACTACTGGTAATGTCTGTGCTACGTGAAAGCACCTTTAAAAAGAGCCTATGCGGCAAGAGATAAGTGTCTAAAGATTCAAAATGAATCAACAGTATTGGATAACAATATAATTCTCAACTCAGAAGCTGCCTCAAGATTAGGTGCATCTTCAGTTAATGTAACAGGAAAAAAAGGCAATGGATTTTATTTCATTAATTGTATCCACTCATGAACTGACCTAAGGCCACCAGATGTGCAGACACAACGGATTTTCTTTTCTTTTTTTTTTTTTAAACAGTTCTTTCAGTTGCAGGGTGATAAAGGAATAGACCTATTTAAAAACAAACAGCTATTTCATCTACATTAAGAGGTGGCCCCGGGCGTCGGGTTCACGTTCTGGGTGGCCACCTGTGGTGCAACTTCAATGATCCGTGGTTTGTCTATAATCCTGGCCATGCGGTTGCCCTTCTCTACAATGCCAATAATCCACGCTTGGTGGCCCTCGCCGTATTTTGGAGACTTGATCTCGGCACAGAATCGCGCTGCCTGTTCCCGCGGTAAGCAGATGAGAAGCCCTCCTGCAAAGACAGAAAGCAGAGCGTTCAGTGCCCGGCTGCACGGCATTCCAACTCGCTCCTGCCAAATTCCTACTCTGACAAGCACTCGGTGACTCCACGGGGTTCTGTCAAACTGCAGGACTCCAAGAAAGGATGTGCTGGAGGTCTGCGAGCTCCGGCTTTACAGACAGAAGTTGGTTGCTGAATTCGGTACTTGGCACGTACGCCATCCCAAATGCACACAAAAGATGCTGGCAGAAGGACACCGCACTGCCGCCAACGAGTGACATCGAGAACAACACCAGCACTGCGAACTTCCAGCAGAGGACTGCAGAGTGCCTCTGCAAGAAGTACATGCAGAAATGTTTTAGATAAAGGTCATGTTCAGACAGCTATAACCACACGCTGGGAGCAGCTGATTCTGCTATAATCCTATTGCTTTTGATGACATCGTTCATCGAAACAGAGACTGTTACAAGAGAGTGAAAGGCAGAAAACCAAACCCAGGCACGATCCTGAGCTCCTTCCGACAGTCAGTCCCTTTGACCCCTTTGCTAGAGGGGAACTCTAACCTTTTTTTTTATACCCTTTCCCATAAAATCTTCTCTTATAGAGACAAAAAAAAAGCATCTCTTCATAAATGCTTCTCAGAAGTAGCACAATTGGTTAGCAAAGTTGTTCAGTTAGCAAACTAAAGATCCTCTGCATTGCAAGACTCCCAAAGCACTGATGACTCTGCAAGCTGAAGTACCAGAGAATGAGTTGTACTGTCAGCCCTAGCACACACTTGCAGGAGGCACTGATCAAGTCATTACACATTTTGCTGCTGTCCTCTACTACAAAAAGTTACGTGCTTTCTGTGTTGCTTGGCTTTCCTGCCATTTATGCTTCTCTGCAGATTTGTGAAGAACTGCAAGGCAGAGCAGCAAATTCACCTACAGGTGCCTCATTAAACCTCCAAGTGGCACAGGCTACACACAATTGATGCAGCTCGTGTCTGTAATGTGCTGTATTCCAACAGAAGCAGCCTCCTGTAGGGAACATCCAAGTATTTCCCACTGGAAGACGTTTGGAGAATGCAGACAATAGCATAGATTCACCTCTAAAGGGAATTTGGGCTTGCTTACTCTTAAACACCATGATATCACCAAAATGTCTGTGAGCTATTTGACAGCCTTCTTGTTCAGGTGAAGGGCAGCAGATCAGCAGCACAAATTGTGCCAGTGAGCTCTGAGCCAGCCCTGGGCACAAAGTGCCTTATGCTGAGCCAGCCACTCCAGGCTTGGTGCCATCACCTCCTCCCCTGCTGCCTCGTGCCTCAGTGGCACATGTGCCCGAGGTGCTAAGATGTGCCCTTTATGTTTGCTTTTCCAAGCTACAGGGAAGGAGCAACTACTGAACAAGAAAATTTATAAGGATACGTGGACACAAAGTAATGTTTTTAGTTCTGTACAAAGCAAATGAGGGTGGCACCTAGAAAACAGAAAAGCACCTGCCTCTCTTACAGACCTCTGAACTTAACACCCAGCCAAAAGCAGAAACATTACTGTGTTACTCCAGAGGTAACAGACAAATCAACTGCAAAGAAATTACGTGCCATTCCCACGACAGGCTCTAAATCAGACTGAAGAACAACTCGTGCCATGTGCAGGCAGATCAGGGAAGAGGTTTATGAGCTGTAGTGCACGCAGTGCTAAGCAGGCAGAACTGAGGAGCTGAAGCGTAGCTGAGAAAGTACTAAGAAAGAGCAGAACAACCTTTAATGCCTTTTTCCCATGCAGTCCTCCTGCAATTTTGTATCACTTGTATGTCCACCCTGTTACCATTCCTAAGCAAGATCAGAAAAAACATGCCTAAATCCAGTTTCCAGCTGAAACACAATACCTCCCATCTCCTGGCTGCTGCTCACACCTTGATCCACAGCCCTTCAGGAAGGCTATGGGCCTATCAGCAGTAGGACTCGTCTGCGGGAATTACAATTACCTCTCTGGCACACTGACCAGTCTTATTAATCTTTTGCTGTTAATATTGCTGATTTAAATCGTACTGCAGGCAGGGAACGGTCTATAGAACACTTCAAAAGCACAGACAAGACAAAACTTTGCAATTAAGAGCTGATTTATAAACAGTTTATGAACCAAAGCTTCCTGGCTTGTGTCAACAGCTCTCCCATCGTCACACAGCCCTTCCTTTCTCTCCATTTACTTTCTCAAAATGCATGGAAACTCCGCATTGTTGAGATACCTCTACTACACTGAAGAAGCTGCCTGCCACCTGTTATCAGCTCCAACAGCAGAGCAGGACTGGCAAAAACACGCACATGCAAGAGTATCCCACACAGAATGTTTCTGTAACTTGTATCTGCCAGCAGTCTGTCTGACAAACAGTTAAGGTTTTTAACCACCTGACTGCAACTTTAACTGTTACCAAAGAGTTACCTAAAAGGGAGCACAGAATCACAAAGCACTGGAATTTACAGGAAACACACCATAAGCAGCAGTGCCTGGAGGACGGAACCGATGACATGAGATCTTTCCAACACTGACTTTTGTCAACAGGTGCCCAGCAAATGTGCACTGGGAAAAAAACAACAGTCTTAAAATCCATTCAAATTGTTTTCCAGTGCGTTTCTCACTGCCTGCCCACTCTGCTGAAAAAACATCTGTTCACAGATGAAAAAGCTACAGACAGAGAATTTCTGGAAGTTTAAGACAAAAGAGTAAAAATGCACATTATGTATTACAGTATGAACAGCCCTGAGCAGCCTCCCTAAAAGGCATCATACCAACTGGATATACAGGTACTATAGGGCACATACTTGCCTTTGTGTACATCAACTCTAGGACACGAAGCATGCCAACAGTGCTGAATGCTAACCAGCCACAGCAGCACATGTGTGTGCCCAAGCTGATAGGGGCTGCTGCAATGTGTCCCACTACGCAGTGCTGAGCACAAAGCCAACACACACACTGTATAGCTTTCAGACCACAGCTATCTCATCCAGCTCTTACTTGGCTGACACCACCTGCTAACAAATCCCTGCAGTAGTTTTTAACCCAGGAATGCAGTGCTATGATGAAATCCGTGTATGTGTTTCGAGGTACCCAGTGCTCACAAACAACCAGATGTGCCTCACTGTTTTATTCATCACTATCTATCTCTGCTGAAAGGTAAGCCAACTCAGAGTTTCAAAGGCACCTCTTACTCTCATTCCCAAGAAGGACTTGGAAGTTGGCTGTTCTCCTCTTTCAAGTACTCCTGCACTGTTTTTACACTCTTTTAGTGAAATGACAGCCTTGTCCCCAGGGTGCAAAACGAGTCACCAATCCCAAGATTCAGGCACTCAGTTTGCAGCTAAACCATTCCCAAGACAACTGCCACTTGGCTAAAAGAGCACCTTGCCTTTCCAGTTCTGTGCCTCAGCTATTTTTTAGCCTCTTTGTAACCTATAACAAATGCTCTGTATTCAGGGCAGGCAGCAGCATTACTTGCACACTGGTTACATGGATTTGTAGGTAGGAAGAACCTGTCTGGTGGTACCAACTGTATTTACAGCTTGCCAAGCAGCCATCAGACATTTCTGCTCTCAGCTGACTGAAGCTGGATTTAAACTCTTCAAAGGGTTCACGTCCTATATCCTATTACACATCATCTGAACTGCACACTCTCTGTAGGACAGAGCATCTGTTATAAACACAGATGGCCACGGAGAAATTGAGCAGATCACAGTAAGTCGTGTATTCACTAGGGGAAAAGTTTATAGCTCTCACTGTGAAACTCCTTTCCAGATCTTCAGACTGTTTTGCTTCAAGGGGCCCCCTCTGTCGGGTACTGCAGGGAACTTGGATAATACTTCTGGAGAGCAGGAAGAGGGACAGGAAAGGAGATAAAAGATAGATTTGTTACTGCATCTTTTTCATTTCCCCAAGTGAAAAACAATGACACTGAAGAAGAAAAACAAAATGGAACAGAAGATTTGAGGGGAAACTGAAATGTAGTGACTTCCAGCAGAAGATAATGATTATTCCAGTGGGCAAAGTGGCCTACGCTTACTAAGAAGACAACATTCAAACACAGCATCGGAAGATTTTAATCACCTGAAGACTTTAAATGTTCACCTGAAACAAACTTGACATTCACAGCCTGATTCCCATTTTGTGTGTACTCACTGCCACTGCTAAGTGGCAGCTTTATTCAACAGAAAACTCAAGAACTGAATGGGTCAGAGGAGAAATAACTTTCTTGCTGCTGCTTACAGTCCCTCCCATCAGGTTTCATATGCTTACAGGAATAACATCTGTGTTCTTGATGATCATGGACAGCAGCAGCTTCCCTCAGTGCCTGAGACCGGCCCACTCAGCACTCAGCTTCACACACTCATAATGAGAAACAAAAATACACCTCATTTGATGAGGAAACCTCTACTGCACGTGGCTTGGCCTTTCAAGAACACCATGCCAGCTCTGCTGAGATGCTCAAGTATTCACTGTTCTGGAGTTAATAACTATGAGAATAATAGGTATCAAAATAATTCAGAACCATCACTGACTTTCAACTGCAAAACGTTCCAGATGCCAAACACAGCCATGGTTTCCATAGAAGTGTTTCATAAGAAAGGAGAAGGCATTCAGAACAGGATGGTAGTTTGGAGATTTGGCTGAAAAACTTGACTGTGAACAGCTCTATGGCTTATGCTCGTTAACTTGATCATAACTCAAAGCAATCATGACCCTGAATGCAAGTACAGCATTTGTACATTGGAAATGTTCTTATATCCTTCCCTTCAAATCCATGTTAGAATAAGGGAGGTGTAACTGTCACCTACCTGAAGTCTCTGGACAAGTCCCATGCATAAGGCCAAACATGTTGCCACAAGCCTTACTGACTGCAGCCATCTTAGCAAGAACAGGAAGGTTATGAATAACAAAGGACACCTCATTTCTCTGCTGCTTGGCAAGGTTTTGTGCATGCCCCAGAATTCCAAATCCTGTGATGTCCGTAGCTGCATGTGCATTGAAAGTGTGCATAAGTCCAGCAGCTTCAAAACAGGGAGAAAAACAAACAGAATTAAAAATAGATAAATAACTCAGGGAAGAAGTATTAAGGAAAGCAGTGTTACGGCAGCATTGTGCACAGTCTGAATGTACACCTGTAATTTGAAATAAACTATATAGGTCTCATAACAAAAAACAACAAAAAAATACCCATCCCAAAACTGTATCTGAAAGGAACTGGAATGTAACCAAAACCACACGCAGCCTTTAGGAAAATTCCATTTGTATTTAAGATACTAAACGATGCTGAAAATGGAATAATGAAGTTATATTTACGAGCACGCCCTATTAGGCATGCACTACTTGTTTATATTAGCAGTCCACAATAACGGGGTTTGCTCCAGTTTCAAACTTTCCCAAGTTGAGGGTGATAGAGTCTTTAGATTCTGAGTTCAGCTTTGCTCTAAGGGCAAGAACAAGATTCATCCTGTAGCAGTTTTCCCCACATCTGCCTTCCCTGACAGAAAAATAAAATAAGTCACACCGGAACTTAAGCTCTGGACACTTAGCTTAAGAGCTTGAGAACAAATCCTGCAGTTCATGGGGGGGAAGGAAGAAGAGCTGGAGGATGGACAGGCACAGGCAGCCCTAAGCCGCAGCCTCCCCACCTATGCATTCGTGAAATTCTTGGACGAGGGAAACGGCCTCAAGTTGCACCAGGGGATGTTTAGGTTGGGTATAAGGAAAAACTTGACAGAAAAGGTCGTTAGGCACTGGAACAGGCTCCCAGGGTGGGGGTGGAGCCACCATCCCTGAATGTGTTTAAAACCCGACTGGATGTGGTGCTCAGGGACAGGATGTAGCAGTGGGCTGTTAGTTAGGATAGTGTGGGTAGGTTGAGGTTGGACTTGATGATCTTGAAGATCTTTTCCAACCTGAGCAGATCTACGACTCTATGATTTGCAACTACAGAGCCCTGGGTACGACTGAGGCATCTCTGCATGCAGGACAATAGCTCCAGTTCTGAATATGTAAGCACTGTTAAAAATGCCTGACAGAAGTGAGGGCAGAATGTTTTGCCTGTCTTTGTTGCATCCCAACACATCATCAGGACTGAGTTACCTTCCACAAGGCAATCCTGGTCACTTATTTTTCCTGGAAGATTTTGTAAAAGAATGAAAAACCAGAGGGATGATGTAATAAATACCAAATGAGATCTGAATAAATAGAAGATATATTTAACTATCCCCGTTCGTTCAACTGAGAAGGAAACATCTAATTTAGTTCTTGGCTTATCTAAAGATAAAGTCAGGTCCTTGTGACTCCTGCAGGCACAAAAAAATAGAAGAGAACAAATCCAATATATTTCCCTTTAAAAAAAACGTACTAATTCACTCTTGCTGTTACACACAATGCTCACATGAGTCATAATCATCTCCAGCAGCATTTGTGATTTTGCTGTATAATTAAAAGAGGGCGTTTGATTTTAATTTGCTTGCTTCACAAACACTGAACAGCAGAAAGATGTGGCAGAAGGAAGTGATAACACAGTTGTGCCACATTTCCCCACGGCAGTGAAATGAAATTAAGTATGGAATTTGGAAAAAAAAATAACAACAGAAAAACAACCCCCCCACAACCCTTCCCCTCCCACAGTAGATATTCCTTCTTACCTGTTCTGTTCAGCCTTGCCATATTCATCATTGCTTCCTGGTATGCTAGTTCTACATCTTCCTGTGTTACCACTAGCTTGATTTTGTTCCACTTTTCTGGCTAATGGATGAAAGTGAGACAATTTGCTTAGGTTTTTGTCTACATATATTTTAAAACACATTCTTATTACTGAAAATTCTAATGCAAAATGCACTTGTATTTTTAAACCTCAGCTTAAGAGGTGCTGAAGCCCCCTGTATGTGCTTTACCCTGCTTGTACCCATCTGAAGTTCATCTAAAGACCTATGAAGCTCTTAAGGACTTCAAATATTGCTCTCAGTGGGGTGGAATAACCTACTATAGGCAAACAACTCCTTCAGCACAACTCTGTGGCTTGAACTCTGCAGCCAAATAAAAATAACTTTTTTGCTGGATGTTGAAATTTTTCATCTCCGGTTTGTTTGTTTTTAAATATATAGTTCTTCAATTCACATCTGGACCCTTTGATCAAGAAAGGCCACTGATATCCAGAAGTCTAGCTCTCAAGGATGCACACTGCAGCAGGATGTAATCACTCCACTGAATTAGGATTAAGACAGTTTCAGAAAATTTATTTAGTTTATTCAACACATCCTTCCAGCCCTGCTCAAATCTCACGTGGTTCATGCCTTCACCGTGTGCTAAGCAACACTTCTCATCCCAAAAGGCTCTCATGATAGTTTAGGAAATGGTACCTTATAAAGAGCAATTGTTTTGTTCAATGCTGAAGTAATTCCAGACCCAGAAGGAAACAAAGCAACCATTTAACTGTTTAGATCAACACCACATACTACTTGAACTTTCTTCCTTTTGCAAATAAAATAAAATTACAGAGAACTGGAGAAAGAAAGACTTTTTTTTTTTTTTTTTAGAGCCACAAAGCCTATGCTGCTATTGCAAAGCATAGATGCATTAAGAAATTCTTACTTAAACAAAGTTGGAAAAACTGCTGAGAATTGTTGTATGATGCTGCACTGGCATCAAAAGAAGCTTGTCAAAGAGGATCTTATCCTTAACAAATGAGAACTGAGTTCTAGTGGTGTAAGAAGGAATCCAGAAATGGAAAGAAGGGAAAGAGGCTGGTCAACCAAAACAGATCATTTTTAAAAAGACCAAGGAAGCACAGAAGTAAGATCAGGGTTTTCTAAAATCAGGTTGAACTTGGTTTGACCAAGTAAGGAAAGCATGACTATTACACCTAGGACAGAACAGAGATTATTCTTATTTCTGGTATGACTGAAAAACCTGAACAGTCATTTTATATTAGTTTTCAAATAATGCTTTCAAAACTGACCATGGAATGGGAACAGGTCAGGTAGGAATGGAAATCGCAAATAAATATTATTCATGGTGAAAGCAGGACTCCAGGCTGGGAGGGCCACAAACACAGGCAGGCTGCAAATTAGAAACAAAGTACTCCCATTATGATATCACACCATCAGATATAGGCACAATGGGATTAGCAGACAAGAAACAAAGCCAGAACGTCCACCCAAAAAACTTCAGAAGGCAAGTTCAGATAGACCCTTCCTGTTTGGAAGTCTACCATAGCAAGGACTAGCAAACCTATTCCAGAAGGGCACATGGAAGCAACAACCCCTTCATGCTGTCCAGCTGGAAGAGGCAAAGGGTTGCCAGTTCCCAGCTGCTGACTGACTAACCACTGCACATGAGTAACTTGGTAGCCAAATTCACACAGCTTCATCACCTCTAGCACATCCCTGACTGTGCTCCCCTATAGAGCCCTGCTCCCTGCAGCCTCTTTACAGCTTCCTTCATTTTCATCCTACAGCAGCTGCTGCCAGCAACTTAACTGGGGCTTGACTGCAGCAATGCTGCCAGTAACCAAACAAAGAGGAGAAATCCTGCCCGTGTTTGGATCATCCTCTCATTAAAGCAGCTCTCATATGGCTCTTGCCATAAATCATCCTTTAATTAGTCACCAGAACTCACTCACTACTGCTCTGTTTATTTTTCATTTCTTCCCTTCCAAATTCGTTTTGCAGTTGCATATCTCCTTACACCTTACTTTTCCTTCCTGGCCTAGGGATAAGCTTACAGTACTACGTACCCTCTCCCACATTCTTTTCAATACAAAGTCAAATTCCACCCTGAAGCTTGATTTACAGGTGGGTTTGAGATGGCTAAGTCTAGTTTTATTTCCCTTACTCTTTCACAAGACAAAGCTAAAGAAAGGGCAGCACTGATACTCAGAAATTTTCCACTACAAGCAAAGATATATGCTGTTTACTGTAATAAGAAAATTGATTTCCTTCTGTCCCCATTTTTCAGACCAGAAAGTGTTTCTGGTTGACAGTCAAGGAAATTACAAGTACTTGAAATATGTGGAAATTCAGAATATTGTTAATTTGCAAGTTGGTTTGTCAGTAAAATAATAGATATGTAAAGGAGTGAGATTATGGCCACACTACAAAACGTGCATCTTGTTTAATTTGATTTTCTTATCAAGATTATCTAGAGCTTGATCCTTGTATCTGATTGGAAAATGCGGGATTCTGCAGAGGCCAAGAAGACTAGGTCATACCCTGGCCATTTTTGGGGAAACTTTACTTATCCGGTTGCCCACACTTCAGATTCCAGCTAAGGTTTAAGCTGGTTCCCTCGCACTTCTGCTAACACAGGTTTTGGAATTAAAATCCAGACTAAATGGACTTCAGCTCATTTCTCTGCCTGTCCACTGGCTCAGCAGTCCCAAGAGCAGAAAAGAAGCATTAAAAGAAAACATAAACTGAGCAGCTATAATTCTGAAGACATGTTCTGGGAGCCAGACAACATAAGCAGATGCCAATTTTGCAGTCACTTTTCAGTTCAATAGTTACATTTTTGCCTGAAGTAACAGATGGAAATACATCTACATACATAATGCAGCCAGTATCATTCCTACTGAATGCACAGGGTAATACATGTGAAAGGTAGAGATATTTCTGCGTACACAAGCAGAAAGCCTATGAATCCAGATAGCAGCCTTGGCCTAGCTGACACCAATAAGCTTTTGCCAACTACTTTGGCATGTGCAACAGGGCATCATTTTACCCAGGGTGCTAGTCTGTTGTACTGTTAGTCACCAACTCAGTTTATTACAGCAATGCCTGAGAAGTGGCTAAGAATTAGATAGGTTCACTAAACACAAAATGGTAAACTGTCTTGCTTCCAGAAGAGCTTTACGTGTAAGAAGAGAAGGCTGACACAAACACAAGGAGAAAGATGAGGAATGATTCTCTATCATTCCTGGCTGAGCGCTCGATAAACTCTTCGTACTGAAAAGTATACACTGTGCTTTTTCATTCTGAGGTTTTGAGGGAATGGGGAAGGTCACCTTTACCTCCTGCCTCTTTTCCCCTTTTTGATTTTGGCAGTGTACTCACAATATCTAGCCACTGGTGGACAGCTACAGCCACTTGTGTTCCCAAGGGTTTAGTTAATACAAGCACATCTCCTGGCACTGCATTGTCTGGCCTGAAAGCAAAAAATTCATATATTAATTACAGAGTGAGAGTCACACTTTATTAGGAATAAGTGCTGATAATTAGATTTTCACAGACCCATGTATCTTATTGTTCAGACCAAAAAAAAAGACTAATTGCCGAATTACCCTTTGGGATTCATTGCCAAGGGGTATCACTGAGCAAAAACGCTGCAAACTTACTTAAAAGTGCTAATCCTTCCTTCTTGGAAAAGAACAACACTTGCAATCAGACAACACAAAATTACACCTCTTCTTTCAATGTACTGAAGATGTAGTATAGAATAGTGGAGGAAAACAAGCAACTATTTTGCTTACTCAGGACATAAAATAAGCATCACCAGGATGATAAATAAATTCCTTTGTACAGTGCAGCATGCCACAGTGGGACATTCAAGATCAGCCACTGTTAATCAGGCAGAATGATGTAAACACAGCAACTCTCCAGTTCTCTTTAGCAATTAGGAGGTTAACTGGGAGATATTTATACATGCATTTTAAACACTGATAGATATTTATATGCCACAACTGTCTTCCAAACATTTAAAGGTTAGAAGCTTAATTCCCCTGTCAAAAGGAGAACAAGACCAAATGATACAGGGGGAAAGCAAAAGGACATGCTGCATGAAAAAGCAAATAACAGACAGAAGAGATGTGGCATCTGATCAGTGCTAAGGACAAATGCAAAGAAGAGAAGGTACTGCTTTACTCATCAGGAGACAGATCATAACACAGTGTTTGAAGGATTTTTACTGTATCCTGTTACACCAATGCCTTTGATTGTTGAGTGATTTAACTTACATTATAAATTCATTAGGCTGACAGACTGTTGTGGCCACTCCTCCTAAAACAATCCAGGGATTTAACACTGTTTGGCCACCAGTAACAGATGTTCCTGCCTCTTCTGCTGCATCTTTGAAACCCTGGATAATTAGAGGCATCACCTTGTCTCTTTCCTAGAGATCAAAACAGAAGTCAGAGTTCCATACACAGCAGTGCTAGTCATTTCAAAACTGGCCTATGGCTTTAATCACTCAAGTCAAATCCCCTCATGGCAAAAAGCTAATGACAGAAAAGCCAGCCTTGGGAAGAAGTCAGCCTGCAGAAACCACACGTCATCCCACAAAGCTCTGGTTTTACAGTTCCCTTCAAAATGCTGAAGAAACATTCTCCAAAAGGTCATATAAAAGTAGAGAGTTCAGAGAGCTCTGCAAACTCAGAACAATCATTCTGCTATTGTAATCAAGTACTTGCAGCATACTGCAATAAGGCAAAGTTAAATCAAGCTGAGTTTGGCCTCCACTAAACCTGTAAAATTTCAACTTAGTTTCTTTTAAGAATGATTTTTTTTTTTGCTAGAGCAAATAAACATATGTGCTAGTAACTTCCATCAAATAGAAAAAATAAATGAAGAAAAAAAGGACCTATTTCAGTTTCTTCTGCTGCAAAGCTGGCATAAGGAAACCAAAAGTAACTATCCAAATTACAGATCAACTGATAATCAATTCCTGCCTTGGAGCTCAGTAAACAGGAGCACAGACTCCATTTCTGTGGGAATCATAAAGGAGAAGTAGAGTATGATACCACAGAAAACTGAAGGTTTAGCAAAAAATCTGAGACTTTATGAGGCAAGAACTGAGGAACTGACTAAACCGTCTCTTCTTTAAAAAGGTTCAGAATTTGAGGAGAAAATACACTAAAGCTGCATCCATTCTAAGTATTTATAGTTGTTTGGGTCCTTACTTCAGAAAGGGATACCCCAAATCTTACCCTGTCTGTCATTTTATTGCTGATTCCAAGGAGCATCAACATGTTGTCGCATTCCGTGACCCCCATGGCATAAAGGTCACTTAAGACATTGGCACATGCTATCCGTCCCTGAAAAAGAAAGAAGAAAGGAAGAAAGAAAAAAATCTGCATAAGTTCAGACAGTTTGGATTCAGACAGCTGCTTATTCTACTGGTTCCTCAACTCCTGAAATCCATCCAGAGACATGGTGTAATCCGTAACACGCAAAGTAGCCATGCAGAAATGCAGACACCAGCTCCTTTGCCAGGTAAGGAGAGAACTCGTAACAGAAGCTATGGTGCATTAATTTACAGCTGCAAGGAAGCTCATCTGAGAAGTGAAAAGTAGTTTCTTCTGAACTGAAGTACACAGGAGACAGTGACCTGGATGAGAAAGCCACCCCTGAGACCACGCTTTCTTTCAAGTTCCCAGGACTCTTCCTTCCAGAGGACACGGCTTGCTAGCAGCACACAGGCCCACTCAGGTGCTTTTCCTGTTAGGAGGTCACTAACGAGCTGCCTACAGAAGGCACACATGCTCACATCTCCCACATGTGGCCCTGCTGCCACTAAGGAGCATGCACAGCTGCTGAGATGATGCATCAGTCTGTCCCCCATCACCTGTATGGTGAGAGATGTGCCTACTCTGTCACTTTTTCAAGCAACAGGGCAAGGCTGAATTTTGCTACGACAAATACACTTGTATTAACTTCTGTGTGAGCAAACATCACTAACAAAACTTTGTTCAAGAGACCCTGCCTTCTGCCAAAGATTCCTCTAAGAAATCTCAGCACTGACAGGACTGAGAGGGGTTCACTTGGGTGACATGAGCTTAACTTCTCCAATTTTGCTAAGTTAATGGATCTGAGTTTCTCAACAAGTCAGGTTGTGTTGGGTTATAAACCCAGTAAAAATGAGACATCAAGTGTCCTGATGAAGACACACGACTTTCCAACACAGGATGTGTCTTTAGGGATGGGAAATGATTTTAAAACACATATTCTGTTTTGTTAATCTGGAGGACTCCATGCATTTTGTCTAAAGCTTCAGGTTTACAGCTGCAAAACTCTAATTGACATCTGGTTCTGTGATCTTAAACCTGTGTTTTTCATAAAGTTCAGAGGCAATGTCATCACGATAAAAGCAACGTGCTTATTCAACACCATGTGGGCAACAGAAATATGCTTTAGTTGAAGACAGATTTATGGGGCAGAGGAAGAAAAAGAAGAAAGACATTTACACACATTTCAACCACCTCCAAGACACTAAAATCTAATCACACATTCAGAGTTCTCTGCAATAATTAGTATTAGCAGGCAGTTGCTTTACTTTCTGATGACATGAAATAACATCTCCGAATCACAATTAAATATAATCCAGTTTTCATAAATTCAAGAGCTTCCAGTGGCATCAGGGGAGCTGCTTGTACATTTAGAAATCAGAATATGTTTTAGTAATTTATATTTCACACCATTACGAGAAGAATGAGCCACAGACCTCATAGCTTGATGGATATTTGCTGCTACACTTCTGGATGTTTACGAATACTAGAACCTGTTGTTTTCCTTTTTTGGAAGGGGACTATCAAACCATTCTCCACTATCTTCAGTATTTATCAAACCAACTGCTGGTTTACGCCCTCTACGGAATGACAGATAAGTTTCTAAAGCCACACTGACAACAGCTCTGTATTCTCGTGGTCCAAGGTCAGTGTGACGTTGCTTTGCCAGTTGGCAATTCCATTAAGGGAACTTGGACAGTGCAAGTCACAAGTCCAAAGCAGCACAGAGAACAACGCACAGCTTGTGAATACTGATAAACGGAACGGGATTCACAGATGGGTTATACCTAAGCACATGACTCACTGAAAGACAAGAACCCACTGGCAGGAGTAAAAGCTATAAGGGCAAAAAAAAAAAAAGGCCTATCAGCCTCCTGTCCTCAGTGTTCAGTGAAGGTTCTTAAAAGAGCACCAAGAAGTTCCCTGTAAGAGAAAGGAATGGAGCCCACCCTCACATCAGCCAGTTCCCTGCTGCTGTACTCCAAAAGGCCCCTATAGTGCCACAAGGGGGACCAGTACCAGTCCTGCTACTGGATCCCTTATACCACTGAGCCTAATTTCCATTGCTTTCAACTTTTCCAGTCTCAAGTCACATAAACTGAAAAGCCTTATGGTGGATACACGTTTTACAGGCGTGCATTCTAGTGATACTTCAGACAACACAAAGCAGGTGCTCTCAAGAACAGAGCTGAAGAAAAAGGGTCAGGAGAGATGTAGGCTGGCAACAGGGAAAGCAGCAGCTGGAGAAACAGGGCAGCAGCAGCCTGTCCTGAAATGCACAGGTGTGTCCAGAGCAGCCTGGATATGAACTCAGAACTCTTTGAGTCTCACCATCCCTCAGCTCACACAATTTGCTAAGGGTTTTATGAACAGCTGTGTTTGCCTCTCCTTCAAATCATGCTGGTCCACAAAAGAAAAAAAGGCACCATGTGAAATTAAGAACGAAAACAAAGGACCTGAAAGTCAGGAAATGCTGAAGTTACAGCTGATGGTGTCTGTGGATCACAGACTGACTAACATGCAATCACAGGTGCTGGACTAAGGCCAAGTTTACATTCCACTCCTGTCACACTGGCCTAAACCTCATCTGCACACAAACCCTCTTTCTCTTCTGCATTACCTCAATCCCTTTGTATCCCCAAGGGAAACAACCCGTGTCCTTCACCATAACCTTCTTATGCCTTAAAAACTTCTGTTGCAAGGCAAGAAAAGAGTTTCTCAGTTCACTGAATTACAGAATCGTAGGGGTTGGAAGGGACCTCTAGAGATCAAGTCCAACCCCCCTGAAGTTGCAAACTGTTCTCCAACAAGATGGGTTTTTCCCCCCATGTAGTCTCTGCTTAAGCAAACACCTGATGCTAAAGCAAGTCACTTGAGTTAGACTTCCAAAGGAAGCCCAGCAACTATGTACTCTAGGAGCTAGTCAGAAATCTTGGTTGCTCAGTTTGCAGAAAGAGAGCTCAGCTGTAAATAAAAGGAGCTACGTGCATATACACGCATGCACAACACCTGGTCAAGCAAGCTGAAAAAAAGTGAGTTGGCCCCAGTCTCCAACTGCATGGTTCAAACCTACTGAACAGGTCTCACAGAACAGTCAATAAAACAACAAAAGAACATGCAATCTTAAAAAGTAAAAGCATTCTCTAATGCAAAGTAATCAAATTCAAACTACAGGAAACACAGCTCTTAACTTTCATTTAGGCAACATTTGTTGGAGAGTTCCTTACAGCTTTACTAGGACCTTTTAATGTTTGTTTCCTCACTATCAAGGCTCAGTGTTCAAGTCAATGCTGATCACTACCCCACAGCACCACAGAGGAATGAACTACCATGAATTAAATGAAACACAGACACAGAAGGAACCAAAGTCAAACAGCATGTGAATTCTGACAAGTAACTTCAACTCATTCATCTGCAAGTGAAGAGACTACAATGGGAAAACTGGAGTTCACAAATCACTCTGAAGTTGCCAGGTGCTATTACCAACTCCTGTCATTTAGGCCTTTCCAGCTGTAATGTGTTACCTGGTTATTTCAGAACCTCCAAAAAAGCAAACTACTGTGAGGTTCTCTAAAGCAGAGCTCAATGTCTGCTGCTCTGTAGCTCCCCTTTGGTCCTTTTTCAAGCCAAATCTCACAGAACAGTTGGAGGGAAATTTAAGTTCAGCTTTCACCTACAGCCAAAGTACTGCAGCACTCGTGGCTGACAGGGAAAGGACTGCAGGATAAAACAGTGCCCTTCCCTTTTCACTTGCATTTAGCAAAGACCCTGAATGCAGTTAATCAAAAAGTTACTGCTACATATCTAGAAAAAGAAAAAAAATGGTTGAAATTGCCATCAGATAGGTGATGATAAACCAAATCAACAATATATTCAACTAACAATTCAGTTTAGCCAACTTACCATCATATAAGGATCATCCACAATAGGATAAATATAATCTGTTGTCTGAACCAACGACAAACCTCCATGTCTTAATGGAATAACACAAGTGTCCATCCCAATTCCTGCAAAGAGAGAAGTCCATCACAGAGGTGAGTAACTTTATCTTGTCTGTTGGTCCTTACAAGAGACCTTACAGAACGTTTCTGGGCTATACAGCTCCCAGTACCTCCCCAGCAAAGGCAACAAATTCCTTCTTCGGGAAAGCATGTTACACAAGTGAAGAAGAACAGGCAAAGAACGAGAACTCCTGACCAGAACAGAGCAGAGGTGTAAAGAACTGAAAGCAAGAATGAAACTACAACGTTTTTCAGTTTACTGCAGTACAATGAAGTGCACTCCTTTTAAGAATGTGTACGCATGTTAAAAGTTAGGAGAACTCTATAAACAGTGCTGACAAAAGTAAATGGGGTTTCCTGTCACTCCCAACTCAACAAAAACAAGGTGACAGTTTTAAAAGGGAGCAGTCTCTCATAAAGAGCACTTCCTCACTTCGGGTGAGACAAAAAGCACCACAAATCACAGTGAGGTCTTTGGTGAAAGAGGATTCACCCAGCTGGAGATCCTGCAACAGCGTACCCCTCACCTTGCTTCTGAGAGAATGAAAGGCAGAAAGCTCACCTGCCACACAGGGAAGCACTTGGGAAAACAGCAATACCACAAATGCAGCCTTCCCTAACCGTGGATACTTCAAACAGAATAAGCAATATTAAAACCTCCAGGCACTTGCTGTGATGTAAGAGTGTCTACAAAAGTGACAGGTCTCAGAGCAAAGCACACTAGCTGCCCATGCCCCCTGTCGATTATCTGTAGCCTTGCAGCAGCAGCAGGTAGCCTGCCTCCTTCCCAGGCTGACAGCAAGCTGCCTGGCACCACTTTGTATACCCAACAGGGCAGGGCTCTTAAAAACAAGAACTCTTCAGGGAGCAGATGTCACACAGCATCTTTCCACCAGGTACTAACAAAACATGCTCCTACCAAGAGCTCCAAACAAGCATTTGGCAGCATCCTGCCCAGGAACAGTCAGCTACTGTCATCTGATCTCCTGCTGAGGGCATGGAGCAGAAGGCCTGCAGCACGGAGCTGCAGAGGCACAATGCCTTGCCTCAGAAAACAAGG
This sequence comes from Cyrtonyx montezumae, assembly GCF_038088225.1. Classification (NCBI taxonomy): domain Eukaryota; kingdom Metazoa; phylum Chordata; class Aves; order Galliformes; family Odontophoridae; genus Cyrtonyx; species Cyrtonyx montezumae. The sequence goes on along the minus strand of NW_027072034.1, from coordinate 154,911,909 downwards.
GATACTCAGAAGCAGTCATTTCAGGCTGCTCATCCTCTGCTTAAGCTAGCAAGCCACGAAGCATGATGCTCAGCCTGTCCAGAGAAGAGCATACAAGCAGTTAAAGACGACGGGCTCACACACACAGCCCTCAGTTCACCTTTTCGTGTCATAACATTGCATGACTGACTTTGTGAAGTTTCCAACACTCCAGCAGAAGCACTGCTTGACAGTCAGGCACCACGGGCCTTCAGGTTACATTTATGTTCCATGCAAAACAAATAAAATAACAAAGAGGGCTGACTGCAAATAAGAAACTACTCAAAGAGATGACTGAAAACAGTGACCTGAAGGTCTGTACCAGTTCAGGGAATTACTAGCAAACCTGCCATTTCTGACCCATATATACTCACAGCCACAGGTAAGATTGCTCTGGGTAACATCACTCGTAAAAAGGAGGGATGCTGAGCCCCTAAGAGGTAATTTCCCCTCTGACTGTCCCTCAAAAGAACCGTGCATACCACAAAGGCCGCAAAGTTACCTGTCTATCCCTTGTAAGCAAAAGGCAGTAGAGGCAATTAACACCTAACTTACCTAGAGACAAGTTTATTTAAGGGATGCTCACACTGAAAATACCTGTTTAAGAGATCTGATTTCTCCACCTTCCAGTTCTGAGAGATTTCCTCTTATATAATAACATACTTGTGTATTGATGGCACTATTTTGCTTTTTACCCTTTCATATAGCTGGACAAGAAAAAACTATTAGTAATTCCATTACTCCCTAAAGCCTGTAAGTTTACAAGGAAAAAAAGCTACAAAATTAAACCAAACTATTACTGAAATTAGAAATTTGCCAAAATGAAATGTTGCTGCGAATGATATTTACTTAGAGAAACTTAGAGATACTTAGAGAAAACACACATAAAAGGCAATGTAGGAATAAAAGAAACAAGAAGTGTCCCTCGTTAGGCAACATTAACTTGTAGTGCCACCCCACTTTGACACACAATTACTGCTTTGATATTTCATAAAAAGATTGCTATTGTCTCAGTAGGAACACGGGCCCCTACTCATCTCTCATTGAGTTCAATACAAGAATAATGGTTTGCAACCTGTTACTCTGCTAATAGGTAATTAGCTACATTAAAATTATTTCAAATAATGCTACTGGATACTAAATTGACAATCAACTTCTAAATAAATACTACACTTGATATTCCTAAGTTGATGAAAATATCCATTCTGCATTACAAAGCAGAGATGGACTACACAGGGTCGAGTACATAGGCAAATAGAATATAAAATGTCATAAACACACTACATACATTTATCTACATCAATATTAGGTACAGTAGCTGGTATCAAAATACCTACATTTGCCCTGCTCCCCATGTAGGTAGCTTGTGCAGGTTGTTTTCCCTTATTGCTTGCATCACTGTGCAAATACCAAAGAGAAAGCGAAGCTGGCAAGAGCACAGATCTTGGGAAGAGCCCTTCCCAGGCAGCTTCTACAGGTGAGCAAAAATTAAGAGTGGGGTACAACGAGAGGACTGAAAGGAAAAAAATCAGAGCTGTGAAACAATCCACTCCCAGTCCCTCACGTTCTCTGCCCTGGGAATGAGGGGAAGGGAAGGGAGGTGGAGATTTCACCTTTAAGTCAACTAAAGTCTGTTCATCTCATAGATTTAAGAGGCCAGTGTATTACTTTAATGCTCCAGACAGTAACTGAAACTACTTGGGTTCGGACAGCATCTACTGCAAAGCAGGAGGAGGAGACCAATTCCTAAGCCTGTCCCTGTCGCTCTGGCCATTCCTGACCATTTTTTGTTCGTAGTTGAGTGCACTGCAGGACATTCAACAATATTGTTCTGGTATCTCAGATGCCAAGCAGATTAACTCTTCAGATTTCTGGACAATGTGCATGCATTACACAGCGTGCAAATCTCAAACATTAAACAGCAAATGAGAACAAGCCACGACACACACAAAACAGGCAGGATCACATGCAACTGAAGGAGCAACTACTTACCCAGCCTGGGCATAACTGCCCCCAGGAACTGTTCATCTTCCTGAAAATGGTTTTCTTGTAGAGATTCAAGCAGCTTCTGTAAGACATCCTGAGGCACTTTACAGCCCGTGCCTTTCAGTTCTGTGAATCGGGTCAAGCGGAAGCTCTTGTCCAGTTCGAAGCTCTCTGGGTTAAACGTCTCCCGAACAGACATGGTTCTCTCCCACAAAGTGCTGGCCTTTCCCTCCCCAGAACAGTGGTATCAGTCTCTCTGCTGATCAGTCTAATTGAAAAAATTGGGAACATTAGAAAATCCCAGGACCTGCAGTACAACAGTATTCTGTGTAGAGCAAGTTAAAAAGACAAAAGTGCAAGAAACATCAGCTCCCAAAGCACTGAGGTTGATCACCAAATGGAAACGTGGGCCCTGATCCCGCAACACGTTCAGCAGAGACATCTATTTGTACTCAACACAGTGCAGGACTGTAGTTTCAGCCATTAATATATTAACCACGCAAGTAAGACTTTCCAAATAATGGCTCAGCAATCAGTTCTGATGTAAGAAGCTGAAACTCCACAATACACCTGTTCTCCTTGGGGGAAAACATCACTGGTGTAATGTTGGTACATGTAACAGAGGAACAAAGGCTGTATGTAGTCAGCTTGCTTTACCTACAAACATGCTGTTTTACCTTTTAGCATGCTCACAGACATAAGAACACTGAAACATTCCTGGCCCCTCTAGCCCTTTCTTAACGTTACCACAGGATACTGAGAATACGAAATTGGCCATCAGACTGGTAATGTAAAAAGACACTGATGCAACTCATTTAATAAAATTCTTAACAATGCACGTCTAATTTTAGAACGTTTTTCCACTCTGACTCACATACAGCACAGTCCAAAACTAACAGAGGCCTAAGAGAAAGGCTGACTTCTAAACAGGAACGGATGGGATACAACACCATCCATCTGCCCCAGAGAAAAAGCTTTCAGGAATCCCTACAAGTGACAAGCACACCACGGTTTCCTAGAAAGCCAGGATCCTGCCTCGCAACAGCAAGAACAGAGATGGTTTCTCAGTGAGATGATCGTGATCTTAGGAGCTGAAGATGAAAAGGAAAAAAATGACAGCAGTATTCAATGAGTTCGACAGCACTAAAAGTAAGAAAGAAGTAAACCTATGTGCTGTGCAACCAGTTCACCCTATCCACTGCTTATTACTGTTGACATCAGTTACATGCACCTTGAAGTCCACCAGTTTGCTGGATATATTTTCTAAGTTTTAGGTAAGGAGCCCCGTGCAGGGCTTTCCCTCCTTTTCTGAGAGGCGTGGCACATCCTTACAACAAATCCCACAGCCTGGGCTCGGCTGGGATCCAAACTCAGTTACCCAGACGTGTCTTGGAAGAGCAATGAGTTCAGCTCATAATTGGAAGGCAGCAGCATGAGGCACTGAGCACTTGCAATAAAGAAAAAAAAAAAGATATACAAGCTGGAAAACAACAGAAAGCAGAGATGAGAGCTTTTCAAGTAGGGTTGGGCTGTGTGCTTTTTGTTTTTAAATGCTCCATTCCAATGGACTCCAGCAGTGTACAAGCAGCAGCAACGTATGCACTGTCCCACAGGGACCCCCGCGTTTCTGTGCTCAGCAGGCACCCCCTGCCCACTTACATGGGGAATCAATCAGAGTAGGTTGAAAAGACCACTAAAAGCATCTAGCTCAACCTATGCCCACCGACCTATCCCCACTGACCACATCCCTCAGTGTCACTTCTACATTTTCCTTGAACACCTCCAGGGACAGTGACCCCACCACCTCCCTGGGCAGCCTGTGCCAATCCCTCAACGCTCTTCCTTTTTTTTTTTTCTAATATGCCACTTGAATGTCCTGTGGTGCAACTTGAGGCCATCCCCTCTCATCCTCGTGCTGTAACCTCGGAGAAGAAGCCAACCCCACCTCCCCACAGCCTCCTTTCAGGCAGTGTAGGCAGCGATAAGGTCTCCCCTGAGCTTCCTTCTTCTCCACACCGCACAACCCTCTCTCCCTCAGCCCACCAGCCTCGTGCTGCACACCCCTCGCTGCTTCGCATCCCTTCGTGCACGCAGACGGAGCCGAGGCGCGGCCTACACGCTCCCATCCCACACCACGAGCAGCAAGACACAACCGAAGCTCAGCCACCCGACAGCAAAGCCTCAAAGAGCCAACAAGACTTCATCGAAAGCATCCACCGCCTCCTCCTAGCGAAAAGGACGCGGCTCCTGGAAGGACCCTCCTCGTGCAGCCCTCCCGCTCCTCCCCGGCTCGTCGCCGCTTGAATGAACCCTCGCTTTCCCTACGGAGCGCAACGATCGCCGGGTACGTACCGCTGAGCGGGCGCCGGGCACCGAGCGGGGCCGGGCGGCTCCGAGCGGCCGAGCGCTGCGGCGGGACATGGCTCGGGGACACCGCAACCCCGCGGGCGGGCAAGGCGAGCCGGGCCTGCTTTGTGCAGGGGGAGGGAGAGAGAGAGCGGCCCTCGCGAAGCAAAAGCGGAGGGGGAGGGAAATGAAAGATGTCGGCGGCTGAAACACGTAACCCTTCCGCTGCCGGCGCTCCCGGGGGCTCTGCAGCTCACATCCGCCACTCAGATCCCGCTCCCCCCCCCCCCTCCCCCCCCCGGGCACCTCAGGCGAATTCCCCTTTAAATCTCCCCGCCTCGCCCCCTCCCTCTCTCCCCCCCTCCCTCCCCAGGTCTCCCTCTTACCGGCTATCCTCCTCCTCCTCCTCCTCCCGCGAACGGGACTCCCGGCCCAATCCCACAATGCACCGGGCGCGCCGGGCTCCCTCAGCGCCGCCTGAATAGAAATGCCGCCACCGCCGGGCATGGGGGGGTTAAACCGCTTCCCCCCCCCCCCCCAGACACATACAGCCTCCCCCTCCCCTTCCTCCTCCTCCTCCTCGCTTCCCGCCCCCCGCAGTCCCGCGCGGGCTTACTGCGCATGCGCGCTCGCGCCCGGTTGGCGGCCGCGGCTCCGGGCACGTGCGTGGCTGTGGTACTGTTGAGAGCGGGGCGCGTGTGGGGTCGCTGCTGTGGCAAGGGCTGTTGTGAGGGGTGCCGTGGCTGGGGAGCCCCAGGCAAGGAGGCTGCGCCCCTCTGAGCGTTTGGGGTTGCTGTGCACCAAGAGTCCGTACCGAAACTCCGTCATAGCACAAGGGCCAGGAGAAGGCATCTGGGGAGGTTCCCGTGCTCTCCGTCACACGCTCCAGAGCTGATGCGCTGTTGTTTTCCCACCTCGCAGGGGATCTGTGCTGATCAAGTCCAATTTCCCAACCGACATGATGCCAAACTCGCATGGTTTTCCCTTAAACCTCACTTGCCAGGCAAGTTCTGCTCAGCAGCGGATGCTCCCTTGCTACGGGTTGCGTAGGGCCCCATTTTATAACGCAGAATAAGTTATTAAGGAAAAATAAATAAATAAAAAGGCAGCTAGCTTCTTGGAATTTGCAATTAAGTCCCTAATTAAGTAATTGCCCGTTTGTTCAAAGACTGCCTTTTGTGCAGCCGCCTTTGACAAACTCCTGCTTAAAAAGAAGCAGGAAGGGAAGGGAAACGAAAATGGTGCATTTCTCGCTTGGTTTTTAATTACTCTTTTTATCTGCAGCTCCCCACAAGTGCGGAGCTGAGCACCAGGAGCTGAGCTCCTTCAGGAGGTCAGTGATTGTGCAGTTAATTGATTTTTTCAGCCTCTCCTGTGCTTCTCTCTGATGTATTCCGTGCACAGATGTCTGCTCACAGAGAGCTAAAGAACATCGACCCAGTGTTGTTCTTGGATGTCCAAGGCCATTATGCCCTCAGTCTTCAGGTGGAGTCTGAGCCCACCTTCCTCCTGTCCTTTCTCCTCCTCCTTCTCCTCCTCCTCCTCTTTTGGGGCAGCACAGTGGGAAGCAAACCATTAGGGAGAGGTTCTGCAGCAGAGGGTGGTGGGCATCGAGTGTTCTGCCCAGGGCAGTGCCCTGAGCTGCTGGAATTCAAGGGACATTTGGACAACACTCTCAGACATAGGGTTTGGATGTGGGGTGATGCTGTGTGGAGCTGGGAGTTGGACTCAGCGATCCTTGAGGGTCCTTTCCAACTCGGGATATGCTATGGGGCTGGGCAGATATTTCTTTCATACAGCAAAAAACAAACAAAAAAGGGATTGAGATTTCCACGTGACACTAGAGCCAAAGGAGAACCAGCATACATGACAATTCACACTAAGACATGAAGGTGCCGTGATGCCATCCCGTGTTGATGGGAGGGAGGTGACCTCCCCATGGCGTAAGCAAAACTCAAAAGGAAAAGGGGAGGTGCAAGGAGCATCTGCAGGGTTCTGCACAGGAGAGGAGGGGGAAGCATGAGGTTGTGCTCACAGAGGTGATCTGCAGGGCAGGGATGCAAACAGCAGCCTCCTGCACACCAAAACTGAGTATGTAGCATTCTCATTAAATAATGCTTTTCCAGGATGAAACAAAAAAAGAATTAAAAGGCTTTTATTTTCTTTTTCCCCGCTTTTAAATGTGGATGTTGTGGGTTGTTTTTTTTTTTTTTCTTTTGGCATACAATTCTGCAGAAATTCCTCAAGCTGGAGTGGTTGGGTCCATTGCCAAGTGGATTGAGTCTGCTCTGCACACCTGAGGAGGTACAAAAATGTGGAGAAAACAAAGAAAAAAAGAAAAGGAGATAAAGAGCCCTCTGTGCTCCCAGGTGCTGTCAGATGCTGTCACACCACAGCCAGCTGCCTGCTGCTCCAAGCACAGGGGACCCCTTCAGCTTTGCAGGTGCAGCAGGTCATTCTCTTCTCTTTGATGGCACGAGGAAGGGCTGGAAGCAGCTCTGATGTCTTCCTGACTGTGCTTCTGACTGCTGGAGGCTTCAGGTTTGGTTCTGCACATCGGTGCCTTTCCAGATGAGCAGCACTTGAACTCTTCCCCCTTCTGTCCCTTAAATGTCAGCAGAAGTGGTTTATTTAAATGAAACAATACAATCTCACCATCCAAAGTTTGTAAATAAGAAATGGCAGCGACACAAGAGCATGAGAAAATGGAGCTGATTAAAACCAGGATAAGAAATGACACCAAAGATTTCCTATTTCACAGTAACATCGCTGGTAAAATTCTATCAGCTGATGAAACCCTGCTCGTGCTGAGCTCGACGTGCTGCAGATGACTTCTCCCACTGACGTGCAGGGTTGGTCGTATGTTTAGACATATGCATTTACTTAACAGTGACAGAAACAGGGCCCCGTGTGCTAAACAGACTCCAAGTCTGAGTGGGAATTGCTATATATCTTTTTTTTTCAGAGGAGAACTTTAACCCTGTTGTGATGACTGGGTTTCTCATATTGTGGAGCACGTTTCACAACACGGCACCTCGCTGCCATCCCTGTTTTGACAAAGCAAAGTTGGTGCTGCTGTCAGCTCTCCTCTCTCCACTCTCCTTCCTGCATCTCATTAATATGCAAGCGGCATTAAATCGTAATGATGTCAGCAGTACTCTCTGCTGTGCCTCAGTGCTTCCTCCTCTGAGCTCCAGGAGCAGATGTTTGCCACGTCTTTGTTTCTGACATCCAACGGGGACTTCGCCCCATTAATCTTCAATCAGGTGCTTTAATAGTCTCTGATGGGAGGTTTTATCAAAAGCGTTTGAAAAATCCAAATAAACGATACCCTCCCCTCAGGTTTTATTAATGTTTTCCATCCTGCTTCACGACAGCACAAGGAAGTGCCATTTCCTTCACGTTGCTGTGTTTCCACAGGCAGTACTTGTCCAATGATGCCATTTCCCAAATGCCATTCCCAGCAGCCAGATTTGGTGCCCCAGGCGTGTTCCAGCAGATGCTCGAGTCACTGAAACTTCCAGAACCAGACTTAGGTGCACCAGTGCCCATTTGTGAGCTGAGCACAGCGTGGTGACCGTGGGGATGCTCTGTGAGTGGGTCCTCAGGCAGCCAGTGGGGTCCCAGTGTCTGCTGATATGAGGTGAGGCCTATCCACGTGGAGCAACCTGATCTAGCTGTCCAGGCCCCTGTTCACTGCATGAGAGTTGGACAAGATGATCTTTGAGGTCCCTTCCAACTCAAACAATCCTATGATTCTATGAGCTATGATTCCGTGATTCTATGAACATCTGCACCAGAGGGTAAATGATCACTGTGCTTTGGAAGGTGCTGGAGCAGCTTTGTGGAGAGGTGCCCTTGCAGCTACTCATTACTTTTGCTGTGTTTCATGCCTTGCTCCTGCATGTGGTCACCCCAAAGGCATCAAGGGATCATTCCCCTCCCTGTTTTTGCCTCTTTATTTGTCTGGCTGCCACGTGGTTTCTATGAATAACCCTGGGCTCAGGCAGCAGGAGCTCTTAGCAGGATGTTCCTACAGCTCAGATGTGTCCACATGAGCCTTTACAAGAGATGTCCGTGATGCTAAGGGTGGCTTCCTGCTGCATCCCTCTTGGTCATACCAAAATAGCTCCTAAAATGCATTAGGTCAAGTGTTCCCACCCTTTACTATCTCCCACTTTCTTAGCATCACCACCTTGGGATGCATCCCAAGTGCTTGGCAACAACTGAATGGAGTTCAGTCTTTCTTGCTCCCACTTCACTCCTGTGCATTAGCTTATTCCATAGCAGAAGAGGTTGGGCTGGATGGGCCTTGGCCTACTGCAGAAACTCACAGCTGGAGCCAGGCGTCCACACTCACCACTTCAACATGGGGCTGGCCACCCTGCTCTGAGCGTCCCTGCTTGAACTAGGCTTGGTCTGTTCAGGCCATGCAATGAAACCTTCTTTCTTTTCCTCAGATGCTCCAGAAACTTAGCATCTCCACCACCACCTCCCAAGAGGTTTGGCATCAGCATGCTGGACTTCACCCTCCTTGGACCTCACAACAGGATTTTCTTCTCTTTATATCATGAATCCCACAGAGCAGAGGATGTGATGTCTGCTTCCAATGTGCTGGATGGCTTGGGCTCTACCCCAGCTGCTTTGGGTGCTGCTGTTCCTGAGGTGCCATCCACTTGGGATGCATCCAACAATCTTGCATTGTTGTCAGCTAAAGCAGAGCTGCGTTCCACTCTTGAATTTTGCCAAACTTGGGCACCTTGTTTACACATTAAATTTCTCCAGTGGGAAATAGGGGTGATGCCAGCAAAGCACCTGTATAGAAGTGCCCTGAAAGATGTGATGTGCATCTGATGCCGCAGCTCATCCTGAAGGGAATCAGTGCTATGTATAAAATATTCTGTTGTTTCACTGGGGAAAGCAAGCCCAAATTTCAAGGAGTTTTTCTGTTCATTCGCGGGGTTAGGCAGCTTGCTATCCTTGAGGGGCTGAAGCTGAGCATGTTGCCATAACAATCCCACAGCACGGTGATCAGCACGAACTGAATCATGTCTCCTGCATCCAGCTGCCAGCCCAGCTGGGTTTGGAGGCAGTGTGGTTTGCTGAGCCCCTGGAATTCCTGGCAGGTGCCTGCTGTGCATGCAGTAGGAGGGATGCTAACACTGCTTGAGGAGGTGCAGTTCTCTGGTGGGGCTGCTCCTCCTGCAGGGCTGGGACGTGGGAAGCACTGTAATGCTGTGACACGGCCTCCCGAAGTGCTATCCTCTGCACTGAAAACACTAAAACACACTGGGAAAGCAGTGACCACGCTATTATCCTCCCGTTTCTCCATCCCTTTCCCATTCATCTGCATCTGCTGGCCCCTTCTTTCTCACTGCAGTGACTTCTGGGTACTTTTTCTCCCAGCTGTGCCCAGGTAAATAAATTCTCCAAAGCCTTTGCAGTACCCTACAGAGCAGCAAAAGCAGCAGTCTGCTGATGGCCCCAGAAACAGGCACCATGGTGGGGACGGACGCTTTGATTTCCAGCCACGCAATTAACACTGTCCCCAACAAAACTAATCGAGTGAGATCTCGGCATGGGAGAGCAAACCTGTAGGGAAGAGATGCTGCTCCGAAAGGAAGGCATTGCCCCTCGCTGGAGCAGTTTTAATGCAGTTACCTGAACCCACCCTACACAGCCAAACCTTACCATCCCAATATTCTTATCTGCAGTGCAACTGAAGGGTCATGGAACAGAACTGGAATCGAACAGACACTTTGGTCTCTGGTTTTGGTGGCTGTGTCACAGCTGCTGTCACTTCTGCGGGTGATGTAGGGCACCAATGGTCTGTGGGGTGGAGCGGAGCGGGGAAGTGCAGATTCTGCTCACACTGCTTGGTGCAGCTCCAAAGTCCTTTGGTTGCTGTTAGAGGCAAAGATCATCGGTTAGAGGTGGTTTCCTTGAGCACGCAGCACTATCCCGGCGAGTGACACAGCAAGGAGGCAGAGTTCAGCATAGAAAATTGCTTTTAAGTTCTGTCATTTAAGAAATCAGAGAGAGTTTTGCTTCTGAAACTTCCCGAGTGTGAGCAGGAATCACCTCACCCACCCACACTCACTAAATATTTAGTCATTTTTAACAAGTTAAACAAAGCCCTTTGATTGGATTTATGCTAATGGCTCCTCTGTAGGCTTTTTCTGATTCATTTACATTTCATTTTCAAATTGCCTGTGTACACTGCTGCTTCTCCCCAGCACCATTAGCAGATGAAAGGAACAAGTAACAGGTCACAGGCGCCACAAGATGGCAATAGTTGAAGAGCAATTTGTTTCTGGAGGAAGAGATCCGGATTCCCCAGCAACCCCGCTCCTGGCAAAGGGCACAGCGCTGGGTGTGCATTAACCTTTGCACTTCGTGCAGCACTGCCTGTCGGACCGGAGCAAAATGATTTCCCTGTGTGTGCGGCTTCAACCTTCCACCTGCAGATGGAGAAGGATGGACAAAATGCGAGGTTGCCCAAGGTCACCCAGCGCGGTCCTTCTTCCTTGAGCAAATCTTGCAGTGTGAAGCGTGGGTGCTCACAGATTTCCAGTTTCAGCTGTGGGCAGAAATGCTTGTTTATTTCCCCCTCCCCCCCAAAGGTTCCACTGATGTCCTCCTGAGCATCTCCAGCTCCCACTGATGGGTGTAGCCAGGTGCTGCTGGACAGGCTGAGGTTCCTGCCACATCACCTGCCAAGCACAGCCACTCACACTTCCCCTGGTTGCCCTGTTTGATTTTCTGTTGACTGCAGAAAGAAATGCAGTGGTTTGACTCAGAACAGGAAGGGTGAAAACACTGGCCATCAACTGGGACTTTGCACTTGAATATCAGCAAGCAGAGTCATCAGAACTCTCCAAAAGCAATCAGCATCTTTAAGAGACTTTATTTTGGAGAAAGCATCCAACTGTGTTGGATTACAGTTAGCATGCATGCTCGCTTTCATGGAAAATCCTGCAGCCTGGGAGGAGGGAGGTTGGTGGCTTGACTGGTTCAGCTGGGGATAGGAGAACAGCAGAGGCTGAAGGCCTCCATCGTCCCTGCCCATTCCTCCCTTACCCCAGCAGGTCCCAGTCTTGGTACCTTTGCTGCTCCAGGCACCAGCCCGGCGGGATTTTGTGGGCATTCATTGAGAAATGGGGGTGATTGATGATGCTCAGCAAAGGGCAGTGAAGGAGCTGTGCTGAAGCTCATTACTGTAATAAATGTTAAATGCAAAATCTATGTTAACGCAGCAGGCTTTGGCACACTTAATGCTCTGCAGGCGATGGAGCTGGGAAGGAGATGCCCTTAGAGGCAGAGGAGCCACAGCGTGGAGTTCTTGCAGCAGCACCAACTTGCCCAAATTCTGCCCTGAGGCTGCTGCTGGTGCTCCGCCACCATGCTCAGCATGGTCAGGACAAGGGCACAGCTGCAGCGGGACCTGACCTCGGGATGTCTTTAAAGCCAATGTAAATGTGGCATTCTCAGGAGTAGAACTCACTACAGGGCCACGCTGCCATCCAGGGGGACCATAACAGAAGTGGGCTGGTATGGACATTGTGAAGTTCAACCGAGAGAAAGAAGTGCAGAGTTCCGACATGGGGCACCGGGACATGGTGGGGCACCCAGCCAGAGGGCAGCTCTGAAGAAAAGGACCCGTGGCATTGCTCTGGGTGTCCCTGCTTGAGGAAGATGGATGCTAAGGTCCCTTCCAACCCCTTCCAACCCTATATATCCTGTAACTCTTCACTTCTGGTGTAGATGGGAGAGGAGAAACAGCATAAAATGCAGCACACCGGGCTGGACAGTGAGACAGTGCTAACTCAGGTATAGTCTGTGACCTGGCTGTGGGGTGTCCATCATCAGAGGCTGTTGAGAATTGAGCAGGGAGGTGTTGGCTTAGCTCGTGCCGACTTGGTGCCTTCAGAAGTGCTGGTTCTCACAGCCTTTGGAGCCACGGGATGCTCTGAACAAATTTGATGATCTGTATCTTGCAAGTGACTTGGCTTAGAGCTAAATTAATTGGGCTCAGCATCCTCACTCTGATCCTGGTCATATTTTGATGTCTCAGCTGGGTTATCGCTGCCTCTGTGTCTTTTAATCTTGCAGCAACTTGGCTGCAGCCTCTGCAACCACTGGCAGCGGGCTATGATTCTGACTGGGCATCCCTCTCAGCTGCCTCCCCCCGAGTGGATGCCAAAGATCTGGATTTGGGGTGTCGAGGTGGGTCTTGCTGGGCATCAGTGAGAGCTATCTCCATTCTCACTGGCCCCAAAGACCTCACTGCGGCAGCAGCAGGACAAATGGAAGCAGCAGGCTGAGCCAGGGTTGAAACGCTTCTGCAATTTATCAGGAAAAGGGAAATAAGTCAGGAATACTCCTGGGTCAGAACAGAGCAGTTCACACACAGCCCCTGTGCCACAATGAATGGAGACATGAGATACAGTCAGTGAATCCTGAAATCTCTTGGGATTAAATGATTACATTAATCTTTTGCTTTCTCTAAACTGCATTAACAGCAATAGCCATGTGCTGGTGCCAGCCCAGATCCCCTCTGCTGATTTCACTGTGCCTGACTGGAGACTTTGCAACTCCCAACTCCTGGCTCCACACAGGGCCACCCAAAAATCAAACCGTGTGATTGAGAGCATCATCCAAACACTTCCTGAAGTCCATGCTGTGCCTACTGCCCTGGGCAGCCAGTTCCACACCACTGCCCGCTGGTGCAGAGCCTTTCCCTAAAAGCCCCGTGTCCCTCTCAGGAACTGCAAGACAAAAATTATGTCTTTGTTTCAGTTTGCTGCTTTCTCACCTGACCCTCCTATGGGAGTCTGGAAGAAGAAAGGAGGCACCATTAGGGGCACCTCCCCAGTCTCCAAACTCCCCAACAATTAATTGCCCCTGTTATGTCATACCTAACACTATGCTCATGCAGGGAAAAGAGCTGATGAAATTCTTTCTTCTTTTATTTTTTTTCCTTAAACCCAGTATCAGTGTTTACACCACTGAGCTAAATTATTTATACACATAATGTTATAGGTTTCACATCAGTGGCTTTTATTAGCATTCAGCGGATGAGAAGTCATACCTGACCTACTTGTAGGAACTCCTCTCGTGCTGGCGGTGGGGAAGGGGTGAAGGCGCCTTGTGTTGGATTTGGGGGAGAATGTGTGCAGATGCATTGTTTTGCAAAGTCTCATGACACAGCGTCTGTTGAGGAGGACGTGGCAGTGGGTAGGACATCCCTACACCCTGGCTGCTTACCAGCAGCCCTGGGCTTTTCCTGGGACCGTGTCCTTTCTCAGGTTGGATGTTAGGAAAAATTTCTTCTCAGGGAGAGCAGTGAGGCACTGGCACAGGCTGCCCAGGGAGGGGGTGGAGTGACCGTCCCCAGAGGCGTTAAAGGATAGTGCAGATGTGGCACTGAGGGACGCGGTCAGTGGGCACGGCGGGGACGGGCTGCCACTTGGACTGGGTGACCCTCGGGGTCTTCTCCAACTTCAGTGTGTGCTTCCCTGCCAGCCACAGCCAGCTGCCTCTAAACCGACATGTCACAGGCACTTCAGATGACTTTCTTCTTGTCTTGCAATTAATGCATTTTTTATAAAGCCCGGGCTTCAGTTTCCTTTCATGTCACCAGGAGGATATCCTTTTCCTGTTAAGCTTCAGAAGGATTTTTTTTTTCACCCAAAGCATTAATCTCTGGTGCCCTGTAAATAGGACGGGCTGCTGGAGCTCCCGTCCTGGAGCTGCTTTAACAGATGGAGCAGGAGCACTGCTGCATCCCCACCGCGGGCGAGATTTGCTGCGCTGCGTTTCCTGGCAAAGTGAAAATGAAATTATTGCTGGACTTTTCCCTAGCAAGTGCTCCCCAGTGGAACCAGAAGTGGAGAATCGAGGCGCTCTTCCACTCCACCAGCTCCTTGGGACTGATTGAAGATTACCAGGAACGTGTATCGTCAGGGAATATTTTGTGAGGCTACACAACAATTGATGAGGGTGTGATAATAAATTACCAAGTGTATATCTTTGTAGATACTCCAAATTATGAGCAGTGGTTTGTCCTTCCTGTGTGTTGTTTCCATAGAAGCAGAGCTTAACCTTTTAAATGAAGATTATAAAGGCACCTAATTCAATTAAAATCAGGCTTCAAGCATATCAGCACTTCATGCTCACGTGTTGTGTGATTGGATATAGCCACTGTTCTGACTGACAGGCAGAGCTGTTTCCAGAAGCAGAAAAATCGCAGCAACTGTAGGGGGTTGGAAGGGACCTCTAGTGATCCTGGAGTCCAACCCCATGCCAAAGCAGCTCCCTAGCCCAGGCTGCACAGGTAGGCGTCCAGGCATTGTACCGAGGAGCCCAGAAAGCTACACAACACTCCATGCGAGGCCTCAGCATGGTGGCAACTTCTGGGGTTTTTCACATTTTTATATGGTCCACAGTCATTCCTTTGTGATAGGACAAGGGGAAATGGTTTCAAACTAAAAGAGGGGAGATTCAGACTGGATATAAGGAAGAAGTTCTTTACAACAAGGGCGGTGAGGCACGAGTTGCCCAAAGAGCGGGTGTCCCATCCCCTGAGACACTCAAGGTCGGGCTGGACAGGGCTCTGGGTGCCCGATGCAGCTGCAGGTGTCCCTGCTCACTGCAGGGAGTAGGACCAGATGGCCTTTAAGGGTCCCTTCCAACTCCAACGATTCTGTGATCCTTTGGTTTGATGGGATAGGGAATCCAGCACAGAACGCAGAAAGCCACATTCAATTAAAGTCATTTATTGTAGGGTTTTTTTTTTTGTTCTTTTTTTTTTCTGTATTGACAAAGAGGGTTTCCCAGAGATCGATAACACAACACAATGTTATACACCAGTTCACAACTAGTCCCTCGTCGCTTTATTAAGAACATAGTCATTTAAAAATATCTAAATATTTACATATTAATAAAACTTATATACAGAAGATTGAGACATTTTTACCTAAATATGGAATGATTTTTTTTTTATCGCTGTTGGGTTTTTCTGTTTGTTTGTTTTTCTAACAAACCCTATAAAAAGATCTCCGAAGAAAGTCCGCACAGCAGTCACAGTTAAGTAAACACGAACGCCACCTCCCAGACTCACAGAACGCAGCTCCCATCGCCCAGGTGTTACAGGGCCGGACACGACGGGGGCAGCGCCGGCCCTGCACAACGCGCCGTCGTGTGGGGAAACGCTTCGTTAAGGTTTGCAGTGCACATTCAACGTATTCCACAGGTTTGCGGAAGGCGCGGCCGTGCCTAGGCGCAGGGAGGGCTGCGAGCACGCGGTTTCTCGGGCGCCGGGAGAACGCGTCACAGCTGTTGTCTGTGGGCGTTCGGCGGCGGTGGAGAAACGGAATTCGGGGTCGTTGAAAGAGAGAGAAATCTTTAAATACTTCAAAAATTAAAAAAAAAAAATGACAGCTCTGTAATAGCACTTCAGTTGATAACACTCAAAGGCCAAATAGTTTCGAAGGGGGAAAGAAAAGATGCAGGTAAAATACACCAAGGGAAGCGGAGCGCAATGGTGAAGGCCATGGCAACGTCTCCCTCGAGTCGCAGGGAACGCTCTGGAGTTCTCTGCTGGTCGATAGATGTTGAGAGTGAGACCTTCTCGACTTTTCCCCCACGTTCTTAAAGTGAATTTAGTGCCGTTGAAAGGTGCAGAAGCAGCAGTTTGCATGGGGGGCTGTGTGTGATTTTACCTTCGCCCCTCCCTGAAAGGATGAACACTTTCCACATCTAAGAGGGCAGTGCAATTTCTCGATCGATTCAGTGATCTTGACTACTGAGATACCAACAGAGTGCCACTCTGAGACTAGGAGTTATTTTCAAATGGCTGAACATTGTCCCCAAACAAAATCACAGTGTGCAGACTCCCTTCCTGGAAATTAGCAAAGCAGTACCTCTTGAGATTGAGGTGGTGGGGAAAGCTGGGGGGGAAAGAAGGAGAGGATGGTCTCCTCCAGTGATCTGCACTACCAAACTGCTCAAGACATCACACTGGGAGCACGCAGGGGAACTCCAGCTTGCTTGAGGTACGACTTTCCCCTGCTACACATCCAGAAATGGACGCCGATGATACGAATCCTGCTCTTTCAGGTCCTAAATCCAACCGTGCCCTTTGAATTACAGCTATCTATGACTGGCCATTTGTACCACAGGTCTCTAAACAGAGAAACAGCAGCCAGAAGGGAAAAATGGGTCTGCATACACGCAAGAGCAAAGTGCTTCACCTCTTAAGTGCTCATTGAGCCCCTCGGGTGTGGGGAGGAGAGAGATGACACCACGGTCCCAAGGGAGGGGAAGAGTCATCCAACTGTGTTTATTCACCTCTGCATAGCTTAAGGTGAAACAGTGCTGGTGAGCATACAGCCATGTGGAACGGTACAAAGGCAATGGGAAAACAAGGCAAGAGAATGACTTCGCTTACAGTGGATACCACACCAATTAAATAATGCATGATACAGAGGGAAATCATCTTTAATTAAGATGAAGAACAGTGAAACAATCTGGCGGTTTTGCTACCTGAAGTTAGAGGGAAAACACGTGAGGCAACACAAACTTGAAGGGAGAACTGTGTGGACGTCCACGTGTCGCAGTATGCCGACATCCCCACGCCGACCTTGCACCAACATTACTTAAACGAGAGGAGGTTCATATCTGCTAAAACCACTGACGTGGGATGTCAAACTTAAATAGTAAAATCGAGGCTTGCATCTATCAGGCTATCTGTTGTGGTGTCGAACAGGTTACCTGAAGGAAGGAAGGGAGAGTTGGAAGCAATTAGCTTAAAATGATTTTTTCAAGAAGACACAGAATCATCTTTGGAGCCCTCCGCTGGACTCTCTCCAGGAGATCCCTGTCTTTTTTGCACCATGGAGCCCAGAACTGGACACAGTACTGCAGGTGAGGCCTCACCAGGGCAGAGCAGAGGGGGAGGATCACCTCCCTCAACCTGCTGGCCGTGCTCGTCTTAATGCACCCCAGGATCCCATTGGCCTTGGCCACCAGAGCACACTGCTGGCTCATGGCCAGCCTGTCATCCACCAGGACACCCAGGTCCCTCTCACACCAGTTCAGCTGTTCATTTAAAAGCAAAGCAAGTTATAGGAACAATGTCTCTGAGTTCTAATTTTAATTTGCAGTGGGGCTGAACTGCTGTGGAGCGCGTAGACAGCGACTGCTGAATTTCTTCTAGAGTAGAACCCAACTGCCTAAAGAAAACAAACTGAATGGGTTTCTTTTAATACTGAATCTGTGAGCACCGTTTTTCCACTGAAAATACAGCACACCCCACTTTGGACATCAAGTGCTGCATTAGGCCACGGCGCAAACTGCACTGCAATGCTTCCCACTTTGAAGTTACGTTTCTGAAGGAGTGAAAGAAAGCACCACATGAATCTTCAACCCAGACTGCGTATTTTGGGATGTTCTTTGGGAAAATAAAACAAAAAACAACAAAAAAAAAAACCAACCAAACCCAGAGCACAGCCGTCTGAATGCATATGGCAGTGGGAACAAAAGCAGGTGCGCTGTATGATTATAACCCATCTTTCTGAATCCACTTTAAGGTTGTGGTGGGTTTTTTCATTTTTTTTTCTAAACAGAACAATGAAAGATGGACAGAAGAATTACAACTGCAGTGCTAAGAACACAGGGCAAACAGGAGACAGACATCAATCAGCGTACGAGGCAAATACAACCCAGTGAAAAAGGGAAGGCTCATACAATCACGCATTGAAAGGATCACGATTTATATGACAATAAAGGATTTATATTTAAGGTTTCAAAAAGGTGGGGTCTTTTTGAAGCTTCATTTTCTTGATATTGTATTCTGAGAGAAAAGGAGACATCCTACAAAGAATTGGATTGCTGCTATTTTCTTATCACTGGTTTCTTTACCAAGAGATTGTTATCATCTTTTCACAAAGCCGTATCACCTCTGAACCTGAGGATTGGGATGTTACTGTCTCTGATTCTTTTTGGGATATCAAAAATATTTCTCATCTTGAAATTAACCCAAGTGTGGAGAATCCATACAAAACCTTCGGCACAGCTGAAGTCCAGAACACGGGTATAAGGCTCGCGGTCCTGGGCTGCATACCTATTCCAAATGTGATTTTTGAGGTGAGAATTGATGAAAAGGGTGCTGCAGCTGGCTTAAATTTGTTTCCACATGCACAACTTAAGGTTATGCCATTTTTTTTTTATCATATGATCCAGATGCTTTGTGTAAATCACAGACCAAAATAAGCTGAGCTTTGTTTTTGCAATGCCAGCTGATACAGACAGATTCTGAAAGCCACCGTGTCTCCAGTCTGATAAAGAGATATCTCACACCTTTCAGGTTCCCACATCACCGAGAAGCTAATCAGTCTTTCAGTTACACACAGCCATTAGCCTGGGAGCTGTCTGATCTGTTTCAGCTCAGGTTTGGACGTAGACTTCAGCTTAAGCAACAGCTGTGTCAGTGTGTGCAAAAGCTGGAGCTGTGGGAGACCCGAGCTCGCAGAAGGTTTGTTAGAGACAAATTCTTCTGGTATTTCCGTGAGATTTATCTGTTATTCCGCCAAAGTTCCCAGCAAGTTTAACTGCCACAGCTCTTCCAATTTTCTTTAAACACCCTTCAATCATCAGCCTTCAAAGCAAAGGCACTCTTAGCATCTCCAGTGATTTTAAAACGGGAGCACGATTCTTGCGCTGAAGTGCTAAAATATAATTGGGCACAAACACCTTCCCTGGTTTTGTGAGAATACACCAGCTATGCTTTTCTACAAGGACTTTAAGTTCCAAAGGACAGCTTTGCAAACAACACACCCCTCCCTTCCCCAAAGCCCACGGCTTTGCTACCTGTGGGCCCGGAGGGAGCACAATCAAACCTGGCTCTAGGCACTGAGGTAAATTAAGTGCACTCAGAGCGCAGTCCTCCCAGTGCCAAAGAAGAGTCACTTCCAAATACAAACTTAGCTCATCTGAACTTAGTCCTCTCCCTACCAAGTATGAAGAGAGATGAGAGCAAGCAGACTTTCAACTCAAAAAAAGTGCCTGTGATCTGCAAATGTGTAGGTTGAAGAACTGCAACATCAATAGCACACGTGTACCCAGATCCCATTTATAAAGTCACTGGGGTCACGGGCAGTGTTGACTGAGCAGAGAAGGCAGATGAAAGACAGCCTCGTTGCTCTTTTCCTGCACCAATAGATACCATCGATTCAGTTCACACTGCATGCTTTCACTTCATTTGTCCAGTTCTTGAAGGCCAAGGGGACAGACTCTTTAGCAGGGTCTGCTGTGATAGGATAAGGGGAAATGGATTCAGACTAAGAGAGGAGAAATTTAGACTGAGTATAAAGAAGTTCTCTAAAATAAAGGTGGTGAGGTGCTGGAATGAGTTGCCCAGAGCGGTGGTGGATGCCTCATCCCTGGAGACACTCAAGGTCAGGCTGGACAGGGCTCTGAGCACCTGATCCAGCTTGTAGGGGAGCTGAGCTAGATGAACTTTAAGGGTCCCTTCCAACTCAAACAGTTCTGTGATTCAGGACCATCTGATGTCTGCCACAAACAGCTTCAGCACCCCAGTCCGTCCTCATGCAAGACTCTCCTTGTGCAATCTGACTCAGTGTGGTTTCACCCGACCACCACACCACATTAACCACTCCTTGTTCCTGATCTTTCTCATAATAGCTCCTGGTAGATGTCAGCTATCAGGGCAGCCACTGCACAAACACACAAATTCTTCCCCAAAGTATTTTCAAGCCAAACAGAAAAGACAGTTTGAATACCTCACATTAAAACTCTCTTTTAACGCCCTGTCAATAACATCCTCCATAAAGCCAGCTGTACTAAGACAGGGAAAGACCTTTGTAAAAGTTACGTTTCACCTCTTATGTGACACTCCTAGATAGAAAGCATCTGTATTTTGGCTCTCCGTTGTAATTACTGTCATTAGGCTGTCTGTATATCACTTTAAGTCACTTGCTTCCAAGAACAGTATGATATTACATCGATACGTACTATAAAGAGACACTTGCACACATATAATAATGGGTGTGAGTCAAATGCTTGGCGTGCAGCCTGTAAGCATCACCTCCCCCACCAACGCAAATCGCAGCGTGGTTTATTTAGGCGTGCTTCCACAGAGAGTATGGAGACGTATACACACAGAGGGACACCGCAGCTCAAGGACTGTGTGTGTGCACAGATGCTCAAAGGTGTACGAGCAATCGCACTGATAGCAGAGTGGAAAGAGAGTCATCTTCTCTGCCACAACCATCTCATCACGCTCATCCCATCGATAACATCAGATGCAAGTAGTAGCTACAGAGGCTGCCTCCAAAGAAAAGCACAGCAATCCGATAACTGCTCCTTAACACGATTACACCAGCAATGAAAAGATAACGGCCCGTAGCACTAGCAAGCTTTATCAGGGTTCTCTTTCAATGGAATTGCTTCCCTCCCTGATAAAAGAAACAAACAGGATGTCACTTGGAAGAGATCTTTCAAACTAGAGCTTCCTGCGTCTACGATCGCAATAGCACCCTGCAATATTTCAGTGGCTGGCCAAGAAAGCAGCACGGCGGCTCAGAGCAAGCGCGTGCTCCCAGCCCCCACTGGGTCTCTGCCAGCACAGACTATAGCTGCTTGTCCTCACTGCTGCTTCGCTGGTCCTATTCCTTAGTAACTGCACGTGCTCTGACAGCAGGATTTCAAGCGGCCGCGCTGGGCGGCTGGCAGCTGCTGCTCTGGCCTCAGCGTGCAGTGCTGGTGGATGAAAGCTCCTTCTCCAGCCCTTATGTAAGAGAGATTAGGAAGCGATCCTGCCGAGGCAGATGCTGCACTGCTGCTCTCCCAACCACCCCGAGACTCCAGATCCTACACCCCGTGCTCAGCAGAGCAATGCCAGTCACGTTCTGATCGTCACACAAATGGCGCAGCTGATCTTCAGCCACCCTCTGTTGTTACACCTTCAGAACCCGATTATAACGAACTGCAACCCTTGACCCCACTCATCTGCTAAAGGTCTTGCAGCATCTGCAGCATCTCTTGCAGCATCCCTCCTTTCTCCCTGGCTTTGTCAGTGTTGGGCTGCATCCTGGTGAGAGGACCGGGAAACGATCATCTCCTTAGACACAGCCTCCAATCAGTTGTGGGAGCTCATCTACCACCAGGGCACCTATTAATGAACTGACTCTTAATGAGAGGGTGGTTCAGATTTCAGCCTCAGCGCAAAAAAAGTTACTCCCATGGCCACTGCTTTTAACAACTGTCGGGCTTTGAAGTGGCGTGAACGCTCTTTAAGAAAAAATAAAACAACACTTACCTACCATAAAATTGTCTTTGCAATCCTTCCATAAACTGAAGATATTATTACTAATACCACACACAGCTGAACGGATGCTTCAACAGAAATCACCGTGTCTGTCCCTACCAATAACACTGTTAAGAACTCAAAAAGCTCCCACAGGTATCAGGAGTGAGCAGAAGTCCCTGTTCAGGATAATCATGGTAACTTACCGGCCTCGTTGGCTTAGCTGCTACCACGAACCTTGAGGTTTTAAGAATACAAAATAGAGGGGGAAATTGTAAGATTCTGCTGCCTTTGTTTTCTTTAATGCAGGGTATTGAAAACTCTGATAGCTGGCTCCTCTGTGCAATTACTGACTGCATATGGCACGCCAGGATTATTGAAAACCACTGCTGTGCAATAAACAAACACACACATTGAAAGCTGATAAAAATTTTAATGCATTTACCTGTTTGTAGTAAAGAAATGTCCGGCTTCTCATCATAGTCAGTTGCCTCTGCTGATTACAAATATAAACAAGAAATCTCATTACTTTTACTGAATACAGGAATGCGATTAAAAAGCTCCACAGTGTTGAGTGATTTTGCATTTTCTATCTCCTTTCCTCAGCTTCCATTTGCTATTGCTCAGTTAAAAACTCACTGCTTGGAGAAAAAAAGTCATAAAATAAAAAATGCTAACTTAGAAGAGGGAGTTTGGTATTAATAAGCAGCTGTGCCAGGAACAGGCTGGAGTGACACTGGCTCATTGTAAGGTTTCAAGCCATAAGGGGAGTTGCAATCATTTCGCAAAATCACAGCAGTCTGTTTGTTAAGCTAGCCCCAGCAGCCCTCGAAGTAGGAGCCCCCAAGGCTGGTGCTTGATCTTCCCGCAGCTGCCATCACCAGATTCCTAAGGGAAAAGCGTGTGTACTCTCATTTCTGCAGCCAAACTTCCTGTGACCACAGGCAAGCTCATTGTGAGAGGGATGGATACTCTAGGGCAGAATGTCTTTGAAGCTACAAGGAGTCACCCAGCATACTTACAAAAGCATGGAACCACGCAGGTACGCAGGTGATTACAGTACATATATACACACATGCTTTTAATCCATAGCTTATGTAAGATTTGACTTAATTTAGCCCACGGTAAAAGAAGGCTGGAAGCTTAATTTGTTCATCTCATACTTGTCACTGGCCAAAGGTATGCATAAAGACAGCTCAGTTGGCTCAGCAGATGTGCAGTAACTTGTTAGACTGCAGTACTCCAAAGCGTGCGTTTGAACCCAGAGTAAATTACAGGCATCCACCAAGAGTTAGGAGTCAAACGTACACAAGTCCTATTCAAAATCCTATTACCTTTGTCTTTTGACAACTCAGCAGGATATTTAAGGCCTCTAAAACACAATGAGATATTCAAGAGCACTTAAGCAAACTTGTTACAGTCATAAAGAAATCCTTGACATTGTACATTATCACCGTGGTGGATATACATCTCATCACATCCATTCACTGCACATTATTCATAGACATCAAGTTTTGATCAAGGCTATAGATGTACTGAACAACTTAGTTTAGCTCCCACTTGAAACTAAGCTAACTGTTCTGGTCACCTCTATTGGAGCTACACAAGAAGATACTGAGTTGTTGCCATTATGAGGAGGATATCATAAGAAACAATCTAGCTGCTGAGCTACATTCGAGTTCCCTTCCTTTTGCTATCCTGGCTATCCTTTCTCACTTGTATAGATGCCAGTTTTTACTTATACTCTTTACTCAGTTCTACAAAATTAGTTGAACTAAAGAATCAGAGAACCACCTGGGTTGGAAAAGCCCTTCAGCATCATCAAGTCCAATCATCAACATGGCCTCCCAAAACTCAACACTAAACTGTGTTCCTTATTGTCACATCTGTATGTCTCATAAATACATGCAGGGATGTCTCTGGGCAGCTTAGTCCAATTCCTAGCCAACCTCTCTCTATCCAATAGCAACTTGGGACCTCATGTCCTACTTACTGCACAAATCTTTAATTTTGGAAAGAACATGGAGCTGAATAAATGAGAAGAGAATCACAGAATCATTAAGGTTGGAAAAGACCACTGAGATCATCTAGTCCAACCATCAATCCATCAGCACCACGCCCACTAAACCATGTCCCTCAGTGCCACATCTAAGAGGTTACATGATTCGCTGTCTCTACGTTCATTTGCATCTGGTTTGGACTAACAGTGATTGATGAGCATGGTGAGGTGAGCAGCTGAGAAAGAACAGGTAGGAAACATCCTCCTGCAGTGGCATTCTGAGGCCAGCTTCTTGCAGTGTGATGAAGAAGCACCTGCACTAAGCAGCTTTCTATGGCATGGTTACTCAGCATCCAAGAGAGGAAAAACAGTAAATTGCCCCGTGGGACTCAAGCTATGAAAACAGAGGAAGCAAGATGTGAGTGCTGGCAATGGTTGGAAAACCATCCCTCTGTCCATATCAGTCTGTGCCAACCATGCTGTGCACTCAAGTGGCAGGTTTTACTGGAAGTCCCTGCACAAACTCTTGGAGTAGCCCTAGAGATGCGGTTATCACTCCACCTTATTGCCCTTCTCACACCTGGCTAAACTTGAGGTTTAAACGTGGGGGAATGAAGTAATACAGTAACAAGTGGAGACCAGCAAGTACTGCCTTTCAGGAGGTAACACCTTGAGTCTCTGTATTTGGAGAACCAACAGTGATGGTGACAATAGTAATTACCTGGCCATTTTAATCTGTCAAAATGCCACAATACTGATATGGCTCTAAAGAGGAGATAAAGCTTGTCACCAGTCGTTCCAGGCTTGTTCCTCATGCCAGCACAAATGTTCATACAGCCCCAGAGTTAAAAACGGACAGTACGGCCAAATCAATGCTTCTGCCAGTGCCAGAAAGGGAGTGCAAAAAAGACAAAAACACTGAGAACCTACTTACTCTTCTCAGTAGCTGTCTGTATTTGTTTTATGAAACTGGATACGTAACCACAGCTTCAAGTGAACTACGGCCAGTTCAGCTCCTGCTCACAAACGCATGACAAACAGCCTGACCTCCTAACATGGATGTAAACCAGCATCTTCTCATGTTGCATTCCAGGCGGGAAAGATTTGCCTTCAACAACCACACCCAGAGTCTGCCAGCCAAAATTCAAGTGTCCCGAGCCAGCCTGCAAGACAAGGCAAGCAGGAATAGACCCTGCTGTGGCAATTCTCAGACTCCTTTCTGTCCTCTGCACAGCTAGAGCTCAGTAGCTCTTGCAAAATAATCCCTGTAGTCATTTCCTTAGAGGTCTTTTTTGCTTTTTTTTTTTTCCCTTGAAATTGTTTAGATTCTGATGTACACGTTCATCAAGCATACACTTGCTGTTTTGCTCCTTGGACTAAAGTACATGTGTGCCTAGGGCTGGAAAGTAATTTATTTTATTGTTGCTATCTTTACCTGAGATACTGGCCACAAGAGCACTGTTACCACATCTTGGACTCACATCCTACATCTTTCCTGGTCTCGTGTCTATTGCTAAGCAAAAAATCAACGCGATCTCTCACATCACAGAGATGTTATATCGACACCACAAACCAGGGACATCAGAAGGATGAAGAGAAATAGAAAGCAAACAAAAGCAAAACAAAATCGTCACACAAGGCAATGGAAGCAGCAATTTGAACAAGGATTTGGGAGAAAAGACACGTTTCTTGAGTGTAAGCATTTCTTCTCCCTTTGTTCCTACTATTTTACATTGCAACAAGGTAACGTTGATTTTAAACAACAATTCAAGGATGAAATGTCATGGAATGCAATTTATTTAAATTAATTCTGCCTGAAAAGTTTCAGCGTGTTTTCCAACAGTGCTATGTTTTCCTTTATTGAGTATGGCAATCAAAAGCTTCCAGGTTAAGCACAATGTAATCACTTTGCATGAGCAGCTCTTACCCTCAGATTCAGGAGCATTAGTCATACAACATCAGCTTTCCTGGCTATGCAATGGACAGACATTACAGCATAATGGCTTACACTCTTCAGAACATAAAAAGGGAGGAAGAACTGACTGCAAGAGATGTGCTGCCCCTGACCTACTGCTTATTAATGGATGAAGAGTTTAGTAATCAAAAGGCTTGGATACTATGTCTAGCACAGAGCAACATGAACAGCAAGTCAGTTCCCTCTGATTTTGCCCTTAGATCTTTATGCTAATGGTTGCCTGCCTCTGCACTGACACTGGCAAGGCCACCAGTCCCCTACCAGTACTCTCTCTGTAGGTGGGAAAGACCACACAGTGGGAAACACACAGCGTAAATTACAAGGCAATTTGCACAGTAATTCACACTGCTTCCAAAGAGGAAATACTACATATGTGGCTTCCTTTGACTTCTTCCTTTCCAGGGCCCACTTTGCATCCAATCCCAAAAGCCAAGCAGGCTCAGCTTCTGTGCTGGGAGGAGACAGGCATGGCACTGTGAAGCTGTGCCCCACGAGGCTGTGTGGTCCCACAAGACTCAGGGATGAAAAATATTATCATACTATTTAATTTTAATTATAACATCTGCTTGTAACATTAACCTCACAGTCTCTTCTCCCCTTTGTGACAGCCAACTTGTGAAATTCTGAACAGACCGAACAAGGCCAATGAAAATTTAATGGTAGTGACAGCTTTATTCTCTGATCTAACAAATAATAAAAAAAAAACAAAAACGACCCAAGTCTCAGATCTCAGGCAGTAATCTAAAAGAACTGAGAAAAAGCCAAAGCAAAATAAATAAATTAAAAAATAACATTTCCAGCTAGGAGAAATACTGTCACTGATTCAGAACTTAAATGAATTTTTATTTGTCTTAGGATAACAACCTTTCAGAATTTACACTGGGGAACTATTTTCTAGAAAGCACAATTTTAAAGTGTTTTTTTTTTTTTTTAATTAGCTTTCCAAGTAGGGAGCTTTTCTGTCCCTAATCCTAGGAGATGAGCCAAACATGATAAATAAGGTTGAAGCTGGACAGCATCTATCATCCAATGATCATGATTTCATTTAATTTGGGAATACTCAAGAGAATATACCCTAGAGAAAGAAGTACAAAAATCAGATCCACCACACTCCTCCACTAGAATTCCTTGATATTATTAATATCACTGAAAGCTGGAACAGGATTTATGTTATCAGACTGAAATAATGTTGCACAGGATAAAGCACAGAGGGCTGCTCATGAATGCAGTGTCTTACTGCATGGTTTGAAAAGAAAAACTAATCAGAGGATGGACTAAATGGCTCAGGGGAAGGCAAACAGAATGGAAAGCCTGCCTCTTGTTTTTCTGCTGTACAAATTTAGCACAATTCAGTGGTGACTAGAAAGTTGTTTTGTGGATTCTGGGAAATAAATATATGAAATTAAACTTTTTTTCAGGTAAAGCTTTTACACCAAAACAAACTAGAAACAGACTTCATGTTGGCTTAGAAAGTCTCAGACTAATGCTGGCTCAGATTTGTTCTTTGGGCACCTTAGCCTGCATCAAGTTAGGTGGCATGTCTCAGTAAGTGCAGACAGAACATAGAGGATGATCTGGGAGTAGGACACTTGCTTGGGCTCAGGTGTCAGCTTCTACCCCACTCTCTGGTAGGACTCAAGTCCTGGTTAACCGAACACTTCATTTATGGGTTTGGTTCTCAGTTATTGCTCTCCATATGGATTTCCAAGGGACTACAAGTATTTAGCTCAGTGGCTGTGATTCCAGTAGTTTTCAGGTTCTCAAAAGCAACATTCTGCAACATGGAGTCAGAGAACATCTTTTCCCCTCAGCAGATCAAACCTCTGTCCATCCCTGCCCTCCTCTTGCATCTTGGCCTCTTTAAATGATACACAGCTTTGACAATTCTGGAAAGCCTTCTCAATTAATAGTTAAAATCTGCACAGTTCCCACACAGCCAGGTTTACCCTTGGGTCTGTGGACCTGCCTGTGCACCTGCTAATGGCCATTGTTGGAAACAAAATATGGGACTGGGTGGATCTGTTGTCTGATCAGATCTACGTCTCATATCAGAAGCTCATGGTTACAATGAACAAGTACTAAAAAATCTTGTTTCAGCAAGATGAAGTTGTTATTGCAATGTTTGCTCCTCTTTGCTGCTGTCTACTGCTCTTCTGCCACATGCTAACACCTCTCATTTGCTTCAATGCAAGCTCAGGTTGGGCTAGTTTGAGCCACCAGTGAATCAGTGTGGCTGAGTTTGCATTGGAAGCAGAATGGAGAGTGCTGGCATGATCAGCTCTGGCAGCTCTGGCACAAAAGGGGGAACCTCCAAGCAGGGGACAGGAACAGCAGTAACATTTTCAGTCACTCCTGCTAGATAAGAAGGAACATGTGTGCTTGTGTCCAAATGGCAGAAAGAAAACAATGCACTTCAGGGAACAGTCAGCAAACTAATAAACATCAGAACAAAATGGAGCTTTTCCAGCAATCCAGTTACTGAGTACTTCTTTTAGTAAATAAGGTACATTTCTGCTAGGTACATTTCTGCTTACTACTCATTCCCATAATGGTTGATGTGTTAGCTTCCCCTGCAGAGATTGGAGCCCATCTCATTCAGTTTCACTAAACTTCATTTATTTTTCTTCATAGTCTTGTTAAGTTGGGGACAATATCCTCCACTTAGATGCTCCCATCACAGGAAAGGACCAGAGATAGAAATGTCATTTAAAAGGTAAAAGCAGAACACCACTGTCATTTTAATTAATATCCTGCAGAGGCACCAAGAAGCACAAAGAAAAAAAGGATGAAAGAAAATGAAAATCTAAACAAAATCAGGTCAATCCTCTTTCCTGAGGGTCTTCTGCACACAACCCAAAGACCCTCTATTTCCCACACGGTGCCCCTCAGCCTAATACTGTGCTTCTGTCCTGTGTGATTTCTGAAAATGCTGATCTCTGACACACGGAGCTGGAGAGAAATCTACTTCTGGTTTCCCGTGGCCTAGCTCACCTCTCTGTAGCCAGAGAGACCACAGGCATCCCCTGCTTAGCCACTGGGTTTTCAATTCCTTAAGCTCATGGATGCTAACAGGTATCAGATGCTCCAAGGGAGAGATAGGGAGGAAATATGACCACAAGAGAGCTTTAAGGAACACTAGAAGTGAAAAGTGATCTAGTGCCTGATTTAGTAGTTGGCAACCCTGCCTAGGAGAGAGGCATTGGAACTAAATGGATCTCTGAGGTCCCCTCCAACCCAAGCCATTCTATGATTGTATGACAAGCAAGCAAAGCCAAAGGAAGTCCCTGGTAGGATAGGAAGCATGAAGATGAAAAGGAAGCTAGTTAAGGTTTATAAAGTAATTACACATCTCATAATCAGTGATATTGCTTTCAGATTCATATGAACTCCACAGGGGATTTGGAGACTGCACACTGCTGCCTGTCAGCTCAATTGAGAGCTCACAGGCAAAGTGCTGGAACTGCATCACTTCATGCCTTCACTGATGAGCAACTGTGCTGGGCTAGTCCCAGAATCAAACATGTATGCTGTCCTATAAAGCTGAGTAACCTTGCTGCAAATCCCTACCCAAATCACTTGTTACTCTCAGCTAGAAAGCTCACTCCTGTGCTTTGGTAAGTCTATACAAGCACAAATCAGTGTGGGTCGTTCTTTTTTTGGCTACAGTTATGTCAATTCTTTCACAAGGAATGTGAGAAAACTCACCTGTCCTTCTAGACATGCATAGTTTGGACACATAACACAGAACTTAAAATCATCTACCTGCAACCTGGCTGAATGAGCTAGTTTACAACTCAGATTCCACAGAACAATGGCAAGAATGTTTTTAGGCTGCCCTGAGAATCACACACTGAACTCGATAACCTTCATGGGTCCCTTCCACTGCAGGATATTCCATGCTTCTAGAAAGCTTTTGGTTGTTCATGGAAGGAGGTTGGAGACAACATTTGAGAACGGCTCTAAGCTAACTTGGCTGCAAAAACAGCTCCTCAACTTGTTACCCTGTACACAGAAACATGCTAAATCTGAGAGATCAAATTTTCACAGAGTGAACACGTACAATAATTACACTTAACAAGAAAAACCCTTCTGAGGGCAGAAAGGCTGTAGGATTTTCATTTTACTCTCATTCGTTTTTCCTCATATTTTCATACATACCTGAGCCTCTTTTTAATCGTCTTCTTGCCAGTTTAATTTGATCCTGAAGAATCTGGACCCAGTCCCTGGGACCAGGAAGTTTATCCACGTGGTTAGCCGTGCAGTATCTTTCCGTAAAGACTGAAATAAAAAGATACCATCTTTTTTAAAAGTGCCACCACAATTGAAAAAAGGAGGCTGAAGAGGATTACAAAGAAAATGTTTCAAAATATCAACTTAACAGAAGTAAAACTAAATGGCCAAATCTGGTCAAATTCATCATTCAGAAGTCATTTGTGTGTATAAATATCGTAGTTACTACTTACAAAAGCCTATCCTAAGGAAACAGTCCATACCATCCATCTGACAGCCATGAATTTCACACAAAAATAACTCAAAAAATAACACTGCACTTTGAACTGAGTCTCCAGATGTGGTAGGCACTTCTAATTGCTGCTTTCCATATGGTATATGCAGAGAACTGAACATCTGGTCAGCTGGTGGCCACTCAGTCTCGTTTCTAAGTCTGGAAGCAAACTCATGGAAGACACGAAGTCCCACCACGCCAGGAATCTCTGCAGTTGCTGTTCTCAGACTGCCAAATGAGATGGAAGAACATTTTTATAAAGCTACTGAAAAAAAAAGATTTTCTTGAGAAAAATATTGTTCATCATACAACTGAGAGGTGTGTGAAAAGTCAACAAGAGCCAAACTACAAAGAACATTATCACTGCTAGTACTGCTGTCATAGACTTGGTCATGGATCTCAGAGCCAGCTGTCTACTATGAACAGCAGATAAAGAAAGAAAACTGGTTCCAGCTGAAGGAATTTGTAATCCCTGGAAATAAATGTTGCACAAATGGGATGAGGGAACATGTAACAAAAATTGACCGTTTGGTATTTTTGTACACAGACTTCTGACACAGTGCTGGCTGGTAATTACAAAGGAGTCCAAAGTAATTGCACTCTCCAAATTCTTTTCACATTAACAATTTGACAAAATCATTGCACAAAAAGCATGAAGAATATTTTTCTCTGCAGTCTGTTCAGCAAAGATGAAGGAGCAGCTCAGGAGCTCAGAGAAGTCAGTACAGCCTCTCACGTTGCCAGCTTTCAATCTGCAACACTTAGGGGCTCTTTGAAGGCAGAAATAATCTTTTCCTTCTAACTCCATATGGTCCCGAACACAATGGGAGCCTGACTGATGTCCTAAGACTTGTACTTCAAACACGTGACAGCAGCTTGTGTTGGTGACCAGGGTCTGGGGGTCATCCTGTGACAACAAGCTGTAGCCAGATTACCTGCTGCACGTGCCTAAGGTGGAATTATGGCTTTGCTTGCTGTAGACTGCATGGGAAACTAAATCATGGCAGCCTTGGGGAGTCTGTATGTGGCCTTGATAGTTCTTCTCTTTAATGAAATACAGAATAACTTTGATTGCTCCATGTGTGGTTACAAAGGCACAAGGACAGAAAAAAAAAATAAGTAGGAATGTAGTAGGAAAAAGGCAGAAGTGGGACCTCGTTGTTCCAGTTCATCTGAGCTGTACTGTGGGAACCACCCGTGCCATAAATCAGATTAAATCCCCAGCAGTTCAGAAGACAGCTCACTGACTTCTGCTGGAATGGACCTTCATGCAGGGCTGGATTTCTTGTCAGGAACATAATGAAAAAAACAACTACTTCTGATCTCTCTTCTCTCTCACCCCACTCCTCTGAGTTGAAAGTGAAAATTGATGCAGCTCACAAGAGAAAATGACTGCTCAGGAGAAACACTGCAACTGATTCAACAAGTGCCACTGAATATCACAAGTTGGATAGAAAAATTTCTCCCTGGCTAATCATCCTGTTGCAGCAGCGTTAAACTTCTGGTAGTTAAAATGTTTTCAGACAAGGAGAATTTTCAAGCCAACAGTCTCTCTGTCATGAATGTAGCCTTTTCTCCACTTCTGTATCTCTGTCATGGGGAAGGACTGAAGTGCCACTAAAGGATATCTTGAACACGTGGCAGAGGAACGTCCCAATGAAGTAATACAAACAACATGTTGTTGTTCTCATGGAGATTTAATACTGACTCAGTCATTTCTTGGAACAAATGAAACCACAGAGTCCGGACAGCCCAAGGAAAAAGGGTGCTATTGGAGCCAGGCTGAGTCAAGATCCACAGTACATCAGCCCATGGCATTGTATTCCATCACAGCTTTCAGAAACGGGCTCCCCTATCACAAATCATGAACCAGAGTTTGCACAATACTGTCAATACCAGTGAAGGTTGTTGTTGTTACAGTGGTACTCAGTAGTACCACCACAGACAAATTTTATCCGTTGAAACTACAACTCCTTCCTTTCTTCCCACTGACACCAAGGGAAGAGGTTGAGCCAGACTTCAGAATTTGCTCTGGTAACACAAGCTTAGCTACTGAGAAACACTGTTCTCTACAGTGGGTGATGACTGGTCTTTTAGTAGTGCTACTGCATCCACTGAAAAACAATTTTTCACCTCAGTGCTGGTTCAAGTAGAGGGTTTTTCAAAAAATAATTTTGATTCATTTTTCTTCCACTTGTTTATTAAAGCTTTTTGGGAAGAACTAGATACAGACGAAGGGAATTCAACTTCAGATCTTCACAGATGACTGAGCTCAAGAAAAAAAAGGTAGTGTATAAGGACTATGATACAGACACTTTAACAAAGAATTACACGGTCAAAAGGGACCTCTGAAAGTCTCCACATCCATCCTGCTGCTCAAAGCACAGTCAACAAGATCACAATGCTCTGGCCTATGTCCAATGAAATTCTGAATACCTTCAGGAATGGAGATCCTGCAGCCCCTCCAAGCTCCTGTTCCACTGCTTGATTACCCTCATGTTGAAAAAGCTTATTGTATCAGGTAGAAATTTTCATGTGTCCAATGCTTCTTGTGCCTCTAAGAATCTGGCTCCACCTTCTCTATGTCATTCTACTACGCAGTAACGGACAGCAACATGGTTTCTCCTGAGCATTGTCTTCTCCAGGGTGACTGATCCCAGTTCTCTCATCCTCTTCTCACAAGTCAGTTCACTCACACACGTCACCACTTACCAACTTTGGTCCTACTTTGATCTTGGTGGGATCCACTGCACTCACTCCAATGTGTCAATGGCTTTCTTGCATGGAGATGGGGGGGTGAAACTACACACAGCAGTGGTTGAAAAAGGTTTCCTTTCCTCTTTTAGCTGCCAGTGTGCTTACAGGAGTTCTTCTCGTTGCTTTATGTCACCTAAATTAGCATGTCCTGTACCTCAGGACAAGTCAGGGGCCCTACAATAATCATATAATGGTTTGGGCTGGAAGGGACCTTTAAGAAGCATCTAGCCCTAACCTATCTGCTATAGGTAAGGACACCTCCCACAAGACCAGGTCGCTCAAAGCCCCATCCAGCCTGGCCTTGAATGCTTCCAGGGAGGGGGGCATCCACAGCCTCTCTGGGCAACCCATTCCAGTGTCTCTCCACCATCACAGTAAAGAATTTCTTTCTAATATCTAGTCTCAATCTACCCTCATCCAGTTTAAAGCCATTTCCCCTCATCCTGTCACTACGTGCCATCATAAAAAGTCCCTCCCCAGCTTTTCTGTAGCCCCCTTCAGGTACTGGCAGAAGGCCACTATAAGGTCCTCCCGGAGCCTTCTCTTCTCCAGGCTGAAGAACCCCAACTCTCTCAGCCTTTCTCCATAGGGGAGGTGCTTCAGCCCTCTGATTATCTTCATGGCCCACCTCTGTACCCACTCCAACAGCTTGATGCCCTTCTTGTGTTGGGGGCTCCAGAAATGGATGCAATACTCCAGGTGGGGTTTCATGAGAGCAGAGTGGAGGGGCAGAATCACCTCCCTTGACCTGCTGGACACACTTCTCTTGATGCAGCCAAGGATACAGTTGGTCTTCTGAACTGCAAGAGCACATTGCCAGCTCCTGTTGAGTCTTTTATCAGCAGACACTCACAAATCCTTCTCCTCAGGGCTGCTCTCAAGCTATCATTCCCCAACCAGCCTATATTTGACCTTGGGCAGCCTGTATTTGCTCTGCTTTGCAATGCAGCCTGTTGTTTTTTTTTAAAGCTTCTGAATTTTTTTTCTGCTATATGAGATTTCGAAGCTGCAGAATCCAATTCAGAATCTCTCGTGTACTGCTAGCTCTTTATATGTTGTGATCCCAGTGTTTGAAGGTAGATGTGTTATTCTGGAACCTGGAAAGTAGTGATCACTAACAAAAAACACTCAACATAAGAAACATCCAACTAAGAAATTTGTTTCCATAAAAAGTGAACCACCACAGTTTTTATGAGCATCAAACTCATCTCTTGGTCTCAGTATAATCTTCCAGCTCCTCTTCTCCATTCAGCCACCAAGTACTGAACTATTTACAGAGCAGACACAGTCAGATATAGAGCAAGCCTCAGAATTTTGATTAAAGAGGAACAGTTATGATGTCATTATGTTTTCAAGATTTCTTTGTGCTTCTGATATCCAGAAAAAAAAATTAACTTAAAAGAACATTGAGATTCTAACCTTAGAGCCTGACTTCAGAAACCAGAATCATTGGCTTAAACTTAACACAAGCTGTCCCTGTAGATTCTATTTTTAACAAGTGAATGAAAGAGAATAAAAATAAGACTGCATATTTTAATAGACCTAATGCACGTCAGAAATTCTAATCCCTTTACACTCTCCTGAGCTGAGAATATGTTCTAGTTACACATATGAAAGAAAGCAAAAACATACCTTTTATTGCACCCACAATATTTTGGTCTAGTCCTTTCCGGTTGTCATTGAGCCCTCTTTTCCTTTTGCCATTTGGTAAAGAGTTAGCCAAAGTCTGGTCATCAAAAAATGCACAAACCAGCTTCCTAAATAGCAGACTTCCTGAGCGAGTATAGTTTGATAATATAGAGTCCAGCTGAGATTTCGGCATGAAGACATCAAAGCCTTCTGCAAGTTGCACTTCTGGCTACCAAAAGAATACAAATGTTTTAATTAAAATGGCATTCAAACACATTATTTTACTTCAATCATGTATCTAGTGAGATTTCTCAATCACTTGAATAATCAAACCATGAATCTCCTTCCAGCTATTCAATACCACAGCAGCCTACTACATTGAAATCAAACTCCATCAGTGAATAAGAACCTCAAAAGGCAAATCAAATAATGATACTTATGTCTAGCCACAGTAATAGTTAACAATCACTGACATTATTTCAAGGTATACAGTTAACAAAAAGAAAAGAGATACCTTTCAATATTGGATAATAATTACAAACCAGATGATCATCCTAGAGCAATATTCCTACACAAAGCTCTTAGGACATTTATCTAATCATTTTATGGACCTGTTTCCTTGGCAAACCATGCTGATTAGCACACTGTGGGGCAGCCAGGTATTTCCAGGAAGGACAACTGCAGGGCCAACAGCCCCATTCCATGCAACTTCCCGGGAGGGCTTTCAGTGTAAACACTGTCTATATGAAATGAGGTAAAGGATGACTTGGAAGTTGTCTCTTTGCCTGGGTTTGCTGATCAGCTACTTTTCCCTTGGGCTCATATCCCCAAAATACATCCTCAGAACAGGATTATGTCGCATGGCTTATTTCAGCACAAAAAATCTCAGAAAGTGTGATGGAGGGGCAGAAGAGGGGAAAAAAATCACATATTTCATGAGACTTGAAGTACACCATGGGCCAAAGCAGACAAAGGCCTTCAAACAAGTCCACTTTCTGAGAGTTTTTTTTGCTGCCCTGTCTGTACAAACCACAAAGAGTATTTATAGCATTTTCCTCTCTCTATGACCATCACCACAAAAAGTTTACATGAGGCATCTGCATGGAATAATTATATATATAGCTTGAAGATGCCTCAAAACTGCACTTTTTCAGATAGTATCTAGAAGTTGGAAAGGGGTAAAAAAAAATTTAATTTTTTTTTTTAAATGTATGGTTGTGATATCAGAAAATAAAGAAACATTACAGCCTCATTCCTAACAACTTGCTCTATTTTTTTTTTCCCTTCATGAAAATACATTCACCAGTGACGGTGCACTTTTGAAAATGTTTACAGAGCGAGAGCAAATGCCAGCCTACATCAAATCACCTGTAAATTTATTGAGTCTAGCTGGAGGAAAGGGCTGCCAACTGCAGGAGGATTTGGCTGCATAACTCTTTTCCCATGGATTTTTAAAATCAATATCAAGAGAGTTACAGCAAGAAGTATTTTCAAAGCATACACTACCACTGCACATGCATGCTTACTGGGTGATGCGCACACAAAAAGTAAAGACCACGATGCTTTCAGAAGCCAGAATGAAGATTCTGAAAATGCACAGATAGTAATAAAAATAATAATCTGAAAAACACATTTTCTTCAGGATGTAGCTGTCATGGTGTCAAAAGTATCCTACCCAAATAGGAGTTTCGCCTCTTGGGTTTTAAGATAGTAATCTAAGATGACCTCAGTGATACAAGCAGGCTAGAACAGACAGGTCACCCTCACTAACACAGCTGTAAAATGTAGTTGAAACCTCACCTGTGCACCAGCATCGAGAAGTCAATATTATTTTAGTTCTGAATTCCTCATATTAAATCTTTTAATCAATTTCTATATTAGTTGAAGGAAAAATACTGATTTATACTTGCTTTCCTTTAGCTGAAAATTATTCTTCCATCAAAGTCAATCAGTACCTAATTGAACTTTATGATCGATTTGAATGTGATTTATCAAAAGGAAAAGCATTTGTTATCAGGTAATGATCCTGACATAAGGAACTGCTGAGTAAACTACTCGTTTACAATAAAATAAGTAAGACCTGAATGCCAAAGGCTTATGCTATGCTAAAATTAACAGGCAGTGAATTAATCCTAAACATTTCAGTAGGCTGCACTGCTTAGATTAGAAATGATGTGATTATAAATGAAACGTTACAACAGTAAAACAAACACAAGAAGGTTTAACTAAGAGTAACAGATCATTAGATTTAAGAAATGGGTCATCTGACCCAAGGCCCAGATTAAGAGTTGGATTTTAAGAGTTGGTCTCACTGAACTGAACAAAGACTTCTTCCATGTCCATAAGCAGCACTATTTCATCTTAGCAAATATGAACTAATTGCACTGGCTTTGGTTATGTAGCTCTAAATTACATATAAATGAAACTGAGATCTTCAGTTGAGATGTCAATGGCAAGTTGAATCTGAGACAGCAGTGCACCCTGGAGTCAAAAGGGTCAATTGTAGCCTGGGGTGGGGTGCACCAGGCCCAGCACTGACACTGGGCAAGGGAAGGGATTATCCCATCCTGCTCTGCAGTGTGCAGCCTCACCTCCAGCACTCGGTACAGTTTGAGTGCCACAGCACAGAAGGGACAACAAACTGTTAGAGGGCTACAAAGATGGTGAAGGGTATAGAGGTTAAGATGTTGAGTGGCTGGAGTCTCCTCATCTGTTCAGTCTAAAGAAGAGGAGACGGGAGATCTCATGGAGCAGACAGTGAGGTCTGCTCTCTGGGGACAGCAACAAGGGCCAAGGGAACAGCATGGAGCTGCACCAGGGGAGGGGCAGGGGATGTTAGGGTAAGGGCCTGCACCAGAGGGCAGTGGGCATGGCCCCGAGCTGCTCGAGTTCAAGGAGTGTTTGGACAGTGCTCTCAGATATAGGGTCTGGATTTGGGTTGGACTGTGTGGAGCTGGGAGTTGAGACTCCACAATACTTCCAACTCACGATCTCTTCCAACTCGGTTTATTCTACAACCTTAAAGTTCATTAAACATCAGGAAAACAACAGTGGCAGCAGTACTGTGTATAACCCACAACTCATGCGATATTGTAAAGAGAACATTAAATTACAGTGCTATGCAAAATGTCTTCCAGTTTCCTTAGGCACTCAGACAAGCTGGTAGCAAGCCCACTAGAGATCTTCATGACTAAACAGAAAAAGATAATACTACCATTCATTCTGAAAGAAATGACTTCATTTAGCTTTCTCAGAGTGTTTAAGGTCACATTTTATTTTCACTGTTAAATATATCTCTTTTCAGAACTCAAAAGTTTTATTTCCAAAGGCAAAACAAAATCATCTTGTTTGTCTTGGAGTTCTGTAACTGTATTCAAACAACTGCTGTGGCAAACATGGTCCAAGCCATGGGAGGGCAGATGAAGATCTGATTTATGAACCACACGTTTTCTGTTCTTTCTTAAGTTCAAATTGGCATCTACAAAGGATTGTGCCCAGCAATGCAACACATTCATAATGTCAAATTAAATTCCATTGCAAGCACAAAACAAAAGCAGTTTTCAAAACTGAAAAGAGTGCCACAAGCGAAGACAAATTATAAGCAGGAAAAACACACTGGCAATAAATTACTGGCCTCACCCCAAAAGATTCCCTCAAACATCACTAAGTATCATACTACAAAAGGACCTTTGAGAAACCATGGAACTGGTTACTTCATATCACTACAGAGACTCTGTGGCATGACTGCAACTTAATTAATGGCGTGGCTTGCATCTACATAACTGAATTATCACCACTGCTCTTTTATATTAGTAGTTCCCACTTTCAGAAAGGTAGAACAGTATCTGCAGCATTGTTTCCATTTATTGACACTGAATTTAATTGTGCTTTTCTATCACACAGTATTTACAAAATTGGAAATTACCTTCTCAAAATTAAAAATGTATTAGAGAAATTAATGATCAGTGTACTCGTCAGTGAACCTACAAACAATATCTGTTTGGTCATTAAACAAAGCCAATCAGACACCAAGTACATGAAGTTTCTATCAATGCAAACGTTATGCAAATTAAGAAAGCAGGCTTAGTGCAGTTTTACATGTGACAAGTACAAGTTTTAAGAGTGAGAAGCTTTGGTTCCTTTAATTACAGCGAAATTATCAATAGTTCCAAGGCACTTATCTAGCAACCACAGATGAAGACTCAAGGACTCAGTTCAGCAGATTCAGGTATGAGCTTTACAGATATGAGAAGATCTCTAAAGCCAGCACAACCATCCAGTCATAAAATCAAGTGCGTGACTACATCCTGGTAGGATAAGGGTATATAAGTGAACTACTTGAGCTAATCAATAAATGACAGTTTTGGAACTGCTTATACATGCAGCACTTTCCTGATCTCATGGTGGCTCTTGGGACCAGGAATGATGAAGAACAAATGTCCACTGCAAGCTCAGACAACAGGGAGCCTTGAATTCAAGACTGAACTTCATGTTTGTGAAAACTGGAAAACAAAAACAAAAAACTATCCAAACTGCAGGACCCATCTCCACTCAAATCTACCCAAGGTTTTCTTGTTTATTCAGCACAAAGAGGGAATACATTTCATGTGGACACATGTACAGATCTTCCCAGATCAGTGCTTTAAAAACCTGTGATTCTCTGTACTGAAATGTAACTTACATCTGATGAAGCTGATTCAAGGATAATTCCAAATCCTGAAAGAGGGGTTTCTATGTTTAGAGGAGGTTCAACTGCTTGCAGACTTGAACTTTCAGAGTTTGCTGACAGCTTCTTATCACTCTCAGCAGTGCTGGTTTTCTTATTCATTGTAATTGGTTCAACAGTTTTGAGGGGTAGTTTTTTCTTTTTATTTCTCTTTCTCGATATTGTCGACTTCTGCGCACACATCAGAGGAACAGGAGGTTGTTGTCTGTTTTGAGTCCCAACTGAATGAGAAAAAAGGAATGAATTAAATTTACAGACAAAGAAACATGTATAACCACACAGACACACCATTAAACTACAGGCATACTGAACTCATCTTCCAGATAAGTGGTACAGTTTTCAGTGCTGTTTGTGCACGTGGAACAGTTACGTTATATCTCCTTTGCATAATTTTCCAGTCTGTACAATGGAGATAATGACACCAAGCTTCAGTATGAGGTATCTGAAGACATACTGATGAATAGTACGTTAGGAAAACTGGAAATATATGGCTCTTCTTCCTAGTGGCCACTGGATGGTAGTGACACGAAGGAGTGAAGTAACGATTAATTTGTATGCTCTCTTGAACAACTGAGAATCTCACTGTCTTTGAGCATCTTTTCATGATAAAACAGCACAAGTGCTAATGCAATTGCATTTATTTTTCTGGGTGTAGTCGCCAAGTTAATTAGCTCAGCAAGAACATTTTAAGTATTATGTCAAGAATGAGTGAAAACACTATTAAATAGTTTAATTTTTAGGAAAAAAACTAATCCAAAGTTATATCAGTTTTTCTTTTTTTTTTGCTCATACACAGAAACCTACAGTTCATATCTTACATTTGAAACCTAAGAGATCAAATTTTATATCTATCAATGTTTTGTATTTTCCAGTACCCAGTATCCATGGTCATTTGTATAAATTAAGGCACCAGTTCTGAATCTACACCACGGTGACAGAACACTACACAGAAACAGCTACTTGTCTCCATGGATCAGTTAATAAGATCAAGGGCAAAATGAAAAAGAAATCTGAAGTGCTGTACATCTTTGCTTCACCATGTACAAATCAAATTCATTCCAAACTACAAGTGAAATACAAACGGTCCTCATCTGCAAAGACTAGGGAAAGAAAAAAAAGAAACCTTACTATATTTCTTATTAAATGATTTCCAGGGTACTTCATCTCTGATAAGAACTTACAATGACATACTTTTTTCGTTTAGCATTTGGACAGAAGACTATCTGAATACCAAGAGAAGTTACTATACCTTCACATACATGTTTACATTTTTCATTTTTTTTCTATTAGCAACAAAAAAAAGACCAAACATTTTCCTTGCTTTACAAAACTATTTTCCATACTTAACAGAAAATATGAATGATTCCCTGGCCTTTTCATAAAGAGATTCACAGACTGTTTATATGTTAGATACATAACGAATAAGAACTGTTCTTGCTGTTGAGGAACCAGCTCTTCAGGCATAAACTCCATATCATTTCTTGAATGCCTGGTTTTAATGCTCTTCTGCCACTGCACAGCTCCTAACCTAGCAGAAAGCTAGCCCCCAAAGTGTCCCCCAATGAATAGATTTTTGCTATTTCCACTGGAAGCTGAACATAGCTTAACAGAGGAGCTGGTAAACCAGCCTGAAGAATGGGAGAGGTCACAATGTACAGCAGCTAGCTCAGCTTAGGCTATCATGAAGCTGGAAAGATCTTTGAATGACATGTTACACAATAATCTTAAATTGCCTTCCAAATTTGTTTTAGTTTTGTTTTCCTTAATGTTAGTGAACTAGGTGGTGACAGGTAAAGCAGCCTCTTGCAATTCTGAACAAATACATACAAACTGGGGGTAGCTATGGCATCTAAGCTGACCTGGCCTACCGTCCAGCTCCCATTACTAGAGCATCTAGCCACACATTAGTTTTCTCAAATTTAGCCTCAGAAGATTCTTACAAGTGAATGTCCCTTGTTACGAGCAAGGATCTGGCCCTGAGAGATAAAAATCACAGTTCCACAGAGCCTGTGCAAGTTTCACTTTGAACAATGAGTCATTAAAGGAGGAAACAAATCAGGTTTTGCTGAGGCAGACTTCTTTCTACCAGACCATTTCTCCTGACAAGGAGATGCTA
The DNA here is from genome assembly GCF_038088225.1 of Cyrtonyx montezumae. Classification (NCBI taxonomy): domain Eukaryota; kingdom Metazoa; phylum Chordata; class Aves; order Galliformes; family Odontophoridae; genus Cyrtonyx; species Cyrtonyx montezumae. The sequence goes on along the minus strand of NW_027072034.1, from coordinate 154,870,524 downwards.
GTCATGGACACGCGTGGGACCGGTCACTGTACCTGCTTGAATCTGCATCAGTTTCCTCATGGTCTTGAGCTCTTGAAGAATAGCCTGTAGAGTTGACTGGCAATTACAAGTACAGCAGTTTGGTCCAATTGATGAATTCACCATTGGGATTTCTCCTGAAAGAGGAGAGGAAAGAAAAGGAGAGATTATGTAATTCGCAAATAAAATAAAAAATAAAAACAGAAATGACCCGTGAGCATTTGAAACTGTCATCAATATACTTGATCATGAAATTAGATCCAAAGCAAAAAAGCAAATAATTTTCTATGTGGTCCTTTAAGAGGAAGAGGCTGCTAGGCCTTGCCCAATTGCTAGTATGTGCAATTATATACAGTAGGGGATGGCTCAGAGCCTGAATACAATGCACTCTTCACAGCAGGGCTCTCTATTGTCAGGCTAGTTCATCCTGAATAACAATAGCACCAAACCTTATTATAAACATACTCACTTTATCACACACAAAAAAGCCCATCTCTCAGAACAGTCCTACAAAGAATGAAGACAGGCTGTGTAATAAAGGTTTATACTGCACCTTAAATGAGCGCCTCAGAATTTTTAAACTGCTTTAATGTTACACGTGACTCTTTACCACATGAAGAACTGAGAATGAAAATAAAAATCTTCTATTCAGAGAAAAGAAAAAAAAAAAAAGGAAAGAAAAATAAAATAAAAAAGCACACTAGAAATGAACCACCAGCAAGGGAATCTTGCAGATTTGCTCCTGTCACTGGGGGGGGAATTGTTTCTAATGGCATGTTTTCCAATACTGCAACCTACAAGATGGGGTTTCTGTGGTTTCTCTTTGATGATTCACATTGTAGTTGAACAGATTCTCCTTTTCTAGTAGTTGTTACTAGTGTTTAACTGGATTTACACAGTTCTCTTTGTAATGATATCATTACTGCCTTGCAGATGTTTGCATGGTAGGTGCTGAATTAGGACAGGCTGCAACAGCTTGAAGCTTTCAAGCTTTACCTGAACAGCTGTATCCTGTACTTCAGTTTAAAATAACAATATTCCTGGCTTTAATATTAATAAACAAACAAAGAAAGAAATTCAAAATAGAGCAAAACTCCTAGCTTGAAACTGAGGCCAGAGGAAATGTACCTCCCTTCATTTCAGAATGTGCTCAGTGCCATTTAAATTGATGGCTATTTTACTGCTCATCAAAGCATGCAAGAGGGAGGACTTTATGAAGACATATACGAATGGATGGAACAAAAATCATCTCACTTGGTGTCACATGTGGTGGGCTTCAGAGAGTGTATTTCCCTTTTTCTCCCATATCCTGACAGTTATCAGGTGCCCTTTAATCATTTCTTAGCTAAAGTGAACATAAGCAACTTATTTAATCTTTGCTCATAAATCCTTCCATTTTTCATTATTACTTTTGCTTTCCCTCTGAAGCCAAAACCAGTTATTAATAAATACCTTTTTAGGTTTGGTTTGCATTCTTTTCATCAGAGCTCCACTGATGTCAGACCTGCATACATTCTGCGACTCCAATCCTCATTTGCAATAGCTAACTGTGAACTAGACACAGCTGAACTGATCCAATCCCTTCTTAGGTCTTCCAATGCACCCCATGCTCCTCAAAACTCCCTTTCCAGGTTCTTGTTCTCTGTCCATTTCCATTCAGCCTTCTGGGCCTCATACAAAATCCATCACACCTGAGAAAACTGATGGTTTTTCTCCCAGAAATGGGTTACCTTTGAGACTAATCTGTGAAACCAAATCTGGAAAACGGGCCGAGAGCCTCCTACTGAAACAAAAACAGATTACTGACTCAGCACAACCCTGCCTAGTTTGAACTCATCCTTCCTTCGTACCCTGTCTTCTCACACTGAAAGCTCCTTGAGGCACAGACAAGATTTTATCTTTTCATTGGCCCATAAAGTGTTTTTAGCCCATTGAATCAAGTACAGAGGAAAAAAAACAAACACTAGCATTGCAACAGATAAGTTGGAATCCTTGATTTTGGGTCCAAAACCCTTCTACCTTTTTCTTTCTGTAGACTTTTCTAAGTAGAAGGTCAAGACCACTTTCAAATTTAACAGTATCAGCATAACTCTGTACTTTTTATTACAAAAAGCAGGTATGGAAGAAATGGAGCATGTGTTTCCCAGAAACACAGCATCCCAGAAAATTAGGAGAGTTAATTTATTAGAAAAATGCATAGTAAGAAAACCCTAGTCATCCCTTCCTCCAAGGTTCACCTTTCTCACTTCTCTGCTGTTTTAGATGATGATGTTCCTTAGAATTGGACTTATCTCTTCATCAGAATCAAGTACTCAAACTGTGAATCTGGAAATAGCATCTGGGAGACTGCAGTGGGAGACAGGGCTAGTGGCTTTTGTTTTCTTTACAAAAACTCTACACTGTGGTGAATTAAACATAAAAAAAAAAATCAGACAAAGCAAATTCCACCACTAAATACCTGTACATCTTCCTTGTTGCAATATAATGCAATCCAAACGAAAGCATGTAAGCACTCAGGCTCCCAATGGAAAACCAAAAGGTCTATTTTCCCATTGAGGTATGGGAGATTTACATTATAATCCCCATTAGCATTGATAGAAATTACCCATGTAAATCTACCATAGATACTGGAAATGGGAAAAGAGACCACCAGTAATTCATATCAAAGCAAGGTTCTACTGACTTCATACATATTCATGAGGGTTTTTTATTTTACTTCTACCCTCCCTCTTCTGATCAGCTACTGTTTTGTAAGAAACATCTTTTAGAGTGTTCTCAGTCATTGTTCCAAGCACTACCTTTATCATTTTTAGAGGACAAAAGCACCCTTTTCAACTTGTTATAAATCAATTTTTAATTTTAAAAAGAGAACAGACTTTTTATTTTTATGAAGGAGTCTTTAAAGAGCCATCTCCTTCTTTTTTGGAACCCAGCCAGCATGCGAATTTGATACTGGCTTGTATGATTGAAAGGAGAAGACACAAATGCATTACAGAACTACACTGCTTCCCCTGTGTGAGCTGCAAGCAGCCCAGGACAGTAGTTCTTACAGCTGGATCTGCTGTGACCAAATTCATTTGGTGTAGCATTGCTATGCAAGTTTACATTTGAAAGCATGCAAGTAGAATCCATTGCAACAGTCTTAGCATAACAAAAAAAAAAAAAAAAAAGAAATCCAGCTGCTGCATCACTGCCAGATTTCCTACAGGACAGAAGAAATGAAACTCTTTCAGGCAGACTCGAGTCTGGTGGCTACAATTGGATAGGCATGCTTATCACTGTTAATAGCCCTAAGATGCTAAAATCAGCAGGTCATAGACATCTACCTGACATCTTGACTTGCAGAACTGTTGCCTTAAGTCTAGTTTGGAACAAATCTCTCAGCTTTGCCTTTTCATCCCTCTGTTGCAGCAATACCTAATCTCATTCCTCCTTCCCTCTTTCTGTCTGTTCTGTTTTCCACCAATATCTTCTCATCCAATGGGACAGATGCAGTTTTTTTACTCCTATCACCAGCCTGGACACCTTCCCAGTCATGACCTAAGCCTGATAGGCCTAGGTAATAATACTACCTCCTGAGCAGTGCTTTTCTGCCCAAAAGATGCTAGATGAGGAGCAGTTTCAGAGACTGCTTGTAATCCTGAACCATGTCAGTAGCTTTCCTTTAACAGACCAAGCACCAGAACCCAAGCAGCAAGAATGCCCAGCAGGATCTGGAACATCCAGCTGGAGGTAGAAGCTATAATCTGCCCTCAAAGAACTGGGCAAGCTGCCTCCCAAAGGTGGCCAGGGGAGAGGGCCCACACCCGGCTTTATGTAATAGCCTAAAGATTACATTCCTTTTTGCAGCAGAACTGCAAAGGGAGGGGTGGAAGGTATCTCCACACCCAGGCTCCTTCGGTGCACTTCCCCAACAGATGGGAGATCTGGGTATCCATCCTGCAGGGACGGTGAGACCACTCAACCCCAACTGACTTTCTCAGAGATTATTGGAGCCTGTGGGATATCAACAGTCAGCCAAAAATCTCTTCTTTTCATATAGAAAATACAAAAAACTAAAGAGCTGACATTCTCTTGCAGATGGGGCCAAATCTTGTCAACACGGTTTAGTTCACAGGCTGAATCAGGCCCCTGAGGGGGAAATAGGTGCTGCTCCACCTACTTTCTGGATGCAGGAACCAGGCACCTAAGCTGTGCAGGCTCGGGCACTTCTATGCGTGCTGAGAACTGCCCCTGCAGGTGCCCAGGAACTTTCAGGCCAAAGAAGGGAGATGTGCAATGAAGCCAGGTCCTTCCACATTTAAAATGCCACCACAGCATACACAGACTGGATTTTGCATCCAAGTCTCAAATAAGTGTTAGCTCCCTCCTTGCCCCTGCATCTGATTCTAAGTAACAGCATATCTTTAAATAGTAGTGGCCTTTTTTCTTTTTCTTTTTTTTTTTTTTTTCAAATAAGTGTTCCAAAGCAAACAAACCAAGCATGACATACTGCAGCCTCTTTCTCTGCATCACCTGGTACAGCTGAGTGAATCACTGTCCGTATGGAGAAATAGTCAGCCCTGTGAAACTTAAGTCTGTATACCTTCCAGTGCAGGGATGACACTTCCTATAGGATATTACTGAGAATAACAATAGAATTTTTTTTTTGTACGTTACAAGCAATGAGAGCATGTTTGCCTTTAGATAAGGACACACAACTCTATGAGAAGTCTGAGTACTTTCAGAGTCAACTAGAAACTGATAACTGATACTGTTTTCAGATGCAATCTGACATTTTTTCTTCCTTGCAGATGAAAACCTTTCTAAGTACAGGGCTGAACATCAGGAGGAACAACTTTGATTCAGATTGTTAAAGTAGACCTTAAGGATTCTGGTAGTAAAACCTCCATTCTCTCTGGGACTGATGACAGTAAGAGAAACGCATTTAAAGGACACACCCCCCACTTACTTTAAGATAGAATTCTCTGCCAGAACAAGATGGACCATTGTCTCATACATACTACTCACAGGTAGACTCCATCCTATCTTTTATCAGAATAAGACCCTGTGGCCACACTGGGATTTTGTACCTTAAGTTCAGCAGTGAGTCGTAAGCCCGATCCCATCAGCTTATGACAGTAGAATCCTGCTCCACAAGTGGTGTCACAACAGTGCTACATTACTCATGGCAAAGAGGAGTGGTAGCATTTGACATTTAATTAGCTATGAATGCAATAACAATAGCCAAAGCTGTTTTAAGAAGTATTGTATAGAAATTAGGCCTATATAACAGAATTGAGTAATTCTGTCCTATCACCAGGAATCCATTCTAAAAGCTAAGACAGATGGTAGCAGAATGCACTATGCCCACTTTCACACCTTTTCAAAGCAATAACTATGTGCTCATTTTGTTGACTCTGAACCGTAACTGATTTCAGTGCAGTGGTACAATAAATCATCAGAACAGAGGCAGAAATTTAGTAAAGTACAAGGAAAAAAGAAGAAGTACTTTTCTCAGTATCTAGCATAGATCATACCATTTGATGCCATGGTTCGTGTCTGACTTTGGAACGTTTTGGATCGAGTTCCGTACTGCCCTGAAAAATGGTTATCTTGGGGTGATAATTCATTCCATGCATCACTCTCACAAGGATGAAGGCTCTCCGGGGACTCTGCAGGGGGATCCAGGCGCTGGGCCCAAGCTAAATCTAAATCCAGGGGCTCCTCCTTCAGTTTTTCTCCTTCTTTGCCAACTCGCTGATAGATTCTTCCAGTGCTGTCATTCAGTAATCTTCTCATCCCTGTAATTTGTTTTTTAATTTCCCGGCTTTCATCTCCTAATGAAAACAGAGCCACAGTTATCACTGTAAATTAGCAAAAACGGTAATGGGTTGAGATTAGTGATTTTAGACGCCAGTACGTTTCTAGCTGCTGGAGTACAAAACTAAATCAATAAAAAAGAGAAAGTCATGGTTGAACAGCAGCGGGTCGGTCCGTCCTAGGCTAGGCTTGAACACAGCAATGCTTGAGATTTCGCATGGTTAAAAGACCTGCTGAACTTGGCTTTCTTCATGCCATTTCTAAAGCTTTGATGAGCAAGATTATTTTTCTGCAGAAGGAAATAATAATAGCTAGAGCAGTTTCAAGCACTCTATCCTTTTAAGAGGCTGATCCTATTCAGACATTGACATGGCTGAATATTTTCTGAGTACAGCCTAAGGAATCAGACTTTTATATATCAGTTTGCTATATGCTTAAGGATAGATCCTGCAAAGAAAAAACACAAAGCAATCATAACACACATACACGGAGTGTAACACTGCATCTATTGATTTTAATAAACAGGATCAGTTCCTTATTCCACAGAATTTAATATTACCAGATTATACAGGAATAAATTAAAAAGCAGCTAAAACGTGTATAACTGTATACAGCCTAACTGCTGCATGTCTTCGAAACGTAGATTATGAACACAAAATGAAAATATATACAAGAAAAATGTGACTGTTTCAAATAAATCCAAGACATTTAAATAATAACAATTACATACTTTAATACTCCTGGCTCCATTTAAGTATTAATTTTATGCAGGAAACTGCTGATCACACGATGAATATATATGCTTCGAGCAGACAGTAGCTATTTTGCTCGTAAAAGCATACATTACATTTCACTAGTAATAGGGGAGTGTTCATAACCAATTCTGAAATAGGAAGCTTCTCTTTTTTAATGGTAATAGAAAAATCAAACATCCTAAGCAAACGGAATAACAAAGATCAAGAAACTGATGGATCAACTCTTCCTACACGGTATACTTTGTACAGTAATACTTAGTATTCTTGAGCCAATTTACATTCCCACTTCCCAAAATAAACTTAGTTTCTGGAGAAGCAGAAGAGCAGAGAAAAATTCAGGAGAAACAAAAACAAAATTCTCCAAAACCCAAAACACAGTGTGTGCTGAGTGTGGTACAACAACAATACATGTGAAAGTGTGCTTGAGCCAGGCATGTCAACTATTTTATCAATTCAACAGCAACATTTGCTCTCCTAAACTTAGGTACATGCTTAGATAGCTGGCTAAGCCGGGCAGTTAAAAAAGCAGCAGCACGCATTGGCCAAGCTCAGCATGCACAGGGACACAGAGCAGCCAGAGAGTGAGCTGCTCCAGAGACAGGGCCTATAAACGAGCTGTACGGTCACAGCACACCCGTGCTGAATCAGGGCAGCTCCCCCTGCACTAGCTGGCTCCCAGCTGGCTCCAGCCCACCCCGACCACAGCAGGAAAGCGGGCAGCTTTCAGAAAAGCTTCTGGTCTGAACTTACAAAGTAGCTGTCAGCCCCGTGCAGTGATACTAGAACACCACCCTCACTCCAGCTGAAGCACTGAGTAAAAGCCATCTGCAGAGAAGTTCCACATCACGTGTATTTTGCTATTTTGTCTGCGGATTTATGAGTGTGTATGATTTAATTAACAAATGACGCTCGCTGGACTCAAGCCAGCCAGGGGTCCACTGTTGGCAGTTCTCAGCCTCAATGGGAAATGAGAGGCCTCAGAGCACCACAAGACCACAATCACTGCTCACGTCTCGCCCTGAGCCGAGGGCTGCCTTTCCTGCCCACCCCTGACCTCCCAATGCTCCCATAAAATCCCTTACCATCACCCCATTCAGCAGCATGTGGTGCTCTCAGAGCTTTATGTTCTCAATTCCCATTGGCCTGTAATAGCAACATATAGGCAGTTATCAAAAAAACTTCCCACCCACTTCCTTCTATCGGGTTTAGTGACTATGCTCCATTGCTGCTCGGGTGACACATTGTCTGAAAGATTAAATTTCCCTTACCCAATTACATAAAATATTAATTGAGCCTATTCTGCCTTGATTCAGGTCACATGTTTCTTTTTATAGAGGTCTTCCTCTTTAGTGACATGAGCACACTTACTTCCAAACAGAAAAAACCCTGCATACATACCACAACAAACACAGAACTTGCTGGAAGCTCAGGTTAAGAATATATTTGCATTTAGGTAGATCATTAGATCCCTGCCTATGAACCTAGGGCCACTGGTGGATGTCAAGCTGGACATGAGCCAGCAAAGAGCCCTCATAGCCCAGAAAGCCAAATGTAGCCCAGGCTGCATCAAAACAAGTGTGGCCAGCAGGGTGAGGGAGGTGATCCTGTCCCTCTTCTCTGCACTGGTGAGGCCTCACCTGGAGTACTGCGTCCAGATATGGAGTCCTCAGTACGTGAGAGACATGGACCTGCTGGAGTGTGTCCAGAGGTGGGCCACAAAAATGATTCATAGAATGGAGCATTTCTCTTATGAAGACAGCCTGAGAGAGCTGAGGCTGTTCAGTCTGGAGAAGATAAGGCTGCAAGGTGACCTGAGAGTGGCCTGACAGTATCTAAGGGTGGAGCCACAGGGAAAAAAAGGACAGAGCCCTTAGCAGGTCTGTGGTGATAGAACAAGGGAAAATGGTTACAGGCTAAAAGACTTAGGTTGGATACAAGGTACAAATTTTTTACAGTGAAGGTGGAGAGGCACTGGTACAGGCTGCCTAGAGATGTGGGCAACACCCCGTCCCTAAAGACTTCCAAATCAAGATTGGATCAGGCCCTGAGCAACCTGATCTAGCTGTGGTGTCCCTGTTCACTGCAGGGGAGTTGGACTGGATGGCCCTCAGAGGTTCCATCCACCTCTAAGGATTCTATGATCCTATCTCCTGTGGCTGCAAGCTCCAAAGCCCGATGACAGCATCCTGCTACCAGCAATTCCAGTGCTAATCATCTTCACAGATGACAACAACATAATAAAAAAAGTAAAATAAAATAAAAGGAAGACGGGGTGCCAAGAAAAAAAACAAAGCTCAAATTACTACATCCCAAGGAAGAGGTTTTAAACTAAGAGCAGAGGAATTTAGATTAAATATTAAGAGGAAATTTTTTACTCAGGGTGGAGACATTGGCACTGCTGCCCAGAGAAGCTGTGTGTGCCCCATTCCTGGAGATGCTCAAGGCCAGGTTGGGTGGGCCCTGGGCTACCTGAGGTGGTGGGGGCAACCAGCACCCAACATGAGTTGGAAGTGGATGGGGTTTAAGGTCCCTTTCAACCCCAATTACTCCATGATCCTAAAAGCCAGAGCCCTCCTTTGCAAATGCTGATCAGGAACAGTGTTTGGAGCATGCAGTCCAGCCCATATGCCAAAATTCAATGTCTCTTCCCTCTTTAGAACTTTCCTATCACCCTGGGGCCCACCTGGGCCTTTTTCCAGAAGCCACATGGATGTTCACTGAGGACTCCTCACCTCTCCTGGGGAGGTGGGGATGCCTCCTATCAGCAGACTGAAGGCCAAGCTTTTGCTATTTAGATTGTCCATGTAATCCCTTCGGTTTTATTTCAAAGCAATGAGTTCATTTGCAAAGTACTGCTCAAAATAGATAAGCATGGCAAATTACAGCCCTGTTTAGGAACTCACATGTGAACATCATAGTAGTAACAGAAATGTATTATCAACTTCTTTAAAAAGATTACTATTGTAGTCATTACTATGATGGCCCCCTAAATAGAAACTTCTTTATTTTTTTCATATGGGCTGACTGTAGTCTTATAAAACAAAAGACAAAAAACTTTTCATAAATTCTAAATCAATTATTCATAAAAAGTAATCTTCCCCTAAATTAAATTCAATCTCTTCCCTTCCTTAAAGTACGTGCAATGCTAAAACTGACTGCTTTGAAAGCTGCAAATTTCATATGCACAAATCTGAAACAAGTGTCCTGGTAAGAACTGACATCTGTTAACAGAACTGTTAACAATTGTAGTTAATAAAGTATCATTGATAATTCATTAATTCAGTTCTTGCCCCTAGATTTCCGAACATTTTTCATTATTATGCTTATTAAACTTAATACATACATATGGCTAGATGCCTACAAACAGATTATATTATAAATAACTTGCCAAATACTATCAAAGTGCTACTCACAGCAACAAAATGACATGCAAGCACACTCATATGTTAAAACATTAATTATATTCCAGCAAAAAAACCCCACAGTGGTAACCAAATACATAATTAACACGAGTCTTTTGATTTGGATATATGAATGAGTAGAGTGAAGGTTGGCTAACAGGCCATACAATGTCTTTTTTTTCCCCCTCCTTTGATGTAACAGTCTCTTGACCCAATGATTTCAATATTTTGAAATTAATTTCTCTATTTTTTTTAGCACTTAGGAAAAATGTTTTGGGAAATATTTGTGACTGGCTGACTTTGTATAAAGCCAGATTTTCTGCAGATTAATGTTTCATTCCATGTTCTGGCAAATGCAACTCCTAAGGAAAATTTCCTTCCCTGCCTACATATCAGGCTGCCTATGGAGGGAACTCTATCTCAGAGATTGCCACCCTTGTGTCAGACTAGGCTGAAGCCCATGAACCAGTCAAGAAATCACCCTGAGGGCAGGAAATGCAGCAAGAGACCGCTAGGCAAACAAATGTGAGATGACAGTATCTGCCTGGTTTGTAAGGAAACAGAGCTTCAGAGGTGAGGGAAAAGAACAAGGCAGTGCACATGGCTTGAAAGTTCCGAGAGCTCAAAACTAATTGCAACGGAGCACACAGGTTATATAATCAAACATATTAAATGCCAGTTCGTTAGGCACCGCTTGAATGCTGCTCTGCCTGGAGCAGGGCCAGCAAAACTCAGCTGCCCATGTCTGAAGAACTCATAAGGCCTAATTCAGAGATCTGCAGGGAATGGAGGAGGCACACACCTCCAGTGCATAGCCTGAACTGACCAAAACACCTCTGTGCGTATCACACGGTGTTCAAATGGTTCCTTAAAGAACAACAGTTAGCCTGGAGAAAGACAGGCAGCCCTTCTCAGCAAAAGTACACCCGTATCAAATTCCAACTTTCAAACACAGCTATTTTTGCTGCTATTATCTTGCACTGTAGCACTCCTGAAGCTGAAAATTGTGACGATCAGCACAGAGAAAACAGAGGAGCCACGTGCATGCTTCCTTATCAGATCAAAGGTTTCCTAAATCAAATGGAAAGTTGTTCTGACTGCTCTGCGGATAACGTGAATTGGGCAATGGCGTGGCTAACCTGATTGGGTAAGTGCACATTTCTCAGATAAGTGATCCCTTGTCTCTGCTGGTGTTCAAGAGCCTACATTGAAATAGCACAGGCAACAACACGCTTTTCAAATTATAAACTTAAAACCCGAATCAGCAGGGAGAGCAGCAGTCACGAACGCTGTCAGGGGGTCAGGCAAGGAACATGAGTTATGAGATGGAGACTTCCGCTACCTCAAGCAGACAGAGGGATATTCAAGCAATCCTAGTTAAGGCATCTTACCACTACTCTAAAATGTCATTTAGAAGCACTTCACATCATCACACAAAGCACCAAAACTATATCCTCAGGTAAAGAGAAGCACCTACAAATTAGATGTCCTCACCCCCACCAAATCTAAAATATCCATTTTAGATCCAAAGCTAATCATGAAGCACGTGGATTTATTGATACATCTGCCTGCTGAAAGACCCACGGAGTTAATACACATCCCAAACATTAGTATATCCAAAGTGATCTGCAGAATCAAAGCCACAGGTCAGAGCTTGGGACCATTCAGAATTTCGGGGATTAGGCGTTGCTGGAGGAGGAATCAGAAGAGGTGACCCAAGAAGCACCTCAAGAAAGTAACTCTTCTGAAGAGTTTGGTGAATCTGTTTCAGAAACACCCAAACAGAAGTTGCAAACTCCATGCCACACCGTATCAGGTAAATCACACAGGAAGCTACAAGCGAGCAACTGTTCAATGCATTGATACAGTACCAAGGTCACATAATTAAAAAATAATAATAGTAACAGACATGCATCAACAACAGCTTGGAAATATCCTAGGTCAAGATCACACTTCAGCCCCTAAGGGAAATGCTCTGCAAGGTTAGTTTGTTTTATATGTGTTCTCAAATGATCCTTTATACAGTCTTAATTATAGAAGCAATTACTGCAACAATCATACTTGGGATATAATTCTATTAAAAGTACCAAGTAACTTCACAGTGTTAAGTCAACTTTTCTCTCTACGAATAAATTGCAAAGGATATTATTTCTGGGACAGAATAAATTCTTGGAATTAGTGAGTAACTTATGCATCATTCCCCCGCTCCAAGAACACATTCTTTATTTTATCATGACACAGTAAAGTTATTAATCTGCTGCCTTCCATTTCAACAATGTGAAATGCTGTAAAATGCACAGACACCTGCATTACAGCACATTTCAGTTTCACTTTATATCAGTCATAAACATCTCTGCCTTGGACATCTCTCCAAAACAAATGCTCCAAGCACACTGTGTGTAGCATTCAATTTTATGAAACTATAAAAGTTCTTCACTGTTAATTACACAGACAAATGTCTCATCACACATTTGGTTACCAGGATAATATAATTAGTTTTCTACATTAACCTTTCAAACATAGAGCCTGAATTTCAAGTTGAAAGCATTGTAAAAACATTCGGTCTGGAGGTAGATCATATTTCTGCTTCTTTTCATGTTGATAATAAAATATTATGACTGAAAAGGAAAAATGTATTAAAAAACAACAACAAAACACCCAACCCGATGTGGTATATGCAAAAGATATTACAGACAAGCCACCTTTAACCAGTGTTGTCCACAAACCAGTACTGTCCCCTCGCAGGCTAGCATCTCCCAGTCTGAGTTAGCAGTCTTGACAGAACACCGATGCTGATCACTGGTTAAAGCTGAGCACACATCTGTCTTCAATCTCCATCACACTCAAGGTTGAAGCACCTCATTCTGGGCTGCCTCCTCCTTTTCAGATCAAGCTCTCTCCTGATTTTAGATAAATAAGCCCTTCCTTCAAAACGTAAAAGATGGCAGTCCTTGCCTACTAAACACAGTAGCCATAGATTGATCCCAAATTCTGCAAAGGCTGTGCATCCGTCGCCTAGAAAGATGCAAATTCTCATTGATCACCTTATCAGAGCAAAGGATCAGGAAAGGTGACAGGCCACCATGTCTCCCACAAACTCAGCTTCTGCATCACAAACTTCAACGTCATAATCCATCCAGGCTCCGTCTAAAAGTAGCTGGGCTTTACACTCACACAGCCAACAGAAGTTGCTCCCAGCACCACACTGCTCTTGAGCCGAAGCTCCAAGTCAATTTTTGCCAATATGAAAAGGAATTTCTTCACAGTGTAGTGACAGAGCACTGAACAGGGAGGCTGTGGATTCTCCTTATCTGGAGATACTCAGAACCTGCCTGGACTTCTACCTGTGTAGCCTGCTGTAGGGAGCCTGCTTTGGCAGGGGGGGGTTGGATTAGATCATCTCATGAGGACCCTTCCAACCCCTACAATTCTGTGATTTACCCTAGAATCTCCCCTCTTCTCACAGGCACACCTCCGGAGTGTGCAACCGAAACGTGCACATTACATTCCAAACAAAGCCTCACTGCTTCATTGGTAAAATGACATTAACATTTCCCCTTTTCTGCAGTGAATAGTTTCAGTGACATATTTTAACAGACATTTACATACTAAAGGTTGCAACATATTTAGGTCTCAACAGCTGTAGTCATCCCATGGATCAGTTAAAAACACCTTCATCAGAGAACAAACTCAATTCTAAAGCAGCAGCAGAGCACTTGTGTGAATACACTTTCCAGGTTGATTTTTGGCATAAATCTTCAAAATTAAGTGAAGCAGAGATCATAACTTTAGACTCATTTTTTAAGTGGTCAGGTACTGCAACAGGCTGCCTGGGGATGTGGTGAAGTCACCTTCCCTGGAGGTGTTCAAGGAAAGGGCAGATGTGGCACTAAGGGACAAGGTTAGTGGGCACAGTGGGGATGGGTTCATGGTTGGACTGGATATCTTAGCGGTCTTTCCAACCTTAATGATTATTGGGCAGGACTGCAAGCTGGGGAAAGTATCATTCTCCTGTCACCCCTGGAGCACAGTGAAAAATTATCCTGTGTGAATGAAATTTTTGAAAGGAAAGCTGGAATGCCAGATTCAACACACTTCAAATCTTGTCTGAAAGGTGGGAGCTCAGAATTCAAGTGCTTTCAGTCCCTGCTACTGCTTTTCTCAACCTCAGATCACTGCCTGTGTCATTAAGAATCTGGATAAAAGTGGACACCAATGGAAGCTACTGAGGACGTGAGCTCTCAGTAACCTACTGAACCCATCTCCCACAGGCCTAGTTTGCAAATCCTGCACAGCTAGAAGTTGTGCCAAGACTAATGGAAGGTGGAAACTCAGGACATCTCTAGAAAGTACCTTCTTCTTCCTTCTTCTTTACATAGCAGCCAAAGGTAGGCTCCACAGATACCCTCAACCAAACAAGAAGACTGTCCTCAGAAGACAAATGAAGCCTCAGGAGAGGAAGCAACTAAACCAGATCACTTGGTCTGACTCAGGGCACCAATGAATTGAGCATATGGCACAATGAATTAAGGAGACAAAAGCATTCTACCCACGGCTTGACATAAGGTGCTGCTTCACATGCTCAGGGTCAGTGCTCCTCACTGACTCTAGGGGGGCAACAAACACAGACTACAGAAACCTTAAATCACCCTACAAAAACGTTTAGGCTCCTAACACAGCTAAGGAGAGACAGACAACCCCAAATCTCTTGCTCTGAAGGCACCTGATTCTTCCAAAGCCTGAGCATGGTGACCAAGAGTTTGCTTTGTATGGTACGAGTCATTATTGTAGCTTAAAACTTTGCCCCTGATTCCTCTGAATTTTGCTCGTTGCCCTTTCACAAAGAGGATCAGCACCCAGAAGAGGTCCCGATGGGATAGAGGGGGTCTGGAAGCAGGAAGATGCATTCTACAGCAGAAGAGCTATGGAGGATAACAAGCACACAGACAGGAAAGATAAAGGTTCACAGATAACTAGTCCTATCATGCTACACTATATATCATGCTGCAGACTATTTATTACTTCTGTTTTCTTTACACATTTTTAACTGTTGATTTAATTTAATTTTCCCATGGCGGGATTAGAAGGCAGGCTGCAGAGGTGAAAGGACATTACATTAAGACAGCACATTAATCCTCTATCCCACCCAAGGCAGAAGCAAAACCAAACAAATAGCAGCTTCCTGGAAATTGAATTTCTGTTATCCAGATGTCAAAGATGTAATACCCCAATTACACAAACTATTGCCAGTGAAGCATGCCAGCGAATATGCAATGTAAATGGGGTGAGCACAGAGCTGCAAAACTGCAGAGTCAGCATCTGGCTCTCTGACTGAGTGATAATTAGCACTGTGTGTAGACACTAATAAACATTTACGTCTGAAATTACAACTTTTAGCAGCGTTAATAAAGGATATATTGGCAATTCGTAGAATAAAAGGGTCTTGAAAGGAATGTCATATTAAACAATGGCAGGCACTTCCTGTGCTTGCGCAGAGATTTTTTTCCTCCCTAATTGCAAATGGCCACACTACGTTGCTCTGAAATTAATCAACACAAGCACATACCTAAAGAAATGGGTTGTGTTTCTTTGGTCTCCCCATTAACATCATTGCTGTAGTCAGAGATCTTATATATCTCATCATGGTAATCTGGAATGAAAAACGATAAAAAAAATTAGAACTCAAGTGATCTGGAAAAAATGAACACTGAACACACTGCTACAGTTTTACTGCATAATTTATCAATATATCTACAGTTTATTTCGTGTACATCAAATTAACCACAGAAAATGTGCTCTGTATCAGCACCTCCTAAAAAAAGGAAAAGAAAAACAACTTTGCTTGCGCTAGAGAGCTTAGATAAAATATTTCACAGATTTCAGGGAATGGCTGTGCCTGTCCTAAATTACTGTGTTCATTTTCACAGCAAATTATCCCACCAGATGCCAATTATCTGGCTTCTTGCTTTACAGACAGAAAGCAGATATACAACGAAAACTTCACCTTCCTAGAGACCAAGAAAACTTTCAAACTTGATCTTAATAAGAAAATCAGCAATGTACATCAGAGGAGCATCTTCCAGCTCTAGCTCGATGTCAACGGCCTCTGAATTCTGAGGAAAGGAGGCTGAGGGATATTTACTTATGGAAACTAATGTCTGTGATGACTCCTAAAAATATACATCAGCATCTTATGTTCAGAGATGTTACAGGGTACACACACAAAAAATGAAATTTACTTCAAATGAAAGAATATTTTGCTGTGAGGGTCTCTACTGTAAATCACTGGCATACATGCAGTAAAAACAGCTTTGTTTACACGTGTGTACAGGAAGAATTGTAATTACAAGAAAAAAAATAGATATATCTAAGGGCAACTCTCCTGGATTCTATTTCCGATGCTGCTACCGGCACGCACTTTGTCCTTAGGCAAGTCACTCAAGACTGAACAATATATTCAGTGTCTTGAAATAGCTGCCTCATCACCAAGCTCTTGTAGAGCTGAAGCCCTCCCAACTCTCTGTCAGTCCCTCTGAAAACCAGTTTGTACGTTTACCTGCCTCACAATAAGTGAGGTAAGGACTAACTCCTGGAAGGGCATTTGGAGGGATTCAGTTAAAAGGCACAAGAGAAAGGAAGGGCAGCACCAGCAGCTCCTCCTGTGAAGAGGAACACACCTGCTTTTCTGACAAAACAATCAGCTACAGAATTCTAAAGGTCTTCAACAAGTCATTTTTTTGTTACACATTGTTTATTTGCACAGTGTGACTGTCTTGACGGCTCAAGAGAGGAACAACCCAGTAAGTAAACCAGAATCAATCATAATGCAGCACCACAAAAGAAAGAAATGTCAGCAAGTTTGGGGAGGGGGGGGGAATAAAAGAAAGGAACGTACTGAAGTCAGCAGTGAGGTGTTAACCAAGTGCTGGGGTTTTCTGAGCCACACAGAGTGAGAAAAGTGTATGGGCTGTCTGACGTGCATGGGGTAAAGGTGAAATGTGAACCACAGTATTGAGGAAGTAAAAGCTAAAAGCACAGAATTTATAGCTTTTCTCTACATTTTCTTATTCACAAGTTCTGCTCAGAGCGAGCACGTAGGAATGCAGAATTAGATGATGTACAGATTTGCAGACCTCAGACATATAGTTGACATGTGGTTTCTCCTCTAGCACTTGCCTGTGTGTGTATGTGTGTGCAGCTGGGCACTGTCCTCTTCTGCCCTACAGCTGCTGCCTGGAAGTCACTGCTTTGCACCCCAGAGGTACACTCCCTCTCAGTCTGCTCACTGCTCGCACACTGATAAGGTGCTCTGAAGCTTTTGGGGATGGACTAAGCATCTTCTACGTGGGGGTTATTAACAGATTGTGTTACAGACCGACCCAGCATCCCATTTTCACATTGGTCTCCTCCTTATGCCTCATGTCACAGTCCAGGCGCTGTGAAATCCATATCAATTTCACAACAGTAAACACCAAACTGTGACATTACTGAACGACTCCAGCAAGAGGCAAAGGCCAATTACAAGAGACAACTATTTATCTGTAATTATCTTCATAATCAACTGTGATAGAAAAAGGGTATGTGAGAACAGACTCACATACGAAATGTGATTTTTATGCCCTCTGTCCTCAAAGTGCGAAAGCATTTCTCTAGGATGTGCCTTTTTTTCAGCATACCTTTCTATTTGAATTTCTACATCCAAAAGCAGACCCCAGATAAAGTAAGAATTGCTAATAATTAACCACCAGAAATGAATTTATCCAATTAAAACAAAGTTAAACAGATCACCTTACACGTCAAAGAATATTTAATCCTGTTAGAACTGAGAATTTTCACAATATTAATACATTTGTGACAGTAGCACATGCTCTTTTTACAGCACTTTCAGGAGAGAAATAAAACCAAGGCTTCAATTTCAGTTTTGCTCATCTGCATGTTTCACTTTCCAGCTGCACTAACTGCCTCAGAACATCTGATGCTAAGAGCCCAGAAACCCCACAGACCAAACCCATCCCTGATAGAAATGACCCTGACCCCCTCCCACGGTGGGTTTGCTGATGTTTACAAAACCTCCAATGAATTTCAGACAAGTCAGACCAGTCATTGTCCCTTTATTCTGAGCAGTAGCATGTGCAGTGCTCCAGATCCTCCCAGAGTTAAAGCAGTTATTTACTATTCCCACCAAGCGAGCTGATTTCCACCTTCACATTTCTCTGCTTCTCATCTGATTTTGCTGCACACCTCCAAGACCTCACCCTCCATCCAGCAAGTGTCAAAAGTCACCCTCTCCTCACCCCTAAGCATGACATTACCCCCAAAGCAGTCACCTGCCCTGAACTTGGCATTCAGGACACACACACACACACACACACACACAGAATTTCTGGCAGATATTTCAGCCCAAGACTTCCAGACACGAAAGGGAAGAAGAAATAGGGGAAAAAGAAAATTTTTCCCACCAAATCAATGAAGGCAAAGGAGGCAATCAGCTGGAGGAGCGCGGTGTGCTCGGCCAACACCAACCCTGGGGCTGGAAGTCCACCTGTTAAAATGACTTCCAGCAGCTGTAGCTTTGAAAGAAAAAGAAAACAACAAAACAAAACCGGCAACAACACAGAGGACTGAACCAGAGAGCTGCGTTTCTTTCCTGACATGAATCCAAAATATTTTCCCAGGGATCCTTTTTAAAATACTCTTTTTTTTTTTTTTTCTCCTCCAAAAAGCAAACACGCACCAAGCGAACAAGTTGCATGCCAGCAATTCCTCCTCGCCCACGGACAATTAATTAGCTGCGTGGATTTTAATAAAGCCACCTCTGTGGGGTTTCGCTTTGCAATACGTGTGTAGAGAAGGAAAACACACACACAACAAACCCACAGGAGTGGAATACTAAAGAGCTCCGGTGCTGCCCAAGTGTCATTATTTCGCCAAATTCTCCATTTCACCTTTCCCCCCACCACCACCCCACACCCCTAAGGAGGATTTGCAATGAAACGCGATCCAAGTTTATTCGGTAGATCTCCCTGAAAAGAAAAGGAAAAAAAACAAACAAACAACCAAACACGTCCACCTTTGGGGGCGGCTTTTTTCTCGCTGCTGCTGTTGTTATTTTCTTCCTTTTGAAGAACGCAGCACACACACACACAGATATATATTTCACGAGAGGGAGAGAGAAGGGAGGTAAAAATACGATGAAATAAAGAAGAGCTGCAACGCTTGGGAGAGTTGATTCCAGAGTTAAATAATAAATACGAGGAGGGAGAGACACAGCCGAGGTGGAGGGAAGGGAGCACGCACATTTCATAACAGCCCGATCCCAAACCCGGCCCCGTTTATGCAAAAGTCCTCTCCAGGCACAAACAAACACACGAACGGCACAAAGCCGCCCCCTCCCCGCCGCCACTTTACCTTCGTTGATCAGTTTAAAGCTTTGGGATTTCCTGCTTCTCTTCCTCTCCGTAAACTCCATGGTGCGGGCAGGAGGGAGGAGGAAGAAAGGAGGGAGGATAAAAAAAAAAAGGGGGGACGACAGGAGCGACGAGGGCGGCCGCGCGGCGGGGGAAGCCGCAGGACCAAGGTCCGTCTTTTTAATCAGCAAAATAAACGCAGCCCGGGAAGCTTTCGGCTCCAACTGCAAATAAAGGGATTCGGGACAAGTTCGCCCCGGCCCCCCCGCCTCCCCGCGGCGCCGCCCGCCCGCCCAGGCCGCCCCAAACTTTGAGGGGGAAGCGGGGTGCGGCGGCGGCGGGGGGGGGAGCCCGGGGCGATGCCGGCCAGCGGCGCCGCCGCCTCCCCCGCCGGGTGCGCGGCCCGCAATGGCTGTGCCGCCGCCACCGGGACCCCGCTGCCACCTGCTGGGGGAAGGCGGCGCGCCCCGCCGGTTTCCGCAGGCCGCCGCCTCGCAGCAGGCCGGGGTGGCTGTTGTCCCCGCGGCCGGAGGGAGAGGGGCTGAGAGGGCAGCGCCATTTTGCGGGTCCCCCCCTTCCCCACACGTACACACACACGCCTCCCGCCCACCCCTGCACACAGCCGCTTGCTGGCTTCCCGCCCCGCCGTTCGCTCCGGGATGAGGGCCCCGTGCCGGCGTGGCGGCGCCGGCTGCCGCCTCGGCGCTCCCTGAGGGCCTGCCCGGGGCCCGCGGCTCGCTCAGGCCTGGGGGACAACTTTTGGGGGGGGGGGACACGAGGCGATCTCAGCCGGTGCTGAACTCTGTGGTGGTGGAGTTCACAGAATCACGGAATCGTAGGGGTTGGAATGGACCTCTAGAGATCGAGTCCAACCCCCCCTGCCAAAGCAGGTTCCCTACACCAGGTCGCACAGGTAGGCGTCCAGGCAGGTCTTGAATACCTCCAGAGAAGGAGACTCCACAACCTCCCTGTGCAGCCTGTGCCAGTGCTCCGTCACCCTCACCATAAAGAAGTTCTTGTGCACACTCCTGCGGGACCTCCTGTGCTGCAGTTTCGGTCCGTTTCCCCTTGTCCTGTCTCCACACACTGCTGAAAAGAGTCTGGCCTCACCACTTTGTCCCCCACACTCAGATATTTATAAACCTGGATCAGGTCCCCTCTCAGTTTTCTTTTCTCAAGGCTAAAGAGACCCAGTTCACTTAGTCTTTCTTCATAGGGGAGATCCTCCAGGCCCTTCATCTTTGTGGCCCTGCACTGGACTTGTTCCAAGAGATCCCTGTATTTCTTATACTGGGGAGCCCAGAACTGGACACAGTACTCCAGATGAGGCCTCACCAGGGCAGAGTAGAGGGGGAGGATCACTACTCTTGACCTGTTGGCCATGCTCTTTTTAATGCATCCAAGAATGCCATTGGACCTCTTGGCCACGAGAGCACACTGCTGGCTCATGGTCAACCTGTCATCCACCAGGACACCCAGGTCCCTCTCTGCAGAGCTCCTCTCCAGCAGCTCATCCCCCAGCCTGTACTGGTGCATGCAATTATTCCTTCCTAGGCACAAGACTCTACACTTGCTTTTGTTAAATTTCATCTGTTTTCTGACTGCCCAGCTCTCCAGCCTGTCCAGGTCTTGCTGAATGGCAGCACAGCTTTCAGGCGTGTCAGCCAATCCTCCCAACTTCATATCATCAGCAAACTTGCGGAGGGTGGCCACTATCCCCTCATCAAGGTCATTGATGAAGATGTTGAACGAGACTGGACCCAGCACAGACCCCTGAGGGACACCACTGGTTACAGGTCTCCAACCAGACTCTACACGGCCAACGGCAACCCTCTGCACTCTGCCAATCAGCCAGTTCTCAACCCACTTCACTGTCCACTCATCTATCTCACACTTCCTCAACTTTATTATAAGGAGTTGTTGCTGTGCGAGTGGGGAAAAGATATCTATAGGCTATGTAGCCCATGAGCAGGGCTGGGCTGGAGCATGCAAGGGGTGAGCATCACAGCCACGTGCTCAGAGCGTGGCGAGGAGCCATCCAACGTGACGAGCGGTGCTCTGAACTCCGACACCAGCTGTCATGCTCAGCAGTTAAACATGAGGTCTTGTAGGAAGAGTCCCAGACCTCTGCAGGAGCATGTGCCAATGCTCAGACCATCACCCACAGCCGTATGGATGGTCCTGATGCAGCTGAGCTTAAAGCTGAGCTTTCTCCACCAGCTGATGCCTCCAGCCATACTTCTGGCTCACTTATTGCACTGTTTCCAGAACAGCTTTAGCTTCTACAGCAAAGTGCGCCTATAGAGTGCTCAGATTTCTGCAGTGAACCGAAACACAGCTCCCAGTGTTCACCTTGTTTGACATATAGTCAGGCTGCGTCGTGACAAGGAGAGCAGTATGTGATAGATAGTTACATAGGCACACTTGAGCAGAAGCTGATCTCTCTCAGTCTAATCGGAGTACCCAGGAGAATTCCATTGGCTCCAGTTGTATTGACTGACCCCATCATGGGGAGTTAGGAAATTGCTCAGAGGAAAACAAATGTGAGTGTTAACAGTAATTAATATTAATGGTAATGATTATTAACGAAATTATTTGTATCATAGTAGTGCCTGAAGACACAGACTTGAACTTACCTGTGGAAGGTGCTGTCCATACACCACATGAAGAATACACACAGTTCCAGAAAAGCAAAAATGGGCTTAATGGTGAAGCAATATCAGAAAAAAAAATATGCCTAATGGTAAAAATTTATTAGACTCTGGAAAATTAAATTCAAGAGGGAGGTTATGGAAACCTCGCAGATTGGGTAAGGGTGTAATTTTCTATTAAATTGCTAAGTGGAAAATCCCAGAGGCAATCAATATGCTACTTTTGGAATTTTCCTAAACTTTGCTGTAAGACTTTGTAAGAGGAAACTGGGCTAACGTACTATTTAAAATCCTGCATTACATATTTTTGGGTGAATGCTGAAGCAGCAAAGGTAGTTGGATGTCAGATGCTGTTTGCTAAATTATATGGGTCCAATTAATCTCTGGGAGAGTGCAGTGAAGTCAGATCGGAGATCAAGAAGCACTGCGCCTGAATTTTGTGTACAAGAAGAGGTTTTTCTGTTTGGTTTTTGTTCTTTCTCTCAAACAATCTGCTGATTCCTGTCTGCTAACTGCTAACTTTATTTACCAGACTTAAAGCATTGCTGAAATGGAGGCATTTGACTTGCATCCGTACTGGGACAATAGGAGAATTTTATGGAACATAAGGGCTTCGTTTACTGTTCAGCTCACATGATGGGCTTTATCCTGCATTCGCCATTGGAATGTGCTACCAAAATAAAAAGTTCTTTTTTCCTTCCTCATTCGATTTTGTGAAGCATTTTGGGATGTAATTTATGAAAAAACCTAAGTATCTTATCAGCTGTTATTTTTTTTCCTTTTAGTTCTTCCACTTCTGTATTAGATTTTTTACTTAAAGAAACATTCACGATTTGAAACGATGTTTTAGGCTGAATGCCCGACACTTAACTCTGTACAAGGTAGCACATTCCCTTTTTTTCTGAGTATTTCTAGTTTGCTTCTTGTGTGTTTGCCAAGAGATTCCCCCTTTGCTGCATGCTGAATGAGCTTCATGGTCAAACAAACCCAGTTACGTTTACTTGGATCAGTTTTTATCATTGTGGTTTACATTTATGAAAGTATTAGCCAGATTGGATACCAAGACTGTGATCCTGCAATCACATCTGCATAAAAGTGAATTAGAAACTAGGACAAGGTGACTTTAGGTCAAAGTCTTCTAGTTATCCACAGAATGTGTAGGAGGATCCTGTAACTGCAAAACAATTGTTCTGTCCTGGACTGCTGATGTTGCTCAGCCATGAAGTAGAAAAAAATACCTCAAGGACTCAAAGACTCCTGTAGTCTCCATTTGGGGCCTCTTTTGGGGGTGTTTTGGGGCTGGTAACCTACAGCCGGACTGAGGCTGTTTGCTGTTTTGCCATGGGCCACCGTTCCATCATATTTTTCCCTGGCACAGGTTGCCCAGAGAGATGGTGGATGCCCCATCCCTGGGGGCATTCAAGGTCAGGCTGGATGAGGCTCTGAGCACCCTGATGTATCTGATTTCTATCATTATTGTAGCTGGAGAAACCCAGGGATGCATGTTGCCTTCATTCCTTGCTGCCTTGTGTTGCTCCAGCTAGCTGACCGCACCTCTGGTAGCCAAGTGACTTACGATGAAGCGTACTGGATCCAAAGGACAGTTCAGTCAGCTGTCAGTTTCATCTTTTATTTCATTTAATGTCTCAATATTGGGTTATTATGATTACATGTTAACAAATCATAGATGTTTTTTTTTTTTTTTTTCTGGTGAAAATATGGAAAATTCAGCACTCTTTTACATGTACTCAAGAATAGTCACAAAGTATTTCCTCAATCAGATCAGTCATTGAGTAACGTGTATTTCAAGATGCCATGAAATTAGCTAACTAAATAAAGGTTTTGTCTTGCAACATACTTCAAGTCATCCTGATTATCCCTGGCAATTTCCTAGTTACCGTTTTATTGTTATTTTCAAAACATCCCCTCCTCATTCTGACTGATACTAGTTTTTCTGACAATCGTCTGCTTTGTATAATTACTAATTTATTTCACATGTAGATCAATAGCTAATCAAATGCATACAATGATTCAGTAATATTTCAGTATTAACAACAGCAGTGCTCTTTTACATCAGGATGTCCTAAGCCGTTCCTTTGATTCCAGCCTCATCTGCAGCACAGGTGCATGCAGTCAATTAGAACATTTTGACTATTACTCAGAAAATGGGATTGTGTAGGACAAAAAGTGACTGAAGAATCCTAGAACTGAGGAGAATCGTATAAGTGTACGAAGAGATCCTTCAGCTTTTCAGCTGGAAAAACAGAAAAACTGTTAAAAACTTGATGAATTGATTTGAGCTTTTACTTTCCATGTCAGGAATCAACATAAGGTCGAGAGGAGCAGGAAGAATCTGCTGACTGTCCTATTTTTGATGTGATTGCTACTCCTTCTGGAATGTGAGGAAGTTCAAAGCAGCATTAGAAAGCGGGAGGAGAGTGAAGAGGTAAATTAGAGATCAGGAGTTGCATAGGTGACAGGTTAATAGGTTAGCTATTCCAGTTAGTTATGTTTAATGAATATTGTTGGAGATTTTATCAACCTCAGTAGTGTTTTTCCCTTGCAGGTTTCCAGTGATGTTTTTGTGGATGTAAACAATGTGTTGGCAGAACTATTTCTCACCTTGCAGACTAACAACAGTAACTCATCTTGATGTCCTGCTCTCTTAATACTAACCTTCCCTTCTGGGGGGCTTTCATGTTGCCATATCTGGGTCAATACAGAAGTAGGTTTCTGGATGCCCTGATGAAGTCTGAAGCGTAGTAGTGTAGCTCAACTTGTTTTCTGATTCCTCTCTAAGTTCTCCTTGTAGCATTTCAAGTACTCAACCACTTAGTACATCTTTGTTCTTACTCTCCTTTCCTTTGGGACACTGTTTTGAAGCAATTTTTTTTCTGTTCCCTTGCTCGTTAGTCTTTCTCACACAAATTTAAAAGAAAAAGTTACAGGATGGAGCAATGTTTTTATTCCTTTGCTAGCTCTTTCTTTGCTAAAGCATTCCAGAACTGGTCAACAATAAGGAATATAACTGAGCCTATGTACAAAGTGTTCTTTGTGTGTGTTACACGCCCTCTATGTACTTCTGTATCAGACTGCAAAATCTATTTAAACTGTAAAGCTAGACTTTTTCTTCCATTGTTTCACACGGACCTTAGATTAAAATTGCAAAGAAGGGCACTATAGTCTTAAGAGTTGAGGTCTGATGGCCATCCATTTTGAGTGAGTACTTCTAGGATAATTGATACTAAAGACTGCAACCCTGCCCATGACAGGAGATTGGACCTGGATGAGCTTTAAGGTCCCTTCCAACCTAGGTCATTCTGTGATTCTATAATTCTGTGATTCTTTACCTGCTTTTCTGCAGGGTTCGTCAGTTTTCAAACCTGAATTCTGAGAGGAGTGGGAGAGAAGACCAAGATGTCCAAGCCACATATTTGGTTGGATGACAAAGAGAAAAAAAGATCTCAATAACTTCTCATGAAAACTGATGTGAAAAAATGGGGAGGTCTGCCTATATCAATTCTGTGCTTCTCCATAATGTGCAGAAATCATAAGCTGTGCAAATTTTGCTCTACTTCTCCCTTAAAGCCTAAGATGCTTCAAGATAACTGAAGGCAATGTGAGCAAGGCTGATTATTCTGCCAGGAACTTTGTGGAGTTTTGGTGTTATATAAAGAATAAAAGTGCTTAGAAATCTTGGAAAAGTTCTGGATGTGTCTCTGCATCACTACTAGCTCTGCCTAAAGAGGTGAAGTATACACTCAAGCTGGTACTCTAGGAAAGGGCACATTTAAGCTTGGGGTAGTTCAGGATCAGTGTTAATTGTGAGAGGCCAAGCTCAGCTAGGCTGAAGGATCCCATCACTGAAGAGTGTGACAGGCACAAACTGGCAAGCTCGGCTCAGGGTCCTGCTGCCCAGCAAGTCCACTTCTAGGAAAAGTTCAGAGAGAGCTATACTGCTGATCATACTTAAATGTACATGTCTGTTTGCTTCACTCGCAGCAGCTGAAGGCAGATGTAAGACTGCAACTGTGGAAAGAGTCAGTCACTGGAGGTACAGACAGAAAACAAATGCAGAATCAGCTGCAGGAACAATAGCATTTAGAATCATTAGACGGCTCCTTGAGGCTGCAGGCTGAAGAAGCCCAGACAACAGCTGTCCTCCTCTAGGTCCTGCCTGAGACTGATGTGAGAGCACTGTGCTGTGCCTCCCTACCCAGCCTTCTTACTGTTTCCAGCTTGCCACAGGGAGATGCTCTCAGTGTCTTGATTTTGCCTTGATCCTCCTCCATTTCTCCTGCCACACACGCATTAGTAAATGCACATGCACTAAAATCAATGGGAGTTTGCAAACTAAAAGTAATGTGTGCTTTGGTATGCTACTAATCCACTTATTTGGATCCTCTTACTGCTCCTCTGGGCTGCCCTGATCCCCTCTATCAGCCCACCCAGCTGCTCTGATCTGCTCTCTACACTTCCCACAGCAGCTATATTAGCATCCCTGTCAACTCGCAGGGCTGCTGCCTCGGCTCCTTCAATCCCCACTCCCAATGAGAGTCTCTCTACTACATTCTAATCCTTGTAGCTCAGAATACTGATGTAAGCTAAAATAAATTTAAGAAAACTTGCTGCAGCTCCTACTAAGGTGTTCGATTTCCCTAAGTGTTTTCAAATAGTACTTACATTTCAGGAGGGGGAAATAGTGGAAGACATGTTTATTACTACCTGCCTGCTGGAAAGCAGTCCAAAAAATCAAGTTTTATTGCAAGGCACATCGTGGTTCAAAATCTACTCACACATGCACTTTTTAAAGAGCGATTATGAGAATTTAATATCTGTGTCAGGTTGAAGACTGACAACATCTGAGAACGATGCTTTTGTTCATCGCTAAGATGTATGCAGCAGCATTTTCATTAGTGTGGCTCCCCCTGGATTTACCTTCAGAGATGTGTAAATATTGAAGACTCCATCACCTTTCAGTCCTTGACCTCTCCACTGAGGCAGCCGGTGTACTGGAATGGGTATTTTGTCTGAGATGGGCAAATGCTGCAGGGATCAAACTGACAGCATTGAAGTTTGATCATTTAGTAACAACACTGAGAGATTTCTTACCTGGTTTGGATAGAAACTAATGGACTCAAACTTTGAAATATAATACACTCAAAGATTTATCTTCTATACACACAAAAGAAAGAAGAAAAACAGATGCTTTATGAGATTTTCTACCATCCACCAAAAGCTGTTTGGCATTTAAAGCTTTCCATTGTGTTTCTTCACCTTCAATTTGAATACAGATAAAATGTCTCAAGAACAGGAAGTGGTGCATAGACCCTCCTTCAGGGAAGCTGCAAGAGAGGGGCAGTGGCATGGATCTAGAGGTCAGGGCATGGAATTTGACAGACCAGTCTGCAGTTGCAGGGATCAGTCCTGTTACTGCTGCTTTCCTGGAAAAAACTGCTGCTTGGGTATCCGTAGTGCAAACTTATGCTGAGAGTTACTGTCCCCCACTAGATGTGGTTTGCCCTGTACTGCCCAAGTGATATCAATAAGGATGATCTACAGAAATGCATACAGAAAAATGGTATGATCATTGTCCTGCAATGTCTTTTGATTTCTTTAGCAGTCACAAATGGTCGGTGTCCGTGTTCAGCTGCTGTCAAAAGAGCGCAGTCTCTCCCTGGTGACTGAAACTTGATGATCCTTGAGGTCCAACCCAAACTATTCTCTGATTCTACGAGTCTATGATCCTGAGACACAGACTCACCAGGGGCTCTGATGGCATAGTGCTGTAAAATGAGGCATGGGGACTGTTTCCTGAAGCAACAAAAGTATCCTGAGATGTCTCCCATACCTGCCTGTTTGGCAAGAATTAGCTGTTCTTAAATGTAGTGCTTTGGGAAACAGTGATGAGTTTTTACAACACCTCAGTTTCACAGAAAATGACATTGTTGGGATGGGATTTGACGTGTCCTTCGGACAACCTGAACAAGAAATATCCCTTTATCAAAACCGAGGACAGTTATCATTCAAACAGTTATTACAAGCATGTTTCTAAAACGTGCTAGCCTTACTAACCAGTAACATCATGGAGTCACTGCTTTCCTGAGCATCTTGTGGCATCTGGCAGAAGTTTGTCCTGGCAGAGAGGAATGGCGAGGGTTGATTTGCCACAAGAGCTAACCAACTGATGCTTTAAAAAGCAAACTGAAACAAATTAACATGCCTCTTTTAGCCCAAATGATGCACAAACCTCATATATGTTTGAAGATGTCTGTTAGAAACGTTGGGGATTTTTTTTCTGCCATTGCTTCTGTGAGCTTTTCTAGTCCGTGTAAGTGGTGTTTCGGACACTTGTGGAGTTCGATCCTCTTTCCTCATCCCTCTGGCTGAGTGTTTCTCAGTCTGTGACTTCCTGGAGGTCACCTGCTACTGGACAGGAGTTTCTGAAAGGTAAGTAAGAAAAGCATGCCTAGAGTATCTTAAATTCCCTTTGTGAAGGGAAGAACCACATCCCCAGAGTGAGAATTTTAGGGATATGCAACCTGCAAAGGTGCTACTCTCTGTCACATATCTGGAGGTGACCTGTGAATGTGACAAGCTGGAGATTCTTGTAAATAAACTTGGTGAACATGAGGCAGAGAATGGGGAACTAGATGGATTAATCCCTTCCAAAATATTAAGGAACTACTGCTTTAATAAGCAAAGAAAAGAGTGAGACTGGACGTGGAGTCTTACTGCCAAAGGTGAACATACTTGCTCACAGAATAAAACCCATTCTCTGAAATGTATATATATATATATATATATTTGTTACAGTGTTCTGAAGATGAATAGAAGGAACCACATGCCTATCAGAAAAAGGTTCCTAGTGTTACCTGAAATCTTTTGCAGACTTGATCAGCTAAAAGGTATCAATCCTGCCTCCTGTGTGTGGCTGAGCTGCGGTTTTCCCCTGTATTAATATAAATTGAAAAGTGAAACTGGATACCCCTAAAATACTGAATACAACCTGAAAACAGCTGAATGTAAACCAAATATGAAGCTGAATATAAGCTGGATGTAACAACCGAGTACAACCGAAATCATTCTGATCGGCTCCACCACTTTGGGGAACAGATGACATCTGGGTTGTCTGAGTGAAATGATGTATTTCTGAGCTGCCTTCAATAATCTCTGTGCAAGCTGACAGTTGGCTTGCAGCAGATAAAGCTGAGCAATCAGTTAATCATCAAGAAATTGGAATGAAACACTTTGTGTATGTTTTAAGCTTGTACTTCTATTACTTACAAGGCTCTTATGAATGTTCCAAGATTTTGAGTAGCTTCTAGATTTACCTTTTCAATCTTGACTTAATATGGAATGTTGTGAAGGGAATTACTTCAAAGAAGGTTTGTGGTTAACTCTGTGGGGTTGTTCCAGAGGTCTGCGGAAACCTGGGTATAGGGAAAACACTAGTAATACTATTGCTTCCAGACTGAGCTCAGCTGCAGTGAGCTCTTGAGACTCTGCAAGTGGTTTTGGAAGAGCTTAATGGCCTGGCTACAGCCTGACAGCAAATATAACGTTTATTAATCACATGTGAGATGGAAATACGCAGGCATTGTGGTACTAAACCACCAGCATTGCCCTGAAAAGCAAAACACGAGCAGTAGAAAATAGTCAAGCTAAATGTTATAGCAGTGATCTAATTGAATTTAATGAGTAGAATAACGCCATATATGATAAATGAGAAGGACACAGTTTGCAATACATCTTGGAAAAGCACCCATTTTGCATGCTAAAAATACCTGATGTGCTGATGTCATTCTAAGCATCACTGTGCGGATGAGGGACCAGCACAGTGAAAGAGTTGTGAGCTTTCCTAACACACTGCTAAGCAGTTTCCGTAGTCCTTGGTTGGGGCTTCTCAGAGCAACAGTGTACTTGGAGTCTTGGAGAAACCCTCCCATGGAGTGAAAGAACAGCATGTCCACACCTTGTTGTCTAAGGAGCAGAGCTCATGGCGTGAACTGTCCTGAGTGCCATGACTTCAGCGATGGAGGTTTCAGGTACACAGCAAAGCAGCACATCTGAGTGGAGGTAGTCAAAGGATGAGATGTAGGTTACGAAGCAGACAGAGACAGTAACAAATTGTGAGCACAGATACACATTCAGGAATATGCTCTGCAGGACAGATAAGCTTTGGGCAGACTCCAGCCAAGGCTTGATCCAACTGTTCCAGTGATTCACGTCCTGCAGAAAATGTTGCCCAAAGTCTGAGGCAAAGAGGAGTCAAATGGATTTGCCCTTCTGGAAATCAGAGAGCAAGCTGGACTGGAGCTCCTTGTGTGTTGCTAGAGAAAGAAAAGGAAGGAAATACTTCCTCTTAGACATCAAAAGAGTTTCTTATCTCTTCAGGAAGAGAAGTCTTGAGGAGATGGATGACAGTGAGTACATATTTTTCCTTTCATCCTTCGGGGAGGTACTAGTGAATGCCCTCACAGAACTGTTTCCATGAAGCCAACATACAAATTTAGATAAAGAGAGCAATTCTTATTGGAGACACTTTGTTTTGCAGATAGTCACTTATCTTCCATAGGATGAGATGACTGTTTTGATATTCAGGGGACATACATTGAATGACAC
This sequence comes from Cyrtonyx montezumae, assembly GCF_038088225.1. Taxonomy (NCBI): domain Eukaryota; kingdom Metazoa; phylum Chordata; class Aves; order Galliformes; family Odontophoridae; genus Cyrtonyx; species Cyrtonyx montezumae. The sequence continues at coordinate 154,839,865 of NW_027072034.1, read as the reverse complement.
TTTGACTTGGAGGCAAGTGAGCTTAGAAGTAGTGGAAGAAGGGCATCAGATTGGAGTGGATGCTCGTGCCACTTTTAGAGAATTTTTAGACATTTTTTACAAGTGCAACATTAATTTTAAAGCTTGCCAAAGCTGTTGATCTATCTAAACTGTTCATTTGTTTTCCTTGATTATTACTTTGTTCATTTTTTGATTTTTACAAACCAGAGGAGTTTCTGGAGTAGGTACCATCTCAGATTAATTGCATTATTGGCAGCACTGTCTGTCACTTGGCTTTCCTCCTTCCTTTTGTACTGTCTCCTATGGAGACAACGTCAAACCCGAGCAAGAGTCTGAGGCAAGAAATACAGAGAGGTATGAGGTTTTGTGCACCTTGATTGAAGGGATAAGCTGTCACTCATATGTGCATGTCCAGATTAGTTTGCCATAGATCCCACAGGGCGTTTCCACAGCCTGTCTATACCATCCTGACACAAGCATGGGCACACCTCCCCAGGACTCTCTGCTGAGACTTTCTTGGATCCTTTCACTGTCAGTTGTGAGATAATTTCCATTAAGGGAACTATGAAAAAGTGTAGGAGGGCTGTTTCTGCTTCCTCATTGCAGAGCGATTGCATTCCAGCCTGAGGTAAAACAGGGCATGATTTCTAATCCATAGCTCTCCAGCCTAGGCTTAAAAACACCCTTAAACTGATGGGCAAGCACTGAACCCTGCTCTCTGGGGACAGCAACAGGGCCCCAGGGAATGTCATAGAGCTGTGTCAGGAGGGTCAGGGAGTGTTAGGGACAGGATCTGCTCCAGAGGGCATGGAAGTGGAACAGGCTGCCCAGGGCAGTGGGCACAGCCCCGAGATGCTGGAGTTTGAACAGTGCTCTCAGACACAGGATTGGGATTTTGAGTGGTGACGTGTTAAGCCAGGAGCTGGATCTGGTGGTGTCTGTGGGTGCCTTCTAACTCAGAATACTCCACGATTCTGTGAGATGGAGGTGCAGCCAGCAGCCAGGCTGCTTCCAGACAAAAGTTACAGCGATATTCACTTTGCACTGCTTGCTGACCTTCAACATATTTCCAGTAAGGTGCAGCCCTGATGAATGTAAGCCTGTAACTGACTTTTCTTATCCATTGCTCGAGGTGCTTTCTGGACCTCTCAGACTTCAAGATGACTACCAGTGGACAAAAGCAGTCAGGAAGGAAAAAACAAGAGAGGAACTTCAGAGCCTAGCACCTTTTCACGCTATTTCTCAGCCTACATCCCAGGGAGAAAGACTCGGGCTAACAGGGGCAGCAGGATTTACTTCCAGAGCCTATGCAGGGAGTCGACACCGCACCCATCTCTTAGGTGGGTTTGAGCACCTAAGGAAGAAGTGCTCGAGGTACCCCTGTGCGGCCCCAAAAGGCCATGGTGCCGGTGACAGCGTCGCGCTGTCATCCCGCTCGCGCGCTGTCACAGCCAGCCGAGACACCCTCGGTGCCGCCACCCCCAGCCACCAGGGGGCGCTGTGAGCGCGCGTGGCCTGTCCGGCCAGCCGGAAGTGACGGTTTGTTTTCCTACACCACTTCCGGCGGCGGAGGTGGCGGAGGTGGCCTAAGCGCCATGGATATCCTCAAGCGGGAGATCAGCCGCAAGCGGCAGCAGCTGGAGGACAAGGAGCTGGTGGGGGTGAGGCGGACGGGAGTGGCCCGGGGGGCTTGGGGCGGTGCGGCTCGGCTCGGCTTGGGGCGGGTGGCGGGGCTGTGGGGACACTGCGGCCTTGGGGTCGCTGCGCTGGTCGTTGAGGCCCTGTAGCCTCCTTATGGTTATTTCTGAGTCGGAAGTAGGGCTCAAGCTGAATATTAGGAAAGGGTTCTTCAGCGGAGGGTGTCGGGTCCGGACAAAGGCTTCCCAGTGCAGTGATCCCAAGGTGATGAGGAGGCATTTGGAAAACGCTTTCAAGACATAGGATTTGACTCGAGGCTGGTGCTGTGTGGAGCCAGGAGTTGGACTCGGTGATCCCTGTAGTCTCTTCCATCTCGAGAGATTCTGTGACTGTGCCCACTTTGATGAAGGGTCTTCGATTCTCATCTGTCAGTACTACAGAGAGCACTGCTGGGGCTGTAGGACAGTATGTGTGTGCTTTTGGGAGTGTCTGAGGATCGATTTCAGTGTTGGTGGTTGTTTCGGCTTAAATAGGTGAAGAACAGAGATAGAACCAGGAATCTATGTTCATAGAACTGCAGAATTGTTTGACTGTTTGTGTTGGAAGGGAAAAGATCATCCAGTTCTAACCCCTGCCACGGGCTCATTGCCATCCACCAGGTCAGACTGCTAAGTGCCCCATGCAGCCTGGCCTTGAGAACCTCCAGGGATGGGGCATCCACAGCTTCTCTGGGCAGCATGAGCCTCAACACCCTCAGAGTGAAGGATTTTTTCTTAGTATCTACTCTGAATCAACTTTTTTTTTTTTTTTAGTTTAAAACTGTTACCCCTTAACCTTGATGTTAGAGCAAGGGAAATGGTTTAGGGTGGTGTTTTGGAATTCAGATGATCTGCAGTTGAAATGTATTAATTAAACACAAAATTGAGAGGCTTTAGTTCAGTTTGCTTCTGTTGTCAGTCAGAGCGATTTGGTTGGAGACTTGGCTTCCAGTCACAGCGTGACAGCACGGGTTGTAGACAGGGAGAATGTTCTTGAAAAGGCCTAGGTAGCATATATTTAAACACATACTGCATTCTGGCCCTCATTGTTCACATCTGAAGGAACTTTTCTGTTAACTGGTGCCGTGACCTTACAAGACAAAAGAGAACGTTCATTTTAAAGCACTGCTGAACACGCTGTACTTACAAGTCACTCAGTGTTGCTGATTTTCAGAGGTGCTTTCAACTTGTTCTTTTTATGTGGCACAGTAGCCATGTCTGTGAATGGATGTAGCTGAATTGATCAAGTAAGGAGATGTGAGCCTTTTTCACAGAAGTGTTTGCAACTTGAAAATGTTAACAGTTTTCCTGTCTCTTAGGGAAAAAAGAAATACTTCAAACGCAGCGAGTTAGCTAAAAAAGAAGAGGAGGCCTACTTCCAGAGATGTGGCTACAAGGTATTGTAACTCTTCTAGTAGAAATTTGTATGTTTGCTTTGTAGTCTACCTTTTATTATCAACAGTATAAATGTTGTTAATGATAATTGTTGTTTTCTGTTCAATCTGTTGATGTTGTACATAAGCCTGTAAATGAGAAGCCACCTGGAGAGGTATGAGTTTCCAAAACCATTTTCAATGCAGGAAAAGATATGCATGATGTACAGCTACTTCTGTTTGTGTTATGCTTTGGCTTTTCCTATTTATTTATTTTTTGTTTATTATTTTGTGGAAAGCATGAAGTGGCTTGGGATCAAAGCTTGTCTCCTTTCTTTTCAGATTGTGCTTTTCAGACATGAACACTGGATCTGATGTAGCCACCCCTCTGGAATGGATATGTTGTCCATTCAGATAACTTTCAAAGTCTTGCCAAAATGTCCAAAAGAAATCAGTATAATGCATACGAAAAAGATCTGCCACGTATCATACTGTGTATATTTGTTCTTTTGGCCATCAGCCATCCAGCACTGAAAGAGTGCAACACAGCATTTGTTTTCTTGCTGGCAGAATAATAGAAAACAATTGGTAACTGAAGGTGCCTTTTGAAATAAATGAGGGATCTGGAAGGCTTTGCCTGCCTTGTAATGTATCAGGGAAATCCTTTCCTGAAAAGGAAAGAATGCAGTTTTCTTTGCCACATGTGTGCCTGCCTGCCTGCCTGCCTGGTTATTGTATGTATGTGTGAGGAGATAAGCATTCTCTTCAGAAAGACAGAGATTCACATTCTCATTTACTGTCACTGGGCACAAACTGGAGCTTTGTTTTCAATTGAACTTTACTCATTCAGTGACTTATTCTGAAACCTTGATTTGTAATGGAATGTAAATGCCAAAACAACTTTTGGAATGCTGTTGTATAGTCATGGGAAAGTGGTCTGTGGATGTAGTCACTCTTCTGAGTGGAAGTGACTGCCTGATGCTTTTTGAGTATTAGCCTGAATTCTTCAGAACCATCCACAGCTGTTAAATGGGATATCTGTGCTGCTACAAAATGTGTTTTCACTGAAAATGTAAACCTGAAAATGGTTTTAAAATAAGCTCCTTTGTTTAGTACGTCTTAGAGCCTCCCAGATTTCTGCATTTGGTCTTTATCAAGAAGAGGTAAAATACAGACTGATTTCTTTTTCAATTGAGGTGCTCTTTTGCTTTGCATAGACTTAATGACTTTTTGACTTACTTGAAAAAGAAAGCACTGAAATCAAAATAACTGTGGTAAAAATACCACTTGTAAATTGGAATCCTACTGAGAGAATGGACCAAATCTTTTTCCCTAATGCTACTGTCTCTTTTATGTTTGTGAGTTAAAATTTGTACATATCCTTCTACCATGAGAGTCTCTTTATATTTACACAGTTCCATATTTTCTATCCCATGTTTTACATTTTCTGTTCCTTCTGCACTGATGGAAGTTTATTTTTTGCCCTGCCTTTATGTGTAAAGCATTGATTTGATCATCCCTTTCCTTGCTTGCTCCAAACACCTGCAACTGGAGGATTGATTTCTGTGTTTGATAGCATGACATTGCATATAGATTTGTGGCTGAATCTTGTATCTGCAGCCATTGTGGGGGGATCCCTGCGTGCACACGGAGCTATGCTGCCTTGGAGGAGAATAAACTGGTTTTAAGATCTTTCTAGCACAGTCACCAAACTCTTCTACCTGAGTACACAATAGAAATGGCAATGTCCTGTCCCACGTGTGGAGAATGCTGCAGAACTGTGTAGGGTTAAATAGGATTATTACTTTTTAGCAAGAACAGAAAGGAAATATGTTCTAATCTGGAGTCTAAGAAAAAAACATGATGTGATTGAGCACTGGCAATGTTTCCTATTATAGGAATGTTAACCAACATTCCTGTAATGTGCTCAGGCTATCAGAAGTGTCAGACTTGAGCTTACAGAGGGAACCGTAGTTAACGTGACTGCTGTCTCTAAGTTCCTTTGATCAAAGAGGACTTTTTGCATTATTAAAATATTGGGCAACAAAGAAGGAGAACTGCTTGATTCAAGGACCTCCTTTTAGGTTAAAATAAGCAGTAAATGAGATGCCATCTTTTTTGGGGTAGTTCTGTCTCTCTCTCTTTTTTTTTTTTTTTTTTTTAACTGCAAGAAACTATAAGCATTTAGCAAACTTGGTGGGAAGGAGTGTTACTTTAAACAAACATCTCACAAAGCCCAGCACAAAGCTTGCATCCCTACTGGCAGTGCTGAGCCCACTGAAGTTCTAAGTGACAGAACACCTCAGACTGACTGCGAGCAGCAGCTCCCTTCTCTCTCTGCTCTTAGCTTCTCATTTCTGCCCTTGTACCCAGGCATGTTTGTGCTGCTGCCTGGTGAGCTGGATAAGGAGATTAAGTGGGCTGAGAGGAGTCCTTTAGTTTTGTTTGTCCGATTGTTTTCTGTTTGAATCATTTCTCCCATCTGGTTCGTCACAAAGCTTTTGCACAGGTAAAGAGGGTAAGGCAGGGGCAGGAACCAACAGGCAGAGAGGGTGAGTTTGCTGTTTCTGGCACCAGTGCTGACACGTGATTGACAGACCTTAGCAGTTGTCCTTTCCGGTTGCAGGTTGCTTCCTGCAACCTCCAATAGTCAGTCTTCAGTAAATACTTCTGAAAACTTTCATTGTTCTGTGAAATTCAATTATAGACAATAACAGCTCTGAAACTACTGGATTTATAGTCATATTACAATCTGTGTTTCACAGCTCCTTTACCTTTACATTGCTATCAATGTGTAGGTTTATTTTGCTGATGAGTAACTCTGTCTATCATATGTAGGTGCAGCAGCAAGAAGAGGAGGAGAAGCCTCTGACTTCAACAAATCCAGTGCTGGAACTTGAACTGGCAGAAGAAAAATTACCAATGACTCTTTCCAGACAAGAGGTAAAATCAACAGCTATAAGCCAATGAGTTCTGTTTGCAGAATATACATCTGAAATTTTGTGGTAGGACTGTTTTCTGGTGTACTGTACTCTTTATGTCAGAATGTATCAAAAAAGTTTCCATTGTGCAGTCAGCAATTAACAGTTGCATTTACTCAGGAGGGATCTCCTGTCCACCTGAATGCTTCTGGAGGTACAGATGGGTACGGCCTTTTTGTCAGGTGAATGTGCACATAGGTGATGTGATGTATTACAGCTTTTTCACATGACCTCCAGAATAGTATCCGGTTGCTCGGATAATGCTGAAGATGGCATGAGGAACTTTTCAAATCCTTTTTTTTCCCCAGCTTTTTTTTTTTTTTTTTTTTTTGTAGCTTTTTGTTATGCAAACCAAATTTCAAAACTGAGTTTGGGAAACTTGTCTCGATTTCTGTGAGGGGGAAAAAAAAGCCCTGAAGCTAGAGCAGCTGCTGTGTTTTGTCCTTCTGGAAGATAAGAACACCTGTGTGAATGTGACTTCATAAAACAGATCTGCATAACAAAGCAGCATAGAAGTAGGAAGTTCAGAAGTAATGTCTAAAAAAATCCGAAATCTAACCCTGCAACTACTGAAATTCATATCTGAGGTCGTTCAGGATGATGTTATTGTTGTCCCTTTACTTTTGCAAAACACTTGGAGCACAGAATTTGTAATGAGGGTTATTGGTTTCATGTCTGGTTTCACATTTGGTTGGTTTGTCCTGCCAGTATAGTTAATTACATGATGGCATGAGATGAAGTGCAAGCCCTTCCCCTGTCACCAGAGTATTTCGTGGTGATTCATATATCAGTAAGCCAAATGAACACCAAATGAATGATAAGTGAAAACAGATTGAAAGAGCAATGCATACAATAAGGAACTGAGAAAATAAAGTTTGCTTTTCATCTTTGCTCGTAACCTTGCAGGTCAGTCACGGGAGGCTGTTTATACCACAGTTATAGCTAGCCTTAAAATAATTATCACATTAGATTATGGGACTTAATATTTGCCAGATAATAAGGATGGGAATTTCTGAACAACCTCCCAGATGTGCTGGAACAAACAACATGCAGCCCAGTCAGGAGAGTACTTTATTGCCCTCAACAAATGAGAGTGAGTGAGATGACTGACAAGTTTTTTTGTCACTTTGGAAATTGTATTTAAGCTCTGCCAAAGGGATTAGTTTGGTCTATTTGTTTTAACAAGTCAGAGCAGGAGGAAGTTAGGATACATGAAACAGTTTGGAACTCATGCGAGATTTAGGTTGGTAATATTTGGAGTGACCTTTCCTTGAAATACTGTGGGAATTTTATATTTGGATTATAAAGTGTCTAGAACGTTTTTCTGCTGCTTAAAATATTGCCATTTCCTCTCTAGACCAGCACAGCTTGTTATTTTAAGCAAAGTAAATAAATCCAGCCTTCAGGATTTTATTTTCCTTCCTTTATGAGTTTGTGTAATGGAATACTTTGATTCTTTTCAGGTTATCAGGAGGTTACGAGAGAGAGGAGAGCCAGTCAGGCTGTTTGGGGAAACAGATTATGATGCATTTCAGCGTCTGAGGAAGATAGAAATTTTGGCACCTGAAGTGAACAAGGTAAGACCAGCTGGCTCCCAATTTATGGTGGGGCAGCCAGTGGAGTTTTTTTTAACCAGATGAGTGCTTTTAATGTCCTGTGCACGATTACAATCCCATAAGTCAGCCAGTTCTACCACATAAACCTTTCAAGCCTTTTTGCTTGAGAAAGAGGCCTCCAGGTGGCAGTGAAACCCCAGACATGCAGTTGCCTGCTTTGTAACCAGCAGGGAAGACAGCAATTTACTGTTAAAACCAGCCTATTTTGGTAGGTAGGAAAGAGATGGCTGTATTTCCCATACCTAAACAAATTTTCAAATCCCTCAGCATCCAGAGCTATAACTTCTTTCAGAAACTTCACTCCCCCCTCTTCTTTCTAAAGCAGTAATTGATTCCAGAAATGACTAAAATGTATACATTCTAGTGTACTGATTTAATCCCTCTGGCTTGACATTGATCGATTAAGCAAGGAGAAGCAACTGGGATTTGGTTTGTATTTATTATTGATCAAATTTTCAGCCCAGCTAAGAGTGAGAAGCTTGAGTTTTTTTCCGTGATTTGTAACCAACTGAATAAGCTGACAAATGTTTGCTGGGGCTGTCCAGGAAAAGAGTACTTTTTCCCCTTCAAGTCCTTTAAGAAGGACTAAACAGTTTTTAGAAATAATTTTGCTGACAGAAGGTTCCTCCCTCCCATTGTTATATGTGGTAAAATTATTGATGGCTGTTGTAGGAGTTCGAGGAGGCAGCAGGGTCAGAAATAAGCTTGTGATGGATTTTTGCATGATATGCTTCAGTCTCTGTCATTGCACTGTGTTACTTGAAAGTGTGGATAGCTGTTACAACCAGTTTGTGTTTCAGACATTTCTAAGCTGGTAGGTGTTTGATAAAAATGTGCCAGAGAGTCATGGATGATGATGGAAGAGGGGAAATAACTGAGTGTCTATTCTGAGTAGAGAGACTGAGTTTATCTTAGGGTGAGAAACTTCTCCTTTTATAAAGCCTTAAATTTTATGTTTAGTATTAAGAATGTGGGTCCTCTAAGCTGAGTTTCTTTTTCTATTTAAAAGCAGCTCTTAACTTTTATTATCAGTTTGAAGCCATATGTATAACCTCATGTTTTCATGGAATTTGGCTTTTCTTAAGCAGAAGTTGGTTGCTTATTTTGACTGTTCTTAACTGATTTAAGTTGCTCATTTTTTTGTGGTGTTTTTTTTTCCCTTTTTTTTTTCTTTCTTTTTTTTCTTTTGTTGGTTAAGTGAATCATTTCTTATCATTTCTAGGGCCTGAGAAATGACCTGAAGGCTGCCTTGGATAAGATCGACCAGCAGTATCTGAATGAAATTGTAGGTGGCCAAGAAGCAGGAGATGATGACTCACAGAATGACTTGAAAGTCCACGAAGAGAATACTACTATTGAGGAATTAGAGGTATGTGGTGGGTTGATTTTTAATTGAGGGATTTTAGGTGTATCCTACTGTTGTATTGTGGGAAAGCTTCAGGGTTGTTCAAAGTTACCTAGTGTACATCATCTAGCTTAGGCAGTCTGAGAAGTCCTCAAATATGCTGCTTGGAAATGAAGACTGCTAAGGCTCGAATTACACTGTAAGTGCCTAGAACCAGTTGGTCTTTGCTTATAGCACCTCATCAAAAATGGGGAAAGAATAGCAGGCAAAATAGTATTCTCCTTGCAGGGCTTTTGGTGGTAATGATTTAAACACAAAGCTATTGCCTGTTGACAAATTCTGAATCCTTTCTAATGAGTATTTGAGGGGGTGGTAAGCTTAGAACAGATTAATTTTCCTTGTACAAGAAAGGTGGATTCTCAGAAACAGGCTCACAGAGTGTTTAATAGAAAGACTTTTGGGGCAAGGAAGTGAAGGTTAGAAGTAGGCAGTTCACAGAAAATACAGAAAGTACAGAAAATACAGAAAATACAGAAAGTATTTTCTGTAGGTACGCCCCCTAAACAGTGCAGACAATTAACTGTGCTTTGAAAAGAATAGGAGAGCACCTGCTATTTTGGGCTGGTATTTTGAAAAGCACATTAACTTGAGCTTAAGAACTTTACCCTTAATCTTCAAAACTCTTTGCAGAAGTTAATCTTCTTAATGTCCCTTTAAATCAGAAGTAATCTGATTTATAACTGAGAGTTGAAATGAATATGTTGTTCCTAGGAGGCAGCCTTCCCTCCCTTCTTAGGGCACCAGGGGTTCTGGCGTAAAGTAGTGACAGTTTTAGAATGGATACCAGTTGTAATGGGGCTGCTTTTATCAAACTGTTAGTTCTCAAAGAATCCCCTTTTTGAGAGGGCAGTACAGACTTGATTTGAACCACAAAAGTAATGCTTTGTTGGAAAAGTTTGTAAACTGCAGTCTCAATTGCATGCTGCTTTTACTGCGTTCCCTTGCTCAAAAAGAATTGTGTTGGATGTCCCACATCTAGGAGACCTGAAAAATACTGCTTAGTTTGGAAATGTGAGGACAATGGAAAGAAATTATAAATCCAAGTGTATCTCCTGGAAAATGTTTCTAAAAGTTGATGTTAATATGAACAGTTCCAAGGTTTTGGCAGGAAGCTAGAACACTGGAGCATGGTAGTGTGGTTTTCTCTTTGTTATTTTGGATTTATTCCCTCAGTATTGCAGCTAAAATTAAATGAAAGCCCCAGTACATTAGAGAAGTGAAAGAAGGAAGGAAGGAAGGAAGAATTAAGTAAAATGGAGTATTGTGTTCAGTTATGAGGCCCCCAGCACAAGAACATTGAGCTGTTAGAGTGGGCCCAGAGGAGGGCTGTGGGGGTGATCAGAGTATGTAGCACCATTCCTATGGAGAAAGGCAAAGAGGGGTGGGCTCGTTTAGCCTGGAGGAGAGAAGGCTCTGGGGAGATCTTGTAGCAGCCTTCCAGATGTTCAGAAATAGTCACCTTGGCTTTTTGACTCTAATGTTTAGTTTTACTGGTAGAACTTACTACAGTTCATACCTCAGCGAATCTTGTTCTGCTGTGGGAGTGGCAAGTATCTAGATAACGTGGAAATCTTTGTCTTTTTTACTCCTGTTCCAGGCTTTGGGTGAATCCTTAGGACGAGGTGATGATCACTACGATATGGATATTATCACAAAATTCTTGAAGGTAATGGCACTCCCACAGATGAATTACTCCGTAGCTGTGACATAACTTTACAGATACATTTGGTGAACTTCCATCTGCTTGGAGTGGTAAACTTTCATTGTGGTGAAGATACTTTGTTTTTTTTGTCATGCTTGATACTCCACTGCCTTGGTTAGTCAAAGCAGTGTCTAATGTGAGGCATGACCACGAGCTCTTAGGAGAGGGCAGCCTTCTTCAAAATCTGGTTCTACTTTTTCAGACAAACAGATACAACTTTGACTTCTATATGATAATTGAGGCAGTTGAATGTAGTTTCTTCTATCTACCACTATTGCATTAAAAACTCCCAAGGAGTCTCCACCTGTCCCTTCTCAAAAGTTCTGAAACATCCGTGTCATGGTCATGCATTTCTGCTCTTTCAATGACCCCTCCTCCAACACTGATAGGTCTGCGGTTGCTTCCTGGTTTTCTCTGTACAGTCCTTTTTCCACACGCTCCCACCTCCTCCACAAGTTTTTGAGTTGCATAGCTTTTCCTATCCCTGTCTGCCTGTGCTGCTGAAGGAGGCTTTTTGCCTTGTGGGTTCAGTTTTCTCCACAAGAAGATTCATTTTGGTGTGTTGGTTTAAACCGCAGTTCCAGCTGCCTTGGCAGGGCAGTCGCTAGATGGCAGCAGGACACAAATTTGGTTGTTCTTTATGCAGTTTCTTCTCGGAGTCTGGGCGAAGGAGCTGAATGCCAGAGAGGACTATGTGAAGCGGGGAGTGCAGGGAAAGCTGAACAGTGCCACTCAGAAGCAGACAGAGTCCTACCTGAGGCCGCTCTTCAGAAAACTTCGGAAAAGGGTGAGTCACTTCTAAATTCCCTGTCCTTTAAGGCTTATTTTAATTGCTGCTTTCTAAGCATCAGGTTGTTAATGTCCTTTCTGAAGGTAATGTTATTTCAGCGGAAGGTGAGAGGATGAATGAGGTGGTCAGGGTTTCTATGGCCAAGCCCATGACTTCTGGTGTTGACCTTTTTATCTCAACCCTTGCATTCTTTTGCCCGCTTCTCTGGGTGCTGCTGCACGTATCACCTGTTCATTGGATTGCAGACATGACAGAAAATTGGGATTGTGTTTTGCACTTTGCCACGAGCTGCTACGTGTAACCACTTAACCTCTCTTGCTTCAGATCCTCCATCTAAATAAGGAAGATGTTTTCCTTTATTAAAGACCTGAAGCTAGGGAAGGTACTAATCTTTGTATAAATGCTGAGTAGGGTGATTTTCCTGAGCTGCATATTCTGATGTAAAGCTGTTTGTTCTCCTTTCTTTTTCTCCTGTAGACACTTCCAGCAGACATCAAAGAATCAATAACAGATATTATTAAATTCATGTTGCAGAGAGAATACGTGAAGGTACGTTAGTTTGCTCTCTTCCAGCGTGTTTAGGCTGGCTGGTTCTAATAGACTGAAGTTACACTTGAACATTTTCCACGTTGTATCTTAAAGATGTAGCTGGAAATACACCCAACACATATTCAAATGAAATCTGGCTGTTAACTGTTGGGCTTTAGACAGTGTGTGATCCACAGTTTGTCAGAAGCTCTTCTGAGGTTGGTGAAACTGTAGAGCTTGTGAGCAGCAGGAGGGTTTCAGTCAGAGATAGTTCCATTGCAGAGGAGTAATTAATTGGAAACCTGATATCAAAAGGTTAAACGAAGGCATTGAATTAATAGTAGTGGGATGTTAATTAATTAATTAGCAATTGTGGGGTTGAGTTACTGAATATGAGATGCTATCCCTTTCTTTGACTTTGCTCATGTTAACTGGTCTGTTAAGATCAAGACAAGCTAATGAAAAGGTTTTTGAACAAAGTTTGCTTACTGAAGGAGGCAGAAGTCCTTTGGCGCATGAGATGAGAGGCAGCATCAGCTTTTGTTTGTAACTGCCTCCAGAAATGGAACTCAAATTGGGACAGTGTTTGCTTAAGCAGCCAGTGTATGCAGAAGTTCACCTTTGTTTCGCCTTCTGTCTTCTAGTATTTCTCATTGGACTTGCAAGGACTTGGGGTAATTTGTCTAGTAAGCAAGTAAACGTGCTGTTGTGATTAAAAATCCTTCAGATGGCCTCAGGCATGTTTAATGTAAATCATTTTAAAGTAGAACAACAAGTGCGGGATGTATGATACTGGCGTTTTGTTTGGGGACTTTTTTTTTCCTTTGGCTGTCATCATGCTGAAGTTCCCTTTCCATTGCCTTCCCAGCACAGCAGTGAGTGTGCAGGAATGTAGCATGTCTCCTCAGTAAATCATCTCTGCTGCTCTCACAGGTGCTTGGCTGTATGTAAACTTCACAGACTGATTTAGGAGAAGGTCAAGTGCACATTTGGAAGCTGTCTTGTTTTGTTGTTTGTTTTTAATGAGGCTTAATGAGCCTTTTTGCTTTTAAAGATCCTCATACCATTTTCCATTTTTTTTCGAGATTTGTCTCTTTCTGCATCCCACTGTTTTGTATGCTTATGTGTTTGTTGTTTTTTCTGTTGTGCCCCCTTCTAAATGCCATCAGCTCCAAATCGTTACTGCTTTCTTAGATGATGTTCTTTAAAAACATAAATTGTGAAATCAACTTGTGATAGCAGGCAAAGAGCAGAACACAAGTTGTGTACTCAACCATAATTAACCCTCATTTTTTAAAGGGCCTTTGTGTACTCACATACAGTACTTCCTTATGGAACCATGTGTCAGTCAGCAAGTCAGTCTTTGGCTGAGGCTGCTGAGGTGCTGCCTTGCTTAGGGGAAGGCAAAGTCCTGTCCCTTCTTCAAGTTTACTCTCAGCTCTCTTTTGCAAGCCCCAGTTACTCACCTCCCAGTTTGTGCCAGTGCCAATTGTGAAGAAGCTGCACCCACTGGTCATGCTTGGTACTTCTGATTGTGTAGTCTCTGAATGGGAGGTGGTAAATTAACTCTTTAGCAAGCAGCCAGAAAGCTCACTGATAACAGGGGAGGAATGTCCTGCACCAGGTGATTCTCGAAGCTGTGTTTCTATGATTGCATGTGGGTATTTTTCCCCTTTATGTCCTGGTTCTCATGCACTATGCCTCTTTTTTTAAAGCTCTGTCATCTGTGCCTTTCTTCCTTTCTTTGTGTTTCTCTTCCCTTCATGTTTTATTTCCTTTCTTCCACAGGGTTGGTGTCTGCTTTGGTTCTATAGTAAGAAATGGGGTCTGCTCTCTTGATGGTGAAATTGCAGATACATTCAGTGCTGCTACTCTGTTCATAAACATTATTAAAAATGTGTTTCTTTGACCAGTGTTTTGTAGGGGATCTGGCTCTCGGCCTCTTTGGAAGCTAGCTGCTCTCCTTCAGAGCTCTCTGATATAGTCTGTAACCAAAATAGAAAAGGTGGTATGGTTAAAAGATGCCCTTCCTGCTGTTGCTAAGTGTGTCTAAACTGTATTTCTTCAGGCAAATGATGCCTATCTCCAGATGGCCATTGGGAATGCGCCCTGGCCCATCGGTGTCACTATGGTTGGCATCCACGCTCGAACGGGGCGTGAGAAGATTTTCTCCAAGCACGTCGCCCATGTCCTCAACGACGAAACTCAAAGGAAATACATTCAGGTAACACTGACTTTGGAGATGGTATGGTTAACAGAATGAATAATGCCAAATAGTATCGTAGCCAAGATATTTTGTAGATGGTATAGTTAGATTATTGTGATGGAAAGAGATGATCAGAATAAAGGAAAATGCTCATCCGTGTACTAGGCTCGCATTAGGAAACTCCAAAGGAGTGATTTCCAGCAAGAGATCCTTCCCCAGTGGTGGTCAGCTCTTAAATGGGGTCTAGAAGGCGTGGAGTCAGACTCCATCCCTTCTGGTCACATGCCTGCATTGCTTTCACCTGTGCTCCCGTGGCTGACTCAGTGCTCACCTCAAGTGATCAGTCAGTGGTCCAGGCCATGATTCAGTGGTTCTCATACAGAGATCCAACTGTTTTGGCTTGGAAACTGGGGAATCTTTGAGAAATGTTAGTTTTGTGGTTCTAAGTGATGCAGTTAAGAAGAGTTTCAGAAACATCAAGTCATCAAGAGTCAAGTATCCTTTTAAGGGACAGAGCTGGGCCTGCACGTTCTTCAGTCTCAGGGATTTTTTTTCACATCTTAGTGCTAGTGATCCTGTATTAGCACCAGAGTAACTGAATGTGTGCAGGGATCGAGTGGGTCATCTCTCCTCAGTGAGGTGTGTTTGCCTTTCGCCAGTTGAAGTGTCACTGACATTAAGCCCTCCTGGCTGAACTGTGAAGCTTAGGGCAGCATTGTGGAGCTCGGGGCTACTGTCAGGATTGGTTTACTCAAATATCTTCTGCTGCCACTCAGCGACTCCCACTGCAACTTCTGCAGGTTGCTTGCCAAGTACAATGTCCTCTTCTGTCTTGACTGTCTTTCTTTTGGGGATGCAAGTAAAACCTTTGATTTCAACTTCAGTTTTGAATATCACAGTCTGAGGAGATATCACTGTGAAATCAGAGGGAGCTCCAGATATTTGCAGAGCCAACAGATGTGGTCGTTCTACTGTAAGGTGGTTCATAGATTGCATATCTGCAGAGGCAGATTGCACTTTATTTTATTACTTACTTGGAGTTATCTGATGGACGAAGTAGCTCATGTTATTGGTGGTCTACCTTAAGAAAGATATATCAACTGTGAAAGAAGGTTTCTTTGGGACCCCAGCAGGGCTCTAACGCTTCTTCTCTAACTTTGGTGAATAATTGACCCTCTGTGTGTGTTTGCCACTCTTCTTACAGAAGGATATTGACTGCGTGATGACTTTTAATCTCTTAACCTACCATTTCTAAGATGCAGCTTGTATGGATTTTCCCAGCTTGTTCCTCCTGTTTTGGAGGGTACATCTATTCAGGGAGATCTTGTTCTCCATCCCTCTGTGCATTTTGTTTCTCAAAGTAGAAATACTTCTGAAGCGCACCACTTACTGATGGGCCAATGCAAAGTTGGCTTTAATTTCTTATTCTTCTTGATTTTAAATACAAGGTGGTCTTTAGCTGGTCTGGTTCAAACTGGATCATGTGGGGTATTATCTATGCTCACAGCATTGAAATGGGGATTGTGCCCAGTGATCTTGCAACCATGGCATCTCGGATAGTGAGTCCTTATGGTTCTAGGATATGTTTTCCAGATTCATGCTGGCACTGGAAATACCAAAGCATCTTCTGTTGAATTGTTTTCCTTTACAGTTAAATGCTGAACATCTAATGACAGACACATCACTTCCCACTCTTGCAGAGTTACAGTGTCATTGCTAAATTTTGCTACCATCACAGAAGCTTTCTTTCTTCTTGGTTAGACCTCTGTGTGTGACTTGAAAGATAATAGTGACGGCATTTCTGTCCTGTTGTTTTTTGACAATCACATCCAAAGATGGAGACCTTGGGTTGCCACCTCCCTGGATAGCCAATGCCTGACCACTTTTTTCCATGAAGAAGGTCCACCTGTAGTCCCATTGGCCTTCTTGGCCACCTGTGCACACTGCTGGCTTTGTGACTGGCAGTCCCGGGTCCTTCCCTATTGGGCACCTTTCCAGGTACTCTTCCCCAAGCTGGTATTGCTGCGTGGGGTTGGTAGACATTGCAGCATCCAGTGTTCAGCCTTGTTTGGTTTATTTGTAATAATTAGCAAGGGGATTGTCAATAAAACTTAAAGTAATGGAATGCCAGCTGAGTAAATTAAAGAAACAAAATGGCAGCCATTTGTTTTTAATTCTTCTTGTTAAGCTGAGAAGTAAGAACAGACTGTTGTTCAACAGCTGCAGTTTTACCAGAGGACTGTCTTTGTTCTGTTTTGTTCATAGGGGCTGAAGAGGCTCATGACCATTTGCCAGAAGCACTTCCCAACAGACCCATCAAAATGTGTGGAGTACAATGCTCTGTGAGGGGCTCCCGAGTTTTCATCTCCAGCACCAGGAGAGCACTGAAGGGATGGAGTAGATGTGCTTTACACCAACAGAAACTGAGGATGGGTGTTGTGAGAAAGCATAAAGCGGCAGATTTCTCTGCCTTTGAACAAGCCTCACCACTGTAGATTTCTCTTTAAATCTGTGCTTGATGCTGAACAGATCCTGTATCCAGCGCGGCGCTTTGTAGGGCTGGGATGGCCGTGAGCAGACTGACCGTGGCCCTCACTTGTATTTCAGTTGGTTGTTGGCAGCACTGTGTACACTGATCAGCCCCGAGGCAGAACAGAGAGGTGCAGCAGGTGAGACTCAGCCCTGCACAGAGTCCATTTGGGGTTTGTTGGCTGCTTTCCTGCTGGAGGCTGATGTGGGGAGATGATCAGGGGAGAAGCAGTCGCGTTTCAACCTCGTTATTTCTGTAAACGGGAAGATTTTAATGGCTAATCTTTCACATGGTGTTTGTCGGGTAAAGTTTTTATATTTCTCAGCTGAAAAGTACATGCAGTTTCAGCAGAAAGGGTTTTTGATCTTGAGTACATCTGATTTGGCTTTTTTTTGTTTTTTGTTTGTTTTACTGTGACATTTATTTTTAATATAAACCTTCTGGGCTTGGGGGGCGAGTAGTCTTAAGGCTCACAGGATCTGAGTGGAGCCCGGGGAGTGGCCTTAGGGAAAGGGAGGGGGATTTTGGGGAGAAGTCAGGCAGATGTTGAGAGCGTGGAAGAGTTTCATTACCATCAGCATCTGGGGATATATATATATATTTTTTGCAGCGTGCAGAGAGCATTCTTCCAACAGAAAACATTTGTAACAGTGCCGCTTTATCCCATTCTCCACCCAGCTGAGTTCCTGAGCTGATCCTAAATCTTTACCCTGACCTTTGTGTTGAACTGTTTAAGTAATCGAGGTACAACGTTGTCCTCGTTTAGGAGAACTCTGATTTCCCTGGGAAGCATGGTGAGAGCTGCAGTGAGAACTGGATTCCCCAGTGTAATAGTGTTAGATAGGGTTGTTTTTTTCCCCTCCCACTTCAGAGCTAATTATTGAGGACCCATTTCACGGTGCCATAAGTACTGATTTGAATGGGGATGCACCTCCTGTAGGGATGTGAGTTCAGGCTTGGAACGTTTCATCACACGAGGAATGCAACTGAAGCAACGTGTCTCCTCTCTGAGGTCCCTGAAGTGCCACCACCTCAGCTGCATGGCTCCCGTGGCGGAAGAGCTTTATCCCCTCACAATTCATGGAATGGTGCTGCATGCGGAACCAAGAAACCCGAGTACTTTCTCACGGGTGTCTCTAAGAGCTTCCAGCTGGCCAGCACGTGAAAGCCAGCTTTGGTCCCCAGGGGGATCACAAGAGGAGTGCTGTCATGGCAACTGCTCCTCAGCATTGCTCTGAGGCACTGTGCAGCTGGACAGCCCCACCTCACAGCCGCCAGACCCTGCTGCAGTAAGGCCTCTACCAGAAAGAAGTGTCAGGAGAGGAGTGGGTGTGGTGCAGCTGTCGCTGTTGGACAGCGCTTGTGTTTCAGGGCAGATTCTGACTGCCCTCTGGACTTGTGCAGATGTTTATTTCCGATAGCTCCCGCGTTAGCCGGAAACAGCTCGGCGTGATCCCGTGTCATCGAGCCCACCCCGCTGCCAGAGCAGCTCCCTAACAAACTGATGCATAGGAAGTTCTGCACGGGTGTGTGTGGGAGAGCCCTGTCGCCCAGCTAAGGCAGGAGAGCGCCCGCTCCTCCCACAGCACCCGGCACCGCGCAGCACTGGAGGAGTGCTCGGGCTGATGCAAAGAGCACGGCGAGGTTTCATTTTGAAAACGCTTTAATAATAAGGAAGTGTTGACAACACCGTTCTGCAAAATGTTAACTATACAAATTCTTAATACAAAAAGAATAAATTAAAAGCAGATCTTTTTTGTTTTTTTTTTTTTTTAATTCTGCACCTTTTTCTACAACATACATCTTTCCCTTGATTACAGCCGGACAGAACGCAGTAAAGTCATTTTACATGCTCTAAAGTCAATTTCAGGAGAGACCTAATTTTTTTTTCTTTTTCCTTCTTTTTTTTTTTTCTTTTTCTTAAACTAGAAGAGTCCGTTTTACACAACTCGTAATAAAACTATTGACATGAATATATATGTAAAACTTTACACCTAGGTAACTAAGCAGTAACTGGTCGTCTGATAGCACCTGAATGGGGATCGGCTACGCCTGAAACTAAAACTAATACAGAGTGGAAACAAATGGGACCGTTTCAACATCTTCAACACTCGACTGCGTATAACAGCGGTTAAAAACAAGCCCTGCCTGGCAGCACAGCCCCGCGCACGCGGCCGTGTCCACAAGAGGGCCCCGCGGGCGGGGACACCGAACCCAACGGCGGCTTCGTGTCAGATGGAGCCTCGGAAAAGAAAAAACTAAAGGAGGGGTGGAGTTGGTGGTCAAGTGCTCGTATGCAACAGCTCTGTATATATACACCCCTCCGCGTTACGCTTAAATATGTTAATCTCACCCGATTAACATTTTATGTACATTTGTGTTTAATTGAATTGAGCTAAACAGTAAAACCTGTTTTACTTAATCTGTCTTTACTACCAGACTGGCTGCTCACGCGTGCCTCGACTGCAGAACAGAAAAGCAGAACACAAAGCAAAACCCGATCCATTTCTCCAAAGCTCTTCCTCTACTCGAGCCTGTTTGCAATTGAGGCTCACTTGGTTGCCTTTTTTCCCCCCTAATTTCAGGGCTGCCACCTTTTAACCTTTGCAGCAAAACTGCAGACCCCATCTTGGAGGAATTACTGCTCTGTCCCGTCGTGCCCGGAGGCCCCGCAGTGCCGCTGCTGTTGAATTCCTTTTAATTAAAGGTACACAGAAAACAAAAACCCGAACCAACTCAAAGCCACTCACTGGGGAAATTAAAAAGAAAACAGACAGGGCCCCTAAAAAACATGGGCTGAACTGCTGCTGCTTCATTTGGTCCTTATTTCATCCTTCCGCTTTAGCTACGGGATCTCCTCAGCGCACTGCAGCGATCAGCACCATTTCCAGCTAAAAATCCAATTAGGAGCTTGAGCCAATTCCCACATTAACGACCCCAAAGCACACGGAGAAGTCTGCAGGGCGGCGTGTCAGGGCGGCCCTACAACGGGTGCCAGGCAGCGGCACTGAGGGCTGCAGTGAACGTCCCTACCGCATGCTGGGGAGAAAGGAATTAGCACAAGCAGCTCGCATTCATCTTTAGAAACCCCATCATCTTTCCAAGTCTAATTACGAAGAGCCCGTTCTCTCTTAGAGCCTGGAATGCAGTTTTCCAGCAATCCTAACGCCGAAAGGCATGGCAGCCCCCAAGTCACGGTGTTTTCGTTCTGAACGTTTTGCCCTACTTTGTCTGGTAGATGCTACTGTTACTCTTGGAACACGCACACGCACACACACTCGCACTTTTGTTTTTTTCAAACTAAAGCTGACTTCAGTTTCTGCTTTTTGCTAAGTAACCCCCTCCAGCCGTTTCTGTAATGCCTTTCCCATAGGAAATCGTCGTTCGCACGTGCAAATGGGGAGCGGCCCGGTGCCTCCCCCATCTAGTGGCAATAAAAACAGCATAGCACCGCAATGAAGGCTAGACGTGCCAGCTTCAACATCCGCCCAGATTGTGCACTTGTTCGTTACAAAAGTGTCTTTGAGGCCTTTGAAAGTTCCATGGCTTGACGTGTATAAAGCACTGCTCAAAGGTAAGTGTAAACTTGCAGCTTCTTCCATTGCTCTCCCATCCCATTCCTCGCGGTCTCAGTGGGTATCAACTGCTGGCGCTGAACGCCTCATTCCATCACTCCTCTTTCTTGTGGTCGCTCTCCATGCGAGGTTTTGCTTTGTCTGCTGCTTGCTAAACCCGTGCTGCTCCGTGCTTCCTGACAGACCGGTTCTCCCAGCCAGCAGCGCGCCGGTGACGAGCCCTTTGCTACACTGGTGCTAACGAAGGTGAGATAATTGGAACAGATATGTTAATGCAGCTTCACCGTGTCAATCAGATTGTGATGTGCGTTCCCTTAGATTTGACATGAACGCTTTGTGCAGAGACAGGTCAAAACTTATTGGCTGTATCTGCTCGTGGAAAGGTGGTTTTTTTTTGTCATTTGTTATCTTCCCCAGAGTATGAGAAAACCAACAGCACAACCCTAAGCTGTGCGTGTTGGTGCGCAGCTCTGGCTGCCACGGAGATGCTGTGAGGAGCAGTTCTTGCCTCTGCTGTGCATAATGCCTTTGTACACCTCGTCTGTCCAGTCTGATAGTAGCTTGTCGACACTGTGATACCAGCCCAGACCTCCAGAGCGTCTTCAGTATGTGGGGTTCTGTTTGCGTGGGCTCAAAGCAAAGAAGGAAATGCTGTTTCGCAGCAGGTGGTCGTGTCTGGGGTGGAGTTAAACAGGAGATGTTCCTGTAGCAAGAGCTCACTCAGTGAACTCATCCCACTGACACGGGTTGGGTGACTGTGGCAGCGCTGATCTGACTGCGAGACTCTGACAGGTATTTGAAGTGAGAGGGTTTTACTTTTTTTTTTTGTACTTTTTCATAAAAGAAGCACTTTCAGCCTCTGTCCCAGTTTGTGTTGACCCCTCTCCCCCCCTTAAATTAATACTCAGTTGGATCAGATTGCAGGTCGTGGAAATCTGACTGCCGTTAGGTGCCAAAGAACAGCAAGATCTGATGTAAGCCCTGACAGGCTCCTGTTGTTTAAAAGGGGAAAAGAAAACCAACCCATTTTTAAATTGCCAGCTCCTGAGCTGCTGCTCACATGCTGTGCCCTGCAGGGATGTGTGCTGCGATCCTGCGCGGTCGTGGTGGGCGTCCCCGGGCCAACGCTCTGTAATGTCGTCTTGAATTGCATCGCGAGAAAAGTGCTTAGAGTTGAAGCTGGTGCTGGGTGACAGTGCATCTGGGTAAGGCAAATGAGAGGCAGTGAGGTGATCTCAGAATGGCATTGATGTGATTGAGGTCAGGGGTTCACACAAGAGTCCCAGGCTTGGCTTTTTCCTGTCCATACCACTGGACATCTGCTAATTCTGGATAGAGGGGAGAATCCAGGAAACAGCTATCGTTGTAAGTCCTGCAGGAGAAAGGAAACTTTGGTGAGGACAATGAGAACTGCCAGAGAGTCCAACCACGGGCACAAAATGTCATCTTATGAATAGTCCCACTCCCTGCAGCAACCCAGAGACAGGAGGCTGAGCTCTGGCAGCTGCTGAGGAGGGATTTTTGGGATGCCCTACAAGAAGTACATCTGAAGAGCTGTTGGCCATGACACCCAGTGGGAAGGGGGAGGGCCAGGTGCCCTCTTGTAGTGCCTCACAGACTGTCTTCGGGATTTGTGCTCTGGGCAGAGGCTCTGCATCACTGACAGTCCTGCAATTACGTGGCTGACTGGGGCTGAGACAGCAAATGTTGGTTATGCTACAGGAAGGACCATGTTTTGCCATATATAGCTTGGTCTTGGGGTGCCTCCCTTGACAAGCTGCTGTTTCTCTTGCTGCCTGGCTTTTTGCTTGCACGGAGCAGATGAGGGACTTGGTGAGAATTTGCCATTTATCTTAGAGCTGGGATCAGGGTCAGCTCCTGGCTCAGTCTGCCAAGCTCCGTGCCAGAAGAAAACACTGAGGTCAAAACCCTGTTGAGGTTTTGAAGACTGACTGCTATATCTGCATGGTAATATTCAGAACTGATCTCTCTCTCATGGTCTGAACCAACTTCCAAATTACAGACTGTTTGGAGAGCATCAGCAGGAAATGCACTTTGCTTCCTGTGGGATCTCTCTTCCTGCCCTCTCTCCCCACCTCGCAGGACTGAGCTCGCACTGATGCAGCCCAGCAGTTCCTGCCTCCTCTCTCCCGTTTTCCACCTGGTTTCCCTGGGACTGATGTCTGCGAGGAACCTGAGCAAGGCCATGACCCGGCTGCGCATTAAAGAGCCTTTTGTTTCCCAGCTCTCTGCTGCAGCACGGAGGTTTATGGGTTATCTCTAGAAAGCTGGGCTTGAAATACTCAACAGATGCCAGCTGTGAATGGTTGTGGATTCAAATGAGACTGTCAGACGGTGACTGCAGTTTAATTAAAACAGAAAAATTCTAAGGGTTTTTTGTTCCCTCTGCCTTCCCACAGGAACCGGGCCAGGATTGCTCCTGTCAGCCCGCACAGCCCTGCAGCGTGAATGAAGGAGCAAGGGGCACTCAGTGCAGCTCCCCGAAGTCCCCACCCACCCATGCTTGTCTCCCCACAGAGCTCTGCCCACGCTGCTCTGAGTCGTCCCAGCCACGGACGTGTCACTGCTCTCTGTGCCAGCTCAGCCTCCACAGGAATGCTCGCAGCAGCGCCTGGCCCCGGGCCCACTCGTGCGGAGGAAGAACTTTCCTCTTTCACTGGGGAAAGCCAACAGCCACAAACGTGCTGAAAAGGGCTCCGAGCTGCTTTCGAGCTCTTATTCCGAGGCCTGAAAGAAGCCTTGTTGCCAAACAGGCACACAATTACACAGCTGCTCCTCAGGGACAGTGGGATGCCGCTTATTCGCGTTGTGTTCGAGGAGCATGGACTACAGGGCAGAAGGATGAAAGAACAAAACACCCCCTTACTATACCTCTATTCATCAGTACTTTGGTGGGTTGGAGACTGAGACTCATCCATAGTGGGTGAGTTGTCTGTTGCTTCTCTGAACAAAGGAGAGCAAAAAAGGAGGAAAGAGGAGAGAGGAAATGTTAAAGAAAAGAAATGACACAGACATTGTTATGAGCTTATTAATCCAGTGGGGAAACAAGTCGATGAATCATCTTCAGAAAAAGAGTTAGTGACACAAAAACATGTCAGGGAGAACTGTAAATCTTCTCCTTCGTGCTGGGAGGGAACAACCTGTTCCTGTGGTGGGGCAGTTTGTGTTGTGCTTCTGATGGCAAACTTTGTCCGCCCCTGCCGTATTTATACGTGTGCCTTGGGTCTGTGCTCAGGCACGAAACAAGTACTGATTTGTCTCTTCCTTCTCTACTGGTTGTTGGTTTGAGTCTAGAGTCAAACCCTTAACAGCGGACATGTCAGCATTCGGTCACAGCAGCTGCCATTTTGCCAATGTTACTATCCCCTGAGTTTTTGTGCAGTGGGCCCTGGAAAATACTAAAGCTGGAGACAAACACGTGAGGCTGGATGCCAACTGTGTGAATTTAAAATTCAAAGAAGGTTTGTGCTTACAGTTCCCCTCATCTCCATTTCAAAGTGCAGTCACAGGTGGTGCTGGAGTACAACCAGAGGTCAAACTTGGTCACAAGTGACCAAAGAAATAAAAGAGGATGAGATTTTCCAGTGGCTGCACAGTGAAATGTTTACAGAGTTAACTCTGCTGGTCCCTGTCTGCAACTCAGGGCTTCATATCTGTTTTCTTATTGCAGGGCTGATGGGATTTCGAGGATATAAGCTGGAAACTTTCTAGTGGTGTTCACCAAACCCAACAACTTAATTGTAAAAATCTGGGACACGCTGAGTTAGATGGGATTTGGAACTGATCTTTATTCTGCGTGACAGGGTAGAATTACAGAAGATTGCCAGGGCATACCCAGGGGAGCTTGCAAAAGGCTTTTTGTTTGCTCCTTGAGTTCCTGGCCTCACAAGGAGGTGTGCCCAAGAACCCAATTACTACATTTATGTGAGTAATGGCTACCTACACGCAATGACTCGCTCGTGCTTTGCTGAAGCACATTAAGTTAGTGGGAGCTGAAAAAAGCTGCACTTCACAGTCATTAGGTCACGTTACTGGGAAAAACCTTACAGTAAAATGTGGTTGCTGCACACCAGCTGTTGTGGTGCTAGCAAGCTTTCAGCTTCCTGCACTGAATATGATGAATCCTCTCACCCGACCCCAATGACACTCACCCAGTCTGCCATGCAAGAATGTGGTGGGGGCTGCCCGGTGGCGTGGCTGCAAGTTCACTCGATGGTGTTGAACTCCTCTGGCTGTGAGGTAAGGCAGCTGAAAAACAATGAAAGGGTGGAGAAAAAAAAGAGCTGGTGAGGTGAGGACAAAAGGGTCAGGGTGGTTCAGATCATCAGCCGATCAGAGCAGCAGAAACATGTCCAGCTGTGAGGAAACACAGCCGGGGAGTCAGAACTCATCCGGCCTGAATGTGGCATAGGAGCAGCCGGGCTGATACAGATCCTGCCCCACGTGTCACGGGCTGCATCAATCTTCAGCTCTGCAAGAATGCTGTTTCAGCCTTGCCTGGGAAATACAGCATCTCTCCCAGTGCGAAAGCTGACTGGTTTTCCTCCTGCCACCGTGATCTGGACAGTAGAACCTGGCTGTACATCTCCACCAGACCTCAGCTGAAGACGCTGGGTCCATCAGGCCATCTCCTGCTGCCAGTGGTGGGGGAACACAGGAGATGCTCCACATCCTGAGGAGGCAGGGCTGGTACTGCCTGGACATGTACACTGCTTCGTGTGCAAAGGAGGAAGATAGCTCTAAAGATTTCAGCCGACTCAGAATGCACAACCAGCCCGTACTGCTGGGTGGTCACAGCAAGCCACGGGTGCTGAGCGTGCTCACTGTGTGCTGCCCAGACTTCCCATTCAGATTCAAAGACCCAACAGGGTGGGAGAATGGACTGAATGACGGTGTCTTGCCCCCCTGAACTCCCTCGCTTTGCAGACTGAATCAATGTACACCTCAAACTGAAGCAGAACAGAGCCTGAGTGTTCATGTATTTTCTGTTGCTGGCAGGAACAGAAATGCTTTATCAATTAAAGGAGGGAAAGACTATTTCCCATACTGAGACACAGGATGGTTCCAGCAGTTGCCTGACTGTCTTTGGTGCACATCTGGGCTTCCTGCAAGCACTGGCATCACACATAAATCACTCTCTTACCAGGCACCTGTGAGCAGTGGTGTGCTCAAGGCTACAAGGGTTGGTGGCAAGCGGTGGTGTCAGGCATGAGGAAAGGAAGGGGGAAATGGCACAGATTCTGATTAACCAGCTCTCTCATCTCCACTGAGTTCAGGTTTTTAGCATGTCCTTGATACCTACAGATTGGACTGTCCGACTGTGACTGATGGCCACTAACTATTTCACCTTGGTCTTTTATAACTCTTCAGGTTAATTAATTTGGCTGTTCTCTTACTGTTGAATATTAACAGCACAGAGATGTGCAACACTCTACATGACAGATATATTAATGCACAAACTCGAGCACTGGATTTCAGAATATCATCAGCACTGGAATTGCATGAGAAAGCCACGTATCAGCAGTGCACAGAGATGTCACCACGCAGACATCTTCACAGGGGGCACAAGGGCTGCGACACCGTCCCCACTTCACTCTCAACCTTCCTCACGCCTTTCCTGTTCCACCAAGGGCACTCAATTCTCCCGGATGGTTCTCACCTGATGTTGCTTTACACATCTGAGGCATTCTCGTGACCCTGCTGTGCGCCACAAAGGTGCTTTGCGAAGATGTGCTGTACTGGGAGCTGCTGTCCGAGGAAGTGGAGCTCGTGTGCGAGAGGCGGCTGTGTTCCTTGTGGGAGGCTGTGGACCGCTGGTACCAGAGCCGCAGCTCATCCGACACAGCAGTCCTACCCGAGCCCTTCTCGTGGCCCTCCCTGCCCAGAGATGGAGTCCTTATGATTTGGGAGCGGGAGGGGGTGAGCCGCACAGAATCCACTTCATCCCCATGCCAGTTCTCCTTAAACATCCCCCCCGCTGTGTAGGAGTTGGAGGTTTTGAATTGTGCTTTCACGCTGTAGTGTCCCTCCTGGTCGTTTTCCAGGCTGCGCACCACCACAGGTGTGGAGCTGCCCTCGATGTACAGGGGATACTCTTTGATCCTGTATTGGGATGAGGGTTGGCTCTGGCTGTGCAGGTAGACCCGGTGGTGCCCCGTTCCATTCCTCGCAGCCAAGTTGGGCATGCTCCCTGAATTGGAAGAGACCAGGTTGCCTGCTGATTTGTGCCTCTGCCTCTGCCGCTCTCTGGCTTTCGATGGGGAATCCTCTGCCAGGGTGGAGTAGTTGGGGTTCATCTGAGCAGGGTAGTAATGCTCAGAGCTGGAATGGCTGGTGCAGGATGAGCAGTCGTCCATGGGGTCAGAGCCGTTACTGCTACGAGTCCTTGGGGTGTAGAAATCAGGGCTCCCTGTCTCATTTTCTGAGCCGAGGAGCTTGCCTTGTGACTCCAAACTGGAGCTCCGGTGTCTAAAGTGCTGAGCTAAGCTGTGCAGTCTGGTCGGGCTGATGTCTACTGACCTGCAAGTACCAGGAAAACATTCAAGTTGATAAGTCACAAGGACAAAACACTCATCTTCTTCTGCACACAGGTTCAGTCTCACTGGAAAAGGAATTTGGGGGCACCTCCTCCAGTACTGCATGGGGCTGCTGGCTGCAGAGCAACCTGTTTCACTGTGGTTGGGTTTGGGACCAGTAGGTGCAGGTCTGGCTCCTATCTATTCTCCCTGGTGGTAGTATTCTCTCTGCAGCACCACGCTGGAAATAAACCCATCCCCAGCCCAATTCTTTTGTGTCTTGCCAGCATGGGAAAGACCCAGTGTGAAGGATAAAAACTAGTGACCTCATGGCAGGGCCATGGCAGAACTATTTGGATCGGCACCATCCTGCTACTACTGGGTTCAGTTTGCTGCAGCTCTGCAAATCCCATCACCTCAGTGGTGGGATTCCCTTGCAAGTGGCATGAGAATCCCCTGCACAGGTACAATCTCACTTGTATATTTTCTCAAATTAGCGACAGAAATAGAAGGACAGAGTGCCCACATTTAGCCCCAAACAGAGTAACTCTACCCTTGGAAAAAGTCACCTTTGTGAAGCAGCTGTATTTACTGGGGCCCAGCCCTGGGTTGCATGCAGAAGACAGTCAGCGGGTGACCGCTGTTCAGGCATCCGCCCCAAATCACGAATTTACAAGGCTTGATTCATGGCCAAGCCTGGGTGGTCTCTATTCATCCCAGCTGCTGGGAGAGCTTCAGCCATCCGTTCAAGGAGCAAGAACACTGCCCTGTGAGGACTCACGCACCCCAATGACAGATGGCCAAGGCTGGGGCATGCAGCACACTGAGCCCCTACCTGGTCAAGGCCCCTCCTGAAGCACCGAGCCAAGCTTGTTTCTCATGCAGCTCAGCTCCAGCCTTAACACTGTGCTCTTAAAGGTCACTTTCAGCCCCAAATTTGTAACCAACGTAACACAGGGCCTTGATGCCTTGTATCATTTCTGTCTGAGTCTGATGTGCTGCCACTGCTCTTGATTTACGCTAGACTAAATGATGCTAGCACTACCCCTGTGGGCAGGACAACTAACAGCACACAGCTTTGACTCAGCTCTGCTTCCCTCGCTGAAATTTACCACAGGAGCAAAATAATAATGAAGCTGAACAGTTCCTGCTAAAACCTGGAATCAGATTGGGTCGTGAACATCAAATCACCTTCCTTACTCTAAGATTTGAAGTCTTCCATGCCAACCCTGCCATTATGTCACTGTCACCTGGATCCTCGGGTGGACTGCTTTGTATGGCCTCCCTCTACTTGAGAGCACACACATATAACCATTTTCTGTGCCACCAAGAGTATTTCTACTTAACATTTTGTATCAGAAATGAAACTGTGTTATCTCCAGCTGGAGCCAGAAAGGAGTTTACTGCTGTTTAGCACTATCATCACATCTCTTTTTAAAAGTTGTGTGTGGTTTATAGGGCCTGTAAACATTAAGTGGGACGAGGAGCTCCAGTAAAAGAAAAGCTTGATTACTTTGAGGGGGAGATAAGGGGCAGGATCATGTTTAACTGTAGTGAGTTCAGTATCTCAATTCAGGAGATTCCCTGATAGCAACAGGACTCGAGCATCTGGTATGAATAGACCTGGTTTGTGTCCTTTCTTGAATGGGGAATTAATGAATATCCTGGGGGAAGGATAAAGCTAAGCACAGTTATTTCAGGGCAAGCAAAGTGAGCCCGTTGTGAAGCTGTGAGAACTTACCGTGTGGAGTGGACGTAGTGTGGACTGCGTACCCGTAGATCTGGTGTCGAGGGCATGCTGGACTGGGAGTTCCAGTGGGGAAGGCTCCGGATGGGGCTGTTCTGCAGGGAGCTGCTCCCTCCTGCCTCGGCACAGCTCCCGGTACTGGGGAACCGCTTGTGATTGCTGCAGAGCAAACACCTGGCTTCAGTTGTCGGGAAGGAATCTGGGGAAGGGGCTCCCTGCCTTACTCCATGTCTCAGGCACGTGCCTTTGATCTCATGGAGTAAGTGGGAGTGGGATCAGATGCTGCTCTGAGTCATGCCACGTGAACGCAGCCTGCTTTTTATCACATCTATATTACCCCCAAAACCTAAACGTCTCCTTTCGGTAAGAGGTGGTTTTGTAAGGACACACAGACGTCCCGTCTGGGAGGATGTCTGTGAGATAAGGACTGGAGATAGCCGGCTCACCTGGAGTGACTGTGTGAGGAGCGTTTCTTGACCTTCTCATAGGGTTCATCCAAGGATGACTCGCTCCACATCTTGGGTTTGATGGGGGACTTGTCATAGTCGTTGCGGTGGTAATGCATTTGGCGGAGGCCTTCCAGTGACTGTGGAGGTGGAGGCCTGTTGTGCAAGGGAGGCCGGGGTGGGAGTCCTTTGTGTGGGGACTGGAGAGGGGATATTGTGCTGGTGACCTGAGAATCCTCTGTTGAGAGAAGAAGGAAAAGAGGTGATGGCTATGTGGCACCTTCAGTGCTAGCCCTGTTCCAGGGGACAGTATCACACCTTGCTCTTAGGCTGGAGCAATTTTGGTACCAGGAAGTTTGAGTGGATCGTTACAAAGAACAGGCCCCCCATTTTGAGCATCAATCAGGAATTCACACATCCCTCCCCATTCCCTCCCCGCCCTCTAGAATATACAACAGCCAGCGTACCATCCTCAAGAACAAGGGCATCTGAGAGGGAGCTGTCTTCACTGGCAATGTTTCCTTCTGAGGAGAAGAAAAAGATAGTCAGAGGGTCACAAGAACCACATGGACCAAACAGTGAACTGTGCCATGATCTTCTTCAACTGAATGTTGGCCTTAAGCAGTCACCCACACCTTCCTCCTCTCAAAGCCACGAGGCAATGACATTCCTATTGATAACTGCCTCAGCCCAATCAGACTGAGAGCAGAGCTGCAGGCCAGGCCTCTTGCTAGCAGGCTGCCTTTCAAGGATCTGCTCTTTTTCAATTAATGAGGATTAAGGCTGAGTCACAACAGAGAGCTGAGATCCCCAGTGGATGTAAAATGGCAACCTGCCAGCAGGGCAGACTCGTATCTGCTGAAGATCTCAGGCCTTATGGCCCACACTAGGTACCAGTTCTGTGTAACTGGGGGAAACACTTTCTGATCATCTTCTGATCCTACCTCTCCCATCCATATCCTCACAGCTGTCTGTCATCCCTGCCTGCAGTATGACTTGGTACCCAGGTCACAAATACAGCAGATCTAATCTCAGTTCCTGCTACAAAGGCACAGAGAAAGCTCCGCAAGTCAAAGAGAAAGGGCAAAATCAGCAAGGGAGAAAGAACCACAGGCAGAAAGTTAATGGATTTCATGAAAAAAAAAACAATCAACAACCCAGTAAACCAGAAAGCACCCTGAGAGTTACACTGTAAAAATATAGAAAGAGAAAAAAAGCATTTGAACACGGTAATGACACTGCCACCACTTTGATTTTTCAGATGCCTTTCAGCTAGAGAGCTCATCTCAATCTGCTGACATTAATTACATTTGTATAGCAGCACTCCAGAGGAGACGTTAACAGAGCTATCTTATAGGTGAACAAAGGAGCCACGGTCTGCTCCCCTGATATGCTTATGATCTACAGCACGACACCACGTCTTGTGCTGTGAACCAGCACATCCCTAACGCACGACACAGAGCCCAGACACCCATCTGACAGCACGCTGGGATGGAGAGGAGAACCCAACTTCAGCACCCCCAGGGTCCTCCAGACAGGAGAGGCAGATCTCAAATATGAGGACAAGGCAAAAATGGTGCTTCCTGTCCTCCATGTACCCTCCTGTAATGCTGCAGGTGCTGAGCCCCACTTACCATCTATGATCAAGGAAGCTCTCTGGGTTGGCTTCTTTCCAGATCTGATGCGATACTCATTAATGGCGTTTTCGATCTCCTGCAGTTTCTTCAGTGCATTCAGGTACGACGTTTTCCTCTGTTTCTTCAGCTTTTTGCTGACATTTGGGTCACTCGCCAGGCGCCGGGCGGCCTCTGTGATCTGGGACTGAATGGCAAACTCCCTCTCCAGGCGTTCCAGCTCTGCCTCCTGCAGAAAGGCAAGAAGATTCTGGCTGCCACCAAACTCCTGGCTCTGCTATGGGGAAGCTCCCCCTGAGTCTGGCCGCTGGCTTCCAGCCAAGGCTTGCCATCAGGAAGTCATCCACCAACACGCTGCCCTGAGAACTGATGGATGTCTTGTCCCTGGAGACATCCAAGGTCTGGCTGGATGGGGCTCTGAGCAACCTAATCTAGCTGTAGGTGTCCCTCTTCACTGCAGGAGAGATGTACTTGTCTGCCTTTAAAGGTTCTTTGATTCTATGCTGCTCCCCTCATTCCAGGTCCTCCCTAAGCAGACCCACCTCACCTCCCTCTGCCCACAGGAGTGCCTGGCAGCACAGCTGCTGGAAGGCACAACCCACACACAGAGGATGCGAGTGCTTCAGCCCCAGTCCATGCTGTCTGCCTTTTCATACAGTTGGCCCAGTTCAGTGGTGCTCTACCAGTGACTCATTTAACCTTTTACATCCACCTCCTCCTCATTCCCTCTCCCTATTTCCTAGCTTCATATTTGGGCCTTATTTGATAGCAGTGCTATATACGGATGCAAGGCTCCAGCTTTAACCTTCTTGACAGTCTTGGCATTCAGTGACTTCTTTGGATAAGAAAAGGTGAAGATGGGCTAATTCCTCCCTGGTGTATGACTGTCAAAATCCAGGAGAGTAGGAGCTGAGGTAATTATGGGCTGCTGCAACGCACTGCACTAGAAAATTGTCCCCTCAAGTTATAAGCCAGGAGGGTGATTTCAGAGCAATCAGAGCGTAAGCACGTTTTCTGTATGCCAGGAAGGGCTCGTGTAGCCAGCATTAGCTGTTACAGAGTGTCAGGAGAATTTTTCAGTATACCCTGGAAGCTACCTACTGATTTTTAGTTATTCTCCCAAGTCAACAGACATGGGTCAGTTTATAAAAACAGAGAAGCTGACACAGCTTGGTCTGCACCGGGACCTCAAGTGATGATTTTCAAATGTATTTGTTATCTGTAAAGAATTTGGTTACCATGGAATTTTGGTGTTTATCATCATCAGATTTTTGTGTTAGTCTGCTGATAAAATGGGCAGCACTATACACTGCATAACGGGGGAGAAAAGCCAAGCTCTTCTGCTTCCAGTGAACTGTGGGCGATCAGATCACAAGCACTGGCTGACACATAGTCATGGAGATCCCCATTACCCAAATTCAAATCCTTTCTCTTCATTTAGCAGTGACATATGCTGCAAGAACGGATGCTGTGGGCATTAATCAAAACTTAAATTGTTCTCTGAAGTTTTTATTCTGGGCTTTTGGCTTGAAAAAAGTCTTCTGCTGTCAGTGGTGAGTCAGCACTGCCTTGAAACTACAAATTATCACTTCTGAAGACTGAATCCACCCCTCCATCTTTCTAACAGAGCCTTTTTTTGTTTGTTTGTTTGTTTTGCCCTGAAGAGTGTATAAATTTTATCAACACCAAGCTTGTTAAAAGTGGATGTGACACAACAGAGTTGCAAGGCCTGGAACCTGGCTCACTGCCTCCTTGCAAAATGCTTCCCAGAGTCGGGAACTCCAGACCGCGCAGAGGTGATAACCAAGAACTCCCAATACACCACATGATGTTATGATGTGGAATATCAATAATACAACAAAAATCATAGAACCATAACAATACAGTAGAAGCCTACTCTGCAGTTTGTACTCTGATGAAGCTCTTATTTTGAAGTCATTATTTTAAAGTTCAGTGCAGGCTGTCACTTCAACCCTCCACGCTTTTCAGCTCAAGATCATTCAGAGCATCTAAGAGAAAAACATTTTTAATTTTCTTCCCAGCCCTAACTGTCTATTTTTCATCCACCAAGGCCCCTATAAAGAAAGCCTCAGAAAATGCAGACTATCACCTGCCTTCAGATGGAAGTGCCTTGCTTCAGGTCCTTGTCATAGTTGGTAATTTCAGTCCTGGATTTATGGGACTGAAGGAAAATTTCACCTTTGTTTTAAATTCAGTTTCTAGTGCTTGCACTTGCTGAAAAGCACATGAAATTCAACACTGGCCTCTCTGAACTTTCTCAAAGTGGCAGCCAAGTAAACACAGCCCGACATTATTCTTCGAGAACAGAAATTTATGGTTTTCAACACACTCCTAAAGTTTGACAGATGAAAACAGGGATAGAAAAAAAGCTGACTCAGCGTGTTTGGACTGCTGGTGCCAAAAGCCAGAGTGCCTGCAGTGAGGAGGAGCTGCTTTACCTTCGTGCTTTCCCCACTGCTCAACCTAGCTTTGCACTGTAGAGATTCCTCACGGAGTGGCCCCAGAAACTGCGTAACAGAAATGAAGATCTGAGGAAACCGGGGATCAGGTTTTAACAGAGCAGCCAACAGACTGCAGGGTGTTTAGGAGTAACTCAGTTAAGCTGTGCTTCCCTTTGAAAAGCTTAATTAAATGTGCTCGTTCATGAATATTTGACTTTGGTGGAATTCCTCTCCCAGGCTCCATTGAGAACAAAACTAAAGAGCTCCAGCTGTTTATTTTTTTCAGCAGAAGAAATATGCCAACAAAATGACACAGTTAATTCCCCAACTAATGTGCTCCTTAAACCACACGGTCACACCAGCTTCAGACTCTCCTCTTACAAAAATGAAAAAGAAACTCAAAACTGGGATATACACAAGTGTCTTGAGACAAATGTGTCCCTGCAGACAATGGTTCTTCTGTGAATCCGGGCCCGCCTTACAGCTGCTGCAGGCCTGTTTTCACAGCCACGGTTCAGGGCACTGACCCAGCACATTGTGGGAGCAAAGAAAAAGAACAAACACTCCCTAGCAAACTTAGAAAAAAACATAAATCCAGCTCCCTGTAGGTAGGGACGGAGGCTCTTTTGTTTAAGGACTGGGGAGGTAAATGCTTTTATCTTGATATTGCAGGGCTAAGATGAGTAATTGTGATGCTTTTGTCGCCGGCTAGGGGAGATCAGAGTTCAGATCACTGCCAAAGCAGAAAGCAAGTTGCTGTTTGTGATAACAACATGGGGCAGCAGCAGGGCTCAGACCTCATAGAATCACCAGTGTTGGAAAACACCTCCAAAATCATTCAGTGCAACCATCCATCCACCTCTCGCCAATACTTCCCAATAAACCATGGCCCTCAGAGCCTCAACTACTTGTTTCTTGAACACCTCCAGGGATGGTGACTCCACCACATCCCTAATCAGCCCTTTCCAGTGCCTGAACATGCTTTCAGAGAAGTTTTTCCTAAAGTCCAACCTGAAGTTCCCTTGGTGCAACTTAAGGCCATTCCCTCTTGCCTCATCGCTGTTACCTGTAAGCAGAGCCAACCCACCTTGTCACACCCTCCCTTCAGGCATCTGTAGAGAGTGATAAGGACTCTGCTGAGCCTCCTCTTCTCCAGACTGAACAATCCCATTACCCTCAGCTGCTCCCCATAAGACTTGTGCTCCAGAACCCTTGCAGCTCTGTTGCCTTTCTCTGAATGTGCTCCATGACCTTCACGTCTTTCCAAGAGTGAGGAGCCCAAAATTGAACACTCAAGGTGCAGCTTCATCAGTGCCAAGTACAGAAGGATGATCACCTCCCTGCTCCTGCTGGCAACGCTATTTCTGATACAAGCTATGATGCCACTGGCCTTCTTGGCCACCTGGACACACTGCTGGCTCATAAAAAAGACACTGTGAACAACTACATTCATTTAAAACAGAAAGCCTACTGCTCCTATACTATGCACGCTGGATGTCTTGGAGACCAGATGTGGGAACACACAGCTGGAAGGGAAGGTCAAACCTTACCTCTCCCTTAGGCAGGATTTTCTGCTCATCCAGTTTAAAGGCAGTTCCTATTCTTCTCCTTACAATGGGTGGCTCCTCCCCAGGATCGAGGGGATACTCTCGTGGCAGCTTCCCTGTTAGCTCCTGCAAGCAGAAAACGTTGTTAGCAACCTGGGAAATGCTGTGGCGGAGTCCTGGCACATGCAAAGCACACCTCTACTCTTGAACTGCAACCTTAAGCTGACAGGTGGTCATTAACACCATACCCAGCTCAGACAGCTGATAAACACACGGAGCAACCAGCCCTGAGAATGTGGTCCAGGCTCCATTGCTGAGGGTGGGGAAGTTTTTTTAACCTGGGCATGAATAGAGATTCTGTGGCCTGCCCAGTACAGGTTTGTAGGTGGTGCCCATCCCTTGGGCGTTGGGGCCTGGGGCTGAGCGAACTGCAGCACACACGCTTTCATCTCTGTTACAGGGCGAGGAGGAAAAGAAGAGCTTCTCTCTCCTGGACTGCTTCTTCAAGGGAGATGACACAACTGACAGTCCTCGCTGCACCAGAAAGTCCCTCCAGCAACAGCCGTGCAGGTTATGACCTGCACAAAAAATGTTCCCACCTGATTCATGATGTGTCTGAGAGGAATGCAGTGCAAACAGTCACTAAAAGCAGTGCCTGGTACCTCATTACCTGCCTGATAACACTTCATGTATCAGAGGCCCTTCCAAGGCCAGGTGATATCATGGGCAGCTTTGGAGCGATATTAGCTGATGCTGTGTCAGATTGATGGAGTTATTTGCAAAGATTTTTTCAAAATCTGAAGCAAACCCCCCAGAACTGAGAAATACCTGAAACACAGGAAGCAGTGAGTGCCAACACTGAGGTTAATGCTTCTTGTCTTGGGTTTTTGTTTTCTTGTTTTGGAGTACAGAACACAGCCTCACATATCTGAATTAACTGTATCCAAATGCCCACAGAAGAAGACAGGAGCCTCACTCTGAGAACAGCCCAGCTCCTTGTACTCAAAAGTCCCCCCATGAAGGACAAAAGGCTTTTGTGTTCTTTAGCATCAGCCTTGAGAGGATCCAGCTGGCAAAGTAACAACCTAAATCATCCGAATCCCAAAGAACAGCATCTGACCTCAGTGTGAGCGCACAGCTCAGCCCCTGCCTGCCCTGGCCTCTCCCCCACTCCCTAATGGGGTTTTTCTTTCTGCAATTTTCAGGCCACCAGGAAGTGAGGGTCTGGCCTTTTCACATTCTTCCTTCTAAACGGTTCCCATCAAAATGGGTTTGTAGCACTGCTCTGTGCTGATGTGCACAGCCCCTTTTATGAGAGGCACTGTTGAAATATCTCATGTGTCCCATTGTGGGTTGCCCCTCCAGCCCTGTGTTCTTTCAGCTTTTCTTCTGTAATGCGTTCATTCTGGTTTGATGGGGCTCTACGCAATTTATCAAGGCACAGATTCATGTTATCTGTTTCTGAGGATATCTTCTTTATAACCCTGAACTTAATACAAAGCAGGGCAGAAGGGAAAGAGTTAATATCTTCTGTAAAATTAACAAAATTGGAGCAGAACAAAATGAACGTGGGCTACCACGCTGCCTCCATAAGCTGAAAAGTATTCACAGGCACAGGCTTGGAACGTAATCTAAATTAATAAGTAACTGGACTGGTGATGGCCTGAGGTAACTTGATGCCACTGCTGTGAATGGCTCTGGCCATGCTTATTTGATTATGCCCCCACTTTTAACCCTTTTTTCCCCCCTTGGTTCACCCCTGTCTCCCTGTGTTTGGGCCATTCCCATGGCAAAGCGGATAGGACTAAAGGAAGCCTGAGAGGAAATGCTTCCAGCTGCAGGCTGCTGATGGATGAGCTGTAAGGTTGCAAGACTGGCTCAAACCCCAAGTGTCCATCAACCGCCTCTGTCAGATCATCCACAGAAAGAAATAACATTTTTTAACAGCTCTTAAGGTGCTGACAGATGGGCTCTGGCCAACCCTGTTACAGCACACTGAGAAAATAGCTCCTTTCTGCTGGCCCTGTGCCCCAGTGAGGCATGGCTGTGCTGCACAGCGTTTGCAGGTGCACTGAGAATGGGGCTGGGGTTGAAGTGAAAGCACTGGGCTGTGAACTCCTGTAACTGTGGCACAAGCAAACCCTCCCCTCTGCGCATTAGACCTAAGTAGCGCTGGCTTAGGATGGTAAGGATGTCATCCTTCTGATGTTTGTGACCTCCGAACAAAAAGCATGTGATGAGAATGCACAAGCAATAAGAGTTAGGAGCTACAAAAATCCATTGCCTACCGCTTCTCGGAGACACAGTTTCTTCAGCTCTTCCAAGCGTTGGCGCAGCGTCTCTTCCAAGGCTTCTTGCCTGGATTTCAGCGCAGCCAGCATGTCTTTCTTGGCAGATTGAGAACTATCTGACTCTTGGGAACCTGTCAATAAACAATGACTTCACTATGGCAGCTGACAGCAGAACGCACATCTGGAATGATGCCTGTAATTGTACCAAAGCCTGGATGCGGTCTGTCCAGAAAGAAATCAGACTATGATACGAAGCAGGTGTTAGGTGTTTGTTTATGGCAAATTCTTAACGCTTAAACTAATGGTGAGGCTGGACAGTGGAATACACAAAGACATTCGTTATTCAGAAAAATCAAAGCAGCAGAGTTATTCCTGTAGTGATCTTAAGAAAAAAATAAATAAAATAACTCCCGTGAAAGTTCCCAACAGTGAATAACAGCACACTTTACAAAGCCCTGGAGAAGCAGTTCAGGGAAAGTAAGCCTAGGAGAAACCATTTAACAACACAGACGGCTTCTTTAAGGGCTGTAATTACTCTGGTAGTAAGCATTTAATTCAATCCACTTAGAGTCTGCTTTACAAAAACAAAAACAACAGAGTAATGGATTAAAATTACCTAGCTGGATTCCTGTAAAAAGCACACTTAGCTGTAAAACAAAACCAAACAACAATAACCCACAGGTCTTTCCAGGATCGTAGCTGCTTCCTGGGAAGAATTAGGTCAAAATATTTGAACTGGCTGTCCAAACAACTTGACTTTTCAGGTGGCAATTACCCAGCAACTACCACCAAAGTCCAGGCACACCTCTTGGTACAAATCCAGAATTAAGTCAGACTCCTGCTCAGGTGTCAGGACAGCATTCATAAATTCAGCCCTTTGGGGGAACTTATTAACGATTTTTCACTTGTTTGGGATGATGCATCAGTTTCTATCCAGCTCCTTGCATCTCAAAAGGGAAGTAACTTTGGTTGCATATATTTTTAAGTCCCCGAGTTGAGCTTTTAGGATTTGATTTTTTAGGAAGTGCTTAGCATTTACCCTCTTCAATGCATTTCTGGGCTTGGGCATGAGTTTATGATGAACTCATGAATTTGCCTGCATAAGATGAGTGCATCCTTTTGTTACAAACTAAGATACAAAGGTTATGGCCATACTGTGAGATGGAAGGCAATCTCTGGAAGGGGAAAATACCATCCCCACATGCTTTTCACTCATGCCACTGGCATTTGTTCAGCTATAACTGGTCTGAACTGACAGAGATACTGTGGTTTAGAGGCTCTTATTGCCTCGACAGATGTGTCTAGATTATCTAAGGTATCTGAGATGCCGTCCATGGAGTAGTGGATATGACACAAGATTCTGTGAGACCTAAACTCTTTTGAATTGGCAGTTGGATACTCTCCTCTAAACACAGGTGCACAAAACCCCTACATTTAGACAGCTGGATCATGACCAGCTCTTCAGGGACTTCTTGTGGAGGTAGGTTGGAGCCCGCAGAGAAAATGTTACTCAGCAATGACTTCAAGTCGCTGAAGCCACACTTTGGGTACCTGGTGTCCACCTGGGGTTGTTCCTCACCTCTTTAGACCATCAGCTCAGAGAAAGTGGGGGTGAAATACAAAAGCTCAGCTTCTGAGTGTACAGTGAAGATGTTCAGCAAAAGCTCGTTATAGATTTTGCTGCCATTCCACAGAGCTCTGGAAGGAAACTGGGAACAACTCTTTGTTTTGGCAGCAAACCAGATTGAAATTTGTGCTTTCAGCTTCGTCTTTCATTGCTAATATTCCAGCAGACTGTTAAAGCAAAACCAAAAGAGGTTCAGGGCAGCCCATGCCATGGAATAGCTCTGCAATGGCCTCGTGAGAGCAGAAAACCTCACAGATTTTTTCCACCACTATTTTCTGCAGTCTTCATACAGGATGACAGCTGGCACTTAATTGTGCAAAGTGCCACCTTCCATTTGTTACAACATTTATTGGGCTGTCCTGGAGTGGGAAAGGTGAAAAAAGGGTCACTGAGGGTTAGCCAGGTTGAGCATCATCAGGCAGAGAAGAACCCTTTTCACAGCAATGTGTCTGTTTAGTTGCTGTAGTCACTCTCATTCAGTATGGGTTTGTCTGCACCCACAGAGCAATAAAACTAAATTCTGTGAATACATCTGCACTGCAAGAACTTCAGAGGATCTTCTAGAGAAGCCCTGTATTTACACTGGCAGGGGAAGCCCTCTCTAGCGTTT
This sequence comes from Cyrtonyx montezumae, assembly GCF_038088225.1. NCBI lineage: Eukaryota > Metazoa > Chordata > Aves > Galliformes > Odontophoridae > Cyrtonyx > Cyrtonyx montezumae. Next base: position 154,800,583 of record NW_027072034.1, on the reverse strand, counting down.
AGTAATTCTTAACAGTAACCCTGGTGAGCAGTTCTAGCAAAGCTGAACTGCTTTATTTCTCCACTTAATTGCCAACGATCTGCTGAGTCCTGGTAAAGAGTACCTCACGATTCCAGCAGATGTTTCAACCCCACTTTTTTTTTTTTTCTTCTCTTTCCCCCCTCCCTTTTAGGATAATTTTAATGATCTGTGTTTTCCTTTCAACTGCTCTTCCCTTTTCCTTCCTCTCTCTGCTCCCTACCTCCACACCAGGCTCTGATTTATTTTTAAAAGCCATTCAGTTTTGCACTGCTGGTTGCCAGAGCAGCTACAAAGATGCTGAAACATTTAAAAACATGTGAATAGTCTAAGTGCTGCCCAGATGCCTGATTTGGGGAGTGCTGACAAGAAGGAAATGAACAACTTCTGGCTGAGCTGGTACGGACCCAAATCAAGCACAGCCAGTTCAAGGCACTTGCCCCAGCTGTGCTGACCCTGCCTGAGAACCACACAGCCTCAACCCTGACGTGGTCAGTGGCAATGCCCGCTAAATGCATATTTGGTCACCTTTCCTCCTGCAAAGGGTTTTGGAGAGATCTGGAAGTCAAAGAATCATGGAATCACTAAGGCTGAAAAAGACCACTGAGATCACCTAGTCCAACCAGCAACCCAACCCCACCATGCCCACTAACCCATGTCCCTCAGTGCCACATCTACACGTTTCTTGAACATCTCCAGGGATGGTGACTCCACCACCTCCCTCGGCAGCCTGTTTCAGCACCTCACCATTCTTTCTAAGAATATTTTTTTTCCTAATATCTAACCTGAACCTCCCAACTTAAGGCCTCTTGTCCTAACACTGTTACCTGGGAGAAGAGGCCAACCCCCATCTCGCGACAGAACTTCCTGAAGAGAAGGCTTGGGCTGAGGTTTCTGCCTGAGCCAGGTGAAGTGTTTTAGGTTGTATTATTAGATTTTTATGGATAACTACTCTGTTTATTTTCACAGGTGGAAACCAAATACCAACTTGATCAGTCAAGAAAACCATGGCAGAGTGAGATACTTGTAAAGACACACAGAACAGTGCTCTTCCTACCGCTAGGGTGCTCGCAGCTTCCATTAGAAGCTCTTCATTTATAAAAATGTATTAATCCAGCCTCAAGCAAGGCTGTGACCACAGAACCACTTCTAAACCCTGTGGTAACTGACCCCAAAATGTCAGAACAAATCAGAAGACCATAAAAACAATCAAAGAAATAATTAAAGACCAGCACAAACCAAACCAACCGAGCAGCTACTATCTTATATCAGCCTTATTAAATGTGATGCTCACTGAGTCACAGCTGCCCACTGCCTCCCAAAGGCACCATCAATGGAGAAAAATCAGCCCTAAAAACAACAGTCCTGCTGCAACAGAAACGGCTGACTGGGGGGGTTTCACAGGTTCATCTCCCACAGTTAGGAGTAGTTCCTAATGCAGTAAACTAGGGAAATATTGCTGAAATACGTAATTCCTCTGTACAACTTTTGAACCTTTCAGTGAATATTCCTGTTTAGCCTCCTTTCCGCTTGCTTGATAAAGATGTACTGAATTCTGCATTTTAATACCCTTCTGCTGACCCATTTATGTTTTAGAAGGGAAAGCCCTACCAGTGACCCACTGTTTGTCTCTGTGCCCTCCACCTATTGCATCAGGGTGGCATCAGTCTGCAGAAGGGTAAATGAGAACGATGGAAACAAGTGAGGAGGTCAGATGGCATGCTGAAGAACAGAAGGAGCTGAGGCTTGGTTCTGTTATCTGTAAGGGGAAAGGGTGGCCAAGCAGCAGCAAAGTAGGAGTATCCAGGCATCTCTTTCTTACTTTGGGAGTCTCCTTTTGCAACAAAACCACATCTAAATACAGCAGTCCCTTCACACTACATCCTGTTGGCTTCAGCTTGCTGGCATTTCATCCAGATCCCCGTGGCAGGCCGTCCCCTGAGCATGGACGGATGGTCCCCCACATCTGCTCCATGCCAGAGCCTAGGCTGACTCACCACACCAGGATGTCAGCGTGCAGCAGCCAGCAACCTCAGACAGTTACTCTCTCTCTGAGCTCTGCCAGACACATAGGATATCCTGTGCAGCGTGCAGGAGCCCAGCTGGCGCAGCTCTGCACAGGATGCACTCCTACATCCTGCAGGCAGCTTGTGGGCTGTGCTGGGGGCTGTGTGGGTGCTGGTTGTCCACTCATCAGCTTGGTACTCCTGGGAGATGGTCCTGCTGGATGGAGCAGTGGGGATTCAGTGCAATCTACACAATCAGTCCAGTTATGTCATTTGCAAAAGTAAAGAGGTCCCTGCACAGGAAACCTCTGCTGCTGCTGGAGGAGCATGGCTCAGGGGCCTCTATCACATCTTCAGAGCTAAAGCACCGATATTCCTCTGTGGCTTCTCCTCAACCCAATGAGAGGAAAGCAGGTAATGGCCTTAAGTTGTGTCAGGCAAGGTTCAGCTTGGGTATTATTAAATTTCTTCTCAGAAAGAGTGAGGAGGCACTGGAACAGTCTTCCCAGGGGGATAGCGGAGTCATTGTCTCTGGAGGTGTTCAAGAAATGTGCAGATGTGGCACTGAGTTACATGGTTAGTGGGCATGGTGGGAATGAGCTGATGGTTGGACGAGATGATCTTAGTGGTCATTTCCAACCTTACTGATTTTACGAGTCTTTCTACGAAAGAGGCAGTTTGGGGTTCAGGCCTACAGTAACCCAGTAACAACAGGACTCCTTGCTAGCTAGGAACACTGCAAAGCCCTTATGGCATGGACTGCTTCAAAGAAAAAAATCCATTGCCCGATTTCATCTCAACAATTATCTGCTGGTTTTGATCACGGTTCCTGCCAGTCTGAAAGTAGAGCTTTCATTCACGAGCAAATCTTGCCCAAAATACCCAGAGATGGCTCAGAAGATCCTTGAGCTAAATCCTGGCAGCCCTCTATTTTGGGCAGTCCCTTCAAAGCTGAAATAAACATAAAACTTAGAACTGTAGTGGATGCTGACTGAGACTGAGGGTCTGGGAAATACAGAGCTCAGGCTTTAGTCCTGAACTGCTGAGACCACAGGAAGTCACTGTTTGAGCAGAAGTCTCCACTTCCCCTCTGCTGCATCTTGCGACTGTAAGTGATGTGGGGCAGTGACTACAAAGCAGTGCAGAGCAAGATTTTGGCTAGTGAGTGTGACAGCTGTAAACGACAGATGTTATTTCCTTGCAGTCTTACTGCAAATCTAGGGGAGAAATGGCAGCTTTGGCATGCTCCTTGTGGCAGGGACAGCCCCTTTGCTGAGGAGGAGTAAGACGAAGAGAGGAACTGGCTGCAAGTAATTTCCAGGAAAAAAAAGGGCAGAGAACAGCAGCAAAGTGGAGGCAGGAACAGCAAACAGATTCAGCTCTGCCCTTGTGATTATAAGTCACTCAGAGTATTTATAGCATGGAAATCCACTGTGGCCACTCAATCATTTGCACTTATTCTCTCCAGCACACAGGCTGTACCACGATAAGCCATTATTGTTGTGACTGTGTGCCGATAATGTCGGCACAATGGGAGGAAACACAAGGGCTGGGATGGAGCCAGTGACTGTGTCCAGCAGGACAAGCAGTGAATGCCCCATCCCATCCAGTTGGGCAGGGCTGGGTCACTCTGCTGTCCAGGCTTGAGTGAAGGAGCTCTTGGAGCAGAAGGATCTGGGTCTCCAATACTCTGAGATCTGCCCTCCTATGGCAGATGTCTTCTCTCTACACTTTCCTACCTACAGGAGAGTGCTTCTATCTCCGAAAGGCACAAAGGATCTGCACACTCTGCAGGTCAGAAGAAATCACTTGTTTGGGCAGTGAACTCTGCATAGGTCTGGTTGGTACTGAAATTCTACTGAATCTGCAAAACCATTCTCAGCCAGAATGGGTTTGAGAGCAAAAAAAGGAAAAAATAAAAGTAAGGGTAGCTGGCCATTTGGGATTTCTGTCCGTGCAGCCCTGTCCAGGTGCTGACCTTACTGGAGCCTTTCTGGGCTTGATTTTCTGCTTTCTTTCACTTTGCTGCTTCAGTTTCCCAGAGTGAGAGCAGAAGCAGACCTCTATGTTTTGTTTTGTTTTGTTTTGTTTTGTTTTGTTTTCCAGGAAGGCTAAAAGTTAGTGTATGAACATGCAAACAGGATTACTACCAAGCAGCCTTCACAAATTTGGGAATGGTGCCTGCAAGGCTGAGATCCTGGAAAGACCTTAAGATCTTCCTTGGGGTGCTTAACATTACTTACTTTCCTCCAGGAAACCTGGAAAAAAAGCCAAACAAAGAGCTCCAAAAACCTGACACCAGGCCGGGCACTGCTCAGCTACTGCATCACTCCCTGAGTGATGGGAGGTACAGATGGTGGATTGTGTGCTGTGTCAGGAGGACCCAAGGAGCAGAAAGGCATCTCTGTTATAAGGCAAGGCAAGGAATTGCACAGCAGGCAGCTCCAGAGCTCAGGAGTCGTTGAGTGTTTTAACCCCTTGCTTGACATTTTCTAGGCAGGAGAGGGTGGCTTTTATAAGACATGAAGGATGTAAAGCTGATCTACTGCATCAAGGTGGGTTGTTTTAAAGCATATGCATTCTTAGGTGGACTCTTCCCTTGGCAAGCACCAGAAGGTTATTCTCTGCTGTTACAGATCTCATCACAACAGATTATGACAACCTGATGTAACACTTAGCAGAGGACATTTAATTGACTGGAACTGTTAATTATGTTGATACCAGCACCTTTGCCCTCCTAAAGAGCTTAGCACTTGAGTAGCTTCAAGCTTTTTGCAAACAATCAATCCTAGTGTGTTTAGCACTGTTCTATACACAGCTTTACCTGTTCATACCAACAGAAAAGTCTCAAAGAAATACAGACGAGTGCCTGACTCCCCTTCCCTGCTCCTTCTCTTTTGATGCTTCATCTCTCTCCCTTATCAACTTATCTCAATTTTCTTTCACTGATTATGTCCTCCTCATACAAGAAGGTGCTCTAAGGCACAAAAAGATATCTCTATGCTTGGGAAAAACTCTTTTGGGCCTGGGGCACTTGGTAAATTCCTGAAAGAGAGAGGCAAGAAAGGAGTGCACTCTGTGAAGAAGCCACCCTGCCTCGACAGTGCTGAGGGATGTCACCAATTCCCAGGCTCAGCTGGGTTCAGCTGGTTGACTGCTTCCCCACTGCGGATTGGGAACTGCTTCATGGACACATCTGCCTCAGGCAGCCAACAGCCTGAGATGCACTGGGTGCCACAGGGTGATTACAGTACAGACTATGAAGAGAGACCAGATCTCAGCTAGGAAATGAGTGGCTTCCCGTGGCCAAAGAGGAAACAAGCAGCTGTAATGAGAGATGGGGAGGCTGTGTCCTGTGCTGCATGCGGGGCAATATGCTGAGAGATGGACTTACACCTGGGCAGACAGGAGGACTAAAGGGAAGTGATTTCTACTTCTGCAGTGCAGCTTTTGGCAGCTCCCCCTTATGTTATGATCACAGCCCTTCCCACCATATTCTTTCATTTACAGGATGGAGGACCTACCTGATGACAGGAGACTCCCACTGCTGCCGCTGATAATTTTCCCTTTGCTCCCCATATTGGCCAACTTGGAGGTCTTGAGCGTTCCAGTTTCGGTCAGGTCAATTGCAATCTCACTCAGGCTTCTTGCAGCATGAATCTTCGACTGGACATGGACAGAAGAGTTAGTAATGGTCTAGCACTTCTTTAAAGCTCACAGAAGCAAAAAGTCGTTTCACTGTGGCAGGAAACAAGCCTCCACAGCAAACTAGGATTATTTTACAAGAATGGAATCAATCCAGAACTGTATTCAGGACTGCACTTTTTACATTCTTAAGTGGCTGTAATTCTAGCATCGTTTCCTGTTGTTTATTTGCTTTGCCATGGATATTTTTCTCTCTTAAAGAAACTATGTATAGATTCACTTTGTTACCAAATACAATAAGAAACCTTCAAAAATGCTACTGCATAAGCTCAAAGGCCAAAGACCACCTCTAGTATCTAAAAGAAGCCAGGAAAGGTTTTTCCAAATCTGCTAGGAGCTCTGGACCAACAAGATGGAGATGCAGCTTAAATGGGCTTTCATGAAAAGCTGAAAGAAAATATTGGCAGGAAAACATGTTCCAGTTGTAGTCCAGACTAACAAGCAGCACGCAATGCACCTGCAGTGAGAGAACTCTCCAAAGCATTATTATTACTCAAGTCAGAAAACAGCCAGCCCCAGCTCAATAACTGGCTGTGCCAGGATGAGGAGTCAGACCTCGTACACCACCACAGGTCAGCAGCAGAGGTGCACCCTGAGGAAAGGAAACCTGCATACTGTGTGAACCTAACTTAGAAGAGAAAAACTTGATCTCCTTAGATGTCATCCTTTTTCAGTTTGTTAAGGAAAAACTTGAGGCACGATGCCCTGAAAGCTCAGGTGAGATAACCCCAGAATTTCCCGTGTTGGAGCTGATTCCTGTTCATGCTGTTGTCAACATCTTAACACGATGCCTGCTTAACACAAACATGAGGATCAAGCACGCTGATCAAGGCTGCTGGGGAAGGCCCTTCAGTTACAGCCCTAGCACCCCTGAAAGGATGAACTCTACATATGATGGTGTTTTGGTGGCTGCAGTAATCTTCCAGACCTTTTTCTGAGCAGCACAGCATTTGGATCACCCTAAAACAGCAACTCAGAACAACAAGGACAAACATCAGAATGAGGCCCTAGTCCTGTATCTTAGTTCCAACCAGAGTCATTTCCAAGCACTTCAGAGTGAATCGTAAGGAAACATCCCATTAAACCATTGTGGAATAATGAAACCTTTTGCTCAGTAGGGTGCTGAAGGCCCAGACTAAGACTACCAGAAAATGCACCTCAGCAATGCCAGAAGAGACCCTCAGATCGACTCCTATGTAATGGACAGACTGTTACAGAGCCAATAAATCAAAAGCTGATCAACACCTATGTACCAGCACATGACCTGTTCCCACAGGAGATAACACGAGATGGACCCGCAGGGAAAATTTCCTTCCACAGGGTTTTCAGCATTCCTTCACATCTTCAGAAAAGAGAGATCATTCTAACAAGAACTGAAGGTGAACTGACGGCTGAATGCTCACCACTCTCAGCTTAGATACTGATTTGCTGAGGGGCTTTGGGAAAGACACTTTAGCTTAAGTTGCTAGCTATTCTCTGCCTCTGTTTGCACATCATTGAAATAATAATGGAAATAAAATGTCTCCCTGTTGCATACTGTGTTTCTGAGATTAATTTAAGACTGCAAACAAAGATAGCACTGGGAGAGCCTCGTTCTGAAACCACCCACAGAAGTATTATTATAATTTGATATTATTGGGTATTTATAGGCTCTGTTATTACCATTCAGAGATACCTGAATGCCTCACAAGCTTATTTCCACAACAACTCTAAGAGCAAAGTGTGTGTACCCACTCACTTGAGTGCAAAAGCAGAACTACCTGCCAATGAAACACAGCAGATCAGGCAACCAGCACTGACCATGTTAAACTAACGCTACAACTTTAATTTCCAGCAGCTCTACCCCAGACTCACTTCAGGGAGAAGGGTTTCTGTTTCTTTGATCTGAGGTTTCTGGTCAGAAGTGAGATGCAACAAGGTTTGTGTACATTCTTCTCCAAATGGCTCTCTAAGAGTGAGGTTGCTGCTTTTATCTGACAAGATTTCCTCCTGCTGAGTTTTGATAAGGAGCCTGAGCATGACCTGCTGTCTTGCTGCAACGCCAGATCTTTGGAGGCAACAAGCCTTCAGGCTGCTGCTGCCATCCTGATGATTTATTCCCTGCAGATACATATATGCTGTATAATCCTACGGCTATGTAGGGTTATGTATACTTTGTGTAACCCCAGGAATAGCCATAGCGGTCAAACCTAACCCATTATACTGAGTCTTTGCAGGGGATGTCTAGGAAGGGCTGGAAACCCCATGTCTGCACAGACAGATCCTGTCCTCCCACTCTGTGAGGCTGCAGTTTTCCTGTATTTGTAGAATGATTACAGTGGGAAGACTTCTAGTTTATTTCCACTCATATCCAGAGTGCAAATTAGAGCACGCTCTGGCCCTACCTGTTTGACCAGGCACTAACCAAAATGCTGAGTGAAGGCAACGAAGCTGGACGCTGTGCTCCTGGCTGGCACACCGAGCCAGCTGCTGCTGGAAGTATGCCCAAAATTGAACAAATTAAATAGCAGGGTAAGACCAAAGCCTGACAAACCTGGACAAAGGAAGACAAACCAAAAAACGGCAGATAGGGGAGCAACAGGGCAGTGTGGAAGAACCACAGAGGGTGCAGCCCAAAGCTGCTGAAGCTGGCAGGGAATGTTTTAGAGCCCTGCCTCTAAGTGGGGATGGAGCATCACCTGAAGGGAACTGGATGAACTTTCCATGCTGCTCAATCCCTGCTGCCTCTGCTGCCTCCAGCGATGCCAATCAGTGTCAGGTGGTCTTGTGCTTTGGACAGCCACTCATCAACAGCAGAATCAGACCAACAGCTCATTTCATACAGGCCACTGAGCAGCAGCTTGTGCAAAGCCTGGGCAAGACTGTACCAACAGCACAATAGTGGAAAGCTAGATTACATCCCATTAGCACTCCCTTGGGCCTTGCAGTCCCTCTAGGCAAAAAAAAAAAAAAGAAAAAAAAGTAAAGCACTTAGTGCAGACCTGCCAAGTCTCATTTGCACAAAGGAGACAAGCTCATTCATGAGTCTTCTCAAAGCATGGGGCCAAACTGATCCCCAGTACTGTTCTGACAGGGTCAGGGAGTGAAGGAAAATCCATCAGTGAAAAGCGAGAGTAGAGGGACACCAGGGATGAATTATCCCCCTCTTGCTTGGAGTGATGGGGTTTTGCTGCAGGTGTTTCAGCAGGATTTTCTGAAAGCCTGGGTCTATTTTCTGACAGTTCATTGAGCCAAAAGAGCCCCGTTCTTGGAGGAATGTGCTACTGGAAATTTCCATAAAAGGAGACTTCTCAAAGCTTCTGGGCCAAATGTTTGATTGACTCAGTGCAGTCAACAGAGAAAAGACATGGCTTAAAGTCCTGATACATTTGTCTACTGAAAAAAAGAAAGCTGAGAGGGGTTCTGCATGCTGACATGTTCACTCAGAAAGCTGGGGATCTCTACAGAGTCTGTGTTACATTTTGACTGAAGAGAGAGACAGACAGAGCCAGTGGGGAGTGAGATGCAGGGAGTGAGATGCTGGGAACGCCGTGAGTTGGCAGCAGTTCAATGCAGTGTGAAGCTGCAAAGAAAGTTAGGACCTCACTTCCTCAAGAAGGGGTCAAAATCCAGTGAAATGATTTTAGTTCATTTTACAATCAAGTGAATAAACTTTTCCAGTGGAGCTGTGCAGAAGACCCAAATCCAGCTGGTGCCCAGTTATAGGAGCGTAGATTTCAAGCTTGTTCCATCAAGTATGCCTTATCTCCTGCCATAGAACCTAACCACTGTAGTGAAGGCTCAGTTGAGATCAGTTCCAGCAGGCTTTTTCATCTCAGTTTGTTTTTACTCTTTTTTCTTTTGTCAAAACTATGTGAAATGCCAAGTTTGGACATAAAAGCAAGGAGTATCTAAGTTGTGCTTTGAAGCTGGGAATTCATCTGAAGTGCAGACTGAGATTTAAGGGGATGCAAACCCACGTGACCTGAAACTCAAATAAATGTTTGCTTGAGCCCCTGAGAGTTGAAACAAAGACATTTCACATTGCCTCACTCTAGCAAATGCTTTACTGGTTTTCAAAAGCAAAGCACACATGGATATAGTGTCCTGAAGTGACCAGAGAGATGAATTGAAACACATCACTTAAAATTGATGGATCTATCAATCTTGGCAGTGTCACGTCAAAGATGAGGACAACAGACTAAAACACCAGCTCCCTTAAGAAAAAGGGACAAAAATATTTGTGTGCCTTAACTTCAAAGCCTCAGCATGACCACTGGGATTATTGTGACAAAGCACTCTGACATAGCCTGGGACGTGACAGATTGACAAACGAGGGCTGGTAGGTGGTGCTGTCTGTAGGAGTGTGAGAGAGGGGAGATCAGATTGAAACACAATCTGCCAACAACAAAGGCAGTGACTGAAGGGAAGTCCTGGGCATTTAAAAGACCCAGTTCCTTACCAAAGAAATGGGAGGAGCAGGGAACTTCCTTTTGTTTATAGGTTTCTAGTGACCTAAATACCTTGCAGCTAGATCTGCCAACCCCATCTGGCTAAAAGTAAAAACATAAACTTCTGTTTGTTTGCAGAGTTGTTTCACTGAGCGCAACAGAGAGAGTGATGTTGCCTTGGTAGTGCTGAGTAGAAACAGGAGACAGAAAACTCTTATCTGCTATTGGGTGAGCTTGCAATTGTGTCCATGTTCATGGACAGGTACTTATCTGTGAAGTTTTACACCAGCATGCTCATATAAAGAGGGATATCTGCATGAGAATTCGCTCTTCTTTCTCAAAGCGATCTTAAAGTGATCAAAGCCATCTCCTGCTGCTCTGGGTATGCCTAAAATTACAGCTGACTGAAGGAATTAGGGGGAATACACACACTCCTTCAGTTTCAAGGTGGTTTCTTTTGTGTACTGAGCAGCCCTTTGTACAGCACCACAGCAAGACAGTAGCATGTAAGGCCAGGCTGTCAGCATCCTGCCCCCACATCTGCTGCGAGGTTCTACGAAGGAAGAGAAATAAATAACATCCTCTGTCCCTCATTTTTGGACAAGTACAATAGCAAAAGGCAAAGTGATTTCAAAGGCAGGTGTAGTCTGGAGCTACTTTTACCTAAATTACTGGAGTTCAGGAACTAGAGGACACGTGGAAATCATCCAGCCATGGACATAACCCTATCTGCCTGCAAACTTCGGCTTCTCTGATTTGGCCACAGTTCAGTACAGTTTTCCCCTCAAACTTCACAGACACGAATTCATTACAAATTCCTTCAGCCTGGCAAAAGTCAGCATGTATTTTGAGTTATTTTGCCTTGTTTTGACCTCAAGTGGAAATAGAGGGCAGTAGAGGAGCCACTTTGACCTTGCTGGGGCCACAAGGAGTGAGAACAACCCACCCATACAATACATGTATTTCCTCACTTCTAACATGCTTACCTTGCTTTGCTTTCTGTCCAGGTAGAACTGATGTTGACTAATGGCCATAGCCCAGATAGACTTTATCAGTGCTGGACAGGCATACCACGTATGCACAGCAATGCCACTATGCCCAAAAGTCCTCCTGGTCACAGATGCCCTAGAGAAGACAAAAGAATGAGCTGGAGTTACACAACAGTTTCTTTAGGTACATTCTGCCATAGAAAACAACCACAAACCTCACAGTGAAAGGTGCTGTCTCTACTGAATACACTCTTGCTCTAATGGGAAAAATGATTAGAGAACAGTGGTAGACTGCTACTCAAGTCAAGACAGCCTTTACTTTAAAGGTAAAAGTTAAAATACTCCAAAAGCCTAGCAGTAAAGATTATCCAGTTTATTCAGTTTGAACTGGAATCTTGTGTTCAGCTGAGCTGATGCTGGCCTGTCACTCTTCCCAGGGTGAATGCCACTAATGCCCAGCCAAATCTGGATGAATCCTGTGTGTCTCATCACGTGCTGAGACACCCGAGGCCAAATCCTCACACCTTCCAGCACATCTACCTTTGGATGATGGGTCTCAAATATTAGGACCCTGATGATAACTAAAGAGCACAGGATCAATGGCTGCTTTAGACAATGTGGAAGAAACTCTTTGAAAAAACCTTGATTTTCTCTCTTGTAAATGGAAGGAGTAGGACGTGCCATGTGGTATGAGAAGCTGTGAGGCACAGAGAGGGCTGCCCTGGAGAGAAGAATGCTACTCAGTGATCAGCTGAGAGAATATAAAAACAGGAAAAATAAGAGCTAAGTGTTTCCTCTTTGGGATTCCCAATTGTCCTCAAATAGTTACAAAAAATACAGGTTAGGTTTCCCCATGCTTTCACAGCTGTACAAAACTGCTTGATTATTCTTTCCTATCCCTCAACTCTTAACCTTGCCAGCACAGTCCTTGACACAGGCACGTTGCTGGATAAATACTGCACAAGCTCACAGCATCCTGGTCTGCTGAGCTCCTCCCAGTGAAGGGACACAACAGTGGCTGGAGAAAACCAAGCCCCAAGTAAATGAGGTTCTCCTCTCCAGTCTATAAGAGCCTCGTTGTGGAATATGATTATGAAATAAATGTGAGCACGGGGTTGGGTCGGAAACCACAGAATCACAGAACACCCCAAGTTGGAAGGGACCCACGAGGATCACCAAGCCCAACTCCTGGCTCCACACAGGAACATCCAAAAATCAGACCACAGAAATGTGATACTTTTGGTATGGTCTTTCCTTCAGGGACATACATTGTGAAAAGAGTCCAGTGCAAGAGACAGCCTGGGGAGCAGGGTGTGCTATGTGGGGGTGCCAGCAGGCCCTCTGTGCAATGCAGATGTGGAGTTGACAGTGCAGGACAGCCCAGGAGCAGCACTAGAAGTGGTTGACTCTTTTTTCCCAGTGCTCTGAAGCACTCAAGCCCACTAAAAAGCACTGGTTCCCCCCTGTACCTGCAATGCCCACCTCTTCTCTGGTGTGGCTATCCAAAACTGTAGGTGAAGGTGGAGGTAGAAAGAAGTTGGGACAGAGCAAAGAGTGAAAGAAAAATAAAATTGTGAAGAAATATGAACTGCTGGCCAGGATCTGCTTGGGAAATTGATGAGTTCTTGTGTCAGGGACTTTTCGGTGCTGCAGAATGTGTTATTGTATCAACTTGCAGAGCCAAAAATTGGAGTAAAATTTCTCTGAGCAAACAGCCACAGCCAACGCAAGCAAGGTCTTAGGCAATCGGGATCTCACATTTCAGTGTTACCCTCGGCTGAGCCCTTTCTATGCTACCCTGTGCCATGCAGACACAGTAGGAAACCTCATGCTATCGTTGAGTAATTGCTGTGAGAAAACTCTCTGTCGGTGCAGCAGGATGGAGGCTGACAGCTGTGGTGGTGAGGATGAGTGCAGGGCTGACTCAACCCCATTGCTGGACAGGGAATGAAGGGCAGTGCTGGGATGAGGTGCTCCTGGAGCTGAAGCTGGGCAGGGTTTCTGAACGCTCTGTGTTCACTTCAGGTACACAAATTGCTGCAGCATATTGGCATGTAAGGTTCTGAGGCATTCAGGCACCCAAACGTGGGCCGGAGCCTTAACTCTGGTGCCACCTCTTTCAGTCCAAACTGTTTCTTGGTTTTGAACTCTCAGAAGGATATTCTCCAAATCATTCATTTTCTCATCTTAAAAGCAGTGATTTTTGATGTGTGTGTGGTTTTTTTCTTCCTTTCTTTCTGAGATCTCTACGTGTTTTCTGTGCAATTTGTAGATCCTGTGATGAAGTCTGCAGATGTGCTCAGAGATGCTGAGTTGCCTTTCACAGCTGGCTTATGGGAGCCTATGAGAGATGGCTCATGGGTGCTTTTTCTGTGACTTTCCCCCACCCATGCCACATATGCTATGGAATTAACCCTGCTGATACAAAAACACACGACTGCCCTCCTTTATTATGGGATAAGGAGCTGAGACGAAGAGAGGCTAAGTAGTTTGCACAGGACAGGAAGCCACAGGCAGAGGCAGGGCTCAAAAACAAGCAACGTGCTGCCCAGCCTTGGCCACAATCATGGGGCTGTGCTTGCTCTCCCATGCCTGCGAGTGTGGCTTTGCTGACTCAGGCTCTGGTTTGGCTACATGGAGAGGAATGCAGAGAGAGCACTGTGGTGGCTATTCCTCTGCCTCCATACATCAAACAGGAGTCTGTTCCCCTTGGTGAGGAGACTGACTACAACCCGAGCCCTGCTCGCAGCACACCGTTGCAAAGCAGCTGGCTGTAGAAAGTCAGAGCAACAGTTGGATGTGAAAGGTGAAACTCTGCCTACAAAAATTGATTGTGAGAAAGGCAGACAGCAGTCGATAGCGGACAAAGCTTTGTCCTCCTGGTGTTGGTTCAGGGAAAAGCATTGTGGATTAAAAAGCAGCAGCTCTCCAGCATCATTAATTCCTATCATCCAAATAAACACAAATGACACACGGTTGGAAACAGAAGTTCCTCTGCGTGGTCACAGTTTATGCATGACACAGAGCAGCAAATATAACGACTTGAACATCGCAGGGCTGACTGCTCTCCCTTGGAATTGCTGCTCACAGGAAGTGGCCAGCTCAGCGTTCAGGGGCTCCTTGCTGCTCACAGCCCACACTCCTGATGCCTTGCTGCTGATGGACTCTGGTGGGGGAAGGAGCACACCACCCCCAGCTCCCACTGCTGGAAGGTCCTAGAATATTCTCGGTGTTGGGAATTCAGTTTGCTAGATTTCATGCAACTATTTACGTGCTTAATATTAAGCAGATGCTTCAAGGCTCTGCTGACCCGGAGCTGCAGCCTGGTCTGAGTGGTTCTCTGCAGTTTTTGCTTTAAGATAACATACCTAAGGTATGGACACAGGTGCCGTTATATTGGTGTGCCCACGTTCACAGCGGGTTAAATACATACAGAAACTGCATGCAAAATTTTCCTAACAAAAGCACAGATATTATTATACAGATAGGCACAGGGAACAGGTGAAACAGGATCACAGACGAGCAATCAGCAAAACACGCCGCAACCAGCAGCACATCAAATCAGACTGGGAAGAGAGTTTCAGTTAATCCGAGCCATGTTTAATCTCAAAGCAGAACGTTGATTTTAGTGACAAAAACTTATGGAGGAATATGCACGCTGGTCACTATCTGCAGTAACCATCCACTAACAGAAATGCAGGAGCACAGACTGCAGGCACTGGGCGCAGCACAGTCACTTCAACACGCTCTCTCTCAGTTTAGGTCTCCAAAATAACACCAAAAAAAAAAGGGTCCCGTGCCAAAAAGACTGATGGGCTTGCATCCAGTCTGCCCGTAAACCTCTGGTACGGTGCCATTTCTTTCCGCTGAACTCCTGAATATTTATTTACAAGAAAACGTGCGAGTACAAAATCTGGCGCCCATCTCCGGGGGAACACGACAGCTCGCTCCCATAAAGCGGGACCACAAAGCAGCCGAGGATAAAGGACTGCTGGGCGCCGGGGGGGGAACACAATGGGAACGTACCCACCCGAGACAGAGGGAGCATTCCCCGGCTCGCTGCCTTGCCGAAGGGCTCCAGCCTATGGGTGCTTTGGCTAGAAAGCGCAGCGAGTGCCGGACCACAGCGGGTGTTCCCGTGAACGCCCGGCTCCGCACGGCACGGCACGGCACGGCACGGCACGGCACGGTTCTCACCTGCGCGGATCGTGCACCTCCACCGAGAACTTCTTCTCGCGGAAATAGAGGTTCTCCAGCTGCCTCCATTGGAAGATCTGTCGGGAGAAGGAGGGGGTGAAGCTCCTCCGCACTCAGCCCTGCCCGCTCCGGGTCTGCCCCGCTCCGCCCCGCTCCGCTCCGCCCCGCCCGGCTCAGCGCGGCCCCGCTCCCACAGCGACGGAGCGAACCGGTATAGGGTGGGGGGGAGGATGGATCCCCCCCTGCGTTGTCAGCTTGCCCGGCACGCTTTCACTTTTACGGGCTGTCTACAGAGTTACAGGAAAGCGGGGATTCCGCCGCTTTCTTCTGCTTCCGAGGGTGCGCGACTGAGCCCTCGGGCTTTTGCAGCGCCGGAGATGTGCGAGGAGGGCAAGGGCACTCTGCGCTCCTCCCTGCTTTTACCCCGGCTTGCACTGGCAATCGGAAGCAAAGCGGTGTGAGCTTATCTCGGGTGCTGACAGCACCCGTGTTGGCGGTGCCTGGGGGTTGAGTAGGGCTGCAGCGTGCCAGCGGCGCTCCGAAGCACTGAAATCAGCAAGTCGTGTTATTCCTGCCTCCCTGTAGGGATCCTGCTGTTAGCAGGGGCTCGGACTTGATCCTCGGAAGTCCCCTCCAATCCCTACGATGCTGCGATTCCGCGGTTCTGTTCTGCACACGCGTCTCGAAGCACCGCGCAGCCAAAATGTTACCGCTGAAGGGGAACCAGAGGCACGAAGTGAGGCACCGAGTGCTCACACAGGGCTCTACGATGCCCTCGCTGCTGAGTAAGCGAGGGCAGGTCTCAGGGACTCATCCTGCCCTCTGAGTGTACAGCTCCCGGGCAAGGACGCCTCAGAGGCCGCGTCTCGGTGCCCTTACCCACACCTCTTGCAGGAGTCCTTGCCACGCAGCAGCCCCAGGAGGGACGGAGGACAGCGTTGAAGCGGCAGTAGCACCGCTGTGGGCAGCTCCTCCCACCTCCACATCCTTGCAAAGAACCGAGCCCACATCCAAACCCCGGCTTCCAGGCTCTCCGTCCACCCGCGGGCATCCCCGCATCGCCTCTCGCTCGGGGCTGGGAGCAGAGCCAGCAGAGCTCTCCCTGATTTATGCTCCTACTACAAGCAGCTGCTGGTGAGTTCCTGTCCGACCCCCAAGGAAGGAGCTGACTCCTGCCGCGCTGAGATAAGCTGCTTGCCAGTGTCAGCACTCCGGAGATGATAGGTAAACAGGAGGTGTGATTTGATGTGCACTGATTAAGCCACTAGTGGAGGTGAAATCTAGAAAATAAAGCAAGCTGTGGTGGGGACACAAACATTTTCCCCTTGCTAATAATATTCCAGGGCACTGGGATTGCAAATAGTCATGTTGGTAAAAGTTTCCAATCAAAAGTTTTCTTCTGTTTTTTTTTTTGTTGGTTTTTTTTTTCCTATTGTTGTTGCCTTTTTGCAGCTGGATGGAAGGATGGGGGGCTGTGATCATCCGTGTCCATTTAGGGCACTCAGTGCTCCAGGGCTGTCCCCGGGGTCTGAGTGCAGGGGAGGAGGAGGCCAAGAGGGATGGGCAGATGGAAGGGCTGGATTTTGAACTCTCCAGAGAGAACTGATTTATTCCTTGCATAGAAAAATGAATCACCGCATAAAAGCCGTAATCACAAAATAGAACACGGAAATACCCATTATTTTACCCACTGAGAGACGACAGGCTTGGGGTGAAAGGGTTAAGCTGGGAACTGCTATCTGAATGCAGAGTCTGTCTCCCCTACAGGCTCTCAGTGCTGCTTCAGCAGAGCTTCAAAGGCAAGGAAAGGAAGTTTGGGGCCTAAACTCCCACTGACAGCAACAGGGGTCAAGCATCAGACTGCCACGTGGGCCAAAAACATCCCTCCATGCTTCCAGATGCCCGTCTGTCCATGGGGATGGTAACTCAGTGTGTGCAGAGAACTGTCTGGGAAGTGCTCAGACATGTGGAACACATAAGCATCTAAAAAGCAGCAGCTCACACCCTTTGGAAAACGTCCCTCTGTCCCTGTGTCCCCTGTTGTCATTTTGGCATGAACTAGGAATTTGAAACCCCTTTTTCTAAGCCGTTGGCAGCTGTTCTGCTTGGGGAGTTCGTGCAATTAGCAACTCAGGTAGATGAGATGCCTGTGCAACCCATTCTCTTCTGTCTGGGGCTGTCCCCTACGTACTAGTGCTGCCCTATTCTGTCCTCTCTGCTAACGAAGCTCACAGTGCTCAGCTCATTAAGTGCAGCTACGTTTCCCTCCCATGATTAATTCCAACTGTCCAAACACAGCGGCTCTGGAGGAGCTTTCAGCCAGCCAAGTGCAGGCGCCAAGTGCTATTTCTCGTGCCCCAGGGTGCCCTGTGTGGCCCTGGCTGCTGCCCCAGGAGGGGCTGAATGTGGATGTGACTTTACAGCTTGAGTTTGGGTCTTTTTTTCATAGCACTGCTCTCCAGGACGTACGTGTGTGGTTTTTTTTACCATTGCCATAACTCTCCCTTTGCTGCCCTAATATTACCCTGCAGCCTCCCACTCATTTTGCCCATATTGATCTGAGAGGTCTCCCCCTCCTACACATAGGGAATACAGTCTGCAAAACTGTGAATACCCACAAGAAAGTATCTGCTTTCTTACTAGCTCATGGCAACCTCTCATGAGAAACAATGCCTTATTTCTCTCTTCAGCCAGACCCCCTAATGTAAGCAAGCTGTTCCGTTCACCAGTTGCCTGGCTTACGTATGGTTTCAAATTGATGTTGTTAATTCAGTGACAGATGCACAAGGTGCCATTAGTGCGTCTTAAATGGAAGCATAATTTTTACCCATCAAGATCCTTTTACTACACTGGTGCTTACAACCTTCACTGGGGAATAAGAGCCACAGCAGTGAGCTGGTCAGAATTTGAGCACTGTCTCGTGGACATGCAGCTACAACAGAAACATGCAGGTTTTGGAGTGCCACTTTTGGGGTTAGCTTCAGCCACAGCATCCAAGTTCGTGGCAGATTTGTTTTTTCCTACGCTGAGGCTGAGTTTGATTTTGTGTGGGAGTTGTATTGTTGAGATGGACAACCACATTTCTGTGCTTGGATCTGTCTTAGGGGTGACTTAATGTTGAGATGGACAACCACAGTTCTGTCCTTCACTTGACCAAAGGTACTTCACAGCAGGGAGAGGGACAGCACGTCCCCAAACACACTGGAAATGAGGCTTAGGAGAAAGTCATTCAGTAATACGAGCACAGTTCCCCTACCCTTTAGAAGCTCCTCTCACTTGGAGCCTGAAGACAAGGGGACAATTAGTGGTGCTTGTGGCAGAGTGAACTTCTGTGATGTGGTGCTTTGTCCACTGGGATCTCTTCTGAGGTCGGCAGCCTGTTTTGGATCATGCAGCTTTCAGATGGGAACAATTTTTGCTAGTTGCCATCATTACAAGCTGCACATGAGATCATTCAACCTTCAATAGATGCTTAAGGAAGTCCCTCCCCAAGATTGGCTTCAGAGCGCAGCTGCACACTCATGCATGCACATGAATGGGGAAAGGACTGCTGAAGGAGAAGAAAAGCATTACCCTTATTTCCTTCTCCTCTGAGTCAGGGAGACTGCACTGTGAGCTCTGATTCATCGTGCCAATAAAGCCGGAACCAGAGCTATCACTTGCATTTGCAAGACTGCTTACCAAGCTGCTGACATGCAAGGGGAAACCTGGGAAACAATTGTTCCCTGTCAGACTATGCACACTGTTTCAGATGTTTGGAGTGGGTGGGGGGTTACAATGCAGAAAGCAGTGCCAGAAATGGCTTTTTTTTGCAAAGCTGGCAGCTTAGAAAAGGAGCCAGGGGAGGGATCTGAGTGGTGTACGATGCACCATGGAGAATTCAGGTGCAAGCTACAGGAATTTTGTCTTTGGAAACCCCTTCCAAGAGGCAGGCAAGCTCGCCAGGCACCAGATGTTTATGACTATTTACAAAGAACTGCAGTCAAAGCCCTTCATACGTGAGCTTCTTTTGTGAGCACACTTCTGGTTTGCTAGCTGCTCCCTAATTAAGCTGAGCCTGGAGAGGAGGAGGCCCAGGGATCTGCATCCGTTTCAGCCATATGAGTCTGAAGAAGTTTTTTACCTATTTTATTGGCTGTGGGGCTGGTGCAGTGGAGTTTGAACACAGCAGGAGGTAGGGTCAGTGTGTGAGCATTTGTGGAATGCCAGAGGCTCCTGATAAAGATGAGAGCATTTTTTTTGAATGAGCATAGGGGAGCATTTCTGGCTTGGTCACTCATGCGTGGGTGACCAGTTCACTGGTATGTAGGGAGCTCAGGTAATCTGTGCTAGGCACTGGGCTGTGCTCAGGAAGCCTTCTTTGCACACTCAGAAGAGGGACCATCCATGCATTTGGAACTCCTGGCAGTAATGAAGCTGTTGCTGGCTCCTGTGTCACCCTGTACCTCTTGGTAGGAACAGAACAGAGACAGCTGCTGAAGGGCAGCAAAGGTGCTTGATGCCCACTAATCATCACATCATAGAATCATGGAATGGCTTGGGTTGGAAGAAACCAAAAGGGTTATCTAGATCCAACCCCCCTGCCATGAGCAGGGTTGCCAGCTACCAGCTCAGGCTTCCCAGGGCTTCACCCAACCTGGCTTTGCACATCTCCAGGGATGAGGCACCTACAGCTTCTCTGGGCAGCTGTGGCAGTGCCTCACTACCCTCTGAGTTAAAAAATTCTTCCTAACATCTAACTGAAATCTTCTCTTTAAGTTTTAAACCATTGTCCTTCATCGTGTCACTATCAGACCATGTAATAAGTCCGTCCTCCTCCTGCTTGTAAGTTTCTTCAAGGACTGGAAGGTTACACTGAGAACCAGATGTAACTGCCCGAGTATGTGGTGTCTTTTTCCTTTTTCTGTGTGCATGTTTTGCCCTGAAGCACCTGAGATTAAGCAGAAGTAGAGGGGTGTTACTCAGCAATGCACATGCTCTTGGTAGTTTTAGATATCAAGCCTGGTAGTTGTTTCAGATCAGTTCATCTGCAGAAGTCTATGGAGGATCTACCTGCTGTTTTTCTGTTGTCTTTGGTGACTTAAAGGGTAGTTACTAAGGAAATGGAGCCAGATGTTTCTCAGAGGTGCTTAGTGGCAAGAAAAGAGGCAACAGGCAGAGGCTGCAGCAACAGAAACTCTAACTGGATATATGAAGAAAAAAACAAAACACGGTCGGTACTGTAGGGCTGTGAGTAGCTTAACCTAACTTTGAAGCTGGCCCAACTCTGAGCAGTAGGCTGAGCTCTTTGTCCTATATTTTTCTTGGATTCTAAGCATCTAATAAATGACCAGCTGCTGTTGGTCTTCATGGCAGCTCCCAGCCCTTCCAGTTTCACAGCTTCTTGAATGATTAATTCCTTGTTAAATGATACTACGTAGAAGGAACAATCATCCCTCTAAATGCATGCATTACCACCCTAGCACCTAGATGACTGGGTACTCTGAGAGACATCTAGGAAAGGCAGGGAAATAATGTGACATATTTTCTAATGGCCCAAATGCAACCCCTTTACTTATCTATGTTATGGGCAAGAGCCAGCCCTGGGTGACATCCTGGTCATAAAACTGGCATTGAACAGTAAAACCAAACAATGGCAGTATGTTCACACAACTTGTATGAGTGCAGCTACAAACTCCCAAGTCTTTTGTTGTTCAGTTTAAAGATGAAACAAGCACAACAACAAAAAATCCCTCTGTGGATAGTTGATTTCCTCCTCTGATCAAACCAGCTACCAAAATTCTAGGAGCTGAGTTATGCAGGAGGTCAGGGTGGAGGTTATAAGCAGTCTCTTTCTGGCTTTAAACTCTACAAAAATCACAGCTCTAGTAAAGTCAATGGCAGTTTTGTCCTAGTTATTTCAGCGGGGCTATGGTTTCCATGCATGGGTTTGTGTTCTGCCTCGAGCCAACCCTGCTCACATCAATCATATCTCTGTCAAACTAGTTAGTTAGAATGAATGAAGAAGGATTTGATCCAGGCAGCACCAACTCAGCTCAAACAAACAAGATCTTGTTTCAGGGACAGATTTACCAAGAGATTTCCATGGGATGTCACCTGTGAATTAGCCTGACCCTCTGCTGCGGGTGCCCCAGAGGTCTCGTGAGATGAGGATGCTGCTGTACTGTAACTTAGCCCTCTATCCTGCCATGCCTTCCATGCATTCCTGTATTTCAATTAGTTTGGGGCAATTTTTTTTCTTTTTACTTCCTAGAACAGAAAAAAAACATAGGTGGTTTCCTGTGTGATTTGATGTGGGAAAAAAACTCCACCAATGATCTTCCCAGCGGCTTGTTGTCCTCCCTTTCCCCATGGAATGAGAGAGTGGCTTGGCTAAGCAGGACTTTCAGTGGTCTGTCAGCAACCCCAGCTCACTATCTAATTACTTCCCCTGAGGCTGCAGGACTCTTTTTGTGCCAGACAGACAGTGTCTAGTTCAGTTTGAGATCATTTTTGCTGTGTGTTGTTCTCATGGGACTATGCCCCACCAACAAACATTTCTAGCTTGACCAAACAGAAATTACATCTATATCTGTATAATCACCACTCTGCATTTATTTCCATTATGAAGAGACAATTCTCTATTAAATTTCAAAGTGCTTTACTGGCTCAGAGAGACAGCAAAGCATCAGCTCACAGAGGGAAGAGCTGTCATTTGGACAAAACATTATTTGTCTACATAATGTAACTCAATATTTGTGTCTATAACAACTGTGTACAGACTGGGAAACCAGACTTCAGGTTTATATACATGACTGAATCCATCTTCAGTGCACATGTATTTGTCAAATACTGTTAGGTATTGCACTGCTGTCAACATTCTGGGTGCCTGTAAAATTCGATATCACTATATATAGACATATATATAGTGATATGTATATACACTATATATATATATCTGATTTTTATATATTAAATTTTCTCCTTTTTCTCCTCTACAAGCAAATCAAAGCAGCACTCTTTCTGCACTGAAGGTTCTAGCACTGTATTCTGTGTATTACACAAAGGATGCCCAAGCTATAGCACACAAGTCAGCTATGGCTCACTATAATGATTTATGCCACCAAAAACCATTCCTGCTACTTTCTTTCCTGAAGATCCTCTTACCTTCTGTCACAGCATGACTAAAGCTACTGTGAGACCAAAATACAGGAACTCCCATCCTATGCCCAATCATGTGATAATGATGCACATGACTATTGGGTTGTGTGACTCAAAACATGCCTAGTGTCTGTATATAGGATCGCAGAACATGCATGCAGCTATGGGTTGCAGTGCACAATCTTTTGAGCCTACTGTCCAGGCCACTCATTTAAAGATGCCTCATATTCATAGCCAGGGAATGGCTGTGCTCTTGCTTGGCTTCACCTGGTAATAAAAATACCCAGGCTTTTGGAGTGATAAGCCCTGGGAATGGTGGGGCACATGAGAAGCCTGTTACCACTTCAGAGCCAAGCACATGTGCTCGAGGAAGTTTCAGTCTTGCTCCAGATCTCCACCCTAAATCCTGAGTGCTGAAGTCCAATTTGTTTCACTTTGTGCCTTCAGAGTGATTTGTCTTTGCATCTTGTTGAAGTTCCTGCTGTGTGCTGCAGAATCATTTAAGACTTGGCTGCTGCTTTTATAGAGAATTACCCTTTTAAGACCTGAATACAACTCAGAGCAAGAGAGTTTTATTTTGATGGGACTACTCCTATATTTAATGGTAGTCGTGGGCTTGACTTGGCTGTATCAAGGGATAGGACATAGTGCTAAGCCTGTAGTGAATGTAAATTCTTGCAGAAAACCCCAGGACTTTATGCTTGTCAGTATCACCACCCAAAATAATGCTGGCCTCCTTACAAGACACTGGTGCCCTAGACTATGTATTGGTGTTTACATGTATTATAGATGACAAAGCTACTTATTTACCTATATAACAGAAACTGAGTGTGACTATTCTGTGATTAGCTAACAGTCTCCTTAGTTGTCTGAGACCAGCTGTGTTTGGGAGAGACACTAAACCCAACTTTTAGTAGCTGATATGTGTAAGAAAGTGGTGATTATGACCTGTATGTAGCTGTTAATTCATTGTGATTCAACCATGGTAAAGTTTATGGAGCCAAAATCTTTCCATCATATTCTGAGTGATGAAGGCCTTATCTTGTTCCAGAACATTATTGTGTAGTTTAATAGAGGTTTCTTTCTCTGATTTATGTGGTTGTGATTTATGCAGCCTGCACCCATACTCAGCTCCTACAGCTGTGCCAGTGTTGCCTACTGCGGACCAGATGGTGAATGAGTTTGGAAATTGATCAATGTTAAAAGTGACTGTTTTCTTTTTGGCTGAGTTACAGTGGTAGAAGGTATGGGATAGGGTAGGAGAGTGAAGGCCACTTAAGCTACTACTGCTGCCAGAAGAAATATTCAGTGAATGAAAGCCTAGGTTATGTCTGACCAAACCCTGTGGAAATCTTCTGCCTCAGGGACAAAATCCTGCTTTCCAGCCCAATGTGCTCTCATCTGATTTATTCATCTCCTGTTTACAACTTTCTAGGGTGCAGCAGCCAGGCTGAGGTAGGTGCTGAGGCAGGAAGAAAAGGTGGGAGCAGGAGAAACAAAGGAGCAAATAAGGTGCTACACAGAAAGTGGTTTCCAGCATAACAGGTATGGGATAAGTCCCTTTCAGCACAGGAAGATCTGTCACTGCTCTTCAGTGGTCACAGGTCTGGATCTTACATTTTTATACATAAAGAAATGGGGTGAACAACCTCTTCCATGAGAAGAAAGAGCAGGGTAAGGAACTTCACTTTATATATATGTCTCCCTCTCCAGTGCACCGCATTTCCAAACACTAAACCAAGACTGAATTACTGCGCTATAAAATGAGTTGAACCCGCCATGACCTGAAGACTGGTTCAGTTTACAGCCAAGTCCATAATCCAAAAAGCATGAAGGATCAGCAAAGGGAAGAGAAATAAAAGTGTTGAGCAGAAAGAGTCAGCAGGTAGTCCTTAACAGTCAGCTAATCACAGCGAATAATGTATTACAGCAATGCCACTGAGACTCCTCTGGCTTTTACAAACTGCTCCTCTTGCATCGTTTGTAAATGTGAAATCTTTTATCCCTGTCTGCAATGCAAAGATGTTTCCAAATGTCTTAGGAAACGATGCCGTTCCAAGAAGAGCCCAGTTGTGTCTGACCCCATCAGATGCTGGATGCTCTAGAGAACGGTCAGCCTTTGCTGAATATATGCTGTGGCTGAGTGGCATGCCACTGAGAGGAGCGTTACACATGCTCCGTACCTCTGACAACTGAAACCAACTTTCTGCCAAATCAAACATCCTTCTTGAATGTGAGAGTTTCTAACACCTTCTGAAATCCTGCCTGAATATAACCGATTCTGTGTTGTAGCTACGGATGTTTCCCATACATTCTTTAAGCCTTATCTGTAACCCTTCTATGCTCTTGATCTCTAATGTATGTGTGAGAACTGGGCTCCCTTTAAACCATTTGAAAATGATGTTTCTTTTGCCTTTTTTACTGTCTTGATGTTCTTCTATGATCAATCAGGACAATTTGTCAGCTCCCTCCTCCCCAGCACTCATTACTTTCTATAGATTTCACATCAATCTCTACTTTATATTTTTTTAAGTTACTGGTCTGTCATTCCTTCACCACAGGAAGCACAAGTTTAACCACTCCATCAGTGCAATTACTGACTTGACAATGCTTCATTATGCCCTAAAGCAGAGAGGCTTGCTATTTGTTCTGCAGTAAAAAAGCTCTTAATTAGGTTATTGCACCTCCTGTGTAAATATCTCATTTTGCCTCTGAAATTGGGAAACTTAACTCTATCCCTTGCTGTTTAGAAAAGGCCAAGTGACATCACACAGCAATCTTTCACTTTCTGGACAAAATTAATTAATTGATTACTTCATTCCTGCTGTTGACAAGCAGGTGATTTCTCTCTGATCAGACACTTAGAGCTACTGATTTTACCTGTGCTTTGTATTTCTTGGCAGTAGGGATCCAACTCAGTTCTTTTTGCATGTGTAAATTGGAACTCAGGATGTTAGCATTGCTTTGGACTTAACAATAATACTACATATTAAGTCCTTCTATAATGAGAGTCCATAGAGCTTTGTGGTGGTATTGCAATACAGTATAAAGTATTTTCATAGCATGCTTCATTTGATCTCAGAGAAAGGATAACACTGGAAATAAATGGCAGAAATGGATTCTTAGCTGCCATGGAAAATCTTTGTCAAGCTACAGTCACATCTGAATTTTGGGATGTCCTCATGTTTTCCTGTTTCCAAAACTATTTATTCCTTTGGGTTCTCTTTAGTCAACTGCAGAATAAGAACACCAGTAATGTTTATGAACCTGAGAAAAAAAGGCTTACCCTAAGTTTCATAACCACTGTCTTTCTGTGAAAGAATATTGGATAACACCAAATAGTGGTATTTCTTGCAAAGCAACCAAACACTATCAGACTTTCTTTAAGGTCATTTTATTTTTGGTGATAAGTTAAACAATTTCTGTCTGTTTACTGGCCACACGGAAGTCCTTTAGTTGACTGTTACTTTTTCATTCCTCAGCATGGAGTTAATTGTTTACTAACTGTTAAGCTCTGTGCACTGAAAGATGCCTTTGGGCTCTTAAATCAGTGGGAATATCTCACTAGAACAACAGAGGCATGCCTAGTGCTGCCACAGCTGCTTGAGCATGCAGATCTCTCAGCTCTAGGCTACACTGCTTCTGCTTCATGTATGGGTCCCTTTGAATGGAGTGGAGTTCCATCTCTACCTGCTGCTTAAAATGAATGAACACCATACAGGGACAATATAGTCACGTAGAGGGACTGCAGTGTCCTGCTCTTTCCAGCTGCTCTGCATAACATAAGAAAAAAAACCAAACAAATTATGTTTCTCTGGTCATGACAGCCTCAGTAGTGAGTGGGAAAGTAGTGCAGGCATGTCCTTTCCAAAGACTGGGCTCCAAAGAATATGCTTTGGTTTACCATGAATTATGAATTATTATTTTCACTCAGAGGGTGGTGATGCACTGGAACAGGTAGCTTAGAGAGGTTGTGGATGCCCCATCCCTGGAGGTGTTCAAGGCCAGGCTGGATGGGGCTTTGAGCAACCTGGTCTTGTGGGAGGTGTCCCTGCCTATTGCAGGGACTAGATGATCTTAAAGGTCCCTTCCAGCCCAAACCATTCTATTATTCTATAATACTCAAGAGGAAGCCTTTGGTAGTGCTTATTGAGTCTGTGCTAGCTCCTGAACATACAGGAGAAAAACAGAAGGGAGAATGATTGGCCTCAGAGTGATGGCTTTGGTTAGTTTTGGGGCTTCCTCAGAATCGAAGCATAGGCAGGAGGAAACAAAAATAGAAGCACAGAGTCATACTAGGCTCTGTGGCCCAACACAAGCTGCATTCCAGTTTAATAGCCCCACATTCCTGACTGAACCACCTCTGACTAGGTGCCAGATACCCATCTCAACTGCATCCCCAGTAATGCTAGAGGACTTATGCCTGAGTGAGAATACTATGAGCAATATCAGTTTCTGGCCCAACATCAGCCCCAGTTCTCCTCTCTGGACTAATCCAACTTGCTGACAAAACTAGTTAGCTTTCTAGAGACACATGGCTGATTGACTCCAGCAATTTAATAACGACGTGTTTTTGACTGACTGCTAATGGGATCGCCTGAGATAGGCTCAGCTGCTTAGTGGGGGTTACAGTTTTACTTGCAAGCACAATAAGCTTGAAAATCTATCTAGGATGACATAAGAGAAAAATATTACAATCTCCCTTGTAAGACAAGCAAAGTTTTTATATGCATTTGAAATAAATGTCTTATTTTCAGCTGGTTTCTTGCTCCAATTTTCTGCTTGCACTTTTTCTAGGGAGATTTATTTCTCCATTGCAATTTTTCAGCTTGATTTTGGTGTTGGCAATGTGTAGGACAAAATCATAAATAACAGAAAAGAGATAATTTCTTCCCTTCTCCCCTCTAATTTTACTTCGCAGAAAGCTCATCAATGCTTACCCCTTCCCTTTCCACAGCAGACTTGAACCAGTTCTTGCTGCTACAGTGAAATGAACCAGATCCTATGGTAGGCTTCCAGATACCAGAGTTATCAAATGTGATTTTACAATCTAATTAGCAAGGAATTAAACATTGCAACTCATTGAAGCAGCTGGATTGCTCTTGTCAGAAGGATTTTACCACCTGTGGAGGGTAAAAAGTCTTTTTACTTGGTCCACACAGGGTAAAAGCACACTACAGAGAAATAACAAAGCCTCAGTCACTCTGTTCGTGTTCTATCCCTGATTTAGGCTGTGCATTTTGGAATAGCCTTGCCTACAGACGGGATCTGCAAGCATCACATAACAGAGAAATGCTCATCTAGACTGCCATTTCACTGATGCTGACTCTGGATTGTGGCAAAGGACAAATTCTAGCCTGGAAATGCTTGCTCTCTCCTCCCACCCAACTTTCTCTGCAAGATTTATATGACCACTTCTCCTAAGCCACAGAAGTTCTCAGTGGTTTGTTCTTAAGGCAGCACTACTCTTTGGAGTCTTCTGGATTGCATACATAATTTGCTGAGACAAAATAATGAATTTCCGATAAAACTACTTTTAGGGATATGCTTGGACAAGAAGAGCAGGAGGTGCCTACAGTTTTTCTGATTCTTGAGACAATGTGAGAGGTGGAGACAGGTTAACAGAAACAGAGAGGCCAGCCAAAATGCTCTCAAGCTCTAAAACCAATGCTTCAGACCAGATCACCATGAAAAGGTGAGAAGAAAGTAGAGGAACCAAGTAAGGAGGCTTGACTCTTCTAGTAGAGGAATAGTTGTACCCTCTCGTGCAGTCAGAGTACTTGACCTCCATTCTTCTTTGCTCTCAACTAACCCTTTCTTACCATCAGGGCTGATAAAATTGCTATGGCTTCTGAATGGTTGAGTCCTGTCATGGCAATGTATGAGTTTCTTCCAAAGAAATGTTTCTGTCACTATGATTGACTTCTGAAGACATGTTTCAAGGACACATTTTCCCTGGGGAACTGGCACTATTGAAGATATGTGGGTGCAATTACCCAGCCTAGGCATGTTTCAAACTATCATGTGTGAGTATGACTTGCCCTGCAGGCAATGATTGATTATGAATAGACGTGTCTCTTAGAGCACAGTTGCTCTGTGAAGACCACCTTGTTTCTCTCATTCTCATTCACATCTTCAGTGAATAAAAAACCCCAGTGAAGAGCCTTCAGTGAATAAAAGGCTGATCAGGCTACCTCCTGCTTCTTCCTTATCAGCTCTGTCTTCTACTGAAAGCTTGATTCTAGTTTATTTTAACAGGAGATGCTATCTGAGGTTCAGGTAGTGTATAACTTGAATGTGATCAGAGGAGGTAGGAGAAAGGGAGGTGGCACACTTTGGCAACAGGGATAAGGCAAAGAGAAATGCTTTTTTTTTTTTTTAATTCAGCATGGAAACATTTGCATTCACAGAAAAGCTGCCCAGTTGTTCCAAGTCATCCATTTCTGCACAGTTGCCTGCAAACAAGCCTCAGACCTTGCTTCCTGACAACTCCATGGGTTTGCAGTACAAGCACTGTTACTTACAGACTGTACATATCAGCCTGCAGGGCATGTACTCAGAGATTAGGGTTTTTTTTTTTACTGGACTGCATCCTAGGTAGCAATATCAGAACATGTGAGCCTACTTGGTAAGATGAGCTCAGGGGATCAAAAGTTTTCTCCTCCCAAATGAACAGGATATTTGTTAGCTGGATTTCTCAGCTGCAGTTTGGAAAGACTGAGACAAATCCTGATTTTCAGACACACTGAAAGCCTCACCAAGAATAGCAGTAAAAAAACAAGAACAGCTGATCATCAATGACAAAGTTCTAATTTGATGATCAGATCTTTGCATGCCATACCTTACTTCATGAATGGTCACAAAGTCAAGTTCCTAAACAAATCAGGTATTGGGCTGAAACTTCTTAATGCATATGATAAAAGTTTTTTCCCTGTCAGCTTGCTATTAACTCTTAATTTGCTTGTCAAATAGAATGCTACTCTGGGGAAAGTGATGCAATATTTTTCTTTTTGTAAAGCATGGAAGAAGCTTTGCTGTCTCTTCTCTCCCTTTCTGATAATTTGTGGCCTGACAATAGACTATTAAGGGTCAGCTGAGCACCTTCAATCCCATCACAACCATTGAAAGGTCTTCAGCACCTGAGAGGATCAGCATTGCCATTCTCATTTATGTCCTATAAACTACGATGTAAAGAAGCATGAGGTACAAGATTACGTGTTGCTTATTTTCCCCCCATACTGCAACATTTAATAAATTAAGAGCTACTTTTGTCCATTAATTCCCTGCAGACATTCAGACACAGAATCACAGAACAGTAGGGGTTGGAAGAGACCTCTAGATATCATCAAGTCCAACCCCCTGCCAAAGCAGCTCCCTAGCCCAGGTTGCACAGGTAGGCATCCAGGTGGGTCTTGAATTTCACCAGAGAAGGAGACCCCACCACCTCTCTGTGCAGCTGTGCCAGTGCTCCATCACTGCACTGCGAAGGAGTTCCCACACACATTTGTGCAGAACTTCCCATGCTTCAGTTTGTGGCCATTTCCCCTCATCCTGTCACCACACACTGCTGAGAAGAGTGCGGCCTCATCCCTTTGCCTCCTTCACTTTAGATATTTATAGATATAGATTTATAGACATTTGGGAGAAACTTGACATCCTTCAAAATCACATGAATCAGTGCCAGCATTTGGCATACATCACACCCTCAAATCAAGATATAACATGAGAGGCAAGCCTGGACCTTGACAGAAAAACAAACGCTTACCTTTCTTGGTTTCACTTTGTCGTGGTAGTCATATTGAAAAATCCCCTTATAGCTAAGTCCTAACCACCAAGGAATTCCCTGCTTGTCCTGAAAGAAAAAAAATAGAAAGAGTAAAATTGAATGGGAGGGGAAAATTATGGAGATTTCCTCTGTAAAAGGTAAAGATTTGTTTCTAAGCAACATCTTTGAATGTCATGGGTGCCATTAAATTGCCCCATCTGAATTTCCTCAAGTCACTAAACTCTTTGGTGTTAAGGGGAGATCTGTTTCACTTTTAGCTATAACATATAAAACCATTTAGAATGCATCATCTGCAATCAAGTTACTCAAAATGCTGCTAGGGGAAGTTTGACATTGGTCCCTTGTGTAGTGGTACATCCTCTTTTTCTGCCCTTTAAATTATTCAGCCCAAACACTCAGAAATCAGAGAGGAAAGAAGGAGACTCATCCAGCTGACTTGAATTATGTGGAGGGATTTTAGCATTAATCCTGAAAATGCAGCAGTAATGGGATCTGAGAGCTACTAAGTGATAAGGTCTGACAGGCTTGGACCCAACTGCTTTGTGTCTGAGTGTGCAATAAAATGTCCTTTTGCAGTAATGGCTGATATCTGATACCAGCCTCTTTGCAATTTACTGGACTGGAGTCCTCAATGAAATTACATCTGTTCTGTTAAGGTGATAGAGCAAGGCAGAGTAAAACCAGTAAAACCAAAACCCCTACATCAGGCAGAAGCAAAATTATATTGCCTCACTGCTGCTCACTGGCACATACTGATCATGAAGAGTTCACTGGAACAGCTCTCAAGTGTTAGCAGGCTAGGACATGCAGCCTAATCCATCCAATCTTTCTTGGTTTGGAAAACTCCAAGAGATCTGGATGCAAATGTACAAGATTGGAAGATACGGTGATAAATCACTAAACAGGAGAAATAAGGAATTTCATGAATAGCTGCACAAAACTGACACAGTAAGAAGTGGAGAATGGTGTGTGTGTGTGTGTGTGTGTGTGTGTGTGTGTGTATGGTGGAAAGTTCCATCTCCAGAGTATGCACTGGTGATTTGGCATTGATATTTGGCATCTTTCTGCACTATATCTGCATGCATCTTTATCTCAAATGAAAGTAGATGCAGTCTGCAGATCATGGCTAGTCCTAGTTAGCTGCTCATTCATCAGCAGGTTACAAAAAATCCAATCTCCTGAAACTACAAGGAGGAGTGAAGAACAGACTTTGCCAGCAAAGTGGCTGTTTTGTCCCTTTGGTGGTGGCTCTGGCATCACCACAGCTTGCCACTGCATGCGGCCTGAACAACTCTAGCACAGCCAAAGGACTTTGTCAGTTTTATCTTGAAGAACAGGATTTTCCTCTTTGGAACTGTATTTACCAAACATTCACTACACTGTTGAAATAAATTTATTCTACACAGGAAGTAAAACAAGAGTTCAGAAATAGTGCATTGTACTTTGAAAGCAGTACAGTTGTTTTCCCCTCTCCCCCTTCCCCTCCAAAATCTGCTTAATTCAGTAAATAACCCTTTTTTGTAGCACATACCTTTACTGCATAATAATGCACTCCATATGTTGGGAGGGATTCTACAATACTCATGTAACTGAAAAACAACACATCAGAGAATAACACTGAGAGGATGATCAAAAATAAATGCTTAAATATATAATAAGTAAATAAATACTTAAAGCATTAGATAAGATGGGAAACGTGGTTACATATTAGATTTACAGTCCAGTATAAATATTTCCTGATAAAACAAAGGTCACCAGAAGTTGCTTTTATTTCACTTACTTCACAATTGCTTGACCTCTTGTCTGTCCATTTAGTTTCTTGTAGTGTTCAATGACTCGGTCCTCGCTAGAAAGGAAGAAATGAGATGTTTTATCCAATGGCAGTATCATGACCAAGAAGCATGCAAGAAGAGTAATAAATGCTCTGTTAATGCAGCTACCAACAAGAGAATCAAGTGAAAATGTTAGATGATGGAATTTGATGTCACTCAAGGAAAACAAGGGGAGCTCACAGGCTGAGAATAAATCTGGGTTGCTAAGAGTTGCTTTTCTGAAGCAACCTTTTTTAAGTCACAAACACATACAGATTTTTCCCTTTCCACAACATTTCCCTTACATACAAGTGGTGCCTACGATGTTACACTGTGTGTATCAAAGCTGCTGAAGCTTTTTTGCCCTAGTGGTGCAACTTCTTTCCAAGAGCACCAAGTTCCCTCAGTTAGCAAAGCTTTCTTAAATTAGTGGCCACTAATGTCCCTAAGCCTCACAGATTACTTCTGCACAAAACTATGTACAAGAGCACTAGTAGAAGCACTCTTGGAGTCATCTCTCTCAGCAAGGAGTTAAATTCCCACTATACACAGAAGCAATATCTTTAACAGCAGGTTAAACAGTGTCAGGGAGTGTGTCCTAGGCACTCAAAGTTGGGTCCCTTTAATGTTAAAGTATCAATGTGCCCTTGCATATTTCTGGCTCATACTAACTTGCATTCCCTCAGGGAGAACTTGGTCATGCATTGAGAGTTAGCACCAGCCTAATCCCAGTGCTGTATTGGAGAGTAAGAGAGTTTAATGGTATAGAAGAATGTTCCAGTCAGAGAACAGTTCTAGACATGTTTGATGAATGCATGTTAGACATTCAACCCTACACATTAGAGATGCAGGATCTGAAAGTAAGTCAACATGATCCAAAGAACACATGACAAAAATCTCTGAGTTCAGTTTTAAAGAATCACCTATTGTTATGGCTTTATGATTTCTGTTGTATTATTGATATTCCACATCATAACATCATGTGGTGTATTGGGAGTTAAAGAGTTAATGCTCTAGCTCTGAGCGGCTCCCCACGTCCCCATATCAATAATACAACAGAAATCATAAAACCATAACACCTATTTCTTTGGTAAACGGGTTGTAGGAGAACACAGAACCAGAGCTATTGGATGCATACAGTCAGGTGTCCTAGCAAGGTCACAGCATGGCAGTGATCTCCTTTCAGAGGTTCACAGTGCACTTCTTTGATTTCAACAGCATTCCTCTCAATTTGCAACACATCACAATTTACAGACTTGGTACTTTCATGCTGGTCTGACTTTGATTCTTTATCTTCCAGCAATGTAATGCCCACCAGACCAGCTCTGCTGCATTAGCATAGCAGAACACTCCAGACCTCACATTTAAACCCATACTCTTGGTCTTTATGTTGTAACTCTAAGAAGTCTGTTGAGTCTCCTAGAGGTACATTACAGACATTACTGGATTAAGAAGAAGGAAACCTAAACTTCTTTCTCATCTAGCACCACAAAAGCTTGCAGTTGTACCAAGTGTCTTATCTAATGTGGTCATGTTGCACGTGGTTTAAGTCACTGTGAACTGGAATTGCTTCCTCTCTGCATTTTCTATGTCTATATGAACCTTTATAAGCAGCCACATGGTAGTCTATCATATGTTAATCCTTCCACAGGCAGAACTGAAGCTATGGCAATGTTACAGGCTTGGGACAGCGTGGCTGGAAGACTGTGTAGAGGAAACGGGCCTGGAGGTAGTAGTCAAAGGTCAGCATATGTGAAAAACTGCAAGGTGTTTCACTGAGCACAGCCCACCTAATATGGCTACACATCTATCTGGGGCCAGTATCTCTGCCAAAAAAAGTTCCCCTGTCCATGCAGTGCCCAACTCTGTTGACACTATTCATAATGCCTCAGTACACAAGCAGTGGCCTTGTGTACTGTCCTGTGACACAGGATGCTCTGTTCTGTGACGTCTCAAGGAGGACATTCCACACTGTGACATGACAAACAGGATGTTCTGTGCACAGATGGGGAGTGGGGCCCTGGCATGGGGGAGCTGAGGACTGTATGTCTGTCCCTGGTAAAGCCAGGAAGAAGGCAGAGGAACAAAAACACCAGCACAGACACCAAGGAGTGATTCAAAGGAGACAGTCTGTCGGTTCATCCCCAGGGCCAGCTGTTGTCCCATAAGCCTGGCATTTGTCTGAGACTAACTGCTTTCCTCACTCACTCACCAGCTCATCCAGTGAAAATAAAAGGATTCTTACTGGGGCAGGGTGAAGAAATGTCCCACCAGCACACCACAGCAGTTACAGGGTGCTGATGGGATCCATGACAAATTACATGGGTAAAGCAATGGTCACCTTTCCCATCAAATCCCTCAGAATAATTTAAATGCTCAGAAAATAGCTGTAAGGAAATTCAATGGTTATAAAACCATACTCAGCCCACGGATCTCAGCAAGTGCCATGTACGTACAGGCATGCACATGAAGACAGAGCTCAGCTCTCCTGCTATGATTATCATAAACAGGATTACTTTTGGAGCAATAACTGAATTACAAGAGTGTTCAGCACTGGAAGATCTCCAATAACCATCATTCTTAATTAAAAAGATGGACAGAGAGAGCTTACAGCTCTTTGAAATTACCTTTTAAACCATGATTCCATGTGGATGCAATTCCTCTCTCACACAGGAATAAACGAGGAATGACTTCTCAAAAACTAGTGGAGTTTCTCCAGTGCAAAATGTTCTTAGCTTTGGTTTGTACTCTGCACATTTTATAGTATAGATCAAGCTCTAATACTTGTGCCATTCGAGGATAAATGCACCTGCCTGCTGGTTGCCTAATGTGGTTCTGGCTGCGCACTGCTTTCTTACAAATGATTATTATGACAGATATATTTCTGGACCACTTCCCTCAGGGATGGAAGCCAATTGATGGCCCATTTCCTTAAAAGGATAGACTGGATGCCAAGAAGCCTTCCTGAAAACCCAGATGAATAAACTTATATTCTCAAACCATACTAAAAGATGTGGGATAGTCCTCAGTTTTCCTGAAGAAATACAGCAACACTCTCTATGCCTCCATTGCCCTTCAGAATGCTAAATATGTTCCTTTCTGTTGTATAATATTTTGACATGTACAGATGTTAAGTGCAAGAAAAGTATCACCCTTGTTTCTACTTTCTTTTGGATAAAAATAAAACTTGAATGATCAATCAAGGCATTAATATTTTACAGTGGGACTGCCTTCCACCTTTCTGTAACACTGGGCTAGTCACATGGTGGGAAGAGGTATTCCAGAATACAGTTCATTCAATCTGTTGAGTGGCCTCCCTGGGAGGATATTATTGTTGCTTCCCTTCACTAACACTAAAGGGAGCTTAGAGATGGCCTAGCTCAGATGGAGTTGTCTGCACTGAAGAAATGTTGATGACCAGATGAGTCCCACCCTAGCTGCCTGACACTGGCTTCTCAAATAGTTCTCTGGAGTCCTTATTCTTTCACACAGTCCTGCGAGGAAGATCATCCAGCATAGAGATCACTTTTTGCCTCCTGCTCTGGGATGAAGGTATAAGCACAGCATGTGCCAGGGCAAACAAGCAAAATCATTCACAGGTCAGAAGGAGGATCAGCAGAGCTTACAGATCTTCTCCTTTGTAATTTCAGCTGTTCTTTTCTAAGCAGCTGCCATGGTGTTATTGACAGCTGGGAGAGTGCAAGGACACTGCCTGGACCACCAGATGATGTCTCCTCTTGCCCAGCTCTGGCTTGTTGCTGTGTCAGCAGCGCAGAAACTCATTCACAGTTAGTGTGGAGACATGGGGGCAGCTGAAGGACTACTGTCTGTTTGTCAGATCATAAAATGCTCCCCCCAGAGCTGAAAAAATTAATACTTGGATGATGTCCTGTAGCAAATAACTCATAAAGATGTTAAGAATTACCAACAAATCCCTCCTGTCACAGCAGCCTACAGAACTGAATGGCAGACAATTTGCAAGTAAATGCAGGGCCAGATTTTCTTATTACCAGATCCAGTTTTTCAAACGTATTTGTTTCTCCTCTCTATACCCAGCAGGTTGAGCTGTTTTAAACAGCTGTCCATGCACTGCTGCACCTTTCTGTATTCTGTTTCCAGCCAGATTTGTCAGTTTTGATGACATTCTCAAATTTGCTAGCATAATCTCTACTTGCAGTGATCCATATAATCAAATACTGCCCCACTGAAGCCAGCTGAGCATCTCTCAGGACAACAGGACCAACAGGAGAAGCAGATCCTGTGGTTTGCTCTTTATTAAGAGAAACTTAATTGTTGTTTTCAGTTAATATTTTCTGAGTTGGATTTTCTGGCAAAGCTGATGCTTTAGGGTGCTAAAAACAAACTTGCATGCAAAGGCTGTTGGAACATGGGACAAGTCTGGCTTCTCTGTAGTTCATTAGAAATCCCATTCTGGCACCTACTTTTGTGCCATTATCTCTGCTTCTTAGGTTCTTTTGGTAACCTAGTCCTGGGCTAGCTTGCTGGGGGGGGGATCTAGATTAAGACAAAGTGCAATGGCAATAGATGGAAAGCACTGTGAACTAACACATTCTCTCCAGTCTCCAGTGATTATTTTTGAATCTAAAATAATAAATTCTATCTGCTGTTTCCATGCATGGACAACAGAAATCAAAATTCAGGGTCTCAGTTCCTGGACTGTGTGGGAGGACTAGAAACTCAATTTTAGAAATTCAATTTAAAACAAAACAAAACAACAACAACAACAACAACAAAAACCAACCACCACCCTACTTGCTTCAGCCAGTCATGCTAAGATAGGCTTGCAAACAAGATGTGCAACTAATACTTCTTAATCTACAAAGAGCTGTAAACAGCAACATCATGATACACACATTACAACCTCTGTCTTTGTTGTGAGGTCTACAAATCTCCAAGAAGAGGTTAGAGTGCCTGCAGAAAGGGTGTGTAACCAGGAGACTCCATGGAGGTGGAGCTGGGGCCACAAACCATCTTCACTCAGACCTCACTGAATCTATAAAGCCAGGACTCATCGAACTGGCCTTACTGCACTATATGGGAGCAATAGGTGATGCTTTTTCATGATGTGAGTCAGAGATGCTGTATGATTTCATGCAGATTCGTGACAGTCACTTGTTGAAGGTATCATAGTATCTACTTGAATTTCCATTTGATCACTCTTTAGTCAATTTCAGACTGTTTTGATACAGTTGCAGATATAGTGTCGGATTGTTTTGTAAATTTGTTTAAAACTAACTAGAACAATTGCTTGCCCTACCCCTGATATTGTGAATGTTCCTTTCTGGAGCTAGAAATTCACTTGCTATTGTTTTGTGTTAATACTGAAGAATGTGAGTACAAAACTGACAGCAAATAGAAAGGGATGGGATTAAATTTGCATCCAGTAAGCAACTTGCATTTTTAAATGTTGCCCTCTTAGATTAAGGAAGGTTGATTCACCAGAGGCCTCTTCTTGAGATCATTCAGCATTTCAGTAGGTGTTTTTGAAAAAGCCACTATTAAAAAATAATGAACTACCTGGTCATTGAAATGAAATCACAAGTGAGTCACACAACTGTAGCCTCTGGTTTTATTACCCCATTGGAAACAATCAGCTTCCCAATCTGTGACCTGTTTTCGGTCACATGGGAACTCCTACAAAATTAAGTACAGCTGCAAGAAGTGCTGTATCTTTTGTATAACCATAAATACTTGCATTCTCAGGTTTTCACTTGGCTCTTCTTGCTCCAGGTGACTCAACATAAGCCCAAAGGCAAGAGAGGACAGAGGAAGTCCCAGACCTCATTGGTATATCTCATCAGAATTCACTAATACAGTTAATATTCCCTAATATTGACTAACTCTCATTGCTAGTGGGGGCAGACAGATCCTGATGGGCATATGGGCAGGCAGTCTGGGTTGTCACTGCTTTCCTATATACAGATACCATCACAAGAAACTGAAGCAAAGATTACATGGGTGCTTTAATAAGACCTCAGTCCTTATAGCTACTGAAGGATCAGATTTGCTTTCTGTCCATGACTAGTTGTTCCCACCTATTCTCTTGTGGTGGCTGTTAACCTGAGCTACTGCACTGTCAGCCAGGCCAAGGCAAAACATCTGGATGGAAATGGTCTGATTTTTAAAGCGTTTGTGATTAATGGAAGTGTTAGTTTGTGTAAACGTTCCTAATCTCAGCCTAGGACTCTGCCTCTTTCCTGTTGTGCTTAGAAAGCAATTAGTACCTCACAGAGTAGCTTGCCTATAGCTTGACACCAGGTACCACTAGTTCTGGTATTGTAGGCATGCTATGGCAATTGAATGGACTTCCTGGCAAAGCGAAGACTTGAGATCATAAACCACAAATTGAACTTTTTTCCCCTGTCATCTTCAGATTGTCAAGATTATCAAGAAAATAAGAATAGCAGATAAAGAAGGTCACTCCCACTCTGAGGTTTGTAGGCGAATGCTTTAAAGACAAAGCATGAAAGGGAAAGAAACAGAAAACTCAAGTGAAAACATCTCCCCGTTAATTAAGAATATTTCCACAAATCCTTTCAAATTTGCACAGGTAAAGGGAAGGGTGGGGTGGTACAGAAGCTATCTCTGGGACATATAAGATTTAACTGTGATTCTTCTGCACTGTATTTCATTTTCGGTTCTAGTTCACATTAGAGAAGTATATCCCTGTTACTGTGCCATTCAGAGAGGACTTGCAAGGTGAAGCACAATCACAACGCACACCAGTGAAAAGCACTGACATTTCAAACTGGGAAAAATCTTTCTTTCCACAGATATAAAATGCTGGAAAAGTGAACAACATAGGTTGGTCTCTTGATGTCATTGGGAGACTGGGAGGTCTGCACTGAATCTTCTTGCCAGACATTACTGAAGATATTTGGCACATGGAGCAACTGATTTGCAAGGTGGTTGTTTTATTTGTGTTGCATCATTCAATCAGTTGGTGTCAGATCCAGAGTTAGGAGACAGGAATACCTGCATCCCAGTATCACTCTCAGATCACTCACTGCCACAGCCAGGCCCTGGATGAAACACTACAAAGCTACTCAACAGAATGAAACATTACCAGTAAGCAAGGGAAGGATGCTCCTTCAGCGCTGGTGTTGGAAGGGCTGGCAGCTTCTTTAATTCATTCCTTACAACTTCATTGCTGAAAGAGAATTCAAAAGGAGGATCAGGCTACAAGAAAACAACCACAGTATATGATATGACCTGACCTAGCTGGCAGACTGCTGCAGCTCTGCATCTGTTCCTCCTTAACAAATGGCAGTGGGGTTTCCTTTCTCTTCTCTCTCTGTTTGTTTTATGGTTAACTTTTCCCTCTATTAACAAAATTGGAGAGAAGCTCTCTCAGATGGTTATCTAGAAGCATTTCCTACCAGTGACTCTTGACACACAAGTTACCATGCCACACTGCATCTGAGCAATGTCCCAGGAACACATTCATAAACAGAACAAGGGGAAAAGAAAAGTAAAAAAAATGAAGAGGTGGTTTCATCTACAGTAAAACATCTTTATTTAATGTCTACAGCCTGCTGCAAAAAGTAATTATTTGCTTTCTTAGCATCATAGGTTGCTCTTAGCCTCTTGTACAAGTGAACTGGCCTTTGCACATCTTCACTGATAAGAACGCATCCTGATTTTATTTCCTGCTACGCAAAACCCTCAGTGGGACCAGGCCCAATTACTTCTCTAATGTTCTCCTCCCTGCAATCTCCAGCTACAGCTCCAGCCAAGTGGAGCAACAGAACTGCACACCAATGAGCAGGAAAAGCTCATGAAATGGCCGACCAGTTCACACAGATGAAATTAAACCATGGGATTTTCTTCTAGCAGCTCAGAATGCCTCCCCTTCAGCTTCCAAATGCACTAGGAATTGCAAGCACACAAAAAGAAATCTCTCAAAGGCTTGGGAGGGAAAGCAGTGTTGCTGCTGCTTTTAAGATCTGATAAATTCACTGCTAAGAGGGTCAGATGGGACACCGAGAAGTGCAAAAATATGAATATTTATTGGCTTACTTCTTAATAGCATTTTTTTTCCTGCCTTCTTGCACCCTGCTCTTTATCCTGCAAAATTCTGGCTATCTTGGAGCTGCAGAGTCAGATACCTCTTCCAGAGCTCTAGGTTTCCCAGCCCACTGACTTCCCTTGTAGAGCAGCAGGACCATTAAGCAGACAGACAGGTAGTCTTGTCATCCCCAGCTGTAGACAGGCCCTCCTGACAGGACCACTTGACCATCAGAGTCCCAGAGAGCCCTGGGATGTTATCCCGAGCTTTGTTCTGGTCTCAAGGACATCCCATAGTGCAACTTAGTAGTACTGCTTCAGCTGTAAACGTTTTCCCACAGCGTTTGTTCATTTGTGCATCACAGCAGCAGGCTCTGCCTGGGACCTAAGTGCATTTGTCTTAATTGGAGTTTGCAGGTTAATTGCTGGGTTGAGACATAGGATAAACCACTAACGTAAACCTTGGAGCAGACATTCTGGCACATCTACAGATATTTATTATCATGGCAATCGCCTGACAATCATTTAAATAGAACTAAAACAGGACTGTGACTTCTAGTTAAGACAGATCTTTGCTAGAGATGCCCAAGTGTTTGAGATTCGCAGGAGGAATATGCATAGAACAGAACTCCCAAATGACAGGCAACAACTGCCATACTAAGAACATGGTAAACAACTCAGTAACATCTCCTATGCCAAGTCAAATGGCTTGGCAAACTGTTTGAAGACTCACCTAAATTTCACAGTCATTTGAACATCACATCTTCCTTTGTAAATGCAAATGATTGAAAACTATTCAGACGTTTCTTTCCATGGCAGGTAAATATCTGCACAAGTCTGAACAAGAAGCTCTTCTGCTTCATGCTATCTGCTGATCTGGCCACTGTGCTGTGTTTGATAGCTCAGAAAACAAGCTGCTGCTGTTTATAGAGTTTACAGGATCTGCCCAGAGGTTATCTCCTCCACAGCATGTGCATACTCAGCTCTTAATGAATTCTTTGACATTATGAAAGAAACT
Organism: Cyrtonyx montezumae; assembly: GCF_038088225.1. Classification (NCBI taxonomy): domain Eukaryota; kingdom Metazoa; phylum Chordata; class Aves; order Galliformes; family Odontophoridae; genus Cyrtonyx; species Cyrtonyx montezumae. Next base: position 154,759,455 of record NW_027072034.1, on the reverse strand, counting down.
GAAAAAAAAAAAATCAAAAATCAAAAATAACCAGAACAACTGGAGCACAAGCAGCAGTTCCTACCCTCAAGTGAAGATTTTGTGAGGTTGGCTGCTCACAGAAGGAAGTTGAGAAACTTCCAAAACTCTTCTGGGAAGATAGAGAGTAATTTCCAATCAGGGGCTTTCTGAACTCAGACAACTGTCAAGTAGGATGAGATTAGCAGTGACTAACTATCATTGAGAGTCTGGGAAAAACCCAAAGCCAGTAACAGCTCCCATGAAAGAGTGGGCTAATACCAATCAGCTCCCTCTTTCCTGCCAGTGAGGAACAAAGCCTGCACTATGATTAAAAAAAAAAAGTCTTTTAAAAATCCAAAGAAAGGACATTTTTGGTAATGGTGTTGGATGGCATCAGTATTTCTGCTCAATACCTAGAAAATATCATAAACGTAGTGCTGCATTACTTCGAAGGGACAAATGTGCTTCAGGTAATAACTTCAGGAACAAAAAGATGTTTTCATTCCCTAGTCCATATATTCACTGTCTTCTGGCAAGAGCCTCAAGGCAATTGAATTTAGACTCCTGAGAGGATGGCAAATCAGGCAGATGGAAAAAAGGAGTGACTCACACTGCATTTGAACTGGTGGCCATGAGGTCACTTTCCTTTTGTCTCCTCTAAAACACCAATCTCCTTAATTTTTGAAATGCTTCCGGCAGGATCACAAGTGGTTTCTAACTTACTTCATTTCCAGATCCTTCTAGTGAAATATCTCAGTGTGTTTATTTTATTGCTGTATTTAGGAAGTGTTTAATCTGGTCACCAGTGCTGTATTTATCTCATATCTAAAGCATCTCGTGTACCTCCAGGGTTGGTAAATATGCAAGCATGCTTTTAATTCAGATTTATTAATATACAGGGTAAAATGCTCCAATGAAACTCTCTCCGTGTCCTCCAGGCCAATTCAATCCTGCCCTATGGTGGAAATTATATGATTTAGGAGATGGAATGACAGTGTGAAAAAATGAACTGGAAAAGCCATCTGCACAAGACCCTGGCTGCTGGTAGGATATCCAGAAATAGAGTTGACTGGCTGGAGAATGGACATAGAAAACAGGAACACCTGAGTTCCTTGGCCAAAAAACCTCATGTCTGCATTGCTGTAATTTTTTCTACACATGAATGTAAAGGCTTACCTAGCCAATTTATAAGCATTTTGTGAAAAACAGCTGTTTTTACTTATTTATTTATTTATTTAAAACTGTCTGCAATAGTTTTGAGCAATATTACATACGCAATTATGTCTCAGGAAATCCATACTTCTTCCAGCCATGTGTAATAACAATGATCAGTAACGAAACGAAACTGCAAGTGAAAGCTCTCAACTCTTCTCAGAGTAGCAATTAATTTAGTTGAATGAAAAAGGAAATGCAGAGTCCGAAATCCTCAGAATAAAGAGTACCATCGGAGACACAGTGTGTAGGATCTCCTCCACGTGGCTGCAAGATGGAAGAGTGCAGCCCGCGTTTTGTAACCACTTAATAAATTTCAGCTGCTTAAATGCCAGTTGGTTACAGGGAAAGAAAAGTAAGCCTGAAACAATGTTAGGTTACCATCCACACAGATGTTGACATTATTATAAAATTCTACTAAGCAGCAAACTAGCTTTCCTCCTTTGTTACTTCGTATTTTGCAGGGAGATACTTGGAGTTCACTTGAAAAATCTCACATTGTTTAACCTGCAGTCTAGAATGAGAGTTTGCCTGAAGAACTTGCTGCAACATTTCAGGATTTTCTTTCATTTAGTATTCTTCCCCACAGTCTAAGGGACAAATGCTCAGTATATGTTATTTCTAGCTGCCTTGACACAGGGACTGTTTTAAGTTGAGAAGCTGGATTCAGAATTTTCAAAACGAAAGTTGGCATGAGCTACCTGATTATTTTGGTCAACATCAGACAGGATTTTAAATCTGGTAGGATTAATTAGAGGGGGAAATCTCAACAACAGTGTGTTATGCCCCCCCACTCAAATAAACCAGAGCACCACAATTCCTTCAACTATGAGGGCCTAAAGAGGGTCACACCTGTAGGATTTACATTCGACTAAAGAAATGAAACTCGAAACTGCCTATTCTCTGCCAACCAAGTGTGACTTTGTTCCCACCCAGAAATGATTTTGGCTGAAGCTAATAACCTTTCCATCTGTTTGCAGTATACCAATTTTGTGGCTTTACAAAACAGGTGATTCTGTGCCAATTTTTTGCTAACTCATAACAAAAGGAACATATTGAATCTGAGGTGTCCTGTTTAACCAAGAATCAACTGAACAGGGATACCTAATTGCCCTAAATTCAGTAGTATGTACTAAGCTGAGTCTAAATCTGTTTGGTCTTTTGTCAGATGAAGCATTTCAGTAGTCTGAAACAACGTGAAAAACTTTACCTGGTAATGCAGAGGACTAGAAACATTTTAAGGAGAATAACACTGTTTTAAAAGCTCACTCAGCTCATATTCTACCTAAATCTGAACCAACCCAGAGATGCTTCCTCTGTAGAAATCTGTTTGTGAAACGCTGACTTTGACCAGGCCACTTGGAGCAAACACTGAGAAATGCTTTTCTGAATTCACCTAGAAATGTTCAAGAGCTCAGGGTTCCCTGACAGATTTGTCTTTGAAATGAAGAACGTATTAGAAATAGGAAAACAAACAAACAAACAAACAAACAAAAAAGCAACAACAACAACAACAACAAAAACAAAAAAAAACCCCAACCCACCTAGCTGAAATGTTCACTATAGAGGCCAAAAGGATCTGTTAGGGCAATTGTGATAGCTCAGCTCAAGACAGATCCAGCTCAAGGCAGACTATACGCTCTACAGGCTTAGCAACACTTGGGAAGTAATTAAGATGCCCAGACTAGGCAGTAAACCCGGGTGGTGAAAATCAGTGCCAAGAGACTCACATAGGAAGATGTCCTACCAAAGAAAGCACAGCATGTCACTGAAATGGCATATAAAGCCCTTCTGGGTATAGGCATAAAGAGTAGTATGAGCATAGTTCATAAACCTGAAGTTCACAAACCTGAAAATTGACTGCTACAACTTGTAAGATCAATTCAGTCTTTTTGAGCCCTAACGAAACTTGTGACTGTATTCTGGAATCTTGAACTGGCCCATTGTGATCCACCACCTGGGTGCAGTGGGATTTGGTGACTCGGGTCACTGTGGGTGGGTGTGAGACCACAGTTCAAATTGTGACAAGTTGACTATCCCAGTATCTGAGGTGATCAGCAGCAATTCATAGGGAGACTCCCCTGGGAACAGCTATTCTCCCATAATTACAGATGAGATGGTGCTTATGTGCTCTTATGGATTAGGGCCAAAGAGAATCTTGCAGTTGCATAGGCTATAAATCTGATGGTGGTAGCAGACAACACAAGTGTGGAAATCTTCAGTCTGCATTCTTTGAAAACAAATCAAGAGTTCAAGAGTTCAGCTTTCATGCAACATATGCTGCCATGAAAAAATGCTATCTTTAAATCTCAAGATATTCACCATTGCAGAGATTCTCTGTTTGAAAGAACAGCCAGTTGTATAACAAGCAACATTTCAACAACAAACTTCAGGCACTAAAGCCAACTACAGCCCTAACAGAAGTTGGTATGTATGTCTACATCTGCAGTTCCTTTTGCTGGCCCCAGGCTTGGTTTGCAACTCAGATTTTGCACCACTGATACAAATAACCACAATTCTCAGCGGGCAAAGTCTTGACCACAATGACCTCACATTGACTTCAGTAGCACCTGGATCTCACCCAGCACATAAACTCCTGTCACTGCACGTTATGAGGGAGACACTGGACAGATGTCCCTGGAGATATTAAGTCTCCTACAACATAAAGTGTCAGGGTAGGATTTTTCAACATTTCTTCAAGAACAGCCTTTAAACTCCATTAATACAGCAGACTGCTTTGTCTCCGAAGTCCATTTAGAAGTTAAGATCCCTGGGACTGTCAGCAAGCTGCTATTATGACACCACTTCCCTGCTTGACTTGGCCATAAGTATTCCCTCTTCATCCTTTGAGATGTTTGAGGTGAAAAGGAATAAAAACTGTTTTAATAGTGATAATGATGACTGTCACATCAGCGTGGAGAAACCATGTGTTGTGACATCTGTACTCTCAAGGCCTAGAGAAGTGCACTGATAATCTCAACTATTTTTTTTTTACAAAGGACAGCAAGGATGTATCTTTTCCACTTGCTATTTCTACTTCAGGTCTGGAAAGAAATACTTGAAGAGAAAATGCTCTCAGTCCTATTAGCCTGAGCCATCTGATTCTTCTCTGTTCTCAGGTTCATAGTCTGAACATGTAGCTTTTAGATGAGTTGATTTGTCATGTCCTAGATTTTCTGAGAAACTTGAAATGTTGGTCCTCATAGCAAAACCAATGGAATATGTGGTTTAGCACAGATCTGAGTGAGAAAATTCTGTGTGGTCCAGATCTTCTAGACTGAGCAGGTGCCAGTGCATGGAAGATCAGATTGCAATAAAAAAAAAAAATCCATATTTCTCTAGTGCCTCTAACTCAGTTATTTCAAATGGGTGAAACTGAAAGATGAAGCAACATTACATTTGTGCTTCTGTGTTTTGAGAAAGGATAAGGCAAAACTTGAACTTCCTTTTAACAAGGGTTATGTTATATCAGTCGCAGATTCCAAGACTAGCAGGCAATATTTGCAATTCCCTTCTGCTGCTTTGTCTGAAATTCAGTGGGCTGGAAGTCTCAATTTACCACAAGATGGGACCTGATGTATTTCGGGTCACCATGTTTTTTCTTCTATGTCTGTGCAGAGTACCATTAGATACCTCTTCAGGCTTCTCCAGCAATTCAACCTCATTGCCCATTCACACCTTGTTTTCTTCTCTGAAATTAACTTCTGTGGATATTGTGGTTCCCCGGATGAACTCAGGTTCAGGTCAGCAGAAAAAAAATATATGGAGTATGTGAATTATTTAGCAGACAGTTCTCCTAGGCTTTAGATAGAATTTTACAGAAGAACTTTCATGTTTCTCACATGAGGCATCAAACAGACACCTGACTTTTGGTCGCTTTTAGGTAGAGTCATCTCTTTGAATTTCTTACAGCACTTCCAAAGATTTGGCTCAAGGGATAGCAGGAGTTCAACAAAACCAGTCATTTAAATTCTGATTTTGAGAACTGGGTCCAAATTCAAGCTGAAATATTGATTAGTGATGGAATTTTAATGTTGCTTCAGGCTAGGTCTGTGATGTAAGTGATTGCAGAGTCATTTCCTAGTAGTTCCCTTCCAAAGACTATTCTGTTTCCTGAACTTCATGGGCATATAAAGGGATTGTCAACAACAACAACACAACCAACAATGCTGTTTGCAAGGGCATGGTCTGGTCAAAGGCTGTGTTTTGTAATGAAACGTGGTGTCTATCCTAGCAACCCATTCCTGTTGCTACACAGCTACAGCTGAGTCACATCACTCACACCATGATTTCACTGGATTCACTCTCACAACACACAAAAACTTTTAATGTCACCTACCTTGAAAAATCTCCCTTTGCCTCCTGCAAAATAAGGGATAAACATAAATATACCATTAAAACACACACACACAAGCAGAAAACTGCTATTAACATTTTTTTCCATTTGTAAAATTCATTTAGCAGCGATTTTCTGTTGTAACTGGTACTAAGTAATTATTTTGGTCAAAATGGACGCTATGTTACTAGAAAACCTCTAAAGTCTCAGCAACTTTGCAGCCTCTGAAAACCTCAGGACTCTTTTTACAATAGTCTTGCTATTTCCTATTAGGTAGATTTTCAGAAATCTAGCTCACCTGCAGCTTCTAAGGGGATGTAAGACTCAGAATTCCCCAGCACCTTGCTGAGTGTTTCTGGAAGTATTTAGTATTTTAAGTATTATTTATTTAGTTAAATATCCAGATATTTCTTAATGTCATGGACTGATGTTAGAGGATTGGGTAATGTTCTACCACAATACTTAGATGAGTATCTGGTTCTTACTGGATATCCATCATGCCCTCAGTAGCTCTTGAGTTCCCTCTTCAGTAGATGCAATTTGCATTTTGCATTATCCATGGGCAGTGTACATTTCATTCTATGTATGTTAAGCACCTTATTTGCTGGCAGCTACACACAAAGACAGCACAATAACATGATCTGTAACTGGTCAGTAATGTGATTTCTGCAGTGAGGGAGTTTTCAAATTCTGTATTCAGGTCTTTGTGTCTCCACTCACCCATCCACACACAAAACCTGTCAGCCCATGATCAGCAGTGCTTTGCTTCTGAGGCTAGGGTAAAGAACAGAGCTTTGGTAGTACCTTAATTTGTTCTGGTAACACAACAATTCCAAATAAGGCTGCAGACTAAATCACTTGAGTTCTGACAGTCCTTTAGTACCTTCCCATCTCCCCTTGAGCAAAGTGAACGGCAGATAAACTCTCCTGTAGTTCATGGAAAGGAATCCTTGAACATATCATGATTATAGTACAATACAAGGATTAGCCCTGGCCTGAACAAGAATGTACATACTGAATTCAGAAAACAGTTTTGTAGGGTAGGTTCTCCATACTTCAGGTCTTTGAACTCTTTGCTGCAGTAAGGAATAAAACAATCTAGTGTGATTCCTCTTGTTTTGCACAGATCCTGTCACAAACATGGGCTGAAGTAATTTCTGGTCCCAGACAGCAAAGGTGTGGCTTGTTTTGACTGTTTTCATGAAGTTACACATCAGAATACTACAGGAATACACGCAATATCCTGTGTTTGTGATGAGAAACAATCACAGCAGTGAGGGTTACAGTGGCAGATCTGGATCTGGGTGTACAGTTACTAACTGTTCAAGTTATTCATTAGGATGAGCAGACAATAGATTCATAACCCTATTGCTACTTCACACAATAACCCTCTTGTTTGATGTGTATTCCCCCAAGAACCAATAAGCAATTTCTTAAATGCACTTCTAATTGAGTTCCCCATCCTGACTCTCTCTCCATTTTTGTTACACAAAATGTTATTAATGAAGACTCAAATCCCTACACATTAATTGCTTCCTTAACACGTAAATGCTATAGAAGCACACTGTGTTGTTACTTATTAGTGTAGCCTGATGAGATGCCTTGTCTGTTCACATGAATTCTCACAGCTTCATGCTTGATGAGAAAAAAAAATAGAATCTACACTGTAAGAAAGGGGAATGAGAATCATTTGACAATTATCTATGATCTGCTCCCATAGTCATGCTCATAAGAAGCCATCTTTCATAACAACCACTTCTGCTGCCCTGAAAAGGTTCCTCTTTGGGAACAAGAGATTTACCAAACCCTGCTGGTAATTTGAACTCTGACCCTTTCCCTCTTGCTGGCAAGAGAAATGACAAGACAAGTTTTGTTTCTGAAGAAGTGGTTTTGGAAAGGCTTTAAGACCTACTGCCCACACTGGAAAATATGGACAGTTGCATATACATAGAAGGTTATGGAGATCATCAGAGGGTGAAGAAACACTGGTAAAACAAATGCAACTGAAGTCACTGGAGAGGAACACACTGGATACATATTTCATGCAGGAAATCTCATTTATAGCTTAGAATTTTTCTGTCTTTACATCACACTTCAAGCTTGGATATTTGTGTTAGAGCTAATATGATATACATTTATGTAAGCAAAATGTTTTGCAGTGGCATCTGCTTCACATGTGGAGAGCTCTGGTGTAAGAGCCTTCTGTACTTATTTTGCTTTGGAATAAATGATGAAAGCTGTGTCATGGCAACTTCCACGGCTTTTCTGATGAAAATTTAAGAGGTCTCTTCAGTGCAAACCTGAAAAGGAGCTGAAGGTTACATGTATCCAAATTTCAGCCACAAACGAGGACTCTTCCCTTTGGTACACAGGGACTCTCATGTAATTTAGGGAATCCCTGCACTTCTGTAGAGCCTTTTTTGATTTAACCAGTCAAAAGACTCAGTACAAACAGAGGTGCATGAAGCAAGAGGAGGCTGGCGCTTACCTGCAAGATGTATGCCGCCAGTTCAAACACCACTTCACTATCAACCTCAATGAGTTCCTAGAAGAGTGAAGAAAAGGAAAAGTATTCAGTGACTTTGAGATCCTGAAAGAAGAAAATGCATCTCCTCCTGTCTACTGCAGAGTGGAGCATGTGGTGCCAGTTTTCTGCCCTGGCCAGGCTTCAAAGCAGTCCCTGTGCTCCTGGAGACCAAAGTAAGTCTGAACCTGCTCACTCTGTTGTGGAGAAAGCCAAATATTCAGCGTGACGGCCTGACAAATGAAGTATAACTCAATGTGGCATAAGGGGCTCCCTGGGAGGAAGGAGGAGAAGGCAGGTGGAAGGGGAGGATCAGGGTCATTTTTATTTTCAAGCATGATTTAGTAGAAGATAGTCTAGGAAATAGAGGGTTTTTTCTCCCCCAAATTCCACCCATGCTTCAGGAGAACACAGTTTTGTCCTTGGCTCACAGAAGCATGGAAATGAGAAAATTGGTCTTCACTGATGTGGTATCAAAGCCCTTACAGAACCCATCTGGCTCTCATCCAGGGTAAACTCATAGGAAAATGAACCATATTGCCTCTAACAGGATGGGAGCTCTGGTTTCAGCCCCTCTGTGTCTTTGAGAGTGGGGGTTGGGGATACTTTGAGAATAAACTGTGAAACCAAATCTTTTGGTAGATTTTCACTGTTCTACTCTATAGAATCTGGACCCTGACAGAAGTTATTTGTGAGGGTTAAGTGAAATTGTGAGCATTTTGCTTGGATGCTGCAGTCACAAGGACACTGCTGGTTGCACCCGATCCTCCCAGGGTTCTTCTGCTGCACCTGAGATAGTGGTCACAGGGCTATGGGGTCTGTGCACTGCTCCACACTGAACATGTGGGATGCAGACACAGCATCAGAAATGCTTGGGATGGGAGGCCAAGCGAGCTCTAGTCCCAGCCAATTTTGGCATTTGGGGAGACAGTGGGCTTTTGCTGAGATACAGCTTCAATTATACAAGCAGATCTCCCCTGTGGCCACATACATATATGTGCTCAGCTTACTCCTGTGGCTCTTCTGTTGTATTTATTTAAACTGCTGTTTATAATATTTCATTTAATCTGGCAAGAAATGAGTTATCTAAATATAGATTGCTGCTGTGATTTGTACTCCAGCAAAGTCAGGGCCACACCTCATTTACAAGCCACAATTGCTTTGACTCGTCTCTGGCAAAATCAAAAACAAAGGGAACAAAACAGAGGATAAGATCCAGGTGTCCTTGGCTTTCACCAGTGCCAGCTTTTTAAAATAAGCATTTCCCTCACCTCCTTCATAATGACTCCCTGGGGAGGGAAGACCAGCTCTGCTAAGGGCAATAAGCACACCTTCCTCAGTTCAGCTAAACTGTGATTCACACAGGCATCTGCACTAATGATGCACTTGTACCAAGGGAAGTGGCTGGTGCAAGATATCAATGCAGCTGCAGGCTGGGGCAGCCAGGAGGGTCCCATAGCAGGGGGTGATGCAGAGAGCCTGAATGCCTTTCTCTCTGTGGTGCACGTGGCATTGCACATATGAACCAGCCTCTACAAGCCCATGTCGATGTCATGGCAAGTCCATACTAGTGGGTAGAGTGGGCCAGAAGCCATTCGCAGACCCTAAGGGTATGTGGCACAGAAAAACTCATGACTAAACACTCTTTCTCCCTCTCCCACTCCCAAACAGAGTTACCACAACTATACTGCCTCTTAGGAACAGGTGCTCATCCTTCAACAGGCCTCCAGCAATGCCTGGGACAGGGCTAGTTGGCACAGGCCAAAACCTGTACCAGAGCATGTTAGTAATGAAACAGACTGATGGACAGTACCCAACACCACACCCTGCCAGGTTGGTAGTACAAATGTAGCTTGGCTTTTCTGGGCAACATTGGCTGGGATGGTGCTGCACAAAAGCCTGGGGGTGTGGGTCAATTGCAGAACTCATAGGAGTGCTGCAGTACCCAACACAGAGCCAGCTAGCAGCCCAGGAGACCAGCAGCCTCATGCTAGAGGAGTTTTAGCATCCTTCTCTCCAGTCTTGCCCCCTGTGTGTGGGGCATTTGAAGGTGTGTGTCTGGAGAATCAACAGGGGAAGGTGTGAGGTAGAATCATAGAATCATTTAAGTTGGGAAGGGACCCTTTAAAGGTCATCTGATCCGACTCCTCTGCAGTGAACAGGGCCACTTACAGATAGATTAGGTTGCTCAGAGTCTCATATACCCTGACCTTGAATATCTCTAGGGGTGGGGCACCCACCACTTCTCTCTACACCTAGAGATCCTTCCATCCAAGCACACTGGCTGGGTGCTCACTTTGTGTATGATCAAAGACCCTGTACCCAACTTTCAAATTCAGCATCCTTTTTAATAGTATGGGCTGGAAGTCAGAAGAAGGACTCAGGAAGACTGGGAATCTAGCAGGGCTATTTATGGGTGGAAATGACAGTCAGCTCAAATGTGCAAAGTAATGATTTTAGGAGAGGTCAGACTAAAATGGATCAACCTAGATCTGTAGGCACTTTTCTTCCCCCCCCCCCCCCCCCCCCCTCTTTTTTCTTATTAAGCTTTCTTTGGAAAATAAAGAAATAAGTGAACAACAGGGTAAGCTTTTCCTGGCAACACTCCAAAAAAGAACTTTTTCCCCTGTAACCAAAATGTGACGATCTGAGCTCAATGCTGGAGAGGGCTGACTAAGCACATCTAATTGCAGCTTTGTCAGAATGCAGAGCTCTGCCCTGCCCTTCCTCTAGATGCTGGAAAAAAAAGCAAAAAAAAAGCAAAAAAAAAAAAAAAAAGCATGTACTGACTTCTATCATTTTTGGACACACAGAGTGAATTCTGGATTTTAGGATGGGAAAAGCTCATGATGCTGCTCCACCACCCTAAGGGCCGACCTCGGCTGCTGCTCAGCTGCGTGCAGACTTCTGAGCACAGAATTATCAGTTTCCTCCTAAGCACCAGCTAGTTTGTCATTTCAGTGGTTGAAGACTCCCCCTTGCCAACCACCAGAGCTATTTGGAAGGCTGTTTTTACTTTAGAGATGATGTGCATGTTAAGGATGAGATGATCGAGGGATTTGTAACTCAGGGTGGAGGTTCAGGGGGATTGCAACACCACTTTATCTTTCAGAGCTTTGTGATTCCCATGTCCATCCCAAGCTCTGCCCTTCTAAGGGTGGTGAAGCACTGGCACAGCTTGTCCAGAGCGATGGTGGATGCCCCATCCCTGGAGACACTCGAGGTCAGGCTGCACAGGCCTCTGAGCTCCTGATCTAGCTGTAGGTATCTCAATTCACTGCAGGGGGTTGGGCAAGTGACCATTAAAGGGTCTCTTCCAACCCAAACAATTCTACTATTCTATGGTTCTACTGCTGCCTCCAAGACCTTCCTCCAAACTCCTCATCCTGCCATTTGCTTACAGTGAGCAGTGGTGCCAGCCATGCTCCTCACCCACTGCTTGCTTCTGTAGTTATGCTGCAGGTATTCAGTTCTGCAACCAATGTAGATTGGGTCAGGAGCTGCAGACCCAGGTGCCTCACCCCACCTCAGTGCCATCCAGACCTCCTAGTCCTTACCTTGTAGATGCAGGACTTGGCATTCAAGAAAAACAGCTCAATGGTGGCATTGTCCTTTAGATAGGAGATGCTTTCAATGTAGAACCTGAAAAGAAAAGCAGAAGAGGTGAGACGCATGGGAGAACCAGGGTAGCACTTGAAAATGCATCCATTACTTGAAAAAAAGTGGTTAATTAAATCACTATGAGTATACTAAAATCGAAGTTTCTTTGTTTATGATGCAGATGGAGTGATGAAAGAGCTTGTGCTCTAGGACGTGATGACTCAACACCACCTCAGCCTTATCAAAGCAACTGGATCATCAAGTGGATTATCTTGTTTCTAAAAAACCCTTTGTGTTATCTTCATATTTTTAAAATAATCCCTTATTCTGTTTGTTTTTAAACTTCATTCTATGTCACATTCTGGAATTTTATCTTCATTCCTTTTCCCAATCTATTTCTATGCCATCAGTATACATCTCATACATTTTTTGCTGCCAGAAATTCACTTTTGGGTTCCCTCTCTGTTGTCTTCAGCTTCACATAATAATTTTAGAATTCCTTCTTCCTGTCTTTTTGTGCCTAGCATGCAGCAGCTATGGCTGCAGAGTAATTAACCAGCAGTAGATAAGGATCTTGCACAATTTACCATTATCATGGGCATCAATGCTGGGAATGGCAGTAATTTTTTTTTTTTTTTTGAGTAATGGCTGAGATGACTTCTCAGAGCTCAGTAAAAAGCAGCCCAGTTCAAACTCTCAGTGTCCAGAAACAAACAAACAAACAAAAAAAACCCAAAAAACAAAAACCAAACCAAAACAAAACAAAAGCCCCAAACCCAACACTCTTGAATTAACTGATTATGCCAAATATTTGGAATTATATTAAAAATTTATCACACATATTAAACCATTCAGTGTTTCATGTCTTGCTTGCTTTGAAGCTTTGGTTCTTTGGCTGTGAACTTTCTGAGAGTTTTGCCACCAGCTCAACTTAACTTCAGCCCTTCTGCATTGTGACCCTTGGGGTAAAAATATCAAGATAAAAAGAAATTCCAGATATCATCAAAGTTAATAACTGATCATTTCATATGAGTATGTTGTGTATTTTAAGGATTCCATTAGCAACAGAGAAGGCCTGTTCAGTGTGTGATCAAGGTGAATATTGCATTTAGGTTGTATTTTTAGTAAGGAATACATCTATCTGCCCACTTTGTTTCAGAGCAATCTTTAAGTTGCAGTACAGTGGCAGCAATGTTCCTTACATAAATTCCAGTACTATCGTGCGTTGTCAGAAGCAATTAGGATAGAGAAGGTGCCAGGGAAATGCTGTCTGCATTAGGAACTTAAAAAAACAGTGAGATACCTTAGAAACCTGGGTAGAGACACAGGGTCCAGTTACAGAGAAATCTTATTCCACGCACTCCCAGTCTCCACTGTCTAGAAGGAGAGCTGTGAGATCTGTTGAAACTCCTGGGGCTTCACACAAACATTAAAGGGATTGTCTGTGTTGAGCTATTTGCAGAACAGGGGGCCTTAAGTATGACCTCCTCAGGAGTAAAGGTCAGAGCTTTGCAGTGCTCCTAGGTGCCTTCTGAAGACCCTTCAAAACAGTTTATTTCCTGACAAGTATGACCAACTCCTTATTGGAGTGAAACATTTTGAGCTCCTCTGCTGAAGAGTTCCTGCTATTACCTTTCCTCATCCACCACCAGAAAAGTTCAAATGAGAAATTAAAAAAAAAAATCTGAATGTGGAATCATTAAGGATAAAAATAAAAAATACACAAAAAAACACTTTTTTTTTTTTTTTCCCCTAGCTTTCATTGGGTTTCACCTCCTGTCCTTGAAATCTTTTTTTGTTCTTGGCAAATAAAAATATACTTGGCTTCTGAAATGCAACAAAGACGCTGCATTAAAAAGCTGCCTTCTTGGTAGATCTGATTTCTTGAATGCAGCTGGCTTTCCATCTGCTGAATTCAGGGAGAAAAATGGTAATTTTACACCTACTATGATTCTTGAAGAACCTCCTCTGCTTATCAGCACTACCAGTGCTCTCCACGTTGTGATGCTTGAATCTTTAATTTGAGGGTCAGAAGAAAGCAGGAATGTTTATTCCATTTTCAAATGCAGTGAAGGTTATCAGAAGCGTTTTTTGTTTCATCAGCAGATGGAATGAGACCATCCTCACCATCACTAGGGGGCAATATTGCATTTCTTAAGGCCGCAAGGATCTGTCCCAGGGCTTTCCACAGACACAATGATCACTTTCTGTACAAAATTGAGTCTCTTAAAGCACAGAGCCTGGACATGATACTTCACAAAGAGAATCCAATTCTCAAGTGATCTCCGGAGTAGAGAGTGTGCCGGGGAGCTACTGGCTCTCACATATGCGCCCAGGCAAATATAAAGCATATGCACCAGGAAATTGGTGCTACTTAAAAACAACTACCAGATTTGTAGAGAGAACTCTCATGGGATTTGCTGTGTGGCAGGCTCAGAAAACCTGAACTGGAGTAGACTCTTACATTCACAGCCGGCACTGAAGAAACAGAAAGAAGGAAGCAGTTTTTTTTTGGTACTGATTGCAACTCTCTGTTGGACCTCCTCCTGTTACTGTATTTTCCAAACTTGGTGTGGGAAACTGCACTTTATAATGTCCCGTGTCAGTGCCTAAGGAGGCAGGAAAAAGAATCTAGAAATGAACGAAGCAAGAGATCTGTGTTAAATTCCTGACTGTGACACAGGTTTACTTCGTAACCTCCAACAAGTCATGCAGCTGCTCGGGACTGTTGGACTGTGGTTAGAAAATACTCCTCCCTCCTCTGACCCCTTGTGTCTGTTTTGCCTATTAAGATTATGAACCCAATCTTGTTGCATAGTTCAAGATCATCACTTTTAAGAGGTAACTATCAGCTTTCTGTTGAGGACTCCCCAGAGAACAGCATTCCTCCATGTGTTGCAAAGCTGAAATATCCTGAACTGATGGGTTGGGCAGAGATGCAGGCAGTGCAATGTGTCTGACAACTTAGCTCCACAACTAACATCTCCTGCAATACAACCAACAATCAACACTGCCTCAAATAGCTCCTATGAGAAGTCCTCTGATAGCCAGCAACACCTGCAATGAGAAATTAGGTGTGTGCGTGAAGGGAGAAAGCTCCACGAGATTATGTGAATATAAAAACCAGAGAAATCATTTTTGAAAAGCTTTCAAAGGTAAAGAAGGAAGCTCAGCCAATGTTAATCTATTTCTGTGTTTCCCATAATCTCCCCTCTGTGGTCCCAGTCACTCATAATTCATCAAACATATTTGGAAGGATTAATTAAATGAATCAGTGAATATTGTGCTGGGTAATGAACACAGAGTACCTATCTTGACTGCTCCCTCTCAATGGCAGGAAGGTAATGAGTTCTGAAGAGGGAATCTTAGAAGATTTTGGAGTCTTCTGCATCTGAGACTTTTAAGTTTTTCAGCTGCAAGGACACGCCTTGTACTATACTAATTATATATTAAGTGTTGGTTAACTGACAACTTGCTCTGAGACAGCTTAAGCTCCTTTACACTGTGATGAATGGCAGTTCCTATCTCAATCAGCCAAGAACAGGCAGTTAGCATTTAGACAGTGGTGCTGGCAAGAAGCAGCAGTGGAAACTTGATCCTTGGGTGACAGGAAACTGGCATTGCTGCAAGTTCTTCCTTGCACTGTACATTTCCCTACCCTTAGTTTGCAGCTAGGAGAAATGCCCAAACTTTGGCTGACCATTGAGTTTACTGGCTCTTCAGGAGCTGAGAATCCCTTGTCTTTGTGATTCCTGTGCAAACCCAGAGGTATGTGTGACAAGGGCAAATCTAGCACTGGTGGGAAAGATGCATCATCAGCAATACTTTGTTCCTGCAGTGGACGAGGTGGCCTCAGGACTGTCAGGGAAGCATCTTCCTGAGCTGCTGTCTGTGTGGTCAGTGAGTATCAATGGCAGAAGGGGATTCTCTTGGCCCTTCTGAACTAAATACATGGTATAATCTCAGAGAAATTAGCTCTGTGATCCTACATATGCCTTTCAGGCTCATGTTCATATGTCTTTTGCAAATAGTCATAAGTCATTGAACAGCAAGACAAGTTTGATGCTCACTTGCTTTAGCAGCAGAGCTGAGTTGACCAGCACTCCCAGTTTCTACCCAGCATAAGAAACTATTGAATAAAAAGTACTTAGCATTTCCCTAAAGCTCAGCTCTAGACACATTCCCTCAACAAGAACTTGGTCATCTGTTGTGTGGAAGTTGCCATGCTCTGACTCTGCAAATGTAGAGTTGTAGCATAAAAGTTCACAAGCAGTTTATTTCCAAGCAGAATCAATATTTCACCGTGGTCAAAAGGACTCGGTGTCCTTGACTGATAACAGTGTCACACTGACAAATAATAATAATAAAAAAAAAACAGAATAAGAACCTCAAGTATCAATTCTCTCTTCTGTTGAAAAGATATTTTTTTTTCCTATGTAAAAAGGAAAATAAAAGGTAAATCCAGATTCATGGAAAGTGTCAAAATGAAGCAAAAAGATGTTGGTTTTCATGTGTTGCCACCTTACCCCATCCTCCCCCTGCCCTGAATGGGAAATGTGCTCAGACCCAAGAGAAGTGACTGAAATGGGCAGGGGATGCTCCCATGTCCTTCCCAGCTGGCTGACTCCATTGTGGTTAGGACACAGGACAGAGATGTCACCACTGCTCCATGACTCTGTCAATGGGCTCTCTCTTATTTCATTATTACAAAGCAATGGCTAAAGGAGGAGACCCCCTTTCTGTCTCATCCATCCTGGGGTCTGGCTCATTATCCCTCACTATGCCATTTAAAACCTCAGAGGATAATGTGAAAAATATGAGGCCATTTGCTAACCAGGAGAAGAAAAATCACATGCATCAGTATAATGAACTTAAATGCAGATGTCATTATGTCCACTGTCTTGTGCTAAATGAGTATTCTGAGCACTCAGGCCGTAAAGCTCCTTTTATGTTCCAGCCCTGTTTGCTAATAGTCATGAGTGCATACTTTATGTGCTGACACTTAAAGCAGACAATGGTCATGCTAAATAGTTGGCCTGTAAAGTAATCAGCCAAGAGTAAAAATCAGAAATAGTAATTTATTTACCCTTCCCTCATTCATTTTAATTCTGATCCCATGTTCTGTTGCCTGTGCTTTGTCATGCTCAGGTCCTTCTTGCTCAGAAGCAGGGACTGGACAGGATGCAGCAAGAGAGTCCTGTGTTGACTTCTTTCTCATTGCAGGGAAGCCAAAAACCCTGAAAATGAATGTGATTCCAAGAAGAAGGAGAATACCAGCTAACAAATCTGTGGATGTTGTTTAATCTGGACATATTCTATACTTGTAATGCAGTGCTTAGAGACATGGTAGACTTGGCAGTGCCAGGTTAACAGGTGGGCTTGATTACCTTAGAGATTTTTTCCAACCCAAAAGGTTGTATCATTCTCTTCTTTCTCCTGTCCACACTCACTGTACTTTTCTGTGAAGCTGCTTGCACCTTTTCCTACTGCCCATCCACTTTTCTCCATATTTTTAAGAGAGTAGTTCACTGAACTGGAAAACTCATGAGGTATTTAACCATTCCTGCGCCTCACCTTCTCCATTTACAAAAAACTAAGAGATCTGCTTTGGAATGCATAGGGCTCCAGCTGTTTTCAAGGCTACATATCCTGGGAATCTCTGCAAACCATTAAGTGCTCCAGTATCAAAACATATAGGGAAAGGAGTCAAGGTGGTAGCACAGGCACATTCCTCCCTGATGCATGGTTACAGCATCATACATCACACAAAAAGGCACTGATGTCAGTACAGTGAGTCTTGTTCACGCCCCTCAGGTGCGTACTAGCCCTGACAAGGACATAAAAGCAACAGCCAGCTCAATATATTTCGCACATTGCTTCACCCTGAAATGTCCTGTGGAGCTTAGCTTGGCAGAGAAGTGCAGCTTCATACAAAAAGGCTGTTGCAGCTCTGCTTGGCTTGGGATGATGTGGCTTTTTGTCCCAGGTGTGAAGTGAGAGCAGTGATCAAATCACGGCAGTGTACTGTCTTCTTCCCCTCCTCTCCCTCAGCCACCAGGGAATTTCCACACTCTCCTGAGCTCCAGCCCAGCTCTGAGTGCTCTGTGATCCTTACCAAGAGCAACATCTTGGTGTTAGAGGTAATTCGTTGGCTGTACTTTTTGCATAACACCACCCATCTGTATCTGTGGGTCATCTTTAATTTTAGGACCTTGAACCACTTTAGGAGTAGAAACCTATCCAGCCTTTCCACCATGTTATCAGCAGCCCACAGAACTATGATTTGGCTATGAAGTTTGGCATGGGGTTTACCTGCTCACTGCACCTACCCTTCCAGCACTGTGTTCAATGCTACTGTGGTGGGGTTTCTCATAGCAGACTTTTCTGCTTGCTTCACTGGTGACAGCAGATCACACCCACGAGTGCATAAATGCACAAATTGCAAAGAAAATGGAAATGATGCCTGTATGACTTTGAACCAGTTGGAGAATCTGTGTGTAGGCATCAATACAGCCATTGCTCCTTGATCCAAATTAGGTACAAGTCTTATACTGACAGTATCCATCATTTTTGCACAGTACCTATCATGCTGTCTAAATGCTTGCCAAAATTAGACAAGACAGTGCTTCCAGCATCAACGCATTCAAAATGTGTCTCAAAATAACAAATTCTTAGGATGTTGATTTTCTTTCCCCTCGGGTGGCTGCATGCAAAGGAAAAACAGCTTATCCCCTTCTCTAAACACAGCACACTTATACAAATATATTCCTAGTTAAGCAGAAAACAGAAATAATATTATGAGACTCAAGAGCCAGACTGCTATTAAGATGTGTGTGTAATGGATGGCTTCGCTCAGAGCTGTGTGCTAAGTAGCAGAACCCCATTAGTTCCCTTCCTCAAGCAAAGGTCAGACTTCACACAAGTAAATCTTCCGACTGGACAGAAGTTTCTCATATCTCTAAAGAGACTCCAAGGAGCAAAGCCTCCCCGCAGGCAATTTATTACACCTTCCCCCTGGTGAACAGAGCAGGGGGCCACCCTGGGAAGGCTGCAATAAATTGTCTGCAGGGAGCCTTGTCTTCCAGCACAAACAAGGTCTGAGCGGCTGTATTTATACACTGCAACTGGGTGGGAGGAAGGGCTTTGCAGATCTTTCCCCTCTGCATGCATACAGCTGATGCACATCAACCAGCCAGATTAATGCTGTGCAGGGAGATCTGGAGTATGGTGCAGCTTTGCCAGACTTTTTAGACAGAAGCCCTGAAAGCAGCTTGGTTGTGTTGGCCTGGTTATGCAGTTAAAATTCTGCTTTTTTGCTTCCATTTCTACGGTATCCCAGCAGTGCTCTGAACTGCAGAGATATAACGTGAGTGGTAGATGGCTCTCTGTCTCCTCTTTGTATGTAGCATAAACTGCCTGAGAGCCTGGTGCAGTGAGTTAGTGTCCCTGTGCTGGTAATGAGAGCAGGTGGGAGAGACTGCTTAGAGGGAAGACTGCATCCCAATGGGATTAAACATCTCAGAGCAGTTCTCCAGACACTCCTTGAATGATCAAACCCCATGGCTAGTGGGGTCCAGCACTATCCTCCTTGCAGCTCCCCATGCAGGGTAAAACACCAGAGGTCCTACAGCTTCTCTATCCCCTTCTTTTCTGCCTGAAGCAAGGTAATGAATGGGGCCCCACAGACCCATCTCTAATGGGGAAGCTTATAGATGGAGGAATAAAGCCCATTATGTGCAAGACAAATAAATTGCGCTGTTTAATTTGGTGTGGCCTGTTCAGCTCTTCCTGCCCCCGCAGCCTGCTGTCATCACCACCCCTTAATCTGATTTCTTGGAGTCAAGTGAAGCTGGCTGGAAATGAGTGGCACGCAGAGCCACAGCGTGTTGGTATTGTTGTGTGAGTGATCCAGGCACGTTGTGAGCAGCATGCTGTGGAACTACATCCCTCTTGTCCTATTGCTAGTTATGTGGGAGAAGAGGCTGACCCCCACTTAACCACAACCTCCTTTCAGGCAGGTGTAGGGAGCAATAAGTTCTCCCCTGAGCCTCCTCTTCTCCAGAGTTCCCTCAGCTGCTCCTCATAAGGCTAGTGCTCCAGACCTCTCACCATCTATCAGAATACTGTGTAAAGACTTAATATGCAGGAGTCTGAAAAACTGAAGCCTTAGGCCCCATTGTCAGCTGAAATCCAGTCCTCTTCTATTCGGGTAGCCAGGCAGAGCTCTGTAGATAGGGAATATCTCCTCAGCACTGGCTATGATGAGCACATTTGAAATAATCTGAATTTATAGGCTCCAGTTGAAGCACTCATTGAAGAAGAGTGAAAAGAGGCAGATATGATCAGGAAAGAGAAGTAGCTATTTTAGAGTACGACTTACTGAATTCCAAAGTAGTCATCTAGAACCAGGTTGGAGGAACTGTTCCTAAAAAGTGCCTATTTCTGGGAAGATGCTCTGGTGATAAATCCTGATACAGAATAGTTGACCACGTAAGTGTCTCAGGTTTGTTGTGGCGAGTCCCATCTCAGACTTCTGTCCCACCTACCTCAGGCCAAGTTCAAGGATGGTGCAAACAGAGCTGCATTCCATCAGGTTAACGAAAACATGAGTGTTGCACCCTGTGTTCCAGTGCTGGCCTCTTATTTAAGGCCACTTTGTTCTCTAGTAACTGTGGTGAACTGGCAGAGGGTCTGAGTTCAATATTAAGGGACATGAGCCCCCAGAGCTCCTATGCTGACTTCAGCACAGCCACTGTGTATGAACACATGCCAGATGTCGCTGGACACAGACATTCCTCCGTGGGAATACTGCATGGCCTTAGAGACAAATGCACTGCCCCGCAGCGTATTTGAATACTGAGGATTTATTTAACATTCTTTTCTATCACTTTCTGGAAGAAAAACCATCCTGCATGAGAGTTGCTCTCATTCAGCATGACAACTTCTGCAGTGAGCTGTTACTGTCTAACTGGTGGAGACACCCTGAGAATGGGTGTATGCATTCCTGGCAGAAGGTCCACCAGTGAAATGAATTTTATTTGCTGAGCTTTTTCATATAAATTAACAGCAGGACAAACACTCAGAAGATAAAGAAATCAGACTCATGCTGATGGTTCCCTAGCTAAAGATTGCTAATCCCACAAGGCCATTGTTTGAGGATGAGAATTCTCTGCAAATCTAGGCCAACTTTGCTTTCCATGAACAAACAGCATGTCTGTGCTCCAGTCCTTTCTCACTTCAAAGATTTACACAAAAGGAGTAATTTTGCCTTTCTTCTGCCCATGTGAACCAGAGCAAAATGCCTCCTTCCCTGTCAAAAGCATAGCAACCTTTATCTGAAACCCTGCTACCTCTGCTTTCCTTCAACCTCTTTGCTGCCTGGGTCTCCACACGTTACTTAGGTTCCTCCCTTTGCTGTGCAGTTCATGTTGTTAGGTATAATTTCTCTGTCCTCCTCTGATCTCAGAACACTTCTGTAAAATCAATCGAACAACCCCTCCTTCCTTCATCGCAAAGAGGAGACAGGGAATGAGTTTCACCCACAACCAAGTGACCAGTGCATCTTGCAACCCAAGAAGCTAATTCAGAGATGAGAACAAACAACACTCCCATCTCACTGTCAGTTGTCCCACTTTCCCCTGCAAGGTGCTTGCACACACTCCCCTCTTGCTTTCTGTATGGCTTTAAAACCATATAAATAGATATTAGCAAAGAGTCTCATAAAATAATACTGCACAAGGATAGACGTGGTGCAGTTCACAGCTGCCCGAGCAATCCTGCTGCTTCCTAGATCCCTGTGTTGTTCTCAGTGGAAAGCTCCAGAGAAGCACAAGGTGACAACAAAGACTACAGTTAGTTATGCAGGTGTCCAAGGGCAGCAGCCATTCTGCCCGAACTGATGCTAAGGATGTCCTTATAAAATACTCCTCCTTTGATAGTGCTGTGAAATTTTTGGTCTTTGATTACAGAAGAGAGTGAAGACACCGGACATCAGTGCTCAGCAAGCTCCAAGGAAATGTGTGACAAAAGATAAAGCTTCAACAGTGCTGAAGAGATTGAAGGAAGGGAGGAGAATGTCACTGTGAAGCTTGTGAAACTTCCTACACACATTAAGGTTCTTCCAAGAAACCTTGACATAAAAGGTGTGTTTTGGTTTAAAAGTACTTTTAGTGTAATCTAAATGGTGGGCATGTTGCCCATCAACAGTGCTGCAGGCAAGTGAAGGGTAAAAGCAATTTGATAGTCACATAAAAGGTGAAAATTGTTCCTCTGTAGGTTCTCCTCTTCACAAACTACCATATACTGTTCTTGCCTGAAGCCTCATGTCTTCAGTTGTTACCCGGTGTGGTTGATTTGTACATTTACTTAGTTTTGAGGAAAAAACCCATGATTACTAAATCCTGATACAGCCTTTTCTGCAATGAACATCTGGCACATCCAGTTAGTTGAATTACTATTTCCCGAGTTGGGACTCCTGGCACCAAGCAAAGCTTTTCTTGCTGCAGTTCTTGAGAGATGCAATGCAAGAAGTGTACTTATGGACACAGGCAGCCCCTTACAGGTGATGCAGTAGGTTTCATGAGCACCCAGTTCCTTAAAAATTATCACGTTTCTAACTCTTTAAAGAAACAGCATTACTTATCTCTTTTTTTCCACTTCATGTGGGCAGGGGAAAGGGAATGTTTTGTTTATGGTCTGAGTTGGGTAGTTTTGTAAGCCACTGAGCACCCCTGGACTACCAAAATATATCCCTACCCATTGGTTGGTCTCTTCACAATCTTTTCTTCAGACTTTGAATAAGTTCCAGAACTCAAACTGCTGGGTGAAAGACATGAGGCTTTTCTAGCTGGCCAGGATCAGTTTCTTCTCCAGTTGCCTTCTACTCAGATCAGATTCGGGGGTGGACATGGGAACTTATTACATGCTTGGAAGCTTTTTCAGTGTCTTTTTAGCATCTGACATCATCAGGGAAGGAAAAGCAGTAGAAAAAACAGTGTAAGATAATGCCCATTCCTAACTCATGAGGCATCCGGCCTTCTAATCCGTTAAAAAATGTGACCATGTGACAATCCAATCACTACTATCAAAAATAAGAGTATAAATCCAAACTTGGTGTGCTATTCACACTTTCTTTTTTCAACCACTAAATGCTGACTTTTCCCCTGTGGTTTTCTCTTACAGATTATGATTCCGGAACAGGAGAGGTCACTCATTTTCTAAATGTTGTATGGATCCATACTTCTAAGATGTCTCTTGGCTGAGATCCCACTTGAATGACTTGTCTCCATTTTGCTGCCAGCTCTCATAGAATAATACAGATGGCAATATTTATGCTTGCTGAATGGTCTTTGAAATGAATATGAGAATGGCTCTGGAGCACTGGCTTTCACACCTTGCAGCTGTACGCCTGCAATCTGCACTTAACTTGATTTTATACATAGAAATGTTCAGCTCTTGATTTGTCCTTATGGCTTGAACTGTAATGTAGTAACCTGCTCCTGTGGGACACAGCAGACCAGTTCTGGAGTCATGGGGCTCTGTGCAAGTATGGGGATATAACAGAACAAAGAGGCTCTTCTCCTGAGAATCCTTCGTTGTAATTGGAATTAAATGAATGGCAATCACTGTGCAGGAAAAAAGCTGCACTCAGGGGAAGAAATTCAAAAGTAAGTCTTCATTTTTTATGGGTATGATGGAATGAATGAGAGTGATGTCAGATGTAATATAATACTGGAGCGGAAAGGCTAACAGAGAAAGATGCAGTAATGCTGCACTGGCTAGTTCTAGACATGAGCTACACATTAAAAGTAAGTCAAAACCCCCAACTTAATTTTGTACATATGCCATCCCACCTCCAGCCTCTCACAGGGTGTTTTAAAGTTGCAAGGGCAGATTTGTCTTCTCAGAAAATATCTCCCTTGGAGGCAAAATGCTGTGTACAGAAGAACATCAACAGCTTTCTAGCATCACCTATCACTGACAGTTGCTGCAAAATTACCAGATGAAAAGAAATTTCCCCAAACTGGTATAATTTTCATTAAAATCTTTCTACTGTGGTTCAGACTAGTCTATAAGTAAGTCCTACACATGTGCAAAAGCCAGACTGGTCACTAGAGATTACTCATTGCACCACATCATAGTTGAACCCAGAAGGCAAACAATGATGCTGCTATAAGAGGATATATTTGGTCCCTGACATAATGCACAGACTAGGCACAGTCCAGGGGAAACAGCTGGCTTGTTGGTGAAGAAGTGAGTACCCTCCCTTCAGTTGGCTGTCCCACCAGATAGAGGTCTTTGTTCCATGGTCCTGCCCAGCTCGAACTTTCCAAAACTCAAACCCACAAATCCATGAAAGACGTAAAACTTCACTCACACTAGTGTTGATACTATTACTGTGGCTACTGCCAATTTACACGTGTGTCAGAGGAGTTTTCAGGGATGAGAAGATCACAAGGAACTTCCATAAGGTGCCTACATGCCCACAGGTGTGACAAATGGTCAGCCCTGCTTCATGGCTTCTAGGAAACAGTTCATCCGTACCTATATAGATACCTGGAAAGGGCTCTGGGCACCTGATCTAGCTGTAGGTGTTCATTGCAGGGGAGTTGGACTAGATGACCTTTGAAGGTCCCTTCCAACTCAAACAATTCTATGATTCTATATCCCAATGGAAGAGTTTGCTGTCGTGCACTTACCTGACACAAAAGTGCAAAACAACCGGGCCTGACTTTTTTGGGAAGTCATGTTCCAGCACCCTGCGGTCCAGCTGAAGCCAGTTCAGATGTCCCCTGGCAAGAGAAGAGACAGATGTGAGCCCAGCACCAGAGACACTTCTTGTTGCTCTTTGCTATGAGGTCTAAGGTGTTACAAAAGATGAACTGGAGTGCATGCTGTTTGCCCTTGGCTACTGCATGATATTTGGAAAACACACAGCAAATATTTTGAGGGATAGAGACGATAGCATCCTGGCAACATTTCAGTCTGGGAATTGAACAGCTAAAGTTCAATCTGTCAGAGTGAAAGCTGGCAGCACCAACCAGGCAGGACAGCCCAAAATGTTATGAGCTTCACCTTTTTATTACAACCCCCCAGAGCAGTTGTATCATTAAGAGTCTGTCAAGATTTTCATTAGAAATCCTTACTGTTAAGAGTTTCCACAATACCTGCAATATTTCACTCGAGGCTAAATCTGTCTGTGTACAGACCCAGGAACTTTATTTGCCACCCACATGCTTGCAGTAGCCTCTCTAGGTTTGCCCAGCCTTTGCTTTTCCTCCTTCTGAGAGCTCCTGAAAAACAGCTGCTCCACGAAACATTTCAGCTTCAATTACCACATGCTGCTCTTCTTTTGCCTAGATGGTACCTGTAGCTATTATTTTCAGCTCCAGTTTATCCATTTGTGCCTTGCAGCTGGAAGCTTTCCTGGGCAGCAGCTCTGTTCCTTGTCATGTTCCTCACGTGGTAAACTGCTGTGTGCAGGTGAGCACGATTTTGTAAATACTGTTGTTTGTATTACAGGGGCATCACACTCCCCAGCTGAGAAAAAGACCCTCTTAAATTAGGTGCTGTGGAAATACACAGGGTGAAATTCAGGACCCACTGAAACCAGAATCACTGCTGCCTTCAGAGATGCTGGGGCTGCATCCTGTGAACATTTTGCTATTGATTTCAGTCAGACCAGATTTCACGCAGAGGGAGAGGTAGTCCCTGCCTTCAGCACTCTGCTGAAGGCAGACAAGCAAGAGGAGAGAACTGAAACAATGCTGGGGAGAATCATGCAGTAAATAAAGCAGGAAATGGAATTCACATGTCCTGAGCGTCTATCCGTCAGCTCATGCTAATCCTCAAGATTAATTCTTCATTCCACCAAAATGAAAAAAAAAAAAGTAGGCTTCATTAAAAAAAAAAAAAAAGAAGTGTTGAATTAAGTTCCAGTGTTTCCACAAGTGTTAGTAATGCTCCCTGTCAGCAAACACACTCAGCTTTCCCAAGGGTCTGCTCACTGCTCCTCAGCAGTGTGTGTACTTTGGGCAACTGAGGAACACCCTTGGAAGTTAAGCAACAACAGCCCTTTTGCAATGCAACCAGACTTTTTCTAGAAAAAGAAAGGGAAAATAGGAAGCTTCAGACCACCTGAGTTCCATCTGAATTTCTGTACAACTGCTCTGGCTTACACTGATGCAGAAGGATGTGGGCAGTGCAGGGATCAGGTAGATCTTGACTGGAGACCACTGGGACATCATCTGTGCCCTGCTTGCTGCTGACCTACTGAGCCTGTTCCATGCCCACCACCCTCTGGTGAAGATCCTATTCCTAACACCCCCTGGCCCCCCTGATGCAGCTCCTTGCTGTCCTCTTGGGTCCTCCTAAGTCGACTCAGAAAGTCTGAAATTAATTGCAAAGGCTCAGGACACATGGAGACGGAAACTAGTCATGCTCACCTGCTCCGACCCAAAGTACAAACTGAATGTTTATCTATCTAGGCCATCTACCTATGTAGGCCAGGGTGAGAAATGCTGTCAGAGCAAGGAGAGAACACTCTTAGCCTGATATCCTGTCCTGAACCTGTCCATCTGTATTTGTGTCACCAAAGCAGCAGCCACCCGTGGCTGATGGTGTTGCACACAGGTTCCTATGGAGACAAATTTGTTGACAATGGACATACTGTCTTCATCTGTGTTCATTCAACAGAAGTGTCTGGGTTTGCCTAACACCTGCAACAAGGTATTGAGAAGCCATGGTGCACAGAATAAATTCCCTCCCAAATATTTCATATTTGGAATAGAACTTGTTCTTTTCAATCTCTCTGCATTGTAACTGAAGAATACAGTTGATACAGTCAATCCAAAAAGAATATCTGGTATATGTGGGCATACCAGGTTACACGTGCATGTTCACTGAGTTTTTGGCTTGAAAAGTTTCATTACTCTCTGCTGCACGGAGCATAAATCCAAAGCTCCTTCAGAGGCAGAAGGTCACTTAAATCACTGCCAGGAGCTAATTGCTCACTGTACTCAATTACCACTTACAAGCTTTCATCACCGAGGGCTTCTGTACTGCATATTGTCATCTAACTCCTTGTTTTCTAGCATTCATGTGTGCCACATACAAAACGGCAGCAGTGAATAATCACTGGCATCTGCCTGTGAATGTGGTCGATCGGGGAGCCAAACTCCTATGCTGCAACACCGCAAAACACTTTGCTCTGGAAGCTGTCTTGCTGTCTTCAGCAGGACTATTCATGGAGCACAATCCCAAGTAAGACAAGGAAAAGTATGGCATATAACTCTAGGTATGTAGTAATCCCAGTAGTTCTCATGGACCAATTTAGGCAGCTTGCATTTGGATCCCATTCATACATGCCTGTGTCCAGTTGAATTGCCCTTACAGTTCAATTTACAGCCACAAAATAGCTTTTGTTTCATTATCTCCATCGATTTGTTCATTTAGGTATTTATGTCAATGTATTCACAAACAATGGTGCAAACAGTTTTGCGTGACCTATGAGGAGGCTGAATATTGGAAGCCAGATCATTTTTTCTCTGTAGTTTGTACTCATCTTGGCAGTTAAACTGATGTGTCAATTACAAAAACATAATTGTTTTTTAGAAACAGAAACTGGGTCCATTTAGGTTATAGACTAAGTATGGATTTTTGTGCCCAAGGTTTGTGCTGTTGATTGCAAGCAGTGGTTTCTGTTTTCTTTTGTCAGAGCTTTCAGAAAGGAGCAGTACATCAATGAATATTTTGCCTCCAGGCGGACCTGTTTATACAGTTCTACTGGTTCACGTCCAGTTTCCTGCAAAGAGAATCCATATACATTTGTGTTGCAAAGATACTAGGAATAAATAAACCAACTCACACCCCTTCAGTGTCAAACTCATGCTGAATGGAATGGATATTGAAAATGACCAAATCAAGCAATAGAAACCATTTATGCAATTTTCCATTTCCACCAGTCACTACAGGAACAGAACCCAACAAATATAAGCTCACAGGTTTTCTCGTTTAAGGTCTTAATCTTTCTACAGAAATATTTTTCTGCAGGAGTGGAAGAGCTCAGGGAGCTGTGTGAGATTAGCTGTACAGATCAGGCAAAACAACGGTCCCAGTGACAATGGAAATGGTCCCATGCCAGAGCAGGACATTATTCCAAGAGCTCTGCCACCCACTGGGCAGGATGCTCAGCCAGGACTTGGGACACCTGCTCCCTAGTTCTTGTTTTGCTGTATTGCTGGAGGGTTGAAATTTTTTCCCCCAAATCCTGGAGATGCAGTGCCCCGCTGTCCATCTTATCACAATCTTCTCTTGCTATCACCCAGGACATAAGATCCTCAGTGGAGTAAGAGCACTCTCTGTTGTTACCTTATCATATTACTGCAGTCTCTAGCACAAGTGTAATGCAAACATTTAGGGCCTCAGCCCTGTTCTGTTCTGGCAAAGGAAAGACAGACATCAGTAAAATGATTTTCAGCAGCTTTTGCCAAATGCATAGAGAGGGGGAGCAGTCCAATGCAGAAGTAGCTAGTTCTCCATGGTGCTGGTGACATGTCTAAGGATGAACAAAGGACATGGCAAACTTGTCCCTAGCCCAGAAGGGCCTTCTGTGGTGAACAGAAGGGGAACCTGCTCTGACTCGCTCTGTCTTGCTCTCATGGAGTACTGGAGGAGCTGGTGCCAAGGGAAAGGGCAGCTAGCGGGGATTTGTACTCAGCTGAATTAGAAAAAGGCTTGTTCCCCACTGCTTTTCATTCTTAACAAACACCATATAGATCTTCTGGCTTCACGAGAAGCTTGGCCTCACATGCTATTCAAGGACACCCTTTTTGACCTATGCTCTCCCTCGGTTAATGGCTCATACCGTATAAAGCGTTCCTATGATCATTAAAATAGGAGGCGTTATTTTCTCCTCCGTAATAGTCTGACAATCTAATTTTAGTCACACTGAACACAGTAATGACCCTATATTATCACAAGAACCTATTAAGTCGCCAACGCAAAGGTTGTTCCTATTGATTTTCTTCTCAGGTTGTCATGATAGAGCACAACTAATGAATGGAAATCCCCAGTCCAAATCATTTCTAAATAAATTACTCTTATAGAGCTTTTACTCTTAAATAGAAGAATTGATTTCATACTTTTGTAGCTTTTCTTCTTCCTAAACTTGCAATTTAGCCAACCTCGAACTGCATTTATGAACCAGGCCTGTCTTGTTTCAGCTGGTTATGGGCCACTTTCAAGGAAGAAATGGGAAAACTCATTGGAATAGGATGAGCAAACAGAATAAAACCCCCGAGGGCATGCATCACAAAGCTTTCTCTTTGTGCTTCTGGTCTACATCAGGTATAAGACTGTATTAGGCACTCTGAAAACAAACAGTAAGAGATTGTTTTCCCCAATTTTGAAAATAGGAATTCCTTTAACTTCCACTTCATGTTACAGGTAAATATCTGTGGTACATACAAACAGGTGTTCTTTCTGAAGTTGATGTAGGACATTCGTTTCTAAGACCAAGTCCAACATCCTAAGTACATTTTTTTACCATGTTCAAATAAAACAATTACTATTTCTTCAAAGCTTTTTACAATAGAGGAGGAAATATGATTTGTTTGAAGTTCCTCCTGCTCCTCCTTTGAGGACAAATCTCATTGATTGGTGTTGGGTTGGAGATCTGCTACAGGCTGAGCTGCTCATGTCAATGAGATGGCACAGACTCTGGGCTCTTCTGTGATCTGGGTCCTGCTTCTGCATGTATCTGGCACTGAGCATCCTTCCACACAACATCTGTGTCCCGAGGTGGCCTCAGGCTGCCCAAGGCAGGTGCTTGCCAAAGGGATTGTCTCTAGAGGGGTGATTGCTGCTGAACTCACTGTGGGTATGTCTGTGCAATTATCCAGCAGCTGGATAATTACTCAATCCAAAATAATTATTCCAGCAGATAATTCTAATTTCTCCGCCACTTCAGCGGGAGAGAGGAGATGGCTAATGAGAGCACTACTGCTGACTCAGCTGTCCCAGGAACCCAACACATGCCCTTGACATTCTTGCTTTTTGAGACTATGCAAGCATGTGGGTCTTCCTATTGATTTGCCATACAGAAAATGGTTTTGCAGACTAAGGTGGAGGAGAGTGGACAGGATTAGAGGGAACAGCTGTCATAATGAGAAATGACTAACTCAGAGAATAGGCAGCTGGAAAAAAGGAACAGCAACTGTGCATGGCACTGAGAGATTACAGTCTAGGACTTGTCATAGCATTTGCCAGACCTTAAATGTTTATTCAGTGCTAATTTTAGACATACTTTTTAAACAAAGGGTAGAAATGTCTTGTCTTAAGACATAAGTTCAAGTTTTGTTGTAAACAGCTCTGGGAGCCAGGGTTCTAGGTGAATAATCAGCATTGCCTGAAGTGACTGCTGTGACAGAATCCAACTCTGTGGCTTAGCTCAGTCATAAGGCTGTTGGTCAATTTCTGTACTTCTAAAAATACTTCTAGTCCACATTAGATTTGTCAATCCCTTCCTTTCCCAAGCTTTCTTCTTTTCCTCTTCAGAAACTTTAATCTGGGATCTAAAAGATGGGATTAGGAATGTTTTGTTACTGCCACTACACTGATTTTAGACCCGTGCCTCCCTAGGCCTTGATCTAGTACCTTGGGGTACACTGGTCATTTGGTTGAGGAGGATACAACACTGAGATTTGCTCTGATCTAAGAGTTGCCCCTTAGGTCTTTGATTCCTTGCACTTACGTTTCATCTGTGAATGCAATTCCAAAGTATTCTTTCTCCTTCAGGTTGAAATGAGATGCCACCAAGTCAAGCAACTCCTTTGCCAAAAGCTTTGGCTGAAAAACAAAAATGAAAGAAAGTGATTAGTGAAGAGAACTTTGATGTAAGGTACTATATTTATGGACAGATATACTATCCTTGAAGGTACTCCACTGCTCTTGGTTTTATGTTCTCTCTGGTGTTCAAGCTAAACCTTCAAGCAACATTAACTCCTCAAAACAAGCTACAGTCTATAGGAAAATAGAAAACAGGTGGTTCTGACCTTGCCAGTGCTAAATGTCTCTGTAGATAGATGACCTGCTCCTACCAGTATTCAGATTTATCACAACTTGCTTGTGCATGCCTCTGGGATAATTTCAATAGTTAAAGTTTTTTATCAAGTGCCATTGCAAACATGTTTCAGACACCCACTCTCACATGCACAGCATAGATACATGCTCGTAACACTAACCAAATACATAGTGCCAAAAGATAGGATGTGACAGGGAGAAGTAGATGACAGAACAAAATAGTTTCCCATTCGTGATCCATACAAGATGCTGTCTGTGATCCTACAGATGTGTAGAAACCCTGGGTCCCAGAGCTGTAAGGTCACAGAAGCACTAGCACAGCTGGAATCAGAGATCCCTGGTGACCACTCACAGGGGTTTGGTCTACAAATCCTTGTAGGGCTCTCAACCTCTTTCTAAAAATGTAAACTCAGCACTGTTCTGGTACGTGACACAGTAGTAACTGTGCCTAAAAGCAGCATGGGCTTAAAGCAGCCTTCAAATAATATCTAAGAGGCAAACACGAACAGCCCTAGTAAGATTCAATAAGCTTCATTGTAAAACCAAATGAGATTTCCTAGGTAGGACTTTGGAGTTTCTGCTATGTCCACATTACATGCTGCATTGCTTTTCCCAGCCTCTCATAACTCCCAAAAGGAGCAGTCCAGGCATGGAGCTGTGGCTGTGTCCCTTGTCTCCTTGTGCCTCTGCTCTCACAAGTCTTTGATAAATGGGCAATTGTCATGCCAAGCAGGGCACTGAGCCACCAGCCAGCCCACCTGAGATGGCAGAGGTGAGGAAGGGTGAGGAAGAACATGCCTAAAACACAGAAGCATTTTCCCAAGCCTGGAATAAGTGCTTGGAGAGAGATGAATTGAGCTTTCATATTTCACAAGAGTGCAGAAAAGAGCAATAAATGGCTGATGTGAAACAAGCTGCTCATGGTTATGGAAAAGCAATGGGTCCCTTGGGTTCATCCAGCCAGCACTGTCACAGGGTATGCTGAACAAACAGCAGAATCCTCTCCTGATGTCCAACCACATCATGGAGCAGCAGATATGAGGCTGCTCAGGTTCTCTTCCCTTCCTCACCGCTGCATCCAGCCCCCAGACATTGAGTTGGGAGCAGGAGCTGGAAGCCCCAGCCTTCAGCCACCCTCCTTAGATGAGCTAGAGAAATGCCATGAACTGCCCCTTCACCTCTGCTGAGTGAGAGCTGGCTGCTGAAAAAGCCATGGAGAGGTATTCAGCAAGGCATGAGTTCCCTGCCCTGCTGCTCTTCAAATAATAAAATCATAGAATCACTGAAGTTGGAAAAGACCACTAAGATCATCCAGGCCAACCACCACCGTGCCCACCAAACCATGTCCCTCTTTTCCCAGCACAGCCCTGCTCCCATGCGTGGCAGGGACGCAATCTCCACTGCCCTTGCTGTGAAGATGCTTCCCAAGCCTGCAGTGCCAGATAAAGGAGGATAAAGCCTTGCTAGATAAGGCAGAAGAACAATAGATGCAGAGCCAGCACTGGAATGGTGCCAGGTTAGTTAGTGGGCCGGCATTCCTGAAGAGGCTTACAGCAGGGAAGTTAAGCCCTGATAGTCCCC
This sequence comes from Cyrtonyx montezumae, assembly GCF_038088225.1. Taxonomy (NCBI): domain Eukaryota; kingdom Metazoa; phylum Chordata; class Aves; order Galliformes; family Odontophoridae; genus Cyrtonyx; species Cyrtonyx montezumae. The sequence goes on along the minus strand of NW_027072034.1, from coordinate 154,727,122 downwards.
TCCAAGATTACTTTCCACTCTCTTCTTAAGCTCTGCAAGGTTACTGTCCTTTCCAGCGGGATGAGTTCTGTGTCTCTTCAACACACCCTGAGTCTTTGGAGGGAGGGTGGAGGTAGGTGTCTTCTCTAGGTAGCAAAGTCACCTCAAGACAATCCCTCACAGCAAGGACAAGGGCAGGAAAACCCAGGCAGACACAAGGTGAGCTGCAGACAGCCACCGTCTCAAAGTTAGTGGTTAATCTGCTTGCTGTTCACGATGGGATCGGCTGAGTGATAACCTCCTTTCATGTCAGCTGCACAGACAAAGAGCTCATTAGTGATGCCTGTGGCAAGTTGTTTTAATTCATTATTAATTTCTGGACTTCATTTTCCAGTGGGATATTCATTTTGCATTAATAAAACTGCTGTCATGGACATATTGAGGAAGACGGGGTCTGATCTCAGAGAGCAGGGAAATCAATTGGAAGTGGGCACAGGGCCTTCTGCTTTCTGTACATTGGGAAGGTCTGCAGGCCAGCTTGTGAATTTCACATGCATAAGTCAGGAATGGTGAGTGGCTTTCAAACCAGAAGTTGAACTCTGGGCTGTGGACCATAACAAAGTGTCCTACCAGGGCAACGCTGCTCACTGTGTCCTTCCTTACCCAGGCTTTCCTGGCAGTCTCCATATAACCTGCTTCAGAAAGAGAAGTCTGGGGAGCATGTTGGAATTGTATCAGCTGTCCTGAACTTGGAGACTGTATACCAGCAGAAATCTTACAGCTGAAGCTGTGAGTAATGTGGGGGTAGGTTGTCAAAGCAAAGTTTTTTGGCCAAGGGATTTCCCTGCTGCACTCTCCCACTTTTAGAGCCCTCTCTGAAGAAATGCATATGAACAACAGTATACTGAAAGGGTGTTCTTTCACAGAAAAATCATCAGGGTCCCAGTCGTGATCCAGCATATGGAGGGTATTCCTGACAAACTACAGTGCATGACTCCTGTATGGAGACCAACTTGACTCGGGGGCAGCAATTCAGCCAGTTTTCTCACTTTCCTCTTTGAAAGTTAAGAGAGAAAAGAAATTCTTATTAAGGGCTGTCTCTTTATTAGTACAATGTCCCAATGCAATGCCTCAGAGGTCAATCTGAAGTGCTGTGCAATGCTCTGCATTTAAGCCCACGGCAGCAAGGAGCTCTTCCATGCATGTCCGGGGCTCTGAAACCACTGCTCCCACATTCTCACAGCAGCAAAATCATTCCTTCCCTCCTCTCCAGGATAACTTACATTTTGGCAAATAATGTAAGAGAGTGCTTTATTGTGTGGTGAGGTGAAAAGAACTGAGCCTCAGTAGCAACTTTGTATGTTGAACCTAGACCAAGAACTGCTCTGCTCTGTAAAAGCACTGCAGACAGTGAGAGGAGCTGTATAAAGAATCACAGCTCATGGAATCACAGCTCATGGTGCCAGGGCTGCCTCCCTGCATTTCCCTGATGCTTAAGAAAAAGCTTCCTATGCCTCAGGGTTGCAGGCACAGCATGTACTAGAAAGAACTGTACTGAGATAACTCTGGTGTGTGTGATGTGCAAGACCTGTCTTGATCTCCTTGGATGTGTTTTAAGGAACAATGACAAATTAACCATGAGGGATGGATTGCTCTTCTATTCACTGCCCTTACCTGGGAGCAATAACACACATGGCTATCTCTTCCCAATTAGACATGAAGGCAACTTCCCAGGATAATGGCATAGCACTAAGAGCAGGACTAAGAGGAAGCACATCCCCAAGGAAGTAGAAATGGAAGCTATGTGAGGTCATTTTTATTCGATGCCAGAAAGAAAAGAGTATCACAGCTCTTTCCTGCAGTTATTAGAGGAGTTCTCATCAATGTGAGTCCTCTAAACATGGGCTGCTGGACCTTTGGGGCAGTGGGCTGGGGTCAGACGACTGGAGACTAGTGCTGGAATGAGAAAAAGGTGTGAGGTCCTGCTACATGAGGTGACGTGCTGGGCTAGGACCAATGAACCCTAATACTAACTGGTGTCACATAAGTTCACTGCTAATAATGCTGTGTTATGGGCTTGTGTTAGCCATAGGATGGAAGAAGGAGGAAGAGGGCTTCTGGGGACAGGAATTCCTTTGTATCCCAGGCAAAGCTTCTGCAGATGGCTCATCTCATCCTAAAAAAGGGCTAAAAGTCAAGGAGAACTTGATGGATTTCTCTGAAGCTTCAGTGGCTTGTTCTGCTAGCCATTGTGGGAAATACAGCAAGAACACAAACGTTCCAGTATGAAAGATTCAGTACAGTTAAAAAACACTGTTAAAATTTCACTGAGCAGCCTGAAGAGCTCCAAAGCCATGTGATTCCCCAGTGGAGAGGTGAGCAGCCCATTTCTGGCAGAGAATCATGTTTCTCCCTGACAGCTTCCCATTACGTTTAGAAACGAGTGAGTTATAGAGAGAGATTATCTATCCACAGTCCAGCAGTGCCATGAATAAAAAACAGATGACAGGGTACTAGCAGCTGCTGGTATGTCCCTGGAAACGTGGGCACACACAAAGTATATTTTATTGTTTTATTAACTGTCAAGGAAGCCTATCTGTTCCCCTCCCCCGCTTCATCACTTTTCCCTAATTCTCCGTGGTAGAGGGTTTCTGGGAAATACAGTTTCAACATATGGGCAGACACGCACTGCCTGCATCCATCCGGCACAGAGACACACTGAGCTGTGGGAACCAGGTAACTAGATCATGCTTAGTGATGCCTCGTTTCATTAGATTAAAAAAAATCTGCTGCTGTCCACTGTCTCCTTTGCAGTGCGATACGTAACGGGACACAGATGCTGCGATGCTAAAGGATATTTGTAGTACCAAAAAGGCTCATGTTCAGCCCTGGGAGGAGAACTTCCCATGATGCAATAAACATCTCAGCCCCTCATGGCATTAACAGTGGCATCCTCAAAATCCATGGAGTTGAGGAAGGCATGCATATGCCAGCATTGTCTGAAATGCTGGACTTGGTTTTTGGCAGCGTGGAGACAGCTGCTGGAACAAACCTGACATTCTCAGTGATTTTCAATTGGGCTGGGAGGGATATTTTGTGCTAATAACCCCACCGTGGTCATGCAAGGCTCTGTGGCTGTCTTGAATCAGTGGCATTAAGCTGTGAGCATAGCCCAGCAGCACTTCAACTCAAAGCTCACTCCAGAGGCAAACACAAGAGAGATCCCACTGTTTGAGGGATAAAGGGAGCTGACCCCCAGGAACATATTGCGGCTGTGCCATGTTGCTCCTAGCCCAGTCAGTGAACCCTGGCATACATTATTGATTAGCACAGACATAGCAGATGCTATCTTGCAACAGGTTTGGTTTCTGCAGGACAGGGTCTGTTCAAAACAGCCTTTTTGGGTGCTGACTCAGTCCTGTATTGCTAACATTCAAAGGCTGGGCACTTGAAAGAAAGCCATTTGGTGGCTTGGGCTCAGGGTATAGTGCAGCCAGTCCATCACCTGGAAAAGTGAGGTGGAAAACGGAGAGATTTGCATGAATGGTTGGACTAGATGATCTCAGTGATCCTTTCCAACCTCAATGATCCTATGGTACTATGGTTCTATGATTCTAAGGCTTGCATACAGCAGGGTGCCATGTTCCATCGCCAGTTGTCTTGAGCCTTGGGCAGTGCAATCAGAAGGAAACAAAAGTGCAAAACGGTGACTCACATGCAGTTCTTCCAGTCTGCCAACCCTAATAATTAGCTAACGAAGCAAAGTCCAGGTGCCTCCTCTGGATTAGATCATCTACTAAAAACAGCCACAAAGCAATGCTCCGACACTGAGGAAATAAGGGCAGTAAAGATGCCTGTATAGACCCTTTGTGTTCCTGCTCTGTCTCTTGAGGCATTGGTTATTCAGTGTCCAGCAGCCTTATCTGCTGACAGCCAGCGGTGCATTTATACACTCTGCACGAGGCAGAGCATCACCCTGTGATGGTTACAGACCATAACTCCCTCCCCTCCTACTTCTGTGTGCATGAAACACTGAAATATCACATCCAGGGGCCATTGAGCTGTCACTCACTCAATATGTCTCTTCTTGTCAAATTGGCTCTGCCAGCAGCTCCATCACCCAGTTCTTTAACCTATTTTATGCACTTTGAAGACAAGAAAAATCCAAAGTTGTTCCATCATAATGTTGTGTAAATAAATAGTGGTCCTTTCAGCTATTTTAGCATCTGAATATAGAGTAATAAAATTGTACAGATCACTCAGGCTCAACGCTTGAGAACTTCGAAGTCTTCAGCTTTGAAATGCCCCTTTATGGAATAGATCTGCCTCTCCTTAGTGCTGTGTCGCTGTATGTAGTGCACATAATTAAAACAGAATCATAGAATCCCACTAGATCATGTTGCCCAGGGCCCCATCTAGCCTGGCCTCGAAAGCCTCCAGGGATGGGGTTGCCTCCAGGGATGGGGATTCTCTGGTTTCTCTTCAGATCATATCAAACAGACTGAAATACAGTTATGTGAAAAATGATTCATTGAAATGTAAGATGCCTGTGGAAGGAAGGCCTTATCTTTTATCACAACACAGCTGCACCCCATCAGCGTCAGGGAGTAGAGATGGCAGCATTGCTTGTGCTGGCACGTGCAGCACCTCATTCCCACGGCCAGCCGCTGGCTCTAAAACCTCTTTCCTTCATTTATACAGGAAAATGAGACAACTTGCCTCCAGCAGCCTTCCTGGGAGCATGGAGAGCAGAGGCAGAGCACCACTGACATTTTTTTTCTTGGAAAGTCAACATTCTCAAGTTGTGGGAATTTAGATTTATTAGGGTCAGAGAGACAAAGACAAAAAAAAAATCCCCAAGTTTTAAAAAAGGCCCATTCGGTAAAAGGATTAGAAACACCCTACTGACAAGATGCCTTAGAAATATTCACAGATTTCTGCGTTTCTGGGTTCTGCTAATACCTGACACTCACTATCTTAAGTCAGAAGCCATTGCTGACAATCTGTAATTCCCCTACATATTAGCAATGTGAATCTGCTTAAATATTTTTAGAGTCAGGGAAAACAAAGAGCATGTGTTGGCCATGTCTGCATGGAAAAATTCACATTAAAGCCCAAATAAGAAGCAGTTAATGGGAGGAAAAAGACACTTCTGGGTCTGTATCATTCTTCCTCTCCTTCTTGCTCAGCCCAGAGGCAGCTGCATGCTCACTCCATTCAGCTGGAGTCTTCATGGATGCTCAATGACCCCGTCCTCTTTGTTGTTCTCTTGTGGTCCAGCAACAGTAACAGTATTTTCAGGTGACTGCATCTGAAAAGAGCAGCCAGCTGCCACTGGTGCTGGGATGGGAAATGTGCTCGTCCTCACAGCTCCCTGCTCGGACCACCTCTCATGCATGACAAAAGCCTCAGTGCTTCTTTTCCTCCCTTACTCCTCTGCCTGCTCCATCTCCTCCTTGTTCGAGTTGCCAGAAGCTCATTTCTGCCTGGGGTCCCCCAAGAACCTGTATCTCTGTGCTGTGGTAGTTTGTATGTGCTGACTGGATCCACACTACCCTCATGGAGCAACTTGGTCAGGTCTGGTATCTCATAATGTATCTCACATATCATAGAATCATACAATCATAGAATGGCTTAGGTTGGAAGAAACTTCAAAGCCCATTGAGTTCCAGCTCCCAGCTGCGGGGTTGCCACCCACCAGCTCAGACTGCTCAGGTCCCCATCCAACCTGGCACTGAGCACCTCCAGGACTGGGGAATACACAGCTTCCCTGGGCAGCCCATGCCAGTGTCTCACCACCTTCACAGTGAAAAGTTTTCCTGACATCTAATCTAAATCTCCCCTCCTTTAGTTTAAAACCCTTCCCCCTTGCTTTCACCTGAACAGCAGAAAATAAATTTTCCAAGGTGGATCTGACCAACAATGTAGCCACCCTTGAGTCCTTTGCAGCTGACTAGTGTCCAGGAGCAGGAACAGAATGAGAACATCTAGCCATCCTCAGAAGCAAACCCAGTCTGAATGGGCAAGCAGTTGTCTCTTCTGGGGGGAGAAGGCTGAAGAAAGTGTGGCACTCATTATGCTGACTGATGTCAAGATTGCTTTTGTAGCACTGCCAAGGTCACTGCCAGCTCAGCTAATCAGCCATGAAAACATCACTGAAGCAAGTTACAAAGTTGCCTCGAGTCAATATGTGCATACAACTTTTATTATTCTTTATTGAAACTTTCTAGGTTTGTTTTCGGATGGTTGGAGGAAACAGATCCTTCTATTATCTCTTTGGGTTTCTTCCAGAACATGACAGAACATCAAATTTGTTCTGTCCTTTCCAAGACAATTCTGAAGACAATCCTGGCTGGCTGCTTGCTCTGCTATGTGTTTAGCAAACATTGTATTTGCAGGACAGCACTCTGGACCACATGGTCAGGAGTTGCATTCTGTGGCTTTCTATGGCTTTAATGAAAATCCATCCCAACTTTGACTAAGATTTTCTTTCAACTTTCAGGGGACTTGGAGCAAATTTCTGGGGTGCGAAATCAAAAAGAGCGATACAAAAAAGGTACTCAGTTATGTGAATCCAAGCTGTCAGTTTTCATGCAAATTCAGTTCCTAGGGAACAGATAAATGATTCCCAGCTATGATGGCTATATTTGCTAGCCCTTCAGATCATTGCCAAATGCATTAATGATCTATTGAATAGCCTCACATCTCCTACAGGAAACATCTGTGGGACTTCCAGGTATAAATGGAAAGACCACAGACAATAGATTAGCAGAGCGGAAGGATGATACCCACAGGTATGAAGACCTTGTCCTTGTTGAAGACCACCAGTTTCACACAAGTGGAGGACAGAAGCCATATTTGAGCACTATTTGCTGGATAGCTTTGACCAGGATGGTGATGATGATGATGATGGTGATCCTTTGACCAGTCTGATGATCATTTCTAGTGTGGATCCATCTATGTTTTTCAAGGGTTGAACAGTTTAGCTAGATGGATGCAAGCAAAGCCCATGAGCCAGTGAGCAAGTACTGGCCTGCTTCATTTTCTGGAACAGACAAAACCATTGATTCTTCTCTCCCATGAGTAAAGTCAGAGAAAGGATGTTCTCAAGTTGGCCATCAATTACAACCAGGTGACCAAACCCAGATTTCAAATATTCCTAAGTCAGAAGCATTGGATTGTATGGCATTCAATTCTATAGTGATGTTTTGCACAGATTACAAGGCAAAGTTCTTGGGGGGGATTGGGATGGATTTTCATGGTATACCCCATCCTTTCTGTCACCTAAACACTGCCTACAACCCAGTGTCTGTGAGTGGACAAGAAGAAAACCAGCTAGCCAGCCAAATCTTCTTTCTGTCATCCTTGAAAAAGGGTGGAAGAATCTCATTTTGCATCATGAAGGCATCTAACCTGTGGAACTTGAAACAGTGATACTAGCAGAGATGCTGACTGAATTTTAGATTCCAGTGTCATTATCTGTAATCAATTTAAGCAAGCAGACTGTTTAGTGAGAGTAAGTATATCTGATGCCTTTATCACAGAACTGGTTCTGCAGAGGATTTTTCACCTTCTTTTGCACATGACAGATACAGAGGCCAGATTAGACGAAGCGCTCCAATTGGAGATTGGAGCTAAGTTAATACAAATTGAAGTAGCTCAAGATGCAAATTGCACATGCTGTGGAGCTAAGAGGGTTTAAGTACAGGGCTTTGGTTCAACTCCTTGTCTAAATGCAAACGAAAAAAAAAGACATGCATATAGCATTCTTTGCAGCACGCTGGGTTGAAAGTTATATGGCCTAGTTTAAGAAAGCATTTCTGACAAGACAAATTTATGCAGATAATCTGTATAATAAATGGCTGGCTTAAAGAGTTTTGGGTCTTCATGTGTACTTGCTTTCAAGTTTCTAGAGATCTGTATAATTTTGCAAGAGAGTAGTCAGCTGCTGCAGGAAAATCAATTGTGTTTTGAGCCATCTGACTGTATCACATGTGGCAAATCAAACTTCAAGCATGAAGTGAGCTTCAGAGCCAACTTTCAGTGGCAGGAATCCATTTCACACTCAGTCGACAACAGGGTTTGATAAGGGCTCGGTCAGTGTGAGCAACCAGCTGCCTTCTATATTTATTATGATTTGGTAGCATCTGTTGAAGTTTTATATCACTGAAAGGTTGTTGGTATTCTTTTAAAGCATTAAAGCTACCTTGACAAGGTCAACAACAATTTTCATAGAGGTCAGCATTTTTTATTTTGAAATATTTGATCATAATTCTATCAAACATTAAAGAAAGAGTTTGGTTGGGGCACATAATGAAATTGGACAGCTCACACAATCCATTTATCTTTTCAACTGTAAACCTCTGAAGCACTCTGGTTCATGCAGTTCCAAATCAAGTGTAGAAATGTCTATCTCCCTTCATCTAGCCTACAAAAATTGGTACTTGGTTCTTGATCTCTTGTTGCTCATGTGGAAAAGGAAAAATAAATTCCTGAGACATACTAGCTGAGCTGCATTCATATAATCTATTTGTTTTTAAGAATCTCTCCTGAATAAGGTTATTTGTTTCCACCATTTCTCAAAGTCACTTCTTCATTGCTGAAAGTATTTAATAAGGTAAGTAACTTGCCCTGCTATGACAATTTATTTTTGACATTTATTATTGTAGCACATTTTCTAAGTACATTAAAATCATTTATTAAAAAAGCAGCAAAGCCTACAAGACTGCATTATGCATCACGACAAGCTAGTTCAGGTTTTAGCAAATCCAGTGACAATGAAAAATAAAATAAACAATAATGCTAGATTTGAAGCATGGAGTTTGATCTTCCCATTTTATCTTACACACCATTTGTGAGTGCAGAGACTAATTAAAGTTAAGAAGAGCTGTGTCCTGATGTGCTGAGACTTGGGGAACAGGAATGCTTTCAAAAGCCTAATGGATACACAGGTTTTTGAGCATTCTTCTTAGCTCTTCTTCTATTTAGGGACTGACTCCACTGTTGGATTACCCAAATATATAGCAATATGAGATACCCTTCTCCTAACAAGCTTGGTTGGAGTTGAACCATGTCGGTCTTCCTAGATCCTCACATCTGTTTAATCATCTGCTCTATATGCAGTTACCATATTAAGAAAATACCACAATGTTCTGAAGTTTCTGGCTTAACACTCAAATGTAAAACATGCCATGAAAATACTGCACATCAGGCAGACAGTTCTTCCCCTGGGAAGGTCAGGAGAAAGAAGCTGAACGTCACTTGCCAGATGTTGGTTGCATTGCTCAATGCCTGATGGCAAAGCTCAGATATTATGGGGAACCAAGTGACTGGGGACCACAAGAAATAGGAGAGCTAAACAGACTGCTCTAACCTCAAAGGCAAAGAAAGGAATGATGAACTGTGTAGGTCCAGCTCCCACAGCACAGTAAATCAGTGCTGCTCCACTTACATTCCCACTGATGGTAGTCTGGTCTCTAATTTCACTTGCATGAGCATGGTTCCTGAGTTCCCCAGTGTGAGGAATAGGACGTGTCCTGTAACTATTATGGGTTAGGAGGCAGGGTCTAACACGCCTGTACTGGAAGAGGGTCTCAAGGCAGTCTTTACTTCTTGAGCCAGCAGAAGGAGCTGATTTAAGTAAGGACCAGGCTTGTGATGAGGAAAACTGAGGAAGCCAATGTGCTGTCATTTAAAACTGGACAGAGTCCCCCATCCCTTCTTCTACTCATTTTAAACACTACCTACTGCCTTCCCTAATATGTCCATACATGAAGACCGTATATGTGGAGCCCACTGTGTGTATTTCTGAGATGCAGCATTTGCTGAATCCAGCATCTCTTGGGACATGGCCCAGCTGCTAACTGGGCCCTTTGGCCTGGTCCCTTCCATCATTCACACACCTGGCATTGCTTGAGCCAGCAGAAAATAGATGGGACCCTTGGTGCAGAAGATCATATTGCAATAGGGAAAGGTAGGGCACAGGGAAGCCCTGGCTCTGCTTCTAGATGTTCTGAATTTTCTGTGATGTATAAAACTAAAACAGCCCTCTAAAGTTTGAGGAAAGATGTAATTAATGCCGTTTTTATGCAGTTTTAAATGTACAATGGTGCACCTGTGTATTCTGAGAGTGTTATTAGGCTACGCTGGGAACTTACTGAACTTAACAAATTTCACTAAGGAATTTGGTACTAAATGCCATTACATTCACACGTGCAGACATGACAGAAGAGTAGGCAGAGTTTGCTGGAAATGAGACACCACAGAGAGGATTTTTCTCCTTCACTTTATGTAGATATCACACATCTATTATTAGAAACAGTGGAATTAGGCCTTACTGCACACCCTAAAGCTTCTCTTCCAGCATCCATTCCAGGCTTTGTACAACAGAATAGTTCCTTGGAGAAAATCTGCAAATCAGCCCATTGACCCAATTCAGTCCATATCTAGCTGCTATTTCTCTTAGATACCTGCTGAATTACTACAGGGAACGTTAAACTCACATGGACATACTGGTGCTCACCTCAGTGCTGCCTGTAGCCCAGGTAGCCCCAACCACTGCCCTTGAAGGCATAATCTGGTGATGGACAAACAGGGAATATATTTCTTCTCTCACACTGTTCTTTTCCTGACTACAGGCTCACTATTGTCACACAGTGACCCCCCCCATAAATAACAGAAGACAAGAGACAACACTGATAATTGGCTGCAGGTTGAAAGGAAAGCACACAATCTAGTACTTGCTCACCATAGGAATTAATGGGTGATAGAAAAGGATTATTTCCCCTGATATTTGTAAAAAGAAGTGCTGGTGATAAACCAAGCCCATTAAAAAGGAGGAGGGTGAAATGAGTGATGCTTCTAGACTAGATGAGATAGTGAGTTCCCATTGCTAAAAAAAGAACAAATGAAAACAAAAATCTGTTTTCTGCTCTGATGGAAAAAAAGAAGAAATAAGATGGAGTGATTAGGAGAGAACTCAGGCAGGACAAAAACTGTTAGTGATAAACAGCTACTGAAGAAATAATTGGAAAATGTAAACACATAGAAATGTGGATGATGACCCGTGTACTGGGACAATAGTGAAATTATAAGTTCATAAGTTCATAAGTTCATAAGGTTGGAAAGGACCTATAAGATCATCTAGTCCAACCATCCTCCTATCACTATCTCTACCCAACTACTAAATTAGCCAATAAAAGAAATGAACCGCGGAAGAAGAAGCTTGGAGATTTTGTGGAGAATTGTGGAAGGTCTTTCTGAGTGGGAGGGGTTGAAAGCAAACAAAGACAATCTGGTTTCTGTAAAGAAGTGATCCCATCACTGATAATGTCCTGTGTGAAGGGGGGATATTTGTGTAATAGCAGCTAAAGAAAGGTATCTAGGTGGGATGCTGATACCAGCTCCACCCCTTCTTGTGTTTGATGACAGGGGCGCCTTCAAGCCTAGAGGAAGGGACAATGGCCAGAAATGGATATACCCACTTCACATCCCATGAGCTTCCATTTCAGGTAGAGAAAATCCTTGTCTGCCTCATTTTCTGACCTCTGTGTAGAATGGAGATTGAGGACAGGGTTTGTAGCTGGTCCTAGTGGTCTTTTACCCACTCTTTTGGGTCTGGGGCTGGTTTCCAATGGTATTCTGTATTCTGAACTGAGATATCCTAGAATCATTGGGGGTGGAAAGGACAACTAAGATTATCTAGTCCACCTCTCAGCCCATGCCTGCCATGCCCACTACACCATGTGCCTCAGTGCCCCATCTACCCTGCTCTTGAACACCTCCAGGGACAGTGACTCCACCACCTCCCTGGACAGGTGGTGCCAGTGCCTCACCACTTCTTCGAGAAGAAATTTTTCCTAATATCCAACCCGATGTGCCTGCCCAGAGGCTTCATGTCCCCAAAATGACATTTGGGTCATGTTCTGTTCAGGAGTACTGCAGATGAGTCAACAGCAGTCTGGTGGCACAGCACAAGGAGCTGCTATAGCCATGGACTGAGTCAGCTGGAGCTGTGAGACGTGAGATATGCTACCAAAATGAGCAGTCAGCTTTCACCCAAGGATAGCACAGCTCTTTGTCTCTTAAAATATCTAAAAGCTTTCTCAGCACTGTGGGGAATGGGAAGATGACTTGGTGTGGCACTGACCCAAACCCTGCACTGCTGCCAAAGCTCTCTCCTTGAATAAGGACTCACAGTGCCTCAAGCCCTAGCACATCTCTGTGTGAGCAGACCCAGGCACTGATGTCCTCCACCACAGCTGATGCTGAGTGTACACTTCCCTCATGGACAAGATAGCATCTGCCTGTCCTTGAGGGAAGCTGAGGAAATGTCACACCTCTCTGCCAGCATCCAGAAAGCCTTTCTCTGCACCTCACCCAAACACTTCCTTGCTGTGTGGTACAAGAAACTGAGACTAGAGTGATTATCCCAATGGGAAAAAATCAGAGAGACTGTTCCCTGCTCCAAGTCTGATAAAGTGGGAGAGCCCACTCATCAGAGCTTTGACGTGCTGCTAGCAAAAGATGCTGCTGGCAGCATGACTTCCAGAAAATGGTGCTAGAGATCTTGATGTCTTCTGGGAACTGAAGGCATCTCTACTGAGAGGCCAGTGGTCACCCTGACTACTTGACAGTCTTCCTCTTTTTCTAGATGTACTGCCAAATAGCTGCAGATCCTACAAAACCTGATACCACTTCAAGGCATAAATGGCCAATGCCACATCAACATTGCTAGTGCTGAAGAGCTGCAGTTTTGGAAAAACCTGCATTTCTTATCCAAAGGTGCACTGAAATATTGTACTTAATGAGATCTGTAAGAACATGAGGAAGGTGAATGGGGACAGAGGGAGGGCTTCATCCTTCCCTTTGATAAAACTGGAGAGAGGCCCATCTTGCAGTGGGGAATTAGCTTTAGCTACTGGAGGGTTTGAGTGCTGCAGAGCTGTGGTCCTCTCTTGGTTCACTGTCCCTTCTGTGACTGTGTGGTGCTTTTTATCCCTTGCACTGAAAGGAAGTCATGGATGAAGTGGATGCCTTCCTGCAATAAGCATTCAGAACTCTATTATTTAAGTGTTGGGAATGGTGTTTCTATCTATTTTCTTTTCCAAATAACTTGAACAGCTGTAGGTTAACTGAAAGCTTTAGAAACTGGACACTGTGCCTTCAGGTGGAAGGCAATGTGTGCCATTAAATCAGATTGTGACAGAATCATCATAGAATCTTAGAATGACTTGGGTTGGAAGGCACCTCAAAGATCATCTAGTTCCAACCCTCTGGCCATGGGTAGGATTGCCAACCACTAAATCAGGCACTAGATCAGGTCCCCATCCAATCTGGCTTTGATCATCTCCAGGGTGGTACCCTCTTTTTTCACCTTGGACATCACCTCAAATTGAACCAACTACAGTAGGAAGATGTTCCTACATATCCCCCCAAAACAATGCCTAAACAGAACTTCCAGATCTGACTCTTGGTCATCTTAATGTCTCAGTGGATGGACTCAGTCTAGGCTATTAAGGACTACAGGAAAAACACAGTATTTTTAGAATGAAATTTCCCATTCCACTCACCATAGGGGTCTGGAAAGCGTTTGTCTGCCTGCCTGCTCTCTCTGAAGTCTCTAAAGAAGCATTATTTTGTCCTAGGAAGGAGATGTCAGTATCTCTTCAAAGAGAAAAGAAATAAACTAAAAAAAAAAATAGTTTACCCTGCAGTGCCTGAATCCACAAAGAGACTCAAAACCACAGCTGTAAACCACAAAGTTAGGCAGGCAGAAGTTCCAAATGCAGATCTGGTCTTAGATGGAAAGTAGTTATATGAGAGCAAGGAGATATATTATATCCGTACAGTGCAAACCACTGCTGTTCAGTAGAGATTCATCCATCAGTACCAGAAGAGAAGCTGGCCTATGGCTCTTGGCTGGTTTGCCAGAATTTTATTAAATGCACAGGAATGCCAAGTCTGTAACGTCTAAAAGTGTATTTATTTAACAATGAACTCTTTGAAAAGGGAGTCCCAAATGCGTAATTAATAATGAATCAGTGATTTGAAATCTGATCCAAAGCCTACTGAAGCTGATAGACTCTCTGACTTCAAGGAGTTTTGGATAAGGCTCTCATTAAGCAAAAGAAAAAAAAAAACCCAAAATGCTGAGCTAGCTAGTTAGTTATAAGAATATCATAGCTTGGATTCTGCACTTAACAGAGACAATAATCTGTGCCACACATAAATCCCATCTCTGCTGATGGGAGACTCACACATTCATGTGTCTGAAGCTGCACTTGAAATCTCAGAGAGAAAAGTTGCAAGAGGGTGCCCAAAGGAAAACCTCCAGTGGTTTGAAACACAGCTCATTTCCTCTTGGCACAGTGTGGGAGATGGCTGTCGCACACATCTCATTTGGAGGTAGCAGATGCTGCTCCTCCCCACACCAAGCTCCACTCCTCTACTTGCCCAGCAGCCGGGGAGAAAACCCACCCTAAATTCCTGCCAAGCTCAGCGTAGCGTGGTGCCTGCGTGGGGGCATGCTGCTCATCTGCCATCAGTGCTGCTTAATTCAGCTTGTCAGCGACGCGGGCATTCAGCTGAACCCATCCCAGCGTCGGCTCAATTTTGCAGTAGTGCTGTGACATAGAATTGTGGCAGCTTGGGGTCCCCTACTTTTCATCTGCCCTTCAATAAAAAGGGACTGGGGGAGATGCTGGCTGATGAACAGCTTCACTGTCCCATGTCATTTGTGAAAGACATAAGCACATCCGTTATATCGTTCTCTTGAGTCAAATATTTTTTAAGTACAGTAACACGGCTCATTTTTAAGCAATCAAATAATAATTAAAAATAATCAGCTCCCCTTTCTGCTGCAGAATCAGTGTATCTGACACTGAATTTGCTTTTTTAATGGCAAAACGTAACTCAATCTAAATGTAAATTCCTGGAGAATCTGCTATCTAATTCTCATTATTTCCACTTGCTTAATGCAATTAGAAACATCTGCCACTGATCAACTGTCCACACAGTGAAAATAAATAATAATTCATGCTATCTGCCTCCAAAATGCTTTTCAGAGTAAGGATTGCAAAGTGTTTTAAAACTGCTCTCTGAAGCCCAAGAGCTAGAGCTGTGCAAAATTCTTGTGACAAGCTCTGAGTCACACCCGACGCGTCTGACTGTGAGTCTCCATATCTCAGAGGCATTTGCTGACTGATTTAAGAGAATAGTGAAAATATATAAAAGTGACCACCCTGGTTTCTGGAAACATTTGGCTCACATGTGCTCATTTTCATAGTACTGTAGAATCATTAAGGTTGGAAAAGACCACTGAGATCATCTAGTCCAACCATCAGCCCATCCCTGCCGTGCCCACTAACCACGTCCCTCAGTGCCACATCTGCCCTTTTCTGACCACCCCCAGGGATGGTGAATCCACCACCCCCCTGGGCAGCCTGTGCCAATGCCTCAGCACTCTTTCTGAGAATAAATGTTTCCTCACATCCAACTTGAACCTGGCCTGGTGCAACTTAAGGCCATTCCTTCTTATCCTATCACTGTTCCCTGGGAGAATAATCCAACCCCCACCTCTCTACAACCTCCTATTAGGGAGATGTTGTGCTCTGCACATCTTTTGCACCCAAAGCCTGGCCTCAGTGTGGGGGGAAACCAGGAACATGCAGATGTTTGCACCAGCTGAGCTGTGGCTGATGAAGGGGTGACATAAGGTTGTAAATGGGATATGGGTGCAGAGGAGAAGAACACCAGAGCTAGAGGAGATGAGAGCCCCAGCTGTGGCCCCGGTTTGACTTTGCCCATGAGAAGAGTGGAGGGGAAAAGCAGAGTGTTTTCAAATATGAGTGCCTTGTGCCCATGAGGGTGTCGCCAGGTCAGGGACATGGAGCATGATGGCTTACCTTTAAAGCTCATGCAAAGTAAAAAGTACATTGAAGTACATGCAACTTCTCTGTATAAGCACTGTGGGTGCTCAAAGGACAAGAAAAACAAACAAGTAAAGAAAATAATCCAGCAGTGAGGAATGGGCTTGTTCATCCCAGTAGAGATGTGGAAGAAGAAAAGGCTGTTCAAGTGGAAGGGTACCAGCACTAGACACCTACTGCAGAGATGTCATCAAAAAGAGAACCAAACTAATAGAAGAAAGGTTCTTTCTATTCACCAAAAGAGTCCCCTTTGCACAGTTAAATCCCTCCATGCTTTTGCCTTAAAGCTGCCCAGCAGCAAGTGCCCATCTCATGCAACATTTTGGTTGCTCTGCATCTCTGATGCATGGTGCAGCCTTCCATGAATTCTCAGGTGCTCAGCCTTTTTCTCAGTCCCAGGTGCTGAGCATTGTCTGCAGTGGTGTTCCCACATTGCTGCATGGGTTGGGCAGACTCCATCCGTCACATGCTTGTCATGGTTTCAAAGTAAGGGTCGAGAATGAGGTGCAAATGGTTTGGTTGGTTTATTTTGTTCTTAAAACAGGGCAAGGCTCTTTAATTTTTTATTTCATTTTCAAGGAAATGAGTGTAACTTAGAGACCCTATAGGTTGCATTCTGGCAAGCTCTCTAAATCTGAGCCAGCACAGATGAGGTAAGAGTTATCTCCAAAAATAGGGATGAATCACTAACCCCAAATCTCTGCTATCAATTTTCCCAAAGGAAAACACCTTCCAGAGCTGTTGGATATGATGTTTCTACCTCCCAGCATTTGTTTTGACCTGCTACCAAGAAAGCTTCAGCACTGTCAGGACAGAGACTGAAGCTCCCTCCGCTGCAGGTTTAGATCTGTGCTTTTTCCTGCCCTAATATGGGCACTTTCACGGCAAAGGTAATATCAGAAGAGATATCATTCAAACATAATGGCGATGAACCAACTGCGAGTACAGATAGTGGGGAAAGGAAAAGATGCCCTATCTGTATGAACAGGCTCTCATCTGAAAGGGCTTCTCTGGGAGAGGAATGAAGGGGAAGAATAAGCACGTCTTGCTTCTCAAGATGAGGTCATGCATTTGTTGTTTTTAAAAACATGGCCCAATTACAAGCCATGGGCCATCTCCTCTGTCCTGAAGATTAGAAAAGCTGATGTGTTTTCTGATGACATCCTGTCCCGAGGCTGACATGGGCGCACATGCACATGAGTGCCACGGGCACTGCTCTGTGCCGTCCTCCTTGTGTGCGTGTTGCAATCAGCAGGCTGGCACTTCCCTGGGGGAGGAAGGGGGATTTGGGCAAATAACCCACCGAAGAGAGAGACAAATTCATTTTGACATCAGATCTCCCGGAATCCTCCTCCTAGCCAAGCGGCATGGGGCACTTCCCCCTAACGAAGATGGGAAGGAGTTGGTGGAGCACACACTGGAAATACGGTGAACACCGGCTGGAGAATGAAGGTTTGCTCTATCAGTTTAGAATAGCATTTTGGATTATTTCCTAAGAGTTTGGGTCTAAAAATAGATGGCTTTGGCATGCTCCTGGATAAAAGCCCTTGTAGGATGATGGGAGGAGGCAGGGAGCTGCAGGACGGAGATGTTTCCTTTCCCTTGCATGCTGCATGCAGGGGCAGGTAGAACTGTGTTGTTGGACCTTTCTGCCTTGCTCGGGGCTGTTTCCAGTTTCTTTTACCAAACCAAGCACACATATGCTGCCCTAAGCCAGCCCAAATGCACCCCTCAGGCAAACCAGTCCAACTTGACACCAATGCTACCTTCATCTGCCTCTTGCAGTCACCTGCACCAAGGCAAAGGGGAAAGAAACCACTTCCCAGTGAGATGGCAATGGCTTAGGATCCTTTTTACTCATTCTGTGCAACAGTCCTGAGCCCACTGCCCCACTCGTGGCCGAGGATCTCACTGGGTTGTGCAGAAGGTAGAGTCTTTTGAATGGAAGCTGAGATCCTTTGTCTCAGCTGCATTCAATGGGAGCTGAACAGGAGAGGGAAAAAGAATAGAAAAGAATTTTCTATTAACTGAGTAATGTGACTTAGAAGATCAAGCCTGGAGTCCTTCATTCACTGTCAGCCTCATGTTTGTTCAGCACAGTCCAATGGCAGCAATAATGGGAAATGCTCCATCTTGAAATACTAGAAATTGAAAATGAGCATCTTTTTACCTTAGAACAAAAGAAAATTTGCTGTTCCACCTCACTTGTCTTTATTTTTTCTGTACTACACACTTCTAGACCAATCAATATAAACAGAAACCATCAACTATGTGCAATATTATTTTCAAAAGCTGCTCATTCAAACCATGCTATACAGAAATAATATTCTATGTCTATTCCTATTGGACTGGAAGTCTCTTGGAAGGCATCTTTTGTCTTGTGTTACATTCAGCATTTTCCTGCTTGAATTCACTAACTTGTCTGCCCAGAAGGATGTGAAAGAGGGAGTGAAGCAGAAGAGGGTTTGGTCTGCCCCACCACCTTAATGCTCAGCCCAATTTAGTCCCAACTTTATGCCTGGTGGCTAAGCCCTACAGTTGCCCAAGGGGAATGGGGAGCGGTGTTGGGTGACGTGGTGCTGTCCATGGCTGGAGCAGTGTGCTGGGGGCAACAATAACATATTTCACAGCCACTGTTGTACACGTGCAGGTTATGAACAATAGCTCCATTGAAGTCGTGGTGCAGCTGAGCTGGGCAGAAACAATAGTGAATGTCTGAACTTCATCCAAGCAATTGTGAGTGAGAGCTTTTCTCTGCGATGGAGCCATTAGATGCTGGTTGTGCAATTTCTGTAGGGGTGTGTGTGCAGTGGAAGGGTACCAGGACAAGTCAAACAGCTGATGCTTTACAAAACTTTAAGAACTAACTCATCGAAACAGGAGGAGCTTGCTCCCTCCATTAGATGCTTTACTGAGTCAGTCACCAGCACTCCCAGTGAGTATGAGAGGCTCCGTAATTGCTCAGAATTAAAGCTATCTAACAAATTTTAGCAGAACAATGGAAAAAGAATCACTGAATATTTTCACCCATATTTGGTCAGCTGTAAAGAATATCCAGCTCTCAGCACATGCAGTATAAATAAACATATGTCTTCAGCTTATCTGTCTCCTGACAGCTCACGGATAGCTCTGCAGCCTGTTTTAGTTTAAATGCAATTTATTCTGGAAGACTGATAATAGGGATATTGATTATGCAGGCCCTAGGAAATCACACCTACATTTCACCACATGGAAGACTGTGATTGCCATTCCCTGTTTATTCTCCTATGAGGCTGTAAGCACTTTTCTTAAGCACTTTTCTGAGGGATTCTGTTCCCTGAGGCTCCTGACGTGGCACCTGACAGATGTGTGGGGCTTGTTTATGGGAGTCTTTCGATGTCCAAGGACATAACCTGTTTAGAAACCAGCATGCAGCTTGGAAAGTGGTGAACCTCTAGAAGACATGAACTACCTTCTGCCCTTCTTCCCTTGCCGCAAGGTGAGCCAGAATCTGACTCATTCTCCAGGGTCACTTTCCTGTTGGCAGCCATTGCCTCCTGCTTCTACTTGTCCCATCTTCTGCAGATTCTCTTCCCAGAGACCTGCAGGTGGCTAAGGAACAAATTTGGAGGAATCAAGCTATCCCTGCTGGGTTTCATTAATTCCCAATCTTGCCTTTCCTATATGCAGCTTTCTTTTTTCCAGAGCTGCTTTATTCCAATGACCTCTGCTGCCTGTACAGATTCTCTTGGAGGCTCTCCAGGCTCCTTGTCCATCTGGGCTCACTGCTGATCCATGCCCTGATGCTTTGTGCTTTTCTTGTCCTGCAGTCCCTCTCTAAATCTTGCTTCTGTTAAATCTCACCACCTAGTATGAGCTACCTTCCTGATGACTGAACTTAACATTGGTGCTCTCCTCCAGTAGGATAATCCTTTCTGTGATGTTCATAGCACCAGGGCTATTTCCATCCACAGAGTTGACATGATTACCCATGGAGAGCCTGGGAGAGTGTGGAGCTCCCAGCATCTCTCAGATCTGCTGGCCTTGGATCAGTTAATCGAGTCTCCATAGTCACACTGACCTTTCTGGAACCAAACCAAGATGGACAGCTCTTCCACACTCAGACTTCTGAGCCTTGCTCAGAATTTTCTTTTGAAGTGCTTTTATCAGCTTCTGTCACAATGCCTTTATCATAAAGCCTTTCCCCTTCAGCAGCTCCCCTTCTTTTCCACCTGAGATTTCTCTTGTCACTTAAGCCAAATTGTTCACTTCCTACTTTTGCACATCAAAATTCTTGCTCTTCTACTCCTATGCTTTTCCATTTCCATTGCCAAGCAAACCTTTCCCCCTCCAGGGTGGATGGCTTGGGCTGCTATATTCACTAGAGCCTAAGCTGAGAAATGGAAACACCCAAGCTAACAACTAGAAGGGATTAAAATCCAAGGAAATGTTCTTAACTGCCTTCTACTCACTGGCAATCTGATGCTCCTTGTTGGTTCCTCATACTGAGGAGGCACCATATGTCTCTATCAACCATCAGTGTTCCCTTGTTCCCCCCATGCAGCTGCTGTGCCCTCCAGATGGACACCAAATGTTCTGCAGACCATAGATGATGGTGGTGGATGCTTGCTGAGGGCATTTATCAAAGCTTCTGGAAAAGCTCAACACAATCACAGCTTGCAGACTAAAAGAACCAGATCTTTTAGTCCATTTTTCATGTAACTGTTAAGGTGTTGGAACAGGCTGCTCAGGGAAGTGGTGAAGTCACCATCTCTGGAGGTGTTCAAGAAAAGCATAGATGTGGAACTGGGGAACATGGGTTAGTGGGCATTGTGGGGATGGGCTGATGTCTAGGCTAGTTGGCTAGACTTAGTGGCCTTTTCCAAACTTAATGATTCTATGATTTTATTTACCTGGTCAAAGGCAATGTCTGTATATTGCACTGAAGCCATGTCTGCAGGATGTGAACTGACTATAAAGCCGATAACATTCCCAGCACCATCACAGCAACAGTAAATCTGCTTTGCTAATGCTATTTTTTGGTAAACAGCCAACTTTTCAGTTGAAAAACTCTCAACTCTTCGCTCAGCAAGAACACAGCAAATCACCAATCTTCACTCCCACCTCCCTGTTTGCAGAGCAATCTCTTTCCTCTGTCCTTCTCCATCTCATGGTTACCAAAGCCCACAGGACATCTGCCCCATTTGCTCTCACTGCAGTAGAGATGATCAAACTCCTCCAAGGGTAATTCGAGAGCCAGGGAAAGGACAGGAGGAGCCTTCAAGTTGTTCATCCATGTGGAGAGACAGACTGTGGTTGAGGCATTTGTTGGTTTGTTGATAGTTCCCAAGCTCCAGAGCTGTAGACCTGAATAATTTCTAATGCCAAAGAAGCCAGAAGTCTACTTTGCTATTTTACATACACTTCTGAGCTCAGCTGCAGTCTTACTCCTGCTGCAGTTTTTGCTTCTGAAATCAGACATATCCGAGACCTAGTGCTGCAGTTCTGGTAAAGAAAGCCTCCATTCTGGAACACACATCTAAGCACCCCTTTAGCCCCAGTCAATTTAAAATTACAGAATTTAGATCAAATTTTTGGATCAATCTTTAATTTGACTCAGATCTAGTTTCTGCACATTTTCTCAGTGCAGAGGACTGGATTTGGTTAGGTTCACAGCAGAAAACTCCAGCTGAGCTCAGTCAGCTCTCTAGTTATTTCCCTGCACAAAACAGACATTTTTTTCTTTCAAAGGGGTGGCAAACCACCACACGACTTCCAGTGCCACTCTGAGAACTGTTATGAAGTCATTCTGTAAGATGAAAGGACATTTTCCATCTGCTGCACTGCAGCATAGGGGCTGGGTGGGAAGAAGAGATGCAGGGAGCCTCCCTCCACTGAGATCCAGCCCATCTCTACATCCCATGCCCTACTGGCATGCCCTATAAGAAACCCCAGCAATATATTCCTTCTGCAGTGGGTGTAATACTCACCCTCACACTCGCTCGCAGAGCTGCCTCCTGCTCCAGTGATGGTTACAAGTGCTCTTGGAGCAGAGCCTGCCTGCACTGCAGGGAGCTGTGCTGGCTCTCCTGTCCTGGCACTCAAATGTCTCCATTTACGGTCAGGGCTGTGTTGCTGCATTTCTGCATTGGGAGATGGTGTTTTTAAGGGGAGGCCAGCTCCCACGGCCATGCCTAGAGCCAGTTCTGGCAGTGGAGCAGGGCTGGAGCCATTCTTCTGCAATCTATGTGGCATCCCAAGGGGATTCAGCCTGTTCTGGTGCTTGTTTATCATGCTATGAAGCTGGGACACATCATTGTGATACTTACACAAATACTCTACTCAAAATTAGGCACACTTTCCCAGCAGGTTCCATCCTCAATACCACCTGAAGGGGAAGCTTTGCAGTTTTCCCACCTTGCCAACCCAGGTAATCACCATGCATACTGACATGCAAAAGTGACACAGGAAGAAAACACCAGTAAACCCCAGCTGATAGCAATCTTCTGATCATGACTAATACTGAAAATACTGCAAAAACTCCAACAGCATTTTGGGAGGAGATGAGAATATTTTATTCCTCTCTCTTGCCATTATCAGGGGAGTCATTGCTCTCAAAAGGTGCTGTATAATTTCTTAGGATTGCAAGTAAGTCTGAACCTGGAGAAGCGAGGGTCCCTGGTGTGCTCTAACCTGAGCATCTCCCTCAGGACCCCCATGCTGCTGTCACCACTCACTGGCTCTCGATCTGGCTTGGAAGCATGTCCAAACTTGAAAGTTTACTCCAAGCTGAACAATGACTTAAGAGGTGAAAATATGGACTTTCATATGGATTAGCCACCCAAACACCAAAATTGTGCTCAGTGCTCTTATGGGAAAATCAAACTCCCAGTATTTCCTCTGATCAAATTTCAGACCCCACAGACAGCTCTGCTCTAAGTCTTGAACAAGCTCTGTTCCTGCTATAACTCTTACAGAGAGAAAGAATTAGGAGGCTTAGCACTTTTGGATGGCTGGAGCTGCAAATGGATAATACACCAGCAGCCAGCACAGACGCGGTGAGGATGTGGGACATGGCCAACACGGAAAAAGCCATGTTTACAAAAATCAAGATGAAAAGGAATGAAGAGCCAATTATGCAAAACTCTTCAAATAAAGCACTGCAAGCCTTTCCCATGCAACAGACAAATGATCCACAACCACATGAAAATAATATAACGAATATCAAGGCTGAGAGCAGAGGATGTGAGAGAATCCATTTTCTAGAAGTAACGAAGGGGACTTGCTTGCTGAAAAGGATTAGCTGAATAAAGCCAAACACTTTCTAAAAAAAAAAAAATCTCTTGCATTAGGATCTAAACATGCATCACACAGAAATAGGAAAAAAACTGGTGTACAAAGATCTGAGGAGCCACGCTCTGCTCCTGCTCACAAAGAAAACGCTGTCAAAAAAGTCTTATGTAAACTTGCCACACACAACACATCATCAACAGACATTTATCAAATGAAACACATACCAAATGCAACTCTTCATAATCCTAAGTCAAACAGGCTTTGAGTTTCAGACCCTCAGGAAGAGATTTCCATATGATCCTCCTCTGCTGAGTTTATGATTAGACCTTCTGAATTTCAGCATTTATCTGACAAAATGCATTGGAGAGGGCTTTTCATTATCCTCCAAGCCTGTGTCTGTGCCTTTCTTGAGCTGCTGCTCTACCGCTTTGCAGCCACCCAATCTGGGGGAAAAATGCTGTAGTCCAGACCACCTGATTGCCTAAAGCTAGGATGGCTTCGCTGGTGGTGGTAACTCAAAGCCCTTGTGCTATGTGCCATCACCCTAGCATTTGCAGAAGGGCTTATAAATGCTGCCTCTGAGCCAGAAGCTGACTTTTGGGGCTCAGCAATGCAAATAAAACAGATGTGCCTGAGGGGGTCCCACCAGAAGCATCTGTGTGGCCAGCTTCTGAGGTCTTTGTAGTTTGGGAAGAGGATCTGTGGTGTTGAAACACTTCAGTGTGGTCTGGAGGAGCTGTCAAAGGGAGCCAAGGCCGACTCCTGCAAACAACCGCAGGATCATTTACCACTTGCCATCCTCCTGCAGACTGAGGTATGGTCCTTGTTAACCATCCAGTCATATGTTTCCAGGGTTGTATTCATAACCTCCCGAGTCTGATCGCAGCTAATTCGCAGGCAAAAAGGAGTATATTTGCTTAATGCACTGCTCTGTGCAAACATGCTGATCGTTCCCACATGCATCTGTTTCTGCCCAGTGGCCCTCAGGCAGCAGCAGAGGAAATCATTTCAGCTCCCTGGAGTCAGTGGCCGAAGCAGTTTCAGATGCTCCAGAAGCCCTCCTGCATCCCTTCGAAGGAGCCATACCCATTTTCCTCATTCCATCAGACCCAACTCCTTCTGCTGGTTTTTGCCACCTCAAAACACAGATTCCCATTCACACAGCAGGATCTGCAAGCTTCCTGTAACTAGAGCATGT
The DNA here is from genome assembly GCF_038088225.1 of Cyrtonyx montezumae. Lineage (NCBI taxonomy): Eukaryota > Metazoa > Chordata > Aves > Galliformes > Odontophoridae > Cyrtonyx > Cyrtonyx montezumae. The sequence continues at coordinate 154,702,744 of NW_027072034.1, read as the reverse complement.
GAGATCACACACAAGTGCTGCAAGGCTGCATGAAGCCCAAACCAGGTAAGGATACTATTTGATCCCACCCATGGCAAAGAGATCAGTTCAACTGATTCCCAGTGATCTCCCTTAAGCAAGCCATAACAGTGTGAAATTTGGTTGGGAAAAGCTTCCATGAAAAGTTGAGGTTGGTTGGAAGGGACAAATTTTGCATGGGGATTTGAGAGCTCTCCTTATGAGCAATGCAAGCCAGCACAGACTGGCTATGAGATAAGTTGATAACCAAAATAAAGGTGTTCAGACCTTACAAAACTTTTATCTTCAATCTCAGCACCAGTTCTGAGCTACACGGATCAGCTGGTGAGGTTTTCCTTGTCAAAGAATACATCATTCTCATTGCTGGACTCTTCTTACCCTATGCTGCTGCCTGGAGCGAAGCATCCTATGGCCTCCCCAAAGCTGGCAGCTTTGCAGGAAAACCAGTGTTTTGCCCAGATTTGCAAAGAATATCAGTATTGGAGACATGAATCCAAACATCCTCTTCCCCTGTAGTCTGCTCTACCCCAGAGCAGTGTATTTGCTATGTCCCTAAGCAAAGGCAACTGAACACCATCAATTATCCAGGAAAGTACCTAAGATGCCTCAGTGGGCAATCCTGTGCATACATCAGCAGGGTACTGTTCAGAGCTGGGTCAGGCTGTGTGCCACAGAGGTGACTGCATTTTCTGGACATGAATTTTTCACACTCACACCTCCTGGCTTTCCTCATTCATACATTACTTGAGAGCAGCAAAAAAGATTTATTGTGCAAATAAAATTCAGCCATGGGTCACTTGCAGACTAGTTAGTGTGATTTACAGAGCAATTCACATCCTATATTGATCACTAGAAATTCCCATTGAAGGTGTGATCAAATGCTTAAAAGAATACATCACGTGGACAGACCCAGAGTTTCCCAACACAGCCTCCTTCACTCTCATCAGCACTGTGGCTATTTGTGTGCTTTCCTGTATGTACAGTGCTACTGAGAACAGTCCCAAGCCAGCAATTGGGTAATGCAGCTCATATAGAACTCCTGCAATGTGCTCAGACGGCTCACTGGCACTGCTGCCCAGAGAAGCTGTGGATGCCCCATCCCTGGAGGTGCTCAAGGCCAGGTTGGATGGGGCCCTGGGCAGCCTGAGCTGGTGGGGGGCAACCAGCCCGTGGCAGGGGGTTGGAGACGGGTGATCCTTAAGGTCCTTTCCAACCCAAGCCATTCTGTGATTCTATGATTGATACTGTGAACAATTCTTTAGCAGAGCCTGTCTCCAAAAAGCAATTTGTTTTTCTGCAACTGTTTTTGTGCAAAAAAAATTTCAGAAGGATCTTTATGAAATAGGAAGCCAGGTGCCACATCCTTGTGATACATGTGCTTATGGCTGTGCCTATGGATGCAATACAAGGATGGGCAGAAACCCTTGAGCTGTCTGCTAAGCCTCTTGGAGGTGGGTTAAGCCTTGTGCAGGGATGCTTACTGTGCAGAATCTGGCACCATAGAATCACAGAATTGTTTGAGGTAGAAGAGACCTTTAAAGGCCATACAGTCCAACTCCCCTGCAAGGAACAGGGACATGACAGCTAGATCAGATTTCCCAGGGCCTGATCCATCATCACCTTGAAAGTCTCCAGGGGTGTGTGCACTACATCTCTGGACAAATTGCTCCAGTGCTTCAACACTCACACTGTAAGTTTCTTCCTTGTATCTAATCTAAATCTGCCCTCTTCAAACTTGACTCTATTTCCCCTTGTCCTATCGCAACAGAATCTCCTAAAGAGTTTGTTGCCTTCTTTCTTACACCCCCTTTAGACAGGCTGCTCTCAGGTCTCCCCACAGCCTTCTTATCTGCAGGCAGAACAGCCTCAGCTCTCTCAGCCTGTCCTCATGGAGGAGGTGTTCCACCCCTTGGGTCATTTTGTGGCCCTCCTCTAAATGCAGTCCAACAGGTCAATGTCTCTCCTGCACTGAGGACTCAGTGGATACCATGGGTATTGCATTTCACTCTAACTAATGAGTTATAATTATCGAGCCATTCCCCTTCCAGCCCTGGCTCATGGCTAGCACCTGGGTGCTCTCTGACCAGTGCACACTGCGTGTCTCGGGGAGCTGTGGGACTCCATCTCTTCAGTGATTAAGGATTCAGAACTGCACTACCCTTAGCATTTTGTTAATGATGTTTTTAAGCAGTTTTCCAGCAGTGGGGCTGAATGTGCTTCCGGTGATTCATGGCACCTCCAGCTATCCCTGTTCAGATTTCCCTGGGTAGGATCCTGCTTCCCCAGCTATCAGCTGCGTCCTGGTTCTGCAGACATGGGAAGTTTCATTTCCTGCTCCTGGGGCTGCCCAGCAGCTTTGCAAAAAGGAAAGGCATTCTTCTCATTCTTGCTGTTAACCTGTTGGTGACCTCTGAGGGGTGAGCCAGAATTGTCAGGAAGGCTCAGGATATGGAAACATTAACAAGCCCTTGGCCAACACCAGAATCTCATTCTCCTTAATTCTCTATTATTATTACTATTATTAAATAGGAGGATAGTTCAAAGATGTATTTTAATGCATATTTGTGTTTGACACATGATTTTTAGCCTCTGAATGTCTTCAGTGATGTCTGCCCATGGCACCAGCACTGTACCCTGAGCATCATACACCAAGTTTGGTGGCTAGTAGTGGGGTAGAAACCCAGGCTATAAGGGTATTGTAAGAAGTTATAATATGTTTCTCAATTAAGTTATATAGTTACAGCATCATAAGTGACCCGACATGCTCTTCTGTCCTACCAGTGGGGGATGGGACTGTTTTGGCACAAAGTAAAACAAAACATGTCATGAATTAGCACAAAGCCCTTCCTACAAGCAAATAATCTCTGATACAAATACAGCTCAGCATGCAATCTCAGTGTGAAGTTGCTGAGAAACCCAATTGAAAACCTTTTCCTCTCCCCTTCTCTCCTGAACTATTTGGAGAAAATCCTTGGATGGGAAAACATGCATCTCCTACCTGGACAAGGAGCTCCAGCTTCCTGTCATCAAGGAGGTGCACTTGGCATCTGCGACCCTCGGTCATCTGCAGGAGAGAAGATACACGTGGCTCAGGGCATGTGGCTTTCTGTTTTGGCATGCAGTGTGACTGTTTCCCTGGGCTGCCTGTTCCACGCACAGCTTTATGTCCTTAATTATTATACTGGTTCATCGGCGCTTCCATACAAGCATGACTTATTCCAACTCTTAACATGTATGACAATATTAATAAAAATTTTATGTATACAGGGTTGCTTCTTCCAAGGTACGGTAGGTTTTGGTGGTAAGAAGTAAATGAGCCACTGCCTTAGGGAACTCCTCTGTGGACAGCCAAGGCTTTTCGTGACTCTTCTCTTACAAAGGAGAAAGAAAACTTTGCTTTGCACGATTATGGATCTAGGCTCTGCCCCTAAAGCCATCACCCACACACAATCCACTAATGGGATAAGTGCAGCCTAAGCCTCTTTCACTACAGGAAATCTCTTCCTCAGCACGATTTGGGCAGCATTCAGGCAGCCCTAGGGCAGTCACACATGCCTTGGCCCTGATGTGCTGCTGAGGCTCCTGGTAACCTACTGCAGTCCATCCAAGGAACATCCTGAGGGTTTGATGAGTTGAGGGGAGACTCCCAAGCATGCATGGCCTAGGCAGTACATAGCCATAGCACAAGGTCTTCATCCTCAGCTGTAGGATCATAGAATTATTGAAGTTGGAAAAGACCACCAAGATCATCCAAAAATCCATCTACCACCAATACTGCCCACTAAACCACGTCCGTCAGTACCATATCTACACAATTCTTGAACACCTCCAGGAGCAGTGACTCCACCACCTCCCTAGGCATCCTGTTCCAGTGTCCAACCATCCCTCTGGAGGTGAAGCTATTCCTAACATTGAATCTGAACCTCTCCCAGTGCAACTTGAGACTATACCTTCAGTAAGGTGAATACCCTGGATGAATAGTACCCACACAATACAATGAAGATGGTCAGTGCATTTTTGGATGGATTATCCAGATAGTATAAAGAAACCCAATACATTAGGAAGGGCTCATCTGACACTGAAGGTCAAGGCTCTCCAACAAGAGATCCTTCCTCAGTGGTGGTCAGCCCTTAAATGGGGTCTGGGAGAGGTGGAGCCAGACTCCACCCCTTCTGGTCACACAGGTGCATTGCCTTCACCTGTGCTCCTGCAGCTGACTCAGTGCTCACCTCAGGTGATCAGTGGGTGGTTTAGGACATGATTCAACAGTTCCCATACACCTTCTCATCCTATTCCTGTTACCTGAGAGAAGACATTGCTCCCCCATCACCACAGCCTCCTTTCAGGTTGTAGAGAGCAATACGGTCTCTCCTGAGCCTTCACTTCTCCACACTGAACAATCTAGTCTCCAGCACTACCTTCTCATCCTGCTGGCTGACTCTCCTAGCTGCTCCTGTCCTCTTCACCAGCTCTGTCTCCTGTCCACTTCCCCACCTTCTGGAGTCAGAACAGATCAAACCTTGTCCAGGCCTTGGCCTCTTCCCTGTAGCAAAAATTCAGATGTGCCAACAACTCCAACAATTCTCAAGGTGACAGTACAACACAGAGAGTGTATTATGGGTCAACTTCAGTCAAAACTCCACTCTATTCAGTGTTTGTAATGCCACATGTGGAGTGCTGTATCCAGTTCTGTCCCCCATCTAGTACATCAGAGACCTGTATACACTGGAAAGAGCACAGTGTAGGGTCACCAAGATGATCAAGTGACTGGAGTATCTCTGCTACAAACAGAAGCTGAGAGAGGTGACTTACTCCTGAGTTGCTCTGGTGAATACCAGAATACCATACATAACCTCAGTTTTCCTCTTGTTTTCTATGAGGAAAACTGAAGCCCTGACACTGCAGCCAAAGGAAAACCTTATAAAAAAGGGCTTCTCTTATCAACCACTTACCACCAAGGCAATAAAATGTCTCTTATGGGAATTTCATCTAGTAAGAAATGCTATGCAAAACATCTCTTCTCATAAGGTATATTATTTGGTAAGAGCTTTTTTTTTTTTTTTTGTGAACTGTGTATTAAGCAGCATTCAGTGTGGTTGTGTAGGTCCTGCTCATGTGGCTACAGGGAACCACAAGCCATTCTGGGCTTCCACCAAGCAGAACTGTGGACAAAGCTCAGAGCACTCTGCTTCTATCTCCCTGTCATGCCCTTGCTGTCAGATATCTGCAGCATCCCCAAGATAGAGAGTGCGCGTCAATATTGAAGTTCTAACATGAGTTTACCCAAGGCAAGGAAGAAAGCAGTGACTTTTTCATGGCAGTGACATGTGACAGAAGGGACAGGAGCACAGTCCATCACTTGCATGTTGCACTCCATCAATTATACAAAGTGGAAATGAGGAAAAAATGAAGGTAATAGGAGCAAGAAGGAAAATGGACTGAGGTGATATTTAGTTTTCAGAAAAGTACATTCCATGCTTTCCCAACCCAGAGTTTCATCCCTTCTCAGAGCTCCTGCTTAAAGAAATCCCAAATACAAACAGCTGGTAGTATCCAAATGTAGTGAAACTCTGAAATACAGCACAGATGATCAACAAATTGCAAATTCATGAGCATCACTCACAGAAATGGGGAGGGGGAAGAGAAATGGAGCTAGGGAAATCATGCTGCTTCCACATCAGCTCACCCCGAGCACCTCTGTCCATCAGCAAATCCTTAGTGGCTCTCAAATACCATGTTAATATGTATAGTTTGATCGTGCAACATCTGAGCATACTTCTTTAATTCTTTAGTGCCATTTTGTTACTGTGCCTCTTAGTGGTTTGAAGGTTTGTGTTACAGGATAATGACCCAACCCCTTTCCTCCCTCCTCACTGCTTTATTATTCAAATAGGCATTTAAAGTCCACAATATATGCTTTTTACCTTCATCAGAGCAATACAAACTCTGCTAGATTGTCAAAATGGAACATTTTACAGTACAGCAAGAAGGAACTGTTTTAGTACAGGCCGTCCATGTGGAAGATGGTGATTCTGATGCTTTGCAATTCCACTTCTCTGTGGTGTCTGTTGCACAGCAGTGAGTCTGAGGCTGGCTCTCGAGGAACACAGAATCCCTTCTGCTTCTCTGTGTAATGAGAAGGAAAGCCAACACCAGAGTTTTATGGATGGGACTGTGAGATCTGCAGGTCACTAATGATGAGCTGAGCAGCACCAGAGTTTGGACAGAGGAAGGCTACAAGGAGACAGCTGAGGTTCTCTACTCCTGAAATTCTTACCCTGAGAAAGATGGGTGAATCTAAGGGTACAAAGGCATGGGTTTCCTCCCAACAAAGAAAAGTAAAATTTCAGAAGAGTAGAATACTGGACAGAACTGTTGATAGTAGGCGAGGACAATTGGTGTGAAGTGTAGAGGTTTGCTCCTGATCATGTCCTGGTTTTCACTGTGACCTCAGTGGCTCAGTTTCCTGTATCATCAGTACAGGCTCCTAGTCCTTCTGGAGGTTAGGAACCATCTACTTTAACTTTGGAAAGTAAAAATTCATGTGTCTAAATCCTCCTGACTGTCCTGATGTCTATGATGCTCAAATCAGAGAGTTGCATCCTGGGCAAGGTAGCTGACCCAATTTCATCCAACACTTGTGTTTTCCACACCTGAAGTCATGCCATATTGCTGAGCCCAGGCAACTCTCCAACATGGGATCCAGGCTGTGGTGTCCACAATGACTCCCTGCGTCTCTGATACTTCACAAGAAGCACAAAGAGCTGGAGCTGTGCTACAAACTCAGTGCTAACAGTTCACCCATATGGCAGAGAGCAGCATTCTTCATATGTGAAGAAGGGCCAGATGCATTCTGTGGGCCAGACTGATCACAAATTCAGATGGGAATTATCCAGCAAAACACATAACAGTTTTTTGGTTTGTTTTCCAAAACAGCTCAATACGTCACATTCTTCTGAAAATCTGTCACTTCTTTTAGTGCCTGTACATGTAGTATGACCCCAGAGTGCTTGAAGAGCTGAACATAAGCACTTTTAGAAAGCTGAAGATAACACATCTCAACCACACAGACACAGATGGTGCTTGTGAGGCACATGAAAATCTGCAGAAACCCATTCGCATGGATGAGGTGCTGAATGCTCAGGAGAGCCGATCACATTCAGGGTCACCATGCTCTATCTGCACCCTGGCTTTATGGAGAAGAGGAGGATCAGGGAAGACCCTATTGCTTTCTACAGCTCCCGGAAAGAAAGTTGTAGATAGGTGGGGATCAGCCTCTTCTCCCATGTAACAGCCATAGGACAAGAGATAATGGCCTTAAGTTGTGCCAGAGGAGGTTCAGGTTGGATATTAGGAAAAAACTTATTCTCATAAAAAGTACTGATGCAGTGGCACAGCTGCCCAGGGAGGTGGTGGAGTCATCATCCCTGGAGATGGTCAAGACAAGGGTAGATGTGGTGTTGAGAGGCATGGCTAGTTGGGCATGGTGGGAGTGGGTTAGTAGTTGGAGTAGATGATCTTTGTGATCTTTTCCAACAACAATGATTCTATGATTCTGCATGTGGAAGATGGGAAGAATGATTCTGTCCTCCTCTGCAAGACAGTTTGAGAGGCATCAATGGCAAGTTTTGATGTATGCACTAGGATCGTGTGAATATGCTATAGAAAGCAACTATCACTCCTGCTTACTTGTGGGATCTTCTGTATCTTGGCTGCTTTTCTCAAGGAAAAGACATTTTAGTTACCTTTGTCACAAGCAACAGACTCTAAATATTGTTTGGAGGCTCCTACCCAAATATTTATATGACGGTTTTCCTAAGAAAGACCATCTGGCAGCTGTTTTGCACTGCTGCACGAACCACTCTGGTGACTTCCCTCCTCCCTATTCATCTTTGCTGTAACTCCAAACACTGGTTTGGAGCATCCTATAAACTGTCTGCAGCATCTCTGTCTGTTGCTGCATTGCGCTCTGCTAGTCCCTGCGCGTGTGTCATCTTGTCACTAAATTATCTGCAACTGTCCACAGAACTGCTGCATCCACTGCAAACAGCAAAGGTGACAGGAAGAAATGACTCCAAAGGGAACCTTTCCCTTTCAAAATGAAAAAATCCTCTTGGTGAAGGCACCATCACACTAAATAACTCCAAGGCACCAAATGCAAACGCTATTTACAATGGCAGTTCTATAAATAGTCGTGGCACGTTTCATTATCCAGTGACTACAGGAATAAAGAGGATACAGCATATTCTTCCACGATTCAAATCAGAAATTATAATTGGAGGCAGAAAATTTCATAAACGGACGCTGCATGTATAGAAGGCAATTACTGTGCGGAGCACACAGAAATCAGTGTCACTCTGTCCATCGTTTGGACAGACCCGATGAAAGGAGATAGAGAGAGACGACAGCCTGCTGATTAAAACAAAGCATTAGATTAAACACCCTGCTCCCACTTGACCACTTCTTAGTGCTTTCCACCCTGCTTGCTTTCCAGGTCTAAAACACTCCTGCACACTCATTTCCCTGTTCTTCCCTTTATCAGAAAGGGCAATAATGTTGCAGGCTTATTTCCACCTGATCCTTGCTGGCTCAAAGCTCAGAGATTGGGGAGAAAGACAGGAGAAACTCGAGAAAGAGGGACTACCATGCTGTCTGGATGTCCTCATTTCTACCGCTTATTTCCACGACTGCACCCTAACAAAAAAGTGGGATGTCTGGTCTGAAAATTTATTTCAGGAGGGAGAAGAGTGATTTTATTTTGACAGAAGCCTTATGGCATAGGCAGCATTCTAAAATAAGACGCCACAGACGTACAAGTGTTTCTCACTACAATGCATAGAAACCCAACAGTCAACACTTCTGCCATTCAGTTAATTCACTGGTGAGTATTTCTTATTGGAAAGGCTACTTAGTATTCTGGAGCAAGACAGGTCAGTTGTAAACCAGTTTTTATTTTATTTATTTTTTATTTGAAAGGAGATTCTAACCATGCCCTTGGACACTTGGATTTGTTAGAATCATTATGGTTGGAAAAGATCTCTAAGATCATCCAGTCCAACCGTCAACCCATCTCCACCATGCTCACTAAACAATGTCCCTCAGTGCCACATCTACATGTTTCTTAAACATCTCCAGAAACAGTGACTTCACCACCTCCCCGGGCAGCCTGTTCCATCTTTTTCCATCCACTCTTTTGGAAAATAATTTTTTCCTCATGTTCAACCTGAACCTTCCCTGGTGCAACTTGAGGTCATTCCCTCTTGTCCTATGGCTGTTACATGGGAGAAAAGGCTGATCCCCACCACATTACAATCTCCTTTCAGGTGATTATATAGTGTGATAAGATCTTCCCTGAGCATCCTCTTCTCCGGACTGAACAATCCCAGTTCCCTTGGCCACTCCCTGTAAGACTCCATTCCAAATCCAAGCAGCCTTTCCATAGCATTTCTATAGGAGAAATGAAATGTCACATTTTCAACTACCTAGTTGGTTGCAAACAGAGCTTTGGAGCATAAAGCTTGGGGTAGGGAGAGATCTCATAGATATAGATGGCGCTGACATGAAGAGAAGTAGCAGAGTGATTGGTGATGCATAACCAGACTCTGTCTACTAAAGAGGGGTGAGCTTCCCTGGTGCAGAAACCTGAGGCTGTGTAAAATGCTCACATGGTACATAGTTAGATGAAAACTAGAAAATATATGCCAGTGACAGTTCTGCATCTCCCATAAGATCTGTCACACCAAAGAAATGTATCAAATGCAAGTCCTCTGGCTTTTCCTGCAAGCATTTTGTCCTACCCCTTGAATAATCCACGTCCATATCCCACTGGGCAGGGAATGAATTTTAGGATCATAGAATCATAGAGTCACAGAATCACAGATTCATAGAGCCGAGTCTTCCTGGAACAGAAGGGAAGGTGTGTACACTGGGATGAGATCTGCGTTACCCAACCACTGTGTGAGCACTGAAGGAGAGTGACTAGATGAGCACTAAGGAGAGCTGCAGGCTGAGTGACCTGGTGACTTCCCTGTTTTGTCCTGAGAGCTGACAAAAGAGTTCCTGGCTTGCCCAGGGGCTCCATGCTTCCTGAGGACTCCAGGCAGTGTTTTCCAGCCCTGAGATCCCCTAGAGAAATCTGCACAGGTTGTTTCTCATGTTGTCTGCAAACAGCCATCAGCAAAAATGTTCTGATTCAGCAAAGCACAGAACCATGCACATAAATCCCTTTTATTTCAGCGTGACATAAGCAAGTGTTTAAGTGGCTTACTGTATCAGGGCTGAAATGAAAAACTGTCTCCTACGGTCCTTAAGTCCATTTACAACATCAAGCAATAACTCTCAGGCGAACTTTAAAGCTGGGAATGCCGCTTCTTAACCTCTAAAACACTCAGTGCTTGAGCTGTGGAGTTAGAATTAAATGTAATTCCAACGCCGCATTTTAAACCAAGCAGGGCATTACTCAGCAGACGCCTAAATCACCGCTCTGAGAGCGGCTGGCCACGGAGCTCAGCTCTCAGCTATATCCTGAGATAAGAAAGCCCTTTCCTGGTCGGAATGGCTTCCTCACTAGAGTGCAGGTTGTGCTGGCTTATGTCACGTATTGTTTTCTTTCTTAAAATAATAGAGATCTCAATCTTCTCAGATGGAAGGAAACCAAGCCATCGTGAACCCGCTCTGCCTTCTGATGTTAACGAAGAAGAGGGCTTTCCCAGTGCATACTTCTTACTATGTTTGACTCTTTCTCCCACATAACTCTTGCTGTTCCCTTCCTTGGCAAGAAAAAGCAGCTGGCAGCTTAAAAATATAACATCATCCAGGCAAGATTCTTGCTGTCTACAAGGCAGGAGCTGAATCTAAGAGAGCTGGGCAGAGCATCCTCTGAGCTCTGGAGATCCCAGTGTGCTCAGGGAGATGGCACTGTTTTCAGACTAGAGGATTCACTGGCTACAGATGTCTTGTACTTGACAGACTTGTAACCCATCTGGTACTCAGGAAAACTGTTCCACTGCTGCCTTGATAGTGAGAAACCTTATCTGAGCTGGTCAGTTTTAAAGTTTGTTCAATGTGAATACTTGCTTCGGATCGATGCTTTTAGGTGAAGAAAATGCCAGAGCTCTCTTTTGTGCAAGCAAGTTTTAGATGGGTCACATGACAAGCTGTTTGCACTGTGCACCACTGAGCACTGTTACACGAGGTAAAACTCACTGGTCCACATGACAGCAACGCAACCAGAGGGTCACATCCTATGGGAAGTGGCAGGCATGCAGGTCAGACAGCCCATGGCTCATCCCACTGAATTGACTGTGGGACATGCTATTTGTCCTACTCCAAAGTAATATACAAAGGCAGCAAAAAGGGATCGAAATGATCAAAATGCCACTATTACAAATTCTGTAGCAAAAAAGGTCCCCTCATCCCTAAGTTAACATGACATGGCAGGTAGAAAAACTTCCCTGCTGTAAACTTCCCAGTTAAAACCCCAGATAAGTTGACCTGCATGCAAATTTCTCCTGAGCTAGCTCAGCTCAGCCAAGCTGCATAAAGAACATCTTTATTCATAGAATCACAGAATCATCTAGGTCAGAAAAGACCTTGAAGATGATCAAGACCAATCACCAATCTGACCTAAACAGTCCCATCACTAAACCACATCCCTTAATGCCTCATCACTTAAATATCGCCAGGGATGGGGACTCTACCATGCACCTGGTCAGCCCATTCCAATGTTTGACCAACCCCCTCCGTGTAGAATGTTTTTTTCCCTCCTATGCTAAATTTATCCTCTAGATAAGAAGTATTTTAAGGTACTGACTGTTGTTTCATTCCATATGTGCACAGTATATACTGGAAGAGCTTCTGCTCTGCTTGCTATGCACATAGTATGGTCTAAGTGAAAATGATCTAAATTATCTGCTAGGACTCTCTTTTACCAATAGTGGACTCCACAGCCTTTTATAAGTTGCATCAATGACTCTTTTCAGATTCCTGGTCACTTTCCACTTCACTCTCTGCTCTGTACTGAAGCAAAACCCATGAGTCATCAGCGTGATAATGACCATGCAGTACTAAAGTACATAGCCATTGATCTTTACTATATTTCCAAAGATGTTAGGATGTCTGTTAATCTCTCCTGTGTCTGACTTTTAATTCCTTGTAAATATACATAAAATTGTTGGGTGTTCTTTTTTTTTTTTTTGGTACAGTTTCACACTTCAAACATGGCATATTTTCAGCAAACTGTTCCAGATATCACTCACTTGTGCATGCAGACAGGGTGGTAATTACATGAGAGGATCCAAGTCATCTGGGAAAACATTTGTAGGAGGTTTGGTTTAGTTAGAGAATAGGACAATTTATTTGCTACTGAAATTTACGTGATTTGCTGGAGAAGAAAAAAATCAATGTAGGTTCATAGGAAGATGACCAAATTGACCCAAAGCACTAGAAGCTGTAGTACACATGAAATATTTTTAAAGGGCAAATTAAGATTTAAGGCTCAAAGTGTCCTTTTAGTGCTTATTGAGTCTATTATACCAACTGTATCAGCAAGCACTTCGAGGTGCAAGCGGTGATCACTTGGATCAATTGAGCCAAGCACGGGGCTGTGTATCACTCAGTCTTTAGCAGAACCGCTCAATAAGCTGCACTAAACAGTGTTATGTACAACACATAATAGAAAACACTCTAGTAAAAGTCTTTCCAGATGTGAAAAAAAAAAAGTAAAACATGAATCTGTACACATAATTGCTTTTTTTTCCCCCCTTCTTGTTTTGAATAACACTGTAAGAACTGATATGCTTCCAGTGTAAAAATATACCACGGGGTCATTTCAAGCTCAGCATTGGGTTTGGCAGGCACTGGATCCTATGAGCCAGGGTTGCAGGCTGTGCCTGGGCTGGGCAGCCACCAGCTATATGAAGCTGGGCTGATGGGTACAGACCCCAACAGCACTTTACAGGACTTAAAATCATAGACTTATTAAGGTTGGAAAAGACTACTAAGATAATCCAGTCCAGTCATCAACACATCACCACCATGCCCACTAAAACCATGGCCCTCAGTGTCCATTCATCTTCTGAGTGATGTCAGGATTTCACATTGACTATATTGGGAGTGCTTTGCCTGCTCGTGCAGAAATGCTCTAGGGATAGAGAGCAAGATTTAAAAACGAGTTCTCTCTGCGTCAAGACAACTCATGAAAATATAAATGTATTCCTCCTGCCACGTATGCAAAAGAGAAATCTGGAATAAAGCTCTCAGCCTGAGCCGATCTTTGTCTTGAGTGTCTCTGCCTCTGAAGAGCAAGGAAAGGATGATCTTTTTTGGAAGAAAACACATCAGCTCTTCAGTAATGTGCAGAATAATGCAGAGGAGATGAGGATGGAGATAGAAGAGAGAACAGCCTGATGCAATGTCTGCAAACTCAGCGGTTGGATCCGATACCTCAGAGCATTGCTCTCTGAGGACACAGTGCCCATTTTGGAGTGGCTTTCTGTCATTTATGCTCTTGGCTGTGCCTGCAAGGGGGCACTGAGGAAAAGAGGACACAGCTCAGTACTTCTACTTTTACAAATTCCCCATAGAGTCTCCAATGGCATTCCCAGAGCATTTCAGAAAACATCTTCTAGGCTGCAACACTGAGGCCTCCAGCCTTCCTGCCCTTGGTGAAAGAGGCAAGATGGTGACACCATTGGTGGCAGAACCAGAGCAGCAAAGCATAGCTTGGAGCCCAAAACACTTCAGGCAGTGATTTATTTATTTATTTATCTCCCTCCAGATTTTTGGTCTTTCCTGTTGAGCGGTGTGAGAGGCTGTGGAAGTCGCCTTGGCGAGGTGTTTGTTTTCCAGCATGTTTCAGTGCTGCAGTGTGTGTGTGTGTGTGATGTGTGTGCGTGCACAAGACATGGCTCTGTAGCTCATTACACATCCCCTAAATCATCCTTGCCCCTCTGAGTGCACATTTCACTGGGAAATGAGAGCATCCAGGCTCTTCCGTGGCATACATACTCATGTGGCAGCCACATGTTGTGATGATGGGCAACAATGGAGACAGCCAGGAGAGAGACCATCCATGCAGAGCAAGGACAACATTGAGTTTTAAACATGGAAAGCACTCGATCCACTTTCTACTCCCTAGGAGAAATGCGGAGTTACAGCTCCAGATATTGTGCTGTCTCTCAGAGCTGCTCACTGGGTGAGGAGGATTCCCATTACTGGTATACCCTACATAAAACCAGTGTGAAAGCAGCAGGGTCATTCTCCTGCTGCTCCCCTATCTGCAGAGCAGTTCCTGCTGGAGCCCAGTGTGAAATATCTCATCTCAGATGGACGGGATGCCAGCAGTGCTGCAGTGTGTGTGGGACGGATGCAGCCACGTTGGATCCCATGTGGTCAGGAAACCCAAACAAAGTTGGATTTATTTTGGTTGGGAGATCTGGGAATTTCTAAGAAAGAACAAAAATAATCCAGCCACAGAGCCTGAGCCTTGCAGGTTGGCAAGCCCAGCAGTCATTGTTGAACTGTTATGTGTTACATATAGAACTGTGCACTCAAAGGACTTCTGTAGCCCAAAATGGGAGTGTTGACCTTTTTTTTTAATTATTATTATTATTATTATTTTGCAGCTTTCTAGGAGATTTTCAGTGGACATTTTAAGGTGAATTTAAAAGGGACAATTCACTTCCCTTGTTGGTGGCTTAGCATCTTTTCCATAGAATCATAAAGGTCGGAAAAGGCCAATAAGATCATCTAGTCCAGACATCCACCCATCACAATCGTGCCCACAAAAACTTGTCCCTCAGATTACTACATTAGGCAACATCACATCCCCCAGGCAGGGGATGAAAAAGGCATTTTGCTACCCATTTCTTGAGGGTGGAACACAGCAGCTGTTAAACACCACCTGAGAACATCACACAGCAGCTCAGGACAAGAGAAGAAGGGCAGTGTGTTGGATGGAAAAGGAACCTGGAGGAAATCCTAAACTAGAACATCATTAATGGCACTGGGAATCAATCTGTGCCTGCTCCTCTGGTCTCCTTTGCAATTTAAAGTTGGGAAAAGACTGAATTCCCACTGCATGGAGTTGCACCTAGCATTAGGCACAGGGCTTCATCGACATAAAAGTGCCCCCAGAAGCTTGGAGCCAATCAAACCTCTGCTCAGAGAGAAGGACCAGAGAGGAAAGTAGCAGAAATCGTTTTGGACCCTTAGTGGAATTCATCTCCAGAGCAAAAGACAGGCACTCCAAATAATTGTGTAGCTTTGGAAAGTTGTTTGTGGTTTTCCAGGAAATAGGACATATTGAGATTTATAGCTGTGTTGAGGATTAAGTTGTTAAAATTCTAGGAGAAGGGGAAATAACAAGGGATGTTATCAGCTGTGGTGGTCCCCGAGGCCATGCTGAGCAATCTGCTGCTGGCTTGGAAGCCAGATTCCCTGGAAGAGGCTGGGACAGCTTGGGCAGCAGACCTGGAGGGGGCTTGCAAGCAATTCAACAACAGCTTAGCCTTGCCAGACTGCTGGGCCCTGGGGCTGGGGCTGCAGGGCAAGCTGCTCTCCTGCTGTTGGAGGGAGCAAGCCAGCAAGGATGGCCAGAGGTTGACCTTGGGATCCATCTGTACCCCCCAGTATACCCCATCCTGCAGTGAAGCCTGGAACCTCAGGGAGCTATCATCACCTGTTCTGCTTTGAATGTAAGATGCCTCCAGACCCTGAGAACTGAGTGTGAGCATGGCTTTATGGGCAGTTTACTATGGTTGATACCTGTGTCACTGGTGAGAAGTGGGTCACTCAGTGCCTTACTGCAGCTCCAGGGGACACTTCTGAGCCCTGACCCCAAACCCAGTTGGTGCTGGATCAACACTTTCCCTCTGTACTTTCCCTGAGGGTCTCAGCCTCCCAGCAACTCATGACCCTTACTTCTCCTTTGCTCTCCTTCCAGGCTGATTCTCAATACTTCAGTCTCACCACAGCACCTTTCTAGCTCTCTCCTATATATACTTTTCTCCCCATACAGTTGTACTTTGCTGTCCTTTAAACCGCCTTCAGGTCTTCTGCTTTTATACAGTAAGCAACAGTAGCAACAAGGAGGATGTGTATGGCTGTAATAACCTGTGACGGTATGGGTTGAGATTCCATGACTCAAAATGTCCTTCCTGGACCCATGTCCTTGGTGATAACACCCAGTGCACTAACTGAAGCTTTGCTGAACAATACAACATGATCTCTGCAGAAAATCCTCTTTGCACCACGCAGTACTACACTGCCCTATGGTCCTGAGTGATGCAACACTGTGATCATGGTATCACCAAATACCAGTTCACACTGTTAATGCAGTAATGAGTTCAGATACACAACGAGCCCACCAGGAACTGTATACCAGGGGAGAAAGGAAAAACAGCTCTCTGTGACACAAGGCACAACCCCACCTGACTCCAGCACTCATGGCCTTGAATAAAGGGATCCCAAGACAAAAGCATCCCCCACAGCCTGAGGATATTCCATCTATGGTTTTCCTTAAACCAAACCCTAAATCCTCCCATGGCCTGGCAGTGGGGTTCAAGATATCACATGCACACAGAAACAGAGTTTGTGTTGCCTGGAAAAGACAAACCCCCAATAACTCCTGTGCACTGAGGCCAGCGCATCAGCTGCTGCAAATCAAATTAAAACCTCCTTAAATCACTACTTGTTTCATCTTTTTGGAAGCTATTGGTAAGTTACTCCAGAAAAGTCAGCACAAGCAGCTTGGAGCCACCAAGAACTAGATGATCTTTAAGGTCCTTTCCAGCCCAAGACATTCTAAGATTCTGTGACTCTAAGCCAGCCAGGTGAGCCACTGCCTGGTCAGGGTTAGTATTAGGGGTTCAAGGAGGAAGAGGCTAGTTAGGACAATTTTAGCTCCACCAAAACCTCTTTGGTGCCCGGCAGGCAGAAAAAATGGCACAACCACCCACATCAGTGCCGGCCCCACATGGGTGGGAGATGCTCATCAGACCCTGGGGTCCAGTACAGAGCAGTGGGATGGAGACACACTGGTTTCCAGCAGCAGCAGCAGAGCTGAGATCCAACCCCTCCGTAGTGCCGCCGCGTGTGGTGAGCAGGCACCACACCTCCTTCCCGGCGGAAGGGGAGAGCGGTGCCAAGGTTTTAATCAGGATGAGGTTTTAAAACCCCAAACCGAAGCACTGAGCTGGGGGTTTGATTTCCCCGTGACCCAGCTTGACTGAGAGAGGAGATCTGCCCGCTCACTCCCGCATCTGCGTGTGCTCCATCGCTAAACCGCTGCCAGGGCTATTATTAGAAACAATTGTCTCCCCTGGAAATTTTACACGGAGGCTTGAAACAACTTTTCTCATGCCCTCCCCAGCAGCAAGGGGGCTAACAATGAGGCCGAGGAACCCTCCTTCCGCGGAGCGTGTCTGCCAGGCGTGCAGATACACCCAGACGGGCATTGCTCAGAAATACAGCCATTTATTTGTCTTTTCTAACCCTGGATCTGCAGCAACTTTTCTGCCCCGATATAGCCGAAGGTGCACAAGGGAAGGAAAAAAACATGCCGTGGGATTTACCCCTTGTGAAGCCCCCGGCTCTGTGTTAAACTTGCTGCAGCCATTTGGAAAGGGAAGGAGCAGTCCATCTTAGCAGGGACAAGCATCCAGATCGGGGAGGAAAATCGCACACCAACCCTTCTCCCCCACACCCTCAACCCAAAAATCCACAGCCCTGGAAACCTAGTTGCCCAGCTCTTCTCTGTTACTCGAACACCACATTCAAGGTTGATTCATTTTTATTTTTTTTAACTGATGGGCGGAACAGAGAAGGAAATCAAAGGGCAGAGCATTTCTCTCCATTTCAGATAAATGGAGAGAGGGGGCGTGGAGCCGCTCGTGCACTGCGGCTTGGGTTTCCCTGTGGGGTTGGGGCTGGAAGGGAACCCCGGGGCCTCCCTGCTGCAGACAAAGACCCCGTTACCTTCTCCCGTCCCTCGGCGGCTCCTCAGCTCCGCTCCGGGGCTGAGAGCATCCCGATGCGGCAGCGTTGGAGGCCGCGGTGCTATCGCCTCGCATCCATCTCTCGCACCTCCTCGGCGGCTCCACAGCCCTTCCTCTCTTCCCCGCTGCCCTCCACAGGGTCCCCGGCCTCCCTAGGAACGGAGCTGTGGGCAACTGCTTCTCCCCATGCTCCGCTCTGTGACGCTGCAGACCGCTTTCCCCTTCCTTTCCCCGCTTGCCAGCCTCCGGCACCCGGTTTCTGCACAACCGCCACTGCGCTGCGAGATTGGAGTGGGAGAGGAGGGAGGAGGAGGAGGAGGAGGGGGAGGAAGGAGGAGGAAGGCGGGAGGAGGGCAGCGAGCAGCAGTTGGCGCTGGGTCATGTGAAGCAGATGAACCCAGCTAGGGCCCGCCGACATCTGGGCTCCCCTCTCTTCTGGGAGGAGGGGGAGGATAGCGGGATGGAGGAATAGCAGGATGGAGGGATGGAGGGGTGGAAGGAGGACAGGATAGTGAGATGAAGGAATGGAAGGGAGTGGGGATGCTAGCTTTCACCCCTCTCAAACCCACGTGTGGACACCTTGCAAGGAGAATAGGGGGGATTCTCCAAGTGCACACACAGCCCTGGCTGGGGGGGAAGAGGAAGGTAGCAAGTGACCAGGGTGCCACAGGGTGAGCAGGCTGATGTGTCCATTCCCTGCTACAGATTCCCTCTGCACTCACAACTAGGAGAGGATGAAGTTTGTGATGGGATGGAGCAGTGGAGGATGCTAACTGACAGTAAAGAATCCCTACTGATTGCACTAGCAATGGCAAGGATATAGTTATTTATTAATTAACTCAGTCATAGTATGATAGAATCATTAAGCTTGGAAGAGACGTCTAAGATCATCTAGTCCAACCATCCCCACCATGCCCACTAACATTGGCACTCAGTGCCACATCTACCACTGTCTTGAACACCTCCACGGACAGTGATACCCCCACCTTTTTTGGGCAGCCTGTGACAATGCCTCACCACCCCTCCTGAGGATAATTTTTTTCTTCATATCCAGCACAAAATTCCCTTGACACAACTTAAAACCATTACCTCTTGTCCCAGTCAAAAATGCATGCTTGCCTACTGGTAAGGAAAAATTGCTGGTTAGCAGATTCAGACAAGTACATCAAGAAGCACCCATGCTGCAATGCCCATGGGTATGGCTCTGACTTGTCATCACTTTGCATTCCCATCAGAGCTTTCTTTCTGGGCCTGGGGTTGCTCCCAAGAGTCAAAAACATGAGGGTGCCATTGTGCCATGTTTAGGCATGGTCTGGCCAGATAATGATCTTCTCTGGGAGCGGAGGCTGGCAGGTGAAGCCTTTCCTTCATTTGTTCTTAGTCAAGGAGAAACAAAAAATTTCCTATTTGTCCTATAGGAAGGAGGTCCAGCCACTCTCCTAGAATGGTGGTGGGCAGATCTGGGAGTCTGATTTAGCTAGAGGTGTTCATGGGTTTGATCCGCTCTCAGACTGAAAGCAAAGACCATGCCAAGAGATGATGCAGACCCTGACATCTGCTCTTCTGCAACATACCTGAGTGGCTGCAAAGTGGTTTTGGGTGCAACAGTCAAAAAAATTTTAACATCAGCACAATTCTCTCCACTTTCTTTAAGGACACAGACATAAAACGGAGTCACAAATGTAACCACAGACAGGCTCTCCTGTCCAGCTCACTCCAGCCAGTATCTGGCTTTGGTTTAAGGGCTAAATATAGATGTAGCTCTGGCTGCTGATGGTTAAGAGCAAGTGGCTGAGGTGTCCCAGCTCTGCTCTGGAGGCCATCTAAGGTCAGGATGTGGTGACAGGAGGCAGCAGATGCCCATCTCTGCCCCATGAAAAGAAAAGGGAGGAGGGCTACATTGCAAGAGTAAAGCTGTGTCCTGTTAGGGTTTATGGAGTCCATGCACTCCTGGTCTATGTCAATCCACAAAGTAGCCATGAGGGACAAACCAGCAAAACACAAATTTCAGAACATCCTGGAATTTTAACCCAGTAATTTCAAGCAGGGGAAAAACTTAAAGTTGTCTCCTAAATTCTGTGTTGCTCTTTTCCTTCAGCTGAGGTCATGATAAACCTCCAGCAGGTTCTCCCATCTTCAGTGGTGGATGCAGAGAAGATCATGTAAGCCTAAAAGCCTGCTATGGTTCAGCTCAGATCTTGAATGCTGCTTGGAACCAGCAATGAAGAATTGCATTTTTAGGCTCTGGCACTAAAACAGGAGGCAAAGCTGCTTCAAAGGAGTGCTCACCATGCAGGTGCCTGCTTGTGCTTGTTTTGGAACAGGAGTATGCCAAGGCCATGGGCTTTGCCCTTGGGAAACCACCATGCAGCAAAGCCCCAAGGCAATTTCCCCACCTGTCACTGAACGGCACACATTATCCTTCCTTAACCCCTTTTTCTGTGGCAGGTTCTGCCTCCAAACCCAGAGTGAAGCTGGGGTGTGGTATAGTGTTATCCAGCTGGTGGTTAAAGAGCTCACCTGGAGGATTAAAGTAGCAGCAAGAGATTGGAAGCCTCTAATTGGAAACTAATTTGCTTCATGCATTGCATAAAAAGCTGGAAAGCAAGGCTTTGTCTGCCCAGAGCTTCAATTTCCATCTTTCAGTGCAGGTATGGGGGGTGCTGCATTAGGCTTGGCTTGGAACTACATGTTTCTAGCAAGAGTTCAGCCTTTCCCCTCAGCACTAAGCCTTGTTAAACAGGCATGAGTTTTGGACAAGTCTGGAGGCAACCACAGAGCATCCTTTATCATGCCTCCTGAGGAGCTGGCTTTCTGGTGGGTTTGTCCACTAGAGGTATAAAGAATATCCAACTACATCCAAAGTGTATCTGTGCGATTCCAGTGGATCCTCCAGCACCTCTGGGGACATTGGCAGCAATAAGGAAGGACCTGGGTCATGGCCCAATTTCACATTTCCTTAATCCTCTAATTCATGATGAAATATTTGTAATAAAAATAAATTACTGTTCTGAGTAAAAATAGTATACTATGGGTCTAGCAAAGAACTTGGAAATGTTTGTTACAAAATGGAAGAAATAGAGCACTGTTTCTACCAAGGGTCTGTAAAAAAAAAAAAAAAAGAAACTAGACAGGGTTGTTTTTCTCCCAGAATAGGATTAGAAACTCTCTCTATATCTACTCTTTGGTTCACTGTTTGTCTTCCCAGAAATACCCTGGCCAGATCTGGGCTAATTCCATAGTAGTAGGGTATTTCCTCAAGCCACAAGGGCAGCAGGGTGGAAGAGAGGGTCTGTGAGGGCTGCAGACCAACATTTGCAGATGTTTCTATGTCTATATGTAGAAAGAAACAGAAACTCAGAGTGGATGTAGACCTCAAAGCCCACCCCAGTCTGATTAAAGCCTGCAGGTTGTCTGCAGTGCAGTGTAGAGGCAATACCTCGTGCTACCCAGAGCTTGCTCTCCCCTTCTTCCTCTCCCAGATACATGCTGCAATTCAGGTTTCCTCAACAGTATCTTTTCAGGAAAAACACACATACACACACGCACACACACACTCAAAAAAAGCATTCACCTCCTCTCTTAACATCCTAGCTGTAATTCAGCAGCAGCAAGAGTGTTTTTCTTCAAGGAGCTTCTGTAATTTCACAAGGTCTCTGTATCTGTCAATACCCAAACAATACAACCCAGTAACTAACATTTACTCTGGAGGTAGCAGAGCTGCTGTCATTACAATGATTAGAAGCAGGCGATAGCTGCATCTCTTCCAAGCTGCTCTGTATCATGGCATGACCCAAAGAGACAATAGTAACCCAAATATTTAGCTTTCATATACACAGAGGGAAGCCTCCAGTAACCAGATGCCTATGTGCCAAAATAACAACAGGCTGATTCCTTTTGTTGGCTCCTGATAACAAAGCAAGGAACAAACACCATGGCCTTGTGCTGAAGAACTGCTGTTGACAATTCACTTCCACTCTCCTTAGCAAAGATTAAAGTACTAAAATATTTTACAGAGAAACAGAAAACATGATGATAGGATTATGGTGCCTTCAGAATGTGTGAGCTGTTACATGAACATTTCTTGCGTTTTCAGAAAGGCTTAATGAATATTGTCTATCCTTGAACTGCATTAATTAGCACTAACGAGTTGGAGGAGATGTCATGTCATGAAGTAATATTCACACTAAGACAGTGATTTGCATCCATAAGCAGTGCAGTGCTTTACAGAAGTCAACGTTGTTCTCCCTATGGCGCATCAGAGACCCACGGAAGTCGAGGAGGAGGCTTTCAAAGAACATTTAGGATATGCTGAAGGTATCTAACTGCCAGCCACCTGTGGGAGGTGTTTGAGGGTCTAACTTTTATTGATTGCATAACTTGTACTTTTTGAGTGGCAGTAAAAGGTAGGAAAACCTCAAAAACTTAAAAAACAAACAAACAGAGAATCACAGAATCATTAATGTTGGAAAAGACCACAAGATCATCTAGTCCAGTCATCCATCCATCCCCACAACGCCCACTAACCATATCCCTCAGTGCCACATCTACATGTCTCTTGAACACCTCCCTGACGGTGACTCCCCCACCTCCCTGGGCAGCCTGTGCCAGTGCATCATCACTCTTTCTGAGAAGGATTTTTTCCTAATTTCCAACTTGAACCTCCCTTGACACAACTTGAGACCATTCCCTCTCATCCTATGGCTATTTCCTGGGAGAAGAGGCCACTGCCCCACCAAACCCACACACACACAATCCACTTTCATGGAGGTGTATAGAGTGATAAGGTCTCCCATGAACCTCTACTTCTCCAGACTGAACAATCCAAGTTCCCTCAGCCACTCCCCATCAGACTTGTGCTCCAGACTCTTCACAGCTTCACTGCCCTTCTCTTGACATGCTCCAGAGCCTCAGAGTCTTTCTTGTAGTGAGGGGCCCAAAGCTGAACACAGTACAGAGCTGTGGCCTCCATCTAACGGATGTCTCAACTCTAGGAAGCAGAAGCTGAGTCCAGCCACTAATGATGTAACCCAGCCACTCTTCCAGGCCACCACTTTTCCATTTCCACAGACCACAGCCAGTGAGAGAGACGAAGAGCTGTCTCTTCCTCTGCTGAATCTGTCCCCATCACCTCATTTTTCTTCTGGGATGAGCTACGTCCTTGAGATAGCTTGTGCTGACAACTTTGGAAACCAGGTCAAAACCACAATGGAACTCATTCAGAAATGCAAAATGCCATCACTCAGCAGCAAGACTTGACTCATATAACTGGAAGAGCAATAACAACTGTCATGGCACAGCACACTTCAAACTGGAATATCTCCAAATTTGCTGTGTGGAGCACGAGTTGTTTCTAATTAAGCCTTCCACTGAGCTGCTTCACTTCTGAGCTGAACTGTGGGTGTTATTTCCCACTGCCATGCTTTCATTAATTTCCAGGACAATCCCTTAAGTAATTGGGGCACAAAGGGAGGAGGGAGTGGAAGAAACAGGAATTTAGCTTTGGACAAAATAAGCCTCTGGGGCATCTGATTAATTTTCTCACAGGCTTAAAGGATCTCTAAGAGCTGAAGAGGGAAGAAGGCAGACCTTGCCATTCCCAAAGAGTCAGTGCAATAAATCCCCATTCATTAGGTGAAGAAAGTGCATGCTGGGAGGACACTGAACCATTAGATAGCTCAAATGAAGCTGAGCTGGTCTATTTATAAAATTGGGTCTTCACAAGGCAGTCAAAATGGACGGTGGGTCACAAATCCTGTCTGCTGCCTGCAGCTCCGGCCTGGGGCTGAGAGAGGGACACAAGTCACATGTAGGTCACCCGTGTCCCAGTTAGATAATCCTGCCATTCAAGAGACCAAACAAAGTGAACAGCTGAAGTGTGCACAAGGGACTAAAGACAACCTCCTTTCTGGGGTGACACAAGGGTAAGGGGTAGTTCTTGTGGTCTCCTCACGCTTTGCACCCATCCAGACCTGTGAGCTTGGAGAAGACATAAGGAAACCTTCTACATGGAAAGTTCTGGGAGCCATCCATGTTCTTGCTTCTGCATGAATAGAAAGGGTTGGGGTTTCCTCTCTGTGATAGGAACTCTTTCACACCAAAGCTCCTATGGGATGGAGGAGACAGAGTATCTCAATTTTCACCTGAAATGTCCTGAAAGCAGAGTAATACAGAAAGGTGTGAATGTGAGAAGGGCCTCTTCTGTCCCTAAAATGGACTACATAGTGGTAAGTGAGAAGGCCTTACCCCAGGGGAGAAGAGCAGGGGCTGCTGGAGAAGATGGATAGGTTTGTTTTTGAAAAAAACTAGAAACCAGTCACGTTGTTGGCAACTGAGGCCTGGAGAGATGCCTTCAGACCATTGACGTGATGCAGAAAGAAACGAAATGCATACAATATGAGGAAATCTAATTCCTACAAAGGCAAGTGGACCACTTCCATCTGTATGTGGGAAACCACTGATTAAATGGCAAATAACTGAGAACAAGGCTGAAGCAAGAGGAGGTTCTCCTCACCCTTTCCTCAGGTGTCACATCTAGTCACCCAGGAGCATTCTCAGGTGGTGAAAGGCAGCAAAGGTAATTGTGAAGAACACAAAATGAGTCAGCTGAGCTCTCTGGGCCCAGCAACGTACCCCCTGTTAAGTGAAATCTACATGTAGCTCCCAGATGGAGCTGCATAATAAAGCATTTCCTTTTGCGTGGAAAAGAAAAGCAAACTAAATCTTTTATTTGGCTCTTGTACTATTTTTATTTTGCATGATTTCAGATAAGAATATTGTAGTAGTTTTACACTGCCTTCTACTGTGGGTCGCAAAACTTACACTGGTTGGGAAAGCTTTGTATTACTATGGGTGACACACTTTGCAGAAGTCTTGAGAACACTGGATGTTTAAATAATTACTAACTTTTGCAAAATGAATTAAAAAATATATGTATCAGAAGCCAACCAAACAGTGTTTCAATTACAACATTTAAAAAAGGCTCATGTCTACTTCAAATGCCCTGACAAGAATTTCAGCCTCTCTACTTTCTTATGCAAAAATATTTTTCCAACTGCCATTCTCAAAAAAAAGGGATCAATATTAAAGTGACACAGCCAGTGACTGTCTTAGCAATAGAAACAACATGTTCTGCAAGCTTACTTGCCAATTTCTGCTACTTTTCAGACACACTTTTCTGTTTCTGGAAATATTTTTCACTCCTCCTTTGCTTGCCCTCAAAACAATGTAAGGGAAAGCTGATTATCATAGGTAATTATTTTTGTAGCCAAAGCTGCTGTCGGTGCTAGCAGGGGGTAGCCTAATTTCAGATGCAGGTGTGGTTTTTAAGGTAACCTTTTCTCCTTATTGAAAGTTTTCACTGTCTCTGAGGCTAGATCATTACCTAGGCTGAACAGATGGGAAAATGGAGCCATAGAGAGATCAATTTACCTGGGTAAGATCCCACAGAAAATTGGAGAGAGATCTGGGAATAAATCACATACCTAGTGACACCAAAGCCTTTGTGCAAACTCAAGACCCTTCTTCTTCCCCCAGCTAATGAATCAGTGATTAACAAAGGCTGCTTCGTTTCTGACAGTTTAATCAGTGATTTCTACTTTACACTTTGGTTTGCTTTGGCTTTTTTAATCTTTATGAGGCAATCCTTGAAAAGAGAGGAAGCAAACAAAATAAATCTAGGAGCAAGTGAGTTCTTGTGTCATAAAAGTGCAATGAACAGATTTCATTTGCCAGAAAATATTTATCTGACCGATAGTATTTGCATTTAGGCTCAGTCAATTGCTTTAATAGCAAGCACCCAAATTACATTTAATACGAAAACATTTAGAATGGACTGAGCATCTTCTAAATAAACATAGCAATAATCATAATGGTGCTCTTCTGGAGCCAAAGGCTCAGGGTTACTTGATTTATTGTTTAACTTGAGTCTAATTGCTGTGTATCTGAAGTCTCTGGGAGCATGGGCTTCTACAGCTCATTCAAACACAATTTCCTTTTCATTACCAAAGCACACCAGGAATAACATCCAGCTCTTCCAATACTCTGTCCAGGACAGACACCACAAGACTATTAACCCTCAGCTAAGGACACTGAAGAGCTCGATTAATTCACTCCATAAATGTTGCTCATTTCCCCTCTGTAGGCAATGGCCAGGTTACTGAGAGCCCCATGACCTGTGCAGTTGGCTCCAAGCAAGGTTTCTGCAAAGCCTAGTGGTGGTTGCGCAGGGCCATGGAGACCTCCAGCCAAGAAAGGGGCAGGAGACACTGGAAGTGGCCTGTTGATGGACTGAGCAGTCCATGCTGCCTGGATATTATTTGGAAAGGGGGAACCTTGGATTTCAGTGCCAGCTTTGAGGACACTCTGTAGAATCATAGAATCGTAGGCTATCTCAAGTTGGAGGGGACCCACAAGGATTGTGGAGTCCAACTTCCAGCACCACACAGGACCACTCAAAATACAAATCTTATGTCTGAGAGAATTGTCCAAACACTTCTTGAACTTAGGGCTGTGCCCACTGCCCTCTGGTGAAGAACCTTTTATCAATTCCCAAAGGTGTTAGAAGTCATCTGTTTTCAGGCAGCATGCTGTTTCCTATAAAATCAACATTAAACATCCAATTCCCACTTTGGGTAAGGGTCTAACCTGGCCAACCTAACTCAGAACTAGAATTTGCAAGCATGTCTTCATGATCACCTTCTCTCCCAGAAGCAAAGAGCAACAGGGATTTTATTTCTGAAGATTGACTGACTCCATCAATTGCTCACCCACCATCAAAATCATTGCTTAGTGGCCACTGTAATTGTAATTTCTGCAGCTCTGTAATGTCATTGCAGTCTTTGGGCTATGGAAAACTAGATGCATGTTTTTAGTATGGGGAAGAATGGGTTTATGATGAGGTCTGTTCTCTTCTATCCATTTCTGTGATGTTTTGCCTCTCATTATCCCACTATCCTCATCTATAATCCGAGTCTTCCCTGTCTCTTGGGAGAACTGTGAATTGTAAGTCATTAAACCATAAGAATTTAATACAGATTTCAGCATAACACGTAAGTCAACATTTTCTAGGCTGACACTTTTTGCATTGACTCATTGGGATTGTTTTATTTAGAAAATGGGGATCTTTTTTTCTCAGATTAGGTATAGTGGCATATACCAGAGGTCAGACAGATACATTATATGGCAATTAGGATACACAACAATGAGCAATGTTTGTTTTTTTGGCTTTGCAGGAATGCTATGATGGTGACTGCAATCTTTGTTTATAAGACTTTGAGTACATTTAAAGCATTTTCAGATTAAGCGTTTTGGGACTGTTATTATTATAACAATTCAGTATGTTATATGCAGTTAATGTTGGTTAGATGCATATTTTTAGGCACAAGAAGTCAGTGGAACTTGATCTTTATGATCTTTTGCAACCTAAGCCATTCTACAATTCTACTATTCTATGACCATAGCTTAGTCAAAGACCAAGTCTATGACCATCAACTGGGCACATAGGCAGAATGAAGTCACCCATCCCTAGTGCATTTGGACCATCTCAGAGGGACAGTGGCTCTATTTCCCCAGAAATGCTAATTTTCCCATTCCCCAGCTCACTTGTAGTCACTTCTTCCTCTCCTCCTCCTTCCAGAGGCAGCTGCCTTTCTGCAGTAACAGTGACCCTACACAGGAGTGCTGAATTTCATGATAGATGACGTTTTTCTGGAAATCTGCTCTTCTGGACTGACTCCAGTAAGTGAAGGAGAACGGAGCCCAATGCTATACTTTTTTATTGATTTCATTATTTTAAGGCAGCCTTGTCCTTTCTGAGCCTTAGCACTTTTAAAAATTGAGCTTGCTTTGTTGGTTAGAGTTAAAAGAGTGTTTTGACACACTGGCTTATATTTTTTACTCTCTGGTATGCAAACTTGCATATGGGAGACCTTATCTTAGCCTATTTTCAATACTAGCAATCACTTTTCATATAGGTTCACTTGTTTGTGGTTCATAAAAGAGCATTGTGCTTGGTGGGTTCAGAAAGTTCAGCTGCCAGCTTCATGTGAAGTGAGGACTGAAATAAATGGGAAATAAATGAGAGGAAAATGGACAAAGCCAATAGTTAAAAGATGACAGCAGCAAGTCCTATGCAGGTAATAAAAAAGAAGTTAATTAAAGTTCTTTTCAGTAATTTGCCTGGAAACACAGAATGAAATGCTGACCTGGGTGGTCTTGTTTCAAAGGAATTAGAGGAGAGATGTTTGCTTTGTGACACTCCTGGGAGAATAGGCAGAAGTTTTTTCCTGCCCCAAGTGGGAGAAAGGAGTCAAGTGTGGAAACAAGTGCTGAGAGGCAGGGAGGTGGGCAGAGAACAAGAAAAATGCAGCCTATAAAACTGATCCTAGAAATCAGCAGTACTGACCTTAATAAAAAAAGGTGAGTAGTTAATTAGCTGTGTATTGCTGATGATGGCTGAGCACAGTATAAAAGTCTCCTTACCAGCACTGGGATTACACTTGTAAAGCACCATGCACACTCTCTATCCCAAACCATGCCAGCAAGCGATTTAATTCCAATGCTTGTCTATTAGTAGGATCAACTCAAGGACAGAATGAGCATGCTCGGGGCTGCTGCTGGGGATTGAGTCACTCAGCCAGACACAAGCAGAGAGGAAATGATGCATCCATCATCATCCACGTCTCAAAGTCCAAGTCCCATTTAATTCAAAATGTAGCCTAAAACTTGACCCAAAACCCAAGTCAAGCCTTGGCCAATGCAGGGCCAAGGAGGCAGGGGATGCTGTTGCTGCTGGGACAGCCTGGCCTCACTTGTCAATCCAAGCAGATTGAATTCTGAATACATTTTCATTAACAAAATAGTACTGGTATTGTTGCTCTGAAAAATAATTTAAATGGAAGTTTCTCTCAATGCCTCTCAATGTCCTATGTGTACACAGATCTTCCCCTAAGTTGTAATCACCATTTTCCCCTTCTCCTTCTTCATAGCTATTATTATCATTACTGGAATGATTGATGTACAAACAGAGTGTCTTTCCATGTGAAATGATGAAGTTATGGTTTCACTCCTAGATGGCAGTATAAATTATTACATAGGCCACCCTATAATCTCTGGTCATGTAGTACAGCATAATAATTGATTCTCAAGTCACTAAAGCTAACTAACCTGACCGTAAATCTAATTCTTGAGCAGTGTTTGCTATTAAAAAGTCAACATCTACAATAGTTACTACACTGCAATTACTGAGAAAATGCTGATTTACTCTAGACTTGAGGCAGGAAATGATTGTAGCCTCTCTTGAGACCTTGAGTGTGATCACTGGTGGTGAATGGAGATGTTTTTCCACTGGCGATCACATAGGCTGAGTCTCTGCACACTCAAACCCAGAGTCTTACAGCACTGCTGTTTCTATCACACATACAGCCACCAAAGCTTGCCTGGATCCTTCCACCTGTGTCTGGCCAAAGTCAGTAAATCATCTAGGGAAGAGAACACAGATTCAGATTTTGAGCTGGTACAGACCTCTGTGGGTTCATTAAAGTGTGAAGATTGTACCTATACACCCCATGGAAACTTATACCTTTCTTCTCCCACTTGGGGGGTGGAGTCAAGAAATCCTACAGCATCTGAATTCAGGCCTCGTGGTTAGATCCTACCCCAGTAAAAATGAAGGTATTTCATACCATGTCGCTAGGTTTTGAATCTTCAAGGCAGATACGCTGGGTATCAGTGTACACATGCTCTACACTTTGTACAGCTTTGTAGCTGTCGAGCAGTTAGGGGAGCATGCAGCATCTATTGTTTTGCTCTTCAACCACAGTGGAGAAGCTTTGGGCATCAGAATGTGGCTAGTTTCTGCCCTGGTGGCTTTCCATGGCACCAGAAGTATGAGAAGGCTGCAAGGCTCTGAGCTCCTCACAAGCAGAATGGTAAATGTCAAGCCCAGGGTGCTTTTATAAGGGGAGGAAAGAGCAACCTTTTGTTTCAATAGCAGGTTTACAAATATCTCAAGTAGGACTGTGCAAAAGATCTGGAGGGAAATCTGGGAATCATTCCCTTTCATGGCTTTCACTAGAAATTCCTTTTTCTGCTGATTTCCCCTTGAAAAAGAATTAGCAAGCCCATGCAAACAAACAAGGCAATCCATAGGAAAAACCCCGTTTCCCTCTCATCCTTTTGCTCCCCCTCAACAAAATCCTCAAGCTGCTGGACAGTTGAAGCCATCTTGCTGCTTGTGACAAAGAGAGATGAGAAGCTGTCACCTGCTTCGAGGCAAAACCAACTTTACGTTTCTGCTAAACTAGCAAAGACAAACGGTCTCTACAAAACCAAGTGACCAGAGACAAAATGACATAAACTATGGCAAATGATTGTAAATGTCATTTTTATACACTCCCTGGCAGAAAGAGTGAATAATAATCATAATAAAAACGCTTAGAAGGAACGATTCATTTGACCTGATGGTTGAATGCTAATGAGTGCGCGAGTCAAAGCCGGCATCCTGTTGGCTGTTAGCACAGCATGGGCACGCTTTGCCTGTGTCCCCAAAAGCAGGCACTTCAAAATTAACCTCATGTGCCAAAGAGGAAAGGAAGGGAAAAAATACAGTAGGTGCCTGTATATTACAGGGTGCTTTATTTATGCTGAACAACTGAAATCCTAAATTGTGTGAAAAATAGAAACAAGCGGCTGCGGTGCCTTGGGAATAGTGGTAGGAGAGGGAAAGCAAGTAGTGCTGTCCCCCTGAGCAGACACTGGGGTTTTACCAGGCTCCTTTCTTGGCTGACACATGAGCCAGCGTTTGCTTGGCTCCCGCAGAGAGCAGGAGGAAGAGGCCCCTGCCCTGTTTCAGCCCCCGACTTGCTTGGGAAACAAAAGCAAAAAGCAGCCTGCTTTTACCACCGATTACCCTGCAACAGATCCACCACCTGCCTTCTAACCACCAAAAATCCTCCCAGAATGG
The DNA here is from genome assembly GCF_038088225.1 of Cyrtonyx montezumae. Taxonomy (NCBI): domain Eukaryota; kingdom Metazoa; phylum Chordata; class Aves; order Galliformes; family Odontophoridae; genus Cyrtonyx; species Cyrtonyx montezumae. Next base: position 154,671,766 of record NW_027072034.1, on the reverse strand, counting down.
AGCAATCTGCAGCAGGATCAATGCCTAGCTGGCACATGAAGGGCTGGGTGCTTATGGCAGGACTGAAATGTTAAATACCTCCAGCATGCTCATTTATTTATGACTTCTTCAGCCTACAGTAACTACAAGCAGTAATTGGGCTGTGCTAGGCAGAGCCAAATTGATTTGCTGCTTAATAATAAAACCAGGTCCTCTGTTGATAATGGCATCCCTAGAAACCACGAGGTTGGCTGAAAAATGCATTCAAGGCACAGTGCTAACCCCAAGAGCTCACGCGGCTCCCCGTGCACAGCAGGACCTTTGCCAGATGCAAATTTCATACTGGCGACTTCATGGCCTCCCATGCCTATGCTGGACTATTTACCAACACTGGCACTGCTGTTGCTTAGCATTTTGTCAAGGATGGAAAGCAGCTCGTTTTTCTATAGCTCATGTTTTTGTGAAGGTTGTGGCTTACCCCCAGTGCAATCTGCAGTGGCCTCCAGTTGCCTCCGAGTGAAAAGTAGCATTTTGAGTTAATTACAGAACAGATGAGGGAGCTGGACCACCCAAAGCCCCTTTTTCATCTGCAGCCAAGGGAACCAAAATAGATGCAAATATCACAAATCTGGTCCCTGCTGTGCAACACTCTGCAGACAGACATTTGTGCAACCACAGCTGTTCACCCAGCACACCTCCTTGCATCTTGCTGCCACCCCAGCACCCTACAGGGATGATACCTCCTAGGAGGGCTGCACCTCAAATCACCCCAAAGAGCACTGAAGACTGCTGTGCATTGGGTCTGGCTTTGGGAGTGCCAAGAGGAGCAACTTGTTGCTTAAACACAGAAGGAAGGAACAGAGCCAGCTTCAAGGTGCTTTAAGCTCCTCTTAAAGACTGCCCAAGTTCATGCATGATAAATGACAGAATCATAAAATCACTAAAGTTATGAAAGACCTCTAAGAACATTTAGTCCAACTGTCAACCTGTCCCCACCATGCCCACTAAATCACATCCCTCAGGGACACATCTCCATGTTTTCTGTACACCTCCAAGGGCGGTGACTACACCACCTCCCTGGCAGCCTGTTCCAATGTCTCACCACGTTTTCTGAGACAAAATGCCTCCTATTATCCAACCTGAACCTCCTCTGGCAGAACCTGAGGCCATTTCCTCTTGCTCTCTTTCTGTTATCTGGGAATAGAAGCCAAACCCCTTGCCACAACCTCCTTTCATGCAGTAGTAGAGGGTGATAAGGTCTCCCAGCTTCACAGTCATGCCAGATAGGATACACATCCAGTACTTTTGCACTTGGCTGGATGTCGTTTTGCGATATTCGGTGTAGTAAAATCAAAACACAAGCACTGTGCAGGTACTGACCCGTGCTGAGGCTGAGGCTGTGCTCAGGACCACGGCCGTGAAGGACTGTCAGCAGGGGAGTGGCTGTCAGAATCACTTTGCAGGAGCATGAGTTTAGAGAACGTGCATACTTCCCTTTTGATTACGTGATTTTGAAAAGATGCCTCACTGTAGTAATTGGCTTATCATTATAATGTTGTAATTATGGCTTATAATTATCCACAGACAGCTAGGGGGAAAGAAGGGATAAAAGCAGGACGCCTACTGAACTTGGTAGGTTATGATTTGGAAGATTTCAGTTCTGACTGAATCCTGATCTCTGTTGTACCATCAGTGAGGTACTAGGGTGATACGTTGGTCAGTTCTAATGATGGGAGGCCCAACATATTTTTTAACATTTGAATTAGGTTTTTCTACTCAGAAATGGATCTGCATTCCTTGCACAAGAAGTGCTGGCCTAATTCAGAACCTACCTTACTCTCTTTGGATTCGCACACACAATAAAATCACTTTGCTGCAAGAAAGGTGGCAGTTTTTTCTTGTTTTATGGACCTCTTTCTTATACAATGTATGTGTTTATGCATACATTTAATATATTGTTGTTCTGATGATGTATGTATCATTACAATAGGAGGAAATGATTTATTCAGAGGGTGGTGAGGCACTGGCTCAGAGAAGCTGTGAATGGCCCATCCATGGAGGTGCTCAGTGCCAGATTGGATGGGATCCCCAGCAGCCTGAACTGGTGGGGGCTCCCAGCCATGCCAGGGGTTGGAGCATGATGATCTTTTAAAGTCTCTTCTTGTCCGAGCTGTTCCATGATTTTATGGTTGAATGACATCTGACTGAGAATGAGCAAATGGTTGTGTTCAAGTAATTTTGAAGGCAATCTCAAAGCTACTGACCTCATGCATCAGAGATGGCTGGAATTGTGTATCAGGAATTGCCCAGCTTCAACAGAATTTGTTTGGATCATTTGAAGCAGTGGGCTGCTCTTTCCCTGCACTATACATTGTTAAATGAAAATTAATAATGCAAAGCAGGCAGTGGTAAGGGAGATAATCTTCCTGGTGAGAATCAAGTGGAGCTTTGAGCTCATCTGGACCCTCTAAATAGCTACCTTCACCTCCCATTCCACCTTCACCCCTGGAAATATCTTCCTGTTGCTGAGAAAATGAGATTCTCCTGATCTACGCAAAGCAGATTCTTCCATGGAGAATAACTTTGAATATGTCAGTCTCACCTCTTTTTGGTGTACATACCTCTACTGAGCCCAGAGGGGTTCAGATGCACCCAACTTCTCTCTAGTTAGCGCATACATTTAATGCTGTCTGCGTGGTGATCCCCCGGGCAAAAGCAGGACTTTAATAAGATGTAGGACATTGGTGAAATAGTATCTTTTAGGCTAAGAAAGCAGTTATGCCAAAACATCCTGAGAACTCCCATAGTCTGAGTTAAAAGCAGTTTCCTTTTGCCTATTTGAATGCTTTGAAATATTTTAGATTTTATATGTGCTCCCCTGGCCTATGCACATTATACATTGTCTTTGTTTAATAATATGTATCCTTATCACTGTATAAGAAAATACAAGAATAATATATTCCTATTTTACACCCAGGAGATGAGATTCTTGAAACCACAGCTACAGGACTCATTTTTTAGCTCAGGTGGCGAAAGCAGTTGTATTACTGGAGACAATGGATGCAACGTGTCACATTGGGCATGTTGATGGCCATCACAACAGGAGTGCCAGCTGCATTATTATGATACCCTCTGGCAGTGGCTCAGCAGCTGCAAGAGCGTATGCGATTAGTAATAAATCAAACGCATCCTGTGAATGTTATTGCAGGATATGATTATTTTTCATGTGTGCCAATAACAAGGCGAGTCAGATCCTCTGTTAGTATAAAGCTGCCTAATTCCTGACTTCAGAATTTGGCTTGGTATACACTTACTTGAGACTCCACCCAGTTTGCCCATATCAACATATATTAGATTAGCTCCTCAGTTCAAGGTCAGATCCTGGTGAAATTAGCAATTTACAGCAGGGAAAACTTTGCCTTGCAACAATGAATGGAAATTAATATGAATTACTTAGCATACTAAGTGTTGCATTTCAGGAAAAAATAAGAGTTCTAGATCTGAGGAAAGAAATCCCCAAATCTTTTCTTTTCTCAGGACTTATGTCTTCCTTTTTTCCTCTCCCCTCCCCTCCCTCCCAGGCACAAACCCAGAAGTCTGAAGAGACCACAGTTGACAGAACCACTAAATATATGTGAGGTCTGAAGTAAATGCCATCGTGAAATTCAAAATCTATTGTGACATGCAAGGGAAAGTGTAGGGAGTGGTGGCTCCTCTGCTCTGCTCCTGTCTCTGGCACCTAGGAGCCTGTTCACCATGCAAGAAGCTCACCATTCTTCAGACCACTCTCAGTCCACTGTAAACCCACTGCCATAATTTGTATTTACCCCTGCACAACCACAGGCAGAATTTAGCCTTTCTACCTTTCCCATTTATCCCAGAAGCTTGTTTTCTTCAGTGTGATTAAGCACTATGCACGGCAGAAGGAAGTAGATATAGAAAAAGCCATTTATGGAGACCTCTGGGGTGGAAAACCTGTTCTTTGAGGAATGACACACCTAGACAGCAGTGCTTTCCTGGTGCTTGGGAGGAGCACGTCTCAAAATGACATTATTGTGTTCCCTCTGAATTGTTGGCTGTCACAGTGTTTGGATTTCCTGGTGACTCCATTGTGAAGGGCCCTATTCACTCCGTTGTGTTTATGCAGCTGCAGGAGCCTCATCAGGGCTGCCATGCACAGGGGTTGGATGCAGCATCACGGATTGTGGGAAAGAGAAAAGCAGTAAGTTCAAGGAGGATAAAAATCTAGAAAGAAGTCCTGTTGGAAATGCTATGTTTACCATGCAATAGCCACATGTATGAGGTGGCCTCATCCCTTGACTGGGAAGGAACAGGTGGTCTTGTTGGGATCAGTGTACTCAGTGGCCATGCTTTAGCTTCTGAAGGCATAAACTGGTGAAAAAAACCCATGCTGGTAGCTCCAAAAATATGGTATCGTTTTCTACTCAAGTGATTTTTTGATTTTAATGACTGAAAGAAATGGAGCATTGAGGTTGGCATTCCCAGCCAGTGTTCAGAGGAAGGCCTCTGCTGTGGCACCGAGGGCCACAGTTAGTGGACATGGTGGGGATGGGCTGATGGTTGGTCTAGATGTTCTTAGTGGTCTTTTCCAACCTTAATGCTTCTATGATTCTATGAAGACAGGAAGGGAAATCCATCTAAACCGTCAGCTTGTCTGGGGCACAAGTATTGAACACCTGCTTGCAGGTAAGAGGCTGCTTAACAACAGGTGCAGCTTCCAGACGAGGTCCAGGACAAGGGCTGAATGTTCTTTCCCTGGGGAAAGAGCAGGCAAACCCAGTAATATATGTGCAGAGAGACCCAAAGGAGAAGGAATCAAATCCATTTAAAGCCCAGCTGCTTGTACTGTGGGTAAATCTGTGGGATAGAGTATAGGGAAATCCCACAGATCTGGATTTCCTCTAATTCATTGTGCTTTACATAGCCTCATCTTTGCCAGAAAGTGACAAAATTCCCATCTCAGCATTGTGTTCATCTCAGATAGATATACAGAGAGAAACACCAGCAAGGTACAGTAACAGCTTTCTCTTAAAAAGGGAGACCAAGGGAGAGAAGCAGTAATAATAATAAAACAGGACAAAGACACACTCAGCCTCTAAGGCTTATAAAAAGCAGCTTAGCCTTCAATAAGCAATTCTTTGAAAAGAAATTAATGGGAAAGGTTACAAACCCTCTCTTGAGCAGAGCCTGTCAGACTGCTCTTTCACATCGTTACTGAGAATGGAACAAGTCTGTGGCATTTCTTTTCATTTTGGATGCCCTTAAAGGCTGCATTACTCACTGGACCTTGCATTTTTCCCTCTCCCTTTTTGCACAATAAGAATTTCCTTACGCGTGATTCAGTGGGCAATTTGCGCTAAGCCAAACCTGCACACCCTGTGGAGCAAACAAAACAAGGCTGCTTCCCACTCCTCACCCCTAAAAGCCCCATTTCTCATAATCTGAGTTTTCTTTCCAAGAAGAAAGCCAGAATAAAATAGGAAACATCAGGGCTGCTCATCAGTAGCGTGCCTTTGCCCATAGTGATGGGCTCACAGTTGATGGGAGGGTTAAAAATAGGATGGGGACATGGACACCATGTTTTGCAAATGCTTTCCAAATGTGGGATTGCCCTTATGTAGCCATGCTTAGTCACTAGGTGGTACTGTGCATCACGGCTTCATGCCTGTGTCTAGTTCCCTGCTTCTGTGCTTGCCCATCCTCTGCGCTAGAGGCCTTGCTGGTAAATACTGTGCTTTGAGAGAGGGAGCCCATTGTCCATGTCCTCTCATATACTCCTGGCTTCACACACAGGGAGGCTGAAGGCAATAAAACATTTCTGACTGCCGATGTTCAGTGTTGGTGCCTGACTGGAGTTTCTGCTGTCAAACATCACATGCTCAGTGCTGCCTTGCTGAGCCATTTGGTGATGATACCTTTCATCTCCAGATGCTCAGGCTCATGAAAAGAAAACCCAAACAAACCAGGGATAGTTCTATAAAACAAGGGAAGAAAAAAAGATCTTTGATTCTTGTAATGAAACCTTTGGCTCTTTGAAAGATCTTGATCAGCCTGATTCCACCACAGGTACCAAAATCTTTACAAGCCACAAGCCACAACACCAGGAACACTTACAACTCTGTCCTTGACTAGTATAGAAACAAGGGAGTGAAAAGGGGTTCAAGACCAAGGTGAACAACAGACCAAGAAGGGCTGTCACGCTGCTGGTATACCAGCCCACATTGTTCAAATTTTCTCTCTTAATCTTATTCATGAGCCAGTGATACCACCTCTGTTGCACATATCAATTGTGCTCTCACACATTAAGATCTCTATTATGCTTATTGCATCAAGTATAAAATTTTACACTGTCATACACTCAGATAAAAGGTACTATGTGATGAGGAAACACTGATGTGCAGGAGACCAAGTTCATATGAGACCTCGAGGTCCTTCAGTCCTTCTAGTAAAGCTGGGTGAAGAGCTTACAGTATCCTAACTTTGGGCTAGGACAACAGATAGACTCAAGGTAGTTTCACCTGTCAGACTAAAAGCATTGTTTTTATTTCTTCCTTGTCCCTCCTCTCTCTAAAATGAAGCAGCTTATCCAGCACTTTCCAGCTGGGTATTCAATTCAATTACCCTGTAAAGGCCTTGTCCAGTCCAATGGAGCATCAGAAAAAAGCCAATCTGATCTCAAGTTCCAGTTTGTCCCCATCATTTACACTGCTGTGATGCTACTAATTTAAAACTTCCTTTATTTTCATAGCTGTCAAATGATTTGTGGTTCTACAGATTTCCCAAACTGACAAACAACCCAGCAAAATTACTTTGGGATGTTTTTCTGAGGGCATTTCAATTAGTGTTAAGGCCTTCTGTGTGTTTCGATGTAAAAAGAGATGTGTATTACAGGTGATCAAATGTAGGTCAGCGATGACTAAAATAGGAGTCTTCTTCAAAGGGCTGTGTGCTCCACAGCTGCTGGAACACAATGCTCAAGCAGCTGCACCCACTCCTAGGGTGCACCATGGACGTGAAGCAGCACTCGGCACCCTAAGTAGCATTTGGCTTTTGCCTCTGAGGAGCTCGAAGCAGTGTCATCTGCAAGCACTTCAATTTGCTTATGAACAAGAGATAGAGTGGATATAGAGCTATATAGCCCTATATATATATATATATATATATATATATATATATATATATATATATATGATCCATTCTGACAAGAACAAAAGATACTCAAAGCCAAGGGAAGAAACGGAAGACCAGATGAATCCGGTAGATATTATTTCAAGGGTAGTAGAACTTTTCAGCATCAAAATTTGGTCATCATTTTGGGTCTGTAACCCTGCCTAGGTCCTATAGCAGTTATTCAGTCAGGAGTCTGGTGGCAACAGGTCTCCTTTTTACAGGACCAAATCAAATAAGCAAATAAGAGTCTGAGAACGACAAAGGGACAGTATGTTCTTAGAAAAAGTGCACGCAAACAGAATGCTTTGGGGAAGACCTTTCCTTCAAAAAAGCCTCTAGAGAAAATCCCAAGAAGCTATCCAGATACAGTCATCACTAAAACACAGCAAATTTTCAAGGCACCAAAAGTACCAATTGAGAAATATGATTAGACTATATTAACAATAGTTAATCACTGGGGATTTGTAAGGTGTCTGGGGCCCTTTTAGAGGAGGAAGGAGTTTCTTGAATAGCATCCAGGGTAACGAGACCCACTGAGACTTGGGTTTGTGAAATGAAAAGGGGTGAGGTAAACCAATGGTTATCAACTCTGACAAAAATTAGCACTGCCCACCATTCAGCATTAGCAAGCCATTTCCATGCTGTGTATGTATTCCCTGTTGCATTTTCCTGGCTGGCTTTCAGTTGCTTCAATCCCTCCCAAGTCTAACACTAAAAAGAGAGAAAGCTCTAACATCTATTACTCCTTTTGTATCCACAGCTAATGGATAACACATCACTCACTTGCATTAATAAATGATAGGTACCGGTCCAGGCTGAAAGCAGAGCAGGACAAAGAACCTTGGACAATCTCCTCAGGCCTCTTCATGGTAGATGAGTCCACCCCTATAGTCACTCCTGGCTATTACCAGCACTGTCAGAAGAGATTTCTGATCTATTTTTAATATCAACTGTAAGATTAGATGAATCACAAGAAAAATTGTTCTTGTTAAAGTATCCATAGATAAATGCATGATTAATTTTGCTGTTCTGAAATGATGTAGATGGGAATAGTAGCCTTCCACTCCAGGGATGGAAGTGCCAACTTTTCCTTGGAGACAGACCTTATCACCATCTCTTGTAATGTTAACCACTGCTGGCTGGTTCAGTGCTAATGTCATAGAATTGTTAGAGTTGGAAGAGACCTTAAAGGACATCAAACCCAACTCCCCTGCAATGTTAGGGCTTATCACTGTGACATGACTCCTTAGCAAAGTCAATAGGAACTCTTTGAACCTGGGGCTTTTTGTATGCAGACATACAACAAACCCCTCCCTACACAAGGGTGAAAATCAAGGGGAGAGCAGTGCTTTCAGTGCTGGGTGACTCTGAAGCACCCTTTGCTGAAGCAGACACCTGATGATAACAAAGCACTGAAATGGGAATTGTTTTGGCCAGGACTTCTGCACAAAAGGCTCCAGGCTACTCACTCGTGCTGGGACATCCAGGTGCTGCAGTATGTGATAACATACAGAAAAAAGCCCCACACTGCAGCCCACCCTCCGGTCCCATAGACATCGCTGTTGACACTGGCTCCCTCTCAGGAATTCAGTATTTCAGCTCTGTGCTATATTTAGGCTGCTAAGCTATAGATATTTTTAAGGTCATTGGCCTTTGACATGCAAGCGTATTCTCTGGGAGGAAAAAATTCAGCTCCTGACTAAATGGTGGGAAAATGCAACCCCCAGAAATGTGAAAGTTTCAAAAACCAGAGCCAGGAGCTAGGAAGTGACCAGAGGAGTCTACATGATAAATACCGTCTGTTGGCTGAGCCAAATGTTGAAGGCAGCCCCGTGTCAGGGACCCTGTGTCTGAGTGAGCTGCACTCAGCTGGTTCCTGACACGGCGGATGTCCCAGATGTTTACATTTCAGCTTTTACCATAAGAGGAAGAGGAGCTGTTAAGAGCTGATTATCTTGAGACAAGGAAGAAAGAGGTTGAAAATCGGACATGCTGCGTTATTGAAGCATATTGTCTGCAAAGCAACATCTGGCATTAAGGAAAAAAAAAGAAGATGAAAAAAATCCCACTTCCAGATTCCTGCTCTGAGTGTGTTACAGGATGGGGATCCAAGGGGAAAAGTTTTCTGTGAAAAGCGCTTGAATGAAAGAATCCCTTTGTAGGAGGTTGAGACTGGGAAATTACAGGAATGTTTGTGATGTGATATAATAGTGGCAATTAAGAGACATTTCAGATGATGAACGCCTGAGAATATGTGACACAGTGAGCTTCCCAGAATTACTCTTTTCCACGATGAACAGTGACTCTGTTCTCACTTTAACTAGAAACTATCCAGCCCCTGTGCTGCATATTCCCCTTCCTTCTTTCCTTCCTCCTCATCCCAGTGACTGCTTGGATATCATCTGTCTGGTGTGAACCATTCCTCCTTTGTAAAATCTCGGACGGATTGCCTGAGGTTTTGCAAAGCCGAGTGCTGGCCCTGCTGCTCCTGGGGCTGTTATCTCAGCTGTGACCACATGTGCGAGGACCTGCCTGAGTCTCTCAGCTCCTATGGGGCTATAAAGACTATTAAAAATGTTAAAAAAATAAAGAAAAAGCAGAGGTCAACTCAAGTACAGCTGCTTGCAGTAGGAGTGCCCATGGCTGGAGGCTCCCATGGTGCAGTGACCAGTGCAAGTTTCACGCCCTGCGGAGCCTGCGGGTTGTGCAATGCTGCAGACCTCATGTAGCTCCTGCCAGGTGCTGGATGGATGCTAAGTTCCATTGGGGTGCCAGATGGAAGTTTGCAACACAGAGGAATTTGACCTTGGATAACTTCTTGTATTTGAGACTTAGCACTGGCTGTCTTGTGAAGGCCTTCTCTGGGTGTGGGGGAGAAGAGTACGCTTTGTCAGCTGGTTTGGAGTCCTCAGTGGACTCACATAGTTAAAAAAATACCTCCCAGACTGAAAGAGGAGAGAGGAAAAAAGTCAGGGTTTGAAATCTCGTGATTATTTCCTTCCAGCTTGGTTCCATAAGCTTCCAATTTAGGAAAACGACAGCCCTCCTCCGCTGTGAGCCCACGTGAACTCTCACAGTGCATAGTACATTTAATTAAAAAACATCAGAGATCAATCAAAATGAATGGACACTAGAAACGACTCTTCAGATTTAAACTACAGGAGTAATTCATGTGCAGATGTCAGCAAAGGGTTGCTGAAGCCACTTGTGTTTAATATCCTTCTCGGTCCAAGTTGAGAGGGAGGGTTGTAAAGAGTGAGGAAAGGGAAAGGAGACAAGCCCAGACTTCACAGTGCATTATGACATTAACGCCACAATAAGATCACAAGTCTTTGTTCTGTCTTTTTTTTTTTTTTTGGCTTGCTATCAGAAAAGTTATCTTTAGGTCCTTCAGTTGGGGTTGTTTTTCCCCAAAGTGCAAGTGTCATGCTCTAGAGTGACTGTTTTCCTTCAAATAGCTGATACCCGTTGACTGAATGTGAACACTTTCTACAAGAGGACAGGATGGCATGAATGGCACAGTTCAGTTCTGCCTTTGCTCCCTGAGAATATCCTAAAGATATGTGCACTGCACAGATCCATGAAAGCATTTGGTAATGAGAAGGAAAAGGTAGATTTTCCCCCATGATCATTTTTAGTTGGCACAAGAGAAGAAGCAAACAAGAACCTGATGGAAGTGAACCTGTTCTGGGGCTGCTATGACTCCTGTGTTAAGGAGGGATTTCTTTTGGAGGAGAAACACAGCAAAGGAGTTGAATCAAACAAAATTTCTTCAGGCAAACTCCTCACAGTTCTCTTTTACTTCAGAGGAACAAACTGTTCACAAAAACGTCTCCTAGGAAGGCAAAGCTCTTTACCAAAAGTGCTTCCTGGAGGCCAGTCCCTTTATGGAGCAAGTTATATCAAATGACCAAGCTGCAAGCCTGCTGAGCTGCAAACCTTCCTTTGGGCTTCTGGCATTTGTTGCTTTAGGACCAGAACCTTGGATGATATACATTTAACCAGAATCACACGATTAGGATCCACTTCACAGAACAGTGGGTGTTTAACATTTTGGTATCTATTTGGGTTTAGGGTTCTGATTATGGCACAAAAGGATAGGTGTCTCCAACTCAGTGACTTGTATCATCTACCCAACAGATGCATCTTGGAAGGAGCCAGCATGAATAACTCAGATGAAATACCTTGTTTTTGATAACTAAAGAAACATTAGATGCATCCCATCTTCACATTTCAAAATACTGAGCAGAAAGTTGTTAAGCCTCAGAAAGCACAGTTCAGACATGGCTTTTGCAAATCCAGTATTCCTCTTGCCTTGGTGGTACATTTCTCATATAAGCAGGGAATCCTCTCTAGGGATCATAGAACCATTAAGGTTAGAAAAGACCACTAAGATAGTTTAGTCCAACCATAAACCCATCACCACAGTGCCCACTAAACCATGTGCTTCAGTGTCCTTTCATTGAACACCTCCAGGATTGGTGATTCCACCACCTCCCTGGACAGTCTATTCCAATACCTGACCACTCATTTAGAGAGGGAATTTTTCCTAATACCCAGAACATTCAGAATATTTTACTAATATTCCCCTCAGTTTGGGTAGCTTTGGGTAGCTTCATACTCCTCGTGTAGAGCAGACAAAAGCAAAGTCAGGGGCAGAAACACCCATGTGAACACTGGGTTAGATTCAAAACCATTCCTACATGGAAATAATTTGTATCACTTGTGTCTGCAGCTGGATTATCCAGATGGTACAAAGATACCTGACAAATTAGGAAGGGTTTACCTGTCACTGCTCAAGTAAAACCAAGTGAGGTCAAAGCTCACTTGGAACTCCACACAGGAGGAATCTCTAACCCTTCCCCAGTGGTGGTCAGCCCTTAAATGGGGTCTGGGAGAGGTGGAGCCAGACTCCACCCCTTCTGGTCACACAGGTGCATTGCCTTCACCTGTGCTCCTGCAGCTGACTCAGTGCTCACCTCAGGTGATCAGTCAGTGGTTCAGGCTGTGATTCAACAGTTCCCATACAAGGAGAAAAACAGTGCTAAGTACTCCTAATTCAAAAGACTGCCAATTCTTGAGCAAAAACCTCAGTCATGAGACTCGACAACTCACTCTCCTCTCACGGTGACCCCAAGAGGTTGTAGTGACTCAGATTCATCCACTGCCCAGCAAACCCCTGGTGTCCTGTTCCTGGACTGGTCTGTTATCAATTTGCATAACACAGTGTGGGATGAAGACTAGATCTAAACAGTCTGATTTGACGTGCTTAGAGGTGATTAGCACTCATGCCTAGTTGGATGTTTTGCAGCATTAACATTTTGACCTCCTCTCTAAGGACAGCAAGGGACTCCATGGGGCTACCTCTGCAGCACACAGTGGGGCTAGTGGCAGTGCCAGGGATCCTGCTAGACTGCCTCAGTCCTTGCCAGCTCTACAAGGGCAGGAGAAGGCTGCATCAGATGCTGAACATAGCTTTATGGTGCAGTGTAAAAATATCTGGGATGGCAATCTGTTGTACATTCCTTGTGCTGTATCCATAGACACCTCAAGTAGAAACAGCTTGGGTTTCCTCCACAGGACGATTTCTTTTCTATTTATTTATTTTTGTGTATGCTTTCTGGCAAAGGTGAACTTTCAACATTTGCATTTTATCTCCCCTCCCCTGCTCATCTAACCTCCTTTGCTTCTGCCTGTAACAAAAATGAGGTGAGAAACTCTATGAGCCAAAGGCTCTCAGCAGCTTTTAGAAACATATGAGACTCATTAGCCCTTTCTGCAGCCCTGGGGCTTTTGGGCAGAGGGTTTTTTCTCTTTTTTTTTCTTTTTTTCTTTTTCTCTTTTTTCTTTTCTTCTTTTCTTCCTTTTTTCTTTTCTTCTTTTCTTCTTTTTTTTAATGTGTGTGTGTGTGTGATTACTGTTGGTTGCTGTTGTCTTCTTTTAAAGGAAGAAGTTCAAAACTCATAAATGCTTAAATATGCAGCAATAAAGTTTGAGACTTCTCAAAGGCAGCTCTGGATCCTGTGGACTACATCAGCAAAATAACAAAGGAAAATAATCACACCCACCTCCCACTAAAACTACCGTACTGAAACCCCCCCTGCTCAGAACAAGAGGAGGAAGCGTTTGTGTTTGCTGGCTTTAGGAGAGTTGCTCCCAAAAGCCTTAGCCACAAGTTGAGACCTGCATATGTTTTTAGCTATCTAGCTGTGAATTTTGCTGGCTCTTTTCTCTTGCCCACCTAATGCTCTCATACACCTAATCCTCTATTTCCTCAGCTTTCATCATGCTTGGAGCTGACTAGATTAATGGGAAATGCTAATATGTCAGGCCTGAAAGGAAAGAAAAGAGCTTGTTGTTTTTGAATTCCACATTAATCTACTTGGCGATGAAGCCATAAATCAAAACCTGGAAGTTTTACCAATCTGAAATGATGTGTTTAACATTTCAGTCCTTTCCTTCCACCCTATTGCCCAACATTGATTTGTACTGCTATTTATGGCAGCATGGCAGGCTTGCAAATGCTGTTTTTGCTCCTGAATCCCTAACTGTGCTTACACATAGATAGCAAGAAGTCTTCAAGGAGAGCTGGATGAAAATGACACTGAAACAACTGATTTTCACAAAATATTCCCATATGAATGGAAACATGACATTCTTGATAAGACGTGAGAAGTTGTCAGTTCCCAGAGAAAGAATAGTAAGTTTTTGTGTTGAAATGCAACATCTTCCCATGGCTGGCTGCTCACCAGAAGGCTCAGGCATGCTTGTTGTTATGACTTCAGCAAGATGCCAAAGTAAACGGAGTTATTCAACGCTCCCTACAGGTCTACTACAGCTCTGAACAAATGGAGGGACATTGTCCTAAGAGTTCTATTGCTCCTTTCCAAGTCAAGACCTCTCAGTGAGCTTTTCTCAGGATTTCAGCATCTCCCCCAGATCTAGGGTTATCTCAAAGTCCTTATCTACCAGATAACAGTCTGCCCCTTTATTGATTGTGTGCTAGCAATCCCCCACTTGAATGGTGAAGAAGCATCTAAGCTCTTCAGCCCAGCTCCTGGGCCAGCAGGCTACAAAATCATGAGCACTCGGTGGCCAGCATAGGGCACTGCATGGGAAACATGCCAGAGATGGGTCTTCACAAGGGAAAATAAATTTATGGGGCAGGCTGGTAAGTAAAAGGAATGAAGTAGCTGAACACCAGGTGCAAGGAGTATGGGCTTGGACACCCATATGCTTGATTGCATCTGAATGAGAAGGATGCTGGTAGACACACTGTGAGCCTCCTCCACTGATGGAGCAAGGAAAGAAGAAACTGAAAGCTGGCTTCTAGGCTTTGATGCCTTTCATCTCTGGTACAAGAGGAATAGAGTGCTGAAACTATGCAAAAACACATTCATCTGCTCCATTTATTCCTGCAGAACATTCTCCATCCCATCCTGGGCCTTTATCCTCCTACCAGTATGGCAAAAACAGTCTCATTCTTGTCTTTACAGCTCATCTCCCCTGTTTATCCCATTACCTGTATGGGGAGCAGAGAGGTATTGAAGGCAATTCTTTGCTTGCATCTACAGCCCCAAATGAGTAATTTTGGCCATCTTTCAGTTTCTACATGATTGTAACGGACAGTATGTTACTTAACCAGCTTTACAACATGGTTGGAGCTCGATGGTCTTTAAGGTCCCTTCCAATCTAAGCCATCCTACGATTCTATGATAAAATGCACTGTGTAAAAAATGCACAGTACTGCTGCTTGCAGTGTAAAAGGAACAGCTGTGAGGTTTGGTACTGCAGTTCCTCTATAGACTGCTTTGCATCTCAAGTCTATCTGGGACTTGGTGGGAGCAGTGGGATTTAAAGCAGAAAGTCACATAAACACATTTTCACTGAAGATGTGGGTCCTGCTCTGCCTAATGTTTTTTGACACTGAACAGGCATAGTCAGTAAACTAAAACATTTGTTGATGGATTTAGAGATTAAATAAATAGTGAAATATCTTCAGGATGTTAAAATATAGCACTGACTGCCTACCAAGCAACAAACCAGCCCTCCCCCAGCAGTTCCTGAAAATTGAGTATTTATGCAGAATTTCCACTGTGTGAGTTCACAGGGCAATTTTTAGTAGGTCAGGGCAGTCAGACATCTTCTGGGCAGTGGTAAAAATACACCCAGCAGCTCAGTGGCTTCTTGCACAACTGACAGTCTGAAAGCTTTGACTGGAAGTTTATTCCTTGCTAATCTCCTTTCTTAAATGGGTTACAATCATGCAGTCTGAAAGCCACGTGGCAGATCACAAAACAAAATTAAAGCACAGCAAGCATTCATAGGAACTGATGTATGGTGAATATTAGATTAAAGGAAACAGAGTGGACTTTCGAGAAGCTAAGTATTTGCTCAAATAGAGTAGGCAAATGCATCCCTGGGAATGCAAAAGACTTGCAGAAGGATTTACTTGCAGGGAAGAGAAATGCAGTCTGATACAGCTGATGGTACTTTGCCTTGGGGCTTCTTATTCTCAGCTGTCCTGGGTACTGCAGCATCATTTAAAGACAATGACTTAAAGAAATGGATTTACTCAGCATCTCTGAAAGTCAAATCCAGTCTGGAGACCAAGAATGAAGGAAGAATTTTTGATTGTTTCCATCTTTCTCATAACTACTATTCACAGCCTGAGCAACTCCAGACTTCTGATCGCCACGTCGGTTAGGATTTGAAGGCTGAAATCTCAGGTGGACAGGATGGAGTCCTGATCAGCATGCATAACATCACCCCAGAATTACTATTCCATGTACCTCTGCTAATGCATCGCCACTGATTTCCCAAGGGCCAGGAAAACAAAGTCTCACCTGTCAGGAACAAAGAAAGTTCCAGTGATTATGTAGAAGCCTGGAGCTCCCTTTTTTTCTCTCTCAAAAACCTTTTGTCTGCTGCATTAGTAGTACATCTGGACCACACTCTCCATACAGCATTGACTTTGTTCCCATGTAATTTGTAGATAAAGATTAGCAACCCCATAGATATTTCTGGTTTGTGTGGTCGGGGCAGCAGTTAGAGAAAGGATACCAACATTTCTCCAACTCTGCAGAAACCCCAAGAGTCATGATCCTGTTTGGTGGTGCAAAGGATAATCACAGTGCTCTTCAGTGACGTGCACACACCTGTATGCATCCTGCACAGCCTGTGTTGCCATGAAACCCTCCAAGATCTTCAAATATTTGCAAAGAGATGCAAGGGGAAAGGAAAATTTTTAATTCTTCCTTTTTCTAATGTTTTGAAACCAGCTATGTCTGCTGCACATACAAGCTCTTCACCATGGATGGGTCAGTCCAAGGCATGGGAAGATGGATGCTGCTCAAAGTGTGGTATGACCATCTAAGCATGGGATAGGCAGTGACTATGACATCTTTGGGTTTTCTGACTTTCAAAATGATAGACTTTTTGATAGGGTGAACTTGAACACCTGAGTTTTCTGATGTCATTTGGGATGGTAAATCCCACTCCTTTTGTGGAGATCTGCAGTCATTCTACAGAGCCCATAAAGTAAATCCAGGTGTCATGAAGGTACAGGAGATACAAGATATGCATAAATGGTCTCTGACACATATGCATGCAGATCTCTCTCAGGAAAGAAAGAAAATGAGAAGGCCATCAGGAACCAGACACTGCCCCATGTCCTTCTCAACCCCTACCACTGCAGACTCATGCCAGGTCTCAGTGCTCAAATCCACATGAAGTTGCACAATTTTCCCCATTGCCTGCCCTCATCTTTAAGGTTCCAAAATATTCTAAGTCACTCTGGAAGCAGAGGTGCACTGTGAGGTGACTGAAAACCATAAAAGATGGGGATATATATATATATATATATATAGCACATGAGAGCACTTTTCTTAATTTTACAATATTAATGTTTCTTTCTAGGGATGTTTCAGTTCTGGTACAGCTCAGAGGTTCTGCAGTAGATCTACTTTCTACTCTCAGGATGCAGTAGCAGCAGGGATTAAATATCACAGCAACAGGAATAGCGCAGTCAAGAGATTATTTGCTCATCTAAACAATAAACAGTTTAAGAACTCTCTGTCTCCGGGTAGGAAGTTATTAAACTGTCAGGCTTTGTCCAGGCAGTATTCAAATAAAATACTGTCAGCATTTAAACTGGAGGATGGTGGCTACTAGAGGATATGTTAGGATTAACATACAAGCCTTTACTATCAGCTCATGTTGGCTGTTACTAATGCCATTGCTTTTGATTTTCTGTGGAGATGAGCTGTGAGATGCTGTTCCCAAGAAAAGCTCTATCCAGCAGTGATTCCCATGGTACCAGACCCACCATTTCTGGCCCACTCCAAGGAGATGGAAGTTCACTGGCATTGACAAATAGGGTGACATGGTTTTAACGAGCTTCTGCACATGTTCTCTGCAATGGGAAATAGGCAGCTATTCAAGCAAGTTTTGTCCCACCCTATCCTTCTGAATGTCAGCCTTCATCGATGCTTTTATGTGTGTGAGGGTAGGCACATTTGTAAGTCCTATTCTGGTGGCTGTGGGGAAGAGGGTTAACATGCCATGACTGTGACATAATGTCATGGGGGACAGCTGAAGGCATATGCACTTTGTAATGGAAAGAGTGCACTCATAGAATCATAGAATCACAGAATCATAGTATCACTGAGGTTGAAAAGACCACTACATTCATCTAATCCAACCATTAATGCACCCCCACCATGCTCACTAACCACATCCCTCAGTGCCACATGTACTCTTCTCTTGGACACCTCCAGGGACAGTGACTCCACCACCTCTCTGGACAGTCTGTTACAATACTTGACTGCTCTTTTTTGGAGAAGAAATTTGTCCTAATGTCCAACATGAACCTCCCCTGCCTACTTGAGGACATTACTTCTTGTTGCTTAGTGCCCCTATCAGGTAATAGCCCTGATCCCAAGAGAGTTATCACACCTCTATGGGCAGCAGCACCTCCAGATGTCTGGTATTCAGGGTGGGATTGGTGGATCATAGCCTGAGTTTGGATGCATTTCGAGGATACTCCATAGTTTTTGAGCATGGTTTTACATGAGTAGAGGTTAAAGGGGATTCAACACTGAGCCATCTTCCTCTTCCTTCCCCTTTCCCATGTCAATGCCAGTCCTTGTGAAGCCATCATATGATACGTTCCATGGCAGTTTCAAGTTGTGCCCAGAGCCAACAGGATAACCACTGGCACAGAAGGTACTTCTGGGTGATGGGTTCATGTTATTGGCAGCACACATCTTCCAGGACAAATTAATACCTAAAATAAACACACTTCCCATGCCTGTTGAACTCCAAAGATGTCCATAAAATCTATTCTTGATGTCTGCAGTAACAAAAATGTGTTTTGAAGCTGGTTCAAAGTTTGCTGAAACTGCTATGAGCCATCCCTTAGTCTCCATCTGTGCAGCACACAGTTTCTCCAGGCTTTTAATCTATCCTTTTCTGTGTAACTTGGCTTTACGCATGGAGACTTCCAAAGCACAGGAAAAGCAAAATACCAAGCAAATGGGAGTAGCAGAAAATGCTTTTTCCAAACACAAACACCGATCAGTCAATCCAACATCCCACATTAGCCAAACCAGTGAAGCTGATAAATATTGTAATGGGTTTGTCCCTGCAGCGGAATACATGTCTAGCCCCAGTTGTCTGAGGCTGATTAGAAAAGCAGATGAGCTGAACATTGGTTGGCTTAGAGCAAAATTTCAACCTGGGCTCACCTAGGGACTGAAATAAGCATTGCTATTCAGCTAGGAATCCAGTTCTAACACCTTCTCTGTGATAATTATTCAAATGATTTAACCCAGTTTAGCCAGTCACAGAAACAAGCACAGCTTATTACAGCAGTTCAGTTCCATAGAGCAGTCAGCTGAATAAACCACAGACCTCCATGTCCATCATTCAGAGCAGCAACAGGGAAGGCAGCCTGC
This sequence comes from Cyrtonyx montezumae, assembly GCF_038088225.1. Lineage (NCBI taxonomy): Eukaryota > Metazoa > Chordata > Aves > Galliformes > Odontophoridae > Cyrtonyx > Cyrtonyx montezumae. The sequence continues at coordinate 154,652,639 of NW_027072034.1, read as the reverse complement.
GCCACGTAACACATTTACTAGGTAAAACAAAAAGTTTAGGCAATCAAACACCTTAGAATTTGCTGACTGAAGGCGTTGCGTAAGTCACATAGGGATAACCAGTGCCTCTGCATTTAGAACTGATTGCATTTGCCCATTTTCCACCAGCAGATTACATGTCTCTAGGTGTCCTTTCATTCAGACAAGTTATACATTACTTTCTCGCCATCACAGAGGTAGCTCAAGGATGCAGCACTGCCGAGGATGGCCGTACATACAGCATAAAGCTTCACAAGGGCAAGAAAAAGCTTCATAAGCAGAGTGACCCTTAATTCACACTGCGCCTCAGGAAACCCCACCATCGTTCTCCAACCTTACATTTCCCCTCTTGGGTCTTACCAACAGGCATCTCCTCTGCCCCACTACCTGCATTGCTGGGAGCAGGATGGGACCCTTTGCATCTCCCCAGGAAGTTCCCCTCTGTACCACTCAACTTTGAAGGTCTGGCCTGGTGTTTTAAAACCCTACCTGATAAACGGCTCTGGAAATGCACCATGGCTTCAGCATGAGCTGCAGAACCCTCAGATTCCCGAAGCGGCAAGTCCTCAGAGCCCGGGATGTCAGGCTCCACACCAGGCTGTCCCAGCTGTAGAGCAGATCCTCAAAGCCAAAGAGCACGGCAGCCATGCCAGCTCCCTGCAACAAATGCCGGGCTCCCTGTTTGGAGGCAATTGGCTAGTCCCCAGGTGTCTTATGAACTGCAAGGTTAAAGAGTCATTGCAGTTTCCACCAAAGAAGGAGAAGAAAAAGAAAAAAAAAAAAAAAAGACCAACACTAAAAAATGCTCCAAAACAAAACCACCGAACCAAATCCGACAACAAAAACCAGCAGTCAAAATAAATTGTTTAGGGATGTGCCTTTCTCTCTCTGCACACACCCTTCAGGATGTGGTTTCTCCCTGTGTGTATCTTCTCAAGGCGAACTGTGCTGCATCCAGGGGCGAGTAGGGAGGAGATAAAAACACCTCTCCTGACTTTGGAAGGCAGTTGCATTTCCCTTGCAGAGGGCTTCTTGGTTCCAAGGCATCACTTCCCAGCTTTCTGCTGCAGAACCAAGAAGCAAACTTGAATCCAAAGTCATCACTTTGAAAGCTCAGTCCTGGGACTCCATCCAGAGGGAGGAAAAAAACTGCTTGCTCTCCCTCTGCCAACATTCCCAAGACATTCCAGTACTGGGCTTAACTCTTTCAACCACTCCCAAATAACAGCTGAGAAGACCGTTTTGCCACATGCAACATTTCATCCTTTTCTTTTGCATGTTGACTAACCATTGCACAGATACATTCTGGTCTTTTTCTGCCTGACTGTCTCTTTTGGAGCATTTTTAACTCATTTTTATGAGTTCTTTATATGAGTCTTAGGTAACCCTCTGCAAAGCCCCCCATTTATCCAGTGGATGATATCTTGGCAAGTTGCATGAGTTAAACAATATCAATTTAAAATCAGCTGGTATGGACATATTTTTAACCCTTGTTGGGTCTGCATTAGTAAAGATGGGCCTCATACGAGCAACAATGGTAGAATATCTTTCAGTTCTCCCTGTCTGACATCAAAGCCTATGGATGTGAAGAGTTGAGAAGAGACCAACTCCATGCCCACTCCCCTGCAGGAGCCCAGAGCAGCTTGTCTGGGTGAACGCTTCAATGCTGCTGACACCTATGAAGTGATGAACTGATTAGATGAGGCTGAAAATAATTTATCAACTCAAAGGCTTTGCAGTGCAATTAAATCATCACAAAATAATGTGATTAAATTGCAACATTTGTTTCCAGCTAAATTCTCCTCCTATGCTCCTTCTGCTCCTCCTACCTATGGGTTTAATGAACAGGTGGGGAAAATAAGGCAGAAGTATTTTTACCAAACCCACAATGCAAACCAACAACCTCAGAGACAGCTGTATGTCTATTTTTCACTCATTTCACTCACCCTTCATTGGAATGTGCAGCAAAATGCAGCAGGACTTGCAGGGAGCAGACGGGAGTCAACTGGGCCCACATGGGAACAGTGTTTAGAAGTGTAGGAAATCCCCACCTTGGGTTGAAATCACAAGGGTCATGCAAGCAGTGAGCCCCTAAAATATCAGATGGTGATTTTGCACATAGCAGAGCTGAGGAACCACCCTGAATGGTTTCTCTGATTCAGCTCCATGATTGGGTAAGGAATTAAGATATTCATTGCATTTTGGTTTGCAGTAGCTGGGTCCCAACTTTTCCCCAGCCATGGTTTATTCTCTGAGGACTGGAGGACAAAAAGTGAGTGTTGCATGACAGCCATAGAATAACGATGCTCATCAGCTCATTGACAAGGAGGAAGTGAAGGGCCAGGAAAACACAGCTGCAAAATTTATATTCTCAGCCTGATTGCTTTTTCAGAACAGCATTTTCAGAATGGCATCATAAAAATAATAATATTTCTTTCAGTCTTGTTAGATGCCATTTATTTTGCAAAGTTATATTTTCTCTGATCTCATGTGTCTATTCTTTTGGTGCTCAGCCTTTTCTTCCCCTCTCTCCCACATTCATGGAATTGTTTGAGTAGGAAGTGTCTCCCAAAGGTCATCTAGTTGAACTCTCCTGCAATAAACAGGATCTACCCACAGCTAGATCAAGATGATCAGAACCCTGTCCAGACTAACCTTGAGTGTCTCCAGGGATGAAGCATCCACCACCTTTCTGAGAAATCTGTTCTGACTCTTCATTGTCCTTATTGTAAAAAACTTTTTCACTGTATTCAGTCCAAATCTTCTCTCTTCTGTTTTGAAACCATATCCCCTTATCCTGCACAACAGACCCTGCTAAAGAGTCTGTCCCCTTCTTTCCTACAGCCTCAGATATTGAAAGGACGCTCTCAAGTCTCCCCAGAGCCTTCTCTTCTCCAGGCAGAACAGCTCCATCATCATAATAATCTCTTGATGATTTCTTTGCCTTCCTGTAAACTAAATAACACACTACCTTCATTTGCAGTGGTATAGACAAGGGACCAGGTACTATACAGCCTCATTTGGAAGAGAGAGACTTGTTTAATATTACTTGACTATATAACATTTGCTCCAGGCTACAGCCTGGCGGATAAGATCTCTGCCTGGGAGCATAAGAAAAAGATGTGTCTGATCAAGGAATACAGGGGGTAAGAGACCATCACAATGACTTGCTCTGGGATGTGATGTAACCCCCTTGGTATTCTACAAGGGGGAGAGGAGGGGAAATGGAGGATATGCCACAGGTTTAAATTTAGCTGCTCTACATGTGCCTCCAGTCTTTCTGTGTGTTCAAAAGGAGTCTTTTGGCCCCTGTCCCAACTTGGTAATTACTCAACAGATGAGGACAGCTCTGAAGAAGCCTTTTCACTCTGCTGATGACATAATCAGACTTTTAGAAAACTCTTTCCCTACATATTTATTTAACGGATAGGCTGGAGTGGGATCCTTTGCAGTCACTTGAGCCTGTAGGAGGCCCAGTGGGCATCTGAATGTGTAGATTTACCTCCATAATTAAAGCAGATTGTTTGATTTCCTGCAAGGTTTTCCTGTTGATTAGAAACACACTATTTTTGAGGGGGTAAAAGCTGCCTGAATGTGGATTATCCAGCTGAGCTCTGGGGGAATTGCAGTAGTGGATGTTATTCAGGCACAGATCTGTCTCCTGTAGACCCCAGAAGCTCCAGGCCTTCCAGAAGCCAAGGAGGAAATTAGTCCTGGGATATTAGTCCTTCCAACCTAAGCCATTCTATGATTCTATGAATCTACAAAATTAGTCCTGGTTGCAAGCTGTCTTAATGTGAATTCAGCAAAATAAGGTAGATTTCTGATGAAATTCTTCTTTTCCAGGGACACGCCATAGAAGGTGCACTTCTGTATCCAAATAGCCCAGAAGTCTTTTCTACAGAGAATGGCAGAAGAGAGAGGAAGTCAAATGAACTTGGCTCTTCTGCAGGTCTATACTTTGAGACCTGTAAGACCATCTTACATTTCTATAAAATACATTTATCTTCACCTTCACTGCACTCAAAAAGGAAAAAATAAAGCCATTTTTATTCTACACTGAGTATAGATATTTGCACTCTCTATAGATCTGTAGGTCTTTCCAACAAGGCCTCTCTAATTATGCACTATTTCCCGCTGTCCCTGAGAAAACGTCAGGCAATACAGCTAATATGAAACCTCCCACGTTTTACTGACAGTCCAAAGGCTGTTACTGGGATGTAAAAATAGCTCCTTGCTTTCCATGAAAAGGAAGAAGAAAAAATGGAGTAGAACCACGCTGGGCTTGTGTTGTATTACAGGGCTGTCACTGAAGGCTGAGGGTGGGCTTCCCAACCCAGCCCCATAGTGTGTTCCTTCTCACTGTGGTTCCTTGAAAGCCACCCTGGTATTGATGTAGGTAGTTGCTGCCTGTACCAGGAGCTCAAGAGACATGTCTGTGTTTTTCCTTTAGGCAGATTTCATATTCTGGCCTTGGAAGAAGGAGTTCAGCATTACTCCCAAGTGTGCTCCCTACCCACAACTTTCCAATGGGTGTGGATGTACTTGGGGGTGCTGGCAGACAGACATGCTGGAAGGAGGGCTTTGAGCTTGCTGTAGACACACCAGAAAAATCCTGGTTCTGCTTAGCATATGGCCCCAGCGGTTCCTGCAGCTCCAGGCCAATGTGGTCTTTTAAGTCTTATTTCAAATCCATTATCCTTTTTGATCTTCATTTCTCTATAATGCTAAGAAGATTCATGTTAGATCTTCGTGTGTAAAGTTCCCTTTCATGTTCCAGCTTCATGCTTTCTTGTGCTAGAAATGGTTTTCTGAGATGTTTAACTAGTTGCATTTTCTTCCTTGTGCTGTTATAGCACATCATTTTCTTCGTTGATCAGACAGGAGCAGTTAGGGATGACCCACTGTCAAGTGACAAAGCACACGGAGAAGGAGCTGCCTGTCTCCCCATGTCTTTTTGTAGGCTTCCTATGTCCTTACAAAGAGGTGCTGGTGGGAGCTTTCAGAAGATCTCTTCTGTAACTGCTCTGGATCACAAACTGTGAGGATTTCTAAATGAGTGTTAAGCTGTAATTCAGGAGTCTGAGCCTCTGGGTTTACTCTGTTCCCATTGCAACCAAGGCGGTCTCATCTCTCATGCTGGACCATTTGGGATTCTCCTCTTTCCCACTGCAAGTGGCCTCACTGCCACCCAAGGAGGGACAGTGGAGGGTTCCTGCATTGTGAGGTCAATGAAGGACAGTGGGAGCTTGCCAGAGGGAAAAGTCTGGATAATATCACCTTTATTTCTTGTATTTTTGACAGATCTTATCATCTGTTCGTATAAGTAAATGTTAGAAGAAAGAGTTTATAGGGATCTTGGCATAGTTTTTTAGTTGAAGTCACAGATCCTCAGACTTTGAAGGCTCTAATAGACAATGTATATATTCCAGGCAAAGGAAACTTACCTCCATTTATAGAGGAAATGAGAATCAAGTGTGGGTGTCCAGACTGGACCTGTTAACAGTTTTGATCAAATGTCAGTGCCCATTAGAGCAATGAAAAGTAACTCTCCTGACCCTGTAATTGTTCTGGGTTACTGTAAAACCCCTGTGTGACTAGAACATGAGAATCCAACAATAATTGTGCTTGAACCTCTGAATAATTTTACAGAATCACAGAAAACCTAAAGTTGGAAGGAGCCCATAAGGATCATTGAGTCTAACTCCATACAGGACTATCCAAAATTCAAACCCTGTGTCTGAGAGCATTGTCCAAATGTTTCTTGAATTTGGGCAGCTCCAGACTGTGCCCACTGCCCTGGGCAGCCTGTTCTGTGCCTGGTGGTCTCTGGTGCAGAACCTTTTTCTGACACACAACATGACCCTGCCCTGACACAGCTCTGTGCCATTCCTTTAGGTCTCATCGCTGTCATGGTTCACTTCCCTCAAGCTGCAAATCGGGAATTAACTTCTGGAAGTATTTGCCCCAAAATATTCTGCCCTACGGAAAAGTGAGCTATGTCTGCTCTTCAGTTCTCACCCTCATCCATCACATGCTGCCCAAAACATGAACATAAAGAACTTCCACCCCACAGTCCCTTGTCAATGGCAGACTGAATACTGTCCTGCAGAGAAAATGTTGGAAACTGAAGGCTGCTCTGCCACTTAAATTTTCAGATTCTGATCACGAGTCGGAAATCCTGGCCAATTTCCCCAGGTGTTCTCACAAGTCCAAATGGCCCAAAATGTTCCATAATGAAACAAACTGCTGCTTTACAGTAATAACCAAATGAAAATTTGCTATTCCAGTCATCCACTTTGATCATAATGTCTATAATGCTCTCTGAAAATGTGAAGTGGTCCGGTAGTGCTAAATATGATCATTTAGTGAGCAGCAGCTCCTTGTGTGTTAGACTGTACGTGTCCTCATTTCGGAGGGATTTTTATTGACTGACACAGGAGAGTATGTCATATCCTCAAATAATACACATTTCATTTCCTAAAGTAAGCTGTGTTTGTGATTTAACAAGGTTTAAAAGTAAGTGAGTCCTATGAAGCTGGGTTCATACTTGTCCCTAATGCTCAAACTGCTGAAGTGATTTCACTTCTACTGCGCAGAAACGTGAGAGAGATTGTGCAGAGATTTGCTATTAATCCTTTTTCTCTGCGAGTACTGCAGTGAATGAGTCTGCAGGAGGGGATGTAGGTCAGAGCAATGTATTAAGTAAATAGTGCAGAACAGCCACGGAAAGTGAATGGCGAGATCTTAAATACGATTATTCACTTTGGAAACCCAAAGCTTATGATTAACTCTGATCCCGCTGGGGATGGTAACGTCCTGTGACCGGGGTGTCCAATCAAAGCAGCATGCATTCACACATGCCCGTCACTACAAGGTTTTTCACCATGCTGCTCTCTGCTGTTGTTTGCCAAAAGGCTCAGGAGAATTGTTTTTGGCTGATAGAAAAAATAATTAAAAAAAGTAAATCCCAGCCTGCTCAGGAGGCACGTATGAGCAGGGGGCAATGAAAAGTTCATCCAGGAGCTGAGCTGCTTTCCTGCCATATTATTCAGCAGTGCCTCAAATAGCCTTTGGCAAGGTTCAGGGATGAAAGAATTGAAGCTCAGATAAGCCTATTTGTGCCCATGGGGCAGGCACTGAATTTCAGACGAGGTGGGACACACCTGTGTGTTCACCAGAGTCATGTACTTGTTCAGGCACACTTTTCTTGTTTCTAGCTTTTCTTTATCCCTTTAGAGATTGGAGCAAGTGTGTATATTTACAATGGGATCCCCAGAACCATGCAGAATCATGGAATCATAGAATTGTTGGAGCTGGAAGGGACTTCTAAAGGCCAACTAGTCCAACTCCCCTACAGTGAACAGGGACACCTACAGCTACATCAGGTGCTCAGAGACCCATCCAGCCTGACCCTGAGTGTCCCCAGGAATGGGGCATTCACCTGGGCAACCTGCTCTAGTGCCTCACAACCCCTACTGTAAAAAACCTTTTCCTTATACCAAATCAAAACCTCCCCTCTTCTAGTTTGGAAACATTTCCCTTTGACCTATCACAACAGAACCTGCTAAAGAGTCTATCCCTTTCTTTCTTATAGACCTCCTTTCACATCATTTCTAATTCATATCATTTCTACTTGTACATCTAGCATATGCTTCCCACTCCTTACCAGCAAATACTTGACAAGTTGTCAAAAGTCCATGGCCTTGGCTGTAGTTTGGAGGACACATTGCTACATACTGCAGGTGCTATTTGCCTGGGGGAGAAGATAAATTTGGTGGCTCATAAAAAACCAGTCTGCTATCTTGCCCTGTGGCAAGATGGATAATTTAATGAAGGGCAGTCTTGCTGTCTGTGTACATACAGCACAAATGTCTCGTTTCATTAGAACATTTTCTTACAACTTCTCCTGCAGATATATTTAAGTGGTCTGTCTGATTCAGACCCATTGGTAACACTCACTGCATTCAGTGACTAATACAAAGTTCTTTCTGTTCACAGGCTAGAGCTGAGCGTTTCATTAAAAAGGAGGAGGGCAAAGGGAACATATTTTAGAAAATCAATGGACCAGATTTCATATGTTTGATGTTGCGTGCATGTTGGACAGCCTGTTCCTGTCTAAGATAAATCAAATGTATTAAATTTATTCCTAAGCTCCCTATAAATGATCATTTCAAAGAAATGCTTTCTACTTAGGATGTAACCGTTACTGGGAGAGGATAGATATAATATAAGCTGGTCAAATTTGACCTTCTGAGTAGCAACAAGGAGGGATCTGGTCCTATTCCAAAAAAGACATCAGTTTCCTGAGTAATATTAGACAAGTCAGATAACTTTACAAGTCTCCATTTCCTCAGTATATTATTTCACTGACATTTTTCAGGTGGCATGAAATCTCAGGGGAGCTATGTTACATTAAAAAAAAAAAAAATGCATTCAGCCTGCTGGAAAGCCAAATGGTCATATTCTGCAGAAATGCTTAAGGTATCTTGGATCAATAACACAACCTCTGTGTTGAAAGATCCTACGTCGATTGTCAAACTGTGGGTGAATAAATGTTCCCTGAGGTGAAGAATGATTATGTACATGTATGTTCCCTGTGGGAATATCACTCCATATACACAGGTGGTGCTAAAAGTGCACAGGGAGAATGCTGTGGAGGAAAGTGATGGCTTTGCTGACTTTGAAGTACAGAGCTCCCAGAGAAAACCATGGGCTGAGCTGTTAATACCACCAAGTACAATGGCTACACATGGCATCTACATGGGGATGGCTCACTCAGGGTTGTTTTGGTTATCTCTGTTACCACAGAACAATTAATCTGCAGATGGGAAACTTGAGAGTCAGCGTAGGGGGATTATTGTACTACGAGAGATCTCCATGCTGAGAATATTTCCCCAGCTGGGACCAGTCAGACCTTCTCGGTAGAGCATGAGAGTTGACCTCTACCCTGTTTGCTCCCAAAACACATACCCCTGTTGCTCCCGCTAATGGAAAATCTCCATTTGCGTTGTAAGACAGCATTGGATCTGTGCCACCTAAAGTGATAATGCATGCACAGTTGACAGAAGACGATAACTTGCACTTCTGCTGCTGCTCAGCTTAAAACCCTGTACAAACAACATTTTCTATTGTCTCATGATGCTGTGAGAGATTTGTATCTTGATCTCCTATCACTATGGATAAGCTGGGACAAGCAGGCTGAAGTGCTTCTGTGGGACAGTCAGTTCCTAATGCTGGCAGTCCTGGATTTCCCTTTCCCTAGCTATTTCTGCAGCCACTGTTCCACCCACATACCCACCAGCATATCTGGATGTGGTGCTGAGCTCCAGGACCTATAAATAGTAGCCCAGACTCCATCTGAGGAGGAGGAGTGCAGTTAATCAAACTCCCTCACATTCTGCCTTCTAACCTGATAATTTGTGACGTGGAATTCAAACTCACTGCCTAGTTCATTTGCTACAGCTTCCAGAAAATGGATTGAAAGCGGCTGGATCGAAGCAGCAAGTCAGTCACTTTGTTTTCTCTGTGGACAGAATATTAAAGCTTTCAGAAGTTAAAACAAAGAGGATTTACGCTCTTCATTTGAGAAATTTATGACTCATTCCCATTTTGACCATTGTTAGAAGCATCTGTCATTTCCCCTGCCCCCAAAACATCCATGCCATAAAAAATAAAACCCATAAAATCACTGCCATCCTTATCTCGTTGCACAAAGTACTCAAATGCTCACTGTTGCTATCTGCATCTTGACTTCCTGTTATTAAGAAGGACATCCTAGTATTTAAGAACACAAGATTTTTATTTTTTTCCTCTTCTTCATTCCAGGCAGAATGTCTAATGATTCTGGGGTTTGTTTCCTGCTTGTAATTAAGTAGGTCACAGCTGCAAAGCAGGAGAACAAGAAAATATTCAGATCACACAAAGCCAAGAATGATTAAATCATTTACAGCTGAAGGATATGGCAGATTTTATATATATATATATATATATATATATATATATTTAAAGAGGTCTCAAGTCTGAGGAAAACAAATATAGGAACTTTTATGAGAATGAAGAATTTGGAAGTTCTGCCTGAGAGCCACAGTTAGCTTGGAAAGAAAGAGAGACCAAAACTCAGCTAATGTTTTTCCCGAGTTGAATAGCTTTATGTGGTTGAAATAGTCTCAATTCCCTGCTTAAGGCTACATATTCTATCCACGCAATTCTCTTTGAACCACATGCAAAATCACCCTCATTCCTTCTGGGAAGCTCCTACCAGGCCATATGTGACACAGTCCTTTGTGCCTGCCTGAAATGCCAGGCCAGGCCTTCTCCTGTAGGTCAGGCACAGCACACCCTGTGCAACTCAGCAATTCCATCACAGCATGATCCCTGCTCTTGCAGGAAGCTCCCACAGGGCTGAAAGATTTTTGATCTGCACTCATGGCTCTTGATGTTCACCATCTTAAACACTCCCTCCGTTTTTCTAATGGTAAGCTGCTCTTGGTCCCTGCATGACTACCTTTACCCCACAGACAATTGGGACAAATGTATTGGCAGTGTGTGTCCATTGCACTCAATGAGCCATTCTGGCAATGATCCACAACCTCTGAAGGGTCCTGACAGGAGGGTTACAAATTAGGGTTCATCCTTATCACAGACAGCAGTGAACAAAGTCATGCCACAGCCTCCCAAAGCAGAGGAAAATTTTTGCAGAGCCAAGATGTGAAACTGGCGTTTCAAGACAAATCTGGTCCTGATTGATCTCATTGGGGTTACTGAAGGATTCTGAAGGAGAATAGAGAAGTACACCTTTCCACCATGGTGGTTCTTGAAGGGGCATTTACCTAGACTTCAGTATAATCTAGAGCAGCATCAGCACTTCTCCAAGCCATTGCTCAGGCAAAACCAGAGGATAGAGAGCAAAAACTCTGCTACTCTTACTTATCCTAGAATCATAGAATGGCTCAGGTTGGAAGGGACCTCACAGATCACCATTCTGAGCCCCTTACAGTCTCAGGTATAGTTCTTGGGATTACTGTGCACCATAGTGGAAAGGATGTGAAACAGGGTACTCAGCTGTGAGAACATCTCTATTAAACTACTGCCTAAGTCCAAAGTGGAATGGAGGTATGTCTCAAGTACACTGTGGCTCTGTCAGTAGGGCTCTTATTTTGAGCAGTGAGAGGAATGGGAAGATTTACATCTGAACACCACCAAAATCAACAATGCTCAGGGCAGTGGTCCAGCCAGACAAGAAGCACCACCTTGGAAGGGAACAAGCTTCCAGATTCTGATTTCAAAATAAAGTGGTCAAGAGTGGTTAAGACGGCACAGAATAACAATAATGAAAACATATTATTGCTTGTATAAGACCATGATCAGAAGAGTCATAAATCCCAGCAATTATAAATTGCTGATGATCTCATGTTTACTCAGGCTCTGACTGGGGAAGCTGTCATGGGAAAGAAAAGCCCACGTCGATGGTATTCTGGGCTCCGTCCCCATCTGACCGGACGTGATCAGTTCATTCCAGGATAAAAGAACATGGGCCTTTTTATGCGAGCACTTCTTGGCTTTGCAAGCTAGAAGCTGAGGGGGAGAGATGGTCACTGACTCTCTGATGGGCAATAGTTACAAAACACAAACAATTAAGGGTTTCTTAGAGCCTGGTGCCTGGGGAATTTGAGGTCAGTCCTACAGCCTGTCCTGGCCTCACTGACCTCATGGGAGAGGGCCTGCATGCAGGAGCATGGTGTCACATCTGAGGCTGCAGAAGATGCCTGATCCATCTCCAAGTGATTCAGTGTTTCTGGATCCATAGCTTTCATTTGGCATTTCTTTAAAAGATGACGACTTTCAGGAAAGTTTTGCTTCTTTCCTTTGTAGCAGAATCTTTTCACACTGAGCCTCTCTATGGAGGGCACTGGCTCAGGCTGCTCACAGAAGCTGTGGATTCCTCATCCATAGAGGTGTTCAGTGCCAGACTGAATGGGTCCTTGGGCAGCCTGGTCTGCTGGGGGGCAAACAGCCCATGGCAGGGGTTAGAATTCAATCTTTAAGGTCCCCTCCAATCCAAGCCATTCTATGATTCCATAATTCTATGACTCTTGGGCAAGGGATGTGGTTGGCTTCAGAGAAAATATCAGTGCTTTGCTTTGTAAGGGGTGCTGAGGCCACACAGCATCTCTCAGCCCTCACAGAAAAGCATTCACGCTGACTATACCCTTGTCCTGAATCTTTTAGCATTTTCACTTCCGAACAAGGTTGGATAGCAGACTCTGTTACTAACTTAACTAACAACTTTGTTAACTAACTTAACTAATAACTCTGTTATTAACTTAAGCAAAGTTCAGGAGTGAAAAAAATTCAAAATGCTGCTGCAACCCTGAATCTGGGCAGCACAGCTGCGACTGGTTTGAAAGAAAAGGGGCCAGGTTATCACTTGGCATCAGCCTACTTATCTATTCCCTGACAGCAACCCCAGAAGCTGGATGTCAGCCCCAAGGCCATTTCAACTGCTCTCCAGTGGCTGATTAAATGCGTTGGAATGCACTAACGTAACTGCATTGACTGTGCTTTTAAAAATCAACGTCCTCTGTTTTTATGACTCTTCTTGGCCACGTTCCCTCTTGCTGTAACTGAAGTAAATCCCTTTTCATCTGCAGGAAACTGCCACTATTGGTGCATTTAAAAGTTTACAGGAAGATATTAGATGGCTGCATGACAGCAAAGCCCAGGATAGAAAAAGGAAGCTTTCCAACAATTCTGTGTGGAAATTATGAAAATTGGAAAGCCTTGTCTCAGTCCTTGGTGTGGTTTGCAGCATGGGCTGGGTGGAGAGATGTAGGAGATGGAGCGCGGATGTGCAGCTCCAGCTATCAGGAGCCCTGAAGATTGACCTGTTTGGAACACACTCAGATATAGTGTCTACAGTTCAACTTGGATCTTGCTCTGGGAGCATTCTGGCTGCCAATCAGGAACAAAAGTACTGTCTGGGTCTTGTACAGCTCTGGTGAAGAATAGTTAATAGAGCCCTTATAATATGTGATATGATGCGTATAAGGAATCACTTAAAAGAGTGGCCTGGGATGGCCAAACTTCCCTCTTGCAATACCCTGACCACCACATGAGACTTGAACGATTTTCTTGGTGGTATTTGCAAATATTAGGATCTCTGGGCTCTGCTTTCGGGTGACAGTAACAGCATTGAGCTCTGTTCTGGGGAAAAGAGATGCTGGACTAGCCTGGACGCCACATCTGCAAATGATCTCCAGGAGTAAGAATGTAATGCAGAAATAGTAGCTGGTGTTCATCTTCTCTAACTGGAGAAGGCTTCGTTTCCTCTAAAGTTAATGCAAGACGGCTGTCAACACAGACAGCAATTCATCCCATCTTAATTTGGTTTTGAAGATATGAGGATGAGTTGTCATCAAGAGACACATATTACTCTCTCTCTCTTTTTTTTTTCCTTCTACTAATGAGAGCTACAGTTATAGTAAAAAAATAGTATAGTTGTATGTGATAAACTTGTAAAAGTAGGCTGGATGAAATTACAAGCTGAAAGCAATTAGCATGGGGAATACAAACCAGCAAACCTGAATATAAACTCTCGCACTAAATATATTTTAGATGAGCTTCTCCAAAATACATACTGTAAGTCATCTACTGGGAATTAGCAAAGTGGAAACAGTGGCAATGCTGGAAGCTGAGATGATTTTCAACCTCTGTTAAGAAAGTGGCTCACCTATTCCAAAGCCTGCACGACCCTCATTACACCTTCTAAATACATCCAGTACAGCTGGATTGTAGAGTGTGCAAGGGTGACTAAAATACATCACTTACAGCCCATTATCTTTTCAAAAGTTTTTCATGGGATATTGTTGGAAAACAGAGCCTAATTGCACTCCTTGCCTGTGCAATTTGGAGAGTTTGATATTTTGGTCAACAAAAAGAATTGAAGTGTAAGAATCGTTCATACACATCTGTTGGTAGAATGAAAAGTCACCATTTCTTTGATGCTCTCAGAAAAGATTGAAACAATGAAGTTGTAAATTCCTGCTCTTTGGGCTGTGAAACACTACCTTGAGGCAACCTGGTTTGTTGCTAAAGCATCACATCTCCTGAGCTCTGGGCTCTTGGTGAGCCATGTGATCCAGGCATGGTACTAGTTGCCAAGAAAGTCCTGCTCAGGACTGTTAGCTGGATGGCTGAGCAGTTCTCCTGTTCCAAATTCATGTAACTGAATTCATACAACCTCCCTCCCCCTTCACCCAGCTCAAAAACTTTCAGCTCATTTCTGGCTCTGACTCCTGTTGCCTGGGCTGCTCTTGTCCCCCAGCCTGACATTGCTCTCCGAGGGTCTGGTCAACATAAAGGCAACAAATGCCAAGATGTAATGAAAAAACCTCTTAATTTTCTATTTAAAATAAGATTACAAAGTACTGGATATTTCACAGAAGAGACTCTGCTCATGAGGTCTCCAGACCTCGAGCACTTCTGATAATTCAATTGAGCTCCAGCCATTTGAAAGCCCATTTAAGCAGTATCCTGGTTCCCAACTCAGTGGAGTTCACTAGTCACTATCTATTAACCTCTGCTGTGCTCTCACCTCTTGCACTGTTAACCTGAATAGATTTTGGGAGGATAAAGTCTGGCACAGCTCCTGATCCATTTCATGAAAAGTCTGTTTTGATTTGTTACACCTCTTAGAAGTGTCAGAAAATATTACAACTTCCAGACACCCAAGAGGGTGTGCCAAGCATTTGTCTGTCTAGGTAGAGTTCAAATTAAACCAATTCCCCCCAAATACTTGTGAACAGGTCAGAAAAGATAAAGCTCAGATGAAGCAGATAAAATTGATGTTTTGGCAGTCACATATGATTATATCAGAGCATTATACAGGTGACAGTTTTGCTACTTAAGCTTATTCTCTTATTCAGTTTTTATATTTTGACACACAATTATTTATCTATATGTGGTGATTAATTCATCACAAATGAACTGTGCCTATGAATGTTGCTTCTTATGTTTCTATTGGTCCAAGTTTGTACATTGAATTCATCATTTTGAGACTTGAGTAACCTGCAGAAAAAGCTAAGACAACAGGAGTTCCTTGCTTCAAGGTCTCTCTTCTCTCTTGGGCAACTTCTCTACACTCAGTTATCTATTTCTCTTCCATTACACACAGTATCTGAGTAACTCTGCTCTCACCTTGACAGTCCACCAGATTGGTAGTAATGATGCCAAGGTAAGAGGCACATCTGAAAAATGTCACAGAAACAAAGGTCAGCAGAACCTGCATGCCAGTGTACAAGTCAGCAAACAGGCAGCATGAACTGGGAAGATCAACTTCCCCTGGAGCCCTTGCTGCTTCGTTGTTGTGTCAGAGAGAGCATTCACAGCATTACTCAGATTTATGTGTGAGAGAATTATCAAATGAAGACCACTCTGTCATGAAAACTGTGAGGACTGCCTTATTCCACCCTGTTACAGACCTCACTACAGCCCTGGCTGTGAGAGGTTTCCAACCACTTTGCTCTTAAATGCACACTGGAAAATGATTAATAACACAAGGCAAAGGCTGAATTATACTTTGTCCAGTAGAGAAAGGAAATCAATAACTCAGTAATAATTTGTGCAGTAGCAATACGTGCCCCAACTCTATTGCTGGGTTTGCTTGAAGGCATCCTATTCTCTTGCTGAAAACAAAGGTCGCCATAAGCTGCAGAACAGCGTGGGAAATCCTGCCTCAGACTTGGCCTGAAGAGCTGATAGACTGATTTTTTTTAACCCTGGGTTCTCTCTTCTCAAGAGAAATTTATTTATAGGAGGAATGACGTTTCCTGCTACATTCTTAACATGCTTGCAGCTTGGGATAAGAACATGGGAGCTTTGTCTTCTGCCATCTGTTTTCTATGGCAGTAAATATCCAATTACAAATTTATCTCCGCTTGATCTGTTTCAAAGTCATGATATGAATGATTGTTCATGGATACCAATTTGGTGTAGAAGAGTCACAGGTAAATACCAGTCCGAGATATGTGCTGGAGTAGATGTGCATATATGTAGAGTTCCGGTTTGGGGCTCTGGGTGCTTTTCTATCTTACTTTACCTTCTCCAGGGGGCACAAGAAACAAAAAAAAAATGATTGAGATTGAAGT
This sequence comes from Cyrtonyx montezumae, assembly GCF_038088225.1. Lineage (NCBI taxonomy): Eukaryota > Metazoa > Chordata > Aves > Galliformes > Odontophoridae > Cyrtonyx > Cyrtonyx montezumae. The sequence continues at coordinate 154,636,473 of NW_027072034.1, read as the reverse complement.
CTTGCTAAGATGCAAACATCTATTAACATCACTGGGCATAGGGCTTTTGATAGACTACTGCTGAGACATGGAACTTAAAAAGCTAAGGTACAGACTTCAAGTCCTAATTTAAAACAACTTATCTAGCCATACCATGCCCATCTTGGTTTGTTTCTCACAGCACTTCATTTAGTCTGGAGATGGCCTTCCTTTTTGCATAGTGTCTGTACCTTCCTTTGAGCCTTGGAGGCAGAAGAGAGGGCAGACTTGTTCTTTCTTAATGCAAGAAAGCTGTGTGTTTTCTCTCAGCTTTCTAACTTTAAAAACAATGCCTTGAGTTTCTGGTGAGAAACATTTCCATGGCTGGAAAATAGCCAGCGAAGTCTTGAGAGAGGGAATAAGTATGTGCTCGTCTTTGCCAATGCCTTGCAACAGCAGACAGAGATCTCTGAATGGTACCAGGCATTTGTTAGGCATTAGCAGGACTCCATTCATCTTCCTCTCACACACATCCGCAGCACATGGATGTAATAAAGATAGCTTGCAGGCATAAACGGTCTCACATTAATAATGCAAAGGGAGAAAGGACTACATATTTAACGTGCATGTTTACTGGTGGAGGAAGGAAAGTCGGGGATGGATGATCTTGTGGGGAAGGCTCTGTATAAAGAAACAGTGTGTGAGGGATGAGGTCTTTGTCAGCAGTTTGGGGTGTCCCCTTCTGACCACAGAGTCCATGTAAATGCAGACTAAAGGAGAGCTACTTGGAGTTTTAAGGAGTAGTTAATTCAAGCAAACATAGGTGGTCAGGTAACCACTGCATCTTCTGCAATGATCCCTGAGGTGCTGGCCAAGATGGGGATGTCTTCCATTGACATCCATAATGACATAGGTGAACCCAGCCTTTGTCTCAGTCCTGACACCAGCTTCTGCTGCGCTCCAAGGGACATAGCTCAATTTTATCTTAGTTAACACATTTAGTGGTATATCATTGGACTCTGAGCTTGGAAACATAGGTTCTGTGTGGCTTCAGTACCCCGAAACAGAGGACTCTATTTGTTGGGAGCTTAATGCCAGACTTTAATGAGGTTGACTACAAAAAACCTCCCTAGCATACAAATTCCCTAGCAGAACTCAAAGGAACGCTTCAATATTTGCCTGACAAGAAGTCTAAACCATTTCAGTCTTAGGTCAGAGAGTGGGAAGGAGAGAAATAAACTGTGAATGTGAGTGAAAATAAAACAACACAAAACTTTCTGACAGCAGCTGGTCTCTGAACTGGGGCTATGTGCCTCTGCACACCCACCCACTGTGCCCCTGCTTTTGCCGATAAGGTTCCAGCCAACTCAAAACCTCTGTGTATGATATGAGATACAGCACTGGTATCAATAGCACACTGATCCTTCCCATTCATAAAACACAGTTAAGATAAGCAATGAGTTGATACATGTCAGTGTGTGCTGTCCACTACATGAGTTATGAGTTTTGCCCATTTTTTATCACTTGTGATTAATATTTCTCACTTCCTATACCCATATCCATGCACAATGTGGATTCCCCATTCATGGAGGCATTCAGGGCCAGGCTGGATGGGACCCTGGTCAGCCTGATCCAGTGGGTGGCAACCAGTCCATAGCAGGGGGTTGAAACTGGATGATCTTTAAGGTCCCTTCCAACCTAAGCCATTCTATCAGTCTATAATTCTGTTATTTACATATAGCTGCATCCAAATACCCATAAATATAAAAATGTGTGTTTCTCCCCCACAGTGTGTGCATGTTGCATGCATGGCTATCATACAAGCCACAACTATGGTAGTGTGCAGTTTGCAGTCCGTTCTTGCTTTTGCCTGCTATATAACTAATGACCTTTTTCAACACCTTTTCTTACAGGTATTTCCATGGTTTCCTGTAATCCCTACCATGGGGCTGTCTCAAATGTAACCTGTGATTGTACTGCTCTCTTTCATAACTCTTAGTGAGAAAACTAATGCTCATGGTCAAGCCAGAGGATGTGGGCAGCTGTTGCTCAGACGGATCACTGTGGGCAGCTCTCTCCATATCCAGTATATTTCCTCATTTCCACACTGTTATAAGACTTTTCTCCAGGCTCATTGGTCTCAGATAGAGTACCTTTGAATTAGAGAATCCTGCATGCTTCAAGATCTTCAAGAACAAGTCCAAGCATCTTCACAACCTCCAGAGTCCCAACACTAAACCATGTCCCTGAATGCCTCATCCACATGCCTCCTAAATATCTCCATGAATAGGAACTCCACCACCTCTTTGAAAAGCCTGCTCCAATGACTGGCCAGGTCCTTCAAGAAGAAATTCTTCCTAATGTCCATCCTGAACTTTGCCCTTGACATCTTGAGTCTGGTCTGCATGTGGGCACACTCAGCCTCCAACATCCCTGCATTGTCTCTGATGCTGGAAGCCCCTCCAGGCAGTGAAGGAGGAAGCTTGAGGATGCTGACCTCAGAGCAGTAGAAAGCTTGCACTCCATGAGAAGCCCCTTTGGAGAAGAAAGCAGATACTCTGGCTCCCCATGCTTGCGAGAGCATCATCCAAGTCAGATAACACTGATCTGTATCTGTTTATCTGGGACAGCAAAAGCAGTGCCTCTGTGGGGCAGCAAACCCTGGCCAGTGTTAGTTACAACAGGTCTGGGTACAGGGAAACATAAATAAAACCCTGTTCCCAAGGAAGGTTGAGCCTTCAGGCAGGACAGCCTGCCCTGACCCCTCTCAGAATCATCATCTTGAACTGCAAAGCCCAAATTTACCAGGAGGAACATTTCTGAATGTGTTCCGGAGCAACAAACAACAATCAAACAATAGAAGACCAAAGCTGTGTGAGTAATTGATTATTTTCGGTTTGCTTGACAGACTGGAAAGGCAAAGAAAATATGTTTCATGTTGACTCAAAGTGATTCTGCTTTCCCTCCCATAAAAAGAAGAATTAAGGAAAGGTTTTGCATGCAACTGAAACAGCTTTTGACCTGCAATGAAATGCTGAGAATTTCTTTTTAGATTCCTTTAAAAAAATCAAGACATTCATGCAACTGAAAGAAAAAGTAAAAGGGATTTTTTTTTTAAATACTGCAAACCATGTAATTTTTTTGAATGATGCACGCACCAAATGCAGAGTAAGCTCATAGGTGGCTTTGGCTGCCACAAAATTGCTTTTCAGCAGAACAGGCACCTCAGTTGGAGGTTTCCAACATTCTGCACAGAGCACCTTGGAGTTGCTCTGCTCTTGCAGAACTTCTGCCACCAGATGCGGGACGGAGGGTCCCTCATCTTGTCCAGCACTCTGCTCACACCCACCGTGCTCCTTCCCAGTGACAGCAGCACTTGGCCAAGCAGGTAGTGCCAGCCCCACTGTGACACCGCCTGGCACCAGCTGGAGTGACACATCATACACTATACCACTCATCCTGCACTATGTCACCTTGTTGTATATCTCTACTGGGACAAACCTGGGGGGTTTCTGCATCTATGTTCACTCGCACAGTGCCTTTCTGCATTGCCCCGAGCTTTCTACTGGTGATATTTGACATTATAATTTACTCCCCACTGGTTGTTACTGCCATACGCCATCACACTGTCTCGAGTACTGATCATCAGAAAGAATTCTCTTCTGCAGCAATTACCTCCAAAGATCATCTCAGAGCCTCTGACTAGTTTTAATGACTTCATGTTATCATACTATTCCTGCTGGCATCAATTAATGCCCTAAATTACCACGCAGCCTCTGACCAGTGCTGGTTCCCATACATCCCCACACAGGTCCCACTAGCAGTAATTTCTGCATGCTGTGGCATAACCCCTATTAGTTCTGACTATTGGCAGTGCAGACAATTGCTATCACATGGCACCCTCCTCATTCTCTGGGCATGCATTCAGTACAAAGAAATCACAGCTTACCCTCTCCACACTGCGTCTCCTCAGTGATCCATATGGTATTTTGAACAAAAGTCTTCGGGTCCTACCCGGAGTCACAGCTGTCTGTACTACCATAGTGCAGAGCTAACTAGAATGTGTGTGTGTAAAAGAGAGGGAGATCACGGCACACACACAGGCTTCCTTGGAAATAACTTACAGGCTCATTGAGATTTCCCAAATATCAAATAGCTGAGCGGGTTTTCACATCAGACCGTATGAGTCAAGATGTGGTTTGTTTGAAAGAAAAGGGGGGGGGGGGGAGGAGGGTAAAAAAAAAAGAAAGGAAAGGAAAGCCCAAGTCTCGTAACCTTAACAACATGCTTCGAGCAGCGTATCTTTAGCTTCCTTCTGTTTCTCAGTGTGGTTTGCTAAGCAGGATTGCTGTGCCACAGAGGTGGAAGAATTAAGCTTCTGGGGAGAATGTTCCAAAAATGTCAAGCTTGCTTCTTGTTGCTACAGATGGTAACCAGGTCAGTTGTCTCATCAAAGATCTATCAGAATTATTATACATTTTGTCATGTGACTGCAGACCCCTCTGGTTTGCTGTACAGTAGATCACATGTTCACCTTAAAAAGAATATCTGGTGTATCACCATCTGGTGCCGAGATTAATGTTAAATCCTACGTTCAGATATTCCCCTCTCTGAGAGGTTGGAAAGCACAAACACAGAGCAGTTGGGCTTTAACAGAGCCTCTGGGCTGTTCGGTTAAACACAGACACTCAGGGGTTAAGCTGTGTGCTGGGTATGGTACGCGCAGCACATGCGTTAAGTGCAGAGACCACACATTGCCCCTCATGTTCCCCTCTATACATATAAATGTCAGTGAAACCTGCTCAGTGCTGTCTACAACTTGTGTGTATGCTTAGAAATAATTGCGTTAGGGTTATCTGGAGCTGTCTAGCTAGGAGACCAAACTCTGCTCAGCTACGGAGCCAACCCCTTCCTCCATGTACTGTTCTCATTTTAATGCAAAGCTAAAAATTCTTTGTTTTGATTGAGGTCCAAAAGTGAGGATGAAGGTGTTGGGGACATGACATTAAAGCAACTGTTTAGAAAAGAGAAGAGGAACTCTGTATCTGCTCAACATATGCACATACATTAAAACCAGCCAAGGAAAAAAAACAGCAGCTTGATGTGGGAAACTCTAAATATTAAAACAATCGGCCTTTGTTCATAATTAGTTCCATATGGCTCTTGCCAAAGAGAAAGAGAGGGACAGGAAAAGATGGAAATATCTTAGGCATGACTGACTTATATAGATTCTTTGTATGGAATAGGTACAGAGTTACAGTCTTTGCTTCTTGCAGTTTTTAAATGAATGTTAACCCCCCTACTCTCTCACAGATTATTTAAGAATGAGGTACTTGACATTTCTCAGCTGGTCACAGGGAGCCCTTGCTCGTACCAGCAGAGCCACTAGGGATCCACTGGTAGGCTGGGGAACTCTTTTTCACACCAGACCCTTTCCCAGAAGCACTCATATTCCTGTAAGCAGGGCCTCCTGTAAGCAGGTTTGGTGAGGCATTGGCACAGGCTGCCTGGGGCACTGGTCGAATCACAATCCCTGGAAGTGTTCAAGAAAAGTGCAGATGTGGCACTGAGGGACAGACATGGTTAGTTGGGTTGGACTGGATGATCTTAGAGGTCTTTTCCAACCTTAATGATTCTATCCTTCGATGATTCAACTGTTAGAAAGGTCAGCATTATGCATAGATCTTTATCCACTAGAGGAGATAAATATCCATAACATGAATGCCCACCAGGCTCTATGATACTGGGACAAGAAGCAGGCAATATCATAGTAACTGTATGAAGCAGCATATGGACGTATTTACTTCATGAGGGAGTCATTTGCACAACCTACATTTTTTTTTCTGTAGGTTTTTAGGTCTTGTAAATGAAATGAAAATCTGCATATTGCTCGAGGCAGATGAATAGTAACACAAATATTCATCTTTGTAGGGAACTTCTGGAGCATTTGAGAAATAGAAGTCTATCCATATGTATGATACTGAAGTCAGCTCCAACAAGATCTCTGCATAATGTACCACTGGCCTGACCTCTACCTCACCTCCTCTACTGCACTCCGGGCAAAATCCTATGGGTATTTTCTACATAAATACATAAAACTGGAGGCCTCAAACCTGTGACACTTTCTTCTGTGTCATTCCTCACTTCCCAGTTGACACAACTGTGGAAGCAGGAAGCCAAACTAGCGTAATCAGAATTGTGGGAAACATTTGGAAGCGTGAACATTGGTGTTATTTTTAAAGTTGTTCAAGGTACATTTGCTGGCAGGTATACAGGGTACTCTATTATGATTAGATCGGTAGATTTCCTATAGAATAGGTAATGTAAAGTTATCTCTGAAGACCACGTTTCACAGGGATGCAGCGTAATTGGAAGATAGTATTTTGGGAAATTCAGTCTTGACCGTGTTCTCCTTAAAGCCACATAAACTAATAGCTCTCCTTGGGCTCCCTGTGGTCTCTACTGCTGTTAGAAACCCTCAGTTCTTTTTTCTGCCTGAGCTTTTCAGACCAAGTACCAAAGTGATGTGAAGGTGGTCCTGTTGTATTTTTCGTGTTTGATTCTGAAGTCCTATTTGCCCTGGAATGCAACTTGAGGACATGGGGAAGAGGGAAGACCCAGGGCTGCTACACAGGTGGCCGTGATAGTGTTGGATGACCAGCTGGGTACAGGGATTCAAACCTTCATGTTGCACTGGGTCCTGAAAGAGATTTATTACCTAAGCTTCTTTTAGAGTTTGCTTACTGGAGAAAGAGTTGATTGTAGATGAGATGCTGGAAGTGAACTAACACACACAGTGTGATTAAAAGGCTAGAAGCTGGGTATGAACTAAGGTACTAAATATAGGCACGCCCAAGGGTACTTCAGCTCATCCAGTACTGAATTTTTCTTGCCAAAATCTCCCTTCTTGTTTGACTGCAGGGGCAGATTGAGATGACCATACTCATCACTGAGGCTCCATTCAGCTGTGTTTGACTTCAGAAACAATCTCTGAACAGCATAGTAGGAAATCAAAGCCAAATTATTGCAAGGAAACATCCTGGCCTTGTCACCACAGACCCTCAACAGAGGCATGCTATATTTACTAACTGCTGAAAGATGAAACTCTTTAAAGCAGTGGATGTTTTTCAGTACTAATTGCATGCTGCCAGGAGCAGTGGTTTGTGGTAACAATGCATCAGAGGAAACTACATTCCAATACATTGCTATTTAGACTAGATCTTTTTCTCTCTCTTTCAATAAAAAGGAGAGAAAACTTGTTTACTCATGCAAAGTGTGTCTTTCTTTTGCAGTGGAAGAGTCAAGTTTCAGTGTCTGCCCAGCAAGACTGGCAAATGGAAATCAGTGACAGCAGTGACACAGACTGAAGTGCTCTATCTTATCAGATCTATCAACTAGATACTTCTTTGTAAATCAGAAAAGTCATTCAGTACAAAAATAACCCCTTTAGAGCTCTACTCCATGAAGATATAAGTATGCCAACAGAATAAGAGGAGAACATTGGTAACTGCAGCTTCTGACAGTATATTCTGTCCTGGATGATGTCCATGGTTTCTATCCATAGCAAAGCCAAATTCTTCCCTGGGGTCCCTATAAGGAAGCCACTTGTATTTGAGCTCTTCAACAGCTCCTATTAATCTCGGTGGAATTTCTTCTCACTGCAAGAAAATCTCCTGAGAATGTTGGGGCATGGCAGAGAACTGAAAGACAATGACAACAGGGCAATGCTCTGGTGTTTCACTGCACCCAGAATCAGACTCTAAAGGAAACGGCCACTTTGAGAGTGCAAGATAAGCACTGGTTGTCATTGCAAACCCAGCTTGTCTTAAATTAAAACAACAAAAATACAGAAAAACACAGTCTTACACATTGTTTCAGAGAAAGATATCATGATTTATATACCACTCTAGTCTGGGAAGAAATGTGGAAAAACACAGCAGGTGTGTTCCCTTCCTGTATCAGCTTTTTCCATCAGGGCTGGAAATAACCCAGAAGCCTGCTAAGGTGAGAGGGGCTGCTTGTGGTTCCCAGCCACAGAAAGCCATGGGTTTCCTCTGTGTGCAGCAAGGCCAGTGGGCACAAAGCCCCTCACACCTCCCCATACCCTGGATAAGAAGCACTGCAGCATGGCACTTGTGGGTACATGAACTCATGACTCAGAAGTTCATCTCTGATATCTACTATAGTCATAGAATCATTAAGGTTGGAAAAGACCTCTAAGGTCATCTAGTCCAACTGTTCACCTACCACCAGTATTGTCCACTATGTTCCTCAGTGTCACATTTAAATGTTTCTTGAACACCCCCAGGGACAGTGACTCTACCACCTCCCTAGGCAGCCTGTGCCAATGCCTCACCACTTGTATGAGGCTTTTTGTGATATCCAACCAGAACCTTCCCTGGTTCTGCTTAAGGCAATTATCTCACTGCTACCCATGAGCAGAGGCCAGCCCCTGCTTTACCCCAGCTTCTTTTCAGGTGGTTGTAGAGTGTGATACAGTATGTCCCGAGTGTCCTCTTCATCCAGTTCCCTCATCCACTCCCTCTAAGAATTCTGCTCCAGACCTCTCACAGCTTTGCTTCCCTTCTCCAAACATGCTCCAGGTCTTCCACGTCTTCCCTGTAGTGAGACACCCAAAACTGAGCACAGTACTGAGGTCTGGCCTCCCTGGTGCTGAGTACAGAGGGAATGGATGTGGTGTGCCCGTGGAGCCTCAGGAGGAATCACTTTTGGGAACTCACTGATTACGTGTCTTTGAGAAAACAATTTTGTCTGGCAGGTTGGAGTCTGTTTTGACAGACTTCAGAAAGGAGAACATATCTCCAAACAGAGAACTGTGTTCAAATCTGCTTGAAAGAGGCTGAGGTGGGCATGGCTTCTAGTGAAAGTTAAAGCCTAGATGTGGACACTCCAGAAACTGTCTTCAGGAAAGGGGCAAAACAATCTGCTCCCACCTCTCCCCTTACTGCTTGAGAAGCTGCCTCTGTCCCACCTCCTGCTCTCCTCCTCATGTTCCTTACTGGGGAAAATGATCCATCCTCTGCATCCTGAAGGATGGGCTGCTGGCAATTTCTGACCAAAAGAACAGCAGCAGAGGGCAAATGAGGCCTCAGCTCGATGGAAGGACATTTCCCCTGAGTTTTGGTGTGTCGGTAAGCTGATTCTTTTCCCACATAACTCAGAGATAAAGTAATTAATTAGGGAGGGAACTTGCCTGACCCCACTGCCCTTGAGACACGCCCCTGTAAACATCACCAATAGATTGGAGAGGCTGCCTCTGATTTCCAGAGCTTATATAAACAAAAGAGGAGCTATTTGGCAGCAGCACCACATTCCCACATCTTGCATGTGTAGCAAAGGCTGAATGAGATGTGTAGGACAGCAGTCATGCACTCAATTGGGATGTGACTGTAACATTTCTGTAAGATATCTGGGATCTTGCAAATCCTGGCAACTAGAAAGGAACTGGAGTATACTCAGTGCATTCTCAGTACCAAGCTCTAAAATTTTAGTGAGTTATTTTTTGTGTAGTACTCAGGACTGCCAGCTTGCTTCAGTTCCTAAAGAAATTAGGGTTTGCTCAGAATGGCATTGAAGGTACTCAGCTTTGAGTTAATGTAAGCTTTAAACAGGATACAAGACATCTGGACTATGTCAAACACGGTGAAGATAAATGCTTCTTTGAGCTGTGTAATTTTTTCTCTTTTCAAACTCCATCTTTGTTATACTGTTTTGATTAATGCTTATGTATTGCAAGAAAGTGGATGTAAAGGAAGGAGAGTTACAGTGCCCTAAGTCCAGAAAGCCACACTGGTAGCAGAGAGGCCATCACATCCCTAAAGGAAGAAGGGAAATAGAAGACTCCTGAGAGACATTTGGAGTTTTTTAAGCCTTGTCAGAACTGGTAAGCAGCCTCTCAGGCAGATTTTCTTTGTAACTGAGATCTCACAGGTACAGAATTTAGATGATTTTCCTCTAAGTGAGGACAAAACTGTGTTTGCAGAAAACTGGAGGAACTGCTAACACTGGCAAAATACAAAAAGAATTTATTGTGTTCTGTTTTGTGTAGAGTTATGCACACTAATGAAGAAATGTGAAAAGTTTGTCTGGCTTTCTGGATCTTCTGCCTTGGGTCTCTCTTTGTAATTCTTATCAGCTTGTATTTTTTTTGCTTCAGCTCTCCTCTGCCTACCAAGCTGTATCAACACTCAACCTCAGTTGTATGGAACATCTGGAGTGGCATCTACCTCCTCTAACTTTGGCTGCCTTCACTTGAGCTTGTCATCTGCATTTCTTTTGTCATCAGTGAAAAGAATTGGGTACCTGCAAGGTTTGAGGCACCAAGCCTACTCTAGCTGCCTGCATGGAAGGTGGTGGATGATATCTAAGTGTCCGTGTGTCCTCACTGGCTATAGAATATGCTTAGTAAATGTCCACCTTTGGTCCACTTCTCCCAGTTTTTAGAAGTGGTGCTGTATTTATTTACTGTGCCTTTACTATCATCCTTGTTGGCATTCCCACACTTTCCCCAGATCTTCATTCTCTATTTTCTACCTGGACTTCACCACAAAGCTCTTCTGCTCCAGAAAGACTTTCTGAGGGTCAACAGTATGACCTGAATCACATGAGGGAGGTTAGGAGTTATCTGTAATTGAGTGCACTGTGCACAGGACTGCAGCACAACACTGTGGCTATTCTGCTCCAGAACTCTTCATTGCACTCAGGTCCCTCCATTAGGTTAAAAAATTTTCTCAACAAATTCATAAAATAGAATAAGAATCCAAAGACACCACTTCTGGGTCAGGAAACCCCTGAATGCAGAGAACTGGTAGCTCGAAGATCATATTTGCCCTGTTATTCCATTCTTCTGTAGGCACCTGATTTTGTCTGCTGCCCAACACAATACTAGATTGGTGATTCACTGGAGAGACCTGTTATGATCATTTTTATGTTCTCATTTTCAGAAGCGTCTCTCTAAACAAAATCTCATGAATAGTCACCTAATTGGATATCTTTCATGTCACAGTACTGCTGACAATCCTCAACTGTGAGTGTAGGTTAGGGTACCTAATTCTGCTTCTACTCACTCTACTGGCAATATTCAGGCTTCCTAACCCCTGTAAACCACATGCTGAGGGTAAACTGGAGAATTCTCCTTTTTTTGAGAGAGAAATACCTATCATACTGCAGGAGGTGAGTTTAGCACTCACAGGTTTTCGTTATTCATGTATTCATGATTTGTGACTTCTTGAAGTACAACTTGCTTCTTGCTTTTTGATTAGCAAGTTCTAGCAGCCTAGCAAAGTCTCACAATTCACTGCTGCTGTAGAGGTTAATGGATCACTTTACATGTTGATAATGTCTTATTATTGCATTAGTTATTAAAATGAATATAGCTCAGATACTAGGACTCAGTAGTAACTTCAAGCATGTTTGTTTGATCACAGTAAGGATGAAAAATGTAGCATGCGGAGTGCACTTAGTGTTTGAAACAAATTCATCACAACCATTTATTACACCCAACCATCTTTTACACCCTGCAAATTAACCTTCTTTTCCATAGATTGCCCATATTGACCATGAGAATGGCTATTGTTTATCAATATTGATGGTGTGAGAAAATAACTAGGTTAATGGTGTGACTGCTGAAAGAATGGACCAAGAATAAAATTTATGTATGCCAGAGTGTTTCAGGAGTAGATGCAAAGGTATGCTTCACTCTTGGCACTGGAGATCTGCATCCTAAACATTGATGAGTGTGGATTATTCAGCTGCTGTGTTTAAGTATTATAGTCAGAATGGAATAAATCACCATGCAGGAATGACAAAAGTCAGATCTCTACTCTTTTTTTTTTTTACGTGGGATGGTGCTTTTCAGTTTTCTTCATATCCCTTTTGTCTCAGTTTTCCTGTCTGCAAAATGATGAGAAAAAGAGTTGTACCTTATTATGGGAGCTTTTGTTGTCACTTCTTTATTATTAATGAATGTCAGGTACTTAAATGTTCCTCCATTGATAGTTCAGCTTCAGGGGCTGCAAAACATGGGCATCACTTCAAATCCTTATGGGAACAAGGTGGCCTGGTCTGCCTTGGAGTGCCAAGGTATTCGTAGAGCCTTGCCCCCTTGTGCCACTGCCTGGTCAAGGGAGCTGACCCTCATTTTGAAGTCTTCAAGGTTAGAGTTTGATGCCTGCCACTTAAAAGAGTCATCTATAGATTGGTTTGGACTCTTAACTAGCTGACAGAAGAATGAGCAAAAGTATGTGCAGCATCCCAGGCACTTTCCTCTGAGTTTCTCTAACTAAGTTATGATATTACAAACAGAGATTACGTTTCATGTCCTTGTTATTTGGCTGCTAACTCTGGCAGGACTTGGCAGTGTGGGAAGGGAGAAGAGCAGCTGTTTCTCAGGATGATGAAGGAGACTGGAGCACGGCTAATCTGTTGTTTTCTTTCAACCCTGACTGCTACGTTCACCTAAAGCAAAGTAACCACGGCCCTGTCACATGTAAGGAAGCCCTCATAAATGTCACTTGCATCAGATAGGCTCCTGCACATTTAAGGACACGTATGTATATATATCATTTATATATATGCATTTATACAGATATGTATTTATACAGATTTGTATTCATTGAGGGGGTGCTATAAGAAAGAGGGGGACAAACCCTCTAGCAGAGTCTGTTGTGATAGGGCAAGGGGAAATGGCTTCAAACTAAAAGAGAGGAGATTTATTTGAGTATAAGAAAAAAATGTTTACAATAAGGGTAGTGAAGTACTGGAACAGATCATCCAGAAATGTGGTGGCTGTGCTATCCCTGGAGACATTCAGTGTCAGGCTGGAATGGGTTTTGAGCACCCTGATTCATAGGTTCATAGGTTCATAAGGTTGGAAAGGACCTACAAGATCATCTAGTCCAACCATCCTCCTATCACTATCTCTACCCAACTACTAAATCAAATCCCTTAGCACCTCATCTAAACGCTTCTTGAACAGCGCTAGGGATGGTGCCTCAACCACCTCCCTAGGCAGGCCATTCCAGTGCCTGACCACTCTTTCAGAAAAAAAATGTTTCCTCAGGTCTAATCTAAATCTTCCCAGGCGCAACTTGTGGCCATTCCCTCTCGTCCTGTCGTTATTTATCAGGGAGAAGAGGCCTACCCCCTCCTCACCACAACCCCCCTTCAGGAAGTGGTAGAGTGCAATAAGGTCTCCTCTGAGCCTCCTCTTCTCCAGACTAAACAATCCCAGCTCCCTCAGCCACTCCTCATAAGACTTGTGCTCCAGACCCCTCACCAGTTTTGTTGCCCTTCTCTGAACACGCTCCAGGGCCTCAATGTCCTTCTTGTAGTGAGGGGCCCAAAACTGAACACAGTACTCGAGGTGCGGCCGTACCAGAGCTGAGTACAGGGGGATGATCACCTCCCTGCTCCTGCTGGCTACACTATTTCTAATACAGGTCAGGATGCCGTTGGCCTTCTTGGCCACCTGGGCACACTGCCGGCTCATGTTAAGCCGAGCATCAACCAACACCCCCAGGTCCTTTTCCTCTCTACATTCTTCAAGCCATTCTGCCCCAAGCCTATAGCATTGCATGGAGTTATTGTGGCCAAAGTGCAGGACCCGGCACTTGGTCTTATTGAACCTCATCCCATTGAGCTCAGCCCAGCTGTTCAGCCTATCGAAATCTCTCTGAAGGGCCTCCCTACCCTCAGGCAGTTTGACACATCCTCCCAACTTGGTGTCATCCGCAAACTTACTGAGGGTACACTCAATTCCCTTGTCTAGGTCATCAATAAAGATATTAAACAAGATGGGCCCCAAAACTGACCCTTGGGGGACACCACTCATAACAGGACGCCAGCTGGACTTAACTCCATTAACCACTGCCCTCTGGGCACGGCCCTCCAGCCAGTTCTCCACCCAGAGAAGAGTGAACCTGTCCACACCACGGGCTGCCAGTTTGCTCAGGAGAATACTGTGGGAGACCGTGTCGAAGGCCTTGCTGAAGTCCAGGTAGACTACATCAACAGCCTTTCCCACATCTACCTGTCTGGTCACCCAGTCATAGAAGGAGATGAGGTTGGACAAGCACGACCTGCCCCTGGTGAACCCGTGCTGGCTGGGTCTGATCCCTTTATTGCCATGCACGTGTCGTGTGATTTCCCTCAAGATCATCTGCTCCATAACTTTCCCTGATACCGAGGCTGACAGGCCTGTAGTTCCCCAGGTCTTCCTTACGGCCTTTCTTGTAGATGGGAGTCACATCGGCAAGCCTCCAATCTTGTGGGACCTCTCCAGATAACCAGGAATTCTGATAGATGGCAGAAAGTGGCTCAGCAATCACCTCTGCCAGCTCCCTCAGCACCCTTGGGTGAATCCTATCTGGCCCCATGGACTTGTGGCAGTTCAGATGGAGGAGAAGATCTCTGACCGTCTCTGCTTGGATCACAGGGGGTGCATTATGCGCCCCGTCCCAGACTTCCAGGTCAGGGCAAGTACCCTGTGGACAACTGCTCTGTCTATTAAAGACAGATGTGAAGAAGGCATTGAGAAGCTGATCTAGCTGTAGGTGTCTCTATACATTGCATACCCGAAGGTTCTGCTGGGTCTGTTGCCACATGGCTTCCCTGCTTTGGCTCCTTCTCCCTCTCTGTGTTTGCAGAGGCAGCCAAGTCCCAGCTCACCCAGCAGCTTGGTAGCAGCCCACTGGTGATGACAGCTAATTAAGAAATGTCATGTCAGAGGCTTCCCTTTTATCTTGTCTCATAGGGATCAGAAAAGCTTTCCAACACTTTTTGATAATGGGGGAAAGGAAGCATTATGTGTAACAACAGCAGCTTTTCTGATAGCAAGCTGACAACGTGGCAAGTACAGGATGTCCTGGAGGAAAGTGGCAGCTCATGCCATGGGGATGCAAATCTTCACACACACACACACACACAGTTAAATTCACTCCAGATGAGCTCTTGCAGGATCAGTTAACTAAAATCCTTGTCCAGAGAAAAACTGGCCAAACATTTCTTCAGTTGATATTCCTACTGAAAACAAATGGCATCAAGGTGGGATAGCCTGAGACGAGCAAGGGCTTTTTCTCTAGAAACAAATGCTTGCCTCTCATTTGTTATCTACTGTAGCCTTTCTCTCTTTGTTCTGATACAGTGGGCTTGCTGGCTTGGTACAAGATGTTAAAGCAGGCTCTGTCAGGGTCCACTGGTCTGGGAGTAGATCACTGGTTCTGCAGTCCAACATTCATTAAAACTAGGTATCTTCATAGGAAAAAAAGACATGACAAGGCTCTGCAGACCACAGATTCCCACTTTTATAAGTAATTGTTTGGTTTGGAGCAATGGAAGGCATCAGAAACTTGGAAGAGGAACATTACAATGATAGATTGCTCATTCAGCAATAAACCTGACATGGATGAGGATGCATGGGCTGGAGCAACTGTTGAGATCATTTCCAGGAGGGTCCCGTCACCTGGCAGCCTACCTGCCTGTAGCCTGTTCAACCCTGTTGGTCTGGCCCCATGCTCCTAAAACAAATATCAGTCTTGCTGGTAATGGCAAACTGCTTGGCAATAGGTTAACAACCTCCGACAAACGTAGCGACTACAGTGCTTTATAACAGCTTTATATTTTCCCTTGCTTCATACTGAGCTGTATATATTATTTTTATCACCATTCAATGGGCAGGTGGTTTAAGATCAAGCATAGCCACAAGGCAAGGCAGTGTATGAGTAAAGCCTGAAAATCATGCCTGACAGAATGATTCTCCGTTTGGGATATTTGGTCTCAGTTATCCAGAATTCTTTCTGTTTTAGTTCTTAGGTAGTAGCTAGATTTTAGAAGAATCCAGCCAGTAGAAAACTTGATTGCTTATCAGGGAATAGTTATTTCCTCGATTTGCATGTAGTCTGGATTAGATTCACAGCCCTGATAGTGAGCCGTGAGGTCCAGAAGGGCTATCAACACTGAATGTTAAGGCATCAGTCTCTACAGAGGAAGAAGAGGGGAGAGGAAGCACAGAGCCCACACTGCTGCTCTGTGTCCCTTCACAATGCTGTACAGACACACAGCTCTTCCAGAGCCAGCTGGCGGTCTGATACGGCATGGCACTGCACAGCACATGGCACACACATGTCCCTTCATAACAGTTTTAGCTGTGACTGCAATGTCCCAGCTGGGGAAGTGTCATTGGGTTTCTGGAATCACACATTTGAGAGATTAGCTCAAAACAACCTGAGAAAACAGACATTCATTTCATGGACCAAGGCCACTTGCAGCTGTGAAGAATTTTGGCCTTTCAGTATCTAAGGGGGGGCTACAGCAAAGAAGGGGACAGACTCATCATAAGGGTACGAGGAAAGGGAATAATTTAAAACTAAAAGATGAGAGATTGAGATTGGATATAAGGAAAGTGTTTTCTACCGTAAGAGTACTGAAGTACTGGAACAGGTTTCCCAGAGAGATGGTGAATGTCCCGTCCCTGGAGACATTCAAGACCACACTGCACAGGGCTCTGAGCACCTAATCCAACTGTAGGCATCCTTGTTCATTGCAGGGGACTTGAACTAGATGATCTTTAAAAGCTCCCTTCAAACAATTCTCTGATTTTATGATTTAGCCCATATTTTATTTTGTCCATTGTACCTTCACTGAAAGAAAAAATGAAACAAAACTAAAAATCTCCACCAAAAGAAAGACACTTGGATGGAAGTGAGACATGGACATAAGAATGGACAAAGGCTAGATACAGTTCCAAAATTTTGTGCAATAATGGGACATAAAAAGCTAGAGAAAGAATGATTCCCTTTGATTTCCTTGGTGGCTCCCAGCAGAGCAGGAGGCCTTTCCTGCCCTTCAAACACAACCATATGCCTGTAGGAATGCAGCTTTGGCTCACACTGGCCTCAGACAACTCAGACATCCCTGGGTTCCTAAATCCTGGCAGTCTCTCAGGTACTGCTCAGAGTGATAAAACCCCTTTAATCACCCACTGTTCAGTGGCACCTACCTCAAGGAGGAGGGGGCTCTCCGTCTCCTCAGCTTCAAGCACTCAGCTTGACAAAGTGATGCCAAACTACAAATAGCACAAAAAGCCTAATGGTGCCAAGCTTTTTCTGCAAGCATAGCCCAAAGAAAGCCCTGTCTCCTTCCCTCACAGAGTAACGTTTGCAGTGTGCTGCTGTCATGAGGTGCAGACATTGTGCCTTTGCTTGCCACTGGGTTTTACAGCCCAGTTTTTCTGTGAACAGGGGTTTAGATCAGGTTTTTCTCTAAAATGCTTGATATCCATAGCAGAGGAAAGCAGTTGAACCCACAAAAGTAATAGGTTTTAGATTTATTCACATCTTACTGCCCTGAGAGCATTTTAGTATTTCAACCCCAACAAAAAGGCTTTGACAGGACAACCCCCAGGTATTTCCTCTACCCTCATCTCAGCAACCTGTAGGAAAGGGGATAGGGCACCCCCCAAAGGGCTGTGTGTACATGGCAGCACAGAGCAGCTTGGATCCCTTTCTCCTCCAGCACAGATGGGCACCTTACTAACAGCACCACAGGATGTAAAGCCAGCAAGCTCTCCTGCTCTTTGCTTTCGTGGTGGATGCCTGAGATTCCTTATCAGTAGACCTTGAAATCCGAAGCATTTCATTTAAAGGATGACTAAATGAGCTCTTCTGAAAATTCAGAATGTCACTTGCCATCTTATTTTTTAGCAACTTGAATTCACAAAATGCATAGATTACTTTGGCGTGACCTTTCCTGAAAGAAGTAAATTGCCTGACAATCCTGTCATCATCGTCCTTCTCCCACAAAACCCCCCAAACTTCCAAAACATAGCTGTCTCCAGCTATGGCAAAGTACACCAAGTTGTGTTTGAAACATCAGGAGTCTGTTCTGAAATGTTTTAAAATTTTTAAGGAACTGTAATGATTTCAAAGAAGCAATTCTAGATTTTTTAAAGTACTTTAAAGTGTGTGACACAGCCAGGAGGAACAACCCTTATGTTTTGAAAACACTTATGCTTTTTCCTTCATCTCTAGCTAACCCAAAACTCAAACTACTAAGAGACCATAACCTCACAACTATCAAAATCCACAAGCAAAAGGCACTTGATGCTAAGCAGTTACATAGCTTAACAGCTCTGTCACCTTTTACTCCTCAAACTGTTCTGACCCAAACTCTCCCCCGCTGCATGTGCTTCATCAACACTGCAGATGATACACAAAACCAGTTCAAAGTATATCCTGTTCTGAAGTCACGCTGTTCCAGCTTACATGTTGCCACTTACAGCAGAGGCTTTGCTGTACCACAAGGCTGATAGTGCTGGATACACTGTTAATCAGGAGATAGGAAGGAATTAAACCAATGCAACCCTAGCATACACCACTAACTGTGTATACTGCCTTCTGGATTGCTAGCATCCTGCTTTAAATAGGAAATCACAGCTTACTTACGAACACATCCATTAGTAGGTGCTCCAGCGTCACTTCGATATCCTCTAATTTAGCTGCTAAAGTCATTGTGAAGTCAGAGAAGAGCCCTCAGGAGTCTCAATCCAAGCTGTCTGCAGCCAAAGCTAATTCTTAAGCTGCAGCAAATGAGTTTCACACAGATAAAGAAAACCCAAGCAATCAAAACACAGCATCTGAACGCAGATGATGTCTGCACTCAGTGCCGGCTGTCAGTCCTGCTTGCTGGACTGAGGATTATTCCATGTGTGCAAAATGGAAGCAGAAGCTGCAATGTGTGTGTGCTGCTTCCCTTTCAGAGCTTCACAGTCAGAATCATGGAGTTATATCTGGGAAACCACAACAGAGGGAGGGAGAGACACACAGAGGGAGAGAGAGGGGAGGAATGGAATAAACCGCTTTTGACGATGACTGATATTTATAGGACTACTTGTTTTTGACTCCAGTCCATTTCTCTGTTCATTTCTGACCTTTTACAAATGGCTCAGCACACTGGAGCGTATTGTAGAGCAGGGGCAGCAGGTCCTGCAGAAGTTGGCTGTGACCAGCACTGGGCCAATTCACACAAGCACACCATCAATAGCTCTTTGTCAGAGCATATCAGGCTCTGCTCTGTAGCAAGTGACAGGGGAGAGCACAGACGTGTAAAAAACAAGGCAACAAAAGTTGTTTGGACGCTAATTTTTTCTTAAGGGTATTAATAGATTCCCTTACCCACTCCCCAAGGCATCAGCTACAGTAAGTGCTGGGGTGACCGCTGGGGTTGTGTACAGAGGGGAATAACCTCACATAATCCTACAGGGTTGGACCCTGTGAACTCCTGGCACCCCTGTGATATGTCCTCACACTGCTCAGCCCCTCAGCTCTGCAGCATCCCCATATAAGTTGCCAAGCTCTTCTCAGGGCAAGATCCTTCTTTTTATATATTTGTGGGAAGTGTAAAGCCTGATCCTAAGTACTTGGTCTCTCTGCACACATCTGCTCCTACTTAATTCAATGGAGGAATGGTGACATTGCTGGTTGCTGAGCATTTCTTGGCTGCAGCTCGCATTGTACTTTGTGTAGCAGTAAGGTATGGATGGATCTGGATCCCATTGAAGCTAAATCAAGCAGGAATACTTCAAGGATTTTCATTAATAATGGACTGTAACCAAACAGAACAGAAACTGAAAAAAAAAAAAAAAAAGGACTGGAAGACTTGGTATGATAAGAAACAGTGCTGAAATTTCTGAGGATCCTAGACAGGGCCAGTTTCACCAAACTATGGTTTCACCGTGGTGTCCTCATTACTCTGCCAAAGTCTTTTATATTTGTTTAATAAGAGCTCGCAGTATGAAATCTCAGAGTGAAATTGTGCATGTGATATTTATCTAGACATCAGGAAAAAAATCCGAACAACCCACAGAAGGCTGCCCTATAGGTTTCAGAAACTGAAGATCAGTATTATTTATAATGGCGTTAGATGGATGGAGTTGACAGAGCTTAGAGGGACCTCAAGTCATAAATTCGAACTAAATGTCCCTAGAGTTATAGCTGAAACCACATTTTCAAACATCTAGCATCAGCATCCAAACAGTAGCTGCCTTTGATGGCAGAGTTTTACTAGACAACAACATGACAGACCATTTGGGACATGATATGATGGATGGTTCCAATAGCAAAGAAGAGCACGTAATTCATTTTCCAGATGGACCAGCTCTCATCCGCACAAGACCCTGCATCAGATAATAGGTTGGTCGCTCCAGAAATAAACCCATCACAGGACACGTGCCTGCTGCAGAGCAAGACAGGTCATCATGCATGTGCCACCCTTTCATTAAAAATTTGACAAAGTGTCTGTATTCACCAGTCAGAGCAGAGGGATGTTTTAATGAGTGTGAAATATGTTGGGAGAGTGACATTAGAGGTGGCTAAAACTTGCGGAACTGTAATCAGAGAGTCATTAAAGTTGGAAAGACCAGTAAGATCACCCAGTCTAATACTAGCAAAGACTAGACTAACTCCAGGGCTGTAGTACAATGATGGGTAAACTAGCATGCAAGGGGCCATGTGGATTTTCCCAAAGACAGAATTTCACAGTGCTCTGCACTCTGGAAAATATTTGCAGAAGAAGACCTGACTGCTGGTAAACTTTTACCTCCTCTGACCTGTGGAAATTCAGAATTCCCAGGAAGCTTCTACAGCTTACACAAGAGCCTGCTGCGTACAAGAACTCTTGGCTGTAATTTAACAGTTCCCCCATCTCTGCTCCACAACAAGCAGTGCTCAAGCTGTGTGAATATGAGTTAACAGAGGTCCACTAAGACTGAATTATGTATTTATCTGCCTATAACTGACACTACTGTCCAACCAGTCTGATCACAAGAACTTTACTGGAACTGAGAAATGAGTGATCACTTCTCCCCTTCACACACCCATCATTGATTGCACAATGGCTCTGTGTTAAACACTGAAGTATGAGATTAAATATCTTTTTCTGTGGGATCCCTTGACTACCCCTGTATCTGTGTTGCATTGGTCACAGAAATAAACAGGAGATGTCATCCAGGGTCAGAACACTGTGTGCACGAGACAGATTCTTTGATACCAACACAGGCTCATTTTTCTCTCCAGAAAGATTAATTTTAATATTTCAAAACCAATGGTGAACACAGTGTCAGGCACAAGAAAATGACTTTGGAAGACAAAGAATGGCTTCCTTGATTGCCAATCCAGAAGCACGTGGCACTAAAGGCAGCACGTGCTCCAGTGGTGCTGACAGGGAGGTAGAAGGAGTTTGCAGATTGTCATCCAGACTAAGATTTATGTGGCCTGTGATTTCCATTATCACATAAGTAAATATCAGACAGATGATTATCTCTGAAATATACAAGCTCTTAAGCTCTTGCACTCTTAATATTCAGCATAGCAATTTTGCTGATGAGTATTAAGCATCTTTAGTGATGATCAGAAATGTGGAGAAAATACTGTAGGTTGAAAAATTTGCTTTCTGTGGAATTTCCCAAAGTCCTAGACTGCAGGGTACATTGTGACTAAAAGCTTCAGATTCAGAATAAAACACAATATGGCAACATTCTAAATTGCAGAAAATGTGGAGAAGATGAGGAAAAAAAAGAGTATGACTCCTTGTTGTAGTGGGTAGTAAGAATAAGAAGCATAAATCTGGTTCTAAACAGAAATTTCACACACAACAAAGAATAAGGACATCTTATTCTGTTGACTCTCTTCCAACTCTCAGTTTAACCTAGCTTACCCCAAATAACCTCTTTTATGGAAATAGCCACTGAAATACAAAAAAAAAAAAAAAAAAAAAAAAAAAAAGAATTTAACTGAGTTCCCCAGGGATTATTCATAAACCTTCTGTGCATGTGTATTATAGGTACATAAAACTGAGATTGCACATAATAGTGAGATGTTCTAACTTGGTCAACTCTTTAATACAGTAAACGCAAACAATGTTTTCATTAAACCATTATTTCTATCTTTGCTAATGGCTGAGAATTTATTATGTTGGCCTTTGCAAGAATGAGACCTCTTCTATTTAAAGCAGAGTATCCATCTGACAACACACCAATGTATTTCTGCAGAACAGGATGTTCTTCTACACCCACATCATTCCCCTTACTTCCTTCCTAATTTTCTTCTGCCTTTTGGGAATAAGATATCAGAAAAAAAGCAGAAAAGTGAAGACTTCTGGAATATTTTTGCTAAAATGAGATTTTTCAAAAAACTTTCAAAATTTTTTCAAGGATGAAACATTTGGCAGGGACACACTGTGTCCAAGAATTTTTTTCTTATGAAAATATCAGGGACGGTGTGGTTGATGATGGTAGGAAGAAGCCACTCTGCTATTGATAGCTCAAAATATGGCTTACAAACAGGGATGCTAACCCGAAAGGGGGAAGTTCAGTGGGCAAAGCCAGAAACAGACAAGAAAGGGTTAAGAACAGATCTGAGCCTAATTAGTCCCAGTATGTTGTGCTTGGACTGGCCCAGCTTCCAAAGAATGGAACTGAAAAGTCTGAGAACAGGCAGATTATTTTTACATGTGGCAAGAAGTGCACTTCGGTCATGTAACCAACCAGAGAAGGGAACCAGGATCACTTCCATTGATTTAGCAAGGGTACAAGACCCCAGTAAATGTGGGCTATGAATGTGTATGATAAATGTGAGTGAAAACCCCTTCGGGGCATAGTCTTTCCCAGCCCATGGTAGAAGTATGCAATGGAAAGTCAGCTGCACTCAGATAAACCATGTTTCTACCTGAAAACTAAGGAACTTTTTGAACTCTATTTTAAATAAGGTGAGATTTTGAAAATGTCCTTTTGGTCTTTTACAGATTTTTTTTTTCTGTGTTCTCTTCAGAGAAAATAATAGCTCTGCTCCAACAAAGCATGAATCTATTCTTTTTAGGGAGGATTAAGACAGGGGTCTTGTCCTCTTGGTCAACTTGGAAGACATGGAAACATCAAACTTCTGAGACCCTCCTTCCAGGTTCAGCTTTCCTCCAACACAAAACCCAGGGCATAGGAACTCATCACCTGACTCCTCCAAGAGGACTGCAGTAATTCTCTGCGTCTCTGGCTGATGGTGAATCATAGGACCTTCTAGTGGGCCAAGAGTGCTACCATCTGCCTTCATCATGGTTCAGGGAGCTGTAAGTCAATCTCATCCTTCAGTAGTTTTCAGTATCAGCTGAAGGCCTGGGTGATAATTTTTTCGATGAACATATTAACCTAATGCTACATCAAAGGGTTCTGGTCCAACCTCAAAGCTTCTGGTCCAACCTCAAAGCCATGTCCAGGGTGAAATGCAACAAATTCATGCGAAGAAGGAATCTAGCTCTGAATATGATGGTTGAACTAGATGATCTTATGGTCTTTGATTTGATGGTTGGACTAGATGATTGAACTAGATGATCTTATGATCTTATGGTCTATGATTTGATGGTTGGACTAGATGATCTTAGTGGTCTTTTCTGACCCTAACGACTCTGTTATTCTATGATTCAGTATCTCCAGAATAGGATTCCTGTGAACCTCAAATCTTGCAATTAAGGCAAGAAGGACATGTCCTTTTGAGTTTCTGCAGGCATCTGAGATGGAATGCATGCTTCTTTATGTGAGCAATGAGGGAGCACAATTTTCAGGTGATACGATGATATTCAAGGACAAAGGCCTGCTGCAAGGCATGATGAGTCTAAGTGAATGAGCAATAAAGCAGCAAATTAAATTTAATGTAGCCAAACTTGAAGTAATGTTCACAGCAGGAAAAATGTACTGAACTTCACGTATAAAATTATGGGTTCTGGGCTCACTCAGGAGAAAGATATTGAGATTATAGTAGTTCTATGAAATGTCAGTTCATTGCTCAGTAGTGGTGGAATAAGCAAATTAAATATTAACAGTTACCAAGGGGCAAGCAGAATAGGGAATATTATCATGACTCTGAATAAAATCAGGGTTCACTCACATCTTGAAGAGTATCTACCGATCCCTTTTCTCCAGAAATAATATAGTGCTGATAGAGAAAACTCAAGGAAGGGCAATAACTATGATTCAAAGTTAAAAAAATAAAAAGAGAGAACTAAAAAAAGAGGCCCATATAAAGAAATTATTAAGTAAGCAAGATGAACTATGGTCTGGGAAAGCAAAATACTTGAAGGATAAGTGAAGGAGGTCTATGGAATGATGGTGAGTGAGTGAGTGAGGTTTAACATGAGCAACTGTAGTCTTGCAACTGAAAGCTCTTCTCTGAAAAGAAGAGTTCTCCATGAAGACCTTCAACCCCAAAAATATAACATTGTCACAGGCTCCATGATGATGCCAGATATTTAGATATTACTGATGAGCTTGCATGGGAGGTATATGCATACTCATGTGGTAGAAGCGGTGTTTCGCTGATGATCAATAGATAACTTAAGCAACTTACAATTGTGATTTACTGACCAAGAGCTGCCTGTCTCTCTCGCAGCATGTATGCTAGTTTAAAAAATAAATAATTTCTGAAGAGGGATTTATGCACCTTTATTTATAAAGTCTTCTCTTTTTCCTAGAGCAATGGAACTCCATGGAACAAATGACTTGCAGTTATGTTGATTCTGTCCATCCTCTCACTAAATAGGATGGAGAAGTTATTTCTTGCAGTGGACGGCTTTGCCAGGCCAGGGCTGGCCAGCACCATCAGTTGAAGAATGAGTGTGGGTGTCCCATTCCTGACCTCCTGCCCGCAGTGGGATTGATATAACTCCATAATGCAGAAAAAATGTCTCTTCCACACGACAACAAGATAAACGTTTTGATAAGAAAGTCCCCACATGGGAAACACCAGCAGCCCTGAGGTATTAAGAAGAAATAAAAAGATAACTGGAGTCGAGCTGCCCTGGCAGGTTTAGCATCAGGACTCACTCCAGTCCTTTTACAGCCTTGAGCATGGATATATCTGTTTATTTTATGAAGCGAGGTCAGTGTCAGTGAAATGGAGTCTGGGATCACACTGCCTCTGAAGAGTCCCAGGTGCCATGCAGCTCCCGGCTTTTGTGTTTAAAAATCACAGTTATAATTTCTGTTTTACTATTGCTGTATTCAACCAGCATCCCATCTCCTTCCTGGGTATGACTGCTGCTCTCTTCTTGCTGGGTGGTCCCCCTTTCCCTAGGTGGCCCACACCACTCTCTGAAGCAAAGGCATTGTTTTATTTTCATGATCTGAGTGCCCTGAAAGACATCCTTTGGCTGGAAGGCATCTGTCTCCTGTCCTTCTCACATCCACTCTCATTTGAAGGCCACTCTGGGAAAGGGGAAACCTCAGCTTTTCTCTCTGACTTCCCCCAAGGACAAACAAGGCACCGAAGATGGATGACAATGGTGTCCTTTCATCTTCTGCACAGGCAAGCTGAGCGAGTGGTGCTCACATGGGACTGGGCTGTTTCAGCCACAGAAAGAGAGCAGTGGTCAAGGAAAACCTGAAGAAATCAAGACTCTCATGTGTACTCAAATCTGCCTCCAGGACAGCAATTTATGCAAAACAATTCATGTAAAAACACCAAGAAAATGCCCCTTTTCTAATTCTACTTCTCTCAGCTTCACCATTCAATGTCCCACATGATTTTGTCCACAGAGGTTGTGGATGCCACATCCCCAGAGATATTCAAGGCCAGACTGCAAAACCTAATCTAGTGTTTGATCTAGTAGTTGGAAACCCTGTCCATTGCAGAGGGATTGGACCTGGATGATCTTTCTGACTCAAGCCATTCTATGATTCTAGTATCTCCCTTCACTTCACTAAAGCATCACCCATTTGCCTTTGGGCCCTTCAATTTCTGAAGGTGACCTGCTGGGTAAGGCTCCCATATTGATGCCAAGACTGCTGTTCTATGCATGTGACCAGAGATGTCCAGATGCCACTGAGTCACATGGGACCATTATTCAGCTTGCTGGGATCCCCCTTCAACTTCTCTCCTTGATGCAGCAAATCAGCTGCATTATTAAAATGATTAAAAATAGACTGAGCTCACCCGAGACTGCATCTATAATGGATCCATTGCTTTTTATACATTTCTGGCTCCCTACAGTGCTGCTTTGTCATGTCACTTGCACTCATTTGGGTGAGATCTTGAAATAATAGGCACATTCAAGAGATATAAATATAGCTGTTTATTGCCTTAAAATGGATCTGCAGACAAATCACAGCCCCGGATTCAGGTACTTGGCAGTTAAATCTTCTCCCTCTGTCCTTTCTCTCATGGACCTGTATCAAATCCTGGACTTTGCAGCTTCGGAACTGCTTTATCTTAAAACATAGGTTCTATTTCTGCTGCATAAAATAAATTGCCTTCTAGGCCACTGACTTAATCAGTCCTTGGTGTTAGCTTGGATTTGATTCCAGTATGAAATAGTTCAGAGTAACACTGAAAAGCAGCAGTACAGTGAAATAAAAATAAATGTGCTGCATTGTGCAGCTTAACGGGGTGTTAATTTCTTCGGAGCGCATAAATAGGAGGCACAGAGCACATCTGTTTGCTAGCATTGCATTGAGGAAAGGGAAATTTGGAGTTTTGTAACAGGGACAGGCTGAACTTTGTTCCATGTTTTGCAGCGCTGCACAAAGTCTCCTCTGTAGAATAGCCAGTTAATTTAAAATGATATTTACAGTCCTCTTGTGATGCATTCCCCTGTTTCTGCTGTTAAAATTTCCTCAAAACCTGGCACCACATGAGGGCTGGGGCCGCAGTGGCCATAGAATCATAGAAGGGTTGGGTTGGAAGGGATCTTAAAGCTCATCCAGTTCCAATCAGTTGCTTGCCACCCACCAGCTCAGACTGTGCAGAGCCTCATCCAACCTGGCCTTGAGCACCTTCAGGAATAGGGCATCCCATCATCATAGCTAACTACCCACTGAGTAAAGAATTTCTCCCCCCTATCTAATATAAATCTGCCCTGTCAGTGGTGTTAACTGTCCTCCATGACACTGGAGTCCACAAAGCACCCTCATGTTTGCAGAGGGGTTTTATCACCCAGTCACCTTTCCACATGCCAGGGTCTCAACCAGTGAACACTGCACACAGTATCCTGTTCTCATTGCCTTGCCTGCTTCCTTCTGCAGCTCACTTTGCACAGGCTCACCGAAATCGCCTCCAGGCAGTGACAGGACACTACCTGGACACTACCAGAACAACAGCACATTTAGCAACATTTGCAATGTTTCTTGCTACTTGATGCAATTATTTCAGCTTGTAAAGCTCGATGACTCCAAAAGAACCAAGATTCTGTACTTTTAAAGCATGCACAACATAAAATGTTGTAGAGATGTCTGGAGACGGAATAGAGCAGGGATTTTAACCCCCTTATTTATGAGACTTCTCAATAAATAGCCAGTGGGAGGAGGGGGCTCCTCCAGAAGCAGATTGGAGCAGAAACCTACACTCCTCCTGACCACAGTTAAGGATCAGGGAGGATGTCTTTCAAACCTACTTCTGACAGCTCTCAGCACCCCACTTGAATTTGAAATGACTTTGTGCATAGAATCATAGAATTACCTAGATTGGAAAAGATCTTCAGCATCAAGTCCAAGCATTATCCTGACCGACAGAATCTCACAACAAAACCATGTCCCTTAGTGCCACATCCACACATCTCTTAAATACAACCAGGAATGGGGACTCCGACACCTCTCTGGGTGGACCACTCCAATACCTGATCACAAATCTTATGAAGAGGTTTTTTTTTAATGTTCAACATAAACTTCTCCCTGTTGCAGCTGAAGGCCATTTCTGCACATCCTGTCACTTGTCCCCTGAGAAAAGAGACCAGCACTCTCCTCATTGCAACCTCATTTTGGGTAGTTACAGTGAACGATGGGGTCTCCTCTCAGCTCCCTCTTCTCCACAATAAGCAACCCCAGTTCTCAGCAGCAAAGCAATTCTAAAGCAATTGTAGCAAAGCAGTCTTTCATTTAACCTGGCCAGAGGACGTCCCTGAGTTCTCCACCTCTCTTGGAAGAGATTCCCCACTTCCCCATCCCTCTCCACCCCCTTCCCTCCTTCATCCTCAGAGGATTTCATCCTTGGGAGAGTCCCCTGTAATTCCAGAACTGAACACTCTTCTCACCAGCACCCACCTTCTCCCCCACACTCCCAGCTCACCTTGGGCAGGGGTGCACAGCCCCTGAGCTCAGCCGGCACCCGCGAGTGTCCACAGAGCCGTGGGAGCTTGCGTCGCATCCTCATGTATTTTTTCATTCCTTTATTTTGCATAAATGTAAAACTCCTCTTACTGCCTGCATCCAACTGCTGACAGCGTCTGTTAATAGCTATTTCTCCTAAAACCTGCACACTGGAAATGAGTTTTTATAAGCTTGGTAAGAACTAGTTTCAGCTGTTGAATGTTCAGCTGATATTATATACATAGAAGCTCCATCTTTACACCTCTGAACAATAATAAACATCTCTCCTACATTTTATACTCAAACCCTTCCTTCTATTTTTTCTTACACAGAATGTTGCTACTCGGTTGAAAAAAGATGGCATTTGCTCACAGAAAAAAAAAAAAAAAGATGATGAAAGCTGAAGAAACTACTTGACACACTCCTTTTGGCTTCATATATTTCACTTTGAATTAAGGTGCCAAACTAGGAGAATGACATTGCAGACTTCTGAGGCATTAAAAAAACATGAATCAGACCTTGGCATGACTTTTTTTTTTTTTTCTAAAAAGAACAGAAAATCTCCAACTGTAGAATTTAAAAAGGAAAATAATACTTTTTGAGTCCTTTCTCTTTGCTCCTAGTTTTGGTATAGTTCTATGTACTTCTTTTCCCAACAGTAGTGAAGGACTAAAAATCTTTTGTTTTCTTGCCAAGTCTGGTATTGACAGGTAATGACTTAGCTGGAGGAATAAGGTCTTAAGGAAGGTCTCAGGGACTGTGAGTCTCCTGGGAATGCCATTCTCCAAACCAAGTGTGGCATCCTTCATTGAACAACTCGCATGGAGTCATATTGGCTTACAGAGGCCTTGTCTTGTTCTCCATGCTCAACAGAGGTCAACAAGGACTTCCAAACAAGACCATTCATCCTGTAGACACTCAGGCATTCCCTCAGCAGCGACGTAGGATGAATCCCATCCTCATAGCTGTGGTGAGGGCCAGTAGCAAGAGGGAGATGGGATAGGACACTTTGGCTGGCTCTGCAACTGCCCTATCTTGCCACTGCAGGTAGTCCTCGGAAGAGATTTTGTGTGGGAAGAGCTGGAAGATATCTTTTTAATGTCTCCTGTCACCACAAAGTCCACTAGTTGCAAAGCAAAGTTTTGCCTGCACACCTACACAATCAAAAGATGTATTAGTTGAATTTCCCAGGTTGATCCAGGAGGCAGACTAGAAGCATTATGACAGTATGATATGGGAAAATGGTGACAAGTCTAGAGTTTGGTTTACCTCAGGAGGTGTAATCAGATCATACAAGATAGGGAATGGGGAGATAGTAACACCTCCAGAAGTGCTTCTGCACTATTGTATCTTCTCCTACCCCAGTGAGACCCCCAAAATGACCCCAATGCACAAATTACAGATTTAAAAAATCCCAACACTTTTCTCCCCTTCTCTCAATATTGAAGCCTGGCATAACATGACATAGAAACATCTTGATGAGACAGCAATCTCCTCTATGGCAGTACTTCGCTGAAACAATCAGCAGTGATTCCTCTCCATGCCACAGCTCTATGGGGTGGAATAGAGATGACAGATCTGTCAGTGATTATGCTCCATTACATCCTCACAGCATTTCCTGTGCTGCCTGCAGAGTATATATTCTCTCTTTGCTTTTAAAGAATTTCAGGTAACACAGACAGCAAGCATCTCTGGCAGCAGCAGAGTGGTGCTTTGGAGTTTGATGTATAAATGTTTAGAGGACCCAGAAATCACCACTTTTCTGGGGCATCTAACAGGAAAATACCTATTAAAAGTACATGAGGCCTGCACCCTATACTCTTTAGCACGAATTCTGCTGCAAAAACAGTTAGGATCCAAACCCCGTGGATCAGTGAGTACCTAGCAGAGCCCATCTACTATTTCAGATGAACACTGGGAGCTCAGCAATTTGGATGTCATATGTTTCTTTGCAGATTATTGTCTCTTCTCCCCTCTTTGCCATGTGATGCAGCACTCACCCTAAAGGCTCCAGCCAAAGCTTTCTGTCCCAGAGCTGTCTGCCTGCATGCCAGCTCTGCCTCACCTTCTAAATGTCCTCTAACCACCCAAGAGGAGCCTGAATGTTCCTTGATGAGTTCAACAGGGGACAAATGGAAAGCACTTGTAGGGAGGGCCCCTGGAAATACAGCTAATGCTTGCTCCAGGGTGACAGGTTTTGCTCTCCCGGGTAACCCTGACAGATCCATCAGGAGGCACTTAGTTAAAAAACCCCAAGACCTCTGCAAAGGAACCCCTGTGTTTATGCTGCTCTGAAAAGTCTAGTTAATGTAAAAGTGAATAATAAAAAAAAAAAGGCAATGTAATGGGCCTCTTTAGAGAGGTTTTAGGCACTTAGTGGGAAGCAGGAAGCCAAGGTCTGTATAATTAAATTGCTAATCTCTCACCAGATCTGGCAGGGTACTACACTTGTTAAAAACAGGTTTGAACCCCACAGCCATCTTTGTTTCAAGCCTGA
Source organism: Cyrtonyx montezumae (assembly GCF_038088225.1). Taxonomy (NCBI): domain Eukaryota; kingdom Metazoa; phylum Chordata; class Aves; order Galliformes; family Odontophoridae; genus Cyrtonyx; species Cyrtonyx montezumae. The sequence goes on along the minus strand of NW_027072034.1, from coordinate 154,605,880 downwards.
GCACAAGCCAGGGTCCTTAATTCTTTCAGCCTTGAAGCACTTCCAGTAGTGCTGTACTCTTCATCAGAGAGCTGCACTATAAAAAAGCCCAGACACCAGACAGAGTCAAGATGACCAATTTATTTGTTAATAAAGAGACTGTTAAAACAACACATGTGCTATGCCCTCTGGTGCGGTCCCTCTCATAACAATATCCACTTGCATTTTTTTTTTCTTTCTTTCCATACTTAAGAAAACATCTGTGTGAGGATCCTCACCAAACTCAGCAGATGAGCCCCATACATGTGAGGTGTCATGCAAATATGTCTGGAAGGACTGTCTTGCTGTCTTCTTACTTTAGCATAGCTTCTACACTGTAAAGTAAATACCAAGACCCAATTGGCACAGGCTGACCAAGAAAGAGGTGGAGTCACCAATCCTGGATGTATGCAAGAAAAGAGTAGATACGGCACTGAGGGACATGGCTCAGTGGACATGGTGGTAATGGGTTGATGGTTGGACTATATGATCTTGGAGGTCTTTCCCACCATTAATGAAGCTGAAGTTGTGAGAATCCTGCTTAATGACTGCAGTGGATGTTGGGCTATAGTAAACCTACTCAGTCTTACTTGAAGGGACGTGAGATTCTCAAGGACAGTCTTTGTGGTGGTCTTGACATTTGCTTCTCCATTGGACTGGCCTTGGGCGTGAATGGAAGGAAACATAAGTAGTATTCAACCCCAGGAAAGAAAACAAACTGTTTATTCTTCTAAACATCTTCCATGTTTCTGATGACTGTGAACTTGAAAATATATGGTCTGGTTCATTTTGTAAGAATGTTTTGGTTTGCTCTGAGTCAAGCACAAAGTACATTCAGATTTTATTTATGTCAGTGAAGCAGTCACCTTTCACTGTTTGAAACAGCATCAAACATTACAGCTTTTTCCTCAAGAAGAGAATGGCTACAAAACAACTGCAAGAAATGAAGCTATTGAGGCTTAGCAAACTGTTACTCACTAGCTTGAAGTTAATATACTTGCATGCTTCCAGCACAATTCAATATAACATAAAACATAGTAATTTTAATTAATTAAATGTTAATAACTTACTAATCTCTGATAATTCAGTCATTTGCTTACTGCTCTGTTTATGTAACTGGTTTCACTGGCTGGAGGAATGGAGGGACACTCACACACATGGAACATTTCCCTTTGTAGGTCACTTAGAAAACCATATTTATGATGTTCTTAAACACATATATTCTATAGAAAGATGATTTACAAGTTGTTTGTTTGTTTGTTGAAGAAGAGACCAGTTTTTGAAAAATTTTAATGGGGAGATTTCTATGGCTTTTTTATTAAAATCCAGAAGAAAGCTTTTCCTTAGCACCCCAGTGGGCAGAGTGCTGAGTGGTTGGAGGAGGACAGCAAAGAACACCTTCAGCATAGCTGTTTCACATCTCCAGGACATGCTTCGCCACTCTCTACTTCAGTACATTGTTTTTCTTGTTCTTCCTCCCATTTTCCAAGCTGGGGAGATAACATTTTTTTTGTCCAGTGTGAAAGGCAACTTCAAAAAATGAAATAGGTTGGGAACAGACAGTAGGATTGCTCAACAAAGTTTTTCTCAGGCAGCTTTGCACACTCAGCTTCTGAGAACACCAGCACACAGGGGAGCAAATAGGAAACACATCCATGCTTCAGGTGCAGTTGTCAGCCACGAGTTATTTTGACTCTGTCATGTATTTTTGGACAGACTGCAAGAAATGCTGAGAATCTACGTTCCTAAGGGCCTCTTTGAGAGCTATGATCACTAAAGACATCGTGAACTGAGATCTGAATGTATTAGCATACCTTCTGATTTATATGGCTTCTAAGAAAATACATGATCTGTGGCTCCCCCAGAAAGATCTACAGAGTTTTTGTGGTCTGTGAGTCCCAGATAAGCAGCTGCACCTCATCCAGAGATGCATGTCCAGAGGAGTTTCTCAAATGGCAGTACATGCTTGGGTTTGAGCAACTAAATCAGGTCTGTGGACTGTGTCATCTAAATCACCCTCCACACACTTTAGACATCAAATCAAATATGGACAACTACAGCTGTAGGAACTCTGCATTTAGCAGCCAGAGGAAAATCTCATCCCAGCCTCAAAACCTCATTTTTTTTTTTCACAGCTGCTGCTTGGAGGTGGTAGTGAAACAGCAACAACAGCCATGCTGGTCATAAGCAAGACAGTGTGTGTGCAAATGAAGAGTTATTTGGTTACTCAGCAATGCTCATTATGTCCCTGTGAAGCTGTCTGTGTGTCCTTGGTGGCAGCTGTACTTCAGATAGGATGTTCCTGCCTGAGAAGTCAATGGCAGCACCTGGGTGCTCATGGGGTGACACTGATTTTCCTGAATTGCCCAAGAACCATAGACAGAGGGTGTCAGGGGAAGGTCACAAGTGCTACCTTATCAGCTGAGGTGTTAAAATTACAGTGTAACTGAATTTTGGACATGAAAAAACTCTCATTTCTTTGAGATAACAGTTGGAATCAACTTCAGTATATTTGAATTAGCTTATTATATTTTTTTTGCCTTATACATTTCTTCCACGGAGCTAGCTGAGTAAAACCCTTCATGTTCCCCTGTTTGCTCACTCTTGGCACTGGGGACAATTCAGTTCCTACTGCGTGCCATATCAAAGGTTGTTGTACTTCAGAACTGGGCAAGAACACATCCTCAATGACATACAGCATCTTCCATTAAGCCTTAACCACCTGCTCCATATATATGTAGGAAGTAAATTCCTATGTTGCAGGACTGAACAGATCAGGAGCATTCAGGCTGAGAAAGATGACAAAGGGAAGATATGATCAAAGAGTACAAAGAGTACACAGAGATGATAAAGAAAGAAGGGTTATTATAGTTCTTTTATTTATTTTTGTTGTTATTTTACAGTATAACACCAGGACTTAGGACTATGCAACGACACTGTGAGGTTGCAGATTAAGAAGGAGAAAGCTTTATATTACAAAAATAGGGAAAGTATCACCAGAGGAAGCAACTGAAGCCAGTGAGGTATATAGGTTGGAAATGGAGTTAGGCAAACTGATATAGGAGAAATCCATAAAGGATTGTTAATCATAACAAAGTCAGTGTCTGAAGTAGTGATCCTTGGGCAACAGAGGATGTGCTAAGGAAGCAGCTCTCCAGACTTGTCTTGTTTTTTCCTTCTTCTGTGTGCTTGTGGCTGGATGTTGGGACAGGTGAACCTTGGTTTGACCAGCAGAGCTGTAACATTAAAATACTGGTCATGTTATCAGAGAGAGTCCTCTTGAGAGTGAATCAGAGCATGGCTTTAATTCAGCTTCTTCCCTCCCACACTCCCCAAGGACTGCAGAGCAATGCAGGGACAGTATGAAGTACATCAGACACCTGAAATCGTTTAGTTCAAATATCTCTTTTTCTGACTGATTTGTAAAATGTGATAGCAAGCCAGGTGTCTGAACCCCACTGCTTTTAAAACTCTTAATCTACTTTGATGTTTTTTACAATCTCTCCAGGCACCTCAGTGAAACCTCTATGAAAATCAGGCCTGGAGTAATCTCTTCCCTTTTATCTTCTGAAATTCATATAGTACTTGCAAAATGCCTTGTGACCCACAGATAGATGCTATAGTATTTCCATGCTCTGCAACCATTATTAATGAGGCCTCTCAAGCATTAGATTGTCTGAAAAATGCATATTTTGTCTGTTGGCAAGAATTATTTCAGTAAGTTTTCTTTTGACAGATCACAGACAGTGAATGCAGACACACTAGTGGCAGCTCCATCAATCTCCAACTTCTAAAGCTGATCCTTATGCCTCTAACTTTCCCCATCTCACACAAGCATGTTGAGAAAAGACGAATCTTCAAGCCTGGCTGGGCAGCTTATGTGTGACCATGCCAGATTCCAGACAGAACCACATGCACCAAAACCATAAATCAGCTTTGCAACGTGAGATTGCTGGAGGAGAACTCCACTATATGTATTTGACACGTATCCAGGGCTCATTTCAGAGAGACCCTGGTGCAACTGACTTTATCAGACAAGCTTGCTGGCTGCACACTATGGATACATGTCAAAGCAGTGGAAAAAAACCAAGCAAAATCCCAGATTAGATCTATGTACAAAGTCTAAATAAGTCCTCTCTACAGTTTCTAATTTCCCTGTTACAAAGGTAGAAAAAAATTATCTGGTCTGGACAGAAAATTACATGTTTCACTTAATTTGGGGTACGCTTTTCAAAATAAAGAAATAAAATCAAGCTGTATTTTAAGACACAATGGTTTCTAGAGCAATTCAAATGTTGAAATGGTATAAAAAAGATTTTCTGTTTGTCAAGAAAGAATGGTTCCCCTTTTTGTGTAGCAGAAAACATTAGTTGTATTCAGCTTGAGTCAGTGGATAGTTTCAGTTAGTACGAAACTGCATTGATTAGCAAATAACCTATCCATCTGAAAAATGTTATCTAGTTCTACCCCTAATGTTCTTCCTGTTGCCTAAAAATGTCCTACTTCTAGACAAATCTATTATTCAGCATAGATTTAAACCATTGTGGTTCATTGTCTGGTGCAGCATCTCCCAGGGAAAGCAAACCAATTAAGCTGTTCTATTTTGGAGCCTCAGTGCCTGTTTGCGCAGTTATTATGTCATATGAGAGAATACAGTCTTATAGTCTTTGACAGATATGACTGCATTTCTTATAAGCAAATATCCTGCGTTCAGCAGCTGTGAGATAGAGAAGGCCACAACAGAGCTTAGGAAAGCTTGCCTTTTGTGGAAAGAAATCATAGCATCATAGAATTGTTAAGTTTGGAAAAGACCACTAAGACCATCCAGTTCAATTGTCTACCAACATGCCCACTAAACCATGCTGCTCAGTGCCACATCTGCCCTTCTCCTGAACACCTCCAGGCAAACGTGTGCAATGTGTCCTTTCAGAGAGGCTGATGGAAGCAGGGACGGAGGTGCCCTCTTTACCACAGCGATGATGGAGCAGATGATCTCCAGAGGTCCCTTCCAGCCTCAGCCATCCTGTGGTTTTGTGATGATGAGCACATGTCCTGACCATGGCTCACAATGACTGTAAGTCACTGTGTGTACAGCTGGTCTTCTAACACATCTGCTCCTGGACCTGCACTTACCTTCACAGTACTGACAACTTTCATTTTGCAGGCTGCAAGCTGAGTACATCTATTCATTTTATATTTATTTTATCAAGCAGACAAAATACATTGGCCAGATTTACAGATTCAATGCTTTTCCTTTTTCCAATGAGGCAGTTGGACCAGGTTCCCAGCTGCCTTGTGTCCCTATATGACTCGTCTGCATCTGTTAGCTACTACTGACTCAGAAAGAACTTAGGGTGGTAACCTGTACAGTAGAAACCTCTCATTTTCTTCATCTGCTCCTTCTCAGGGATTTTTTCCAACCATCATCTCAGGAATGGGGTTAAAAAGGCATGTGCAAGAGCACAGTTTTGTAAATATTGGTTTATATATTATTTGATTGGTCCTTACAGTAGGTCTGATGGTTAATCAGACTCCCTGGTTTTGGGAACAGCAGGTGACCTGGCCCAGCCCAGTCTGGGGAGTTATCAGTATTTATTGACCCTACATTACGGAGCTTATCTTTTTTTTTCATCTCTCCAAGACATGTCCTGCACGGCATGTTCTATGACTCTGAATTATGTCCCATTTTTCTCTTGTGGTTACGGCAAGTGAGTTGTTTGGTTCTGCCTGAAACAATAGTGCACATCCCAGCACTTGCTTCTCACTAAGCATGTTGTCCCTGTACATGATTTTTAGAACCAAAACCAAATGTTCAAACTGTACTACAGGAGGAAGAGTTGCGAAGAATCCACAAACAACCTAAAAATGAATCATAGAATCACCAAGGTTGGAAAAGACCTACAAGACTATCCAGACCAATTGTCCAGTTATCATTAATAGTTCTCACTAAACCACGTCCCTCCACACAACATCTAAACATTTCTTGAACACCTCTAGGGTCAGTGACTGCACCAGCTCCCTGGGCAGCCCATTCCAGTGCCCGACAACTCTTTTGGAGAAGTAGCATTTCCTTCCATGAGATTGGAACAAGAGATGTTCCTGTTGTAGGTGCCCCTGTTCATTGCAGTGGAGATGGACTAGATGACCTTTACGAGTTCCTTCCAATTCTATAAGAGGCTCAGGATAGTTCCAGCTTACATGGAGCTGGATTAACAGGACCAGACTGAAGTGATGGCACAGTACACACAGACACAGTGCAGTTACAGCCAAGCTTAAGAGCATCAGATAGCGCTGGCTGCTGCTTGCAGTCATTTCCCTCCACAGCTTAACAACACTGTGGCCTTGTGTTCGTCAGGTGCAGAAGCAGTGTACAGAATGCTCTTTGAAGTGACACAGCAGCTGCAACAGCTTCCTGCTAAATTAAAGGAAAATACTTCAAACTCCTGCGTGCTGCTCAAGTGCGTGCACAGCAATGAATTTTACAGAGCTCAAAATCCCCACAAAGATTTAATGTATTCATTCAAAAGCCTTAGGGAGCACGAGCCCCGCTTTAACAGCGGGAACACAAAGAACCTCTTCTGTGGGAGCAGAGAGTTTTCTTAAATGTGCGAGGGAAACAAAGCCAACACACCACTCATTTGAGCTCTTTCCCTACTGGGACACAGGATTACGCTGCAGCAGTTCGCTAAGTGCTCAGCCTTAAGGTAGGGTGATGTTGAGTATTCAGTGCACTTCAATTGAGCCAGGTAGGCAGCCTCCTTCCTGCACCCAGATGGCAACCATTAGTCCTAGTATCAGCCCTCAGCTGAGTTTGTACCCTAAGATAATTCCACGTTATTTTCCTCCCTTGATGAGACTAGCAGGAAGGCTAATTAAACTCTCTGAACTGTTGCCGTTATTCATCATTTCCTATAATATAAGCAAACTCTCTCTCGCATTTAAGATCAGGTTCCCTATAAATATCTGCTCTGTGCCTTTGCCTTCATGCTCAAAACATTTCACGCAGCAAATGCAATTAATTTCCTTGCAAGAACATCCGAACCGCGTGATCAAAGTTCTCTGCTGATCCCCGGCAGAAAGCAACCCTCAGCCCTCCAGCAGGACGTGCAACCCAACCCTGCGTCGCCGCTCCAGAATTTGGGGAAACAGCACGACCTAGTGTTCCTTCTGCTTCTCGCTGCCTTCTGATGCCGAACAGCGCATCCCTAACATTGCTACCCCCACTGAGCTCCCGGAAACACAAGATTTCTTTCTCCAGTCTCCATTTCTTCTCCCCACTGAAAATCATAGAATCATTAAGATTGGAAAAGACCTCTAAGATCATCTAATTCAGTCATCCAGCTATTTCCCACCAAACCACGTCCCTCAGTGCCACATCTACACGCTTACTGAACATCACCAGGGATAGTGGCTCCCCCACCTCCCTGTGCCAATACCTCACCAATCTTTCTGAGAAGTTTTTCCTAACATCCAACTTGATCTTCCTTTAGGGGTTATGCCTCCCTGTCTTTGTCTCATCTTGCTTCTTTGCCTAAAGAAGAAAGGCATTATACAGCCCTGTACAGCTTGAATGGATTCAAGATCAACATGGGCTGAGGAAAGTCTTCTTGCATTTTGATATTGCCAACATTGACTTAAACACTGGTACCAGGGATGTCGTACATAAAATGTTCCTTTTCTATAAAATGAATTCTACTGAAAGTTGCTTCTCCAGGAAGCCAGTTTACCTCAGCATCCCTTCAGCTAGAGCCCATCAACCTAAAACCTTGCACACTGATAGTATGTTTGTAGTGACAGAACAACCCGTGTATCTTCTGTTATAAGCATGACCTCAGAGAAATTATCCAAGCACAAACATCCTGATGTGAACACACAAGACAAAGTGTGGTTCTGTCCTGCTCTGTTATCACTTATATAGCCAGAAAAAAACTGGGTAGTGTAGTGGGTAGCTCCAGGCAGACCTTAAGACATGCATCTGCTTTTGACCAGGCCTGTTTTCCATCCATTCTCCAAGATCTGTCCTTCTCAAGGCACATTTCCACTCTGGAACGGCCCAACTGACTGTTGGAGGCTCAGGGCTGTGTGCTTTAACAGAAAGGCATTGGATTTGCCAAGCAGTTCTAGCTGTGCAATGCTGCCCTGAGGAACAGAGTTTCTTCCTGACCTCAAAGTCGATCACTTTATTCCCTGGAGCCTGAAGATGCCCTAGAGTATTTTGTTGCAGTCAATGGAATTGCAAATGTTATTGCTATTTGAGGAACTCACACAACAGAGGATGCTCCTTCTAGGTGCTCCCCGGCCAACATCTTGATTGGATGCACCATTAGAGAAAAGCCAGATCTCTCTCCTGAACAAATTCAGATACACAGGGAGCTGTAAGAAACTGCTTGTGATTTTCTCTCTGGGCAAACTGTAAATGGTTTGTGGACATTGCAGACCTGGGAAGGAAAGGGTGGGTTGGTTTGCAGATCATCATGGACGTAATGATAGCTATGTTTATTGTTTGAAGAAGGAGCAAAAAAGATAGAGTTAGTATCTGGGCAGGGCTCTCTCAAACACCCTGCAGGGCCGCAGGTTTGGCAGAGGATATTCCTGCTACACCTTGTGTGGCATGGGAGTTGTGTGTCATGGAGCTGTGTTATCCAACCCAGCTGCCAATCCTCTGGAAAGGGATGTCAACCCATCTTTGAACTGGCAAGGCTTTATCCTCCATTGTATAAATACAGAATTGAATAATCAGGCCTCAAAGCAAGACACAGCTTGTCCAACCTTTCATCCAGGCTGGAAGCAGCAGTGCTCTGACAGCTCCACAGCACAGAGCCCTGGATGCTGGAGATCTGAGTCAGCCACCAAACTGGAAGAGCGGATGGCCTGGCAGCAGATAAAACACTAACTCCTTATCTATTGCCCACACCATCTGGGAACCTCTCTCCTTGCCTTCCCAACCCTAATTATTTTTACTGCTTGATCTCAAGAGGTGTTTACGGCATGAACCACAACCAGGCAAGCCTGCTGTTTCTTGCCCTCTTGTTGGCAGCCGGATTTCAGCCACTTTATTACCATCTTCACCTGTGAATCAGATAATTGCTCATGTGATGCCAGTGTATTAGTCCTGCTTGCATCATCACAAACATTTGGACATACCAATTTTAAGGGGATTATATGCAAAGCAGAAGAGACATCAGCCGTGCCTTTAATGCTTTCCACTGGTCTCTCATTTCCCTGGGGACAACTCTTTTATCTCAGAGCGCCTTAAAGAGAAATCAGCAATTCAACTACACTATTTTTTTGGACTTTAATTTCGGATACTTATTCCTGTTTGATCATGTCATGCAGCAACTCACAGAAAAAGAATGAAATTGCTTCCAGTTACAGATGCCAATTTCTTGCTACAGCAAAAGCAGACTGCACTCTTTCATTTGCTCTATACTTATTTTACTCACACCTTCAAACTGTAAGTCTTGAGGGCTGTCCCTCTGAAATATAGACTTAAAGCTATTTCAGTTGTGAGTTCACAGGTTCTGACCTGGCTTAGCTTTAATGTCATGCTGAAATCCAACTGATGGGCTTCATTGTAAGAAAGAGTAGAAGAGTAAGTCTAGAAGGCAACTTGAGACTGGATCCAAGCATCCCTCCTGCAGGCCAGATCCTTGAGAGCAGATCTGCTCTTGATGCAGGAATGAGGCTGTAGATTCATGTTATAAGGATTAATCCTAAACCAATAATCTATAGTTAATAAATCTGGTAAACTAAATACAAATCAGCTCAAACTTGCCTTTAGCCCAGACTGCAGAGAAGTATGGAGCCCAGCCATATTCCATCCATCCACAGCCTTCAGGGATGGTGATCTGCAAATGCTGCAACCAAGTATTCCCTGAGTCCAAGAAGGTGGCTTTGAATGTTCCAGTGTGAGTCTTCATGTGCAGAGGGAAGCTAGAAGGTTTGGGTACACAGTGCTGGGCTCAGAGGATGCTTGTGATATAGGCTTTGCTTTGTGAGAGAAACTTAGCCAAGTACAAACCCCATCAAAACTCTGCTGAATCAGGGTCTCAATATGGGAAAAAAAAACCGAGTTTGTTAATTACTGCTGTTACTGATAAATCTCTAAGTGAAGTGAAAATTATAAGGCAAGTAATTTATTTTATGTGCAGATTGTATCTATTTTAATGAGTTCCAAAAATAGAGCTTTAAAGCGGTGGCTTTAAGCTCTGACGTTGCACAGGGTTTTTTCCATGTGAAATTTTCCAGGGTGCTTAGTGAGGCTTTTCTTCCCTAGAGACAGAGGATTTTATTTATTTATTTATTTTTGTCCACGCACTGAAGTGTATCCATGGGTTGAATCTACTTGACTGGACAATCAAGAACTTGGGCTGTTCAGCATGGTTCTTCTGATTCAAGCCAATATCCTGCATTGCTAGGACAAGGGATTGTGTCAGAGTGCAGAGGTAGGATGTGAGGCAATTCCATCCTCATCACCAGTTTTCATGCTCTTGAACATGAACATGAACATGAACATGAACATGAACATGAACATGACATACCTGCCTCAATTTCACATCCAGCAAGAGAAATGGTAAAAAATGTGGCTGCGATTTGGAGCCCTTCTCTGACATGCCACTTGACTGTACCAGCAATGCCTTGCCCTGCCAGTCTGCAGGAGTTTGTTCAGTGCAAACTGGTGTAGGATCAGAATAGAATCATAGAATCACCAAGGTTGGAAAAGACCTCTAAGATCATCCTGTCCAACTGTCCACCTATCACCAATATTTTCCACTAAACTAGAATCATAGAATATCCTGAGGCTGGAAGGGACCCATAAGGATTATCAAGTCTAACTCCTGGCTCTACACAGGACCACCCAAAAATCAGAAACCATAAGTATAGGAGAATCCCATTAATACTGCCACTTGACAACTTGTACAAGGGGCTTGGAGATATGTTCAATCTGAGGCAGAGCCACTGCTGCCATGACCTGCAAGGGAAGACAGCTGTACAGTTGGAAGGTTGCTTCACTACCTCTCGGTGGAAGCTCCCATCAGGTTTGGTCCTCAAAAGCTGACATGACCCTTCTGGAATCAAAGTTCTGGTTGTTGTCAGAGACTGTAGGCAACTGAGGCCATTGGAAGGGGGAAGGGATGCTGTGAGAATGCAGGCTGCTCTATCTGCATAGTGCCTGGGGATTTCTGGATGGGCATTCCCCATGCAACTTCATTAATATAATCAAGGCCAGGACTTATTTAGTGCTCATCCAGTCATTGCAAAGGGACTGATTACAGGCTGCTCTCCCGGGGCACTATTTCTGTCTGGGACTTGACGGTGGAGTATAAATAGCATGGCAGCTTCACTGAGGAGGTATTCCTATGTGACAAAGAAGTTAAAGCCCATGTCGAGGCCTCGCTAATTGCTCAAATTATTGCTACTGTTAGCAGGGCAGCAAATTATGTCAGGGAGCCTTTTAGTAGCCAAACTATTCCTGCTACAAATGATACAGTCCTGGATTAATGCTGACAAAAAATAATAACAAGGGGACACATTAATAAAATCGAAATGCTGAGAATAAATGCCAAATTAAAAGCAAACAACACCTGAAATATTGACTTTGGCAAAATGAAGTGATTCTAAGAGGAAGAGGAAAATGTTACAGAGAGGAGATCCAGAATGCAATTATGCACAGGACAACTTTTACCAAGCACATTCAAAAGAGAGTTCAACCATAGCCACATGCAGACAAGTTCTCATGTGCACCAATTCAGCTGCTAAGGTTCTCTCCTGACAGACTCTACAGGAGGTGAAGGAAAAGAGATCTCAGGAGAAGGATTCCAAGATTTGAGTGCTGGAAATACCCTCTCTTGACGATACTGGAATGCTGAATATCACCAGCTCATCTATTTCACCTTGCTGGATTGAATTCCCCTTATGTTTTCAGTGGATCCAATGGATCAGGACAGTCATAAGGATATTATATAACAGTAATACAATCATTCCCCTTTGGAGGAGAAGGGTGGTTTCCCCATTTTGTAGTCATGTAACTGGGACTGAAGGATGAGGAGAGCTCAGCCTAGGAAAGCAAGGTCAGAGACAGGATCCATGTCTGCCAGACTGTAGCTCTTCTTTTTCCATGGGACAGCCACTTGCTTCTCCATGTTCAGCCAGTGATGAATTTCGTCTGGTGTACCCACTACAGATACAAAGGACCTGGCTGATTTCTCATTTACTGCAGTAAAATCAGGACTAACAACAACAACAAAATCTGCCTTATACTGTATTAGATTTAATCCAAGTAGAGATTCAACTTCACACTTGCAGTTCCTCCTCCTTTAGCTCCGGAAGGACTGAATTTCCATGTCTCATCCCAGGAAGTCTGATCTGAGTGAGGAACCCTCTCTTTCAAATTCCCATCACTGCTGGTGCCACAAGATATTTGGTTCACCTTAGGCAGTTCTCTTAATTACACTGCTGTCTTTCTTCTACCTTATATAATCAGAGATTCCTAATATAAAAGATACTGACAGTAACTTCCTTTGCATACATATAAATTTGTAGAGCCAGATACATAGAATATCCTGAGTTGGAAGGGACCCTCAGGGATCATGGAGTCCAACTCCTGGCTCCACACAGGACAACCCAAAATTCAAATGTATGCCTGAGAGCAATTATATATAGAATGCAAATTCTGTTCTCTCAGGTCCTGTCACTGTCAACAGGGAGAAGAGGTCAGTGCTTGCCCCTCTATTCCCCTCACGAGGAAGCTGTAAACTGCCATGTCTGAATGGTATCCAAATTCCAAGTCAGGGAACTGTTGTGGTCAGGTTGGGATGAAAGGGGAAAAATGTAAAGAGGGACTGGTTGTTTATTTTGGTAGAAAGCTGAAAAGGAAAAAGGGAGGTATAAGGGAACCTAGCAGGCTTTGGGTAAACTAGGCCCTGGCAAGGTTGACTGCTGGGCAGCCCTAGTGGGTGTGCAGAGCATAATGCAGGTTATGGGTGGAGTACTGTGGGGCTGGACAGGCTTCCCCATGGTGGCAGCATCAAGCAACAGATTTTGATGTCACAAAGTCATGGTGTGTGAATCCAACTCATGATCCTACACTGCAACTCCCACAGCAGCAGCACCAGCGAGGGGAACAGCTCCTCTTCAGCTTACCCAAGCTCACTGCAGTGTGAAGAACATGGCCATGGAGGAAGCATGGTCATGAGATCTGTTGTGGTCTATGTGATTTTGTGTAACCACACATTCTGCCTCAGCTGCATCCTCCAGTGGACCAGGAGGAAACAGCTGCTTGCTCTGTTGGAGGCTTATGAGTCCCATCAAATTTTTGGTGCAGGTAGATGACTCCCAGCATTTTGAGAAAATCGCTGCAACAACGTGATTTGAGAGTACAGTAGGAAGCATGATCTTACACTTGACCTCATCTAGCTTGAGCACATATATGTGAGTAGTAAATACAAGTAAACCAACATGAATTTAGAAAATGACACCTTTGCAAACACTGTGAACTCTACCTCAAGCACAAATAGACTTGTCTCTTCAATATGGCTCAGGGTAGGTATATTATAAGATAGATTGAACTGATTTGAAGATCAGGTTCAAGTGCAGGTTGCTTAATGTTGCTCCCACACATTCCTGTAGTGTCATAGCTGGGATAAATTAGAGCCTGAACAATCACGTTGCAGTGAATCCCACTACCAAATCAAGGTGAAAAGGTTTCTTCCACTAAGAAATGGCTTTATCAGCATTAATCAGGTGAGAAGTCTGTCTTTGTTTTGTGCCATCCAGAGACTCGGATCTGAGCTACAAAACATATATGAATATGCTGCCCTAAAGACACTATGAATTAAAACACAAGTGGCATAGGGGTTGCACAAGGGATGCAGAGTCTGGGAGAAACCCTGTAGTCATTTCCATAAACTTGATACTTTGAGGACTCCATTATCTATCTATCTATCTCTCTATCTCTCTGTCTGTCTATCTTTAGGAATTGGAAAGCAGGGACTTCAGGTTTTGATTTATCCTAAACACAGACACACTCTACATGAAATCCAACTTAGTGCCATGGGCGATATGTGCCCATTTTCTGATGGATGACCTCATCCCAAGAAATCAGTAGTAATAAATGTAATCTCAAGAGTAAGAATATGAGTAACTCTGAGGCTGACCATGTTGGGATGAGGGAGTTTGTAGGTATTCCTCTGGTGTGCACTGGGGGGATAGGCACCACGATGATATTTTTGTGTAAGAACTCACCTTTAATAACCTGTGCTCTGTTTTATAAATCCTCTACCAAATGGTGATTTTTGGTCTCTGAAAGGCACTGGAGTCTGTAATCTCATTAGCAAGTAGCAGACTGTGTTTTTGCTATCCTACATGTCAACCCGAAAGCATTTGGAAAACTGCTGTTTGTAAAGAGGAAAATGAATAGAAGGAAAATGCTGATAATATCAATTTCTGGATGGTATTCTCAGTTCTCTGCTAGTTTTCCATGGTTTCCTTTTTAAAATTGGGATATTAAAATGCACCACACATTTCTTTGCTTCCTAAACCAGTGCAATCAACAGCCGAAACAATCCTTGCAGCAAAACCCAGTGGCTTTGCAATAATTAGCAACAGACTCTTGCAGAAGATGCAACAGTCCGCTGCTTGCAGTAACCTTATTTTAACTTACTTAATCTTCTTAGTGAGGTGTAGATTACATTACCTCAAACCAACCTTGAAAGCTCCTAATCAGCTACATCAATAACACGAACATTGCAGGCAATTCACTGCTCTGGTCTTCCTAAGCTCTGTAGTAGCAAATTAACGTGGCACAGCTGGTGCTTTCAAAAGCCTTACATTTGAAGTAACTGATACAGATTTGGAGTCCCTGCTGGGTTGAGCAGAAGATGTCTGTTCACGCCCAGGACTAGAGGGTCTGATGTTATCAACATTGGTGTCACTGCCTGAAGTTCATTTTTTCCACTTACTTTAAACAAATCCAAGTACTGGTGTTACTTGCTTGTAGTAATCTTAAGAGGCTTAATAGCAATGAGATTGAAAGATTGCTTGGACCTCCTGGGAATAAATACATCTCACAGTTTCACAACAAGTATATGTAAGAAAATGCTAGGATTAAAACATTTGTTTCATTATCCCAACTCCATTTTAAGTGGGCATATGGAGCAAAAGGGAAGAATTTCCCATTCCATGTTCTTGCCCTGGAAAATCATGGAAGCATCTTCCTTGATGTTAATGAGGCTCCATAGATCTTGCACATCCAACCTCTAAAAAGAACCAAAACATATTTGGAAGCTGTTACCTCGATTAAACTAAGGTTGATTTTCTGAAACTGAAAATGACATTGTGCTATTCGTCTGTGTGACACTTCAATGTCCTGCAGAAAGGGTGGGATAATGAAAGGTGATAAAATCTGCACTAAGATAGTACCTAACTTGTAAATCTATTCAAGCAGCAAATGTTTCATTTGAAACCACACTTCAGAAGGGACTTTCCATTCTAAATAACCTCCAAGGGCTATAATGAAACTGGAGATAATTGGGCCTTGCCAGACTAATTCTGCTGGTAAGAGAAATAGATATGAAACACACAGCCTTGGATCTTGGATCCATTTTGCCTCAATCAAGCATTCTATCCCCCAAATGTGAAATGATTAGCAGATTACCAGTCCTCATAAAATTCAAGTTCAAATTTCCCTAAAAAGGCAGGGGAGCAAGGCCTCTCCTGAGACCTTTGTAGGTAGCATCCTACAAGTAAATGAACTCCTCTCCCAGTTTTAACCCCTTGCCATCTGTTTTGGACACTGGTTGTGATGTGAGAGATCCTTCTCTACCCTTGGCCATAAAGAAAGAATTGTGAATACAGCAAAATGTTAAGAAGCAGTTTTGCCTTTAATTTAGAAACACAGGAGACAAACCCATGTTGTATTCCAGACTTTGGTCCTTTGAATGCGTATTAGATCATCACTAAATTGGATTTTAATGACAGTAGGTGGTTATCTGCAGCTTAACAGACCTCCTTTACTGCTGCTCCAGTGAGTTCTGTGTTAAAACAGCCTTATCTCATTGCAAGCTTTTTCCTGCCTTTTTTTTTCTCAACACTAAAAATGGCATTCAAGTCTCATGTTTGCATCTGGGAGACGGTTGTGTTCTGTGGGTACCTCTGGTGTTTATGGTATAGAGGGTTTGGATTGCTCCTTTGTGGGATTCAGCATGAGAGCTGGGTAGAAAACAAGTCCCTTTCAGGGGGAATGTTGAGGGTTTATCTTCAGATTCTGTAGTATTTCTGCAGGAAATGAAACCTGTGAAACCTCTGGCCCTTTCTTCAGGAGCCTGGAGAGGAAGAGGTCAGTACTGCAAGGCCTGTCAGGGCTTTTGGCTAATCTTCAGGCCCTAATTCCCCTATCACTCTCCTCCCCATTGCCTGGCCTGGGAAGCCTCCTGTGGAGATTTATGTTAAAACAAACATATACTGACAAATTCTGGCCTTGACAACCTGCCATTTCTGACAGCATATCCCATGGCGACTCCTGCTTAGCTCTACTCATCACGCTTTGACAGTGTCTGTGGGGAACTGGCAGGGAAATGTCTCCTTGCAGTTATTAGCAACTTCTAGTCCAACACAGAGAGCAGTTGTCTTTGTCCCAGACATCCCTGCATGCTGTCTGACAGGTATGTCCCAGACATGCTGCATTCCCCAGGCATAGTGCCTTGGCTCTCAGCCTTGGGTGCTGTGACCAGCCATTGTGCCACCAGGGAACGAAAGGACCAGAGGAAGCCAGGTGCCCGTCTTCAAATGTCTCCAGTCCCTGGAGACATTCAGTCAGGTTAGATGGGGCAGTGAATATCTAGCTCTCTATATGGATATATCTAGCTGTAGGTATCCCTGTTCACTGCAGGCAGATTGAACTGGATAGCATTTAAGGGTCCCTTCCAACTCAAATGAGACTGTAATTCTACGAGGTCAAAGAACTACACTAAGCTGAATACTTCCCACCCAAACCAAGCAGCAGATGCTGAATGTCAGGCATTCAGCAGGAAAGCAAAACTACTTCTCCTGTGCTTTGGGAAAAGCTGGACCTTCAAATAAATAAAAAAATAGAGCAATGACCCTACAAACTGATTAAGTAGAGGCAGAAGCAAGCTTTTGTATCCCTGTAGAAGAGCTGGCAAAGGCAGGGGTAGTCCAGCTGAGCTTTTGCCTTCACAGTTGCACTGTCTGTAAACAAACTCTGGTCTCTTTTAGAAAGCTGTTCCTTCACCAGAATTGTCTTTTATTTTAGAGTGTAATTCTGCAATGAGCAGCATGATCACTGGTTGTTGTTTTTTCTTCACTAAGTCCTTCCAAAATGTGGTTTCTAACTCATTTCCCTCTACTTACTGCCATCTAGTGAAGCTTGCTGGAAATATCATTAAGACTTAACCAAAGAAACTAAACCAAACCTAACCAATCAACCAACCAAACAGACAAATAATAATAATAATACAGATTAAAATGAGGAGCATTTCTTTTAGGCAACAATTGTTCCAGATAACTCCTCAGTGTGAAGCAGCAAGAAAGAGAAATGTGAATATGCTCTGTAGTTCACATCTGAAACTTTAAGGGTCCTGAAAATTTTAGCAACTCTACAGAGGAGATTTTAGAACAAAGAGTGGTTTAACCAGTCACCTTGCATGATTTTAGCTTGTGTAATCATTGTTGGGCATCCCACTGAGGATAGGGAACGTCAGGATGGACTTTAGGAAGTACTTCCTCTCTGAAAGAGTGGTCAGGCACTGGAATGGGCTGCCCAGGGAAGTGATGGAGTCACTGACCCTGGAAATATTCAAGAAGCATTCAGATGTTGTACCAATGAACATGGTTTAGTGGGAATTATTGGTGAGAGGTGAATGGTTGGATGATTCTATAAAGATCCTGGGTCATTTAATTTAACCAAGTGATGTGAGGCTATGGTGGTGAAGGAGAGCTCCCCCAAAAGTTTCTTTTCTCAAAAAAAAAAAGTTAGGAAAATGGAGCTGGGCTCACTTTTCATTTTTGTTCAATCTGTAGAATATGACTGTGGACCTCAGTGTGGTCCAAACATGGTGAAAGATCTGGATGATGGATGGGGGTAGCTGAAAGCACAAGCAATTGTGTGCTGAAATAAAGAGTTGCCTAAGCCAGACCCACAGCAGTGAATGGCAGGCTGGAAACAAGAGCCCCATCTGAAGAAAGCAGTGAGGTAGCCTGCTAAGGGCTAGTGTACACCCAGAATCTCAGTGCCTCAAACACATAAAGAGATGTTTGCTATGCAGAGCTCTTTATCAGAAAGCTTTTATTATTAATGAAGAGCTCAGCAAGCCACATCATTCAGTGTTTTCCTTCTGATATATAAAAAGATATGGGTTTTTTTTTACCACACTTCAATAGGAAATAGCTAATTGTTTAAGGAACGTGACATTTCTAACCAGCACTTGCACTGAATTCAGCATATCTTGAGATTCCAGCTGCAAGCATACCAACAGCCCTCTCCTTGCATGCTGATTGAGGAGTACTGTAGCACCCAAGCACGGAAACTAGTAGGACTTCATTTGCTTGAAAAATATATAGCCAGGAATATTGTTCCACAACTATTGATCAGGCTCTTGTTTGGCATATTATGTAACTGTTCAGTCTGCAGCAGAGTTATCGTAGAATCACAGAATCATAGAATGGCTTGAGGTGGAAGGGACCTTGAAGATCATTTCTGTTCTAAGCCCCCTGTCCTGGACAAGATTGCCAACCACTAAATCAGGCACTAGAACAGACTGTCCAAGGCCCCATCCAACCTGGAATATTATGTGACATATTATTCCAAATCAATGGGACCAATGAACTTCAAGCATAGATGAAAAACCCAAACAGGAGCAACCTAGTCCCCAAAAAGTCAAGAGAAAGTTAAAAGTACTGAGGACATTCTAGGAGATGTCTGTGTGTTCAGACCATGACAGAACTGTTTTGGAGGCTGGTAGCAGACCCATAACAGGTACCAGGGAGGGGAAGTGTTCCTCTTTTAGCTTTTTTGCTTTGAAGGCAGGACCAATTCTTGAGGTCTTGATATTGAAAGTTCTGGAGCCAAGCTTTATCTTTTCTCATGGTCAAGTCAAAAGAAAGAGTGACCATTGAGGTGGAGGAGTGGAACTGCCGTGGATGTTCTGCCAATTGGGCTGAAGCATTTTGTCATTTTTGTGGCTGCATTTTGCCTTGTGCTGTTATTTGAAGCAAAGTCGAATATACTCAGAAGTGAGGGCTCACAGTAGATGAACACACAGAAAAAAGTGATCAGTGCAAGACAAATGTTCTATGCTGAGTTTCTACAAAATCAGATAGTTAATATTTCTCTAAACCCAGCAGCTATCAGAGATATCAGCAGATGGTGAATGGGTTTTGCAAGCTCACTCTATATTGGCACGCAGGGTCAAACCAGAGCCAAATGCTGTAAACATGGGCTGAACCCCATAGCTCCATCTTGTTATTATCACTTCTTATTACGGTTGGTTTTTGCATTATAGAACCACTCAGGACTGAGTCCTTACAACAGTGCTAACACCACCACACAGCCTGGGGAGAAACAAACTACTTCTTCAGATGCAGAGCTTTTGTTTAGAAACAGCCTGGACACCTGAAGTCCCATTCTGTATGAAGAGTAACCATTTGGGTACTGTGTGCATATCAAGCATGATACCCAGTTATGTACATATAATGCAGTTTCCAGTTTTCTGACTTGTACTTCAGATCCTTAATTACACCAGACTTGATTCCAGTGGTTGGATATATTGCTCTTTGGTGCAGCCTAAAAGCACCAAAGGGAGCTGCCGCTGCAGCCTCTGCTTCATCCAGATCAATACAGAGGGAAAAGATAATACAATTACTGGTGGATTAAATTGGAGACAATAGCAATATCATGATGTATTGGGAATTTGGAGCATTTCATCATGAGGAAGAGAGGAAAAAAACAATGTGATAAAATTGCTTTTGAGAGAAGAGGAATGTCTGCATTCCTGAGATACCTTACAGATACTTTCTCATAGGTTATTACAGGCACAGTTTGACAACTTTCATTTCTCAGTCTGACCTACCCGCAACAGTCTGTAGAATTTCACCTCATCATTTTTTGCTTTGAGAGAGTATTTCCATTTTTAAATTAACTTAAGTGCAGAACTTCAGTTAATTAGAAAATTTTCCTATTCCCACAGAAGCATTTTGAGCTGTTCTCTGGGAAATATGTTTAAGCTTTCCAAGAGTTTTTCTGTTCCAGAAGCACTTAAATTATGACCTTCCTGTAAAGCCTTGTCTTGGAAGTAAAATAACAACACATATTGATTTCTGAAGAGTAACTAGATCTATTTGTAGTTTTGGATAGACATGAATGAACAGTTTTATCTCCAGAAAGCTAGAAAAATTAGTAAATATATTAAAAGGTTTTGCCAGTATAAACAATATGTATTTTTAAGGCTCACTGCTACCTCTGCACCACAGCTTCACAGTATTCCTTTATATGGAAGCTGTTATAATGTTTGGAATAACCATCTTTAGTTAAATGGAAGGTTGTTGTATTTTCTGATGTGCCAAAAGTTTTTCAAAACATTCCCTTCTAAGGTCAGTCCAGTGTGTTTCCTTTGACCTGACCAGGCCCTTATGTGCCATGCTGTAAGGGATAATTCATCAGTGGACTTAACAGTACCTAAGAGCAAAAAAAACCAAACGTCATAAATAGATTGATTAAGTAATAGTGGCTGTGTTCACATTTTTTCTCATTTAGTTTCAGCCCTGAATTTCTTGACAGGTGTAAATAAATATATATATATATATCCTGATGCTATAGGTCTACAAGCAACATACTTAATAAATTAAAAATATTTTTATTATCTGGAGCTATTCCGGGAGTGTGCTTTTCAGAAAATAGCCTGAAGAGATGTCATCTCTTTTCTCTGCATCTCTTCAACCCTTTTTTGGCAAGCCACAGCATTTTCGAGCGAAGGAACTGACCTCACTAACCCCTGCAGATCTGCTGGGGAGTTGGTGTAGGGGAGAAAGATGTTATTTCATAGACTGAGATGAGGCAAACAGCTTCATCAGTGCTGTAGTCATCTTCCATCATTTGCTTTTGGAAGCAGTGTTGCAGGGTGCAGAACTTGACATCCCATCCTGTGTCTCATCTCCATCCCTCCTGCTCTTTGCCCTCCACTGGGAACAACCCTCCGTCTCCGCTAACCTTGAGAAAGCCGACTCAGCACAAATTCATTTCACTGAGATAAGGCAATACGAAATACAGATAATAGCCCATTTACGTTGACTCTTGTTTTCCCATCTTGTAAACACCCTCTGAATTTATATTCCCATCATTTTCACTGTAATACTGTTCCCTAAGCCATAAAAAGAACAATTCTAAGCTTCTTGACAGCTAATATTTCTGCTGAGCGATATTAATGCATTTTGAGTCTGACCTTAATACTGATGCACTGCAGTCCGATCCTACTCAGTACTAAGTTCCCCCTGTGCATCTTAACGTACTCTGAGATGTGTGGAAGGGAAGATGCTCAGCAACCAGCAGGATCAGACCCCAGAGAAGAGATAACAGCATGAAACAGACCTGAGATGCTCACTGTCGCTCTAATGTAAAGGTGAGGCATGCACTTGCAGGAGCTAAACTTGGCAGTGCATCCTCTTGTTATAGATCTCAGTGAGAAAATAAAAAGCTTTACATGTTTACGATGCTTTGGAGGCAAGCAGTGGTCAGAAGATAGATCTGTGGAAGGCGTAATCCTAACTGATCACACACAGGGTCTGTAAGCTCTGAACTCCTTTTGCTGTGTGATTAATTTTCATGTTAACCATTGCATCTGCAAGAACAGTGTTCTTAATAACTTCGCAGTGCTCACAGTACGGGAAAGCCATGATGATATTTGGTATCACTGTCTTAAAGAGCAACAGGCATCTGTTAAACAAAAGCAGCAATTAGGAGCCATAAGCCCCTCTGTATCTGCTGTATTACATTTATTTCTCCAGTTATACAGGAGCCATCACAAACCCCAAACTGTAATTTGCACAGACACATCCCAGCCTGGTTCCATTTCAATGCCTCTTGAGCTAGCAGGGGAAAAAAATCATCAGAAAGAAAACCAGAGAGCTCCCCTGGCTGACAATACACAAAATTCAGCTCTGATTATTCTTGCTTTGTTCAGTTTGGTGCAAAAATGCTTTGAAGCACTTTATGAGAATGGCGTTAAACTAGAAGAGTAACTTAGATTAAAAGAGTACTTAGGTTAAATGGTAGGATGCAATTCTTTACTCAGAGGGTGGTGACACACTGGAACAGCCTGCCCAGAGAACCTGTAGGTGTCTCATCCTTGGAGATGCTCAAGGCCAGGTTGGATGGGGCCCCGGGCAGCCTGAGCTGGTGGGAGCAGTCAACTCACAGTAGGGGTCTGGAATTCAATCTTTAAGATCCCTTCCAACACAAGCCATTCTATGATTCTATGATACTTCTAGTGCTGTGTGCTTGTCCACAAGTAATTATCCTAGAGAGGTTCAGACGCTGTGCTTTGCTTCTGATCTATCCTTTTCTCACCTTTTTTTTTTTTTTTTTTTTTTTTTTGCTGAAGGTTAGCATACTTCAATCCCAAAGACTCAAGCTAAGAAGGCAGAGCCGATCAAGGCTTTCCTGGAGGATTTCTCCTTCCTTCTAAAGGATCTTAATGGAATCAGAGTCATTTAAAGTAGCTTTGCTTCCTGGCTACTCAGCACTGACTGATGAAAGTCAGTGAGGTAACGAGAAGTTCAGCCAAATGAGAATTAAGATTTCTAGAGTTGCTTTGTGTCAGCAATGGTTGGCTCTGCTCTGTCTGCTGCAAAGCTTGTCCATAGCAGTCACCAGGGCTGGGAGAGCAGAGGTCAGCCTCCCTAGAGTAGCTCCTTTCCAACCAGCTTCTGGGTGCCCCCAAATTCTCCAGAAGATGCATATTAAAACCTGTGTTTTCTGCAATAAGCTGCTTGGTTGTTTTGTCCATCTTATCATCTCCCATTTAAGATAAAACCCAAACTATCTGCCTAGACCATTAGAAATCCATTAGAAACTGCAAGCTGCAGGCAGAGTTGAACATATTTTGGTACCTCAGAATTGTTGAATCATTTGAGTTGGGAGGGATCCTTAAAGACCAGCTGGTTCAGCTCCCCTGCAGTGAACAGGGACACCTACAGCTGTATTGGGTTGCTTAGAGCCCTGTCCAACCTGACCTTGAGTGTCTTCAAGGATGGCGCATCCACACCATTCTGGGCAATCTGTACACACCCTTATCACAAAAAACTTTTTCTTTATATCCAGTTTAAATCTCCCCTTTTTTATTTTGAAACCATTTTCCCCTTTCCTATCACAACAAACACTGCTAAAGAGTCTGTCCCCTTCTTTCTTACAGCCCCCTGTAGATAATGAAGGGCTGCTCTCAGGTCTCCCCAGAGCCTTCTCCTCTCCAGGCTGAACAGGCCCAGTTGGAAGAACTCGCAGAATCCTCACTTTGGAAGAATTCATGGATTAACTCCCAGTCCAAAGCACTATAGCATTCTCCCTTCATAGTCTGGAAAGTTAAATCACTCTAACATCTTTAAAAATCCCCACAGCAAACAGAAACTCAGCTATAATTTTCTCAGGCCTTCAGTAAAGCATTTTAGGCAACACATTTGCTCTTGAAGCAGGCAGAGAGCATCAGACCAGAAATGGCACTCCTTTCTGACTGGGAGGGATGCTGGTTGTGGGAATGAATGATTGTATCATTGTTTCACCACCACTTAACATTTACTTTTTTTTTCTGAAGTTTACGGCAGCTTTTTCTAGAGGAAAGAGTACAATCTCAGGATGGATATGCTTATACCTGAGCTACACAGAAACTCAGACAAAAATCTTCATTGCCCTATACCTCACTGAGCAAGTGACACACTAGGGAAACATTTTCTTTTTCCCCACTAACCTGGGCCACAGCATTGCCCACTGCTTGCTGATGGCAAAGCCCAGGGCCACTCACCTTATTTTTCATAACAGAGATTTCAGCATTAAAAATTTGTGCCTCCACAGTGAGAGAGGTAGCAAAGGGAAGGGCTGGATGCAAATAAATTGGTTCATGACATCATACTTGAGCTTTGTGCAGTGCTGACATGAGGTGTCCTGGGTGTTATCACATGCAGGCTACCAAAAGGTGTAGATACAAGAAGGGAGTATGCATAGTCCTTTTCATTTGGATAAAGACACCTCCTCATACACGCAGAAGTTAAGGTCCATCCCTTGGGCTAGAAATTTAAATATATCAACAGCCATCTGCCCGGCAAATGTTTGCACACGTGTTTCAGGTGGAAAAAAAGATGACACTCTGCTTGCTTTGAGAGGGACCTTTCTGAGCCTCAGGCTTGTGCAAAATACTTTCTTTAACATCTCCCACTCACTTTGGAAAATTTTGGTGCCAATACCTGTCATTTTTCTGCTGAGTTTGGAGACTTCTGCTTGGTCTTCATTTTTTTATTTTCTATCTATTATTTCAGTGAGTACTCTGTATTATGTTACCTGAAACTTTCTCTGCTTTTACTGCTTATTCACTGGGATCTTCAATTGGGATGTACAATTCACATCATAATAGCAGGAGGTCAAATTGTAAATGCTGAAATGCCAACTGTCATCATAGAATCATGGAGTCATCTGGGTTGCAAGAGACCACTGTAAATCAATTGTAAGTTAAAGGTTTTGGTAAATGTATTCAGACCTCTGGGCTCAGGAACTGTGCAACACTCTGCTGTCCTGAAGTGGCATAAAACTGTTGGCTTTCTGACTCACAGCTGGAGTCACATGAGTCTTATACTCAGCCTGTCTGATCCCCAGAGCTATCCCAGAGTCAGGAAGAGGTGTCTCATTTATCCTTCACCTTACAAGAATGAGGATGTCAATGCTGCTAGCCTTGTACAAACTGGCTATGAAAATTAGTTGGCTATATTTTTAAATGCTGAGGTGATTCTACTATGGAATCTGATTTGCATGTGTGCTAAAGCCTTTCTGCATCATTTTTCCAAGCTAGCAACACTCATAACTACAACGCTGAACCCTGGTATACAGAGTCTGAAGATTGCTGTAAAAGAAATATCTAAGGGTGCCAACATCCACATCACACTGCTGCCAGGCTGATAGATAGAGACAGCAACGCTCTCCATGGTAGTTATTTCTGAAATGCATCTCATGGAAGAAAAGAGAGACAATGAGGGAACTGAAGAGCGATGGAAGAGATACGGATGAAAACCTCCAATAAACCCACTGTGGAGACACACTGTGTCCTGCATTTAACTGAAAAACTCTTTTCAACTTTCCTATGTACCACGTTAGAAAATAAAGCTGTCAGATCTGCTTATGAACTACATGCTATCTTATGAAATACGTTTTCGTTGTTCACCGAGATGCTGCAATTTAGCAAGTCCTTGTTCTATTATCATATCAATTTTATTGACATTTCCAGAGTAAAACACATCATAATTGGGTGGGGTTTCAAGGTCTCACAGCTGAAGGTTTGAAGGATGCCACACATCTACATCTGAGTTTCATACCAGATCTTAAGCTCAGGTTGAGCAGATGTATATTGGAAAAAGAAGCGCTTGTGACATTCAGCCTAACTTATGTTCCCCTTCCTGCTGTGCCCATCTCTCTCCATGAAGTATACAAAGAGCCCACACTTCTAAGTTAAGTAGTTCAAATACTCCTAGCTGTGTTCAGTCCAGAGTACAGCTGTCTCATGCTCTTTGTTTGCTGAGGTCAAAACTGTATCCCCTCCGTGGAAGTGTTATGCTCTTAGGACATGAAAATTTCATAGCTAATTCCTTGCTGCCGCCAAAAAGTTGTCCCCTTCTTTGATTTTATTTTGCCCATGTTCTGCCTTATGTTCATGCCACTTTCCCTTCACAACTGTGACATTCCACAGTTCCTCACTGAGGCTGTTAAGATATCCAAGCCAGCAAGAAACCATGGTGGTTTTTCTAGTTTTCTACTGGTTAAGAGTGTTATGTTGTTTCAGTGGCCTGATGAAAACCTGAGTACCAACAAGAGGGGCTACAGAGACAGCACAGGACTAGAGTGGAGGTCCTTTGAGATAGAGGCAAGACAACATAGTTCCAGTCTCATTGTGAATCCTCATCATATCATAGCTCAGCTGAGAGCACGGAGGTGGGATAAATCTGGGCCAAAATCTAGTAAAGGTAAAGTCTATTAGAAATTGATCTAGATCTTTATTTTGTCATTCCAAAGAAATGGAAATTACTGGGCAAAAAAAAAAAGAAACAAGTCAAGGGTAAAGGGCTGTTGATGAATAACTTCAAAGACATTTTTGTCTGGGAGAAATTTTTTATAAGAGGAAGTCATTTTGGAGCAGAATGGATTGCAGGAGGGTAAGCTGAAGGACTCAGCATCATATTATGAGATGTATTTCAAGAGCTAACAAGTGTTTGAGAATATGCTGAATATCTAAAAGATTTAAAGTTTAGCATGACTAATTCTGAATCACTTGTTACTTGCTCTTTGCTGAATTTCCTTTTTAGAAGGAGAAAATTAGAAGATCATTGCAACTAATCAGGGATGTCAGCATTTTTAAGGTAGATTCTTTACTGGTCTGAAATAGCTGTGTGTCCTGCGGCTGCAGGGGGATCTGTGATGGGAGTGAAGCCCTTTACAAACGGATCCACTGAAGTTTGTTAGCATAAGGTGTGTGCTGAATAATCGGACATAAGTAATGCATTACTGCAGGGAAGAGCAGATGATAATGCCCTGACCATGTCCAGCATCCACCTGGCACAGTGCTGAGCAAAATCTCTGCAAGATTTGGCACCATAAAGATCATAGGAGGTGAGGATGTTGCTTTCAGTCAGTCAGTAACCTGTACCATAGTCTTGTACAGTAGTCTTGAACAGAGAACCTCAGTGATAGAATCACAGAATCATAGAATATCCTGGATTGGAAGGGACCTACATGGATCATTGAGTCCAACTCGTGTAGGATGATGTTGACTTTGATCATGGGCAAAGCTATGAAGAAGAATACATCTGTTGGTGTTTTTTCAATCAATACACCTTTCCTTAGTAATGGTTTCAAAGACAGCACTGATGGCTCATCTTCCTAAACTCCCTGCTGCAACTTTTCACCTGTCCAAGTACTGTTTTCTTCAAGGAAAACATTACAGGACTTTAAAAAAGGAATATGTAGATCAGGTTATGAACAAGCAGAGGACTTGGAAGAAGTGTAATTTTCACATAGACTTGTAGAGCTTTAAAGGCTTTGGGTTTGATTTCTTGTATTTTCCTAACTTGAAAATAATCTTGATGAGAAATAATATTTTTATTAAGTACATTCCTGTCTTGTCCTTCTTTAGCTCAAATGTCACCAAACCATCTGGTGAAATGTAGTTTGCAGAGAAGGCCATAATGAATTGGAGGAATTTCAAGCTAATTTTAATGCCTGCAGGCACGTGAATATCTATGCACTCAGACATTTTACTCTTATCCGCAATCCTGTGCAGAACTCTCTCTGCCAGGAACTATTTGCAGTTTGTTGGCAGTATGTGAAAAGTTAATAAGAGGAGAAACATTCAAACTAAACTTTCTTTCTAGAGAGTAAGTATTAGGTTTTATCCGCTGCTGACTCAGCTAGAAGATATCATACACAGTTCCTTTTTTTTATTTGGTCCAAAACTTCCTGAAATCAGGATAAATATTCCCATCACTTCAGTGGCTTTGGATAAAATCTATAATAATTTATATAAAATGAAGACACACATTTCATCTTGAGTTCTTTTTATAGGTTTTGGAGACACCATTACCATGAACCTCCAATCCCTACTTTTTGATTGCTAACTCGGAGCAGAAGACAACTGAGATCCTGTCCAGGTTTTACAACGACCCTTGTTTCACAACGACTTGTTTTACAACGACCCAAAACTTAGGTGAGAAATTGAATAAAGTTCGTGACATTCTATGTCACAAAGGCATCTTGTTGGGTGTTCTGGTTCTGTGTTGTCACTGGCCTAATCATAATCATTATGTAGAAAACACAGAGGGGTTATTAAATAGCCATACTGTTTAAGTATATGCTAATTATATGAAGCACTGTACAAAGACAGCATGGAAAGTCTCCAGTAAGAGTAGCCTGAGTCTCTGGCATATGCCTAAATTAAAAACTTACTCAAAATGATAACCTTAAGCAACTAGGCATTTCAGAGGCAGCTATGAAAGAGTTAGAACTAACTCAATCAACTAAATTATGGGCAAATGGCTCTATTTTTATTAGCATTCTCCAATGTATAAAAATTCCAGTGGTAAAGAAGCCACAACAAATGGATTAGTCCATTATCCATTACCACCCCCTTCCTCTCTGTCAAAACATTTCTCCAACCCTAAAGACTAGCTGATGAATTAAAAACAAGCAAACAAGAACAACAGCAACAGCAAACCAAACAGAAAATAACAGCTTAAAATTCCATCCTTTAGTGGGCTTTCAGGAAGATAAAAGAAGCACTTTGCATTAAGATATTTGCAAATGCTGTGTAGGGGAAAGCAGAAGGTCATTTTTGCTAGGCACACTGTGGTAAAAGCACTCCAGATAATTATGATACTTGTAAATATAATCTACTCTAACCACTATTTGCATAAAAAATACATGGGGAATAAAAATCCCTCATCAGCTTCTTTTCTGCTTCAGCGTGACAAAAAAAAAAAAAAAAAAGAAGAAAAACAATATAAAACAAATTGCCTTTGCTTTAGTGGTATGGACCTTCAACTGCTTGGATAAACTTCTGTATGACACATAGCCAAGGATGGAGAATGGTAATTCACTCTATGGTTATTGTATGCTTTGATGGCATGATTTGTATGTAATCTAAATATGCATGAGAGGAAGAGTATCATGGAAGAGAATAAATGCATGATGGGTCCAAAGCACTTATGAATGAGGTGAGAGAAGAAGAAGGATGTCTGACAAACCAAGTAACAAAGCTTAGCCAAAATTGGATCAAGTTTCCTGAGACTGGTCCCGTGATAGAGCACTGCAGTAGAACTTGCCTTTAGTCAGTGAAGGTTTTCAAGACAAACCAAACCTATGACACTTCTGAAGCACTGAGAAGGGTCAGTTCTTATCCATGGCAAGTGCACAGTGTTTTTTCTCACATCTTATGGCTTTGAAGCCAAGTTTAGCTCCAGAAAATCTAAACTGTGTAGGGAATACCCTAACACAGCCATGGTTCTTAGCCTGCAGTTATTACATGATTCCAGGAGAAGCACATTTTGGATATCCCAAATGTGAAAAAGCAGAGCTCAGTTCTCTTGGCATTTGCATGCTTGCAGTGGAAATGCCATAAACATCTTTGAATAGAATAGTTTGACAGCTCACAATATACCTGATGAATGGGTTCCAGGCTTTGTGCCTGGAAGAACGTATTTGCATACACAGAAGTGCATTCATAACTATTTCCTCCTCAGCTTCCACTGCCAGCAAAGGTCAAAGGCCTGAAGTTGTAAATGAAGGCAGCCTGGGAAAAGCCAGCACAGGAAGTAGGTTCCAGTTCTTGGTAGACCTTTTAGGCTGTATTTGTAAGTGCTTTGTTCTTATTTACTTTTCTTAGAACACCAAACCCTCTCAATTGCCCATTACCCATGTAAAAAAAAAAAAAAAAGCAAAAAGCAAAAACAAAAACAAACAAACAAAAAAACAACAAAAGAACACAAATAAAGGAAGTACAAAGAGTAAAGCAAGGAAGTTACTGTTCAGTAAGACAAAAGGGATGAAGGAAAGTATTGGTCATCATTTGCTGATGAGTTATAGCAGGGTGAAGGATGGAGAAAATCTCCTAGTGGGGACTAAACACACTTTTGCTGCATGCCACTCTAACATCTGGGATTACACATCTCAACAGTTATTCGTCAGACTCTCACATTAACTGCACTGTACACTGAACAATGCTGGATAAAATAATGGTGCCTGCCACTGTCGGCTTTGTCGAAGATTCACTTAGTAACCTTGGATGGTATCTTTCTGTGGTGATCTCCACCTGTAAAGCACAGATAATAATTCTTCCTGTATATCATATGGTTGTTGTGATGCTTAATTAAAGCGTTTAGATAGTCTTTCAGGAGCAGCACTCTATAAATACTAAACGAGGCTGTTATTCCTCTTCTCCCTTGGTTGCCATCAATTGTTTTATTGATCTAGTCCATTATAGACTCAGAAAAGAGTTGTTTACAACAGTGAGAACTTAGAGCTGAAATATTTATCCCTTCCTCACTAGACTCAAAACTTCCTCCAACATATATATTTTTAATCATCAAACAAGTCTATTTAAGTCTACAAAGTGGTGAAGAAAATACTGGGTGTCATCCCCCACTAGCCAAAAGACTTTTTCAGTTCTTTCCACAACAGTTATGCTCAATTGGTTAGAATCTATTGGAGCATTCACACAAAAGAACTTAGAATTTCAACAGAAAAAATACATTTGCTTTTCAATTGTAGCTAGATAAAAAATTAGTTGATATCAATAGGAGATGATTTCCCACTATTACACAAGGTTTTCAGTCAGATTATTGATGTCCTGAAAACCAATGGTACATAAAATCTGAAATGATTTCACTGAGAGTTTTGTATGCAAAGAAATTGCAAATTTAGTCATCAGTACTAAAACACTTTCAGAAAAAGTGAATTGATGCAAATGTAAAGGAATGATTAATAGTAGCAGATAATTTAGCTATATACACTGGCAAATTTTCTTCCTCATTACTCTGAATGTATTCATGTTAAAAATCTTAAACATACTATACTATCTCCACATAAAAGCAGCATTTCCAAGATGTCCAAGTATCTTTGCAATCCAATTATTATTTAAAGAAACCTTGAGAGTGTTACATACTCATGTTACTCAAAGAACTATTTTTAATTAATTCACAAGTTAGGCAGCAGTTGATAACATAGCATTTAACATCTCAGAGAAAACTGTGCAATAAGCAGATGCTAGTTTGTGTACCACTTTCTTTTTCAACTACCAAGAGAAAAATGTTTTTACAAGGAATCCAAGGAAGGTTTACTTGCAGTTAGAGTTTTATTATGGGAAGAGAATCTGTTGGTGAGTCCTATGACTCATTAATCCATCACTGACACACAAAAAGTAAACAGAGGTCAAAAAACACTGCACGGATATGTTCTGATACTTGTACATTGGTTGACTGTTCCCACCTCAGATTAGGTTCTGTTGGTGAGGCACTAAGCATGTGCAGCAGAGATGCACTCTGCAGAGTAAAGATGGAAATGTAACCAAATAAAATAGGAGAATCATATAATCATTAAGGTTAAAAGGTCCACTAACATCATCTAGTCCAACTATCAGCCTATGCCTGTGACTACTCGAGACCATGTCCCTTGGTGTCACGTCTACACATTTCTGGCAAACCTGCTGGGATGATGACTCCATCATCTCCCTGGGCAGCACGTTCCAATGCCTCACCACTCCTTCTGAGAAGAATTTTTTTCTAATACCTAACCTGGACCTCCTCTACCATAACTTAAGGCCATTATCTCTCATCCTATCACTGTAAGTCAGGAAAAAAGGCTGAGAAAAGGTGCTATCACTGCTTGGTAGAGATGGGAGATAAGGATGCTGACTAAAAGTTGCAGCAGAAATAGGAACAGAATTCTCATCATTTGATTCCTAGCTTGGTGTCTCATATGAGTCATTTTATTCTCTTTCTCCTGTGGCTAGATAAATCACTATGGTATAGGTGAGGGATTGAATTTGCAGGTTGGTAGATAATTTACAGAAATAGCTGTTTAGAGTGATGTACTGCAGGGAGCTAGAGGGAGGTGAGTGCCTATGCTCAAATATCTGCTGGAGATGAGCTCATATCTGTCCGCACACTTCACCCATAGAAGCCATATCATCAGTTGCATGGCATCTGAAAAGCTCTGTACCTACTGTGTGCTGAAATAATGTTTGGTAACTTCACTTAAGTTATGCTATAATGACTAATGCCCATTCAGTCAGCTGTGTACAGGGGAAAGGGGAGATTCACATTAGGAAGTTAAGCTGCAGGATATTGTTATGGATAATTGCTATGGCATTCTTGTCTTTAATAACAGCAATGTGTGTGTGAGAAAGCAGAGCCAGTGTATTTCAGATGATGGATAAGTCTGTGTTTTGCTACCCAGAGTTGGAACAAGGATTAGGAGATTAATTAGTCACCAATTTCTTTTTTTACACAGATCTGTAAGATTTCCTTTTTATTCAACTATATTTTTTGAACATTGATTTCAATATAAGCCAAGGCATATGTTTCAGTGCAACACAAGGAAATTTGGATATTGATTTTTTTTTCTAACCTAGTTCTTGAACTGCACAAACAAAAATAATTAGCAAAGTTTGGCACAGCCAGTTCCAGACTTGGCCATGCAGTGGTAAGCAATCTAAAGATGTAGCACATATGAGGATACGTAACCTTGGAGATGGAAAGCTTCTGCCATGAAAAAGGAGTGTAGAAATGCTCCCAATAGCTTGATTCAATTGCTTATGACTGTCTCTGTATAATCTAAGCCATTGAGAATTATTGTTAATGGGAAAAAATAGTACATGAAACACAAAAAATTAAAGTTCACAAATGCCATCTGACTTTCAAGCCTGTAATAATCCTTTGGATTTTACTGTTAAGCTTCTCTTAGCAATCACAAAACTGAAAGTGTGCTTTAAAAAGAAATCTGTCAGTGATATCCACTCTAACCTGACTCCAGAAACTAAGGATCTAAAAACAACTCTCACAGCATAAGGTTCATTCTAAATTTGTGCTAAAATTCTGGGAGCTGGCAGCTACAAATTTGATAAACTGGAGTTTTCCAAGTCCTAATCAGAAGGTGGGGAAAAAGAAAGGAAAACCAGTCTGCACCAAGGTTGAAGCTAACACCCACCTTCCTCTTCTTCACACCCTTACAGCACCTTGCACACCAGAAAAGAAGGATGCCATACAGCCCATGCATGCTTGTGTCTTGCCTTCTGAGACCCAGAGCTGCTATCTATTGCTAGGAGTTTAAAGAAGGCAGTAAAGCCATTTCTGTTTGGCTGTGTAATCCAGGAGCTGAGTAGATACAATCAGCCTTGTGGCAGCATGACAAATCACCAAGCTTCTCTGGTGAGTGCAGCTGACTGTGTGTCTGCAAGCTTGCCCTGCTCCAGAGGTAATGAACCATGGTGGAAGAGATTTAAGTGCAGTCACTTGTCCTGAGCTCCCAAAGTGTGTGGAGGGAAGGGGGTCAGACTCTTTTCCTGAGTAGCTGTGAGAGGATAAGAGGTAATGGCCTTAAGTTGTGCCAGGGGAAGTTCAGGTTGGATATTAGGAAAAATTTCTTCTCACAAAGAGTGGTGAGGCATTGGAACAGGCTGCCAGGGGGGTGGTAGAATCAGTGACCCTGCAGATGTTCAAGAAACATGTGGATGTGGCACTGAGGGACGTGGCCAGTTGCAGGCACAGGCTGATAGTTGGGCTAGATTATGTTAGTGGGTTTTCCAACCTTAATGATTCTATTATTCTATTCTATGAGGGATGATTTAGGCTAAAGTGGGTCAACATTCCTTTCACTGCCCTTAGACAACATCATTTCCAGACCTCACTTGCTGTCCAACTGGTGCAAGAACCGTAGTGGCTTTCAAAATCAAAGCAACATAAGCACAATGTGTTTGGAATGCACTACCAGTGCTCATAGTGATTGATGGCCCTGGCGTGGGGAGGGGTCAGTGTGGAGCAGCACCTTAAATCAACCTGTCTTCCTTCCCGTTTAAAACTTCCCCTGATTAATGGTCCTGAAAGCCTGATAAATGAGAGTGAGCCAAGTTGTGCATACAGATATCTGGGCAGATTAAATAATTAATCATCCTGTAATTAATAGAGACAGATCCTGGCTTTTTTAAACTTTCCCTCCTCTCCTCGCAAAAGCTTTCAAAAGATTTTTGACAAAAATAACTACAGACGCGAGCAGCTAATCCTGCTTTGTGGGGAAGGGGGAAGTGTGGGGGCACTGCTTTGTTAATGTAGCAAAATCAGCGCATAAATTTGAGCAGTAATGAGATCTCCAGGGCAAAGTATGACATCTGCTCTGAAACTTCTAAAATACAGGTTAATTTACGCCATCCAAACCTCTTTGAAACCAGGCAGTTTGATTTTCACTTGTAAACTTAATGTAGTAGCAACTGACATGCATCCAGGCCTCAAAGGCCTTGCCATTACTTAGCTCCTGGTAAATGAGCCTATCAAAGTGCTTCATAAATAATACAACTAAATTGTGCATTGGTGGAGGAGCAGCAGAGTCCTTCGGCATCACATGAGTGATGACCCAAAAGTGGCTTTTGCGACAGGGCAGGCCTGAATGTTCCAACATTGACATTTTTTCCATTACAGTAATCAAGAAACTAACGCATGAGGAATTAATTAACAAATGACATCGGGAGGTAGTGATAGAGATGGAAATTCAAACAAAAGGTAAAACTGGGACTGGGATGTTTTTCTTCTTTCACAGTAGACCAGTCTACTTTCTTCCATTGCTTTCCTAAACAAATAGTGCCTTTTTATCTAAAGAAAAAGAACAAAACTATCAAATTATTGGAAGTACTTTCAATACATTAGGTAGATTGAGCTAAAACATTCTCATTTTGTTTGTTCTGTTTTTGTTAAGTGGAGGATGAACTAGGATGTTGGTTCAATTGCTACAAAGGAACACTCAAAAGTCTATTCCTAGTGGTGCCTTTGCCTCTTTGCACCTTCTTTCTGAGTATTTTCATTGAGACCTTGCAGGATCTTGAATCCTGGTCTTGGAGGGACTAGAAATAATCCTTGGGTAAATCAGCGGGGAGGCCTCACTGGAGGCAGAAGGAGTTCAGATACCATCAGAACTGCTTTTTTTTTTTTTTAAGCCAGTTTATCTGAAGTAGACTATCCTTGGGAAGGTTAAGAGATAACTTGATTACAAACTATTAGCACATAGGATTCAGCTCTTCAAGATAAACTAAAAGTCATAATGAGATCTAAGGGATGACAGCTGAGGCTGAACAATTTTAGACCTCAAATAAGGAACTCAGCTATCTTTTCATTTCTTTTTTGTTTAGTTGGTTGTTAGTTCTTTTTTTATATATATATTTTACTTGTGGGAATTTTTTATTTGTTTGTTTGAGAAGAACGGTGATTAGAATCTTAGTAGAAGATCCTGTAATTTAATGACCAGTTGGAGTCTTTCATGTAGCTCTTTCTAAAAATACATAACACTTGATACAGAAATTAACGGGTGAGTTTCTAATGTGGAAGATTAGATGCCTATCATATTCTGTCCTTTAAGAGCCATGAACTCCTAGTATTAATGAGAAAAAGAAACTGAAAAATGCAGACCACTAAGACTAAAAAAGAATGTGGCAGGACCAGATGTGTCTTAGACAAATCAATTTATTTTTCCCTTGCCTGAAAAGCTTTTCCAACAAATTATTTAATGAGATTATTCTAAGTCTTTTTCACAAAAGTCACCCTCAAATCTGATTTCAGAGATTACCTGCTGCACTAATCCAGACGTAATTCCTAAAATACACTCAGGAATGCTGTGGGCTTATATAGGATATATCTAGAAGAGCAGCCCAAGAGGTTCTGCTCACTGGGAGTCTCTGAGGAAAGGTGCTGAATTGTTCTGTGCACTTGCCAAGCACAAATGAGATTTAGAACAGATAAAGAGCAAAATTAATGGAGCAATATGGACACTATCAGGAATGCAGCAGGAAGTAATCAAGTACAAGATCACGTTGCTTGTGTGACTGTTGCCATGACATTCAAAAAGCACTTGCTTTTATCACAGACTATGAATATTCTGTCAGCTGATTGATTGTCTGTGCCTTCTTTTCCTTGTAAGCAAATGCAACGACAATATTAAGCAATTACTGATAATGTCACCCAGCTGCTTTCCTACTGCCTGGGTGATGGGATTTCTGAGTTGCAGAAATAACAACAGATTTATTAAAGCAAGGTATGCTTGCTCTCTCCCTCTGCTCAGTGGTGCTGCACATTGACTGGTGACAGCGCAGCAGAAGGTTTCATTATAGCAAACTGAAGAGCCACGTCCTCGGTAAACTTTACTATGGGAAATACCATGGAGTTTATGTAGCTCTGATTAGATCAATGAGACTCTCTAAACACAGCAATTAAAAATACAATTGGTAGCAATGCAGCTTGCTTTAAGGCATCTGCATGCCTGAGAAGTTTATGGAGGAATAAATGTGATAAAGCACATTTCCAGGTAAATAATCAACGTAGAATCACAGAGTCCTTAGAATTGGAAGGGACCTCTGAAAACCATCTAGTCCAGCTCCTCTTCAACAAACAGGAACACCACAGCTAGATCAGGTTGCCCAGGGTCTGATCCAGCCTGGCCTTGAAAGCCTCCAGTGACGACATCTGGAGTACCTCACAGGTTCACACAGAAGGGCGATGAGGGCCTAATTTCCTTCAGTTCAGTCTGCCAAGAGCTATTGTGTTAATCTTAACTTATGGGTTACTTACCAAACTGTGGCCATCTTTTCCTTTAATTATCCAGCAAGGAGTACACATCCCATGCAATGATTTCCCCTGAGTAAAGCAGAGGTTAGGGCTTCTCTCAAAGACTGAATGTTGTCTTCTGCTGTTCTTGGGTGCAATGGGGACACTGGAAGCATAACATAATGAGGTCCCCGCACTACCTAAGGTGCTCTCTCCTCTCATGAATGTTGAGAAAATTTCTTCCAAAGAGTCAGCATGGCTTTGTGAAATATCTGATCTCAGCTGCATATGGTGTAGCTCTGGGCATCCCCAAGAAGCACAGTCTCTAAGCTTGCATTAGATATTAAAGCTGTCTTCTCACTTGCTGTGAATTACTATGCCTATAACGAAGTCAAAGCAGATACGGCAAGTTACACAAGCTAAAGATTTAACCCTAAATTCATAAGGCTTAACCACTTTAAAAACCTATAAAATATAACAGAAATTAATATTCTGCTCGTGGGGTTTTAAAGTGTTTTACTGCAGAGCTTTTATTTTATATTAAATTTAAGGATGGATGAAGTAAACCTGCAGCAATAGTAACACTTTCTGTTAAATTTTATGCCACATTGTCACTAGAAATTGACACGGGGGGATGTGCAGAAAGAAAGATATTGGAGGCTGGAAAATTAAAAAAAGATATGAAAGATTTCACAATAATAAAGGTCAGCCACTTACAAATACTCTTCATGACACGTAGAATAGAATTTAGATTGTAATATTTTGAATCACAAATTTCACATGAAGACAAAACCCAAGAACAAAATAGTAAGGCAGATGTCATCTGAGGGATATGTTCAAGATGTAGCAAACATTTGTATGACCTGGAGATTTTGTTTGTATTTCCACACCAATTCCTGAGAAATGATTGAATAATTTCTGGAAGGTCGCAATCAGAATGATTATGGTTCAGAAAATGTGAGCAGTGAAGAAAGGGTAAATGATGTGGGTTTCTGTGGAAGAGAAGCACAAGGGGCTTTCAATTTGTTGTAAAACAGTTGTAGATGGAGAAAGGATTAATTACAAGAGAAGGAGTCAGGCTAACTCTGCATCGAGAAATGATGTGGGCATTAGAAAAGTCTCTTTTGCCATAAAGACTAATTAAGCACTGGAAGAGGAGCTGATTACGTGGGGAGCCAAATCTCTTATGCTGGAAGTCTTAGAACAGTTTGGGCACACTCCTACTGCAAGCAGTGCAAACGTGTCTGTGTTGTCTCCAAGTCTGAGTGCCTTCCAGCATTATGTTTAATAATTTCACTGTATAATAAGAGTGTTTGGTATCTGCTGCTTCCTGAGCAGTTTGCAAACAAATAGATGTTTATTATAGTCTTTTGAAAGGTGAGAAGGTAGGCAGGTGTCACAACTTCAATTTAGAAAACTGGGGGGAGATAAAGACAGAGATTTAAGTAATTTCCTTAAGGCCAGGGAAGAAGCTAATATGTGAGATGAGGTTTACTGACAAACATTCCTAAATCCTGCAGTTTTGAGATCACACCCACTCTTTCCCTCACAGAGCAGTGACCTTTTGGGGCTTGATTATCTCCTGGCTATATGTTCATGCAATTACCTGTTACCTTCCTTGTTTTTACCTCCTGAGCACTTTTCTAGCAACCACATCAATAATTTCATACCTTAGTTTAGTATCTGCCTTACTAGAGGTGAAAGCAGATGCTAACCAAATTTCATCCTGATTATCAAAGCTCTGGGGAGCTGCATAAAGCGGACGAGTGACCCATGTTACTTCCCCAATGGGCAAAAGATCATTTCACCAGCATGTAAAGAGCTCGTGTATCAGTGCTCACCGTTTCCATGAACTGTTCCCTTAACAAAGACTTGGAAAAAAACTCCTGGCCAGATCATAATTTCAAAGAGGAATACAAAATCCTTAGGGTTTATTTTTCATGTCTTTAGGATAAGGTGAAGACTGGTGCTCTGTGCTTTTGATGGTGAACAAGGTTGTTTTCTCTGAGCATGCCACAAGTGCATTTATCAAAGAAGCAAGAACAACAGCGATATCACTTCAGACCCCAACCATTGTTGTTTCTGGTTGTTTTTTTTTTTTTTTAATTACTCCATTGTGGGCTTTCGGTGCTTTTTTGTTTGTTCTGTTTTGTTTCTTCAGTTCATTTATAAGACATCCATGGCCTTGGAGGATTAGGAACAGTCACACTGAGAGTAATACAGACCTAACTCAGTACTTGATCCATTCCTCACCAAAACTTCCTTTACACATTCACCAAAACATCCTTCAACTTTCTTCTACCTTTCTATGTAAGACATGAAATATACACACATTGTGTAAGGTATTAATTGATCTCTCATAATCAGCTGGCAGTATTTCAATCATGGTTTCTTTTGCATTAGCGTAAAGCCAGGAAATCTTAATGTCTTTTTCCATGGATTAATACCAAATCATGTTGAACTTCTCTATAGAATTACTTCTTGTATTTGAGCTAATACCAGTAGAGAACTTCCTAAGCAGCACTACTATTGCACATACGGCAGTTGCAGCTAATTTGTACATATGCTGCCATTGGACAGATGCCATGCAGTTAAGAGGATGCCCTTAAGGCGCTAACATTCTCATCTCACAGTAAGTACAGTGGGAGAAGTCAGCGGGAGTTTATAGGGTGCTATCAACAGGAGTGTGTTATTCTATGTTTTTCTATGAATCTGTGAGGATGTTTCAGGGAGCCAGCAGAAAGAGATTTCTGAGGCCACAGTGGAAATCTCTCAGCCCCTTGTTTGCTGCGAGAAGATGAGGCAGCATGGGACACTTATGGTGGTGGACTTCAAAACATCTACTTCTATAGTGGCCTGCTTCCCTGTGACCTGGAATCTTCCTTGTCATCTTCAGAATGTTTGTAACTTCTCAGCTTCCTTCTAGTCCCAGAGAAAAGCCCATCAGCTAAACCTATGTAGAGTCAACCACCTTGCATTGGACAAGGATCATCACCCCTGTTGGGTCCCTTGGTCTAACAGCTGAGTGTTTTGGGATGCTACTGAAACCTTGATATAGATTTAGAATAAGTCTGAAACTAATGTGTTTTAAACAAAATCTCTTGAAAACAAGCAATCTGAAAATGCTTTGACAGGCAAATTTCAAGCCAAATTCCACCCTGTGCAGCTCTTAGGTGCTCAGTGAATCCCATTACTACCTGGCAGAGGAATCCTGGCATTATGGTCCATTCCAAGCTGCGTCCAGACGGTTCATCTCTAGGACCACCTGGGAATGATAAAAATTTGCCTCCACAAATCTGGCATAAGCAGGACTGTGTCTGTCCTCCTAGTCAACATATTTCAGAGCAAAAAAAAAGCATAGATCTCACTCCTATTTCCCTGTGTCTCTCCTACACTGCAAACACACAAAACATATGAAATAAATTTGTTCAAAATATTCCACTTACAGCTGCACTGATTTTAAGTGAATGACTTCCACCTCCACCATCAGTGTTATTTTTCCTCAGGTGCTAAAATGATGCATGTTGAGGCTTCAGTGCCACCAGCCAATTTAGGAGTGTTGTCATCATCATAAAAGGAAGAAAATCGATTCAAATCAAAAGAACACAAAAAACTATGACCTTATTCAAATCAGAAGAAAAACAATCCCAACCTCTGACAGCTGTGGTAGGATGCCAGAGAAGCCAAGGAGCTATGCAAGATGCATGGTATTGATTACTATGTAATAATGATTTCCCTTCAGCCCACAAACTCTGCAATATACTTCATTCTGCATTCCAGAGCACGTCTTGGAGCATCATAGGGGCTGGGAAGTAAGACACACCAGACATCACTGGGGGTTGCAGGTTAAGTACTGCACTTAGGTTATATGGAGCAGAAGAGTAGATAAATTCTGTCAAATGAATGTAAATGCTCAGCATTAATTTTTGCTCCTGGGAAGATTTAACCATTTCCTTTTTTTTTTTTTTTAGAAGTATTTCTGAGATTTCGCATATTCATGTCATGAATCTTTCCTTGGTTATGAGTCTTGGTTTAGTTTAATTTTAATTTTGATTATTCTTACCAATGAAAATATTCATGTTTCCTAACTAAAAATTTCCATGTTTTATATTAACAAAGAAATCAGCACTCATAAGAGTTTGGCAGTTAATCTGGAGCAGAAGCAAAGTTTCTAAATAATTCCTAATTTTCAGTTCTAGTTCTGAGCTGTTGGGAGCATCACAAAGACGAAGGA
Source organism: Cyrtonyx montezumae (assembly GCF_038088225.1). Taxonomy (NCBI): domain Eukaryota; kingdom Metazoa; phylum Chordata; class Aves; order Galliformes; family Odontophoridae; genus Cyrtonyx; species Cyrtonyx montezumae. Next base: position 154,565,073 of record NW_027072034.1, on the reverse strand, counting down.
GTAGCCACATTCCAGCCTGAATACCAACTGCGAGAGTTCCTTCAAGGTTGGAGGTACAACATGAGCTTCTGCTCTGCATTTTATTCTCTTTAGATTTGGTCTTTTCTCTGCTGACACTAATCCTTCAACAACATATGTAGTACACAACGTAGCTTTATTTCATCTCCCTGTTAATGTTGTGGATGATAACTTCCAGAGATTAATGGCTGAAGATGATTTAATGCTGTATATACTTCTTACATTAAAATAGATAAATAAGGGAAAATTGCCTATCTTCTTTTCTGTCCAGATTGAAAAATGTTATCTTTCACCTTTTTTTACTTTCTATTTCATCTTTGTTGTCTTCCCACCTTCAACAACCTTCCAGACAACTTTACCATCTCTCTGTGCATCTGCAATGTTCCCATATTAATATGACTCATTTTCACTAATAAGCCTACGAATTGGTTGTGTGTACAAGAAATTACAGTTTATCTCAGGAAGTTTCAGGAATTATGCCAGCAGAGAATCTGACTCTATAAAATACATCCTCAGAAAATTTGTTCCACCACCTCTTATTTTTTTTTTCTGTACTGAGGAGAAATGTCAGTTCACTTTGTGAAAGAGCTTTGTGACATTTGTGAAAGATGTCTGAAACATTCAGCTGATGTTTCTCCCTGAATTTGCTAAAGCACCGGAATACTATTATCACTGATTTAAGAGGATCATCCATAAAACCTCAAACCATGGTGTACTTCTCCATGACAAAACTGTAAGCTAAGCAAAACATGTAGCTCATAGTAGATTAAAAATGCCCCCAAAAAAATCATTTTCTGCTTAGCCTACCTGACAGTCTACCTTAATATCAAAATGGTGCTTGCTAATTAGAAAATCTTTCCTCAACAAGAAAGCAAACATCACCAGTAAATGTGCAGGAGAGCTTTAACATAGAGTACCTGCTTGCATATGCAAATGAATATTTCAGAAAACTGACTTGCCATACAAGCTTTCTTTACTACCCTATCAAGCAAGTACAAATTACCACATATAGCTTTTCATATGTAATATGCAAAACATTTATTCCAGGCAAAATGGTTTGTAGAGAGACACGAGGGAAATAACACAGATTTGCACTCCACTTTCAGCACATGGTTTTGCCTCATTTGTATTTTGTGCTTTCAAAAACTGCCTGTCCTTAGAATCAGGATTATCACTAAGAGCACCTAGTCCAACCATCAACCCACCTTGACCATGTCCACTAACCATGTCCCTCAGTGACACGTCTACCCAGTTCTTGAAGACCTCCAGGTATGGTGACTCCACCACCTCCCTGAGCAGCCTGTTCCAGCACCTTTCTTTCTGAGAAGTTTTTCCTCATATCCTACCTACCATACAATACTTTCATCTCTGTTGACATCTCACATGACTATCTGCTGTGTCACTCTGAGTTATTCCCGAAAGGAGCAGTGAGGGACAATGATCTTCAGCCAATTTATCTTGAGCTCTTACAATTAACAGCATGAGGTTAAATTAAAATTAGTCATATGACAATAGCCACGTGTGTGTTGGCCTTTTACACATGGAAATTGCGTTGGAAATTGGGTGAGTACTGGGGCAAAAAGTTAGAGAATGCCATTCATTTTCTTCATTATGCCTCATGGTGGAATCTTTAATTAGACAACAATATGCTCTCTTCAACCTGGCCTCTGCCCCAATGGTTTCCTTCTTCCTTGTGTAGGGTAGAGCTGTCAGAAGGATGATTCAGTGAAGGCGTCTCTTTCTAAAGGGCTCTTTGGCATTTCTGGAAGACAGAAGGTGTACAGGGAGCAAGGCTGAGGGACACCTCAGGAGATGGAATAAGTCTCTGAGTGAATATTGTTGGTGATGTGTGACTCACGGATCTTAAACTTTTACTAATGAATGCTGACACTTGAGCTTTATTTTCAGGTTTGTGAGAGTCCCAGCACAAGGTTGAAAGAAAGTCTGGACTCTGGCAGAGGAAAAAGGCAAGGAGTGTGAAGAATAAATAAAGCCCTGTACAATGTTAAGGATGTGAAAAACTCAGAAATTGTCCCAAACTGGAGGAAATATTTAACAGTTCCTTCATGGTTCAGTTTTGCCTCAGTTAGACATAAACCAGGTACACAACAGCAAGTTTTGATGAACCTTGATATCGTTGCAATCAGTGCCACAGAAACAAAAACGTAATGCATGAGAAAATGAATAATTCTGTTTTCAGAGCAGTACTTTGTAAATAAGACTCAGGTCTATTCACTGAGAAAGTAGAATACAAAATAATGAACAGCTGTTCATTATCTGAGCACTGTTCATCTTAAGTGTGAGATGAGAAGAAACCTGTGGATAAACAGTATGGGACTGCATACTTAAACAAGTTGTTGCTGCATGGTTGGTCCTTGATCTGATGTTCCCAGCTTTGTGTCTTGATGGCATTCCCACCTTACAAAGCAGCTCTGAACATGTTTTGGCACCTGAGCTGGAGATTCCCACACCATGGGCACCCATCATCACTCATCCCTGCCCCTTCATCCCTCACTCATCCTCTCCCAGCTTGGATTTTTTCCACTTTTTCCACTTCTGACTTATTTTCCATACTGCTGTGGATATCAGCTGAGATCTCAGGGATCCAAAATAGGCTCCCTTCCCTGCTCCCTTCCCCTAATACTGGGAACCAATGATCCAATACTGAGGAACGGAACCTGAAGAGATGGCTTCAATCTGCCTGCTTCCAGTCATGTTGGTACTGCAACGTGGACTACCCAGCTACTGGCAAGAATGAGGGTAAGTGTTGCAGCACTGGCACCATGGGGAGCTCTCTGACAAAACAGAGATATTTTCAGTCTCAACTCTCTCAGCACAAGCTGAGGAGCTGTTGAAGTGGGTCCAAAGGAGGATCATGAAGATTACCAAAAGGCTGTAGCACCCCCTCCTATGAAGAAAGGTTGAGGGAGTTGGGCATGTTTAGCTTGGAGAAGAGAAGGCTCTGGGGAGACCTCATTGTGGTTGTTCAGTACTTGAAGGGAGCTCACAAGTAGGAAGGGGATAGACTTTACACTGTCTGATTGTGTTAGGATGAAGAGGAATACCTTTAACTTAAACGGGAAACTTTGGTTAGATGCTGGGTAGAAATTCTTCACTCAGGGTGCTGACACACTGAAACAGGCTGCCCAGAGAACCTGTGGGTTCCCCATCCCTGGTGGTGCTCAAGGCCAAGTTGGATGGGGCTGGGGGCAGCCTGAGCTGGTGGAAAGTGTCCCTCTCCACATCAGGGGGTTGGAGCTGGATGGCATTTAAGGTCCCTTCCAACCTTAGCCATTCTGTTATTCTATGATTCTACTCTTCTGTGGTCTCACCTGCTGTCTCTCTCAAGACAATACTACACTAGAGAAGGGATAAAGCCATTCTCTTGGGCTGAATATTGCTTTATATGAATATGCTTTATATGCTTTATATGAATATATGATATTTAATATCATTCTTAGGCCATACCATGGAATATTTACTAAAAAGCATAGTTCTGCAAGTAATTGGTCTTGCTGAAAAAGTGTTTTGGTGGCATTAGATAATACTCTGATTCCCTCTACCCCAAATAATTTACTGTCTGTTAAATGAAACCCATCTTCCTAAAGAAAAATGACTTATACGGTATTATTCCAAATCTGACCACAGAGAGATCCAGCTTTAGGTGAAGCAGTAATTATTTCACCTTACTTCTTTGCTCAGCTCCTCAGCTCCTCGAATTAATTGAGTGTGTAATTAAAGAAGGGTTTTCCTACCAATACAATCATGCTTATAATTAAAATCTCTCTAAAAAGTCTGAATGTGGAAAAATGGGGCAGGGCAGAACAGGGTTGAGACCAAAGTGTCTGACAGGTTTACATCAAAGGATCCGAGCTCCTAACGCTCTATGCCAGAGGGAGGGGAGGAAAGGAAGACAGGACTGGCTGATAACTGACTTGATATATTGTTTCTGACCTCCTGTCTGCAAAGCCCCAAGTGGTTTGAGTGTTGTCTACCCAGGAGATTGCTTCTACCTTTCATGTTACCTCAGCAGGTTCAAGCTTTGCAAGCGCTTGTGTTACCAGTCCCCATATGAGCAAAGGAATGATATCTGCATGACTGGAATGGGTTTGGCTGCTACAATGGGCTGTTTCTCATCAGCAGTGTAGCCCAGGGGACACCATGGTGTGCCACCAGATCCACTGCTTTCCTCTGCTTTTTGTTGAATTGGAAATCTGAGACTGAGCTTTTTAAAAAGGAGGAGCAGTGGATTTTTATTACTGCTATTTGTACTGCCTTTGCTATTAAATTGGCCTTTAAAGCAGAATTTAGCCCATGATACGTGATCCAAGTCAATATCTGTGCCTGGGGATAGCTGCACCTTTGAGATTTTTGGTCTTCTGGAGGTGGAGAGGGGCTGATCGTCACTGATATGCAAGACAGCCCTAACCCACACATAAAAGAGACAAGGAATTTCCCAAAAAACTGGGAGTGTGAACAAAAGAAGAGATTGACTCCGTTAGTTTGTCTTCCATGTGTTGCAATAGCTTGTGACTGTATTAGGGAGAGAAAACCATTTCCCATGTGGCACTGCCAAGCTAAGGAGCAAGGCATCAAGGAAAAACATGGGTGTGTGTTGGTTTTACATGAGGAAAGGCACCTTCAGCAGGAAGAGGCCCTCTCATTTGTTTGTTTTCTACTGTGCTTAGGGAAATAGGACTTGGTATGTTTATTGACATTGTTGTGTGTTTATAATGGCAGCAAGGAGACACCTGTGTCTATCCTCAGGTCTCCTCCAAACTGGAACAACCTGCAGGGCCTGGGACTTTTGCCTTGCTGGTTGGATCTCAGATGGAGTCACATGTTTGGTTGTAGGTATGATAGGGTTCGTGTTGCCACGTAGACAAGGAGTTATGAAGGGAAATTCAAATATGTCAGGTGCACATTCTCAGGAAGAAAGCCCACATATTCCACCATTCATCTAAACCCAGTAAAATATGGTGAGGAAGAGCTGATCACTATTGAAGTGTGTGCTGAGGGTCAAGCTATGCAGGTATGCACTCTTCAAGGATCAGACTTCGTGTAGGTGAAATATGTATTTTGCAAGAGCTTTATTGCATTTTAGATAGCCCCAAACATTAAGCAGCCTCTGCCAGTAACTTGTTTCAGAGTGATGTGTATCAGGCAGCCATGCAAGGGAGCTGTTTTCCTCCACAGAAAACTACTACACCAGCATTTTGGGAGGGCCATCATTTTAATGTCATAACCATCCTTGCAACTTTCCCATTTCTATAGCAGTTACGGCTTTATGACTTCCCTGGTGGATACCTGCATGACTTGTGATTCACAGCTAGCAGCGGGCGGCCCTGCCTGAATCATGCTTTTGAAAGAGATGGCAAATTGCTGCCCATTAAGCAAACTGCTTAATGAAATGACTAGAAAGGTAGGTGTTCACCAGTATGTCTTATTAAAAACCTGAAGCCTATAACGCATGTGCTGGAATAGTGGGCTTTGTCCTTTCAATGGTTAATCGTCAGTGCTTTTTTATTCTTTCATTCTGTGCCTTGTCCTACTGCATTTTAAAGCTCAATATCACTACAATATTGTTTTTATTGTTATTGTTATGAATAATAATTTCAATTTGGTATCACTGTAGTCTCTTCGTAATCTTCTAGTGCCTGTACTTTTCTGTGAGGTCACATGGAAACCAAAAGAAGATTTTTGGAAACCTTCAGATAACTTCAACTGCAGCAAGATTTGAGGGGACCTGAGAATGTTTTTGGAGACCTCTGTAGTAGCCTGTGCTTTGCATTCAAATAAGACATGGAGAATTGAGGCCAGAGTGCAAGCTGGCCTTAAGTGGGACATGGAACCTGGACAGTGGGAGGCAGGCAGGTTACCTTTCTAGTTCTATTGCCTGTAAGGACCCAGGACATGATACATGTATATGAGAGCCTTGTCGTCAAGACATATTGTGGTCATCCCAAGCTCCAACGTTACGGTGTGAAGTCAGTTTGTGTATCTCATCAGTGGGGGTCCTGATCTCTGACTGACAATGTCACAGGAGGGACCCAACCAGATGACTGTGCACAACAAAGCAGCCCCAGCATGGTGTCCATCCTGGTCCATCTCAGGGGCTGTTTGATAGTCAGCATGAGGGTGCTCAGCAAGAGCTGAACCAGTTCAGCCTAGCATGCATCCAAGGATACGCAGGGCCAATATGGTACAGCCTGGATTCAGCTGTGCCACTGAGGGCGATGAAAAACAATCAGCCATTAAATTCAAATCATATTGTAGAATCATTAAGGTTGGAAAAAGCCCCTAAGATCATCTAATCCAATCATCAGTCCATCACCTCCATCCCCACTAGCCCACATCCCTCAAAATTATGGGTGAGAAAGCAGAATCTTAAAAAACAGAGACAACATACCGCGCTTTCCTCCTATCCTTCTGTAGGGAACATTGCATGCTTGCCACTAAGCATACGAGCCTCCATGCTGGTATGCCTTGCCATTGCCTTTTGCAATGCAATTCTCATTGGCAGCAGTGTCCTGATCCTACCCAGAGTTGTGCTTGTTTGTATATGGTAAATAAACTAGTACTGCTGTAGCTGTGCATGAGGGTCCATTCAGGCATAGCAGCTCACTGCACTGATACAAAGTACAGCCGGGGAGGAAAAATAACCTTTTGGATTTATGTTCAGTGATATATTGTTTTTAAATCTTGACGGATTTAGGAAATGATACGGAAGAACAGAAAAGAATCTGCTCCTCCAGAAGCATACATTATGTAATAGTTATTCTGAAGCAAAACTGCTCTGGGCTATGCTCCTACAACCTTCTTCCAGGTATTTATAAAATTATGATTAACAGTAACAGATACAGTACTTAATCATTTCTTGAACTAACTTTCTTTTTCACTGTCTGAAAGCTTGGAGAATTACATATGGCCTCATTAACCTCTGAGTAAAACTGATAACAAGACAGGTAAAGAGGTAACCTGCTCAGCTCTTTGGCAGATGGGAATGCCCCACGGAAGGGCTGCTGTAGTGGCACCAGTGCTGCACACCCATGCCATGGGCTCCGTGTGACCTGCTCATGGATGGTGGAACAGGAACCCAAAACTTTGGATGCTCACTGTCCATTGAGAGTTACTGCAGGGTGGAGGTCAGAATGTCCCAAGTGACTTTGCAAATCCCATTCTCTAAGCATCATTAGCACCTGTGTGTCTATGTGAATAGGATATTTGAAATAGGGGTTAAACACACAGTAGTATTGAAATGGGAATCTGATACCTCTTCGCTGGAGCCATTCAAGATCAGGTTGGACAGGGCTCTGAGCAGCCTGACTGAGCTGTAGGTGTACCTGTTCATTGCAGAAGAGTTGGACCAGGTGACCTTCAACAATCCCTTCCAACTCAAACAGTTTTATGATTCTGCTACTCATAAGGAGGTACAAGCAAACTTCTGGAGGGAAATGTGCCTTTTTTTGCTTTTAGGTGCACAGCTCTCCATACAGTACAGGATCCTTTAACTTCATGTGAGCTAGGAGCACGTTCAAATGCTTTGCAAGATGTAGGATCACAACATGATACAACAACTGCTTATGTAAATCTCTTCAGTTACCAAGCAGGGGGATGAAAAACAGCAGCAATCACATATGTAGGTTTAATCACACTACAGACTTCCCTTTCTCTGCGGCATTTGTCCTTCCTCTTTCCATCTCTGTCAATCCCACAGATCAGAAATCTCAGACCTTTACTGTTTAAGACTCATGGCGGATGTAGCAGCTACCAAAGTTTCTCTGCTTCAGTCCACTGTGAACTTCTCCAAATCAGGCACAAAGGACAAACTAACCATTCTTTTTAGGAGATCTAGCAGTCAGAAACTGAACTGCTTTGAAAATTGAGCCAGAACAGTTTAGCAAGTAAATAGTAACACCATGGGAGTCTGCTAATCCCCCAAATCTATAATAAACAGATAAAGTTAATAAGATTCAATAATAGAGAACAGCCCCATTAAAGTTTTAAAAGCACTATCTAAACATTACACACATTATTTACTAAGTTCCTTGCTGCATTCTCTGTATGGAGGAACACCAAAATTCATTATCTTTGGGTGCAAGGCTTAGTAAATCCAATGGTAATTAATCTCTATTTACCCTCTGTGTCTGTTTGTGAACAGATGAAAAGTTCATTGAAAAAGTTCTTTCAGGAGGACTGAAAGAAAAGCAGAGCTTTGATAAACAAAAAAGCCCCAAACACAGCTTTCCCAAAGGAAAAGAGAGCCAGCAGCCAGCGCTGTGTGGTGCAAGCCAGGTGCTCATTGCAAATTCAGTAGCATGCACTGGCAAGTGTCAGCGGCAGAGAAACCAAAATTACTGAAATTCTTATGCCAGTGTAATTTGCTGAAGGCAATGCACGGAGGGTTAAGGAAAATTGTGCATGTGTTGAGGATTATAAAACAAATTAAAATGGAGGCTAACAAAAGGATTGCAATATTTATGCATTTCTTCATTCTTTTCACTCCGTGGTACTCAATCAACTTCAGAGTCTCTCAAGACAGCATGGGGACATTGCTATTGTGCACATTCATTTGCTCTTTAAAAAAGGGCTCAGATATATTAAGCCACAGAATTCAACTGATTCTAGTAATAATTAGCAGTGCCATAATTAAACCTCCAAATAGTTACATCCCACTATTACTTCCAGTCCTGTGAAATGTAGTCATTGATGCAAAAAATTCTGTAGAATGCATTGCACTTATCTGTCTCAGTTCTGATATACCATCCCCTTTTACCCCATATTCCTTCACTTTGCTTTAAATTCCCACATCAGGGTAGGAATAACATCCTGGTTATGTAAAAGTAGAAATGTACTAACCATCCATGACTTACTGCAGTGGAGTCCATTACATGGTAAAATGCACTTAATGTTCGATATCCAATTTAACTCGACAAATATTTTCAAGAGTTTCTAAGTTATTAAGCACCTCACTCTGTGATCATCCAGCATGGCCCAGTAACCAAATGGGTTATCATTTTGTGAAGTGGGAAATGAGTCCCCTATGAAATACTCTGCTAGTTGTGTATTCCCAGCTCAGTGTTAGCAAGCTCTGCTGTGGAGCTGGCTGCAAAAACAAGTGCATGTGTCCATGCGCTTCTGGACCAGAGCAAACTGATCAAGCTGTAGATGTCCTTGTTCATTGCAGGGGAGTTGGACTTGTTGGCTTTTAAAGGCCCTTTCCAACTGAAATGATTACATGGTTCTGTGATTCTATGTCTCTGCCCCACTGTGCTGTGGCTGGCGGCTGAGCTCCAGCCCTTGTAGACCATACATTGTTGTCAGAAGGGAGGGGGGATGGAGCCTCAAGGAGTAAAAAGCAATGAAGACTTGATTGCAACCATATTTCTTATTGCCACCACAAGATTCTGCCAAGTCTACCCGCAGGATCTTCGGACCTTATTGATGCTCCAGGCTTGCTCTAGAGATGACCAGGAGCTCACTGGCCTTCAAGTCACTACATAAACCAAAGGACAAAAAACTTCCAACTCACCTCAAACACTTGCAACCAAAATGTAAAACAAATGACAGATGGGGGCAGGCAGACGGTGGAGTGGAGGGAAGAAAGGAAGGCAATATTCGTGACTGTGACAGGCAGGGGTCTCAGCACATTGGTAGCCTTGCTGTTGTTACACAGGGTTTTTGTTTTTGTTTTCCATAGTCATTACGTATTAAGGTTGTATTTGGAAAGTTTTAGATTTTACATTTGATTTTTTGGCATGTAAGCAGGGAGTAAGTGCCAGCTTTGAAGCATTTTGGAAACGAACCATAGAATTAGAATCACAGAATCATTAAGGTTGGAAAAGACTTCTAAGACCATCTATTCCAACCATCAACCCATCCCCACCATGCCCACTAACCATGGCACTCAGTGCCACATCTCCATGTCTCTTGAACACCTCCAAGAACAATGACTCCCCCACCTCCCTGAGCAGCCTGTACTTCAACTGAGAAGAAATATTTCCTAATATCCATTAATATCCTAATATCCATATCAATATCCTGAACCTCCCTTGGCACAACTTTAAACCATTGTCTCTTGTCCTAAATGAGATGAGTTTTCAAACCTCTTCTAGTAATCTTTTTTTTTTTTTTTTTTTGGAAGTTAAAAACTTAAGGGCCCAATTCTGGTTGCTATTACACACATCTGTTTGAATACCTCCATCATCTGCCACAGAGCAACCCCAGATTAACACCAATGTAACACCATTGTCAACATCAGGAACTTCGAGGATGACATCAGTTTTACACCACTGTAACTGATGATTTAAAATCTCATTGTTTTGTCTTGAGAAGGATTTTGTGTACAAAAAAAAAGGTCAGAATCTCTCTCTGCTGTAAGAGCAGATCAGGATCCAAAGGATTAAGTCTGTATTCCCAAGCAGATCCCTCTGCAGGATCAATAAATAGCCTGATAGTGGTAATTGAGATTACACTTTATGAATGGCATTATTAGGATTTACATTCCAGCTGCAGCCATGAAGCAAGTCAGATGAACAAACATAATACCCAGTCCCAGTCCGCTTCCCTTACTCTGTCATTTTTATAGCTCCGTGCATGCTGCAGGTGCTGATAGTACACACATCTAACTTAATCCACGCGCCAACCTGATAGCACCAGTGCTGGGAGAGACTGCCTCCAGCCATCATTTCAAGCCTGGTTAGAGGAGCAGAATGGGAACATCAACTAAAATCCTGAAAGTTGCATTTTCTAAAGCTGGAAACAAGCTCTGTTTTGTTTTGTTTTCTATGCTGAGATTTTCTTTTAAAAAGCAGTATTCAGAAATGCCTTCGAAAGACCAACAGTAATGTATGTGTTCCTCAGTGATGAGAAGTAAGAATGGATGCCCACTGTCCCTCATAAATCTTTCATTCTATAAACTGCCCATTAGCAGTTTAGTGTAATGAAAAGACATATGAAGTAGACAGACCCTTTTTTTTTTAATGTCCAGCTCATTAGGCAAGACAAAAAAGAATGGAATGAAGATGGAAAAAAAGTCAGTGCCCTGGAGAATTACAGCAGTGCCATTTGCTGGCAAATTATTATTTAAATCACTTTCCTAGCTTTTTATATTGAAAATACTTTCAATCATTAGAGAGCCTTTAATTTAAGATAGTAGATGGCAGGGATGTGTTAGAGGAGACCAGACCAGCTGATCTGCATAGTACTGGGGCCAGATCAGATGATTTCTCAGAATTTCTTCTAGTTTTGCATTTATATGCAACAACTCTGGTCTGACTACACCTTTAAAACTGCATACATTTGAGGTACATGAAGATGCCACTAAGAATTGCCATTGAATTCCAGTTCTCCCAGTCCTGTGATGCAATACAATGGGTCTGCGTGTGGTGGTGATGGACTGAAATCAGAAGGATTTACCCAAGCCGGTTACCACATGGGATGGAGGCAGAGACCAAATAAAACACAATCAGGATTCAGTCTATCACTCTGGACCACGCCGAAATAACATCATGGAAAGAGATTTTGCAAACCAAACAGTCACCGTATTTCTCTGCCTGTGGCTTTTCCCCGTAGGAATTTAAGTTTCTTTCATAATGAGGATTAATGGCAAAACCTCTAAAGAGAGCTCGGAGCAGGAATGGCCAGGAGACAAGTGCAGCCGTCACTGAGCTCCGCACGCTCACTTTCTCTTTTACAGCTTTTTGTCTCGGTCCGCACCAAGAGGTGTCCCACCCTGGCGGGGTTGTGGGGCACGAAGCCCCTTCTTTGCTTGTCCATGTACCCCTTGTTGCTGACAAAGCTGTGCGGGGTACCCGCCGGCAGCATCCCTCCCCACGCCGCAGGTACGCCTTCCAACAGCCGCTCCCCGGGGATCACACACAGACACACAGACACAATGAGAGCCTCCGACTGGAAATCCAAACAGAAATATGGCTGTCTGCTCCAAAAAGGCAAACTCATTGACAAAAGTCATCTCTGTCGAGGAAGAGCGATGGGTTACTCCCCTCTCAGAGGCGACCGCTGTCGCTCCACCGCTGAGTTGCATTCACGAGTTTCGAAAAAGAGGGAGAAAAGAAAGAGACAAAAGCATGGCAAGCCCCCTATTCACACAGCTACCCCCGCACCTCCCCTTCCTTTCCATGGGCAAAAGCGGCTTTAAAAGACATTAACATCTTCCCCTACCTTCGTTCTCATCGGAGACAGAAGCCCTTCCATGTTGCTCCAATCCTCATGCCAATCCTCGTCTCCGAGCTCAGCCTGTGGTGCCGTCCTCAAGCATCCCACACGAACAAGAGCATGTCAGGGGCTCCGGCCACCCCCTGACAGCAGCTCGCCCGCCCGCTCACCAACTTGCAGCCCTCGGTCGCGTGGAGCGGGGTTCCCGGTGAGACCTTCCTCCCTCTCTCCCTCGCGCTCCTCTCTCTCCCTCCCTCTCTGCATAATCTGCCTGCAGCTATGTTTGTACCATCGCGGCTGACAAACGAGCCCAGCCTTACGTAATGCATTCAGGACAAGCCATCCCAGCCCCGCCACTGGGATCGGGTCGGGCGAGAGGGATGGGACCAACGCTGCCTATTGTGCCTGCCGGCTTTTTAACGCCGGGCTTAATTCGGCAGCCTCTCCACGCGGGGCTGGCACTAGCTAGGAAATCACTGCTGAAACTTCGTCACCGCGGAAGGGCGATGGATTCCCTGGGATTTACTTTTCAAAGGGTGTATTCCTCATCCCCAGCACTGCTCGGGGATGCCAATGGTTGGAGCGTTTTCTGCTGGGAGTGTTTGCTGTCGGCGAGTGACCCAACCCATGCTGAAAGGGAGTTCCCATCAATTGTCAGCTGGGGAATGAGAGGAAGAAAGGAGAGGGAAACAAAAGAAACATCATCCTGCAAAGTTGCTCCGCGAAGGATGTTGGCTGAATACCTTTCTATTAACATTTTAATTCAGATCAGAGCATGTCTTTGTGGAGAATCCTTAGTTGCCCCTCCCCATTGCATTTTGGTTTTAATCTCAGAGCGACGGAGAGACTGAATCTCTTTTGGGGAGCACCTTCACACCTGCACCTTACAGACTCCAAACACACAGGCAGTTAGTCCACGGTACTGGAGCAGAGCAACCTATCCCTCCTGGAGGTGTTCAAGGCCAGGATGGATGGTGCCCCAGGCAGCACGATCTGATGGATAACAACCAAACCGTGGCAGTGGGGTTGGAGCTAGATGGGCTTTAAGGTCCTTTCCAACACAAGTCATTCTATGATTCTATGAATCTAAAGTAAAACCCATCTGAACCATTGCCCAGGGCACTACAGCTGCTCCCCAAGAGCCACCCTCTTCCTCATACAGATGGAAATAAGCTTTCCCCTTTCTCAACTAGAGAATAACTTTTCACATGGCAAATGCTGTTTGAAAATGAAATAAAAAACCTTGTTCCACCACCAAAACCTGGTTCTTTGTGCTAGAAAATATCTTTCCAGATACAGAAAATGTGGAAATTTTGAATGCCCTTTAACACTGGCTCTTCTTTGAGGTCCCAAAGTGGCATGATGAGGAAGAGGTGCCATGTGATAAAGGTGCTGGTCAGAGATCCAGCAGATCCAGTAAAACTCATGATAGTACTACCTATTCCTTGAATGACCATAGGGATTCACCTCATTCAGCTTTCGCCTTCTAACACTCTGCCAAGTCCAAGCCAGATACCTACAAAGCAAACCAGAGACAGGTTCCTTCCCGCACTGCTTAACCCCAGATTTCCAAAGGCCAAGGCACATTTTGTCCACAAGTCCTGCAGGGCACCTCATCACCATAAAGCTCTCATTTTGCCATGGTTTCATGATTTTTGGGGCAGAGATCACCTCTGTCCACATGCAACCATCACTGTGTAGGATTCTGAAGGCTACACTGAAATGGAGAGTTTGCAAAAGAATGTGCTCATGTCTATGTACATAAATACAAATCCTGTGTTGAATGCAGAAAAATGAACAATTCCTGAAATGCTAGTAGAAGTTGGGCTATATGATCTTAGTGGTCTTTTCCCACCTTAATGATTCTATGATTCTATGTGCACTCAGATGGATGAGGAGATTCAGCCCCATGCAACCCTCTTCCTCTCTAGCTCTCCCTTCTCACGTTTTCAGCCTTGTAGTTCTTACAGTTTGAGGGCATTTTTCTAATTATGCATTATGAGGTAATAATGGAAGGGGGAAGGGGGAGGGAGGAGGAGGGGAAATGCACCTTGTTGCATCATTAATATTAATTTCAAAGTAATTAACTGTCCTTGGACAAACTCTGCTCTTTATTAAAGGTGAAGGAATTTGATCATATCGCATTGTAGACAGTGGTAAGTTTTCCTGAGCTAAAGAGCCACTGTACAATTCTGGCAGATTCATCTATTTCTTGCTGGCTGTATACAGGTGTATTTTTCTATCGATATTTACAGGACTTTAATAAGTGGCCAAATAAATGGCTGCAGGAATTGTAGGCTCTGGGAAAATACAGTGGTTGTGTTTTTTCTGGTGCACAGTGTGGTGTCAGATGCTGGTGTGAGGTTCATAGGTCTGTGCACTGGTAAAACAGCCTCATCTCTGAAACATCAGAGGAATCTGATACACAAAAGTGTCAAAAGGAGCAAAACAGAAGAGGAGCATTTGGGAATCTGGACTATCTCAGGCCACATGGGCACTCAATAATGCAATGTATTAACATGGATGGTGCATCCATGACAACACGAATGCCCAATTCTTTGCTAAAGATTGGTTCTGTTTTGAACTAGGCTAACCCAGAGTGTCTCATGAGACTTCTTGTGTTATCTCTGTTTACAAGCAAAAAAATAGATTATTTTCCTGAGGGCCAGAAGGGTAATTCTGCCTGAGACCAGAAAAGCAAGCCAGGGCCTTTCTGGTTCAGCAGCACTCAAAGAATCTGATGTGAATGGATTGGGGATTTGTGCTGATAGTGCATGAGTCAGAGCAGAGCCCAGCTCAGCAGGATGGGCAGGAAAAGGGAGGAGGACGGGGCTGTTGGAGAAGCATCCCTGCTGAGTGTGCACACCTGAGGACAACCATTCTTTCTTTGCTCTCTCTCCTAACATGCTGTGTTAGGTCACACAGCCACCAACCTGAACTTCGTGCACCCCGAGCAGGACCACCACCCTCTCTCTCTGCATGCATCCAAACTGTTTCATGTTCAGGGCAATATCTTTGCAGCTTTGAGAGACAGAAATGTTCATGCTTGCTTTGAAATGAAAGCTTCAACTGCTGCAGCCAGCACAGAGGTGCCACAATAGCATGTGCCATAGCCTGGTAGTTGGTTCCTCCCCTGGGCTGCCACCTATGGCAATGCTCAGATTACCATGGACTTGTTCTACAGCCTCTGTTTCTGCGACATCAGATCAAAGGCACTGCAGAGGTAAAAGGAGCATGTGAATACTTGCTTTCCCATCCTCTCTCTGGGTAGGAGAGCACTGCTTGACTCAGAGCCTGGTCAGAAACACCTAGAGTATCTCAGATACTTATCTGGTTTGCACAGATGTTGCAGAGGTTCATTCTGTCCTGGACTCAACCCAGAGGTGTGTAATCTGGGAATATAATTCCTTAGCTAATAGGGTAAAGTAGAGTAAAATAGGTGCCTTGAAAATCCCTCATAATGTCATAATTAGAAAGCTTGCTGGCATCCAGACAGCTGAGCATGTCTACATGCCCACCTCAGATCTCGATTTCTTTCTAGACTCTGCTGGTTGCATGGATTCACCTCCATGGACTAGAATGAGAGTGGAGATATTGCCATTTAGTGAAGTAAACATAGATGTCTGATTTTTAGTGACTGACTCTGGAGCTGAGCTTTGCTCCAGGTACCCAGTAGTGGAGAAAAAAATGGTCAAAATTGTTATATTCATTGTTAGACTCTTGACCAAGGGGTCTAGAAGCAGCCAAACTTATGGTGTGTATCAGAACCTGCAGATTTCCTCCTGCTCACCATCTTTGGGTGCATCCAAGTCTGAATAAAACTTTCTTAAATTGAAACTTCCCCTACTCTTTGAGGTGGGGATACCAACACTTACACTGCCAGTAGCCTTCCTGAAGAGCAGAGTGAGTCTGAATTCAAACCCAATCTCCATTGCTCTCAGATGCAAAGAGCAGCCATCTCTTCCTGCCTACTCTTGCAGAGTTGCTGCTGGCCAAGACCTCCCAGCATATGATCCCATCTCCCTTTCAAGGCATTAATCTCCCATTTGGGGTTGCCAAAGTCCTCTGTTGCCTCCCTGATCTCAAGCTAGTTAAGCAGTCATGCCTCAAACAAGGCAACTGAAAGAAGCAGTACCCTACCTGGTTTTGACCCCGTTCCTGTCCACATGCAATGCTCATACCACTAGGCAGGACTATGGGCACTGCCATGGCTAAGCCACAGCCCTATCATCTGACCTCACAACTGGTCACTCCATCTGATGAACAAAAGGTAGCATCACCATGTTGCCATGGTGACTTCCCCACCATCCAAATCACTATGGCATCCTTTAGGGGAGGGGAGAAACATCCCAGGCATACTCAGGGGCTCTGCTGAAAATATATTTAGAACACACAGTGTGGGGAATACTAATGAATATTTAACATTCAGAACGCCTTCCTTGCTTGCTTCACTTTTGTTGCAGACTTTCTGTAAGTGCAATGTTTGCCTCCAAATGTTATGAATATTGTTGCATCTGTGATTCTCCAGATTTACTTTTCTCTTCTATGAATAAAAGTCAAAAGCAGCAGACAGGTCTGAAAAAAGTTGCGTGGGGAACTGGGAGAGTTGTGCTTAGATTGTGGCTTTTACAAGTCCACTGCTTTTAACAAAAGCAATCCATCTGGGGCTGCCTAAGAAGTGTAAGATTTGCTTATTCCCTGCAAGATCCAGACTCTTTTAGGGCTTTTAAAATTGTATTTCTCAGTTAAAAATAGCTACTTTCAGCAATTAATTCTCTGTGCTGTGAAAGATAAAACAATACACCACTCCTCACTGCATTTCATTCATTCAGGCAAAATCACATCCGAAGATGTCCTGAAATTCCTCTCTTCTGTTATTTTTCCTTAAAAGAAAAACAGACAAAAAACAAAACAAAAAATGAAGAGGTGAAACCATCCAGACTCCAAAATTCAGAATATTTTTAATGTGCTTTTTTTTGTTTTTATATGTGGCACATTGCAAAAAAAATACAAAGGCGTTGGGCATGGCAGTGAGTGGCACTCGCTACTGCCAGGGCTGTGACCCCTGCTCATTTCTGGGTGATGAGGACGCTGTTCTTTGCAAGCTGTTCCACCGTTGGAGCATTTGCACATGTAAGCAGTGTCAAAATTGTCTGCCAGCTTACCTTCCCATAGCTCCATTTGTAGTGAGGGGTGGAAATACCAATCGCTTTTCTGGAGCTCCTCTTTAAGGCTTTCATGACCTGCTTTTTCTGGGACAGTTATGCCTTTTCCACAAAAGCAAAGCTGAATGATGAGCATAAAGGTCCCAAGGCATGATTCAGATTGCTATAACTGCCTTTCAGATTTGGAAGCCAGACACAAAGATCAAATCTGAATATCCTAGGTATCTGTACAAAGCTCAGAGAGAGGCTGACTTAGGGCAAAGCCAGTTTAGCATTCTGTCCTGCTTAGCAATGCCATCAGGCTACCCATCCTCCTCCAACATCTGGGAGGCATTTATGACATAACAATCTCCTCAACTACTATTATTTTTATTCCTGTTAAGTCAGTGTTGTAGTTAAAGAAGGATGAGCTGCATTTTGCCCATGTGAGTAGCTCACCCCAGCAGAGATGGGGCCTTGCTACCAACTCAGCAGGGTCACCAGGGCCAGGCTCTGTTTTGTTGACCTGGACAAGGTTCTGACCACTCTGTTTCCCCTCTCCATCCCAACACATCAGTTCTTTGAGAACCTGTAGATGAAAAATAGGAGCTGTGGAGATGCGGCTTATAGATTAAAGTGATAGCTGCTGTCCAGGGCTTCTGCCCCAGCAGGGGCAATGGCCCTTGGTTCTCCTGGCTCCCAGTGTGCCTAACCACAAGGCTGAGCTTTGAGCTTCATCTTCTGACAAAATGTGCACTGTAAATGTGACGGGGCTTTCCTCCCCAGGTGGTAACCTGTACTGTGTTTTCCTTTCTCTGCTGGGTGTATTTGCTGTTCTGGGTGTTAACAGTCAAAACACACACAAAGCTTTTCAATGCTTTTAGAACATTAGGTCTGTATATGTGTTTTCAACAGTCAGATAGATGATTTATTCATCCACTTCAGTAACCATTCAAACAGGGCACAGCATTCGTTACAGTGTAGAGAGCAACAAACTCTGTTTGGTTTGCAAGAACAAATAAACAGAACAAGATAACAGAAGCTATTTTTCTGATGTAAAGGACTCTACTGCCATCCCCATTAAAATCTCTCTGTCAAATTAAACACCGTTTCCCCAAGCTGCAACTCTGGAAAAGCACAGCTATTATGTTCTCAGTTAGAAACCTGATTATAGCCACTTTGTGTCTGCAAAAACACAACCTCTGATGGAAGGTGACTCCCAGGTACTCTGCAGATGCGCATAAGCGCGCTTGCGGCTCTGTAGACATTACTCTGTGTGTATGGGAAGAGGAGAGGGAGCTCTCACAGGGCACATGAGGCACTCAGTGAGAAATAGTCATTTCTCCAATGGATAATGTCGTTACAATTGTGCAAATCCTGGACTTTGGGCTTTCTGGCCTGTAGAAGAGAAGGTGGGGAGGGAATGAATAGGCAGAGCTGGCAAAATGCAAAACAGAAATTTTGTCTTGCCCCTAAGCAGTCCTGTGAAATATTGTGCCCTGCTGAGATGCTTTAATTTTCTCCTAAGTTTGAGTTACTTTGGAAGCAAATTAGAACACCAGATCATAGAATTACAGAATCCTAGAATGGCCTGGATTGAAAAGGACCTCAAAGATAATCTAATTTCAACCCCCCTTCCATGGGCAGAGTTGCCAACCACTAGACCAGGCTGCCCACAGCTACATCCAGCCTTGCCTTGAATGAAGAGATCAGCCGGGGGCCACACCCTCTCCAGAATGTCAGCACATTTTTGAGTCCTCTCACAGCTGTTCAGCTCTCAGAAGATAAAACCCCATGAAAAATGAAGGCCCCTGTAGGCAGAAGTATCACTAGGATGACGGAGTCCATAGTAGATCCTGCATGTCCCTTGTTTGATGGAAACAGGCTGCTGGGACATGATGGTGCCCAAAAACAGGACCTAACAACATAAGGGAGACAGTTATCCCTTATGGTGATCCTACACTTTCTTCATTTTGCATATTTTTATCTTGGTTTATTCAAAGCTCGCTAAACCCCGCTGCCTTATGGCCCATACACTATTTGTAAGCTTGGAGTTATTCCCACCCCTGGCAGGTCCATATTCTGTGGGAGATGGCACCCTTCCTTGTACAGACCAAGTGGGATCCTGCCAAATCCTCCAAATAAAAGCTCCCTTCCACTGATGCCAGCAGTATGGGATTGCTCTATTCTTTAATGGATGTTTCTTGCTGCACACATCCTCCTCCTTCATTAGGTCTGCAAGCCCCTCCTTAGGTACCCATCATCTGTGACCTCCCAGCCTCTGTGAGGACCCCCAGTAGCTCAACAGCTTCATACCCATCTGTGATAGTTTCTGAGCAAATTTCATGGGCTTTGGGAAAAAGATGAGGGCTACTAAGTAAAGACATGCAGATGTCGGGAACTGACTTTTGCTCTCTTGCTCATCTACTTTCCAGAGCCAATTCAGCTCATTTAAAATTTGGTTTTCTCAAGTCTTTTCACTCCTTAAACCCCTCTCTTTTGGGATGGGGATCTGTGTATGAATAGGTGCTGTCCCTGTTTGGGTGATCCTCACACTGAAACAAGCCACTGTCACACTGATGTTCTTTTATTAATGCTTCTCATTCCAGGTCTCCCTGCTGTCTCATTTCCCCATCTTTACTGGGTTAGTGGGACATTTATCCATCTCTCAGAGTGTCAATAAAGATGTAAAATAATGATGCCAGCGCAGGATCCTCAGCCAGGCACAGGAGAGCTTCTACATATAATGAATACTTATCACCATCCTGTTTTCATTCTAACCAACAATCCCCACTTACATCAAAGCCTCATTTCAATTAATATTTGATGCTGGGATTCATTCCACTATTAGATGCTGTTAAAATTCAGGGACCCTGGTTTTATTTCAGCTGGAGACAACAACAAACCACACAGAGCAGGGTCAGTCTTCAGAGGGGGGGATTTGTCTCAGCCAACTTCAAATGTCTGTGCTACAGCTGCCTCCAGCTCAGCTGGTTCATTATCATTTCTTTATAGTATGTGGAGTGAACTGGCACTTCTAAGGCTCTATTTTCCCTTGACCTGTGTTAGGGTAAGGTGATGCGTGTCCTGGCTGCCTAACAGAAATGCATTTTTTATGTTTTCTGTGTCACAATCCTGGCAGAAATAAGGATGAACATGTCTCATTATGTTTCCTGCTCATTATCACATGTTAACCCTGTGATTGCTCATCTGAGTTACCTTGCACACAGCAAGAGCGGTGGTTACTGGGCTGATGGATCCAAACTTCTTAAGTAAAAGGATATGTGTATGTGTATCTTACCACAAAAGACAGAAATTGTGGTTCAGCGAGATGGTCTCAAAACAATACAAGTTGTCTGAATCCTGCCTATTGTACACAATGTTTTCAAAGATAATGCACAGCAGTTCGATAAGTTGATCAGCTAATTCACTTTATACTAAAGTCTTAATACCTCCTGGGTATAATGACTGCCAGCCACCTCATTTTTCTGTGTTTTCTCACCTGCTTTTTATCTGCTATTATATTTGCAAGGTCGTCATCACTCCTTAACAATCCTTTTTTCTTTACCTTACTTTGCTTATTAAAAACAATATAAAAGGCAGTGCCGTTTCCTTCAGCAAACACAGTTCAAGATTTAAGGAAGGATCAAATCTAGTCAAAGAAAGAAGTCCATGGGTGGGGGATTATCTCCTACTGACTTGATAGAAATGGATGTTTGTCTTCTATTTGCTCTCCCAGGAGCTATGCAGGTGTAACCCAAAGTACATGTCATATGTCTTCTTCTAACCACTGAGAGGTAAAAATCTCCCACGCCTCCCAGGGGGATGAAATTCCTCAGAGCAGAGGACTGAGCTTGGATCCCCACAGAGCACTGTGGCTGATTTGTTACAGATGTTGATCTTCAAAGCATTGTCACAATTGATACAGCTGGTGCTCATGGTGAAGTCACTGATGATGAAAAATAAAAGCCAACCATGAGACAGTATTATGGCATTTCTTCTGTGTGACTTGTGCCTCAGCACTCATCCATGAGGCAGGGGCATACTTTGCACCCTGTCCAGGCCAAGAAATTCCTATCTGAATATGTGTGGCAGTGCTGTGGTCCATTGGGTGTAGCACATGGTGGCTTTTACCAGCTTAGGGTATGGGTTTTTTGTACATCTTCAGAAGGAGGGATAGCCCTCCTTGGGGATGAGGAGCAGGGAACTGGGGAGTCCCAGGTCTCCTCTGCTTTGTAATCCCTTGAGGATTTAGGGCAAGTTGAAATGCAAACACCTACGCACTCAGTTTTACCACTTTATAAGTGAAGATAATCTGTATTTCACAGGAACATTGCATGGATAAATCAATTAACCATGAAATCACAGATGGAAGATGCAAAAGAAATGTAAAAGATTAGTTCTGCAGAGCACCCTTTCCAGACACAAATACATTTTTAGATCTTTTTTTTTATCCCCAGCTAAAAATTACCACCAAGCTGCTCTTTACAGCCCTACTCAGCCTGTTAGTGGAGTACATGCTGCACCTGTAGACGACCATATCAAGCCATTTGAGCTCAGCATCCTTACTTGGAGACCCTGTCCTAACACCAGGTCTCTGTTGGATTGTGGAGTCCACCACTCTGCAGTGTTTAGTGAAATGCCACAGGTCTAGGGGAAAAACAACTACTCTCCTCATCTACATGGCAAAAAAACAAATTAAGATACAGAAAGCTTGCTGCTGGTGTTGAAGGGTGACTTGAGACAAAGGGGTTTCCACGTTTGTAAGTCCCTCACTCTCCTGGGGTCCCAGGACAAGACCACATATGGCCAGGCTCTTGCTAAGAAGCTGCACACATCTAATGCTACTAGGCTCAGTGAACTGAGCAGATAAATTATAGGAAAAACAACAACAACAAAAACCTATCACCAGCAATAAGCTTTTAATGACAATGAAATAGCGAAAGCAAGGAGTCTAATTTAAGGACCATAATCACCAAAAGCATTTTCTTCAGGTGTTTGTGATTCCACTTTCCCTGAGGACACTCTCTGTTTTGCAGCAGTGGTCTCCAGCAAGATCACCACCAACAGCGAAACGTCATCTCCAATCTGGTACTGTCCTTGATATTGCCTTTGGAGAGTCAGAATGGGGAGTATATTTCTGACTTGGCATTGCTCATTCTTACTGTGAATCTTGCTTCTTGTTCTCTTAGAGCTTTAGAGTGGCTTTAGCCACTGTCCTTTGAACCCATCTTCCTGGTGTGGTCCTGCTGGAGGTAGTGCCCTGGACTATCCTGTGGCTGAGCATGGGGACCACCTCAGGGTTATGACAGCATGGCCTTCATTCTCATCTCCATGGTGTGTTTGCTTGCCAGAGCTGACCATTGCTGAATTGTTGTAGTTTCTCCTCAATGTGCCTTTTATTCCTGCAGGGCTTCACATAGGTAATCTAGAAATACAATATTACTTTTCTTGTAATGAAGTTTAAGAATGGCTTTAACATCCGGAGTTTTGAAAGACTGCATGGACTACACTGATTTTCTCCAAATTAGTGTCCTAGAGATTATTAAGTGGTCCTCATTTTCAAAAGCCACTTAGAAACATTAGTTCATTTACTACTAAAAAAGTGATAAATACCTGGAAGGTAAAACTATCTCACTCAAGGAGAGACTGCCAAGCAAGGCAGTCTGTAAGAATAAACACCACGCTTGCACATCCCTTATGGTTTTGTTTAATGCTTTATCAAGAAACTGCAAGTCAGTGGGCCCCTACAGCTTCCCCTAACCTGGAGTTCTTATTCCATCCTCTATTACCTAAAATCTCAACATTACTTTATCTTCTAAAATAGCAGCATCAAATACTTGGTTGGTTAGATGTTGATGAAGACCACAGTGTGTACTTGCACTGTAACTATTCCATCTGT
The DNA here is from genome assembly GCF_038088225.1 of Cyrtonyx montezumae. NCBI lineage: Eukaryota > Metazoa > Chordata > Aves > Galliformes > Odontophoridae > Cyrtonyx > Cyrtonyx montezumae. Next base: position 154,541,832 of record NW_027072034.1, on the reverse strand, counting down.
GTGTGTTTAGTATATATATATCTGCAATAGGAAAATAGAAAAATACTCAAAACTGAACAGTCTGCGGACTAACCTCACACCTACTTGTCTTTCTGAGCTTGTTGGCAACATTTTCAGCAGGCATGAATAGCCCCTCTGATCTCAATGACATTAGCTTAGACCTGATGACATTTCCAGAGCACATCTGCATTCTTCTGGCAGAAATATCACAGTTTCCTTGTCAAATGCATGTTGCTGAAAAGACAGGAGAGTGATCATAGTGCAGAGGACAGAACCAGAAGCTGTCCTTAGATGGGATTTAAATTGGATATAAGGAAAAGGTTTTTTACAGTTAGAGTGGTGAGGTACTGGCACAGGTTGCCCATAAAAGTGGTGAATACCCCATCCCTGAAGACTCTCAAGGTCAGGCTGAGTGGAGCTCTGAGCATCCTGATCTAGCTGTAGGTGTCCCTGTTCATTGCAGAGGACTTGGACTAGATGGCCTTTAAAGGTCCCTTCTAACTCAAACGATTCTGTGATTCTGTGATTCTGACATTCAACTACAGTACAGACTGATGGTGTCACTGGCAGCAGGAACAACTTGGACACCTCCTGGGTACAGATTCAGTATTTTTTCTTTTTGATCCCTTCAGAAGGAAAAGAACATTAAAAAGTTAAGGGTTTTTCTCTGACCAGAGCAAAGAGTCTTCCACTGAACCTCCCAAACAGTTTTACTCTTTCTCTCCTCCCTTGCTGGTACTTCAGCAATGCCAGCAAGCACTCTATAAAATCAAGACCCCATCATGCCATAGGAGAGTTTGTCTACATAATAAATGTTAACAGGAAAGAAAAAAAAAAGGTATAATCAACAATCCTGTCTCTCATAAATTGCTTTTCCAGAAGCAAGATGATCAGATACATACATTAATCCTAATTGTGTGTTGAAAAGCACCTATGGCCTGGCTCTGCATATCTCAGCTCTTTTCATTTCCCTTGCCTCCTGTGGATAAATAACGTTTGGCTGCAATTAAGTTTTAGAGCAATCTGAAAAACTATATATATATATGTATTTCTAAGGAAAAATGTGATCAGTGTGTGATCATGGCAGGACTTTCACAATTTAAAAACAGTGTCTTTCAGTCTATATATTATTTTGACAATTAGATTTGTGAAAGCCAAATTAAAACCTGAATATTTTTCTACATTCAGGTATTGTTGGAACTGTCACACCTAATAAGAGTACAGAAAAGAAAGATGAAAGCACCGCGCTCATTTCTGAGCAGCTGGGAACGGCACTGAGAAAAGCACAGCAATTGAGATTAAGGGAGAGCCTTCACAGTGCAAGATAACCCAGCTGCTCGGAAAATCAAATCTATTGAACATACAGATTTCATGCAACAAAACAATTCCTTGCTGAGAAAGGAAAATAACAATGCTCGCATGGAGTTGTATAGTCTTCGATTCAATTTAGAGATAAATGGGCAGCCTCATATTTTTCTTCTTTAGAAAAAAGTCAGAGCTAGGTTGATAATTGTGACTGCTTATTATCTCTTTTTGCCAACTCTGTAAGATTGGCCCAGAGATGTTCATGTGATAACAATGTACACTGCGATTTACTCGAAAGGGCAGTTGCACGGAGATGTGCAGGTTCCCTTCCAAGGTCTTGCACTGACTTTAAGCACCTCCTTCATCTCTCCTTACCCTCAGTCTTCCTATGCCAAGGAGATAGCAGTGCCTTTGTGAAATGTTTTGACTTCTCTAGAAGAAAAGTGTTATACCCCATAATTTCTGTACTCCTCCTTAATTCATAGCAAGAAGTCAGGATAAACACAATCTACAAAGCTCATTACAAAATGTTTTTCCCTGTGTTGTAAGTTGTGGGCATTGTAGGATGTTACAATTTTATCTGAAAAGTCCTATTTGAGCCTGAATGTTTCAGCTTTTTGAGAAAAAAAAAAAAGATATTTTTTCAGTGGAAGTGATACTTTACATGGTCCTCAAAACTTTAGTTGAAACCTTATTTTCCATCAGAAATTGATTTTATGGGGTCACCAGCTGTGCAACAGCAACCTACTCTATTGGGACAGTAAATTTTCATTGGAATTTGATTGTGACCTAAATAGAGCATTTTACCTACAGTGAATTTTTAATCCAGGGACAAAATGTGGATCAGTTCCATCCATTCTCCATTCCTCTGCTTTGCACTATGGAAACTATGAACCCAAAAACACTTCCATAATCAAGACCCAACCATCCTTCCCATTCTATAGAAATACACCAAACATTGGAAAAGGTATTATAAAAACTGTTTGTTCCTTACCTTGAAGAGACCATATTCTCAGTAACCTCCTGATAACTTATGAAAGTGTAAGATACTGAGAAATATAATGCTTTTGGAGTTTTAGTTGGATATCAAAGAAATATAATAGTTTTATTTCCTCTAAGAAAAACCTTTTATTTATTCATGAAAACATGGCTAATACATTCCCTCTGATAGTCTTTTATCAGGCTTTTGGTATTGTAATAGCTGACTAGTCACTCTGTAGTCTGTTGTCCTGTCTAGTTTTTAAATCAATGACATGGTTCTTTACCTTTCACCAAATGACTCTAGTTTTCTTAACAGCCATTGTGAGAAACTTCATCAAAGGGCATGCAAAGTCCAAGGAAAACATTGTTCATTAGTCTTCTTTCAACCCCTTATTGTACTGGTGATGAAAGAGTTCAGGTAGGTTGGGGAAAGGATATCATACTTCCCACAAAAGGCTGTTTGAGTTATAATCACTTATTTCCAATAGGGTGCCCTACAGGGTGGTACTGAAGTTGCCCACAGTCAGAGCTGCTCCCAGCTCCTGCTTAGACCTGCAATAATACACACTGCAACCTGTAGTCCTGAAATTACCCTCCTGGGATGAATTCCTAGTGCTGAAAGTCCTTTCTTGACAGGATATAATTAACAATGTTTTGAATCTCCCTCCCTTCTTCCCGGCAGATATGGACTCGGGCCTTTACATCTTTACCTTGGTGTCCTCCAGCCCTTGTGAAAATGATGTGAGTTTTGGTCTTAATAACAAGCCATGCAAAATCCACATAATTGACCCCTTTTCTGAAAATAATTCAAAGCTTTCTCTTTAATCTTTGAATATGCATGTGTGAAAGGAATGCCCTCATTTCAGTGGAACCCAGTTGCATTCAGCAGAATTCTTACTATCATTCAAAAAGAATAACTAGGGAATAGTAAGAAATGGAGGGTTTTTCTTCCCAGATGCCCTACTTTTTTCACTATGTGTGATGTTGTGAAAAGGAGCTCAATCTCTTTTATCTCTGTGCATAGAACCTATGGCGTGACTGACATTTTATAATCCCCCTATCTAGGTAAGGTGATTGGATCCCATGTGGAGATCCATAGATCACTGTGAAACTCTAGGGCTTGAGAGAGTGGTCTGAAGCTGACTGGTAGTGCCACTCAGGATGGAAACATTTCTAGGACTATTCTCCCGTACAGAGAGTAGCTCTGAATAGGTCTCAGGAGTGAAAGCTGCACCCTTAACCCAACTATCTGGAAACTGCTTATCAATAAATGGGATATGTTAAGGCACTTCTGCCTTGATCCAAGGCATAAGCTGTCAATGTGACCATTTTCAACTCTGTACCACTCAATTTGACCAATTTCAGTACTACCTGGCCAAGTTTAGGGCTGAACTCTAACAACTGCTGAGTCCACTTGTGTGCAGGCCTCTGCATATTGTTTTACCTTAACCTAACCCAGAGTATTTGCAATTCTGGTCACCCTTTCCATTCCCTTATGAGTGGAATGTGACATTCCATGATAGAGGACCTCCATTCTGTTTTCTGTTGAAATCTGGGGACATCTTCAAGTATTGCCTCCACAACCCTTTTCCAGAAATGGTGTCACCATAGGAATATTGTACAACAGGGAGCTGACAGCATGTTGCACTGTGAATACAAAAGATTGCTGCATTTTAAAAAGGAATGAGCTGGGGATTTGCTATAAAAAATTTGAGATGGAATAACAAGGCTTTCCTATTCACATACAGCTCCTGCAAAACTTACAAATGACCAAATAAACAAATAAACACACCAACAAAAAAACAACCTGTGAATCCCCTGGGAATCACAGAAACTTACAATGGCTTAGGTTGGAAGGGACCTTAAAGATCATCTTGTTCCAACCCCTCTGCAGTGGAATCCAATCATAAGAAGTAGATCAGTAGGCTAGTCTTTCAATCACTGGAGGCCAAAAGGCATTCCTAAGTTTTCACTGCTAGTTTTTCCCCCTTTACACAGCTGTGCTTCACCAAAACCTTTTTTCTCTTTTCTCTTAACGTTTCTTCTTCACTGAGACATCGCAGAATTGTAGAACTGTGGAATCATTTGAATTGGAAGGGACCTCTGAAGGTCATCCAACTCTCCTGGAATGAACAGGGACATCTACAGCTAGATCAGCTTCCTTCCAAGCACTGGACTGTGTTTTACCCATCACTTTCTCACATTGCACTGTTCATCATCCCTCTCCTATCAATCCACCTAAAACACTCCCTTTATTCATTCATTTACAGAGCTTCGTGATTCTTACTCTTTTATTCTTTTATCAGAAAAATGATGCTGAAAACAGATTGTACTTTAATATCTGTAGTTAAAAGTCATCTCCCCTCCTTCCAGAAAGAAGCATCCACATCTCCATCCTTTGGAGCCACTTAGCCCCACCACTTGCTACAGTACAGTTTCTCCAAGTCAATAGTACTCACATGTTTATTCAAAATCAATAGCACTTACTACAGCTTCTGCAATTGTCCCTCACTATCTCTGTCACCTAGTTAACTTACAGCCTTTCTGGCAGACTCTGAGCTCACTGCAAAGTCTTGGAGCTGCAAGATTGAGAAAAAGAGATCATAAAGTCAGACGAAAATTGAGACCTGCTGACAGGGGATGTCACATCAGATGGGTTGCCAAGAATTCCCTTGCCTGCTTCTCATTCTCTTCACTCAGACACATATGACCATATGAGAGACAGCCACAATCTTTGAAATCTCTGCATTACACTCAGTTTCTTCCTTCCCTACTAAAGAACAGAGTGATAACTCAAACCCAGTGCTGGGGTCAAGGCAAGGATCAGCCAGTGGAAGATCAGCTTGGAAAAAAGCACCAGTAACAGTGTATGTTTTTACACCTTAATGCTGCCCCTGCTGAAGCAGATGGCAGGCTCCCATTGACTTTAATGAGACCATAAAAAGCCCGTTGTGTGCATGCAATATGTAACAGCTACTCTTCTCTCACAGACCACATGCCGTGAGTGCTGCTTTCCCTTTTGTTGTTTCCACGTGCCAAGAAAGACCCCACCAACCCCCTGCAGAAAACAGCCATCCCCTGCAAAAAGCTGAGTGAGAACAGAGACTGCATTCACGTTTTGCAAGGACACCCTGGCCAGGAAAAAATCCCAGTACTAAGGGTAGTTTTTTGAATACATCAGCCCCATCTGAGGGATGAAAAGTGAGGTGAACGTGGGGAATTTTAAGAGAAAGGCTTGAAAATAAAATGCAGACTTCATTAGGCAGCTGTAGAAATTTCTGTGCACCCGTACTTTAAAGGTTCTGTGTTATCCTGATGACTTCATCGCAAAAAAGAAGAGGAGAGAGACAAAGGGTGCTCAAAATTGCAGAAGGTCTTTCACAGAACACAAGAAAGTGAATAGAGAACTTTTGGGATTGGAAAAGTGAAGAAGAGGAGCTAAAGATCAATGTATTTTAAATCATAAATAGTACAGTGAAGAGGGATAGAAAAAGAATACTGATTTATTTCTCATAGTATAGGAACTAGTAGGTGTGCAACAATATCATCAAATGTTGGTTTAAAATGGACCTAAGAGGGCACTTCTGATATAGTAAATCATTAAACAGGAATCTATTGCCCAAAGATGCTGAGGAGTCTAAGGTATAAATGATTCAGAAGGAAACAGATAATTTTAGAGTGGTTTTAGTTCCTTCACAGAACTCTAAATGGAATACTAAACACAAGGGTCCAAGTGCAACTTCTGACTTAGGAATCCACTTATTGCTGGGACCCAGGATGTTAAACATTCCCTGTTCTTCTCTCTATATCCATTAGTGAAGACCAAATTCTGGGATAGATGACTGCACCATGGCTGTGGGGTGACTTGTGCATCTAAACACACTGCAGGCCCTGTCCTATAGAAGCAGCATGGCTGCAAAGCACAGTTATCCATGATGAAATATTAAAGGGTGACATAAGAAGACAGCTTTTGTGTTGCAGTCCCTTACAGCAGCCGAGGACTTGTCTCATGGATAGCTCATGGCATTAACTGCTCTCTGTGGAAGTTTCTATTGAAGAACACTGTAACAAGTGCGTGCAAAATGCAGGAATATATACATACATATGTAACCTTTCAGACTTTGATTCTCATTTTTCCGCTGATTAACTTAAAAATCAGGGGCTATTTATATCATTACAGTCTATAACAGTCAGCTTCGTGACAAATCACCCACACAGTGCCTTGTCAATGATGTGGAAAATAGTGGCCACATAAACAGACCCAATGAAGTGGAAGTTAAAGCTTACGATGGTGTCAGATTGTGGCCTTTGATCCCTAAAGGCCAGAGGTCAAATTTGTCTGTACTGAGAAGAAAAATGGCTCAGAGAGCCCATCCTGGTATGTGGAGAGTGAGGAAGCAGCAGCTCTGCTCAGGAGAGGTGCATGAGCAGAGCTAAAGCCTGCGGCACATATGAGGTTTTGGGCTGGGACTGACAGAGACCACAGTTAGGGAAGAGTCATAAGTGGTGTGACAGAAGTATGTGATTAGGAGAAAGCTCTATGAAGAAATGTGAATCTTCACAATATGAAATACCAGACTTCAAAGAGAACTGTGGAGAAAGGTGCTCCTTTATATGGCATGTTTCAGTGACGGAGTACCAGCATCCAGAATTATGATGGAGGTGTACTGTGTTACACTGCACAGGGAGCAATTTCAGGCTGAGTCCTTTCACTACTGCTTCACCTATGATTTCATATATGACAAAATGCCTTTGATCATTGTGAAGAAGTAAGTTATTTTCAGACTATCAAAAGCATGGGATCCCCACCCAGGAGACCATTCCTCTTATTTATTTTTATTGACTCAGTCTGCTTTTCCCATTTGATTTACAATTTAACAATTGCCTCTAACTGCACCTTTAACAGTTTTTCTTGGCTGCTTTCAATGCATGAAATTTAAATACTGGAACAAGAAATACATTAAAAGCCATTGCAGTTTAACCCCCTGGCAAGCCTGTATTGTTTTTGTTTCTTTTTTCTTTTCTTTTGCAGATCTATCTGACCTCAATCATAATATTTTCAACTACTTTACCTCTTGCACTTGATAAAAATGCATTTGCATGTACTGTATAGAGAAAAGAAAGACAGGCAAAACAGTTCTCTGCCACTGCTGGTGTGAATGGCAAAGCTGCCACTGCTGCCCTGGAACATCAACCAGTGATTGTATTCTTCACTGGATGAAGCATCAAGGGTGCAAAGAACCCCAGTGCTCCTTGAATTTGAGCTCCCAAGGGATACCCAGAAAATCCATTGTTCTGACAGAGTAGCCAAATGAAAAAAAAATAAGGCACATTTTTGGATGCCAGACTCCGTAGGGGTAAAGCACTTGTCCTTCTGCTTGACAGCAGGCCACCTGTTCTGCTACAGGCAGTGAATAATCAGCTCCGCATGATCTGCATTCACCGTCTGAGATTAATTCTTGTGTGGTCACGTGTGCTTGGACCCGGCAATCGGGTACAGCTGCCTCCTCACCTAGGTTGTCATCACTGCTTATCAGGTAGGAAGCTCACAGCCTCAGATGACGGCCCAGGGGGTCCCAGCAAACTGTGCTTTCAGAGATGCTGAAGCTGATCTACAGTGACGACACGGAGCAGTGTGAAACCATCTGTCTCTACAGATGCGGCGGAGCGAAAAGGAACACCTCGTGTCACCAGGGACCTTACCGTTTATCCTAACTAAGGACCTGCCTTTCCCATGGGATGCAGACCAATCTGGCATACCCTCAGCTCTACATCACACTTTGGCCAGTGTTGGGAAGAGCTGCTCCCCTGCTCAGTCCTTCTGCAGAGCAGGATGTGACACAAATCACAGCTCTGACACAAAAGGGTGAGGACAGCTACCCTACAGTTTCTACCTTCTTTACCTCATCCAAAAAACAGTCATCGTTTAGCTCTGCAAAAATTACAGTACTCTGAGAATACCCCAGACATCCATGAGAGAGTTTACCCAAGTCCAACCTGAAGGTGGGAATTAAGTTTACTCTGTAAAAATAGTCATTAAGGGAAGAATTTCTCCCATCTGAACTCAGACATGTTGAAGCCAGATGGATAATTTTAAGCTAGTCACTCTAGACCGAGCTTCCCTCCAGCCACAGGTGACCAGAGGCAACTTGTCTCATCACAGATGTCAATTCTGGGTTGAGATGAATGACCTGTTAGAGTAGCCTACTACTTTTCTTCACCATAAGAAGAGACTTAGGTTATTAGCCCAGAATTAGATGACTACTTTCTAGATTTCTAAACTGGGACAGAAAAGTCACCTCCTGTCCTAATGAGTAGGGCTGAACTGCTGGGGCTGACACTCATGGGACACAACAAAAGCAGTTGGTGACAACAAGTGGATGACTGAAGGGAAGAGCTGAAGTGCTCTGTGCCCTGATTGAGATGAAGGGGATTCAGACCTGGAGTGGTATTAACTATTAGCAGTGTAACAAGAAATACTTTAAAGACATTTCAGGTGAAATGGGTAAACATGAAGGACTTCATTACTTGCAGCATTATAATGAAATTTACCGTCATTATTAAATTTCTCTTTAGTATATTGAGTTTTCTGTAGAAATAAATATGCATTTTTAAGAAACCAAAGAGCAACAAGAACCATTCCAACAGTTCCTTGCTGACTAGAAAGGCTGACACAAAAAGCAGCAGCTTCCAGAGAGCACCATCCAACTGACAACTCTTCAAAATGCAAGCAGGTAGAAGAAACCCACCCGAACAAGCACCACTGGGAAAGGGACTGCAACAGCCACAGAGCCACATCATAAGTCAAAGTAAACCAGGGCTCACAGGAGTTCATTCATTTACACTTTCCCAATCAATTGCTTGAGTGAGATTATCACAAGAATGATGAATTGGATCACTTAATCCAGTTGGATGTCAGCTCAAGCGGATGGGTAAACAAGGGGAGCTGGGATTCTGTTGGCCTTTACTGACCCGGAATAGCAGCTGATCAAGGCCACATCTTTCAATGCTGCTCTTGATCTGCTACTAAGGATTGACACTGTTAACACAATGCTTATGAGTGCCACTAAAGCTATGTGTAAATTCAGGAAATGTATTTGCCATCAGAAGGCCAAGAGCCAGAAAAAGAAGTGTTAGTTATTTCTTTCTTATTTTGCTCCTGTAGGAACAAATAAAATATTCCTCATTCAGAAGTTAGCAACAAATTGAAAGCAAGATTAGGCTTGAATACCTGCTTAGCTGCTCCTGAGCAAGGCAGAGGACAGCATTTTGAATGCAGGACAAGGTTGTGTCCACAAGGCTGGAAATGGTGATGGTGATTGCAACACTGGATTTTGGAGGATAGAGCACCTGAGCTACACTTAATGAGGGTGCTCTGATAACACTAGATATGCACTGCAGCCAGTCCGTCATGTGCAAAGCTGCCTGGTGATATTTGGTATTAATCAGCACACTGTCATAATTAAAACTTAACACCTGAATTAAAAGATTTTGATCATTAATGATTGCATGCAGTGCCACACTCAGCATGAACTACCAGTTAAGCATTTTCATTTTGTGTATGCAAAAACCGTAGCTGGAAAAGGTAGTGTTTAAGAATTTTTACTTTTAATTGAAATAATTCCACTCTTCTGCCATGTTAAGACCATCAAGCATTTTATCCTCTTTTCTAAGAAAAAAAGAGATGATCACAGTGAAATAAAAATATGAGTGTGTTAATATAATATATGCAATTCATTATGGTCTGATGAATGATTAGAAGTGACATTCAACTCTGCCCTCTTACTAAGTTTTATTAAATTAATGCTTGAGCTGGCAAATGGAGGAGGGTTGAGATCTAGAGCTCTGTATGTGTGTACTGAGTAAGCGGACATCAAAGGACTTCTCAAGTCAGTTGTGAGTGAGGATTTCGTTTTGGGAGGGAGATAACAAATCTTCCTTCAAAAGCCAAAAAAAAAAAAAAAAGGAAGAAAAAGAATATGCATTTTGCTCACACCAAGCATTTAACTGCTGCAGCCAGGAAGTCCAACCAGAGCCAAAAAAAAAAGAGAAAGGAAGAAATAGTAGAAATGAATAGCAAATGTCCACGCTGTTGCATAATCACCACATATATGTGCATATAAATATACAAATACATATTCAAATGCACTTAGCTTATAGATGTTTTCAAAACTTAAAAAAATAAATAACAGGTTTTTATGGTCTGGCAAAAACCTATATTTTCAGATAATTAAGCTTGATTGCTTTCAGAACAGCCTGTTAATAGACTTCCTTTACTTATCAAGGGTCATTTAACTTTTGCAGTGAACAAAACATTACCCCACATCAAGCCACTTTCCTCAAACAAGTCTGCTTAAATAGATGATGTGATGGGTCTGCACTGAACCATTCCATGGCTCGCACTGCTGGGTAACAATGGTACAATTTACACAGGAGGTTCCACCTTCAGCGCCCCGAATGTCTTTACAGGTGACTTGAGCTGTCCTGATGTCCACATGAGGATCCTTCATCTCTGAGTAATCTAAAGATTAGCCAAGGCTGTTGTTCCAGACCCTCACAGAAGGAACCATGACTGCAATGTCCATAGGCAACATGGACAACAACAGTGGGTGAAATCAAATATAGGATCTTCTTTCAGATTTTATAGCAAGGTGGGGCTTGGTCTCTTCTATCAGGTAATAGTGATAGGATGAAAGGTAATGGCCTCAAGTTGTGTGTGGGGAGGTTCAGGTTGGGTATCAGGAAATGTTTTTTCTCACAAAGAGTGGTGAGGCACTGGTACAGGCTGCCCAGGGAGGTGGTGGAGACATTTTCTGCGGAGGTGTTCAAGAAATGGGTAGGTGTGGAACTGAAGAATATGATTTAGTGCACATGGTGGAGGTGGGTTTGATTAGACGATCTCAGTGTGGTTTTCCAACTTTAATGATTCTATTATTCTGTGACTCTATTATTCTATGTAAACTTCATCACCACATCAGACCCAGTGGAGGGTGACTCCTTTCAAAGCAGTGTCACCCTTCAGAGTTCGAAGGTGCTTGCAGGAACTAGCAACTTACATGGTCTTTGCTGAACAAATACAAAGTCCATGGACCTCAGAGGCCATCGTTGGAAGATCTGAAAGAGCAAATTTTTTTACTAGTGGTGTAACAGATGCTGACTGGAACCTGAAGATATGTAGAAATTCTTAATGGTGATGTGGGGCCTGAGCTGTACTCAAATCCATGCAGATGACATGTGGATAGGGGCTGAAATCTGTAGCACCTCAGCTGCTGATGTTCCCAAGGGCAGATGCCTGCATGCAGTAGGAAATGGCCGCTTTGTGTCACTATTTTTCCACAGGGTGTTGTGGTAAGAGGTTTGAAGGTGTGTGCTTCCACAAAGAATCTCTCTTGTGAATAGATGGATATCAGTAATTAAATAACTCTGAACTGTTTCCTGGGGAAATAAGTGAAATAATGTGCTGACAGACATGTGAGTGCAACAGTTTGCTTCCTCTCCCACAATCATATTCTTCTCTAATATTCTTGCAATGTTGGCTGCAGCAATGTGTGAACTTCACATTGTTTGGTGGTTTTGTCTGAAAATCACACAAAATTCTGTCTGTTTTCTGAAATCAACCTGTGTCTTAACTACCTTAATTTGTCAGCTCTGCTCAGCTCCATGGTTTGATTGAACTTGTCAAGTGGAGATCAAAAGAGTCAGAGGAATATTAGAAAAAGAAAGAGGTAATGCTTGACTCTAAGGGATGGCTGTTAAACAAGTAAAAGATGGAGAAGAAGGAGACTAAACTGCAGTCATTTCATGCTATTTGAGAACTGCCAGCTTTCATCTGCAGATCCCATAGCATTTTGTATTTTTTTCCTGAAAGCATCAGAAAATACAAGGTTCACTTTTATAGACATATATGTCTCTCTCTTGTGAGGAAAACAATGAAAACTGATGCATAAATATAAAACAAAACAGAAACAAACAGAAGGTTGCAAGGAAAGAGACCAAACCATCTTCAAATTAAACCACTGAATTTTTGTATGCAAAATTTGTCAACTTGAAATGCATGATAGTGAAATTAAAATGTCAGCTTGGAATTCTGTGGAAATGTGGGATTAATAGGAAATTAAACTTTCTGAGTATTTCTTACACTGATATTTAAGAAAGTTTGATAGTGTTCATTATATTTCGTTCAGTTCAGTTAAAATGCTGAAGTCTGAGAGCCAAACTAGCTTATGAAACCTTTAAAGTCTGGTTTAATGTATGCAAAACCAAAACTGAGGAAACACAATCTTGTTTTATTAAAACACACACTCACTACACTGTCTGGTGAACAAAATAAAAACAAACAAGCTCAGTGCAAATTGTTTACTTTCACCACTACAGCACTGTATTTGTGCATTGGTCTCTGGTCTCTCATTCTCATAGAAGACCATCAGTCCTGGAATCTCATCTTGGATGCTTACAGATGTTTTTAGTGTTTTTGAACATTGGCATCTCCTGCTGTTTCACTCCCAAACCACACTAGAGCCCACAGTCCCAGAATGGCTGTATTTTCCTCTCTTAAAAGACAGGTAGCAATTAAAGCATCATTAAGCTTCAGAGCTAAATCTCTTGGAGTTAAAGGGGTCAGACTGCCTATTCCATGATACTGCATCTCTCCAGATGCTGTAACACATGAGATCAACTTCTATCCAGAAAGTTTTCTTCATAAGGAGACAGGCATAGCATCATTTAAAGGAAGATAGTTCTGAGAGAACTGATGAGGTCACCAAAGAAATACTGACACAGTGCATTAGCAAGGGCCAGCCTGATCTGACCTCTGCTGTACCACTGGATATTGTGGGATTGCTTTAAATATCGACCGTTCCTCGGGGAGCAGGAGGTCATGCGTATGTGAGTGCTTTGTGGATGACTGATGCCTGTTGATTTTGGGGGCTGCATGGATCACTTGTAGTGAAAGGCACCATGTGTGATTAAAAGTAACTCCTGGATAACTCAGGATTGCTATGGGGTAAAAGGTTATTCAGCCTGACTGAGATTGTCTAGGTGCATTCCCATGATTTGTGAAGGCAACTGGGTTTGAGAGGTAGAGCACAGCAACAGCAAGGGCAACTTTAAATTGCCCTAATTACGTTTCTCAGAGTGTGTCTACATGTTAGTTAGAAACACGCAATAGCAGGCCTTCCTCTTTTCTTTTTTCCTGGTCTCATTTAGCTTGGAGAAGAGGAAGGTCTGGGGAAACCTCATTGCAGCTTTCCAGTACTTGAAGGGAACTTACAAACATGAGGGGGATCCACATTTTACATGGGCAGTGAAAGGACAAAAAGGAATGGCCTAAAACTAAAAGAGGAGAAATTTAAATTAAATGTTGGGAAGAAATTCTTTACTCAGAGAGTGGTGAGGCACTGGCACAGCTGCCCAGAGAAGCTGTGAGTGCTCCATCCCTACAGGTGCTCAAAGCCAGATTGGATGGGACCCTGGGCAGCCTGAGCTGGTGGGGGGGCAACCAGCCATGGCATGGGTTGGAGCTGGGGGGGCTTTGAGGTTCCTTGCAACCTAAGCTATTCTGTGATGTTATGATCCCATGATCTCTCAACATCAACTTGAAGGGTCATAAAGTGAATTGCACAAAGGTGCCAAGACCTGTATCAGCATCTGGAGAGCAGCCAGTGTGTAAGAAGGGTCCTCAACACCAACAGTTTCACTAAGATCTGCTGCTGTTGTGACACACTATTTGCTAGGGAAGTATGGCCAAAGACATCAAAGCACTTTGATTCCTCCATTAATTCCATTATTTATATGATAGAGTGATATTATGAAATGGTTTAAGTACAAGACAATTCTTGCCTTGTGCAGAAAAAAAAAAGAATCCCAGCTCTTCCAAATCAAGGCACAAGTACAACAGTAAAAGACAGACACTCCTCAGGGCTATGGTGATGGTCTCAAGCTGATGAAGTTCAAGGTCCACTTGGATAGTGCTCTCAGACACAGGATTTGAATTTTGAGTGGTCTTACGTGAAGTCAGAAGTTGGACTTGGTGATCCTTTATCGTGTTATATGATCCTTGTGGATCTATTCCAACGTAGGATAGTCTATGAATCTATGATTTGTACCTATGAATCTATACCTCAGCCTAAGAGTTGCACAAGAGGTGTTCACAAACTCAGCATGACAGGACCCCAGATTCATAGGCTGGCAATTGTTAAAATCATTTTTTACTGCACTTTCTCTGTTATTTTTCCCCCCCAGTTATTAACACAGTGATGCACAATTGCTCCCTTTCCTTACTTTATATAACATTTAATGTCAAGGACTTTCCAAAGGCTTCAGAGGTTGTATTAGACAATCAGGTCTGAATGTCAACAGAGTGTTCTTGACTGGTAAACAGGAAAGAGAAATGCCAAATTCAGTGCCTGAAGAACTAGAGGAAAGAAGGGCTGGTGAGCAGGGGTTCAGGTTAGAATATGTGGTAGCACAGAATTTGTTGTGGGCTTTCCTGTGCCCTACACAGTTGTGATAGCTCCATATGGTCTTTTACAGAACCGAGTAGCATAAACAGAGCGTGGGCTACATGCAGCACAGATCAGACATTTTCTTTGGTGAAAGCAGTAAGGAATTGCACTTATTTCTGACACATCGCCTCCATGGCTCTTTTATTTTTTCATAACCTCAGCTCTGGGAGAAGTGGGATTGAAGTTCCCAACCTTTGATCTTGAAGAATACAATTTCAAATGTGAACTTCCAAAAATCTGAGGAAAAAAATAAGCAAAACAAGACCAAAAAAAAAAAAAACCCAAAAAACCCAAACAAACCTTTTAAAAAAACTTTTTAGTAATATATTTTTGAACTGATATCATTAGGGAAGGAAAGTGACTCATGGTTTTGAGTGTATGGAGTTGGTACCCCATTATAGTGCGAACTTTAAATTGCCCCTTTCTCATATGGTACATCATCTGTCTGCAAGTGCAAATGCAGTCATTGTAGATGCAGTGTTAGACTCTATGAACCTTCATAGAAGCACAACTTGAACACAACTGAGATCTGCAGAAAAATAAGAAAGTGGTAATTCCGAGGAAAAATTCAATTTCACTCTGATCATGGTCCACATCTGACCCCAAATGTCAAACTGGCTGTGTAACAAAACCCAAAATTCAATGGGCTGTCTACACCCAGATGGGGCCTATGGCAGAAAGAGATGGAAAAATTAATTCTATCTGTCTCTAAGGAAGAGGGAAATGCCATGGAGTTAGACGTAGCAGGGGAAGGGTCATCACTTATGTCTCTGCATGCTGTCTAACTGGTGCACTTTAGGGCAGGAATCACAGCTATGAATGCATCAACATCTTTCCTGCATCTTTTCTAAGAACAAATAAACAAATGTGTAGCTCCTGCATATCCTGTCCAATTTAGATCATACCTATTTTCTTATCATAATTTCCTGCTTTCTTGTGGTTTTTAATGATGACTGATATAAAAGATTAGGTGCACTTTCCCAGGCTGGGTGTCTGAGCCCAACACTCCAATATGAGAGCTTGGTGCCTTCGTAGAATCATTAAGGTTGGAAAAGACCACTACGATCATCTAGTCCAACCATCAGCCCATCATGATCATGCCCACTAACCATGTCCCTACTGATCACAGATGGGATTTTGGTGCGACTTTGAACAGCAAATCACTGGTAAACCCATCACTTGTAATTGGATTAGTGTCCCAGTAAGGGTTCCAGCCAAGGAGCCCAAACAGCAAACTGCTCAAAGGACAACCACACTTTAAATGCAGGGAAAGGTGGTTCCCATCTCCCCCTGGATATATCCAAAGGCATCTACCTTTCAACTGATCATTAAAAGGATGTTCAGCCCTCCTTCCCAGGATGAGGTTGCTAGGCATTTAAATTATAGATACAAATTGGGAGCTTAAATTAGGCAGGCTCAGTCCCACACCTGGTACTTATATATTATGAAACAGCCTTTCATTACATGTTCACATATGTTTTTTTTCTCCCTGGAGGACTGTTGCTTCCTTTAAGACGCAGGATGGTCGATCGCTGAGGATGAATTGAAGCTGAATAATCTAGAAGGGTGATGCTGCTAAGGACTACCAAGCCTGGGAAGTCCACTGAAAGTGTTACAGAGAGGTACATGGAGAAAGAAAAATATTGTTCAGGCTTAACATGAGTGAAAGAAGA
The DNA here is from genome assembly GCF_038088225.1 of Cyrtonyx montezumae. Classification (NCBI taxonomy): domain Eukaryota; kingdom Metazoa; phylum Chordata; class Aves; order Galliformes; family Odontophoridae; genus Cyrtonyx; species Cyrtonyx montezumae. Next base: position 154,525,370 of record NW_027072034.1, on the reverse strand, counting down.
TATATACAAAGCTGAAGAAAGGCTGCTCTATCTTAGAAAAGTTCAGAATCTGAATTTTTCGCATCCTGGCACAGGATGGAGATAGTTTTCTTAAATGTTGCCATCAGGTAGTTCAAACACTCCTTCCTTCATCTGGCCACCTCAGCATGTATTTAAACTTTGCTAGAAATGGCAAAAAAAATCCAAGAAAAAAATAAATCAGTTCACAATGGAAAATAAAATATCCAACTAAAAATTTCACAAATGCCCACCTCAATTATTTACACTTTTTTTTTTTCCACCAAAATATGTAAATCTGTTCCCATAATTATTTTCCATGATAACCTCAATTTTCACAGAATCACAGAATGTTCTGATTTGGAAGGGGCCCATAGAGGTCGTTGAGTCCAACTCCTTTCAACTAAGCACCATTTCTCTGACCATGATACACACAGTCAGTGATGTTAAGTATTCCTGTTGAACACCCTGGAGTCACCTGGACGCTGCCTCTACATCTCCCTGTGTGGCACTAGGCACTTCACTTCTTACTTTCTGCTTTCTCCTGGCTGAAATCAAGAGGAAAGTCTGGAATTTGTTCTGGCATAGTACTGAGCACAGGAATCTATTTTAGTAATGCTTTGCATATATATCATGTTGTACAGTGCTTTGAAAAATCAAGTTCTAGGTGTTCCCATTAATGTTGCTAAATCGAGTGGACACCTTAAACTCTCCTGTACTGCAGCTCCTCATCTGTAAAATGGTGGTAACAGCATCTTCCCTTCTCATAGAGATGTGTTTGAATAGTACTCAGTAATACTGTGAAGTATTTTATACATAGTTTTGCTCATTTTTTTTGCTTATTTGATTGTTCAGTGTCAGACAAACAACAAAGTATAGAAGTTTTTCTAAGTAAGTGACATTTTTCTACAATCAAATGAGAAACAAACTGGTAAGGAAATTACATGATCCTAATTACGCTTTATGCATATAAATCAGCTGTGAAATCATTTGAAACTCTTGTGTGTTTGGGATCTTTGTCAATGAGGCAGAATAATTATCAACAAGCCTCCATTAAGCCACACTTTAGAAAGATCTCATTATTAAAAATGAAAACAATTCTGCACTTCAAAGTCAAAATGACTCCCCAGCGGACTGGGCAGATATTAAGGCTTGTAAGCATCAATGTGCATATCTCAAAAAATTAAACTATAATTATTTTGTGTTTAAAATAGGAATTCCCCCCTTTACCTTTTATCAAGGCAAGAAATTGCTGTGACCTAGAAACAAAGTTAAGCTTGGTCAAGTGAGACACAGCACTCAAATAGCCAGTTTAAATGCAGTGCCAATAAACATAGAACAAATGTTGATACAATTCTCAATAATGTGTATTTACTGTAAGCATGGTATATTTTATCTTCCCAAGCGATAAAAGTTATCAATTTAACTCTTCAATCTGGTTCACTAAACACCAATAATAGATCTTGACAGACAGATTGAGAAGAGTTTGGTACAGAGCATCAGCAATGAAATGTTACATTAAAAGCTCCCATGAACAGATTCTGAACATAAATAGCATCCTTTAGCACAGCTCTTCTCAACAGAGAATTACAACACATTTTTTGAACGAGGTAAGTAACCTTCTCCTGATTTTAAGCTTATTGAAACAAGCTTGTAGGGGTGATGCTCACAGGGGCATGGTCAGTTGGTCATGCATTGACAGTTGGACTAGCTGGCCTTAATGGTCTTTTCGAATCTTGACGGTCAAAAAGCAGAATACCCTTCTGCTCGTTCTTGCTGTATATATGCTCGCCTTAATAGACACTTTGGGTGACACATCCTCACATTTACCCTATAAATTGCCCATCACAATGAGCAGGCACTGCAAGAGCTTCCCCTATAGACACCCAGTGGAAGCAGAGAGACACCAGGCAAAAGCCTGCGTGTGTTAATCTGTTTCCTCCTACGTTTTTGAAACCCATCACCCATTTCATAGACAAGCATCGGAGTCCCCCAAAGAGCAATACAAACGACACAGAACTGCAGGTGCAGGAGGGGCAGGGCCTGGTCATGCTCCTGGTTTGCAGAGCCCCTTAGGGAACTGCCGGAGTCACAGCTCCCTCTGTGGGCTCATCATCAGGCTGGTAACCAGCATCCTCCCTGCTTTCCAAACACAAACCAAACTGTGTGCGTGGTGTGGCAGTCTCCTCAGACACATCTTAGGATGGAAGCAGAGTTCTTACACCAAGCAGCTACAGACACAACTCGCAGGAACTGGCTGATGGTTAGAAGGAAGACTGTGGCACTGCATCTCTTTTTCTATGAGATTTTTGCTTGGTTCTGACAGTAAGAATCCCCTGCTCACCCAGAGTGGAAGTGTTACGCAGAACTGTACACTTTCTACAGAAAATAAGGTGATGGCAGAAAAAAAAAGAGGCAGATATAAATAGGTACTTGAAGTCAAATACACATGCATATAAAGACTTCCTTGTTGACAAATTCCACCTCGTATTCCTCAGCTGCCGTGAGAGTTCACTTGAAAGTGAGTTAAACTAGCGTTTCATCCAGAGACAGCAGTTGTGGATATGGATGGGGATGTTTCTGATACAGAGACTTTATGCTGTATAAATCAGTGCTGAACTGAGCCTGTTCCAGTATCACTCTGCTGCTCTGCCAAACTCAGCAGTCCTCGTGCTCCTGCTGTGACAGATACTGGGATTCAGACTGGGTGTTAAGACAGAAGTTTTTAAGGGTGGTGAGGCACTGGCAGATGGTTGGTGGATGCTCTGTCTCTAAAGATACTCAAGGTCGGGCTGGAGGGGGCTCTGAGCATCCTGTTCTAGCTGTAGATGTCCCTGTTCATTGCAGGGGAGTTGGCTTTAAGGGTCCCTTCCTACTCAAACAATTCTATAATTCTATGATCAGTGCTTTCCCACTCTCCTATGGCAGGACTGTATCTTTGCTATAATGACCAGGTGATGCCTGTTAACACATGATCTTCATGCCTGCACTATGGCAGCAGGCTAGAAAGGTATAAGTCATGGTCTGTAAAGAATAGCTTGTGTCTGGTCTGGAAACTCACTCCATGTATTTTAACCCTATGGAGGTGGTGTAAGCTCTGATGCTGCACTTCTTGCAAGCAGCTTAGGGTAGTGGTACCCCACAGTTGTGCCATGCACATCCCTCCTCCTGGGCAGAGGAATGGGTAAAAAAGAAGCTGTAGTCAGTATGGAGAATATGCATCATACAATTATTGTGTTCCTCTACAAACAGTTTTTAATGGATGAGCAAGTGAATACACACTGTGACCCTGAGCTCCACAGTGGGAGATGGACACATTGGTAAGACAAAGGAATCAGATCCAGTATTTAAATGCTATCCTGTAACAGTTGTAGCCCCTTATTATTACTCTTTTTTCCAAACGCTGTTTTGTGTACATCAGAGGAACCTGGGCCAGCCCCATTCAGTCTCTCTGGATCCCACTATCATCCACTTGTGCAGGGAGAGGCATGTGGAACAGATACGCTGACAGCTCTGTCACTAACTTGTAAGCCCACGCCTGTGACACATGCCAACCCCTAAGTCAGCAGAACAGACCAAAGAGATTTGACATTCCCCTACAGTGGCCTCATTTCCTAGGCAGCCTCACCTGATGCAAGGAGCCAGGTCTTCAGAGAACACAGATGTGGGATCAGACTCTCAGCTACCATGCTATCACAGCCCTTCCTTCAAAGCTCAGTCCGTACGAAACCCCCACTCAGTTAATCTTTAAAGAGTTTAAGTTTGGAGGCATCTTAACACTCCCATTGCAAAGGTCTTACCGCTTTGGCAGCTGCAGCAATCACATTTTAAGCACTTAATTTCATCACTGAAACTAGCCCAAGGGTCTTCTGACTGCGCTCTCCGCTTTGCAAAAATTGATCTGAGATCTTCCTTCCTATCTTGGAGTCAGTGTAATTGAGATTTGAAACAACCGGGTTCGGCCTATTAAGAAGCATTAATGCTCTTTGAGGATGAAAGTTCCATTACCTTAACATCTCACAGCTGAAAAAATCCCCTTGTAGCTGTTTACTGACCTGTAAACATGTGGTATAAATGCATCCTTGACATGAAGAAAACAGTGAGGCAGGTATGACATTTCTCCCTGAGGCAGCCACCACATCTTAAAATATCTTATCTGCAGGAAAAGCAGCTAGAGAAACCTAATCACTGCTTAATTTACTTATAGTCAGTCAAAAAAAAAAGACCACTCAGCAACTGCATTTGGCACTCTATCCCTAAGTCTGGCCAGCAAGGGCTGCAATTGATTATCATTATCAGGTATGCTAACAACCATTGCACAACTAAGGAGGGAGTAATTGGGTTGCATGGTCATTTCTGTCAAGTTGGTGTTGTTTTCTAATCAAGAAAGCCTGTGCTAAATAAAGCATTTAGGAAAACAAAAATCCCTCACCACCACCAGCAAAAAAAAAAAAAAAAAAAGGCCTTAAAAAAGGTGATAATGTTTCTTTTGGACCTGAATTAACCTGCAGTCTAACACAACATATGAGCACTGATGTGAATGCAGAGATTGTATTGATTAGCCTGATAGAAAAGGGTAATAGGAAGCAGGAAATTAACATTCCTGCTTCCTATTACAGTAGTTAAAGCAAAGAGCTGGAGGAGAAAGTAGAGATGGGGAGATGCACTCCCTCTCCCTGACATATCCCTCTTCTAATTACATTTAGTTAATCCATTCAATTAACATTGATGAATTTTATGATGAAAAGCATAATGAATCCATTAAACACAAAACAAGTATTGGCATAAACCCTTTTCACCCCAGGAAGTGAATTATATCAGGAGGTCTACAGCAATTTACTAATAAAGTGATCTAATGATGAAAAGAAGCCATTCATTTTGTGGCCAGTTAAGATTCAGCCTCGTGGCAGCAGGATCCTGCAGACTCGATGCTGATGCTAAGGGACTTGCTCTGCTACATCACAGCAACTGGCAGTGAAACTGGGCCAACAGAACACATCCCTCACTGCTACCTAATAGAAGCATTGCGCCGACTTTGCCAGTCTTCCTCATCCCCTGCCAGACTCTCCTATAAAAAGCCTATTTGTTAAGCAGTTACTCACTGCTTTGTAATTCATAGACTCTCCTGAAAGTTTTAATGTTCTCCCTATGAAGGCAGTGAGGGTGAAGTACGGATGGAGACAACTACTTATGAGCCACAAACATCCCGCTATAACATCGTCTCCTCTTGTGAAGTGTGCGTTACATTTCTGTCATCCCCAAACTAAATTTATATGTCATGCCTTCCCTTAACAAGACTGTGCATACAACTATGATAAATAGGGCCATAATCTGCTGCGATTTCAATCCTTCTGTATGCCAGTAGGAGTCTCTTAGCAACAGTTGCTAGGGGCAACACCAGCATCCCGCATCTTTTGTCGGATTCAATGGCAACCAAGCTTCCAGGCTTACGGTGGAGTCTCCAGCTATACCCTGGAGAGCACAAAGCCTCCCTTCCCCCTCCCACCAACCTGTGCTATGGGGAGAGACACTACATGGTGCGTAAGACTCAGCAATTATTAAAAACTACCAATTCAGCACGATCTGATACACAATGCATATCCCATCTTCCGCTGCACAAAAGGGCTGGTCACTTGTTTTGTGAGAACTCAGCAGCCCTGCCCTCTTTCCAGCCTGCTTAACATTCACAATGTTGTGTTGAAAGTGGGTTAGGGAACCTCCACAGAGTCGGACAAAGAAAGAAAGAAACCTCTTTACTGGTTCCTTGAGGAGATGTGTCACTAAGGCACTCCCAGAGCCACATGCAATGTGTGTGCCTGCAAAGTACAGCCATGATCTTAACACTCCTCTAATTTTTCATTCTGGTGATCACGTCATGTTATCTCCTAATTGCTTAGCTTCTCCCGCAAGAGGAGTTGTTACGTTTGATCTTTTTTTACAGGATGCTGTGATTTCCAGTCCTTCTCAACCAGGATTCTCCAGATCATACCGTGTTTCTTAACAGTCTTCTGGATTACTGGAGAAAAGAAAAACCTGGTAAAACCCCTCTGAAAAAAAAAAAAATGATGGGGGCCCCATGCAAATCAGATCAAGGTGTACTGAGCAATGCCAGCTTTAATGATGACATCTGTGATAGGGACTGAGAAAGGTACTGGGCTGCTTCTTCCTCAGGGAATATATGAATTTTTCATCCTAAATCAATTACTGAGTTTCTCTTCTCACTGCTGTCCTTAAGGCTGTCAGATACGTCAGCCTAAAGCCCTCATTCTTAGGCCACTGACACCTCAGTCTTAAAAAAAAAAAAAAAAAAAAACCCTGAAAATAAATTTACCTCTTGTCTGAAATTTAGCATCAAAAGGGATTACCCTGGAATCACATCATATTTTGATCAATGGCAAACTTTTCTTCTTTAAAAAATAATTCCAGCACTTTTCACATACCTTTTCCTCATTTGCATTTAAATTACTTCATTAGGTGGCATGCCATTTTCACTGTATTCTATTTGTCTTCTAGGAATAATTTCTCTGCTTTCCCTTTTAAACTTGCAAAATTTGCAAGTTTAACCCAAGGCCTACTCTGGAGCAATACTTAGATTCCAGCCAAAAAGAGCAAGTCAAGTTAAAATGTGGGTGACACTGCTTTCCCTGTAAGCAGCTGCACAGCTGTCAGATCAGTAGAGGAGATGAAATATTATTTGCCATAATACTTTGGCACCAGCGGTTGATTTATGGATCCTATGTCAGATGTAGATTTGAATTTCCTTGTTTAACCTACAGTTGAATCATGATTGTCTTGTTGCTCCCTCCCATGAGAGCCAGTCAGGTATTTCAAGCTTATATTATATTTGCAGGACCAGGACTCATTCTGGTGAGCTTGAAATGAGTGTTGCTTGCACAGCCACCGTATGTCTCAGCCTCATAGTCCTGATACAGCATACAGCAGGGAGCCTAAAATCTCCTCTTCACAGCTGTCAGAGGCTTTTAGTTGAGAAATCTACTTGATTCTTCGTATTTCTTTCAGTTCTGTCATGTAGAGGTTATAGCCAGGCCTCCGAGCCAGACGCCTGACCCCATTCTAAGAGGTGATGGAATGAGTGAGATCCAGCAAGCTTTGAGTGAGCTGGGTGTAAAGGAAGCTGGTGGGCCCCTCCAAAGATGCAGGCAGCAAAATCTAGACCTTTACAGATGAGAGGACTATAAAGTAGAAGATAAAAATTCAATTCTTATCTATACCACAACCTTATACAATCATCATAGAGTTATCCACACTTCTTGTTGGAGCCGTGAAGTCCCTTTGCACCCAAGTCATTCCATGATTCCCATTTGGATAATTGGATAGTCCATCTCTTCTCTCATTCTGTGCCTTACCTTTACAAATTGCAGCTCTCTGGGAAGTCGACTGTGCTTTGGACATGTTTGTCCAGTACCCAGCCCTTTGCAGATTGCTCTCGGGAAGGATGCTGGCATGATGCTCCAACAGGGCTAGGGATGAGCCCACCCCTCACAGTAACACAACCCCTGTGCAAATCGGGGTGAGAAACTATCTGAGAAAAAACAACAGCTTGCTTCTGCTGGGTACTTCCGACTCAAACTTCAGTGTGGAGGTGATGGGAACAGCAGAAGCAGCATATTAACTGCTTGTTCCCTGAATGAGCAGCTGAAGGGAGCAGGGAAAGACACTGTCTTCAGTTTTGAGAAATGAGAATCATTCCGTTATTTACAGAGGGCTCACAGATGGGTTCAGCCCTTGCCACAAAGCCATTCAAGTCCTGGTGAAGTAATGGGATGGAAAGAAGGAATAAAAGGAATGAGAATAAAGAGGAACGAAAGGGAAAAATTGGAGAAACAAAAGCTGTGCTTGAATACACAATGACACTGTAGGAGTCAAATGTAACAATGATGAAGGAGAACATACTAAAATCCAGGGCAAAAGGTTCAGGTTGGATATTAGGAAACATCTCAGAAAGAGTGGTGAAGCATTGGCACAGGCTGCCCGGGGTGGGGGTGGAATCACTGTCCCTGGAGGTGTTCAAGTAAAGAGCAGATGAGGCACTGAGGGATGTGGTTAGTGGGCATGGTGGGAATGGTTGGACTAGATGATCTTAGTGGTCTTTTCCAACCTCAGTGGTTCTATGACTCTATGAAAAGAGCCCACTTAACCAGCTTTATAAAGAAATGTCGCAGGTGGACAAGGCTTTTTCACCAGTTTACCACAATCCTGTCTCTAGATACATGGGATCCCCAGTATTTAACATACCCAGGTAGTTAAACATACATACAAATTAAATTCTACTGTAAGGGTATTCTTTACTAAGCATTAATAAATCTGAGAAGGCAACGGGTGATACAGTATACATTATACTTACTGAGACCCCTAGGACCACCTCTTTGATATCTTTAATGTGAAAGAACTTTCCAGAAGGCCACGTGTGTTCCCAGTTGCATTTGACTTCCTGCATTTGACATGAAAAAGTAGCCTTCAGGAAACCACTGCCTGTAGGTTTGCATTATCTGTAGAACAGACACAATTTCTTTTGTGACTGGAACTAATGCAATCTGCAAGAAAATCAATGCAGGTTCACAGGGAAATAACCAGACAGTTCTGAGGGTATGCTGCAGTCCAGCAGAGACATGGTTTGCTAACACTGAAAAATGCTCAATAGCCATGCTTTGATCTTGCTTCCTCCATATAACAGTCAAGCCTTCCAGACTATCAGGCATGAATCACACAGCCTGCTAATATATCAATCTTGCATTCATTGTTACTTGCCTGTGCTGATGTTTTGATTATGGAGGCTGATCTGATTATTCAGTGCTGGAGTTGGAAGTGAATATTCTATGTTCATTTGGATTATCAAATGAAAAAAAAAACAAACAACTCCTGGCAGAATTACAGACTCATTAATTTAGCTTACTGCTTTGTACTCTTTTTTTTTTCTATTTATATATCTGTTTTTCCTTACAAAGTTGCTGGCTCTACTTACTCCACACCTCTGTTCCAAGATTCATTAGAACATCTTTTCCACTGTACAAATAGAACTTCTTTCAAGGCATCATGCTTGTGTGTGAGTCCTAGAGTTTGTTTTTATGCTCATTGCAAATACAGTGTTGGTGTGCATTTGCTCGTTTACAAAGGTTCTAAAACAGTCACCCCCTGCGATGTCTAATCTGTACAGAAGGAGAAAAAAGAAACTGTTCCTCAGTAAGCAGGCCAATGCTGGAATAAATGCACAAGTCCCATTGTTAGGAAGATGAGAAGAAGGTGCAATACACAGAAAGGTTGCTTGATTGTTTTTAGGAAAAATGAGTAAAGCTGACACAAATATATTTCCTCCATGAATGGGACCAGGTGAATGTTGATGTGAAAAGCCCAGAAGTAGAAAACTCACTGCTGTTCATTCAAAATTCTCATACTTTAGCTAGATCTTACACCTGTGAACAACATCGAAAAGTCTACATTTGTATTTGGTGAATTAATCATAGAATCATTAAGGTTGGAAAGAACACAAAGGCCACCTAGTGCAGTTGCCAACCCATTACCACCATGCCCACTAACCATATCCCTCAGTGCCACAATGAAAAAACAAGCAGTAAACATTTCATAAGAAAGGATACTTGTAGGTCAGAAACAATTTTTGCCATGAAGATATACATTATTAAGGATGTCTGACTTTCCCACCTTTAAAACTCTTTCTAACTTGTTCAGGAAACTGAGGAAGTTGGAAATATTCTTGATCTTCTCAGGTTTTATGGCTTGTCCTCTATCCCCCTAAATTGAGGCAAAAGTTAGAGTTGTTAATGAGTATAAGGTGAAAAAGAAGTGGGTGATTTGTGGTGAAGACATTTTTCAATATTCCTTTTATTTTTTAGCACCCCCAGACCATAGAGCAACTTGAAATGTTTGAGGTATGGTCTCTGCACCATAATCATGCTATGGGGTTTTGCTACTCCAAGGAAACCTGTTTACTCAGTTCAACATTACAACTTGGCAAAAACAAAAAAAACAACAAAAAAAAAACCCTGTAAACTATGATGATCTAAATCCTTGGCCTCAGATAACATGCTTGAGTTTGTGATAGCTTTTAAAATTCATCAGATTATAAACTTATTGTCCTCCTAGAGCATTAAATCATTTACTCCTGCTTGGCAAGGTTCCTCTTGTAGTGTTTTCTAGTGAGTGATCCCAGTGATGGGGATTGTACTTGGCAAGTAGAAGAAACAGAGGAGACAAAGCCCAGCAAGAGAAGACAACATTGATGTGGTGGAATGCAAAGAGGAGATGTGTCTAGGATAAATGCATCTGAGAATCAGGGAGGAGGACTGGGAGCACACAGTGGTGGGACAGTGATGGCAGGGGACAGCTGCACAGATGAGATGCTCTGCTGCAGTTGCAAAAGGAAGTTCGAAGCATTTCTTTACTTCCAAATGCGTGAAATGTGTGATTGAGATACTTAACTCCTCTTCCCCCCTCCTTTTTTTTTTTTGTTAATTACGGTATTAAAAGACAAAGAACAAAAGAGTTTCTTCAGGCAAGAGTGAAATCTCTTGAATAAATCTCCCAGGGTTTGTTGCAGGAAGCTGTATTTAATACTGAGATCACTGATGTGCAGTGATGGGTCAACAGCAGAACAAGACTCAGAGTATATTGTGTATGGCACAGAGGGCTTGCTGCCGTACACAAACATACAGTGTATTTGGCATCAGGGACCACTAATAGCAAACAACCCCACAGCAGACTTTTAGAGATGTGGCTATAACCTGGTATCAACTAAAACCAAAGCTGGTTGAGTTTATCCTCTTTGATGCCTGCTGAGAAGGTGCTGAGCCATTGTCCTGTCACAGCAGGAGGTGACCTGCTGACTGACTGTTTTTACAAGGTCCAAGAGCTACGGTGAAGTTGAGGCTGATGATTATCACTGTAATGACATATTCACAACAGAAAGAGTAGGCTTTGTTTCCAGTTGGAACAGCGGTTGAATGAGCAGCTTGTAAGAAAAATAAGACAGGGACTGGGGTCCAACAGACTTCAGCATACTAGTCTGCTCCCAGCTGTAGGCTTTATAAGCATGATATAGCAAGTTCCCTTCCAGCTCATCGCCCACCTGGGCTTGATATGGGCATGAATGAGCAGCCTGCAGGCAGACACCTTCTGGAGTCTTTCTGGCTTTGGGCACAAAGCATGACTGTGGACAGAGTGATGTACTGAGGGCATCCAAGTTCCCAAAACAGGATTTGAGAGCTAGACAAAGATTATTCATTACTGTTTATGGATTTCAATTCTAAGAAAATTAACTAAGTTGTACAGATTTTCCCAGGAGTGCAGAAGCGCTGGAGTCTGATTCGAATTCCAAATAAGTTACATTTACTCTCAGAGAACTGAGGAAACTTCAAACTAAATACAAATGAGAGATGATATCAGCAAGGCCAGTTGTATGGCTATGTGACTATTTACCAGATGTCTACCAGGAGGGATTCAGGATCCCACAAGATCCCAAAACATTATTGCTGTCAGTATAAAATTGGTTAGCACTGAGCTAGCCGAGTTGTCAACTGAGTTTGCAGTCACACTTCTCCCAGCAGTGATCATGAGCTCCAACCATCAACACCTGATTTGATATAAAAGGAAATAAGAACTAATTATAGTTCTGACCCAAGGAAAAGACAAGCAGGTACATGAAAGCAAATTAAAATCCAAAGCTCAACACCTGAACAGACAAAGGAACAAGCAGACACGGAAGACTTTTAGTGACAATAGCCATAGCAACAATAGTTGAAGGAAATCTATTTTAAAAGATAAAAGTGTTGTCTGAAAAGGGGTCCCAGCCACTAACATGGAGTATTAATATCTGAGGAAAGGAGTGGAAAACTCTTTGCCACTGACAGCTTTAGCCTCTATGCCCTCTTGTTTGGGAGAGCCTGGATGGGGATGCAGACAGTTTCTGCCATCAGAGGAGTCCCTGACTCCCAGCTGTGTCTGGCTGCTTGGTTCAGACTGTAAATTCTGTCATGAAACACTGCTGACCTTTAATGAGCAGGTCTTCTCCATATGCATAGGGTCAATCACGGTGAACATGAACACCCTTCCTGGGGTCTGGTTGTTCTCCAGCTATTACAGTAGTAAACGTGATTAACTGCAGCCATAAAAAGCAATTTCATTCTGACTGGTAACCTCACAAAAGGATAGAAAGTTAAATAAACTAAAGCTTGGGCTGCAATATGACATTTTTATGTCCACATTCAGTATCATAGAATTTTTTGATGGAGTATCTAATGGTTTTCGTAGAGAACAAAAGCTGTGTTTGCACAGCTAGCATTTGCCATCACTGTTTTGTGGGATGGAGGTATTGTAGTTAATTTCCACTACAACAAAGGAGGGAACTGCAGCCTTTCCCCAAGACTGTTGTAACCATTGACAAACATTGGTGTCAATCATTCATTATGTAGCAAGACAGTTGAAGTCCTTTGCCAAAAGAGCTAAAGCCACTCTGCGGCCTCAGATGACCAGTAATTTCTGCTGAATGAACAGAGTTGCAAAGGATAGAGCTAGAATTAATCTTGAATTTATTTAATGTAAAGTATTTAATCTAAAATACATTAGAGAAGTCTGTTGCCATGGCTTGGAGCACATAATGTTGTAAACATCCATTCAATGGGAATGCACTGAGAGCAGAGCTCTGTGGAAGCAGTTCAGTTTTCAGAAAACTTGGACCAAATTGAATGTCAAACATGTTATTTGTTATTTTCCTTTCCTTGTAGACTTTTAATCATCAAGAGAATATGATATTTCTCTTTGATCATCTTGAAGAATTCGCTTAATATAAATTGTATTATTCTGAAGCTTTTTGATTTACCAGGAAAGACTAAAGTAATTATCCAGTGGCTGAAAGATGAGGTTTGCAACATTTTGATACAGAGATGTACATTTTTAAGAGCAAGAATAGTTCATAATTGGAACAATTTAACTGAGGATGTTGTGGATTTTTCATTAGCTATACCCTTTAAGTAATATCAGATTTTTCTGAAGGATTGTACACTTCAGTGTCCAACATCTGAGGTAAAGACAGGCACTGAGATCTAATTTACACTAGCTATGCTTGAGTTACTTCCTATGACCTAAGTCTTTTCACTGCAGATGGCATTTTTTCCCATGCTTTTTGTAATTTTATAGCCAAACTCTGTGTACCATTCTCTTAATTTTGCAAACAAAGCTCCTTTTATCATGTTTTAAATTAAAGGGAAACTTGAATAGACATTCATACAAAATATTCACAGCTACATAAATCAACTCAAAGAGGAGATTAGGTGTTTATTGGAAAGAAAACATAAGGTATAAGAGCATGCTTTGTACCTTCTTTTCTTTGTGCTTCTGTTGTCAAACATTACGGATGTCCTTGGATGTGAGGTAATTAGGTAGATAGTGTATTACAGGCAAATAAATGCCACATAGTCCATCCTCTCTGGACAGCTTGTAACTCACTGTTTATTTCCTCACTACAATATAGGTGTTTCTGGAAAGGCTGCACTACCCTGATATGGAAATTGTAAAAATATTTAATTATCAGAGTTTATTCTGCAAAGACGCTTGAAATGCATGCAAGGGGATGCAATCAGAATTTAATATGCACAGGAAACAAGGAGAAAATGAAAGAGGAGCCAGACAATCTTGTCAATGCTCAGCACGCCCTCCTGCTGCCAAGTTAAAAGCAGTAGGAAATAACCACACACAGCAGCATGAGGTTCACTGTCTGCATGGAGGAACACGAGATTGCACCCTTGGGTACTTTGAACTGCAAGACTTGAAGCCTACACTGCAAACCTCAGTCTGGAGTTGTGATCTGTGCCTGTCTCATGTGGTCTTGCTGCCTCTAACTCCCATCCCCAATTTGGGGCTTTGTCTTTGAGGAGATTGCACAGATACAAACCTATGGCCAAACTCTGTGGTCATCACCATGCCCTAGAAATCCCCTCTGTAAACTTTCTTCTGCCATTTTCTCTCTCATCCTTCTCCCAGCAGCCCAGAAGGGCTTTTTTATGGGCATTTTTCTCAGACAACGCTGCTGTGAAGCCTTTCAGGTGCTTCTGGATCAGCTCTCATTAAAAGACAGCAGACCCTGCCAAGTAGATTATGTTGTCAAGGCAACGTGTTCCCTGAAAAACTGGACAACAGGATCTTATCATTTAGAGAGATCGCATTTCCTCAAGTGGTCCGCTATTATTATTTCTGCATTGCACTACTTAAGAAATTGAGTGCTAAACATCTGCAGACAGACTTTTGTTGCTCACTGTAGATCTTTCCCACAGTTTCCACCTGCTCAGCCAGGATAGCTTCAGCAATTTCAGTTTTCCTTACTTCTTCCATCCAGCCAAACAAGCTATGAAGCTCAGTTACTCAAGATAGGAGCAGGGGGAACAAATGGGACAGTGATTACAGATAGACCTGGCCTCACAGACTACTATGAGTTTGTCTATTTATGCACTCAAGTTTTTAAGACAATTCCAGATAATCAACATATAAGCACAACTTCATTGATTAAAAGGGAGTTATATGTAAAAACCTTCCCATTTATTTTTAATCACATTACTTCCAAACCATATGGATTTCAAGACTGGCTACAGCAGAGAATTTCAATGACTATCTTAAAATTAATTGCACGTTATTCTCACAAACAGTGGCTCAACATCACAAATGAGAGGCTGCACCAGAGACTTCACATGTGAGGAGGAATTAAATCTGTCCCATTGTGGGTCCTTATGTCCAAGCATTTTAAGTTGAGAAAAGAGTGTGCTTGATCAGTTACACAAAAAGGGGGAAGGCATCAGCCCTTCCCAATCAAGAATTTTGAAAATGTGTTTAAGCACTGAAAGCACACACACATTCTGAAAGTATCTACAGACAAAGTACTTTGTCTTTATCCTATGGCACCAATTACCCTGCAATGTGATCAGAAGAGTGGAGACCAGAAGTGGCTGCTGGAAAATCAGAAATAATGTAATGCTTACAAGACCCTTGGTGCCCTCCCAGGGGGGACCTTAGTCCAAGGCTACCAACTGACAGAACCAATAATCTGCACTACTGGCCTCTACAGGGGCCTCCTCTTGCCATGGGGATCCAGGTGTGTTTCAGGCTCTCACCCCAAAGACTTAAGAATGTAATCCAAAGTGCTCAGGCTCTCTTAGAACAATTTCACCTCAATAAAACTTTTTTTTAATGATGATTTAGTCTCTTTGCAAAAGCTTTTTAAATATAGAAAAACAAAGAAGAATTTCAAGGGAGCTTTCAAAGTGTTGTAGCCCAAGATGCAGCCCTCTGTGTATAATTTCTACTGCAAACACTCAGTGACCCCTTCTTCCTAGTTTATGACACCTAGTGCTTTGTGTCTTTCCAGTAAAACACATTTATTTTAACAGTCCTATTGTGGTTTTATCTTTTTCTCTCTCTCATTCTCCTCAGGGTAATGGAAATCAAACCAAATTAAAGTTTGAGACTAAGAGGTTGATACTGGCTTTTATTCATAACAGTGACCCAGCATTTCAATTATTCATCTATGTTATTGTAGTATTTAGAAGCAGATGTGTGCTGCTAAGACACCAGAAAGATATATATTTTTACAGTATTTCCTCACTTACAGAATATATGGTCTGAGACACTGTGAGGTCAGACAATCAGATGGGGAGAATTCAGTGACTGATAGACGAGCAGATAAGACATTTTCCAGCAGTGCCTTGCCAAAAAATTGCAGCTGCCCCATATCAGCCCACAGCCTAAAACCCATCTTTGACAGTGCTCCCGGGCAAACCCAAAGGCATGCTGTTGGCAAACCCCACAGTCTGTATACCACATCTCTGTAGGACACAACAGATGAGTTTGATGAACGACAATGAATTTTGACAGCAAATTCCGAGCTTTTGAGATGCCAGTCATCAAGATTTCCTCACTGATATCTGCCTTCACAATTTGTACTGCACAGATTAATTCTCAGCTTCCTTTGTTTTGCTTTTGCATCCAGGACAACATAGAAAACAACTTTGGACTAAAATGTAACGTTGTATAGGCAGGCCTGAAGCCACTAAAGTCAAGGCTGATGTCTCAGTAGGCTCCACCTTGGAAACCTTCTTGGATGTATTGCAGCCTGACCTAGCATTTATTTTTCCAAAGATTTCTTTTCTTCTCCAGTCCATTTGTTCCACCTGTATCCTGAACACGTTGTTGCTTGCCCTCATGCAAACTAATAAGGCAGATTTCAGTCTCTGTAGCAAAGTAATTTGGCAGTAAGGGACAGTCCAGGTTTCTCTGACAGATGCAAATATTTACACCAGACAGCAAACATGTCATGAGGTCAAGCAGCAGAGCAGCTGCATTACCAGCATAAAGCCACAAAGTGTTCTCTTTGGCTCCAGGTTCACATAATTGATTGAATCAGCAGATAATCAGTTACGCTAAACACCCACTAAATTTTCTCTCTGTCAGCAAAGATACAGCTTCTTACACAGACAGACATTTAAAGCATTAGGTAAAGCTGTTTCCCATAGTCATGTGTAAATACGAGCATCATTATTCAAAGTACACAGTGTACACATTTAAACTACCCACTGTGGCCTGTGGAACAAGCCAGCATACTCATCATCTGATTTTCTGCTTAATTTTCATTAAATAAAGAAATTTTGTACTGAAAGTCTAAAAGGGGATGCTCCCAGCTGGGACACTTGAGTCCAGCCAGTTGCATGGGCCCCTGTTGCGTTGATGGAAACAGGTGTGTTCAGGTCATGAACCATCTCATCCAATTTTAGCTAAATTGAGATGAGTCAGGTCCTCCAAACATCTGTTTCTCCCCTCTGATAATATGATAATGCAAGGTGTGGAGATAAATAGCTCACATCTAAGGATGCACAATGGAGAGACAATATTGGGTCAGATGATTTCCCTGCTTAGCATCAAAATTAGCCTCACTAAGCAGTAGTAATAAAATCTAACAGAGATGTTATCAAGCTTCCAGTTTGTGACAAAATAGTGAAATGTTATAGATACCCGTCTTCCTCTCTGACTCATTTTCCAAGTCACATTCCACCTGCTTGTCCAAATTTCTGCTCTTGATTATTCCACCTTTATATTAAAAACCACAAGATCATAGGGTAGTTTAGGAAAAGACCACTAAGATCATCTAGTCCATTTGTCAACTCACCCCCACTGTGTCCATTAAACCATGTCCCTCAGTGCCACATCTACATGCTTCGCATATGCTTTCACAGGAGGGTAACTCCACCACCTCCCTGGGCAGCCTGTTCCCAATAGATTATCACTCTTTCTGAGAAGAAATGTTTCCTAATATCCAATCTGAACCTCCTCTGGAACAGCTTAAGGCCATTCCCTCTCATCCTATCATTGTTACCTGGGATAAGAGGTGAACACCACCTCACCACAACCTCCTTTCAGGGATCTTTAGAGATTGATAAGGTCTCCCCTGAGCAGCTGCCTTTTGGGATATTTCTCTTCAGAAGAGGGTGTTAAGTCAAACTGCAGCTGCTCCAAACCTTTCTGGCTCTCTCAGATGACACTGCATTTCTTGTAGCTCTGGAGCACAATTAAACATTGGGTTTTGTTTTAATTTTCTGAAATGGTTCTGCCCAAATTGTAGAAATGGAGCATGACAAATTTCTCCAAAACAAGCTGACTGGGGTATATTGGAAAGAAAGTGTGCATGCAGATCCAGGAAACTGCAAAGCTATGCATTATAGCTTTATATATATATATATATATATTCAGTTATTGATTTATATTCAAACATATCTCCCAATCATCACTCCTCTTCAAAAATTGTTTGACTGTCGATTCCTCTGGAAGCAAACATCTATATGAGCAATGACGACAAAGGAGAGCTTGGATGGAAGGAAAAGGGGATGAAATATTCTCACTTCGCAGAGAAAACAGAAGGCCTTAAAGTTTCTTTTGAACCTGTATCCTTGTCTCCACAATCCTTTTCCTTATCCCCAGTATCCACGGTAGTAAGAAAAGCACTCTCTGAAATCAGCTGAGTGCATTCCAATGATGCTGGCATGCATTTATCTTAAATTTGAGGGCATATTTTCAGGGTGTTCTTCCCCTTAAATGTACAATAGCCACCCCATTAATGATGGAAGTTTCCTCCCTGGAAACTAAGGAACATAACGAAATACAAACCACGCAGTCCTTTCACTGAGCTTCAGTGAGAGAAAGAAGAACATCAGCTGATGCTATCCCACAGCATTTGTCTTTTGCTGGCTAATCAATTGAGAATCTCCACCAGGAACAATTGTGTAAAAGGGCATCATGTTTGAAAAAATGAAACCTCAGAGTTTAAATGTATGGCTCAACATAAATAAATCATGAGCAGAGAAGCTCATTTCAAATTCAGAGAGAAGTAAATGAAAGGGAAACAGAAAAAAGTCTGCCTTTATAGAATAAGCTTTACATCTCTCCCAGGTGTGAAACCCTGGTGACTTCAGCAGAATTGCACCAGGGATGGATTTAGTCCCATATATTTGCCTTAAAGAGTTTATCTGCCCCAAAGCAGAATCCTGTCCCTGAGGAAGTGATCCACAGTTCTGATGTGCAGAAAGGGGAGGGTCGGTATCCTGCTGCCCGAGTTTAGCAGTAGCAGAATGCATAAGTGTGCAGGAGAGGGCCCAGGAGGAGGCAAGTTTACAGATTGCTCCATTAAACAGGAGCAATGTGCATTCAACCACAGGCATGAGCTGCAAGCATTACCTGTCTTACTATTCTCTCTGCCCCTGGAGATGATGTGAGGACAACTGAAATTGAACTGTTTGGGAAACTGAGTTTGGGACTTGGATGAAACCGACTTCTGCTCCAAGTCTGCTGCTGGAGAGAGAGTGAGTGATCTGTGGGACCACAGAGCCTCCAAATACTTGCAGTCTTGTTCTGGAGCAATCTGTCCAATCCCTGCTACTTCCTCTGTCGTTGCTTCCCATATCTCATACGCTCAGATTTTTCAGCTGTTATTTCAGTGTATCAAAGTTCCCCTTAATCGTTTTGTTGTTTTATTTTCCCCTTTTCAAAGTGCCCAAGACACAGAATCTTCAGGCCATCTTGGCCTTCACTTTCATTACTTGTAGCTCAATGATTTGTTGGGAAATTTAGTTATACATATTTTTTTGGTCACTATATTTCACTCCTATATTATTTTAGGAGAAATTATGAAGGCAAATTTGAATCTGTTACTTGCATACTGTAGAATGCAAAAGCCATGGCTAAAACTTAGGTGTACAAGGTACTTACAGAGGTGTGAGCAATTGTGTATCTCCAGTAGGCTTGCAATATTAGCAGAAAGAGTTTAATCAATGCTAACAAATGCCAAGAATAAGAACATAATCGATTGTCATGGTTTTATGATTTTTCGATGTAAATTTGATATAAACCACACAATGGCAGAAATAGGAATTCACACATACTGCATTTGCAATGGCCAAAAGCATGAGTCCAGTGACAGACCACAGAAATACAAACAACTGTAGAGTTGAATGGTGAGTCTAGATCCCTGTTTCATCAGGTGGTACCAAATAACAGAGGGAAAAATGCTATTCCTTGTCAGGAAAAAAAAAAAAGCAATTATTTGATTATTATATGATTATTTTTGGCAAATATAAACCTACTGAAGGAGGACTTGGATTCTGAGCTCAGACTCTGGATGAGAAAAATTTTCTGCCAGGAGAATCAAAGCTGGGTTGTCTTTGTCCACTTAATCTTCTAAGGCCCCTCATACTCTATTATACTGCTTGGAAGCAGAGTAACTCATTCCTTAACCCATAGAAAAAAACACAGGTGAGAAAGGGAAAAAAATAGAAATCAACTACATGATCCTATTATTTAAAGTAAAGAAAGAATTTTTAAAGTAGCACTTTTCAATCGTCCTGAGCAGAGGGATCAATAACAACCCAACAAGAGGTGAGAGGAGAGACATAACCCAGGCAAGTCAGAAAACGGTCTGTACGATGATTGCCTTGTGAAAACACAGCAAGTGTAATGAATTCACTTGCTGCCCCTAAGAAGAACATCTTTGTCTCTATAAAAGCACTGAACTACTTTAATGGTATTGATTTTGGTCAAAGTTTACAAGGCCTCCAATCTGGATACAATTATGTTGGCCTCATTTCAAATACAAGAATTCAGACGGGAGAGTAACTAAGTTTGTTGTATAGGTACATTCACTCCAGAGATTATTTTGGTATGGACATTTAGATTAAACTTTTCACATATTAAAAAAAGGAAAAGAAAAAAGAAAAAAGGCTGAACTAAATTAGTTAAAATGCTAACCCCAAATCTAAAACCCCTACAAGACTGGAATTAAACACAGATATTTTGATATTTCTTCAAATGTCATTTCAGCTGGTGTTAATTAGATATTGAACTGTGGCAATTTTGGAGTGAATATGCCATCCACTGGGGTGTCTCGTTGGGAAGCTCTCCAAACAGCAGCCACACTTAAATCCACTTACAGGTGGGAATGGGATCCTTCATTTTTTGACAGTAATTTAGAAGAAACTTTAAGGAGTGATTTCAAGAGGCGTGGTATACTTTATATCACAGATGAATAGATTAATGATCACACATTATAAATCAGTTTTTCTCTGCCTTTGTTGTACAGCTTACATGCATGGGGCTTGTCCCCACAGTTGATGGAGGTAATTTGCCACTTTGAGAGCTGTTCTTGTAAGAACAACAGCTGGGTCAGGCCACAGAACACTTACAGAATGAGATTAGTGCCTAATGGGTAGGACTTTATCTTTGAGACTTGGGAAAAATAGAATAAATAATACATCCCTTAACCAAAATCTTATTTTCAGCCCAAGAGCCACTAAACTGTTTCATAGGACTCTATAGGAATATAATAAGTGAGGCTCAGAATACATCCAAGGGACTCTTCCTTGCAAATAAATAAACCAAATGAGTGTTCTGTGCCACACTCCAATTCATATACAGAACCAGAGGGCAGACTGCAAACAGAAGGAAATTTCAAGAAGACCAATAAAATGCAATCCTGATCTCATGCCATCAGCCGGACTAGGCAACAGGGATAAATAAAGTCACAAACTTCTATATTTATGATTCCTTATTGCTGCAGAACTCCTCTCAGAACAAAAATGAGCCTGGAAGGGAGATGGTCATGTTGTTTTCAAATGGCAACGCTTAAGAAAGGAGAACCATATGGTTTTGAGTTGGCTCAACTGCTGCAGTCAGGAAACTAATCCGCAGATTTATTAGAGCTGGCATACGTAACAGAGTGGCAATGCTCCTTTCATTTGCTGCCAAGAAACTCTCTGTGGCAATGAGCTTTACCTTGAACAGCAAGTGCTTACTGGGCATATGGGCCTTATTTCTACAAATGGGAGTGGAAGAGACTCAATTTGCAAATCAAATTGGAATCCTCTTCCTCCTGCCGCTCCAATTTACTACACAGACTTTATTCATTGCTGAAGGAGACCAGATTTCTGCCTCCTTTTTTTTTCTCTAATGAACTTGTTCTCTTGATTTAGGACACCTAAACTGAAGGAATGTGATGAGGAGAGAAGAAAAAATGTAGATCATTGCCGCTGACCAGATAAAAGTTATTGCAATAAGTACTTTACCTAATGGCTTATTATGCTATGCCCAATTGCTAGGAGACCCCTGGCTATTTTCATTAGAGCTCCTGACATCCTGATTTTTCTTGAAAAGGTCATACAAGAGCAGTGAATGGCAGATCAGTCAGTAAGCTGTCTAAAGTATATGATCAGCTGTTCAAGTGGTTTTTTCATCTAGGGTATGAAGCAAAATAAGGAATACCCAAGTGTTCTTAGGGCATATTCAAAGAAAGGTTCTCACAGATCCCTTTGGACTCCCTTGGAAAGAGGTATCAAAGACTTGGCTTCTGAGGAGAGGAAAGGTGGCAGGGTATGATTGATAGGTGAGCTTCAACCCTTTACAAGTGCAAATGCAAGCACAGTTAGTCGAGTTTGGAATCAGCCTTGCTCGCTTGGGAAACATGCAGTGCCATGTCTGAAGTCTGGAGCAAAGCACTGGGTTTTTCAGAGCAGGAGATGCACTAAAGCAGTGTTAAATTTCTTACAGAGAGATCCTATATGCAGCAACTACAGCCATTGTGAAATACATATAATTTCTCAGGTAAGCTATTCCTGAAAAACATAGTGTTCTATTTTAACAGTATTTATAGCACTATTTTCTTCAACAAAAGAAGAGAATAACAAAGGGAACCAGAAATTCTTAGCCCATTAAATTGATCATGGATCACAGACCTTCACTGTGCTCAGTACCAGATGTGTCTGAGAAAGGTAGGAATGGCTGCAATGACCACACATGAACAGTTACGTAATACACCTCTTTCTTTATGCCCAGTTCCCAGAATACATGTCTGGAAACACTGGTATATCCAGCAGGAGCAGTAACTTATGAATACAGCACCTCCATCAGCTCCTGATACTAATCAGAAGTCTGGAATGAATTAGGGGAATAAATCATCCTGCTTTTAAAGGTTAACATTTGCCATCTTTCTCTGCAAGATAACTTCTCTGTAAAGCTAAGCATTGCTCTGAGCACAAAAATATTATTGAAGAAGTTAAACTGTCTCCTGAAGACTATGCTAATTCTAAAGGTGGCATTCAAATCAATTAAGCATGGGTTCAGAGCAGTCAGTAAGGACGGGCAAAACTAGGACTGCCACAGGTCTCTGAAGCCCTTTGTGACCTTATTTTGGTAAGTCTCTAACAAAATGAGTTGGAACAGTGCTTCACTTTGGCAAACAATTGAGATATTCACATTTCTCTCCGTTCATTATTTGCTATAGGTGAGAGGGCAGAAACAGGGACCCTAGTGTAAAACTGTGTATTTTTCATTATGCCTACTGAAGAGGCAATAAAGCACATAAATGCACACACAGACAATGAAAAATTAATTACATGGGAATAATTCCGTATTTTACAACCTTAACTTATGGAGCTGGTACAGTTGGTGGTTCTTCATTTCGAATAAGCATTCATACACATAAATATTTTAGTCTATACATTCGCACCATTGAACTAAAGTGCCATTAAGTAAGATTTCAATCATCCACCTCATGAAATTAATGTTTCTTTGACCATATAAATGATTTTATTTTAAGAGGTTATTTTTGAAAATACGTATAACTGTCATAACCATATATATCTGAATTTGTTTGCAATTTCTACCATGAGCATTGTAATGCAGAATGTTAAAAAATGGAATATCTGTCAAAATAACTGCCCAATATGCAGATAAAGGAAACAAAAAACAGTCAGTTATTTCTGTACCATAATACTGAAAAGCAGCACATGAGCTAACACTGACTCACAGAACCCTTAATACTACGTCCTCATCTGAAAGATGGAGAACAAAACCAGCCTGATATATTCATGAGAAAGGAGCATCTATTCACCAGTGAAAGCAGATACAGGCACTGCTATGTGTCCTTTGAAATTGCTTTAAAGATGATGTGAACAGACAAGAAGCCTTCACATTCCCAAGCATCAGTTAGTGTGCCTTCTCTCTCTGAACTAATGGATTAAATCATTTGGAATTCAGAATGTGATTCCACCAAAAAAATAAGATCAAGGTCTGATGAAAGGAACAAATTGCTTTGTGCATGCAGGTGTTGGGAGTCTCATTCCTTCAGCCACAGAAGAGCAGCCTTCAAAGCAGCAACTATCTGCCCGCTCCCAGCCTACACCTGGGGTGAAGAAACACAGCCCTTCTATGCATGTGGGTGTTGGGGAAGCAGACAATGCTTTGCACTGATTCTACGTGGAATTCTTGCTGTCCACACTGCTGCTGTGAGCCACAGCAGTTTAAGCTATGATCCCACAGCATCTGCCAAGGAGTCCATCAGGCCTAGAGAGCACTGAAGTAATGGAAACATCTTGTTCTGGTACCCAAGAGAAGTCCTACATCCCTGAACAATGACCTCCTGTCTCTTCTGTCTGGATATAAAGACCTCTGGGATATGGCTACAGCTACGAGTATGCCAGTGAGCAGTAGAAAGCAGGGCAACCTCTGGGGGTAGCCATAATGCACTACTGCCAAGAACGTAACTTTGCATTAGGTATCTCTTTATCATGACATTATTCCAGCATCTTTAGCTGTAATTTGGTTCTGTCAGCTATCAAATGCACATCTTGCAAACAGCTAAGTGAAAAATTCAACATCTGAAACACTATGCATGTTATTCTAATTGCAACCTTTCAGCTCTCCCAAAATGTCAAGTACTGGTCTTGCAGATATTATAGATAGCATTTTGCTTGGCAGCATGAATAAACAATTCATCTATTTCTTGTAAGCAAGATTTAAAAAAAATAAAAAGCTCACTAAGGCTTAAAAAATTGAAGGAATTCCCAAAAGTAACCCCAAGCCTTTGAACTTCCAGAAGAATTTTCCACTCTTCTCTGTTCACAGTTAAGAAGAAACATCTTATTTTAGTCCACAGAGTCTGTATTTCACACTGTCAGTGAACGAGAACAGTTCTTCTCCGTGCCCTGCAAAGATATCTTCCATTGCTGTCCATAATCAAAATGAGTTATCACAGTCACAGATCAAACAGCAGGATTTTTGTTTGCAGATCTCTGAGATCAGTGAGTGCATCTAAACACCTCTCATCTGTATCACTTTGTCCCCAGTCCTATTTGTTCCTTACAAACAGGCCTGAGCACTCTCATTTAATAGATTGCTGAGCTCTCCTTCTCACTCCTCTGTTCATTAATCTTCATAAAATAATATGGCAGTGAGAATTGCTGGAGTTCTCCTTGCACTACCTGCTGCACTTCGAGCTCTGGTGGATAAATGGAGAGTACCTAAAATACAGAGAGAAGGGTTTAAGTTTGTGTTCTTTTGTGTATTGCCTCTGTCCCTATGGAAATGTAAAGATTTGTATTGGCTGATTTGCTATGCAGTGCCATACAGCAGGACCTCTGAAGGCACATTCCAGAGGAGTTAAAACAATGAAGCAAGTTCCAGGTAGTACAGTGCTTTGTGTAGTACATAAATCAAAATATGCCACATGATTAAATTCTTTTTTGTAGGCAGTGGTTGCATTAAACTTATTTCCAAAGGAATCCTCTGAAAGAAAATATTTTTAGACGAGCAAAAAGAGTATTGCGTTCTGTTTTTTGGGGCAGGGAAGACATCTTCAGACAGCAAATCTAGCTTCTGAACACAGAATGACAGAATTGTAGGGATTAGAAGGGACCTCTGGGGATCACTAAGTCCAATCGCTCTTCTAAAGCAGGTTCCCTACAGTAGGTTATGTGTCACATGTGACACCTGTTGGTAGTTTCAACCACAGCTAAAAGGATCTGACATCCTACATTTTAGACATGCAGAATGCCAGTGCAAGCCTCAAAAAATGAAAAATATTATCAGTGTATGCTTTCAGCAGGGTGCCAAAGGCAATACTTGAACCCTGCATCTGGAGCACAAGGTTGGTTGGCCTCAACATGTCACATCAAGCTTTGCTTACCATGTCACAGGATGCTTGGGAGGGGAAATAACCACTGGAGGTTATCTCATGTGCTCCCTGCTCAAAGTAGGGCCACCTCCAGCAGGTTATTGAGAGATATGTCCTGTTAGACTTTCAGTGTTTCCAACCACCATTCACAGTACAAAGTTTTTTCTTACACTTCAGTGGAAGTTCCTGCATTTCAGTCCATTCCAATGTCCTGCCCCTGGGCATCATTGAGAATAGCCTGGCTCCTCCTTCTTTATTCCATCCTTTCAGGTCTTCACACACGCTGATAAGATCTCACTTCTCCAGGCTGAGCAATCCCATCTTTCTCAGCTTCTCCTTGTACAGAAATTGCTCTACTACCTTAACCATCTTCACAATCCATTCTGGACTGTCTCTGTGTTCCCACATCTCTTTTTACTATACCTACCATACCCAGACCCAACACCCCAGATATGTCTCACCAGCGTTCAGCAAAGGGGAAGGACCACCTCCCTGAAATTTCTGGCAGTACTCTACCTAGTACAGTTCAGGAGACTGCTTGTCACAAAGTGACACTGTTGGCTCATGGACCACTTGAGTGGATCTTTTTCTGCAATGCTGCTTTTATAGAATCACAAAGGTTGGAAAACACCACTAAGATGATCTAGTCCAGCTGTCAATCCATCACCACCATTCTCACTAACCATGTCCCTCAAAACATCCAGTTGGATGTAAGCCATACTAGCACATGGCGTTCTTCCTCCTCATGTGAAACGTATGTGTTTCACTTGGCTGAATGTCACGAGGTTGGCAGCTCATTTCTCATCTGGGATATCAGCCATTCCCCTAATTTTTATATTGTTTCATCTTGAACTTTTTAACCTGAGTTGTGACAAATTAAGTAGCATGGTTCTCTTGCAAGATAAATACTTCTCATTCTTGGTACTAGCTGATGTATTCTTCATCTTTAGTGAGGGCAAAGGCCAATTTGTACAGGACATGGCAGCAATTTCATGATCCTAGAGAACTCAAACTAAACAAGCATAATATAACAACTAGAGATGTTGAGAATGTTTCAACAATAATCAGTGATAAAACTGTGACATGCCTTTTGCTCTAGTTTAGAGAGAGCAGTCTCCACAGTCTGGTGGTGGCCTGGAAACTCAGATCTCAGAAGAATTAAAGGAGAGAAGAGAAGGTAAAGAAGTAATATGGAGAGGGTTTGTGCATATGTAAGTGTTACAGCGTAGCTCCCAGATGAGTGCCATATCTGAGAGAGAAGTTTTTATCCCTTATGGAAACACTGAGAGGAGATATTTCAGTGCTTTGGCAATTCAAATACAAGAAATGAAAAAGTGAAAGAACACAAGAAATGAAAACAACCTTTGATTTTTGTAGCTTCACTGTAAACTGCTTTGATATACAATTCCTGGTCAATAGTAACATCACAAGGATAGGGATCTTTCCTGCTGGTACCTATTGTGAAAGACTATACAAACTGATTCCAATTGCTGTTATCAATACATATATTACATCTGCATCCAACATGAAATTCAGACACCCTATGGCTCGAACCTTTCAGGATACACAATCCTGGAATTCTCCTGCTTGCTTAATGTAAAACTTAGACTATTGATGCAGGGACAATTTGCATTTCAAAGCTTTCCTATTTTTTTTTTCTTGTTACCTTTTGAATAGCTCAGAAAGGGCAAATAATGATCACATTTCTGATTTTTATTCCCCTCCAAAAATTCCCTTCCTCTCAAGCCCTCATTTACTCTGCACCTTCTTCAGGGTAAGCCTTGTTTGTCTGAACAAATTTAATTAGGAAATGTCAATAAGTATACATGTGCTCACTGCAACAATGCATTGTGATTTCCTTGGAGCATAAATGGACTTGGGATGAGTATAAAAAAAATGTTGCTCTCAAATGTGACAATTTGGAAAATGGGTCCATAAAAAAAAAAGAATAAATTCTAGGAAACATGAAGATTATGTTTCCAGGAAAATTGTAGATTTATGAAATCTCTCTGTTTTGGTCTTTGTGCACTTCTACTGACAAGGTGTTGCATCACTCTAAAGTGGAATTAGACAAGAATTCAATTTCCATGGATTTGCTGAGACAAGACCAACAGTGAGCATGTTTGGAAGGAATCCAGATACTAGAATACTTAGTTGTTTTCTATCTCCACCCCTGACCCCATGAAGTAATTTGAGGAACAGAAATTCATATCCAAAGCAAATGAATAGGTACGAAAAAGGATTTAGAAAGGACTCACAAAAGATGAAATGAAAAGCAGAACATGAAGCTTTGATCAAAAGATGGAATAAGCCATAAGGCTGTGTAAATAGAAAGTAGACTGGTGGGTCAGAGCAGATGTAAATGTACTTTTTTAATAAGACAAAGCAAGAGGTGAACCAAAATTAAATGTTCTACCAAATGGGATAACAGCCAAAACATGCTAGAAGAGGAGGAAGTCAACAAAATAAATGGCAGGTCTCTTTATTTATATCCAGACTGTCTTTCAACTGTGGTGTGCTCTTGAGGTGTTAAACTGCCATCCAGACTAGCAAAGAGAGCAACTAGATCTCAGGGTCACCTTTTATGAATAGATACTGATAGAGGATTTCTGCCACCAAAATGGAGTTCCAGCAACCTAAACAAGAAACACAGTTGAGGCACTATCCAAAGGAACACTTGAAGAATCTCCATGCCACCAGGACAGGCCACTAGGGTATCTGAGTAATGCTGGCCATACTCAGATGAGATATTTAAAGATTTTCCTTTTCATTAACACAGCACCTGTCAGAAGCTTGGGTTGGATGAAGAGAATTAATGTCTACTAACATTTGCCCTGTGAGGAGTAACTGAAGGAGCTGAGGCTGTTTAGTCTGGGGAAGAGGAGGCTGAGGGCAGACCTTATTCCTCTCTTTAAATACCTGAAAGGCAATTGCAGTGAGAACAGGGTTGGTCTCTCACTGGGGTCAATGGCCTCAAGTTGCACCACGGGAGGTTCAGGTTGGATAAAAGGAAAAATCTCTTTACAGAAAGGGTTATTAAGCACTGGAGTAGGCTCCCCAGGGAAGTGGTTGAGTCACCATCCCTGAATGTGTTTAAAAACTGTCTGGATGTGGTGCTCAGGGACATGATTTAGTGATGGGTTGTTAGAGTTAGAGGAGTATGGTTTGGCTGCAGTTGGACTTGATGGTTTTGAATGTCTTTTCCAACCTGAGCAGTTCTATGATTCTCTATGATAAACAGGTCTGTCTCTGGAGATGAACCAAAGCTAGGAGAGCTCCAGGCAGGTGAATCCTGAGCATGCCATGCTTAGGTAACAAAAAACAGCAAGTGCTTTTGACCCACAACGAGGATATGGTATTCAACACTGTCAGTTTGGAGAGGAAAAAAGAAAAGGCTGAGGATGTGAATGAGAGATTCATTTCAATGAAAGTTCTTTTCACATTGTCAGTATTACAGAGAGAAAAATAAAAGAGACGGAGAAAAAATGGGAAGGAGGACAGAAGGAAGCAAGAGACTAAGTGAAATGTTGATATGAATTTTGACTCAGGTCAAAGGTTACCTGTACCTGTCAGGCTCACCTTTCAGAGAGGCCATGGACAGTATGCACCCAGCACAGACCCTCTCAGTGGGGTTCTGATCCTCATCCCAGTGCATCAGATGCATGGTCCCTTGGTCATCCTCACTCCTTCACAAGAAACTTCAACAGCAGCAACTGAGCTGAAGGACCTCAGCAACATTTCATCCTTCACATGGACCGCAAAATATTTTCTACAGCAAAAGTAGTATTGCTTGTCACTAAAGCTATAGTGTACTATCCCTCAGACAAGATCCTAAAGCCGTATCCCATTTATATTTTTATCACTATCCTGCCTTTATCTTTATTGCAATTAATATGGTCAGAAGTGCCTGTATGTTGTCCTACGATAGTTGAGTTTTTCAGCCAAAAGCCATGAAAATAATAAATTTCTTTATTGAAGGATAAGAATGGGAGACAAATTTCTAGGCATTTTATGAAAGAGTTAAAAACAAGGAATATTGATCACGGACATAGATCTCGATCCAGCCTGGACTCTGGATTCACTTCATTTTCGTATGGTGACTATTCATATCTCAAACAAGCTTGTGCACATTCAGTATTGAAAGAACAGTCAGCAGATGAGAAAAAGCACTTTAAAGAGTTTCAAAAGCACAGTATCTGACAGGTTGGCTGAAGACTTTGTTGCCTTCCAAAGGGAAAATTGTTTTTTCATATATTTTCTTGATAAAAATTACTTATTTGGGTATTTGAATTTTAATAACTTTGGTACTTCTTGCTGACTCAGTTTTTGATGAGTCTTTTTTTTTCAAAAGTGGAAAGTAATAGAGTTTTTCTAATTGACAGAGGACTTTTTCAGCTGTAAAATTCTCTGAGAAGTGTTATGACTAAAAATGGTTTCAGACCTCGTTTGCTACGAATCAGGATAGTTTCAATAAATTCAAAGTAGTTATGATGGTGTATACTAGCTAAGGACATGAGTAAATTCTTGAAAGGAGAAAATTACACTTTGAATTTATAGCAAGATTTTTTGGAGCTGTCTATAAATTAAGACACTTTCTCACAACTCACAAATATCTTTTTAAAAGTGTTAAAAATTAATAAGGAGAACGGAGAAGGAGATCAAAGCTAAAGCAGAGGCTTCAGCAAACTGTCAAAGCATCGACAGAAGAAATCTTTCAGATTTAGTTCATAAGAAGAGACCAGAAAAACATTTCCCCTTTGGTGGAATGGAGCAGGTTTCCACTGAATAGAAGAGAACTTGAAATGAAGTGTCTACAGGGGAATAAACGTCTCAGTTCCTCTCCTAAAGGGGAAAACTTGCTTGATCTGAAATCAAAAGTTGAGAGCTGATCTTTTACTTTCTCACCTGAAAGGTATCCAATTGCCCTCAGTGATGAAGAAAAAGGGCGTGTGAAGTCCTTTAGACCAACAAGCGCATACTTACATGCAGAACAAGCTCTTACTGCTGCAGAATCATCCTGCATGGATCAAATGATTTTATTAAGAAGATATTTTAGTTCCTTTTGGGCTCCTCAAGGCAGATTTTCACTGTGTTCACCCCAGAATAAACTCACAGTACTTTACTTGGCTCCTGACACTGTTGGGTGATGGCTGCCATGAACCATCCACTAGCATCCCGTTGCTGCTGCTTTCCTTCAAAAAGCATCTTCAGAGAGAGTCAAGTCAACAGGTTTTGGAAATAAGAGCCACACATGGCCATGAAATATTTTCATCAGTATAACTTGGGCTTCAGAAATACGGTGAGGAAGAGGGAGGAATGCTTCATCCCTTCAAAGCTAACTTCCAGCAGCCTTCCAAGGATGTGCATAACACATCTGATGTTGCAGGTACCTGACATGCATGTCCAGAGAAGGGCAATGAAGCTGTGAAGGGTCTGGAGCACATCTTATGGTAAGTGGCTGAGGGAACTGGGATCATTCAGTCTGAAGAAGAGGAGGCCCTGGGGAGACCTTATCGTTTTCTGTAACTGCCTGAAAGAAGGTTGTAGTGAGGTGGAGGTCAGCCTCTGCTCCCATGTAACAGCAATAGGGAAGAGGTAGTGGCCTTTAGCTGCACCAGGAAAGGTTCAGTTTGGATATGAGGAAAAGTTTCTTCTTAGAAGGAGTGATGAGATATTGGGACAGGCTGCCTAGGAAGGTGGTGGAGTCACTGTCACTGGAGGTGTTCAAGAAAAGTGCAGATGGGCCACTGATGGATATGATGAATGGACATGGTGAAGATGGGTCAACAGTTGGACTAGATGACCTTAGTGATATTTTCCAACCTTAATTATTTTGATTCTGTAATGTAACAACAAACACAGAGCAGAACATTGGAGATAACTCTGGAGACTTCAGTCATTATGACTGGGTCAGATGGAGATTAACACACAGTTCAAAGACTTTGGCTATTCTGCAGAAGTCCAAACTCTAGGTACAGATTACAACTCGCCATCTGGGCTCATGCTATAGCTAGAGGGAAGCAGCAGTCCTCAGTTTGAAGTTAGTCCCATTCTTAGACAGTCTTTGAGATTAGGAGACCAGTCTCCTCTCACTCCATCAACCTGATGGTGGAGAGCCTGGAATAGAAAGATTGGAATCCTCCTGTATGGGAACTGCTGATTCATGCCCTGAACCACTGAGTGAGATCCTGAAGGAAAGATCAGATCAGCCTTGGGAGCACAGGTGAAGGCAATTTGCCTCTTAGACTTCATTTAAAGGCTGACTGGGAGTGAGGAAGGATCTCTTGTTGGAGATCCCTCCTTTTGGAGTTCTTTCCCTGTGAGTCGAGATCCTCGGGGATGGGTCAGCATTCATTTTTCCTTCTTTTTGTAGCGTCTCCTTGTTAGTGCTGTTCCTTTTGCCTTTATAGATTCATAGATACATTAGGTTGGAAAGGACCTACAAGATCATCTAGTCCAACCATTTACATACCCCGAAGAAATTATTAACCAGGTTGTAGAAGCAATTTGTTGCAAAGACAGTCCCTAAATTTGAGTTTAGTCTAGGCACTTTTTCATCATTGTTCCCTGGCAACAAGACAGAACCCAGCTTCAGAGCTCGTACTTAGCCTTGCAGCCTTTGCATGCATGGCTGGCAGAGAGACCCACGCAGCCTGTGACGAGCCTCACAATGTGCAGACAAACCAAAGAAAGATAAGGGCAGGTCACAAAACACATCTATAATTGCTTTAAGTGATAGATAAATAAATAAATAAATGTTGTTCATCTAAAACTTGCACAGCTCTCTGTAAAGCAAATGGACTTTATTTTAGATTCATCCTTCCTACCAGTATCATTTTGCTGGTGAACAAAACCAGTTAAGCTGCAAAACAAACAAAGAAATCCCACAGAAATTACTAAAAATAGCCATAGATTAATTTTAACAACATATAGTATTTTTAAAGAACTGTTTTATCTTCCGTCATCCAACCAAGGGCACATTTCCTTCTGCCAGAGCTATTTGCTTCACTCTATTTTAAGGCTACCAGAGAAAAACAAATGTCAGGGAGCTAAAAGTTGTCTAGCAGCTTTCAAGACCTGCTGAAAAGGTAAGAGTTACTGTTCCCCTCCAAGCAAGTATCAGTAATATACTGCACAGCCTACGTCTCTTGTACAGCCTGACAGTCTTTCTAGCTTCACTGAACAACTTCTGTTTTACACCACTGCTAAAAAGGGGAGGGGAAGGGAGGGGGAGAAGTCAGATATCATAAATCTTTTCACTGAGTGGCATTTTGAAGGGCCCATATATCACTTTGAAACTTAGGTCTAAACTCTCAGTACGGATAACCTAAAGAATGGCTCATATGCCCCAAAGACTCTGCTCTTTTCCTCTGATAGCATTTGCTTCAGAAGATATTAATTCTAACTACAAACCCTGTCTCACTGGGCTCTCAGTAGCATTTAGAATCCAAAGATCCACTGATTGTAAGAATAACACCTTCAGGACATTTACTTAATACTATCCACTAATAATAAATAGACAACAACAATTTCACAAGCTATTCAGCAATAGCCTAATCTGAGCACCAAAGGGATAAGGTTTCTAAACGATTTGTGAAAACAGCAGCCTTTATAGTTCATTAGACATCCTGCAGGAAAGAAGCAAGTGTTGGCAGTCCCTAACCTGACCATGCAATGATACAGCTGTGGAGCATTACAAGACATGTTCATTACCATGTAGTCAGCTGCCCTGCAAGGGTCTTCGAACAAGGGACAAGAGAAAGCTGTCTTCTGTTCATTGTAGCATATCTTCTACTTCCCTTATAATGAAGATAGTGTGTTGGATTCCATTGCAGTTTGCCTCTGTGTATGCGTTGTTGATTTCACAATACCAGATTTTTTGCTCATTTGCCATATGCAACTTCACAAAACCATTGCATCACAGAATCATAAAGGTTGGAAAAGACCTCTAAAATCATCTGTTGACCCACTCCCACCATGCCCACTAAATGTCGCTCAATACAACATCTGCACATTTCTTGAGAACCTCCAAGGACAGCAACCCTACCACCTCCCCGGGCAGCCTTTGCCAATGCCTCACCACTATTCTTGAGAAGAAATTTTCCTAATATCCAACCTGAACTGCCCCAGGTGCAACTTAAGGCCATTCCCCCTTGTCCTATTGCTGTTACCTGGGAGAAGAGGTCAACCCCCATCTCACTGCAGCCTCCTTTCAGGCATTTGTAGGGAGCGATAATGTCTCCTCTGAACCCCTGCATCTTATCAGTCCTTACAAATAAGACAACAAAGGGAATATCTCAGCAAAGTGACCTCTCCAGATCTCCATTTCCCTGCTTTGATTCTGTGTGCTTGAGATACTAAGAAAAGCCTCACTGGGATGCAGAAGGGATGTCAACCATCATCCCATTCAGCAGAACTGTGTAAAACCTAAGATTTGACTGTGCTCTTGGGTAGAATTCAAAGTATTTCTTAGGGTGGGACTTGGCATCCAGACAGGTCATACAGGTACTAATATGGAAAGAAGGGTGTATGGCCTCTTCCCACAGAGGAGAAGGTACATTGAAAAGTGCTATAATCATATGCAGTTTTTATGAATTAATGAGAGAATAAAAAGCTTCTAGTCCAATAATCTTACAAGGGGTAGGATCTATGTCACCTGTTATCACACATCTAAACTGTAGGTCTGAGCATCTGAACAAGTGGTCTGAGGTATCAATGTAGCATATGAAGTCAAATAAATCGAGTTTAGTGTGCAATTGAAGAAAATGGCATGTTCTCTACCACTCACACTTTAAACCCCCCAAAATTCATCAGCTCACAAGCACAAGCTAGATCATCAGAGAACATATGAATACACTCCTGCGTGAGCCTTGAAACTTGTGAAGTTAAAATGAGGCTGGAAGATCCTTTATCACTAACTCAGTCATGAGGCCTGAGTCAATTTGACCAGATGTCAAAGTCAAGCTGTAGAAGCTGTATCTCTTGGTGGGATGAAACTAATGATCAAT
This sequence comes from Cyrtonyx montezumae, assembly GCF_038088225.1. NCBI lineage: Eukaryota > Metazoa > Chordata > Aves > Galliformes > Odontophoridae > Cyrtonyx > Cyrtonyx montezumae. The sequence goes on along the minus strand of NW_027072034.1, from coordinate 154,490,861 downwards.
TGGTGACAACTCTACTGGGCCTTAAAACTGCATTAGCAATTAGCCTGCTGAAATATTAAAGATAATAGTTCCAACTTTAACAACATACCATTATATGGTGATTCACAGTCTGAAAGCATAACTAATTATAGACTGGATTTTGCAGCAAATACATTGGTATGGCTTGAGACAATATTCAAATGTGTGTGTGGGCAGTTATAACATACTTCCAGAAACCCGAACAAAGACTTGTAGAAGATTATAAAACTAAATCTTTGAAGAGCAGAAGTAGTGTGAGATCCGTGTCCTTTACACAAACTGTATTACTACGCTGTCACTTAGCAATGGATTAAAGTGCTTTGTACTGGAATCCTATTAGTGGCTAACACCAACATAACACAAATTCTGGGACTTGAAGGTGCAGTGTTGCAGTTATGTCCTGCTTGCAGCACTGCAGTAGAAAAAAAAAAAAAAAAAAGATGTTAAAAGTACAACGAAGTAAAAATATCTCAGCACAGTTTTGAAAGAATGTGTCCATTGCTACAGTTTTCCTACCGCTGATTTTCTTGTTACTGATTTTAAAGCTAATACACACACATATTTACAAAATATAATAATACCAGGGAGGAGGGCAGTAAAAGTCACCTGTGCTTGTTCATAAAGTCTGAGTTGTGTAATTAGGTACAACCGACTTCCATCCTCCCCAGAAGGATGAATGAACACTCAGTTGCCCTGATGGAGACAGGGACTGAGCTTTATAAATATTGTCGTATGCACTGCTTTTTCCCTTAGGTGATAATAGCATCTTTTACCCTCACAAATGATTTCCCTGACTCACCCATATACACAGCAGAATGGGAAAAGATGTCAGCAAAACAATCTTTGCTCCCTAAATCTAACCTGTAGCCCTGTGTGCTTGCACAGAGCCAGGATTCAATCTTGCCTTGGTTCAGGATTCAGAGATGTGGGTCTCTGAAGGTTTTCTTCTGGACATTTCAGGTCCACTGTCTGTGTCTCCATGGATAATAAGAGCATAAACTTGTTCTGTACATACACGTACCTTAACTGAACACCTGAATCTGTCAGCAGCATCCTAGGGGACATGGATCTTAGCCTAAGTGACATAACTTGATGTCAGAAAAACTGAATTTTCAAATTTCTTTAGATTTTAGTATTCTGAAAAAGCAGATTTTTATTAGCTTTGCCTAGCACTTGGATGTTCACTTGATCCCATATTTTTACATTTTCATTTAACACCATTAAGACTACTGCAAGCTAGAGGAGTGTGTTTTTTGCATGCAGACCCGAATTCAAGTCAATCCACCTATAATGGTCGTGCACTTCAGGTGCACCTTCTGCAGTCTGCCAGCTCACATTTCTGTGCAGAGTGAGGGCCACAGGCTCACCCCATCACAAATCTGAGGAAGACCCATTGGAGGGAAGCCTACCTCACAGGGGGCAGAAAAATGAAGCCCTTAGTATCTCAATAAGCCAAGCCAATTGCTCAAAAATGTATTACATTTTTTATTCCTTTACTACAGGAAAGCTGAAGTTTGCCACAAGAACTTTACTGCAGCTCAGTGAAGCATCTTGCTGACTGAAATATGTGTCTTACTGATTCCTAGATTCCTTTGTGAGTTTGTATTTGAGAATCCTGCTTTAAACATCTGAAGAAAATTTTAATCTACAATCCTTATTTTCATTCCTGGTGTCATTTTTTCTGTTTCTGTTTCACATTTAAAACAAAAGCCTCCAAGAATCAAGTCAAATCTGATGGTATTTTCAAGCATCAGCCACCTAGATTACTATTTAATTTTAGTCAGAAAATAGATTTCACAGTACATTTCTCAGTGGCCTTGTCAGAGATTCAAAGTAGGCAATCTTTTATAACTTGGCTGTCTGCCATTACAAGTTTTCTGCTCCAGTTTCCATTTATTAATATTTATCACTGCCATTTTTTAGCCTCTTCACAGCAAAATGCAGTGTTATAAGGAGATTGAAAGTGTCATAAGAGACAAAGGCAACATTATGAAGAGCAAAATGACTAAATTCACAGGATTTCATATTGTACATAGCAAAAAAGTGATGCAGGTGCATTTCTCAAGTACGAGCTTCAGTACTTACAGTCCCAAGTGTCATTATTTCATATCAGCTGTAGAATATTATTTATAAAAACTCTAAAGAAACATCTCTGGGGATAAATATTTCCTTTGTCTGATAATGTAAACTTCAATTAGGTTGGTAAATGTGACTTAGCTGAGTCATCAAGATCAGTCTTCTTACTGGGCTTCAAGATCAGCTATTTCTTCTTTGTATTTTGAAATACATGTTTTATCTCAATGAAGTTTCTTCTCTCCCTAATTATTCACAGGGCCATCATTTTTATATTCACATACCGGTGAATCAGTCTAAGGTTCTAAGGTACTAAGGTTCGTTGCAAACTAGAGAGGACATATTTTAGACTGATAGCATTCTGAGCAGTAAATACTGGAATGACTAGTTAAAAACTCTATCGCTTAAATTGTTCAGAAGGTCAAACTGCACTACCACTCTGATGGCTAGCCTTGTGTTCCAGGAAAAGATATTAGAACTGCTTGTAGATGAGTTGGAGAACTGAAGATCTGATTTTTACAGAGAATTAGGTTTCTCCTTAAACTCAGAACAAAAAATATATTTGTTTATGTATTTCCCCTGGGCTGCATCAGAAGTATGGCCAGCAGATCAAGGGTGGTGATCCTGTCCCTCTGTTCTGTGGTGATGGGGTTCCACCTGGAGTAAAGCAACCAGATGTGGAATCCTCAGTACAGTAGAGACATGGATCTGTTGGAGTGTGTCCAGAGAAGGGTCACAGAAATGACCTAGAGAATAGAACACCTCTCCTATGAGGATATAAAGAGAGTTGGTGTTGTTCAACCTGGAGAAGGCTCCAAGATGACCTGATAGTGACCTTTCAGGATCTAAAAGGGAACACAGAAAAGGAGACAGACCCTTTAGCATGGTCTGTTATGAAAGGGAAAATGGTTCTCTAAACTAAAAAAGAGGAAATTTGGATTGGATATAAGGAAGAAGTTTCTTACCATGAAGGTGGTGAGGCACTGCAACAGGTTGCCTAGTGCTGTGGTGGATGCTCCATCCTTGAAGACTCTCAAGGCAAGGATGGATCAGGCCCTGAGCAACCCAATCTAGCAGTGCATGTCCCTGTTCATTGCAGAGTAGTTGGTCTAGATGACCTTTAAAGGTCCCTTTCAACTCTATCTATCTATCTATCATGATTCTATGATTTATTTTAAATACTGCTGAGAACCTTCCATCAACAGGCAAACAAACAGAAATCAAGAGTTGCTACAAGACTTGATGAAAACCTGTATGAAAATGGTACTAAACATAAAGGATTTCACTTTGGTTTTCCATGTAACAAGACATGAGGGCTCTTTCCTTGAGTAGGAGGCTGATCTCTTGTCTTTTACCTTCAAAAAAACTCTGGTTGCGAGGATGTGTATCAAAGGTAGTTCATACCATAGGTGTATAGGTGTACAAAATGTTCCGGGCAGGAATGGAATAGGAGTGCCTGCACTGATGTTGTATCATGAATCCAAAGCTAAGATCTGTGACAACTGTACAGTAAAATTCAGGACAGAAGTTCATGACTAGATGAACATGCTTAGTGTTTTAATTCTGTTAAGCAATTAGTGACTAGCACATCAGCTGGTAAATCTCATTTTGATCCTTCCTAATTTTTGTCTTTTGAGATATTTGGTCAGGACTGAACATGATAAACAAAATAAAAAGCATTATAAAACATGACAAACAGACACAAATCTATGAACAACAAACAGCCTTTCATTTGCCTTTGGTGTGGTACATGAAAATAGTCTCCATTTTTAGAAAGTTTTTTTTTTTTTTTTTGAAGCAACATTGTTAGCAATCAAAGAAACAGCTATGAGCACTAAGTGCAAATGTTTGAACTTTATAATTTGCATGTCATTATTAAAGGGCCTGGAACAGCTTGGTCATGAAGTTTTCTTTGAAAGTTCCCATCACTGTTACAGCTTCTGTCAAGGTAACATTCATGATGAGATTCCTAATTATGTCTAATTTAGTTTCTAGGGAGCTAGAAGTCACATCCAGCACCTCAGGCTTGTCCACTGAAGCATGAAGCTCTGCTTGAGCAAATACCTCTTGGTGAGGAGGAAGAGCTTGAAACCACTCCAGCAACATCTCATTTTTCTTCACTATATTTTCATCTTCGTGCATAGGTCATGTACCTGCTTTATTGCTCCCCTCTACTGTTATTAGATTATTGGATTGCCAAAATAGCACACTGTAGACATGCAAGGCTGTCCTATAAAAAAGAAAATGTTGACCCCATTTAGAAAAAGATAAATATCAAGAGGTGAAGCAGCCTGCCCAAGGGCATAGAGGAAATCACTGCCTGTGCTTGAAATCTAGTCTACAAAATTCAAGTCCAGTACTGTGAGGTTTAGAAGCTACGGAGTAAAAACAGGCAGCTATCACTGAATTATTGGTAGATAGCTACTGGGAAGAAAAATAAAATATTTTGTACCATAAAGATGACAAAGATGAAAAAGAAAACCAAACACCAAATGAAACAAAGTTAGTTGACTTGACTACTCAAGTTTTCCTCTTTTCTACCTCTAAAATTCATGATAAAGATGGTCATTTTCATCACCTCAGTGGCTTGCAATAACCAGCAGAGTGATGGAAACCAAACCAACAAGTGGAGAAAATAACTCTGACTTTTATTAAAAATAATCAATAATGCAGCATGGATGGATTCAGTAGAGGGAAAGGGCTGAGAACTCACACAGTGAGATGGGAAAGACCAAGTGAATGAAAAACAGAGCTCAATTCCTCTCCTCTCCTATAACTGTAGAGTGCTCTGAGAGTGGGCGCACAGCTGCGGTCTGTGGGTGAATGTAATCAGTCTGACGAATATTGCAATCCACAGTTGGCTGACCCAGAATGATTACTGTACACATCTCATGCCTGCAGTAACTTTCTGTCCTGATTCAGCAGGATTCCAAGGAATGGCCCAAAGAAACAAAACTCTTCAGCACTGCTCAGAGAAACAAACAAAAATATAATGTCATAGCCCTTGCTTACCCTCATAAGATGGTTTTAAAATCACCTTCAGATCTACAGTGGTCACCTCACCCATTCACTGCAAAATGGCCTCGTCTTTAGAGAGGCAGTTTGAGAAAACATCCAAAGAAATATGCACACACTTCTGTCCCAGCTCAGAAAGATACCAGGGGACAGGTAGGGTCCTATCACATCATGATGGTGCTCCCACTCCTTGTAGAAGCCTTGAAGTCTCAACTGTGGTCAAGCAATCAGTATAACAGAGCCATCAGTGTCTCTCATCAGTAGGACAGCAGACAAGAGAAAGGACCCCATAGACTTGAGCTGTTTCCTGTGCAAGTTGCCCCAAAATAATACAAACTATTCAGGCTCTGGGTGCAGTAGTTGCTTCTCAGCTGCTGTGCTGTCCTCTAATCTTGCTGGTTCAGTAGGTCCTATAGGTACCACTCAATTGGCAGGCTACAGAAATGCCATCTTCAACCAGTGCCCTAGCTTAGCCTTGGGCCAGAAAGAGGCTGTAAACTGACCAAATATTCACTGCATGAAGCAAATTTCATACTGGCAATTTTCAGTGAAGAGCACCCAGAAGTTACCACCAGTGTAAGCCACTAGAAATTATGAAATAACACTGGTCTTCCCAACACAAGGTGGACGCTTTATCTGCAGTTTAATATTCTTTCCCGATTTTACTGCAGGCTGCAGCATTCTTTGTTGTTGACACTGCAGTCAGATGAGTTTTAATTCTGTTCAGCTGCACAAACGTACATGTGTTCCTCCAGCAGTCAGCAACAAAAGTAAAACAGACTCAATTTTTATAAACATCAAACACAGCCCACATACTTGAGTTACATAAAAACGTTTGGTACAGTACAAAATTTATAGCAACCCTTTTAGTGCAAGATGCATCACAGCAAAATCTTGATTTGACTAAGTGTTTGATATTCTCATGCAGTCGTTTCTGCTAACAGGATTCATAAGTCACATTCTTCTAGCATATGTAACTTTAAAGAGGACCATTCACATTGTATTTAAATCTTACTATATATTTTCCTAGAGGAAAGCCTACAAAGAATTCAGTCATCCTTACCAGCCAAGGGAGACAAATGTCCAATTTAAAATGATCTAAAAGATTTGGAAGCAAAAATGAAAAGGAAATATATATATATATTCACAATATTTGTGGAGTTTCTGTTACAGTAAAGCTTCTGCTTCCAACAATAATCTGGAAACCATATTAATACAAACACACTAATAGCACAGTATGACTGGGAGCAAGGGAATAAGTTTAAGACTGTCCTGGCTGACTGCTGCCATGGAGCAAGGGAGATAGGAGCAATGAATTCCCAGTGGGAGGTTCACACTTGTTCCTAAGGGGAAAAAAAGCACGTCCATTTACCACTGTCAGTGATGTTCCATTCTGTGCTAAAAATGTAGGCATATCTTCAAAAGATGACTTTTCTTCTTTCTTGTACAGAGGCATGAATAGGACAGTAGGGAATGATGAACCCACTGTATCTGCCACAGCTGAGAAGCACTTGCAGTTACTGTTCCTCAGCATATACAGAGAAGCTAAATTTTATATTTGTTGCAAAGTAGTGGAAAATAAATACACCCAAAATGTCATGGAAGAGAACAAAGTGCAAAATGGCAGACAGGGAACATCCACATGGCCAGGAACTGCATCTCAGCTCAGAAGTAAGCACAACTCACACCCAGGTTGGATATTAAGATGAATTTCTTCTCAGAAAGAATGGTGAGGTATGAGAACAGATTGCCCAGGAAAGTGATGGAGTCACCATCCCTGGAGGTGTTTAAGAAAAGGGTAGATTAAGTTCTTGGGGATATGGTTTTTGGGCATACTGGTGATAATTGGATGGTTGGACTAGATGACCTTAGTGGTCTTTTCCAATTGTGGTAATTCTATGACACGATTCTATGACTTGCTTGGTCCTTTGGATGATAAAGATCATCTCAGGGGTTGCCTCGACTTCTGTCCTGCAAAGTCTGCAGCACATCAAGGTCTTCCACATTGCTGAGAAAATATTATGGAAGGAAAAATTACCCAATGGAATGTAATATGAATAAGTAGAACAAAAGATAAAACTTGTTCCAAAGGAGGACTACATTTTGAAGTATTTCACATTGGGTTTTTGATAAGAATATTTTAACAAATCCAACGTAAACCAAGCATCTAATAGTAATTCTCTTGTACAATGAGGAACACAGTGCAGCTGATCCTTACTGCTTGCCAGAAGGACACCTTCAGAAATTTGATTCTGGCAATGACACTTTTTCTAGTTACAGCAGATTTCCCCTCCAGATGTTGTGCTCTGGAAGCCCTTGCTGTCGTTTCTCACATTGTTGTACCTTTGTAAATGCTGCAGCTCAGAGCTGCTACATACAGAAGATACTTCCTCATCTAGACTAGCAGAACTAGAACAGAAACTTATAATACTGAGGTAGAAGGAGAGACAAGAAGCAAGTGGGGAAGAGAAAAAACCCTTTTCTTTCAACTGGGAGGTCCTTTCAGTCCACTTTCTGGAGTAAAGATGGGCTAAACAGTCCCTTGGGATGGCTCACATGGCACATTTTTGGAGATTCAGTGGATATCTCTCCATGTTTCCACTGGGACAGAGTTGATTTTTCCTTCATACCTTCCCTGCATTCCACTCCTTAAAGTGTATTGTACCCTTTCACCTCCACTGCTGTGCTCTCTGAGTCCTCTGCTCTGCTGGAAGTAAAAAAACTCCACGCATTCAAGTCTTTTTTTTTAGGAGTTGTGAAGCTGTTAAGTAGCCAGCAAAAATTCCCTTTGAGACTTTTTAATTTTAATAAAATTTAAAATTTATCACTGAAGTACTGTTTTTAAGCAGACAAATTAAAGGAACAAAACCCACAGTTTTTTGAAAATTTGTACTAATAGGAACTGAATATTCAAGCAGTTGGTGACTAATATTCCAAACCATTTTCTCTATGGCTGATTTGCTCATCTGAGTATTGCTCATGTGAGTACCCCAAGAGGGTAGCAATTAAGCTGCTGCAGTGCCAAGCTAGCAGATGTGTGTCACACAAAGAGATACCTGACCTGCCCTACCCAAGATCCCAGCTTTAAGCTTCCAGCTTTCAAAAGCTTCCAGCTCCCTTTAATCACAGCTGAGTCCCCTCTGCATATCCTTCTCCAGCAGGCAGTCTCCTAATTTCTTGTGTTTCCCAACATGCTTCAGGCTCAGCCCAGGCACCTCCCTACCTGTACCATGAGACCTCATCTTTCCTCTCTACAGGTCAACTTCCCACTGAGCACAAACGTCAGCACCTAAAGTCAAGCCTTTATACTACAGACATATCCAAAATCCTGTTACAGAAATAAGAGAAAGATACTGGAAGTCGGAAAATGAAAATAAACAAAAAAAAATGCATGCAAACAACAGTATGTTTTTTTCCTTCAGATGTCACTACTCTACATTCAAGAGTCCAATGAAACCTTAACAAGGAGCTACACGGGGAATATTTACCTTACTGTTTATGGTTACTTTTCCACATTAATGTTAAACAGTCCTACTATAGCCACATTTACAGGTTGTTGCTCTGTTGTTCATTAGCTTGGCAGATTTCTTTAGACAGCAAGAGCCCTGAAGGGAAATGAACAGAACAAGACAAATCTGCAGTGCTCCACAGCCCCATTTCCTTATTTCATACCACCTCCCAACCTCAAATCCTTCTCCACATTCCCCATCCTTTCCTTCTGCAGCATCCCTAGCCCCTCACTTGGTCCTCCACTTGTGCTGCCACCTGAGTTAAGGTCATCTCATGGCATAACCACCAGACACAATGTCCTTCAGGTACTATTTGAATGTTATTACCATTGAATACATTGAAATATGAGAACAAGCGTTCAACCTTGGGAAGACACAGGGTTTTCTTTTACATCATGCTGAGCGCCATGTACAGTCAATGGCTTGTGAAAAGGATTCATGTTACAAGAAAATGGACCTTAGTTTCTCTGGGCACTAGGAGAACTGGCTTGAGATTTTTCCTGGCTTGAGAAATTATTACATACAACATCATTTGTAATGCAGTCAGATTTAGACTCCATATCACCAATTTTTCCTTCCTTTGAAGCCGAATGCAAAGCTCTGGACAATCACTGCTGCTCCACTGTGAGATAAAGTGATGTGAGTAAAAACCACTGCTGTCAAAAAGAAGGGCAGCAGCAGCTTAAAACAGAGCTACTAACCTTGTGCCCTTGGAGTTACTGGCGACATTCTCTTTCTTTTAGCATGAACAGATTCAGGCCTCTGGTATTTGCAGTGGGAATATCTTAGAGACACTCATGGTGTAAAATTAAAATCACAATTTTATCAATTGCCTTTTCTTTATGTAATGTCAGCGCAAAAAATGAAGTAACGTATCTTCACTTCTCTCTGTGTTTAGAACTGACTACTGTGGTTTTTATCTGTTTTTTATTTAAATAGTCTTCACCCTGGAGAAAAGAGCTCCTTTGATGTTACTGTTGACCTTTTGGGTTTACTCTACATAATTTTTTCCCTGAAAAATGTTCCCACCTCTACAAAAGACAGAAAAATAAATCAAATTCTATTTCTTTAATCCTAGAAGCATCCCACGTTAACTTCAGTGCAACCAGATTTTAGCTCAGCATTTTAATTTTTACCAGCAAGCTTTTCTATATTAAACCATGCAGGAATAAGAACTTCCCTTTGAAAACTCCTTCCTAACTTATTTACTAGGCTACTGCAAGATTTTTTAAGATGTTTTAATGAATCCACCTTCTGAGTATTCAGGATGTAGTTATACTTCTGGTAGGGAACATATGAGGACAAAAATTCTCACATGGGTATTTAGGATCATACTGTATAAACAATTACAGCACTCAGTGTCTGCAAAAAATCAAGTGGTAAATCAGCAGTGAATATCAATTATGCATCTGCTGCATCGCAGAGGCAGATGGCACTTTAATTGTACATCAGAAACATTACAGACCATTTTCCACACCCCAGCCTCATTGAAATAGTGGCTTCAGAACCCTAAAATATCAAAGTAGTATATGCATGCGATGACTCATCACTAAGAATTCATTTCTATTTGAAAATAAATAATCCACCAGTAAACCAATAATAATTGCTAAGATTCGTAGCTCTCATACAGCAAATCCTGCTATCTTGATCAAGGTAAGGGCTTCTGTCAATGAAAAGAATTAGACTGCACGGGTCACAACACTCAGCCGAGAGTGTGAAATTCTCTAAGACTTTGGAGATCAATAAGCCAAATTCTTTTGATGGCACCTTTAGAAATTAGAAGAAATGTCACAGAGATAAATAGAATTATGTGGATTTACACTCCCTTCCCCACTTGATCCTAAAAGAACAAAGATCAAATCCTCCTCCCTCAGACTGGAATGTTTTTTGCAGTGGTTCAAGTTTCATGGAACTTAAACAGACTCAATACTACAATTACTGACCATGGAGAAATCAATTGACACCAAACCACGAATGGAAATAATGACTTTGGCTAGCCAGAGGCAGTTCTGTTAATGCACAAGTACCCAAAATGTTGTGAATGCTTACTTAATTAAGGATTATTAAAAATTAAAACTGTTTTCTTACTCAGATATGACTATTTATTATTCTGTGTGTATAGGCTTTGGCAATAAAGCCACTCTTATTCTATCATACATTCAGTCATGCACATTTCAAAGAGGATTTGCTGTTCATTATTCCCATTATGCACGAAACTTCTCTGTTTTGTTTCCTCCTTTGTTGGCTGGGTTTTTTGCGTAGGTTTTGTTGTTAGGAGTGGTGGTTGTTGCTTGGAATTTTATTTTTTGTCACCTATTCACTCTCATTTCTCTGTGTGATCTTACAACCCTAAAAATGTCTGGTATATCTTAGCATACATTTAATTGCACAAGTGAATTACACTCATTCACTCATCTTCTCCTCAGATACATTTAGGATTAGCCACAACAGAAACTTTTTATCTACAGTGTGAGAACAACAGTCTTTTTTGGAGAGAAATAAAGAAATGTTATGGTAAAATCTCTACTTAGAAGTGGTATGTGCAGTAAAACTCTAACCATAGACAAACCAAATCAAAACATCCAAATGTGATCCATGTCCAAGACACCAGGCACCCTCTGGACTTCACAGCAAAGGTTAAATTCCTTGTGGTGAATCAATGGGAAACTTCTCGCTGATGATTCTCTAACCATTCAAATGTAGATGACGTATCCAAAATCCAGAAACTTCCTAAACTGACCTAAGCACTATTTCTCCAAAGTAGTAAAACAGACAAAATAATGGGATGAAATATTCCTACGATGCAAAAAACATTTGTGTTCAAACTAATACAGAGTGCCATGTTTTGCTTTTTCCCCTCTTGGAAGGCATTGGACAGCAAAGAGGCTGTATCTGATACCAGATACAGAGGACGAGGAGATTTCAAGAGTAGAAATCCATCAGAAGTAAATGACTCTGAACAAATAAGCCGTTCCTTGTATATCTCAGTGAGGATGATGAAAAAATGAGTTTCTATAGTGATGAAGAGGGTAACACAAGCCTCTTCATAAGGCATTGTTTTAATCCTGACTCCAAAACAAAATTTCCAGGTAGGGGAAGGAACACTACTAGTAAGTCTGGAAAGAAACAAAACTTCCCCATCTATTTTCATGTACCATCACAGTATCTTTGCTGTCTCGAATTCTGTTTCATTAGAGCCAGTGTGCTTCCTTGCAATCTCATGAAAACCAGTAGCCTTAGAATACTGATTTAAGGATTTTGTTCTGTATGAAATACTTTCCCTTGCTTTAAATATGATTAAAGAAAACAGCATTCAATATAAAACTGTATTTAATACAGCAAATAAGTGCTTGTATTGTTGTCTCTTTAAACAAAAATAATACAATAAGTTTGGTTTCATTAGCACTTCTTTTGTCTTTAACCAGTAAGTAAGGAATTTGTAACCACACCAATCTGCCAGAGGAAGAAACTTTATTCATCATTTTCAGAGTTTTCATTTCAGAGTTTTAATTGCCAGTAGAAATACCACCTCTCTGGGTGCTCTGGCCTACAGAGCAGTCTGAGAGGCAGCAAAACATGCATATTTCCTTACAGTTCCTGCTCAAGAGGGAAGTCAGAAGCCCTTCTGTGGGCAGAAGGATAACTGGAATGAGGGTTATTTTTTTGTGATTTGGGTCCATCATCAAATCTTGGAGGAAATGAATTAATTTAAATAAGAATCAAACCAAGCCTGAGTTATCACAACACCAACACCACTAATCCAGTATGTAGCCACAACATCTCTAACAATGCACGTGAGTGGAGGGTGGTGGGGCTTTTGCTCAGTCCTCATCCAGTCCCCTGGGAACAGCAATAAAAGCACAACCTGTGCTGATCTGCTTGGGAAAGCCAGCACTTTTAGGTTTGCAAATCTAGTTGACAATTCTCTCAGTCACTTCAGCTTTTAAGAATATGGGCAAGCTCTAATCTTCTAAAAAGAAAAAAAAAATCAATGTCAATACAGAATAATTGAGAACAGCCCTTGCTCCCCGATCTCTGAAAAGAGAATAGGAAAATGGGATTTTGAAGAGCTCATGCCAACTTTTTTTCTGTTTCAATAGCTTATATAACGGCAGTAATAATGACCTTCACTAGACATTTCCTTGAGTACTAATGACCTGAGGTTAATGGCCCAAAGCATAGTTTTATGCAGTCAGCTATCACAGCCAGCAATTAATTACCAGGAAATACAATGTGCTTTGACCGCTGTGGCTCAGTTAGCCTCATATTACTCAAAAATGAAAAACATCTCAATCTTATTTACTGTGGAGCTGTCCCAGATTTTACTTTAATATATTAATGTTTAAAAAAAAAGGAAACTCAAACCTATATTAAGCCAAACATATGTTCAACAACATTCCTCCATTAACTTCGCACAAATTACAGGGAACCAAACCAAGTGTCTTGCAATACAATGATCATCACAGTCTACCCACAAATGGAAAAATATTGTAGAACAAAGCTCTGTGAATTCTGCTTCTGTACTAGCAAAATCTTCCCCAAAATAATCTTCAGCTCTCTGGTGGCTGTAAGTGGGTGGATGGAGTGAAGGGAAGACAGAGGAGAATGCTCTGTACAGAACAGCCCATCATTAGCAAGTGGGCACTTAGAGTAAAGATACGAAGGAAAAGGGGATATTCTACTTTTACCAAGTCATATCATGCTTCAGAATCTCCATACCTGAAACAGATTTACAAAGAATACCAGGTTATACGGGGTTTTTTTTGTGCTCAGCTTTATGCCCTCATTTGTTATATTTTATTATTTGAGCAACATATTCTGAAAAAAAAAAAAACAGGCTCAAATCTCCTTGTTCCTGACCAGCTGGCATTTTGATATAATCACTAATTTTTGGAATCCCAGAAGGCTAAATCCAAGCTCAAGACTAACACTAGGTGGTGATGGCTTTAATCTAGGGATTTCTAGTTTTAATACCATGAAGGATGTAAAAAAGTGCCAACATTTTGTGTGTAGGTCCATTCCTCTAAGTTTACTTACTTGGCATTCACTACTGTTTTTATTTCTCTGAAATATAAACAGACACCTCTATAGTTTTCTTCATATCTAGGAGGCTTTTTGAGGATGACCTCAGCAATAGTCCATAAAGACTTCAGAATAGCCATCTGGTCACAGGAATTGCTGCTGGACAAGCATTAATTGGGCTCTCAGTAGGACTGTGAGATGAAATGGGGCCCTTCAGAAGGAAAGGAGGAGCCTCTTGTCACAGACTCTGAGAGTTTTATCTCCAGGAAAACCAAAATTCATCTAAACGAGATCATTCATATCACTTGAAGGAGGTGATGGGCTTGGGTTAGTTTGTTACTCACTAACATTATAACCTCTCAATGAAAGAACTTCCACCTGAACTTTCAGGAAGTTCCATCTGAACAAGTAAAAGAAATTATATAATTTGAGGGTGACAGAGCACTGGAACAGGCTGCCCAGAGAGGATGTGGAGTTGCCTTTTCTGTAGATATCTGGAATTCACCTGGACTTTTTCCTTTGAATCCTACTGTATGGAGTCTGCTTTAGCACGGGGGTTTGGACTAAATGATTTACTGAGGTCCCTTTCAATCCCCATGATTCTGTGATTCTGTTAAATGACTAATTTAAACTCCTTTCTGCAAATTTCTATACTTGTTAATATATTATAAAAGGAGAATAAAGAGATGTAGGGTAAAAATGAATGTATCTCCCTAAAGGGCACTGGGGAGAATTTACCTGAAATTGGTCCTTGATGGCAAGTCTAAAAAACTGATCCATGGCAGCAATTACAGTGGCTATGTAGACTTGGGTTCAGCACATTGGCCAGAGAGAGCCTAAATCTGGTTCAGTTCCCTTGACCAACCCAACATACAGTTGGAGTGTTCTGTTTTCAGGAAAACACATTTTAAAGAGGCAGTTGTTTCACACATAATGAGCACACATGATCAGCCACCTGAGCACAACAGCTACGGGCACCAAATCTCAAAAATTTACATTTTCATGGGATTTACTGAGGAAGGAACCACATGGGATTTGTGTAAGTCTTTGAGCCATGATGTACTAACTACATCAGCCTGTCCAAGGGCTGGATCTATGCCACATTGAGAACTTAAGAGTTCAGTAATTATGGAAGTATGACATTCATAACCAGAAGGCAAAGAGCTGAATAATTGTAGTCATCCAATGTTACAAGTCCTTCCCTTGTATGCTTAGCTATTCATAGCCTTGCATTTTAATTATGGTAATTACAGCATTTTATTTTGGTTTAGTGATATCAGTTAACTTTTTTACTACTTTTTATGTCAAGAAAACTAGAGTGACACTATTCTTTCATCTATCGACAAGAGGAGTTGTCATCTTTAGTGATCTATTCAAACTGTTAATATTACATTTCCCCAGTTGTAGAAAGGCTCTAATTAATCATAATGATAATTTACTGAAATGTGAAATGCACACTAATTCACTTCCACAAATAGCCATGCTCTATGCTATGATACAAAAATAATAATAAAAGCCAATGGCTGTGCATCTCTGACAAGAACATTTTATCAGTCAATCAGAATGAGCAGCTGGAGTAAAAGGCACAGTCATTCATCACGAAAAAAAAAAAAAAAAGAAGACAGAGAATAAACCTGTAACCCTTCTTACTCTTGTTTCAAAGTGGAGTAATAAATGGGAGAATCCAAATTTGCAAGCATTATTGCCTGGTTCTCCTACAGGATTTCAAGATTTTAGGAAAACATAAGTGCAGAGGAACAAGGAAAAAGAAAACTGATAGCATATACTGCAGTAGAATGGAAGGGATAATGACTTTGTAGATGGCTGAAAGATGACATCCACCAACAGAGAAATGAAGAGCAATCCTGGGAGCTGTTTAAACTATTTCACCTGAATTAAATCACTGTGTTTTAAGTCTTATTTTGAGCTTATGGAGGCTTGTAGTACTGGTCAGGTTAAATTCAGAGTATCTTACCATTAAGAAACAGCTAAATTTCCAGGCTGAAATAGCAAGCAGTGCTACACTGATTAGGAATTTGTTCTCATCCCATCCTCCAACAGAGCAACCAGCTCAGCTCTGCTATTTGCTGCTCGTGCAGCCCATTAGCAAATGAGTGCCAAGGCAGCAGGGAGCTTTCTGCAGACAGGGTTCCCCCCCCCGAGTGCCAGCACACATCACTGCCTGCTGCTGCCTGGGCCTTCTGTGGGGCTAAGAATGAAGCCCACACACCTGCACAGTGGAAATATCTGCAAAAGGAGCACAGAGAAGACTGCATAATTACTTCCCCTCACTGTTCAGTCCTCCCCACAGACCTCATTTCAGATGTCGAGCTGGAGAGGGCCAGACATCAGCTGTGCAACCAGTTCCTTAGGGAAGGTGTTGCTCATTCCCAAGCAATTCCACTTACAGCCAGGCCCTGTGGCTGGGGCACAAGCAGCTGACACCTTACACCCCCTCAGCGTCAAACAAAGGTTGTGATAACTCCTATCCCATTCAAAGGTGGCAAAGAAGCAGGGGTTGCTTTTGTGGAAGGAGCATTGCCAACTGCAGCTTGCCTGAAGCTGAGGTTGCAGACAGGAGGTTTGAATGTCAGAGGCTTTTGCATACTGTCAACACGAAGATAATTTAAGGCTGAGGTGAGGCAGGCAGAAAAAATGACCTCATCCCTCCAGTGAAACCTTGCTGCTCCCAAAGGTTTTAATACAATCCTCCAAGCCAAGCTGCACTGCTGCAGATCTGACCAGAGATTTGAATGGGGGATAGCAGTGGTTTGGGCTGTGTGTGTGTGTGTTTGTGTGTATGTGTTTGATGGGGGGAAAGGGCAGTCTTCATTTCTGGCTTTAAAAGACATAGAGCTTCTCAGCCCTCTTTAGTCAGTTTCCCAATTTGGCTTCACTAGGGCAGACTTCAACTTCACGCATACCAAAAGTATTTAGTGAATTCATGAAATAATTTATTAAATACTCAGAGCACTATCAAGTCCAACAGCTTAGAAGTCAACAAATTAAGGCGTGGACTTCATGGGATTTAGTAGTAGTACAGTCAATACGTATGAATGTTTTTAGGGGAGATCCTACAGAATTTAGAGCTGTACTTCACGAGAATGGTCAGATTAACAAGGTGATTTAACTTCAGTTTAGCTTTGATTGAGAAATAGAAGACTAACTCAGGAGAATCCCCACTGAGAGGGGAACCAGAAGCACAGCACTAAACTGGCATACTCAGTGGGCAGTGACATTCAGACAGCAATTGTTTCTGCAAGGCGTAGCTGTCGGTCAGTGTTCACATGGCCTCGTGCTACAGGTTAAAATCACAGAATGGCTTGGATTGAAAGGGACCTCAAAGATCATCCAGTTTCAATGCCACTACTGAGGGCAGGGTTGCCAACCACGAAATCAGGCACAAGATCAGATTGCCTTGTCCAACCTGGCCTCAAACACCTCCACGTTCTGCCTCAAAGATTCGTTGTAATGCATTCAGCCAGGGAACAAAGAAACATCAAGGCAGGCAACCCCTAGCATGGGTCATCCAGCTTCTCACTCTTCATCCTCAGCAATGTGAACACATGGCTTGAAGTTCACGCTCTGAATTCTCTGTTGGAAGCCCTTTTTTTCCCCTGTAACTCCAGAGGTAGTTGATTCCCACTTCATTAGATTTATCTAGGATATCTCAGATCCACCTGTATTCTAACATCAGCACTGAATGTAACTCAGGCACAAATAATACTTTTTAGAGTGTGGAAGTGTCACAGAGCTCTCTGAAATAAAAGACAGTCCTCCAAACATGAGCAGTCACCATTACTTTACTAAGAGCACTTGTATCCTAAATGGTATGCTGTTATTTCTCAAAGGAAAAATGTTATGTATACAGACCACGGAGGGCAAGGCTGGGTTATAAACATGAGAAAGCTTCAGTTTGACTGAGAGGATGAGAGAAGCTGGCTTGAACTACGTTTTCTGGAAACAGAAAATTGTGCTGCTCTTGTGTACCATTTTAATAACGTTTTGGACTAATTGGTATACACCAAGCTGTATATCTTGCTCATCTGAACCTCTGTTGTCATTTAACACTCATTAATTACCATTACTGCTACAACCTACAGCAGTTTGAAGGGAAAGACCTTAAGAGAGATTTTCGTGACAAGCAGTAATGTTGTCTCGAGAGACACCAGGTATCATAACTTACTGCGCTGTTAAAATTTATACAATCAATATGTCTGTAGCTTTAAAATTTTACAGCAGACTAATAAGATAGACATAAAATGCAACTGGAATCGCTCTGATTCCCATCAGCATTAATGATCTTAACATAGCAGGTATTATCGTTCCTAACAAGACACAGTATTTGCTATTTCATGCTTCACAGGAGCTGAGGAAGCCCCATTTGATGCATTAGATAATGCTACAGGCTGAGGCTCATTGGGCAAACCTCATCCCAATTTCCCCCATGATGAACCAACCCCTGCCCCTCTGATCTCTGTAGCAAGATAGAGGCATGGGGTTCCACACGACCAGGCAAAACCTAGAGTGAATTGCAATAAATTTCAGACACCATAAAGGACAAAATGCGTTCTACTGTCAGATTGCAGTCTTTGTATAAGAAGAATATATTAGAAAAATATAAGTTAAGATTGAGAATCTCCTGTATAGAGAATTTTCCCTGTTCTAGGGGAAAAAAAGCTCATAAAGAAAAAGAAAGAAGAATCATCTAGGTATTAAACAGGCTAGAAAACAGGACCAAAATAAAAACAGATACAATCCAGATCAATCAAGGTCTTTGGTTCATCAATATTTATGTCTCTAAACCAAAGTCAGACCCATCCACTTAAGGTTACCAGTTTAATGGGATTCTCCGGTGTGCTTCTGGCTGCACATGGCAGCAGCTGGTCTGGGAGCTGCTTTAGACCCCATTAGCTCCATGAAGTGGGTAGCATATACCAGGCAAGCTGTTGTGAAGTGCTGTCATGGCCAAGATTCAGCAACGCCATGTGCACCTCTCTGTTGGGACATTTGGTGTTAGACACTTATGTCTTATATACGGTTCTTCTATTTAAAGGAAACCTCATCTCCTGGAGATGCCTATCTCTCTTAATTGACCAAAAAGGAGTTTTGAATGAACAAACTCCTCGTTCAGGTCACACTTCTGTGCATGTGCATCTAATTCCAGTATAAAGTCAATTAATGGCCCTGAACCTTAGTTTTCTTTACTTACAAAGTACTTCACAGTACCCATCAAGAAGGAGATATTTTCAGACTGAATGTGATGTAGCACCATCAAATGCTGCTGCCAATTATGTTTTAAAAAAAGAATAAGAGAGTTGGATGCATATTCTGCATGGCATTGCAAGGGAAACACTGTACTGAAATATTTCTCCTTGCTAAAGGAGAGCTCTCTCAATGGAGAAAGCCCATCAGTATTAAAAGCTACTTCTGTGGACTTCCCAAAGACATCTAATCCTTTAATCTCTGGAGAGTGGCAGTTCTGGAAGAGATGCCATTATAGCTGCCCATCATGGGATGAATTATGCAAGAATTTATTATTGATTCAAGGGAAGCCTGTTCAAGCATGCAACCAAAGCCATGTGGAAAGGACCAGGTTTCTCCAGTTTACTAAGCTGATTCATGGCTCAAGAAAAACTGAGGAAAAGAAAGGAAAAAAAATAAACAGATGACAAAATGAAGCTTTTTAAGTATCCAATTACCTTTTTTGCACCTGTTATAAACTTCAAGTACCAGGTGATTCCAGAGCAAGTATTTACACAAGTCCTGTCCAAGCTCTACCATCACCGCAACCACCCATGAGGAACCTCTGACCCAATGCATCCACACAGGGCTGGCAAACCACAGTAGCCCTTCCCAGCTCTGTGCCCAAGATGAAGAGATCCAAGGGGTCTAGGCTTCAGGTCAGAGCTGCAGAAACACCCTAAGCACCACAAAATGCCACTGGTGCGAGGCCATGTACTATAGAAAGTTAAATGTAAAGGGAAAAACGTAGGCACATTGGCACGGATTGACAGTCAGCTCCGGGAATATGTAGATGAGGGATGGGGAGAGAGAGAGGTTTAAATTGAGATTAAGAACACAGTGAAACTAAAAGCATATTTGACAAGGGATGACAGGCACCAATCAATTTATCCTTGAACAAGAAAAAGATGGAGAGTATTTAAAAAGCCAGGAAGGCCAGAAGTAAGCAAGAAGAAGTTAAGTGAGCTTATATGGCACATTAGTCACTAGAAAATATCAAACTAAATGTGTGGTGGATTAACAGCTTGATTAGCATTTTGAGCAATGGACATAAAATTTGCTTTTCTCAACTTGACCTTTGTTACCCACCCTGAGCACTATAGATCCTGAGGTGTGCCCTTGCAAAACTCATCATGTCTCTGTGTGCTAGGGACCATTTCCTACTGCAACAGGAAAAGAGATCCATAATAATTATATATGTAATACATATATGCATTTACGCACACACACATGCTCTTTGCCTATAACATCTCTCCAGCAGAAACATTACAGTGACGTTTAAGCAGAAAAATATCCAACAGAGATCTTACACTAAAATTGTGCCTGATGCTAGCACATAGAAAATGGCAACAAGAGTAAAGAAGGAAAAAAAGAACCGAAACAGTGAAACTAAACAACTCTCTAATACACCACCAAAAGGGCTCTTTTTAATTGCAGAAGAGGATGTTTCTGGACTCAGTCACATGCTATGCTAAATAATCTTCTTTGAATTATTATTAATATGCAGAAGTTGGGGAAGTAGGTCAGTAGCTCAACACGTTGCAGCAAATAGCTCAGATAAATGCCAGTCATCGCCAGGTCTGCAGTCTGACATGGGCTGCAGTGAGCCAAATGGCGACACTGCCTCAGAGCAGCGGTCCCTAAGTGACACAGCACCGGAGCACCTGGCTGCAGGCACAAACCCAGCTCCCAGGAGCAAAACAAAACATCTAAAGAGCAGTGGAAATCTTGCATGCAAGCGCCAGCTCGGTCAGAAAGGTGACCTCAGATCCCTGCCGTGGCAATCAGGATGCACCATAAATACCGTGGGATGGCCACTTCCACCTCAGCTCCGGATGAGCCCCTTGCAAAGTTCCCCAGGACCTGCACAAGCCCAGTGGAAGCTCAGGCAGGACTCTCAGGATGCCGTGCCCTGCATCCCTGCGGCGCAGCATCACTCTCCCCCTTCCATCCCCACCGGCTCGCAGCAGGCACTCACCATCAGCAGGCTGAGAGCAGCCTCGGGTGCACGCTGCACGGCCATCGCCTCTCCTCCTACATGCAAATCCTCGGCTCAGCCCTCGGCCCTCCGTCACGGCACGGCATCCACAGAGCCCACGACTGGCTGCAGGGAGAGAAACCCCAAATCGGGGTCGGAGAGCATTGGCAGGAGGAGGGGAGGATGGGCGAGGGGGTGGGGGAGGAGGGAAGGGAAGAGAATAACCTTCTCAGCCAGGGAAAGAAGCTTAAGCTAGGCCAAATTTTACACCGGAGAGAGGAGGAGAATGAAACGCAGAGCTCGCTGCAGAGAGGAGATACGGGAGCTGCAGGGTATTTAAAGCTCGCATGCACGCTGCCACGGCGAGGACACATCAAACACCTACGTGACAAGTTAGGTCCCAGCCATCCTCCCCCTGCCCCGCACACTACAATTAGCTGGTTTTTAATTGCTGTTCTTCTTCCTCTATCTACATACACGATCAAGTCGGATATAAATGCCGTGCCCTTGTTATCTTCCTCTCTGCCCTGGCAATGCTAGCGCAGAAACAACGTCAAACATCTCAACATACCACTTCCCACACGGGCAAACCGCTTCTCTCTTCTTGCATAGCCCTGCTTTGCTCGTTTGTGAAAGCAGACGCCTGCATAATACAGACAGGAGCAAGAGGAGCCCGAACCTGGGAGCAGCAGCACTTACTTGACATCAATGATTACCATCAGCATATTGCAGCAGGAGCTGGATTACGCACTGACCCTTTTCACCTCACCTGAAAAAAACCTCTCTCTTCCTCCTCCTCCTTTCCAAATGGACTCAGCTCCCCATGGAGCTAGCACACTTCTAGAAACGTGTAATTACACAGCCCATTCTGCCAGCACTCTGATTGTGCTGCCTGCACTGCATGTAAACAGCAGCCTGGAAACAACAGCTCCCTTCCCTTCCCTTCCCTTCCCTTCCCTTCCCTTCCCTTCCCTTCCCTTCCCTTCCCTTCCCTTCCCTTCCCTTCCCTTCCCTTCCCTTCCCTTCCCTTCCCTTCCCTTCCCTTCCCTTCCCTTCCCTTCCCTTCCCTTCCCTTCCCTTCCCTTCCCTTCCCTTCCCTTCCCTTCCCTTCCCTTCCCTTCCCTTCCCTTCCCTTCCCTTCCCTTCCCTTCCCTTCCCTTCCCTTCCCTTCCCTTCCCTTCCCTTCCCTTCCCTTCCCTTCCCTTCCCTTCCCTTCCCTTCCCTTCCCTTCCCTTCCCTTCCCTTCCCTTCCCTTCCCTTCCCTTCCCTTCCCTTCCCTTCCCTTCCCTTCCCTTCCCTTCCCTTCCCTCCCCTCCCCTCCCCTCCCCTCCCCTCCCCTCCCCTCCCCTCCCCTCCCCTCCCCTTCCCTTCCCTTCCCTTGCCTTCCCTCCCCTTCCCTTCCCTTATCCCTTCCCTTATCCCTTCCCTTATCCCTTCCCTTATCCTTTCCCTTATCCTTTCCCTTATCCCTTCCCTTCCCTTATCCTTTCCCTTATCCTTTCCCTTATCCCTTCCCTTCCCTTCCTTTCCCTTCTTCCCTCACTCAGGATACCAGGGATGAATAATTGTGGAAATGTAGCTGGTTAAGACTGGTTAGTCCTGAAACTAAGACTCTGATGGAATAGTTGTAAATGTAATTTGTCTTTTTAAAGCTTTTATGAAAAATAAGCAGCACTCTGGTATGAAGGCAGCACTGCCTCATAGACATGGCAAAGCACCTGGGGATTCTGAAAAGCTAAAGCATCTGCAACACCTGCCAGATCCATGGGACCTTTATTTTTACAGAGCTCAAAAGCATCCTATGCTTCATTGCAACAGCTCTTGCATTTTCCTTCTGAAAGAGAACAATTTTGATTTTATTTCTTAAAATACTAGGTTTCACCCAACATCAGTGTTTGTTCAGTTTCCATCTTCCACCTGCACACTCCTCCCCAACCTTGCCATCATTTTGGAACTCAGAACTTCCAGGCAAATTCAACCAGAGATAAGCAGTCTCTGACACATGTCATTCCTGCAAGTTCCATAGAAATTGACACCCCCTAGAAAAGAAAATCAAATTACTGTCATCATAAAGGCAGGTAGCAGCAACCTTGTGTTCTGAAAACCACATATAGCAGATCAGTTGGGGTGAGTAGCATACTGGAATACTCAATTGCCCAAGCCTCCCAGTGCGCACTGATCACCATCTTTCACTGAGCAGGACAGTAATTTTACAGTAAGGGTGATGTGGCACTGGCACTAGTGACCAGAGATGTAGTGGATGCCCCATTGCTGAAAACATTCAAAGCCAGGCTGGACTAGGCTCTGAGCAACCTGATCTAGCTGTAGGTGTCCCTGTTTATTGCAGGACAGTTGGGCTAGTTGTCCTTTAAGGGTCCCTTCCAACTCAAATGATTCCATGATCCTGTGACACAGGGAGATGGATACTGCTCTAGGAAGGCTACTCAGTACATCTGCTGCAGACCTATACACCCAGCACACTGTTCTGTGAGCCAGGAGAGGGAAGGGAGGTGACACACAGGAAGGTGAGTTTGGAGTCTTCTTGGTTTTGGGTTAGATATCAGCTTCCAAAGAAAATTCTTAGTTTCACACCTAGGAGGATGGAGTCCCCACTTCTCAAATGCATCAATGTATTTGAGCAGCAAAGAGCTCTGAGTTCAGTCATTTGCTTCAATTAAACAGAGAGCTGAAACAGAGTTTCCCAGTGCTTTCTACCCACAGAGCCCATCTTGACTGCCTGCATTGAGTTATTCTTCACCTCACACTCATTTGGCTCTACCAGAGATCATACAATCCACTCCTTTCCCTCCAAAGAGATTCATCTCCCTTCTGAAGATAAGCAGGTTGCTGACTAATATAGACGAGTAGATAAGTAGCTACTTAAATGTCTCTTGAAAGGGGAAAATAGACATAATAAAAGATGAAGGCAGGTTTTAAAAAACATCTCAAGGCATCAAATTAAAAAAACATGTAACTAAACCTTTTTCCACAGTACCGTGACAAATATCCTCAGGCTAATAAGTTTTCTCTGCACTAACCCAAGAAGTACTGTGAGGAGGTGGCTGCAGAAAAGAGGCATTCATTAACTCGTAAGTCTGATGACAAAGCTTCTTCTTTCCAAGTGATTTTAAGGGCTCAGTATATCCCTATGTTTTTGGTCTCAGCTAAAACTAGATGACTTTTCCATCTGTAGCTCCTGAGTTCATTATGCCACCGTTCAGGCAGAAATCCATGTCAAAGACTAGGATCTAGTCATGATTTGTGGTGTCCTTGAAAAAGTGAAGGTTTGTCCTGAGCTCTGCAGCTCTCAGGATAATGATCATGTGTAGGGAACCATCTGTGCACAAGTATATGATCTATGACTTCAAGGTACATTTGCAAACTTCCTTACAGGTTTGCTGCTTCAATAAACTTCATAGTACAAGAAGAAAAAAAAAATTAGGTCATTATTCACTTCAAGTTGTGCAGAGATAAGAAAAAATCTTAAAATTGGACTGAATGGGTAGATGGTGAGAGCTACAGCCCTGTGAATTTGTTTCAGAGCTTAAAACTATGGTATTAAAAAAAAAAAAAAAGAATTGCTTACAATTCCTCAAAGAAAAGCTGTTATGGCAAACAGTGGATTAACAGAATAATTCATATCTGTAAGCAGACATAAAGCACTTGCAGACTAGTGTACGGGGAGGAATCCTGTTATCTCAAGCATTCCTTCGACAAGAACACTACAAGCCTTGCCATGCCATGCTGGGGCAGGTCACCATCATTAGAGCTGGGGGTTGCTTGGGTTAGGGTTTGAGGATCTGGTACTGCAGTGCAGCAAGAAAGTGCTCTGCTAAGCTTACATTATAGTGACCTCTCACAGACATACAGAGCCTGACGCCCACCATTCTCAGTAGGAGACACTGGGCATGGTTTGTACCAAGGAAGGTTGAGGTTTGGTGTTAGGAGGAGTTTCTTCTCAGAAAAAGTGATGCATTGACACAGGCTGCCCAGGGAGGTGGTGAAGTCGCCGTTCCTGGAGGTGTTCAAGAAATGTGGAGATGTGGCACTGAGGGACGTGGTTAGTGGGCATGATGGGGAGGGGTTGATGGCTGGGCTAGATGATCCTGGTGGTCTTTTCCAACCTTAATGATTCTATGATTCTACGATTGCTTTGGAGGCATCATAACAGGCAATACAGAGCTCAGCGTTAATTGCAAGACTATTTCAGCTGGTAAGAACTTGTATTTGTTATTAAATTTATTTTGGGTGTTTTTCTTCAGTGAGTAAGCAAAAGCTCTTGTTTTCACTGGAGTCAATGTAAATCTGCCATACATTGCTACCAGGTATATTTTAATCACTGAAATCAGAGTTCTTTCTCCATTCACCTGTGATTTTTTTTTTTTGAAATCAAAATTCAGATTGGAATTTTGACTTGCTTTCTTGCGTCACAGATGCAAGTGAAATGCCTGGTGAGATGACAGCTGCTAGGAGGCTGCTTAGATAAGGATAAGCATGTACAAGGAATAATGTTTAATTAAGAAGTGTTAACAAACAATTGTAGAATCATAGAATCATTAATGCTGGAAAAGACCACGATGATCATCTAGTTCAGTCATCAACCCATCCTCACTGTGCCAGCTAACCATGCCCCTCAGTGCTTCATCTTCCCTTTCCTTGAACACCTCCAGGAACACTTCACCCCCTCCCTGGGCAGCCTATGTCAATGCTTCACACTGTTTCTGAGAAGAAATCTGATCCTCTCTGGTGCAATTTAAGGCCACTACCTCTTGTTTTATCAGTTACCTGGCTGGAGAGGTGCAGAGAGTTACGAGGTCTTCCCTTCCTTAACTCAATGTAAAAACAAACAAAAAAAAAACAAAAAAACTTTATAAAACAAACTATATTGTTGTTTTGGCAGGAGAATAGGGAGTTAAGTTTGATGGTACTACCATATCAATGTGACCAGAATTTCACCCAAGAGCACAATCACAACCTTCCACACTCAAGCGAGCAGTGGAGAATCTATGAAGCATTTCTGGAAATTAACACATATCACAATTTATGCTGCATTTTTTTAAGTTTTTAATTTTAAATTTAAAAGATAATCATCTTTCAGTGGTGTGAAAACATTAGGTGCTACAAAAGCATGAAGAGCTGTCATAGTTTATTGAATTTCCTTTGTCCATTCACATGTTCCTTGCTTGCTGAAATTTAAGTCATTAGTTCCGAGTTAGTTTCAGGAACTAAATTTGCATTGTGAGTGACCATGGCTGTGCTCCTGCTTTAATCCACAAAGGAGGAACCACTTCATACAACAAACCACAGCAAAGCAACACAGCTGGGATGTCTAAGATGCCTAACCAAACTATCGAGGATTGCACTAAAAGAAATGTTCACATAATTCAAACAGACAAATCTGTGGACCTACATTTTGCTTGTAGCATATCCCCAAAGAGGATAAAAGGCTGATGCCAACAAGTAAATGATTCATCGTGAATTATTCACTTGGCTTTAATAAGAATCTGGAGTTTAGTGCATTAACTCTTCTCCTTACCTTCCTGTGCTCCCTTCCATCCATCCAGTTGCTCTAAAAAACCCTTGTCATGCTCTACAAATAGATCTCAGCAGGTCAGGGGCTGTTCCTTTTGAGAACTCTCTTGAAAGCTTATGATTTTTACAATTGCAGTATTGCTAAAGCAGTGCTATGTAAGAGTACTATACAGGGAGAGGACTGTCATTTCTGCCACCAGCAGACAGTTAAAAAAGCCACCAGATGTGGATATCTGAGGGGAAGTGTCTGTGGTTAGCTATTTCCTCCTATACTGGAGAGAGAAGTTTATGAAGGGTCGCTGACCAAGTGCTTGGGAAAATATTTCTTTGCCTTCTCACATTAAATATTACAGCAAATACTGCAAGAAATCTAACCAGGTTAGTTGGACAACTGGATTACAGAATCATATGGACATTTACAATGGAAAAGACTTTCAACATCATCAAGTCCAACTGTCACTTTGACCTACAGAGTCCCATCACTAAAACATGTTCCTTAGTGCATTGATGTTCAACACTTTGGTTTGTCTGGGCTGCACTGAGTGGAACTGTCTTGTGTATACATAGATTGCTCCAAAAGTAACCCCTCCTGTATATTTCCTTGAAAACAACAACAACAGATACAAAGAGGACAATAACATTGTTTAACAGAGCACATTCTCAGCTACAAAACACTATTTTTTTGTCATGGTCACCACCATTAGCTACACATTTTCACCAGCAATGAACAAGTCTACATGGTGTGTGTCAAAACCTGCACCAGTGGAGGTAACCCACTCTTGCCATTGCCCCTGCTGAAACACACCACTCACTGCCTCACTGTGCTTACATCCACTGTCTGATCGCTATACACATTCAGCAAGAGTCAATGGATGTCAACGGGTGCCATTTTTTTATGCTTGAATTCAATGACACAACTTTGCTTCATACACAGTGCCATGGCAGATATCATTTTGTCAGATTGTCACATGGCAACAATATGTGACAGAATAATAATGGGAAGAGTCATTACTGTCATAATAATGGGAAGAGCCTTTACTGTCATACCACCAACATCCTTCTCTGATGTTGTGGAACAACATAATGAAATAGCAGACATTAAATTTGGAGCAGATCTAATAAAAAACATAGTTTAGTTCATGAATAACAAAACTCATTGCAATCTTTAATATTTTTTCTTCGAACAACAAAAAGAAAAAAGAGAGCAACAAACACATAAAACTAGTGGGACATTTGATCTTGTTTTTGTGAAGCTAGTGATTCAGTCTGCTTCAATGGAAGCAACTGACATTCTTAGTGAAGACTTAAGGTGCCATCACAGAGTTTTGATGAAATTTTACTCTTTCTGTGCTTCATCCTTGAAAACAGCTGTTCATAAATGCTCTTACTGACAAAAAGCAAAGACATGAATAAGGTGTGATTGTGAAGCGAGGGCTGTTTTTCTCTGTTGTTATAAAAATCTGGTTGTCTTAATTTCAGCTTGGATAGATTTTTTTTTCAAAGTATCTGGTATGAGGCAATGTTTTGTTTTCAGGAGAAAAAACAATGTTAATAACACATTGATGTTTACAGTTGCCTGCTAAGCCAAGGTCATTTATAGCAAAGGGTCCAAGGAGCAGGGAGGGAACAGAATTAAAACAGCTGACTTAAACTGGCCAAAGGGAAATTCCATACCATGTGGTATCATATGGGAGTTTTAAAGAGGGTGGGAGTTCATCTCTCTTTCTTTTGCTGCTCAGGGTGCCAGCTGGGCAATGGTCAAGGATTGGTGAGCAATTCCTTATTCATCTCGTTATATACATGTATACATATATATATATATTACCATTTTCCTTTTGCTTTCATCTGTCTTAATTTTATCTCAACCCATGAGTTCTATTTCACTTTTTTTCATTCTCTCTCTAATTCCACAGGGAAGAGGGGGAGTGAATGAACAACAGTTTGGTGCTGAGCCATCTTCTGTGTTAAACCTCAACACTGGTAAAGAGACATCATCAATCTTTTCTTTGAGTTGAATATCAGGTTGCAACTCAGTACATTCAATTTGAAAATGTTCAGGTGATTTATTTATGTCAGTTGAAAATAGAATCACAAATACACCAAAAAACTGATATTTTTTTCAGCAACCTTGAAACCTATTCTCAAATTTCTTTATTAAAACAGAAAGCAAGGCAGCATATTTTCTTACTGTTTATAAGATTGTTCTTAGCCAATACATCAAAATGCGTACAATTATTTGCCACCACTAGAGTTAGCACTGCAGTGCTTTTTTCAGCCCAGAAAGCATCAATAGCACCAGCTGTTTGGTTGTTGATGGGCAATGAGAGTGTGCCAGGAAGAGATGCCATCCTTATAGCTCAGGGCAGGGGGCAGCCATAGGACAGCTAAGGCTGAGCTGCATGCCACCCATGGGCTGTGGTTGGACATGCATGCCTTAATGTCAGCCTCCTTAAGACACAGGCTAAAAGAAGACTTGATTGGAAGCTCACCTCTAAATTCCATTTTGCCTGTTGATTGGTACATTTCCTTTGTCTTACCATTTTTGGCAATTCTTCATGAAGAATATTGTGCTCCCATGTCTGGTATAAACCAGAGGCTCTGTCTCCAGCTGAGTGCCTCTCTGACTGAACCTTTCTGAATCAATTGTCCTTACAGCTGAGCAAGCAATCCACAGGCTGCTCGTTGCTAAGCAGTCCCACTTCCAGGATGACTTAGATCTGAGCAATAATTAGTTGTGATAGACACTGCTTTGGAATAAAAGTCTTAGACTTTATCATTGTAAGAATACTATTGTAAGGACAAGCACTAGATGGGAAAAACTGATGTAACAGCCTGATAGACCACCGTAGCTTTAGGTGAAGATGCTGCTTGGAGCCTGTGAAAACAATTTCTGATGACAGTATCAGTGGAGAACAGAAGACTCACAATAAAAGATAACTGCACACCTCTTCCACAGTTGCAAGGATGAGATCCAACAAAGCAAGATGACCTGTCCAGCATTTTCACTGCCTGGAGGCTTCCTGTGGCCTCTGTGCAAGCCACAAGGCAAAGCTTAGATTTGAACAACTTACAAGAGATTTAAGCAAACCAGAAGAGTCTAGTGTATGTGAATATAAGAACTGGAGCATCCTGAGAGCTGTTTCAGTCAAATGGCTTTAAATGATCTTTGCCTGCAGAAACACACTGTAGACACATAAAGATACATTTTTTTGGAAGTCAAGCAGCTTCCCATTAGGAGAGGTGAATGGACACTGATGTATGAGACCTACTGAATGCTTTAGCACATAGTCAGTTGCATCAGCTGTTACTGACTCTTTCAGTTTCAAGATGAGGATTGTCTTATTTGTTTCTGCCTCTTTATATAAGAAATATCTCTGCAGTGCAAGACTTCAGGGATCCTAATTGTCTGCACCTGATATTTGGAAGGCAAAGTGGAGCTCTGGTCACTGGGAGCTGATATCAAACAACCTATCCTTCATCTCCGAACAGTCAGTGCTACCTTTCCACTCATAACTCATCCCTGAAGGACAATAAATTATTGTTCTGAGTGGGGTGGATGCGGCAACTCCTTTAGTCAGACCCAAGTGTAACTGAATTAACTCTACTTGATGAAAGAGCCTGTAGCATTTGAACCTGTTTTCTGTTGTTCTATTCTATGCTACGCTACGCTAC
The DNA here is from genome assembly GCF_038088225.1 of Cyrtonyx montezumae. Lineage (NCBI taxonomy): Eukaryota > Metazoa > Chordata > Aves > Galliformes > Odontophoridae > Cyrtonyx > Cyrtonyx montezumae. Next base: position 154,460,798 of record NW_027072034.1, on the reverse strand, counting down.
GCTATGCTATGCTACTCTATTCTTTTCTGGAGTAGGGTAGTGGATAGACTAAAAGAAAAACTTAACATAAAAATGTATTTCAAAACTTTACCTCTAAAGTTCTTCCAGCCTATATTTTATTTAATTCAGCATGCAAGAACTTAACATTAATGGTGCATTGGGGCAACCTTAAATTAAAACACCTGAAAGTTAATAACTAGAAAATAAACATGCCATAGCTTAAAGTATGACTTAATAATGGCATAGTAATTGACATTCAATAACCATCTAACTCAATTTAAAAACTCTGGGTTTCATATTACGATTGTTTAATATTAATTTGACATTTATAAGATGATGACCTCAGCAGACTGGGATATTACAAGCTGTTAAACTTAGAGACCAATACAGGCTGTGGGAGCCTGCAAGTGTGCATCACCAGCCCCACGTTGGGTGCCAAAAAAACTCCCAATACTCCACATGATGTTATGATGTGGAATATCAACAATACAACAAAAATCACAAAACCATAACACCATTGCAGTTAAATTTATTTTCCCAGAATTCATTCCCCTGTGCTGCCACAGGATCCGTAGGGCTATGCATAGAATCATAGAATAGTTTGGGTTGGAAGGGACTTTTAAGATCATCTAGTTCCAACCCCCCAGCCATGGGCAGGAACATCTCCCACAAGACCAGGTTGCTTGAAGCCTCATCCAGCCTGGCCTTGGATGCTTCCAGGGAGAGGGCATACACAACCTCTCTGGGCAACCTGTTGCAATGTCTCACCACCATCATGGAAAATAATTTCTTCCTAATATCTTGCCTCAGTCCTTTTAAATATCTTGCCTCTTCCATTTTAAAACCATCTTCCTTGTCCTGTCACTACATACCCTTATAAAAAGTCCCTCCCCAGCTTTCCTGTAGGCCCCTTCCAAGTACTGGAAGGCCACTATAAGATCTTCCCAGAGCCTTCTCTTCTCCAGCTCCAGAGCTCTGGCCCTCAACAAGACCAAGTGCCAGGTCCTGCACTTTGGCCACAACAACCCCAGGCAATGCTACAGGCTTGGGGCAGAGTGGCTGGAGGACTGTGTCGAAGAAATGGACCTGGGGGATACTGGTTGATGCTCACCTGAGCATGAGCCAGCAGTGTGCCCAGGTGGCCAAAAAGGCCAATGGCATCCTGGCTTGTATCAGAAATAGTCTTGCCAGCAGAAGGGAATTGTCCCCCTGTACTCAGCACTGGGGAGGCTGCACCTCGAGTACTGTGTTCAGTTCTGGGCCTCTCACTGCAAGAAAGACATCAACATCCTGGAGTGTGTTCAGAGAAGAACAATGAAGCTGGTGAGGGGGCTGGAGCACAGGAACAGCTGAAGGAAGTGGGATTGTTCAGTCTGGAGAAGAGGAGGCCCAGGGAAGACCTCATTGCTCTCTATAACTGCCTGAAGGGAGGTTGTACTAAGCTGGGGGTTGGCCTCTCCTCCCGTGTAACTAGTGATGACAGGGAATGGCTTCAAGTTGTGACAGGGGAAACAGTGACTGGATGTTAGAAAATATTTCTCTGAAAGAGTGATGAGGCACTGGAATGGGCTGCCCCAGGAAGTGGTAGAGTCACTGACCCTGGAAGTATTCAAGGAAAATTTAGACACTGTGTTGAGGAACATGATTTAATGAGAACGACTGATGATAGGTGGATGGTTGGACTGTATGATCCTGTAGGTCTTTTCCAACCTTGGTGATTCTATGATTCTATGAGTACTTGGACAACATGTTCACCTGACATCCAGCAATATCCTATAACCTCTTAAAACACTGCGGCCATTCCAGCAGTGATTACTGTATCATGATGTATGTAAGATGCATTTCTCACCCTAAAGAGTTGGAAATCCACAGTGAGATGGAGGGAACAAGAGGTAGAGAAAATTGCAAAAAACTTATTCATTCAAGATATTTACAGCAATCTGCATATTGGTGATTGCCAGAGCAAGTTATTCAAAGCATTAAGATTTTAGCATTCAGTTGCTACTTCATAAATTAAACAGAGTGACAGTGTCATATTTAACAGAAGACAGCTTTAAAATAAAAAGGAAAATTAGTTTTATTCACTTACGAATTACTGCTACATGTAACAAATTTATAAAACTAGCAATAAAAGTGTGACTGTGTTCACTAGGTAACAACTACAATTATGGAAGCGTATGACCATTATAAATAGGAGCAAGTGCAGAATTTTAAGTACCTTTCTTCAGCCTAGAAATATATTCCATGGAAACCTCACATAAGGCAGTGAACAATTCAGTTCAGTCCATTAATTGCCCTAAATATCATGGCTGGTAATCTGCAAATTAGATTATAAAACCTCATTGCTTATAAACAAATGCCAAGATAGACTGCCTCTGCCTTCTTGGCAATTAGTTTGCAAAACAGTTACTGTATTTTATGTTTAACTGCATTAGAGAGTCAATGGTGATTTCACAGTAAAGCAGCTTCTTAATGAATATTGTTTTTATGAATCCTAAGTCCAGTCATTAAATATTTATGGTTTCTCATATAACTTTTTGTTGTTGTTTTTCTTTTAAGATACTTCTGGTATTCGTTCAATCTAATCAGACCTGGGTAAGCAGGAGCTACACCTTTAGGCCCATATAGGATATTATGTGTTCAGTTTTCCTCTAGATGTGTCCTTTTATTCTTTCCTGGGAATACCATCTAGTGGGATATTGAGAAGCTACCTTGATAACCTAGGATTTCTACACATCTGGTGTCTCTGACATGTGAGGTAAATGATGGGGATGGTTTTCACTGTCTCTGGAGGTGCTCAAGAAATGTAGCACTGAGAGACATGGTATAGTGGGCAGGGTGGGGATGTGTTGATGGTGGGACTAAATGATCTTAGTGGTCGTTTCCAGCATTAATGATTCTATAATTCACCTATAAATTAAAGCTGACTGTAGGGCACATACAGCAGCTTTTGAATTTGGAGGAAACAAAAAGTTTTAAATGTCTTTTTACACCACAACAATTAACAAATTGGGCCATAGACTGATCACCCCTTCTATATACATTCTCCTATTGAAATTAAGGAGGATTTACATCAACTGCTCACTGAGAAAATATAGAGCCATAGGATGGTTTGGGTTGGAAGAGATCTTCACGATCATCTAGTTTCAACCGCCTGCTATAGGCAGGTTGTCCAAAGGCCCATCCAGCCTGGCCTTGAATACCTCCACAACCTCCCTGGAAAACCTGTGCCACTATATTTCATCTCTTCTAATACACACAAACAGGTGGAAGCTTGAGAGATGCATTTTGCTTGGCGTGACTCCCGTTGAACACGCAAATGCCTGTTAATTTCTGAAAGATGTTTTCACTTAGGAAAATTCATGATTGAGCTGAGCACTGTGTTATATCCCCAGTATTACACAGCCCCAGTGCTGCCCTATCTACATGCTCACATATTCAAAGGCCAGACTAATATTCAATATTCTCACCACAAATTGTCACAACTTGGCAGCTTTCATTCCCCTAACAGGCCAGTAAAGTCATTGAGGAAAATAAGGAATTTCTCTGCTTTGCATCAGCAAACAAACAGTACCAGAAAGGGATGAGTTTTCAAGTTAAGAGCTGGTGAACTCTGGCTGTATACCATCTGGATGTTCACTTGTGGAGGCTGAAATCAGTGCCCTGCAAAGCCACATCGAAGATCTGAGTAAGGACAGCAACAAGTTTGCGGGGGAGGCGAGTGTCTCCTTCCTCCCATTGTAAGAGCATCCCCAACACTGAGACACCAAAAACCCACAGATCAGAACGACTGAAGACAATCATAAGTCATGGTCACATCTGGCATGCAGTCCCCGGGAGAAAATTAATGGAAAGGAAATAAAATTGAAACCAGCTATGTATGAGATTATATTTAGAGTTATAGCTAATTATAAAGCTATTTGTGGTTTTGGGGTGAAAAATAAACGGTTTATTTGTTTTGAAAGTGATTCATTTTTTCACATCTAACGATTTTTTTTCTGTTTTAGATCCCTTCTACTTTATGCAATCAAGCAAATAAGAGAAATCAAAGAAGACAATGATGTGCTCACCTTGTGACGCACACACTGAAACAGCTAATTGGACTTCAGCCTCTCAGATTTTTCTTTCCATCCATGCTTTCTTCAGAGACAAAGAACTCCATTTTCATTAAAATACGGTTAAATAATTCTACTTCTGCAAATTTTTCAAGTATATTTTGTAATTTGAGGAGGTCTTTGCAGCATGTGACCTTTTACAGTGCCAGATCTAAGCAAAGCGAAAACAATTTTGTTTGCAGTCGATCCAAACAGTGTTTTTTGAATTAGATAATGATAATTTCCTTTAAAATGTCAGATTAACTTAAATCCATTTATTACTCTTTGCCTGAATTCTAAGTCAAGTATTCTTAGGCAAGTTCTTATGCAGACAATGCATTTAATGCTATGTTTACTAATGGCACAAATAGAAGCCTGTGTAGCTCCTATTAGTAGTGATGTTTGTTAAAAAAAATGTGATGTATTTGTTTTATGTTCTGGGAATACGTCTACAAAGTAATTTGTAGCCTTGTTATTACCAATGGCTGAATGATTGCTGTGCAAGTATAAGTGCCATGTGCCTTTTAAAAAATAATGAGCCAGAATGTCTTTATTGCTTTGCTAATTAATACAAAGTTTAGTTCAGGGCTCTAAATTAACATGAGATGTCACGTATGTCCTTAGCACAAGAGTGTCTGAGTTTCCCTTATTGTGTTGTAAATAGAGGAAAGTCATTTCTGCAGCATTTGTAGGGTACTCGATGGGCATCAACCACTTGGCTAAAATTTTCTACTAGGGGTTGTGAAATGCTAAAAGTGAATTGGGAATTCATGCTGTTGCTACGGCATTTCTGTGGTATACTACGAGGTTCCCAGTCTTGACCATAGAGACATCTAAAAAGAAATCAAACGACAACAATAAAAATACCAAGGAAGAAAGCTGAAGCAAAAAGTTAAAGACAAATGAAGTCTGAGAACACTTTTTAGAGAAAGTAAAAGAAGATATTGAAAGAACAAAGACTGAAAAGAAATATATATATATATATGTATGTATGTATGTGTGTGCGTGCATGTGTGTGTGTATGCGTGTATATCACCCAAAGCCACCACCAAGAGAACTCCCAGACTTTGGCTGTTGCTTCATTTGCAAGCTTCATTTAAAATCAGCACCACTAAGTCACCTGGTCTCTGCTGATGGTGGTCAGGGTGTTCTGAAGGTCTTATGGCAACTTAGGTGTTTTTGTGTGACAGAGATGTAATAAGAGGGATGTGAGGAAAAAATAAAATGAACTCTAAGAGATCAATAAAATGTGGCCTTCTGACCTTGCGGGTGATCCTTGTCCATTTGTCAGATTTAGGTGATAAAATCAGTACAGGATAGAGCTTTAATCTTCCCATTACTGCTATCTGTCTGTGAACTTGAGCATTCATTGGACATGGCAATTTATTTTGGGATGTAGATACATGCCCCTGAAGATGAAACTAAGCTCCTGATTGGTATTAAAAGTGGCTTTGATATAATTAACTTTTGTACTCAAACTGTTTCTGTTCTCAAAGCTTATCTCAGGAACAGAGAGGGCACCTTCTTCTCTGCTAGGAACAGGAAAAAAAAAAAGGCAAGATAATAAGAAATAGAGCAGATGGAGTAAATTTTCAAAGCTGTGTGTAGGAGTCAAGCATTCAAATTCCATTAACCAATAACAGAGTCAGAGGAGCAGACTCCTACTCACCAGGCTCTGAAAACAAGTTTGCATTTCTCTAGTTTCCCTTGCTTTTACATGTCCCTGATGCTGTCCTGGCTCCTTTTGAGCAGTCTGACATTTTACACAACAACATAGGGCCAAATATGCCTTTACTTTTGGAGCAGAGCTCCTTATCAGCAGACAGAAATAGAAATGCCTGAAGTATAGAGCGGGGGTTATGTATACACTGTATATTCTTATGGATGTGGTATAGAGAAGGGACAGAAACAATATATATGGAAAAAGGTTTTTACAATAGGGCTAGTGAAGTACTGAAACAGCTTCCCCAGAGAGGTGGTGGATGCCCCATCCTTGACATCCAAGATCAGTTCTGAGCAGCCTGATCTAGCTGTAGGTGCCCCTGTTCATTGCAGTTGGGCTGGTTGGCCTTTAAGTGTCCCTTCCAACTCAAACGGTCATATGATCCTATGAAATGATGAGTGGCCGCATCCAATGAACTGAAACAAGCCACATTCCATCAATAGCTTGGTGTGGATAAAGGATGAAAAGCAGATAGATACAGCCAGTCTGGGTGTTCAGCAATGCTCCACAGTCTGCTAATGAACATGTGGTTGTATACATAAGGTAGCTCCTTAATCATGAGAAATGTTCAGGCCAATGCAATGACCTCTGGGGGAAAATATTTCTACTGCCAACCCCTGTACAGGAGATGATAATGAGCACAGCTTTTGATTCTCTTGCACTCTGGACAAAGAACTGCGTGTTCAGCTGGGACTGGCATATGTCAGCTTCTCCTCTCGATCATCTCCACAATTTTCTCCTATATAAAAAAATATCCTCTTCTGCAAAATCAGCTTCTCTATCCTGGAGAGCTAATGATAAGTGACTCTCTTCATCTGTGCTGCATTTTTACCATGGTAGCTTTATTCTTAACAGACATTAATCACCCAATTATTAAGAGTGACACAGCACTTATAGTCTTATCACTGCAATCTAATTAACTTCTGATCCTATAAATCAATCTTGTACATCAAATATGTAGTATCTATGGACTGAATCTCTTATTTGCTCCACAGGAACATTTAGCAGCGCCGGTTGTGAGTGCAGTGAGGTATAAAAGAGAAAAAAGTAATTCTTGCAGAGGGCATAAATGCACATCCTTTATCCCATCCTGAGCTTAAGGTACTCCCATGGATCATAGAACCATAGAATCATAGACTATCTCAAATTGGAACGGGTCCATAAGGATCATAGAGTCCAACTGCCAGCTACACACAGGACCACCCAAAACCCAAACCCTATGTCTGAGAATATTGCCCAAACTCTCCTTGAGCTCTGTCAGCTTGGGACTGTGATCCCTGCCCTGGGCAGCCTGTTCTCCAGGAAGCAATGAACTTCTAGCCATGAGAGAACAATACTGGACTGTTTGGATGTTGGGAGGTTAGTTCTGCCTGGCGTCTCTTTCTCCTGCTGCATCCCAGTGACAGCTGCACACAGCATCCTGGTGCACCCTGTGTCAGCTGCTCAGTCTGGGCTGTGATCTTCAGAGCACATCCTCATGGTAGATGGCACTAGATTTTATAGGTAATTTCCTTTTTGAAGCACTCAGAAGTGTCTGGCCAGATTTTATCCTTTTGAAAAATGCTTCTTTCTTACCTCTTCAGAAGAAAAGCTTGATGTGACTTTAATAACAAGCGTTGTTCCACTTCCTTGGAAATGCAAGTACAGTGTTGTTAGTGCAGATGTCACATCCTTAACAGCCCTCAACTCACTCAGGGGGAAAATTTCCCCTCCCCCCTCTCAATATGAAGTCTATCCACAGTCTGATCCTTATGTTTGATATTCATGTGCACAACAGTAAACACAGTATCAACATTTAAATGTGGTGACAACGGTGACCGACTGTATACATCCCTCCAGGACTGCGAGCAGTCAACAATCCCTGCATTAAAAACCAGGAAGGGGAAATGAGGAGGGGTTTTTGACTCTAGCTGAAAAGGCAGCTGGGTGCCATGGGGTTTGACAGATGCTGTGTTCCCAAGGTCAGGTACCACTCCAGAAGGACCCAGACTATAATCCTATCCCTGGAGAAAGGTTGTCATTTGAGATTACAAGCAGAGCATTAACAGCAGGCAGGGAACCTGTCTGTGGAGTGAGGCTGAGATACTGCTCCATGCATCTGAAGCCTCACAGCCTGGGATTTCAGGTTGGATATTAGGAAAAATTTCTTCTCAGAAAGAATAGTGAGGTATTGGAACAGGCTGCCCAGGGAGTGGTGGAGTCACCATCCCTGGAGGTGCTCAAGAAAAAGGCAGATGTGGCATTGAGGAACTTGGTTAGTGTGTATGATGGGGTGGGTTGATGGACTAGATGATCTTAGCGGTCTTTTACAAACTTAATGATTCTGTGATTTATAGGTGTGGATGCACAAATATCCATCCATTGCTGTACCTACTGTAATGCAGACTGAGGCCTCCTGCACCCTGCCATGGTGGCTGCAGAGCTGCAAACACCAATCACATCCAATGAGACATGACGGTCTCAATGAACTTTATTTTGCTTCCCTTGGCGAGATGATCAGTGCTCCTAGCATATCTGACAGCTTCAACCACCATCAATTACTACTTTCACTATGCAGTGACTCTGTGTCACACTTTCTATTACAGACACCACTGAAATCTGCTTCATTCAAAATGGGTAGAACTAAACCAGAAAAATGCAGTAATTCCTCTTTTCAAATCAATCTTCTAAAAATATTGCACCTCAATAATAGGAACCTAGCAAGAGACACACCTGATGTGGGATTTCTTCCTCTCAAAGTTGTCAGGCTGCCTGTTCGAAATTTGTTCTCATAAATGCAATGATAAAACCTGTGCACTTTTGTCCTTTATAGATTTGGGTTCACAGCAGACCAGAGTGAAGTCACTAAAGCAACGTCCTTGTCTGCAGAAATACCCAGATCAGCTGGTGCTCATGGTGAATCATTGCTCCCCAGCTCCTTGGGTTTTTCCCTGCAGGCTCTGATGCTGCTCATCATAAGAGCAGATGGGCTTTGTGAGATGACTGAGCACCAGCTGCCTGCCAGGCACAATACTGATGAGTGCTATGTCTCCATCCTACTTGTCTATGGAGAGGAAGGAGGGACTGGCTGGAACTGCAGCATCTCAGCTCCTCACCATGTAGATACCCACCACACAGAACAAGCCCTCTTTCCCAGGCAGGAGAATGAGACCTTTGCCATGAGCACTGCACTGAAGTGGAGGATGGATGAAGAACTATATTCTCCCAGGATATAACTGGAGGGCTTTGCAATTCTCTACTTCCCCATATCTCCATCCAGGGAAAAACCACTGCAGTTAACCATGACTGCAAGGCCAGAAGATGTGTCAAGCCCTGAGAGGATACTGTGCTTGTAGACAGCAGCATATTAAGATTTTCTGTCACCGCAATTCCTATGTGGGAAGCAATAAAGCTTCACTCTTGAAAAATAAATATTTGCTCACGTCAAACAAAAAGAAATCAATGAAAAAACTAAGAATATATACAGAGATCCAAAGCCTCAGCTGCTAGGTTGAGCTGAATTAGGCATCAGAAGGCCTGGGCTCAGATTCTGAGAGTCATTGGTTGCTGAGTGGCCCAGACTGCGTTGTTTGCTTGCTCTGTGCTGCTATTTCTCCTCCTGAGAAATGGGACCAGTTGTACTGATCTGATGATAACATCTATTGACGCCACAGAGTCTCATTCGGATCATGAAAGATGCAAACAAAACAGTCTTTGAAGCTGTAACAGTCTCCTTGGAAGCACCTTTCAATAGCATTATCTGCAGCTCATACCTCAATCCAAACCTGTTGCCAACACTTTAAGATTGGTGTTGAGTTTTGCATGGGGGACTATCTACAAAACATTGCAAAGCTAGATAATTATATAGCCTCAACCACTGGGATAGTCAGGGGTCTGAACCTGTCTCTGAGCCTATGTTATCTCTTTTAGCTGTAGAAGGCTACAGGTTTGTCTGATGCGTGCAGAGCAGAAAGTACTCCATGATTTCTAGGCCTTCCACCAGCCCATAACTCTCCATATAAACTAATCACTGTGCAATATTATTCCACTTGTCAACAGTTCGGGAGGAACTGACAGATCCTGGTTTAACTATTTAGCTCTGCCAGGGGTAATGAGCTCTCTCATGCATTAAATTAAAAATGACACTTGAAAATAAGTACATTATGGACCAAACACAGCGCACAAATAGGGGGCAAAGATTTAAACTGCTGCCTGGTGGAGAATTGCCAATGAAGCAACGTGCATGCCATTATCCAGGCTTGCACTGAACGCATCCACTGCAGAGCCTTTCACGCATTGCTGTGGGCAATGCCTGCTATCAGCATAGACAAGCATGGCTACAGTGCTCGAGTGAAAAAACTCACTGCCATCCTTAGGCTGGGCAAACTCTGGGCATGCCAATCTGTACTCCTCTTCATTCCTTGCAGTGTTTGGGTTGTGCTTCATGGCCTGTTTGCAAAACTCCCATTCTGCTACTATCTGACAACCAAAGAGAAATATTGGGTGTCTGAGATGATAAGGCACACTTACTTAAGTTGATGGCAGTAATAATATTAATAAAGATAGATTCTACCTCTAAGTGGAGCATATTTCTTCCAGAGGGAGTGAAATTTCTCTAAAAGCTCTGTTCTTCTGCCTCCCTTGGCCACCACCAACGGTAGCCCTCTATGAGATCTCTAACAACTGTGGACACGCAGCCGTCTGTTTTTGTAGCAGTGTCTACAATTTCATACACAGACACATAGCTCCATTTGGTCCTAGTGATGAAGCACATTTCCAGTCCACTGATAGACAGAATCACAGAATAGAGTCACACAGGATGTCCTGAGTTGGAAGGAAACCACAAGGAATCATAGAATGGCTTCAGTTAGAAGGGACCTTAAAATTCATCTGGTCCCAACCCTTGCTGTGAGCTGGGTGCCACCCACCAGATCAGGCTGCCCAGAGCCCCATCCAACCTGGCCTTGAACACCACAAGGATATCAGGTCCTGCTCCTGGCTCCACACAAGACTACCTAAAAATTAAGCCATGTTTGAGAGTGTTGCCCAAATGTTTTTTGAACTCAAGGTGGTTTTTGTGGCCCTTTATCCAAAACTACAGCCAGCTATGTGAGTTGATCTCCTTTGTAGTTAATGGATAATAACTGGAATTTATAAGGGACAGCTAATGGTTCTTTGAATGAAGTGCATTATGTGCCCTGTAGGTATGTCATATAAACTGAGTCACTCCACATTTTTCCTGGGTGTCAAATAAGATTGGGAAGGGAGGACTGCAATAGAAAAAAACTACTGGCAGCCCAGTTGGCTGGCTTAGGTTTAGTCTGCAGACACCTGAAGCTAAGAAACAGAATCTCCCCATGTAAGTTTATGCTTTTTAAATGAGATGACACCTCAATAAGGAAACTTTGAATGAAGAAAACGTGTAAAACTCAGAGCCATTAATAAGAGTTGAAAAGGAATAAGTAAAAGGAGATGTAACGAAGGTTGAAGTTCTCCAAAACTGAGATCCACTGGCTGAAGCTGTGAGCATGAAAAGGCCAGTTTCCATAGCCAGGCTGGCAGCTGTGACAGCTGACGCAGGTGTTTATATACCTGCCAAGGGAGGATATAGATGTACTCAGACACTGTAGGAAGCTATGAGAGTGTGTCTGTGCCAGAGAACAGCCCAAGTTGGATGTAGGACCCACACTGTGCCCATCTGTCCCAGGAGGACGACAAAAATGTCAACAAGTAATCTTTATAATTGCTGCCAGCATTGTATTCTGTATGTCCTCCCATAATATAGAAAGTGCTCTTAAAAAGAGTCAATATATTTTCAGCAAATTTACGGGCTGTCAATTTACTAAACACATTATTTCAGTTATTTCAAAACTATATCCTCTGGGGTATGGATATGGAAAATTTTTCCATCAAAAATCTGTTATCTAGTGGTGATTTGAACAGAAAAGTTCTTACTAGCTGGACACCTTTTCAATTCTATGAGAAATACGAGGGCTGATTCGAAAGTAATTCCTCCTATTTTATTGTGTTGGCCCATGACATCAAAGGTGGATGCTGCTGATATGGCAGTAGAGGTTGAGCCTTCCCAGCAATATTCCACTACATTTTGGTGCCCTGCGACAGATGGCAGCAGAGGGACAGTCTGACATAATGATGCCTCACACAGCAGTGCAATGACAGCAGAAGCGTGCCATTGAATTCCTCCATGCAGAAAAGATTATACCCACTGACGTTCATGGACACTTGATGAAAATTTATGGAGGCCAGACAGTGAATGGGAGCACACTGAGGCAGTGGGTGGTATGTTTCACTGGTGGCAACAGCAAGTCACCTCCACTGGTGCAGAATTTTATGAGCACAGCATGCAGGCCCTTGTTCATCACTGGCAAAAATGCATAGCTAATAAAGGTGACTTGTGAAAATGAGCGTGTTGTAGCTGAGAATTTGCTCTATCAAATAGTGCTATTGTTCCCTTTGCATCTGTTGTAGTTTCCATGGAAAAATAGGGGGCTTTACTTTCAGAGCAACCTATGTATAAAAGAAATTATCCTAGTAAAAGAAATCCTAATTAAAGCATCCATTACTCTGAGGTTACAAGGAGACATCAGGACATTTATTTTTATCAAAAAGCCACTTCAAATAGGGGAGACATACAAGAGTGTTGTGGTGACAAGCCCTACATGCCAACAGTTACACCAGATGTGTGAAGATATCCATCTAGAGAAGAGATGAAGACATATGTCCTAGCAGCTACTGAAGAATGAAATTCAAAACATTTGGAGGTTTTATCATCTGTGTTTGGTAGTCTCTTTACTGAGATTGTAAAAAAGAAGAAGTGGAAGAACACGGGAAAGAGGAGATTCAATGAAACAAAACACTCATCCATGTGCAAATGTCAGAGAAAGCCACACCTGAGGTTTGTTCTGAGGCTCTCACTTCCCAAATCCTTCCACCAGGAGAATGTTTGTTTAGGAGAAAGAAGTAAGTGGCCCCATTAATTTTCCCAAATCACACTGAAAACTAAGTTCTCTCCCTCTGGAAACCTGGGGGAAAGCCAGTCCCCCCCTTCCCAGCAACATTCGCTAAGTTGGCTTGTGCTCACTCCAGCAGAGCATCACTGGTACCAGCTTCCTCTGCAGTGATGAGCTGTGTCAGAGCTGGAGGGATGGATAGCTGGGATCTGGGGGGGTTGCTGGGGTAGGAAGATCTCCCCATGAGGGAGAATCACCTTATGTGACCAAAAGGGAGGAATCAAAATCAATCTTTTCTCAGCAGTCCTGTGTGTCATAGCTCAGCTGACTTGCTGCCTTGAACAATGCCTGAGGAGCAAACAAAATTCTCAGAAATCCTTTCCTGGATTGCTCAGAGTCATTCATATTCATTAGTGGTTATCAGCACGCGAGCAAGGCCCACATTAATTAAATATCTTTGGCATTCAGGAATTGCAGAGTTTGTTCCTGTTTTATTTAAGTTTGCTTATTTATTAGGAGCATTAACTTACTCTGACCTAACTTTCTCTGACATCTTTTCCACCTGCAGGCAGACATGATTATAAACAAGGTATTGGAAAATGCATTCACAAAGATGGAGAGAGCATAGCAGGCATGTTGGAACCCTACAGTACAACCTCCATTTTATGAAGTACATTTTAAGGCACCAGATGAGAAAAACATGGGACAAGTTCTTCCTTCCTTGGCTCTTTCTCAAGAAATCATTCTACCAAGAATGTTAATTACCTCTAAACTTGAATCTAAATGAATTGCTTCCATTACCAAAACGATGTATACATGTGTAGTTATTTCCAGGTCTTCAAAAATCGATTCACAGCATTAACACAAGGCAGTTAAAAACGCCGTGGTCAGGCATGTGAATCTGCTGACAGACTCATTGTAATAGGCAGATACCTTCATTCAAAACCACCACGTTCACAAGGTTCATTGCCTGATATTATTATTATTATTATTTTTGATAGCATCACTCTTTGCTTTTGCTAACTCAATATCATTACCAGGATGGCCTGCAGGGTCACATTTCAGCACCAATCCTGCAGTGACTCCATCTGAGCATTGATTTATTCCTTCATTTTTATCTGACAGAAAACCTTCCTATTGTACTACTTTCCTTGTTAAGTGAAGGATGGGAAAAAATAAAAACATCTAAACTACTTCAAAAGCATGAGGTAATTTATAACAGGTGTTATTTTACTGATATGGAACAACTGCTCCAAAGGGGAATAAACTTCAAAGAATAGTAATAATAAAAAATAATCAGCTGTACAAAGTTGAATCGCAAATAAAACACCTTAGAAGTCATTCCAGTAGAAAGAAACCAAGGAGCTGTTCAAGAAAAGGATGGATGTGTTACTCAGGGACACAGCTTAGTAGTCAGTATCAATGGTAGGTGGACTAAATGGATGGTGTTTGGACTAAATGATTGTAGAAGTCTTTTCCAATCTTAATGAGTCTATGATTCTATTTCTGCTGCTGCTATACTAACAGCACATGACACTTTTGCCTAAGCCAGAAGAGTAGCAGATGTTTTATACATACATTCATAATGAGGTGAAATTTATATTAAACTTGCCTGTAGAAGCTATTGTAGAGCCTAAATTATATTTACTACAACATAATAAATTTTCAAAGCAGTGGTGACACCATGGTAACAATATTGATAATGTAATTATTCATGCCTCTAAAACAGAGTCAAATCTTTGAAACATGTAGCAACACTGTGCAATAATTGAACACAATTAGCTTTCTTTTTTTCTAAGCAGGGGATGAGGAATTGAAACTACACTTCTCTGTTGTAATTTGAATCAGTAATTATTTACAGAGATCCATGGGAGGAATGTTCACCTGTTCACAGCCCTTCTGCTTTGTTGCTTTTCCTAAATCAACCAAAATAAGATATCGAGTTTTGATCTGTGCATCCCAGAAACTCAGGCGTGAGGTATCTCGTTCAAAGTGTGTACACACACATGGAAATACACCTTTGGAGAATACAGATTTCTGCATAATGATTTACATTTTAACACTGTGTTGTGAATCTCTGGAATTTAACAAGGGAGGGCAATCTTATCCAGATAAGATAACACATAGCAATGGAGTGTGATTGCTTAGCCACACTGTCAAATTTAACCTTCAGATAGAAATACCTGAAATAAATTCCTAAATTTTCTTATCAGTACTGGAAGAAATGTTTGAATGAGTAGGACCTATGAAAAATCACAAGAAAAAATGCCCACCTACCAAATTAACATCAATAAAACATTTATAAGTCAGTGGTAATTTTAACTGTTCTTATATCAGTACAACTATGATTGCACCTCTCCTTTCTTACAGTGAAAAAGAATTGAATAAGTGCTGGACATCTACCTGTGCAACCTGGTGTAGGGAGCTGCTTTGGCAGGGGGGTTGGATTCAGTGATCTCTAGAGGTCCCTTCCAACCCTTATGATTCTGTGATTCTGTAAAGTGGACACAGGAGCATCTCAAGATACATCAGCTCTATAAGCATGCGCTTACATAGAATCAAAGAATCATTATGGTTGGAAAAGATCACTAAGATTATCAACCCATCCCCATCATACCTACCATCCATGTCCCTCAGTGCCATAGGGATGGTGACTCCACCAACTCCTTGGGCAGCCTGTTCCAATCCATCACCATTCTTTTTGAGAAGCTGTTTTTTCCTAACAGCCAACCTGAACCTCTGTCTGGTGCAACTTAAGGTCATTACCCATCACTAATGCCAGCAACATATACAGCTGCTAAATGAAGGCTGGAGCTTCTTTGCTGTGATATACATTGATGTAGTGCAGCTGAAGCCAATGAAACTCCACCGTATTCTGCACTAAAAGATGCATCTCCCACTCAGGTTTTGCTAATAAGTTTCCTGGTTTAGTTTCCCCTGTATAGTGAGAAGGTGTTTTATGGGATGGAAGGGAAAATCTTGTGGAAAAGGAATTAGGATGTGAGTTTCAGACTGTTATATTAACTTTCAGTCAATTCATGCTTCAGATTCAGAAGTAGGAAAACAAGCACATTACTACAGCTGTGAGATAAGGAAGGAGCACAATCTCATGTAGGAGAAACCTATCCCATTCTATTTGTTGAAGATATTGGCTGCATTTTAGAAGGCGTATTCAGTGGTCACCGTAGTCTGTGTCCATCACAAAGACTGCTCAGCATTTTTCACGTTATGGGAAGAATGGTCAGGAAACACCTGAAGGGAGTTAATAAAGAGATCTCTATCAGAGAAGGCTATTTTTACCGAAAGCCCTCTGCAGTCAATAGCATTACTTGCACACTTAGTATTAAACATGTGCTAAAGTGCTTTGCTGGACAGAGGCCAGATAGCTCAACACTTGGCAAAAGAGAGCTCTAAGTGAAGCTTCCTGAGGTCTGCCTGTCCTTCAGCGTGGCCCTCCTTGGTCTCACCATGTCTCTCTAGGCACACAAGGCAGGCTTATTTCTCAGTTATTTATATCAGTTCAGACACGACCCACTATCTTTGCTGTTGTGATAATGGATTCTCTAGAAATTCTTAAAAGAAATAAATGCAATGAATGCATTTGTTAAGATAAACTTAAATTTGGGCTGTTATGACTGTAGAGTTAGACTCTACAGAAATTGAGCTGAAGAAATGTTAGCACTGCAGTTCCCTCTGCAGTGGATCAGGTGGGTCGTGTTAATCAGAAGACCTATGCTAGAAGGATATGGCATTTGGAGCAGAAAGCTCCTTACTTGTAGACAATGAAAACAGTGAGCATGGGGGTGTTTCCAGGCCCTGCAAACAGCAGCTGGATCTAGCTCAGCACTGCTTCTCAAACCTAAGAGGCTTCCATTTGTTAAAAGGACCAAGCACATTTCAATCTTTGCTTTTTGAGACTCAGATCCTGATACAGTGCATCCTTTTGACTTTACCCTCTGGCTAAACTGGACCATAGGAGACTCACAGTCTATGTATGTACAGTCAGTTTAATGGGGATGGGTCAATGGTTGGACTTGATGATTTGCCAGGCTTAACTCTTGTGAACACACTTTGATACTTTGCTTTTCCAGATCCTGACACTGTATTACTTTTGTTCATATCATAGATGATGGAATTCAGCAATGATGAAGCTGTATCTGAAATCCTGTATCCAGTCTAAAGACAAAATTTCAGGTATTCAGGTGCAGATGAAAGGAAATGAGTCCCATACACCAAACTCTGTACTGAGATAAGAGTTAAATAAAAACTTGTTTGCAACTGAAATTGGGAGGGGAGGGGGAAAGTTATTGTTTCTTACCTTAAAACCCTGTCCTTTCATTTCTAGCCCTGTTGCTAGAGTGACTCAGACAGGGGCTGTCTGGCTACAAAGATAAGGACAGACGCGGTGACTGGTCCGTACAGTTATATGCTTTATTGTCGTATAAAGTCAATAAACCTCACAGCTATCGATCACGCTGGAAAAGGAAATTAATTTAGACATGGCTTGTTTTTGCAATATGATAGGTATGTCTGCACATCAACACCTGACAGCCCTGAGCTATTGTGCTTGCTTGATTTCGATGGGACCTATCTACCCCAAATCTGGATAAATAATAAAAATCACTGGGGACCTTTGCAAAACTTAAGCAGTTGTAATCATGAACAAAGGGTAGTAGCTAGAAAGTGACTTAGAGGATCTTTTTTTTTTTAATAAACATGGCATATTAATCAGTGTTAGAATAAGCACACTTCTACCAAGTCTCATACAGGTATCTATTTTTACTCATAAGCACATCTATAGATATCAAATTAAACTGGAGATGTAAGGATTTTGCAGGTCATAATCCTTACTCTGCTGGCTGCTATTTAAAAAAAAAAGTTATGGTTATTACTACAAAGTTCCTTGCTTTTTTTACACTTTTGTCCATTTCTCCATTAATCCATCATGGGCTATGTCAGAGAAAAACCCACAGAACTTAATCAGGTGGAAGTGGTTTGTTTTTTGAAGGAAGAAATTTCCCCTGAACCACAGTGCATTATGAATTTTCCATCCCTAGTAGATCGACCAAATGATATTTGAGTCACAGTGAGAAATGGAGCTGCATGGTTGGATGAAAGCAGTAAAAATAATCAAGTGCCTTGTTGAGCATACAGTGTTGCTACTCTGCTCTGCTCCATCTCTTCATGAGTTACTATCAATTTTACTGCATCAAATGAGGAAAGACGCTTTGGAAAATCACCTCACAGGAAGATACTAACCCTACATAGGAGTTTGAACTTCTTTTGCAGGTAATTTAGATACAAAACTAATAAACAAACAGAAAACCTTTCTTTCAACTTTTCAGTCTACTAGCTTGCAGTTTCTGACTCGTATCAAACAACCTGCAGAGAGCCAGCATACAAACTGGCACAAACAAGTTCTTCCATCAGTGCTAGCTGTTTGCCTGGAGTTTTGCTCGCCTATGTTTACAGCTGTGGAAATGGCATTAGCAAAGCCAGCAGTAATAAAAGACTCTGTCACTGCTCCCTGCAGTCTCTCTGCTGCCCAAAAGCAGGATCCCTGCACCCTTTTATCTGACTTTTCAGCCCTGACAAGTTTCAGGACCTCATAGAATCACAGAGTCATTAAGGTTGCACAGGACCACCAAGATCATTTAATCCAACCATAACCCATCCCTGCCATGCCCACTAACCGTGTCCTTCAGTGCCAAAATCTGACCTTTTTTTGAACACCCCCAGAGACAGCACCATCTCCCTGGGCAGGTGGGTCCAGAGCTTCACCACTCTTTCGGATAATAATTTTTTCCTAATATCCAATCTGTGTTGGATGTGCTCTTTTTCCATCACCAGTCCTGCCCTAGGGTGATCACACACTTGCCAGGGGTTAGAAACCATAGTCCTCGGTCTATTTTTTTTTTTTTTTGAGCAGGAACCTGCTTGACAGCAGAGCCTGTGGCTTCATGAAATGCAACAGACAGGGGAGTGAGCGTGGAATCATCATGTGCAGATAATTCTCATTTACAGCCCTTATAGCAAGCTTTAATCTTTTCTAAACAGCTTTCTATGGCTCCAAAGGGACACATCTGAATAGCCCTGATAGGTTGTCATCATTTCACTAATGGGTGTTTAGCGTTTGACTAATGGAGACCTAATTCCACTTCTTACTGCTGCCCTGCAGAAAGTGTGGTCCTGCTTCACTTCCCCATGCCAGGGTCCCTCTGCAAGACAGGTATGATATGAAAATCAGAAGTGCAGAAGGATCAACCCAAATCCCGACTTTAATTAAACTGAAGTCTTCAGCCATCGCAGCAGTGAGTAGAGATGGGTGAGACTTGAAATATTGCCACGGATTGATCCATGCAGTACTTTTATTGTTCACTTCTGAAAGGCATTAGGATGCTTGGTCTTGCTTTTCTTCTTTCTAATGGTGAGGATATGAATGGACAGAGACAGACCGTTCTCAGCAGCACACAGTAAAAGCTGGACAAAATGTACTGAGCAAAAGGAGTAACACAAAAAAGTCCATTTGGTTATTAAATATATACATTTATGGTTAACCACTGGAGCAGAATGCCAGGGCAATCTGTGTAATCTCCATCACTGGAAATTTTCAGAACTCAGTTGCATAAAAAGCCCCAAGTAGCCTGTCTTGGTTTGCAAGTTAGATCTGTTGTGAACAGGAGGTTGGAATATAGACCCCCCTGGGCTTGCTTCAACCTGTATTATTCAGTGAGCCTGTGACTCCATAGGTAGTTCAGAAATTGGACTGCCAACATTAAAATGTTGAGAATTACAGAACATCCAGATGTTAGCCTGCTCTCTTAAACCCACCCTAAACTTAAGATAGGTGAAGCTTAATTACAGATCTTAAATTCAAAATAAATAAAGAAACCCAAACAACTACTTACTCAAAGAGTAAACTCATTCATTTATTTTCTGTGTCCATTTGGGAAGATGAAGATGTAACTCAGATAGCGAGGTACCCCAGTTTCCATGCATATAGTGCATCTTCAGGGTGTAATGATAGGTGAAAAATCATTTTTGGCAGAAAATCTTTATATTGAGTCATTTTCCTGAAGTCTCCTATGTTTTCACACTCTTCTTTCCACAATAGTCCCAAACCTCTTCAGGAGGCAAATTCAGCATGTCCCACTCCAGACGTGTAGTAGTCTTCACTCTGGGAACACCTCTGCTGCTTTGGGCAGCTTAGATCTTACAAACTTCATATGGTCCTAATGAGGATTCACACCCCTTTGCTTGGGAAATCATGTAAATATCTCAGGGCAAACCCTTTCTATGCATGATAATTTACACCAAAGTACAAAACAACTGCACTTAAAAAAGGAATTACATAATGCACCTCATTGTTGACTCTCGTCTAAAGCAAATCACAATTAAAAAAAAATGTTGGAGGCCTTACTGGATTAGGCATAACTAAACCCAGTGTAGTCTCCAAACCTATTTTTGAAGAATGTTTTGATTAAATTCTTAATTTGGGTGATGTGAAATATCCCTCAGGCAAAACGTGTGCCCACCATAGATACGTAGAACAGTAAGAATGGCTTTGGTTGTAAGATCATCGAGCTCCAAACCCTGCATTTCTAATGAAAAAAAGAGAGAAAGAGAGAGAGGGAGGGAGAGAGGGAAGGTGAGGTTTATACAAACATCTATAAATGAAGAGGCCGAGGGTGTTAGTGACTGAGATGGCGGCACACTGCTCAGCGCAGACTAATTGACCTAGTTTTCCACTATCACATGACTACATTACTGCAGAAAGAGTGCCCTGACCTCACACCTTCTGCTGGAAGAGAAGTCCTACATCAAACCCACATCCTGCCCTGAAACCACCAGGGGCTCTTAGTGGAGTGCAAAACATATTAACATTAAACAACGCTAATGCACATATGTTAACTCAACAGTGGGGATCAGGTGTTGAAATGTGAATCCAGAACGTGAGGCATAATTGCCAAGTCCTGCCTATGCCTCTGATTATCCCAGGTCAAATCACTCCCTAGGCTTCCACCTGTAATTTTATCTCAGGTTTCCTAGCTTCATTTTTTTTATTTTAGCAGAAACATGAGAGATTTCTACCCTGTGGAACAAGCAGGGGAAGTTGTAGTTACCATATGAGCCAAGATTATTTTTTCTCCCAGTTCCAGGATCCTATTCTTTTATTTTACTCAGATATCGTGTTTTTCAGCTGTACATGTTATGGAGTGTTGTGCACAATTGCTGGGAAAGCACATCAATTTTCTTTAAGGTGCCATACACCACATAACACATGTATCAGTAAAGTAAGCAATTTCACTGTAAAATCTATGTGTTTCATTATATGCTCCATATGATGTACACATTCTGTTGTGAAACGTTGCCCTCTCTTTGCTACTTTATGTTAAGGTCCTCATGAGGTTACCTTGACTTTCATGAGGCTGTTACGCCGAATTTTTTTATACCCACATAACCTTTTAAGACATACATGGTTTTTTGTTACAGGTACAAAAGGAGTTAGGTTCACATATTGCAGCTTTTATTAGTGCTCACAGAGAGGTCTCATTACTCTGAAAGAAGCAATAATACCTGCTTTAAGGCAAGGCTTCATCTTTTCAATGGCCATGTATGTTCCTATTGTCTGCACGGTAATTTTTTTTCTTTTGGTACTAAAACAGGAAATAGAGAAAAAAGAAGTTTATTCTTTATTGACTTCACACAGACTTTTTAATATCAGTCCAAGGGATGTAAAGCATTGCAAACACAGGCTTTGCAATGATGGTGAGAGCAACAGCTTATACAGACAGCAGTCCTGAAACTACTGTCAAAAAATCAATTCTGATCCATTGGAGTCAAAAGACAACAGGGTATAAATGAGAGAGGCAGCTGACCTATTTTCTTAGAACAGCTTTTCTAAGAAGACTAATTAATTGGCTTGTGGACACATTTTGAAGTCACAGCCCTATGTTACCCATCACCTTGTCCCACTTTTGCAGGGTTACACCACCACAAAAGTCACACCAGCTAAAACAGGAGCAATGAAGCAATGAGCTGCTGTCACAAAGTCCAGTGATGTTTGAGATGAGATGTAATTTTCTTGGCATGGAAGAAAAGTATGATCAAACTTGAAATCTGTGGCAGGTTGCTTTGTGCACTGAATAGCATATTGCATTGGGTAACAAGAAGTAACTGGGATGCCTGGGATGCATGATGTGTGTGATAGTGAACAGATCCTGCCACAAGGAGCTTATAATTGACCTGTCTGTCTGACATACGATTTTATGAAGCAAAATAATTCTGTTCAGAGTGAAAGTCCAACGCAGGAAGATGGTAAACTGAATCCATGTTCATCCATAGCCATTCAGTATGTTATTTCTGTCCTGGTAGTTCTAAGAGCTTCTCTTCTCAGCTGAGATGATGGCCCTACTGTATCCCCAGATCAGCAGCTTGCTCACTTTTTGATCACTGGAGAAAAAAAGTACATCCACTAGGTGATATAAATCTCAGGGAAGGTTAATTTTCTTCTGGAAACATGTCAAGAGACACAGAAACCTCAAGAAATCTAAGTAAATGCCATTAATCTAACAGGATGATTATGGGCCACCTTCCTCAAAGACAAATATGGTGTGTGGGGCAGAAATCATGACTCAAAAAAAGGAGTTTTCAAAATGTGTATTGACAGTAAAGGGTGGAAGTCGTGTGTTATCAATGGTAGGTGCCCAATTTGGGCCTGGATTTTAGATGGCGGCAAAGCTGTTCTGCTAACATAAGCATCTCTGTAGGGCTGATGAAGGAAAACCAAGACCTCTACAGACATTCATTGAAGAAAAAATCCCTCTTGTCTCTATTCCCTCTCTTTTTATTAGCATTCCCAGCCCAGGTACAGTCTTAGGCAAAAATAATCAAGCTGTGTGATGAGTGGTCCTAATTCTGAACTCATAGGAAGGGAAAGGATGAGTATGATGTTTAATTTCTCTCTGTTCCACATTCCTGTTGTATGACTTCTAGCATGTATTTTTATTTATTCTGTGCTTCCACTAGTAGAGTGGAAATGATATCAAAGTATTGTTTCAGAATGATAGAGGTGTTTGGATGCTCTCTAATAGTTTCATGTATCTTTTATATTGTGGTGTTTAAAACTGCACCCAGTGCTGAAGGTGAGGCTGCACAGCACAGAGCACAGTCCCTCCCCTCACCCGGTGACACCCCAGGGTATGGTTGGCCCTTATTTCTGCCAGGGTGCACTACTGACTCAGATTCAACTTGCCATCAACCAGATATCTATTTTTGAGGGGCTGGTCTCCAGCATCTCATCTCCCAACCTGTACATATAACCAGGAATACCCCATCACACACACAAAATCTGGCAGGTGCTCTTGTTAAACTTCACTCAGTTGGTGAATGGCCAATAACCTAATCTGCCAGAATCTCTCTGCAAGACCTCTCTACCCTTAAGGGAGTCATCTGTTCCTCCTAATTTAGGATCACCTGCAAATATACTTAGTATGCACACCGGTCCTGTATCAAGAGAAGAGAACTGGCCCTAAAATGGCCATCTGAGGCAGAAATTCACTGCTTTTCATATAGAAAAGATCTGAAGAAATGCAGAACACTGCAGCACAGCACACTGGAAGTGCATTTTTGAGAAGACAGTGAAAAGGCACATGTGAAAAGGAGCATTTAACACCATAGCTATACATATTTTGTCATTTATTAACTCATGAGCTCAATGCGAAGCTGTCTGTCCTGGTAAGGGAAGAGTTTTGCCAGGAATATAATAAGTACAATTTACTTTCCCTTTGTTCAGGTGCAACTTCTATCAATATTAATGGGATTCAGATACACAAATGCAGGAAGGGAAGCTAGAGCAAGAAGGAATAGAAATGTTAGTATTCAGATAACACCATTCAAGCATAGGCCTTAGACACTGGGCTGTAAATTAACACTGCCTTTCATGCAAATGGAACTTGATTTCCCCTTGTTTTTCAACTTCTGCATTCACTCTACAATCATAGAAATACTGCCATTCTTGTAACTTGCTTTACACTGGTTTCATGGAAGGCATCTACTAGAGAACACAGGAAAACAGAGCACGTCTTCTAGGATTAAGGTCAGAATTCACATCTCTGGGTTAATAATTATACCCATGAAGACTTCAGCCCTAGAAAACATTCATAAATAAAATACTGCAAGCAGTTCATAGTCTTGAAAATGCCTTTTGTATGAAATTCCTGTCATGTATTTACAAAACTGCTGCTTCTACTAGATAATAACACATTACAAATTACAAATGAATGCAGCTGTATTTCATTATTAATTGTTACATATTCCCAAGCTGTTAAGTCTCATGGTCTGCTGATCATGCCTGACCCACAAATGGAAGTACTCAGAGCAATAAAATTTCACACACTCTCAGTGTCCTTTCTAATTAGCAAATAAGTCATGCCCTATATCTGCAGAGCAGAACTGCACTGCCTAAGTTCGAAGAGCACTGATAGATAGGTGTGTAGACATCAATTCAGATTGCTCTGCTTACCACAGTTTTGAAAGGATCAGAAGACTGGGAACTAAGTTTTGGGAGCTGGCTCTTTCAGAAAGTGTCTAGGGGGTTTATTTTATTTTCTCTCTTGGTTATGCTTGGGAGGCTTGGATGAGCTTCACATCAGACTGACTAACTCTGATTGCATTTTTGTTTCCATATGTGACAGTACAGTGTCCTTCAGATGGAAGTGGATGCAGGGAGGCTGTTTCCACGGCTATTGTCAGGACATCACCACATGGTATACACAATTAGTTGTGATGTACAAATTGCTGCTCAGCTAAAGGGCTCTCTGCTGACAGCAAAGCTTGCTCTGTGACTGAAATGACTTGCTGCCAAGCACTTCTGCTGTTCAGGAAAAAGAATGTGCTAGTTTAAATGAGGTCATTAAGTCACTTGGCCAAATTCCTACCCCAGGCCTTTATCCTGTATGTCTTGTCCAATTCTGTAACACAGCTGTTAATTGAAAGCTGGATTTTGCCTAAGAGTAATGCAAATCTCATCCCCCCACCAAGCCCTCTGAACCACCAGGAAACTTGTAATTCTCAAAGGCTCACAATCACCAAAGTGACCCTTTTCCCATACTTTGAGGGACTGCTTAAATGCCCATTAAGTTATTCCTGTGAAAGTCAAACTACTTTCCCTACCAAACCCTTCCAGATGGGATTCACCTGCCACCTGATCAAAAGGATGGTGATATTTCTGACCAGCTGGCTGTCCTTTCTTTGTGCCTGGCAGTATCCCTCTCTGTGCCTGCCACATGGATTGTAGGAGAGTGGCAAGGGCAAAACAGAAAGAGAAAATAGCCCCAGATGACAGATATACTCTGATCTGATTTGCTGGACAACAGAAGTTAAACTGTCCAAATTTGTACAAGAGAAGTACAGCTATTCAGAGTAACACCACCTGGGTATAAACACCATCACACAGATCAGTATACGAGTTTTGCTGTCAGCCATTCCCACAACACTTCAGCTCTGAGAGAAAACACAATCATAAAATCATAGAATCATTAAGGTTGGAAAAAACCTGTAAGATCATCTAGTCCAAACATCCACCTACCACCAACATTGCCCACTAAACCACATTCCTTCAGCACCACATCTACACATTTCTTGAACTTCACCAGGGACGGTGACTCTACCACATCCCTGGGCAGCCTGTGCCAATGCCTCACCACTCTTTCTGTGGACTTTTTTCTTATACCCATCCTGAGCCTCCCCTGGTGCATCTTGAGGCCATTCCCTCTCATCCTATCTCTGACTGACCCTCAGACACAGGAGAAGAGGCCGACTCTCACCTAACAGCAACATCCTTTCATGCAGTTAGAGAGTGATAAGGTCACTCCTGAGCCTCCTCTTCTCCAGACTGAACAATCCAAGTTTCCTCCAGCACTCCTCATAAGTCCTGTGCTCCAGTCACATGAACTATCTTCCTCCATGCAGCGCTGCACATGGCAGCTTCGTATTGTGGCCAAATGGATAGCTTGCACATTGTGAAATCTTCATGCAGGTTCAGAGAGCTCAGCTGTCTTGCTCCAAAGGGACTTGACTCTATGATCTTTGTGTCAGCCCCCAGAAATAATTATCAAAGAAATACACTTACTGGCATACTGGGGTCATGCAAAGAGAAACAGAAATTAGGCTTTCTGAGATTCTAATGGCTTTAGCATAGATTAAAAAATTAATTTGCCATCAGTCCTTTTCTTCCTACAATATTTTTTCTAATAGATCTCTAATAAAATTCCTTTTTTAATCAAGTTGTACTTTTTCCAGCTTAGTAAATTTATTTCTACATTGAAATTATTATTCTCATTACTATTAGCAAGAGCAGGATGAAAGAATGAAAGAACAGCAGAAATCCACATGACTGCATGAGGCTGAAGTGAGCTTTCACATGAGGCCACCAAGCAGCATCTCAGCCCCTGGCAGGTCTATAGTGACTCACTAATGATTCAGACTGAAGTACTGTGTCCAGTTCTGGGCTCCAGGTTACAAAAAAGACAGATCTCCTCAAAAGAGTCCCTCAAAAGAGTCCAGCAGAGAGCTACAAAGATGCTAAAGGGACTGGAGCACCTCTCTTATGAAGAAAGGCTGAGAGACCTGGGTCTGTTCAGCCTTGAGAAAAAAAGACTCAAAGGGGATGTGATTCATGTCTATAAATATCTAAGGAGCAAGAGGCAAAGGGATAAGGCTGGACTCTTCTCAGTGTGATTAAGATGAGGGGAAATGGCCACAAACTGAAGCATAGGAAATTCTGC
This sequence comes from Cyrtonyx montezumae, assembly GCF_038088225.1. Taxonomy (NCBI): domain Eukaryota; kingdom Metazoa; phylum Chordata; class Aves; order Galliformes; family Odontophoridae; genus Cyrtonyx; species Cyrtonyx montezumae. The sequence goes on along the minus strand of NW_027072034.1, from coordinate 154,434,244 downwards.
ACAAATGTGTGTGGGAACTTCTTCACAGTGCAGTGACGGAGCACTGGCACAGCTGCACAGAGAGGTGGTGGAGTCTCCTTCCCTGAAGACGTTCAAGACTCACGTGGATACCTACCTTAATTTTCCACTTGTCTGAGTTACTGTCTTTTGCTGCTCTTTACTAAACTCCTCTTCATCTCAGAACTTCCTAAGAATGGTCTAATTAATAAAAATCTACGTAAAATGCCCTTGAAAGTCATCTCTGTGGACTTACAGACACATATAAGGGCTTTCTGACATCAGTATCTTCCCTACACTATTGTAAGCAAGAGCTTCCCAGGGCATTTTATGTCATCCTCTCTGTCCCCCCCAGAAGAACATACAAACATGTGAAACCATGAAAATATTTGTGGATTCCCCTCCTATTTCCTAAAATGCTTTATCTGCACATACAAGTAAAGCATCTAGCCATTTTCTCATTGTGTGAGGACACAGTGTAGGACAGAGGAAACAGCTGGTTCCTGGAATGAAGAGGGACAGATGCAGTGAAGATACAGCTATTATACTGCAGTACATCTAGGGCAGAAACAATTAAAGGCTGCCAAATTTGAATAGCCAATTCTCAAACGATGTTCTTGGAAGTACATGTCTTTTAATGCTTCTGCCAGGCTTTTGTAACAGCAACAGTAGCCCCACTTAAAGCAGCACATAGGAACTGTAAGGCTGGATAAGGTCCCACTAGCAAGTACCAACTCTACAGTTTTAATAGTTCAAGAACTGGGAAAAGTTGGTATGAACTTGGAAGGTACTTTCATAATACATAAAGGATACAAGGAAGAATGCACTCGAAGTCACAGAAAGAAGCAGAAACCCCAAACATCTTCTGGAAGTTAGTAGTGATTAATGAGACAAGTCCATGAATATGTCTATTATTTTTATTTAGCATTGAAGGGATGCAAAGGTAACTTTGACACTCTTCCAGCTCTAGGAGATCTTACATGGTCAGTCCTGGATAAGGAGATGATTTTGTGCAGAGAAGATTTACTCTGGGGTCGTTAGTGAAACTGCAATTCAATCAGGCCTGATCTAGGGAGCCTGCTTTGGTGTGTGGGGGGTGGACTATATGATCTCTAGAGGTCCCTTTCAACCTCTACAATTCTGTGATTCTGTGAAATAGCTTCATAGCCTTGACTCCCTCCAGTTTACCAATAAATCATTATCCTAGTATAGAAATGCAAGGTTTCTAGATGCCTCCAACACACTGGACTTCAGATCTGCCATACTGTTATGTTATATATGTCTATAAATTAGCTCTACATCATTTATAAGTGAGTTTATCAGCTTCAAAATGTTTTAGCTCTATACATTTGTTTCAGTCTTAAGTCATGTAATTCACACACCTGGCTTTGCAGCTGGTCAGACAATAAAAATATTAATATATTCCTGGTACATCTGTTTAAACATTTACAAAATAGCATCTTAAAACTTTCAACATACGCAGCCTGTTACTAATATTCCTAATTTATACAGCATTCAATGCCACCACACATGCAGCGGTGAAGCTTTATGGTGCAGCACTTCCCTGTGGGAAGAAACAAAGTACTCTTATAGAGCTCAGACCAAGTAATTTTTAATCAATGCTCTACAAATTACAGGACACAAGAAAAGGGAAATGGCATGCACTGTTTTCAGAAATCACCACTAGAAGAACCAGAAATAAATCAAGTCTTCAGATGGCAGACAGTTCTACATCTTTTCTTGTTTGCCACCTTTGAGTTCTGTTAGGCTATCTGCCAAATGACACTTGTAGAAGTTTTTAGAAGGCCTCAGATTTTGGAGAGTTACAAAATATGAAGTGTCCATTTCAGGCTTAAGCCAGGGAAACCTTTGTTTCTCATCTTGCCACTGCATATGTTTCTGTTGTGTACTCCTGCCTGTTTCTGTTTGTGCCAGAGCTGTTACTGTACACCCTGATAGCATCCTAACTTCCCATATTTTGGAGCAGATAAGAAAACCACACTGATTGATTTTTATATGCATAAATAAAGGCAATATCTTCAAAATAGAGCTCTCAACAAAGCACACTGTGAGGCCAAAGTGTATTTGATAATTCAGCAGGAAAGTATTATTATTGGGTGGTGGAAAGAAGCCCTTGTAAGCCAGAAACTTAAAATGGGATCACTAGGTATGAACAATAGGACTGGTTGTGTGGCTTTCTCAAGTGCCTATCTACACAACAAATCAGTTAGCTCTCTCTTGACATATTCAAGGAGTCTATTTGTAGCACAGCAGTCCCTCCATCCCAGCTTCACGTAATCCCTACATTCCCTGAGAAAGTCTGACATATTTAATCTAAATACAACTTCCCCTTGCAGAGGAGAACTTCATACACAGATGGCTGCTCAAACAGGCATCATCTGCTGGTGTTTCAGCAGTTTCAGCATGTGAGTTACTGATTTCCCTAGATCTCCTGACGTTCATTCCCATTGCATGGGTCCCCACTCTTTCAATCACTGGGCTCCCATTGAGTTCCCTAGAGGTGAACTGCCCTATTCTCTCACGCATGGAGCCCAGCAGTAATTAGAAAAGCTATCTTAAAAGGTGGCAGGCTGGGAAAGACCTGCTAAGGATGTGGTGTATTTTAATAACTGTCTCTCCTACCCACAATGCCTACAATTGAAACACAGCTAGCTTGATGAGAAGGCAAACCACAGGCAGAGTGAGCAGAGACCAAAAAATGAATCTAATACATAAAATAAAGCTTTTGATACTGTGATACCAAATGGATTACCCAGAAGAATGTGCTGAAAGGAAACAAGCATCTCCCATTCAATATTTATATATCCCTAGATAACAGCCTTCATTGCGATGGATTTGTCAGAGTTACAGTGCTGAGCATCCTTTTATGGTTAGTTTCTCAATTTTATGCCTAGCAATAAATGGCAGTGATGCTTTCTATTAGCAATACACAACAGCTGGATTTGGCATGAAGTTCAAAATCTGATTTCAAAAATGGCAGCAATTTATGAAACTCCGACAAAAATACATAAATGCAATATGAAAATATTGATTCTTCTGACTTCCATCTTACAGATTTGACACATGCACTTATGGCCCAATATAATCAAATAATAACAGAAGGAGTAGTGATTAATTTCTCTGTGAACTTTCAGACCTCACCTTTGAAATTCTACAGTTTTGTCTTATTTCCAAGACTGTTCAAATTCCCTCAAGTTAATCTTACTTTTAAAAACTGTTAGCTATAATGCAGCTTCTCCAGAGGCTGCATCAGTTTTAAACTTCATTGCAAAAAACAGGACCTAATTTTTCTGTTGCCAATATATAGTATGTCTATGCTGAAGGGTTCAAGATATTATCACAGGTAAGACAAAAACAATCAAACATATAAAGTATGAGATCATCTTAATTCCTCAATTCTCCCTTACGTTCACCTTGTCAGAAGTTGTATGGAATGTCTTCCCATTGTTGGTGTCCGTGATTTATGTTGGCTGAATTCAGAGCTTCACTTAAAGCTCTGTTCCCTGTGAAGCTCTTTTTTCCTCCAAACAAGAAAGAAATATCTCTGCTAGGATATTACATTTGGAGAAACACTAAACAGGATGGCTCATGATGGTTGGTACCTGTCTTAGCATTATGCACAAGAACTTGTTTTCTCCACAAATAACGTCAGATAATATTGATCAGGAGTGCTGGTAAGAACGACAGAACTACAAAATCACACAGACTGGAAAAGAACAGTACTCACAACCAACCTGAACCCTCCTGCATGCAGCTTAAAGCCATTACCTCTTGTCCTGTTTTTACCCAGGAGAAGAGGCCAACATCCACCCCACTACAACCTCCTTTCAGGCAGTTGAAGAGAGCAATAACATCTGCCCTGAGCCTCCTCTTCTCCAGATTAAGTGATCTCAGTTCCCTCCACTGCTCTTCCTAAGACTTTTGATCCAGAGTAGAAGAAACATTACTTTTTGTTTCAACTGACTGTATTGTGTGAATAAGCTGAAGCTTTCTGAATTTGTATTATTTTGCCGGAGAGGGTTGAGACAGTTAGCCCTGCTTATTTGAGAAAATTTAAAGAATGGAGAGTTTCCATCATTCTCATTAAAGAGTAATGCTTAGAGATGCAAGCTAAGAATACACAGACGTAAAATTCCAAGAGATACAGTAAAACCGTCTTGCATTCTTATTATTTGAGTTTTAAAATCTTCCTGGTTCTTGAGTTTCTTTAATGTTCTCATAAGACATAAACCTGACAGCATGGAAGTTCAGCCTCTTGGTCTGGGAGCTTGGATGGGATTTGTCATGAGTCAGGTTGAGCTGGAGACTGCATAGAAACAATGATGCATAGGATGTTGCAGATCAGCACTGAAACAAGGGATGGGCATAGACATTCCCAGGAGAATTATTTACAAAATGGACAAAGAGCTCTTTCCAACCACAGCTGAAGAGTTTGGAACAAAGTCTTGTCTTTTTAGCTAGAAATTAAAGACTCTTATAAGCTGCATTTCATTTGAAAATCTTTCAAAGTCTGGAAAATTGACATCAAAGACAACAAGCAAATGAGATGTCTGAAAGAGAAGATTTTTCACTTCTTAAAATGCTACTGAAATTCAGTATGCTGAAGACAAATATTGCCACAAGGCTCAGAAGTTCTGCATTTTTTTTCTCCATTTGATTCACTTAATTGCCATTCATGTCTGGGGAGATATTGCTCAGAAAAGGTTTTTGTTAGAATGCCATTATGTCCCTACCTTTTTAACAAAGGTTGGAAGAAGTTTGCAATATACATCAGAGATCACTGAATCTCTCTCCAAGATAAGAGAATATAAATCCTGGCTTAACAAATTAAATTGGAAAAAAAAAAAAAGTCCCCTCAAAGTGAAGTGAGACAGAAGAACTTCCAGAACTGTTTTTTATGTGTGGTGGGAAGAAAAGATGGGAAAATGTTATTTTCTTTCTTCATGAATTACATTTAATTATTGCAGAATGTCACAACTGAGGCATGAATGATTGCATCATATCTTCTGTGCTTTGCTGATGTTAACATTTCCTTACAGTTCCTTGTTTTCCTATTGCTCACCTGTTATGCAGAAAAGCAGGAGACAAGAAGCTGGAAGTCAGCAGATTCATTGTGCAGTTGGCAAGTGTCTTTGGGCTTCAATCCTAAGTCATTCTCATCCACCTCAAAGTAGGTCTACTGATTTCATCTAATGCCTTGGGGATTGTTTGTAATGTACTTTGAGTTTCTCCAACTGGAACTACTTCTGGAGAACATACTATTACATAAATTGACTTTTGGAGGGAGGTGACTGCAAGAAATCTTTGTTTTAAACTATATTTTAGTAAATAAAGATGAACATACCTGATTCTTATCAGACAACTTTCAGCAACAGGGCTTTTTTCCACAAATCAAATCTTCCTGGATATTTCTGATGGATCAGTCTACTCATTGGTATTCTGAAGGGGATCTACAGGAGTTCAACTCATATTTCTTCTGTCAACACGTTTGTCAGCGACTTTTAGCATGTCTGACATACTATGAATATATGGTTCTGGAATCAAAAATACATCAGGACTGAGACACACTTTTGACACTTGCTATGTAGACTAAAGGTATCCTGCTCCCATGGGAATCCTGGCATTCTTTTTAGAAATGTCAGTTGTAAGTGAACACCCTAAATTTCCTTGAGAGAAATATTAATTATTAAAACCAACAGTTAAACATTTAATTTTTTCTCAATTCAAGTAGCTCATATAATGCCCATTTTAAATAAGTTATTTTGCTATAGGAATGAAGTTCGCAGTGTTAGAGAAGGGAAAATAAAACCTTCTGCTTCCATTTCCATTCCACTGCTTTCTAGAAAGCTCACCTATAGGCCAAGCCCTTTTCATTTCCTCCCCCACACAGTAACTTTTCTCTTCAGAGACATTACAAACCTATACAAATCTGTAACACAGTAGTACCTTCATATTACCAAGGCATCTTCAAAACAGTATTTCTTTGTAACATCTGATTTTAATCTTCTCATCTAATGATTGCAAATTTTTGCGTAGCCTGTAGAAATGCCAATGGTTTTCTAAGAGAAAGTGTCCCTGTTCATTGCAGGGAAGCTGGACTACATGACATTTAAAGACCCCTTCCAACTCAAATGGTTCTATGACTCTGCTACTAACTTGCTCTAGCCCTGGTTCCTTAGGCACCTCTTTTTAGAGGAAGACTGTTCAGTTCTTCTATGCACTCTGATCCACTTGAACGCAATCATACTTGTGATTCATGGTTTCTCTTTACAAGAGCCATGCCCATTTTCCCCATTCACGTATTCATTCACGTATCCGCTGATTGTTTTATATTGCAGTTACAGAAGATTTTCCTGGAAGTCAAGTGTACTCAGATGCACTAGCAAACAAAAATATTTGTGAGGGCATAGTAAATAATTGCTTCAGCCCGAGTAATATTTCTGTGGACCCCCCAGAGTCCTTTTTAATGCAGGACTGATTTTTAACAGAATTTCTCTACGAGTATAATTGATTCCAGTGACAGTTTATACACCAGTGCAGGTAGTTCAGCAAATTCCTACATGTGTTCATTTCAATTGAAATCCTCGTTTGGTTCACACCCATCCAAATAACATTCAGAAGGACTGTAAATCAAGAACTTGAGCCCTACTGAAGAACATGGGGTTTTCTTCCTCATGCTAAGCTCAGAGTGGGCCTCCTTGGATCTAAGCAGATGCTGATTAGCATAGAGGAGAGTAGTAAGGAAACACCCATGTTTATTTACAAAAACAGTGCAGGTAATTAGGACCCAATAATTACAGCCCCTTTTCTACTTAAGGCTTCATTTTCTCTGGCAATGAATTCAGCACAGTAGATACGGATGAGGAGATCTAAGTCATTGATGACAAAAAATCCCTCCAGCTTCTCTGCAGGCATTTCAGAGGAGTTTGGTTTAATTTGTTGCCTTACACAAAGGGCATTCATTTGTCTTTTAGGAGCTATATGACCCTTTGAGGAGATGCAGAGAATTAGTAGAGGTTGCTTGTGTTTCAAAAGGAATTTAATCCATACACACCAAACCATCCTGAAAACCAGACTAAACCCTGCATGAACACTGCTGGGGGATTTGTTTCAAAATCTCACCAAGGTGCTGAACCAATTGGCTGTTGTGGATGAAGCTTTAGACTACAAGGGTTTTGAAATGCCAAGCTACCCTTCAGTAGCAAAGCATAGACCTAGCTTTACTTCTATTTATGTAAACTGAAATAGTAAGAGCTCAATTTCCAGAGCCAGAAAGGCTCTGGAATCAAATCTCCATTTATGTAGCTGGAAGTGTAGGGGATTTCAGTACAGCTCATTATGTGTGTTCCTCAAGCTCCTGTCCTTATTCTACCACACTATTTCACAAGAGTATCTTTACCTTGCACGGAGAAGCATTGGTCACCTGGGTTCCTACATGTGCCCATGTCCTGCCTATTTGAAAACTGGTCTTGCAGTGAGACCCCTTGGCATGTTGGCTGGGAGAGGTGTGTTTCAGCTTTAAATTGAATTTTTAAAGGCATCCTCAAGAAAACAAATGTGAAGATTTTGCAACCCAAAGGTTGCACTACCAAGAGGAGAAGGAATTGGTGGCATAACATCTCCCTTAGCTAGTGCAGATACTTTACATAGGCTGAAAAAACAGCCTGTTCTCACCAAGATAGACACTATCTTTACAAGCTGTTCCAGTGTTCACAGAGAAGAATAGAACAATTTTACTGACAGTTGTGATACTTTTCAGAGCTTCTTATTTCACATTTACACTCCATTACAATGAGACTTACTTCTATCATCCCATATGGGAATAAGCAGACAACTGTGAGGAAGACCAGAAGGCAATTTCTGCTTTGAGCAAAGGTCACTGATCCAATGGTTGCTGCCTTCCTAAATGGCTTTAGCAAGGAAGTTAGAGAGAAAAAACTATACAGTCTTTCCTGAGAGCCACAGCCCAGTAGAGAGCCCTCAGAGGGGTCAGAAACTATAGTTCAGCTTTGTTCTTCACCAGCATTTGAGTTCCTGCAAGCTGCTGCATACATCTGAGTGGCCCTGGACGTCCAGCACTGAAGGTAGGCTGACAAATGGGGAAGACTGGGTCCCCTGCATGGGAGCTGTCAGGAGGTTTCTGTTTTTCTCCACTGAAAAGTCAGTGAATGATCAGTTTTCAGACTCTGGAAAATAGGAACCCGAACATAGATGGGAGTATTCGAATCTCTTCTATCCCTTCAGATGGGGTTGTCTATAAACATCACTAAGCTTAGCCTGGACCATCTTGGTTAGGAACTCTAGAACCATCGGAGCAGAGAGGATACGTGGTAATGCAGGGATAAACTCCTCCAGAGCACTGTACCATGGCAGTGCATCTGAATAACTGAGCTAGCAAATGATTCTCATTCTCCTACTGAATCTCAAATCGGTATGGTACAGTCATTTCCCTTAAGGTACTCCCGACCTGCACCAAGGGAAGGGTCATCTGGGAATACTGAGTCCAGCACAAAGCTCCTCAGACAGGGAGAAATCTTCACATTGACTTTGATACGTATATGGTTAAGCCTACTGCAACAATCTCTAAAACACGCTAAGCTTGCTCAAAACACATTTACAGCTTATTCCTTGTTAGTGTATTGAGAGATGCCACTTTGATTCACAGCCTATTATCCTCCACAAAGTGTTTGTCAGGAAAAGTTATCCAGCAGAACAAAAAATCTTCCTCATCTTTCTCGTTAAATGTAGGTTTAAGTATAAGGATGATTCCCAGAGATACTTCCTGACCCTCTCCCATCTTTCATTAGTTTGCATCTTAGGGATTTGCTCAGTTAGGGTGATAGCATCATAGAATAACACAAGTCAGAAGGGACCAATAAGGTTTATTGAGTCCAACTCCCAGCTCCACACAGCACCATCCAAAATTGAAACCCTACATCCAAGAGGAATATTCAGGTACTTGTTGAGCTCCAGCAGTCTGATGCTGTGCCCACTGCCCTGGAGAGCCTGCTCCATGCTCATCACCCTCTGGCACAGAACCTTTTCTTGATAAGGCAACCCAAACCTCCCTTCATGCCTGTAAAGGTTGCAAAAGCAATGAGAGCAGCACAAACAAGGAGATATCACAAAAGAAGGAAAATGAGTGCTTACCTATCTACAAACATCTAGGCTCACAGGGAAAGAGCTCCACAAAGGAGAGATCTCCAACATGAGATCCTTCCTCAGGAGCAGTCAGCCCTTAAACGAGATCTAAGAGCAACCCAAAGATCATACAGGTGGATCACCTTCACCTGTGCTCCCAGGGCTGACCAGATCTTTCCTTCAGGTGCTCATTCAGTGGTTCAGGCTGTGACTCAGCAGTTCCCATACAGTGCCATTCCATTAGGTTCTATTACTGGTTACCAGAGAGACAAGGTGACACCACTGCATACATTGCATGTAATTAGTGATCTCTTCACGGCTTAACCATCTTGGAATGGCATAGCCACATGGCTGGCAGACAGCAATATATGTGTGTAAGTGTTGCCACCAAACTTGACAGATTTGCACAGCAGGGTCAAGAGGTTATCACTGTGATCACACAGAATCTTAGAGACCCTCAGAAAACAATGAGAGACTACCAGGTCCTTCATAGTCAGGCTCAGCTCAGAAGCACAGGCCATTCATCACTATACTGTTGAACAGCTTTGGCCATGTCTCTTAGAAGTAACTTGCTTTGGTCAAATGTATTCCACTGTGTGGCACTTATTCATAGGAATGAAATGGATGTTTTTGTAAAGATGCACCAGTATGTGGCTAAAAGATAAGCATGGTGCTGAGAAGAAATATTTGGTGAACAACATGGGTCCTGTCTAACCCTCTCAAAATGAGCCCTCCTCTCCTGTCAGAGCAATCCCCCCATCAAAGGAGCTCTGAATAGCTCCCAAGGATGAAGCAGAAGGGGCTGCCTCCTTCAGACCCAATGTGATGCGTGTGTCCTCTTTAGAGTAAGATGTTTGTAGATAACAAATAGGAGAAGGAAAAAGGGAGCATAATGGGGGAGGAGGTGTTGGAGGGAATAAAGAAAGCAGCACTGCTCATTAGAGGCACAGGGAAGTGATGCCTTTCATACCTGCTCTGCTCCCTTTTACTCCTTCCATTCTTCAGACAAATGAGATACCCACGGTGCACACAGTGTGTCGGCGTGCTTCCTCAATTATTAATGGGCGATGCTTTGTTTTGTTTAATGCCACAATTTTGATTAGTTTATTCTCCTGGGGCATGCTTTTTTCCCCTCACCCTCTTCTTTCCTCCTCCTTTCTCTAGACAAGCATTAATCCATTTTTCCCCTCGTAGCACCACTGAATCTTTGTTGTGCTCCCACCACCTGGCACTCTGCTGACCCCAGTTCAGGTGAGCCAGGCAGGAACAACGTTTCTCCACAAGGCCATACACTGCCAGAGCCCCTTCTTGGGAGAGAGTGAGGCTTGCTTGAAAATAATGAGAACTGGCAGCTCTGATGATCCAAAGCCGAGAAACATATGCCTGGCCTGCCTCTTTCATCTCTGTAATTGGGTTTTCCCACTCCTGTCAATTAGGGCTTTTTTCTCTTCCTTCTGCCCCAGCATTTCTCCTTTGGCAGAGCAACGCATGCGTGTCTGAATGGCTGATCACAAGGGCAGTCCTAGGGGAGCAGAAGTGGGGCAGAAGTGTGCAGAAGGAGGCTTGTACAGGATCATGGGACCTCTCCATAAAACCCTGCAATTACTTTGATAGGAGAGGGAGTACGGTGTTTGCCAGAGGTAGATGACATCCCTGGGCTTTATTTTATTTTCCTGTCTTCAGAACAGCTGGGATGCTACTTGCTGGTATAATAAGTTAAGTTACTAATCCCATGCGTGGCTTATTCTTAATTCCACTTCCAGCCATGGGCTACCCCATACATAATATGCAGCTCCTCTGTCTTTCTTTGTCAGTAATTGCACCAAAAGAAATTCATAATCCCGTTCGTTTACAGAGTCATAGAATCCTTTGACTTAGAAGAGGCCATTGATGATCACCTAGTCCAACCCTCTGCAACGAACAGGGACACCTACACCTAAATCAGGTGCTCAGATCCCCATCTATTCTGACCTTGAGTGTCTTCCAGGGATGGGACATCCACCACCTCTCTGGGTAACTTGCTCCAGTACGTCACCACTCTTACAGTAAAATACTTCTTCCTTATATCCAGTCTCTCTCTCCCCACTTTTAGTTTGAAACCCACGAAAACAAGCCACGTAGAAACCATATTTATTGATATTATTCATATTTCTCAAGTCTTTTAAAAATCACTCTCTAAGTGCAAGAAAATGTCCAACTGAACATCTTTAAAGTGTGTGGAAAAGGTGAAGACTTGTGTTAAATTCTGCCAAATAATTTAAATACCCATCCTCTTCTTGGAGCAGGACGTAGTCCATTGCTTCTATCTCCCATTGCAAACATCATCTTGTTTCTGTGAGGAATTTGGAATTGGGATCAGAGCTCCCAAACTGAAGGCTGAAACTGTTGGCTGCAGTCACAGCTGTGGCCATCAGCTCAGTTTTCGATCTGCATGCACTGTCACAACTGGAAATCATGGAGAATTATTCATGGAGTGGATTCAAAGATATATTTTTCTGAGCAAGAAGAAGAGACAAATCTTGTAACTTTGAAAAATCCTTCCAATTTCACACTGCTTAACACAACGGGTTTTTTGTGGATTTTTTATTTTATTTTATGGATTGATTGATTGATAATGTAAAAGAAAACGTTTTGGCTTATTTACCATTTTTCTTGACCACTGCGCTTTTTGTGCATTTTGGTCTGATGCTTAGAAGTCTGCTGGAAGCATCCAATATTCTGTGACTTGGAGTGGATGAATGGCTGCTCTTCTGAACTACACACCTAATACCTGTGTGTTCACAACTGGAGAATCAGCACTTCTGGGTCTAAACTCTGTGCAACAGTCCAAAGGAAAGGACAGTGATTTTCCAGAGAACTGGGTTGTGCTATAGATATTGCAGCAAGAACTTTCCTCCCTTCATCAAAAACAATGGATTCAGAAACCAGGCTTAAGAAACAGCTTTTCATATTGTACAAAACTTTCAGCAAGGCTTTTTTTCTGCCTGGTTGTTCCCAGAAGGGCACACGGGGTGGCTATGGGTGTCCCTGGCTATAAGCAATAAGCCAGGGAAAGAGATGTATTTATCCTGTACTTCAGTTACGTGCCTGGAATAAGAAACACCAGTTATGTATCTGGACACAAAGTTTCAGGATTTTCTGTCTGAGTGTAGAAGTGCACTGAGCTTTGTTTTGGGAAGTAGATCCACCATCCACTAGAAGTGGTCGTGCTCCTCTTGAGACTGCAAATGTTTGCACCCAAGCTCAATTACTGTGTTTTCCAGGCTCTGAGCAACCTGACCTAACTGTAGATGTCCCTGTTCATTGCAAAGAAGATGGATTAGATGACTTTTAAAGGTCCTTCCAACTCAAATGATTTTACGATGTCTTTCCAAGAGCACTCCCAGACACCCATTACAAACTTTCATTTCTTGCCATCTCCCTTGATTTCATTCACCTGAGTGCTTCCCCTAACCAAATACTGTCCTGTAGAAGATAACCTCAGCAAGACAAGGGATGTGTCAAACACACAGATCATGAAACCTTCATAGAAATTATGTACTTTGCCATCTCCTTTACCCTTAACCAACACTTGCTGAGTAAGATTCAGTGCTCAATAGCTATTGTAGATGTTGATTTCCCATAATTCTTTCTTTTTTTAAAATCTTCTTTCCATCTTGCCCCAAATCCTGTGATCGTCTTCACTGTCTTGACACCTGCTCTGGTTGGACCAGTTGGACAAGAGGTCACTTCCCACCTCTGCCACTTTGTGATTTTGTCAATTCCAACACCTTGGTGATAAGAGAACGGGCCCACTGGGAAATGATTATCCTCCCCATTGCAAGTGCTTTCACTCAGCATAAATCTCCCAGGTCACTGCTGTTTTTTGGATGGGTCACTTTGGTGGTAGAAGAGCCAAACATGAGGGTTCCTGTTTCACGCCCTTGAAATGCAGCTTCTTGTTTCTATCCAGGATAACCATGTGAAGGCTGTGCTGTGCAGTGAGTTAAATGAGATGTTGGCATTTCATAACTGAGAAAAGCACAGACAAAGGATGCAGCAGGGAAGGAATGACTTTGAAGTGTAGCTGGTCAGTGCATCCCTCTTTTATTCTCTTATAGTCAGTTTTTTATTTTATAAAAAAAATAAAGAAACAAATAAAAGCCTTAATATTAGGTTGAATGGACTCTTCTCTCAGTAGCAGTCATTAATAATAATGATAAATGAGCAGCACTGTTTTGCTGGTCACACTTCTCTGTGGTGCACTCAGCTTTATCCTACAGATCTAAACTGAAATCTTCCTTGGGTTCAAAGGAAACAGGTAGGGAACTTCACAAAAGGAAAGCTCTCCAACTTGCACGTGGTCCGAAGTTCAGGGAAGTCATCCCAAACACTTTCTAACTAGCTGTAGGGTAAAACACAAAGAGATCTTCCTACACATTCCCCAGCATCTGGACTTCTCACAACTGACAGATATTCCACAATTATTTGGGAAAGAAGAAAAAGAAGCAGGAAAAAAAAGCAGTAGGAGGAAAGAGATTCTTGCCTTGTTCAGATTGCATTTATTTCCGAAATGATACAACTAAAATTCAGAGGAAAATATATTTTCTTCAAGTGAGAGAATTGTTTTAAATTGTTTTTTCCATAATTTTTGTCATTAAAAAAAAAAAGGAAAAAAAGGTGTTAAATTAACTGAAGGCAAGCTGAGGTAATTCAATGCTTCAACACACACAGTTCTTATTCTTTCATATTTTCTCTTTTCAGCCTAGAGACCAGCAAAGAAAAAATCCCCATTAAGTGATGAAGGGTAAATCACAGCTGTTGCAGTGCTGGAGCTTGATGTGTTCTGTAAGATTTTAAGGTCATCGTGCTATACAGAGAAGGAAACAATCGCAGAAAATATTGAGCTCCATGCGTCTGCAGCTGGATTAAGTGTTTTATTACTTACCGCTGAGGACACTTCTGTTTGACACAAATATATTTGTTAGAGTATTTTATTAAATTACATCAAACATCTGAATTCAGAGTGGAGCTATTGAGAAGGTGAATGTAAAAAGAATTGATGCTACAGCATCTTATCAGCAATAAAGCTGTAATCAATTCTGACAGATATTACTCATGTGCTTGAGGCTTGGTGAGGGGTTGTTCAGATACTACCATGGTGAAGCAGAAAAGAATGAGATACCAGGAGCACTGCGGGAAAGGGCTCTCCAGAGTTGCTTCACTCTGTTTTTCATTGACCAAACTACAAAATGTAAGACTAGGTAAATCAGAGGAAAATACACTATTTGGGGGGGGAAAAATGGCATATTCGTTAACAGCCCTGCCTGCATAGAGAATGTTTCTCACAGCCACGGCCTGTAGAAGGCATTTGCTGCAGTTAAGGGTGTCTTGCTTATCTCAACACAGTGACTGTCCCAGAGGAATATTCTTTGGTTCATACCTTATTCCTTTCAATCTGCTTTATAATCCTGGGAGTTATTTGAGCACAAGTACATCCTGAGTCATTTTTGAAATACCAAAGGAATTGCACAGCACAGATTACTTCCTCCCTCTAGCACGCAAATCATCCTCAACAGACTTTGCCTGGAAAATAATTCCACACATTTTTTCCCAAGGGTACGTGCTCTTTTATTTGTCAAGGATCAAAATGCTTTTATGAAGGCGGATAAGGAACTATTTAAAACTACAGTGCTTTGAGATGGCAGCAGCTTTTTTTGCTGGTGAAGGTTTTGGAACACAGGACTTACATGGAGAGATTGAGGAAACTGGGGCTGTTCAGTCCAGAGAGGAGAAGGCTCAGGGGAGACATTATTGTTCACTATAACTGCCTGAAGGAAGGTCGTGGTGAGGTGGGGGTTGACCTCTGCCCCAGGTAACGGTGAGGGGATGAGAGGTAATGGCCTTGAGTTGCACCAGGAGAAGTTCAGGTTGGATATTAGGAACATTTCTTCTCAGAAAGCGTGGTGAGTATCGGCACAGGCTGCCCAGGGAGGGGGTGAAGTCACTGTTCCTAGAGGTGTTCAAGAAACATGGAGATGTGGCACTGAGGGACGTGGTTAGGACATGGTGGGGATGGGTTGATCATTGGACTAGAACCACAGAATAATAGAACCATAGAATCATATAGTCAGAGAATCATTATGATTGGAAAAGACCTCAAAGATCCTCTAGTGATCATCTAGTAATCAGATGACTGACTGTAAATTCTCGAGGACAAGTTCTTCCTTTGTAGACTCCTCAAACTTCTCCCTGTAGCCTCCACAGTAAGCTCCATCCCACCCAGACTCTGCAGTGGAGATTTTTTTGAGATGTCTGCTATGTTTCTATTGAAGTTCCTTAACCATAATCATGTTTTTAAATTCTCCGTCCAGCAATGGTGAGCAGGTGCCAAGCAACTGAGACTGGACACTGCACATGAAAATCCCTTTAAAATATCCAGATTCCTTTTATAAACAGTGGAAAGAGAAAGGTGTTTTTGAAGACTTCCAAAGGGAAAGCCCAACTGAGGGTCTTTACTTGATTAGATCCCTCTGAAGACAAAGGCACCCATAATATTCTCCCCACGGTTAGGTGTACTGATGGATGGTGAAGTTAAATACATACTCATGTTTCAGTGATTTCAGTAGGAACTAAAGGCCTAGCCCTAGGTCACAAATGAACTGCACACAAGAGATTTACATAACTAGGAAAGAGCATTGGTGTCTATACAAACAACACATTTCAAATGTTTAATTGTGTCTGAATGCAAGCAACACGTCTACTCTTTGTGTTGGGTTCCCCATCCAGTGCCAGCGCACAGGCAGGGAACGAGCTGCTCCATTGACTAACACCACAGGGAGTCCTTCCAACAAACTTCTTGTTCCTTAACAAAAATAAAACTGTTACAGTTCAGGAAGGATTTCTAGTTTCTGGAAAACCCCTTCAAACTAAAACTGAGTGACAAATTGGGCGTTGTTTTTCCTGGTGTTAGCCATTGTGAGCCACGGCCTCTGGAAGTGGCAGTATCTTGTAGGTAAGCTCAGGGGTCTAACACAACTAAGGACTTGTGTGCTCAGCTCTTTTCCTCCCTCAAAGGAGCAAACTCTTATTCTTTTTCAGTTTCCCCTCTGGAGAGTGCTTTATCTAAAATTCTGTCTTTACATCTTTTTTTCCTTAGTGCCTCTGGGCCTTGAGAAAATCTGGAAGCTTATGAATTCAAGCTTAAAGGAGGATGTTTAGAAAAACTTCAGTGTGCTACAGCCCTTCATAAGGACCAGATGAAGGCTGGTGCCTTTGATTATCGATACACACCATTCTCTGTCAAGAATCTTTATTTGCATGCTATTGGGTGAAAAATTCCCTGTCCAGCAGTTACCTTATGAAGTAGAAAATGCTAATGTTTGTATCTGCTGCAATTCGCCTCTAGCAGAAGAAGAGGCTCTGTGCAGAGAGATCTTAGCATAGGCAATCCCTCCTTTTTGGGTGGAGTATGTACCTATATCACATTTGTATATAATCACTGCAGGTTGATTTCAGGAGAGAATAAAGTGCTTACATTTGTGTTGCCTGACTGCAATGGGACCTTGCATCTCATTTGACTATTTATCATGCTCCATACTCTCAGCCCTCCCTACAGTTGAAGGTGTTGTCCATCAGAGGATAAACCCTTGGTCAAGTTGTAGTTTCATCATTAAACATTTAATAGAGACATATTTCTATGTTACTGACGTAAGAAGTTTTTACTGATAGCATATATTACACCTTTAGAACACTTTGCAAAGAGATTTCAACTGCCATGTCCTGCTCAGACCGTAGCTCCAGGAATTTGACAGGATGAATCAGATCTTCAGCTGGTTAAACTGACAGTATCACTGTAACACCACAATTGCATCTCTGCTGATTAGTAGCACGATGGCCTGGCAGCACCTTCTTAATGCCATACAAGCTGCTCTGTGAGCTCCTCACCATCTCCCAGGGACTGGACCCAAGCTCAGTGCTATGCACATGGCCACTGTAGTGCAGCTCATCATGTGTGGAAGGGTGTTTGATTCTTGCTGAGCATGGAAGCTGCAAGGCCACAGATGTTTTGACCTGGCTGCAGGCACAGAAGATCCGATATCACTTTGACTCCACCTTGTGTCCATACTCTCCTGTTGCATGTCTTGAGCACCTGTGTGATGTCATCAGCACCCAACAGCTGCAGACACTTTTGGGCTACTTTCTCCTTTGCAGACTGTACTGTTTCCTCCTGTTGTTGCTCTTCTGGCCATGCCCCGGGCTTCATTCCTTCACCTGCTTTCCCTGTCCAAAACCATTCCCAGAACCTTGGAGATACTCAAATTCAGATGGCTGAGGCCACGAGTAACCTCTTTTAAGCTTATAGAATCATAGCATCATTAAGGGTGGAAAGATAACTAAGATCATCTAGTCCAACCATCAACGCATGCCAGTGACTGAAAGTTGGCCCTGCTCTAAGCAAGAGTTGGATCTGAGACACCCAAAGGTTCCTTCCAACCTCATTTATTGCACAGAACCATGATCAGTGCCTGAGCAGACAATCAGAAAGCCACAGGGTCCACCTTGCCAAGTAGGAAAAGAAAAAAGAAAGGGCAGAGTGGGGTGATCAGGAACAAGGAGCTGTGAACAGCAACAAAAATGCAGACACAGCCAAGAGAGAAGCTGAGCAGGCAAAAGGAACTAGTTTCTATTATCTGTGGTACCACAGTGGAGATGAGTTGAGAAGCCTACAGAAAGGATCATGGGACAGGGCACAGGGGTTATTGACTTCTTGCTCATATGTTGCTCTGGACATACCAAAATGTGGGGAGGGAATGATACTGCATGTGTCATGTTATGGTTTGGCCTTCCAGAGAGGAACCACAGCTTAAGAACAAATGTATTAGTTTGATCTTTTTGAGCTAGGCATAAAAATAATTCATGTCACTTGAACTCTTCTCTTGCTTTCCAATTTAACTTTTTTTTTCTCAGAAAAAAATACTGAAATTTAGAAATATTTCCAGGCAACCTTCCAAAAATCAGAAAGAAGAGCCTATCAAATACCACTTTTCCTCTTCTAGACTTCCTAATCAATTTTAATCACAAGAGGATACATCTTCAAAGTGGCACTTAAAGGCAGACAATTCATGCTAAAAATTACTGGAATTTCTGTCCCTAAATCACCATGACCAATGTTAAGTAATGACCTGAAGGCAGCTCAATTTTCTGTCCAGGCAAAACACGAGGCACAGGAAATAGCCGTGGGTGTAGGAACAAGCCTGAAGCTCTCTTGCTTAAGAAACTATTTCATGGAACATGTCTAGAGAAGATCCCAGGAGTGGCTGGGAGTTATGTCCCATATCCTCCTCTTCTGGTGTGCCAGCTTGTTTTTGTCATCATAGAATCATAGAATTATAGAATATCCCAATTGGAAGGGATCCACAAGGATCAGTGAGTCCAACTCCTGGCTCCAGACAGGACCACCCAAAATTCAAACCACATTTCTGAGAGCACTGTCCAGATGTCACCCATCCTCACTGCACCCCATGCAACAGCCCCAGATAAAGATCCAAATACAGACATTTCCAGACATGGGGTGCAGTGCTGAAACCCAGTGGGCTGTTGAGAGTCTACAGAGGAGTGAGGAGCTGCCATGGTTGGGTTGGAGCAGGAAGGAGGAGGCCAAGACCACACAGTGAGCTGGACAGAGCTCCAAGAATACAGCCCAGCAGCTTTTTGGCTCCTTGTTCCCCATTCAGACCTCAGCATCAGGCTCCCCCTCTCCATTCATTTTGTGTAAGAAGAGAAAGAAAAAGCAGGAGCCAATAGTAGAAGGCCGTTTCCAACAAGCTGTGCATTGCTTGGAGACGGTCCGTGCTTCTTAGCATTCAGAGCAAAGTGATGCTGCAGATATTGTACATCAATATCTGAACAAAACTGCAGACTTCAGGGCATGTGGCATTTGTGGGATTTGCAGGAACACAAATAACTTTGTACGAGGCTTATGGCCATGCTTCTTCCACACTCCTGAACACTCCTTCCAAATGAGATTTATTTTAACACTTGAAAAGAAGCCCTGAATTTTTGACATAAGTTAAAGTGGCCATTAGAGATACAAGTCACCCATCGCAGCATTTGTTAATGCAAAGGAAAAAGAACTACTGCTATAAGAAGATTCAAACACCACTCTCCTCTTTGTTTTTCTGAATGAGTTGTCTGAGGACAGCTGTCCCCTGGCAAACACACCAAACCCTGCCCTGCCCATGCCGTGTTTGTTCTGCAATGGACTCAAACCACATCTAAACACTACAGAGAGTGCCAGAGCTGTGTGCGCTCAGAGCGCAGCCACGAACATCTCCAGCCCTGCTCCCAGCACTGATGTTTGCTCTGCCTGCCCTGAACAGGGATGTCTGTGACCTGACGCAGTGATCTTCCCATGACCTAGCCATCACCTCACAGGAGATGGAACACAATGACTGGAAGTCATGGCTGGAAGAGGAATCATGTCTTCTCGCCTTGTTCTTGCTGTACTTGGGATAACCATGACATTTACATGACAGCAAGTGATTTCTGAAGCTTCCTTGGCTCAATCCTTGCCTTCATGACAACAGCTGCTGCGGAGGAGTTGTTATTCAAAATGTTTTCAGTGAACAGCATCACTTAACTAGGCAGGCCTTTTCTTAGATGCTTTCCTCTTATTTGGAAGCTTAGACATCCCAAATATTGTCAGTTTTAAATTGATCTAAGTACAGGGGTGCTGCCATTGGTCCGCTTGTCCAGGTGGGTGGCAACCAGATCTAGTAGGTGGCAACCATGCCTGGATTGGAACTGGTTGCTCTTTAAAGTCCGTTCCCACCCAAACCATACTTAAAGGAGCCAATCTCCATCTGGCAAGAGAACCCACAGCACGTGCCAGTATCATTAAACACATCCTCTCTTCCTCCTTGTGGGATGGAAGCACCACACAAAGGGGCATCAACCCCTGTGATCCCATGAAGAACATATGCTTCCCCACAATGTTGGAGGGGCCGCAGCATCTCAAATCTGTCTCGAGCCTTTTCCCAATTATCAGAACCAGACTGTGTGAAAAGCCCATCTGTGTGCTCTGCCAAAAGCATTTTATACCTAAAAGCTGTTTTAGAAAAAAAAATAAATAAGCTCAGTAGCTTTGGAATAAGGTTGCTCCCCAATGCTGCAATCTGAGCTGAACTGAAAGAAGCGTGTTTTCAAATCCAAAGCTACATATATAAAGAAGCGAAGTTATACTGAGGTCAACACCACAAAAGCACCAAAAATATCAGTCGCTGATATTCAGTTCCAGCTGCAAGCAAGGCTGCAAAAACTGTGTTACAAGCTACATACATTATCCTATGCTTTCAAGCTTGCTTATTAATTTTCTGGTTTTGAAGTGATTTCAGTGAGTATGAGACACAAACATTGAGGGGCTGCAGAACTTGGAGACACCTCAGATTGGA
Organism: Cyrtonyx montezumae; assembly: GCF_038088225.1. Lineage (NCBI taxonomy): Eukaryota > Metazoa > Chordata > Aves > Galliformes > Odontophoridae > Cyrtonyx > Cyrtonyx montezumae. The sequence goes on along the minus strand of NW_027072034.1, from coordinate 154,413,653 downwards.
TGAGGCTCTGAGCACCTGATGTAGCTGTAGGTGTCCCTGTTCATTGCAGAGGGGTTGGACCAAATGATCTCTGCAGGCCCCTTCCAACCCAAATGATTGTATGACTCTATGAGCTTCAGAATGCTCCAGAAGCTGCTTTGGGGAATGAAGGTTCAGCATGTTGCTCCTGGTGCAACACTCACACAGGGAGAGCTGCACCCCGGGGCTCTGCAGCCTCAGAGTGAAGTGTGTGTTATAGGGTTGGTTACGTGCAACTCTTGGGTTTCCTGAACCCTGCCTTTGCTTTAGAGGTTGTTTGGGGTTTTTTTGTTTGTTCTTCTAGACTTCTGTGCTAGACATGACCTCATTGAATGCCAGCTTCAGGTAGATCAGGATACAGCTCAGGACACACATATGTTACCGTATTTTAAGTAATACTCCCATTTTCAGGTATTCATCATATAATTTTGGATTTCACAGGCTTCCCTCGAGCATCAGCAGATCTGTTCCCTGCACGGGCAGACTCCAAATGTCACCTGCAGGTCTTAACCCCAGCACTGGATAGCGGCTGGCCGTGCCCTATGTGATGCACTTACAAATGCCTGTGAGTGGCACATGCATGACTGTGTAGGAGGGGGAAGGGGCACACGGCTGTGCAGAGGGCAAGCAGCCCCCAAACGGAGCATTCCCCCCCCTCCCATAGACAGATGGTGAAGGCTGGAGGAGGAAGTGAGCATGTTCACACATTGGGAGGTGGTTTGATGCAGGCAGGGAAGCATGGCAGGGTCTGGCTGATTTGGCCGGGCTGCTGCTCGTTGTTATGGCAACAGGAGGATGCTGCTGGCAGTGAGAGGATGGAGCATGAGGATGGGGAAGGGGAAAACTTCAGGAAGATTCAGAAGGGGGGAAAGAGGGAGAAGCAGAAGGTTTGTAGACCAAGATGGAAACTGAAGAGGGATGAGCAGGAGCCTGGGATCTTAATGGTGTCCCACTGAGCCCGTTTTGTGGGTGAGGGCAATCATAGAATTGAGTTGGAAGGGACCCTCAAAAAGGTCACGTAGACCAACTCCCCTGCAATGAACAGGGACACTTACAGATAGATTGGGGTGCTCAGAGCCCTGTCCAGCCTGACTCCAAATGTTTTCAATGTTCTAGGGCCCATACCCTGCCCAGCTCAAGAGGAAAGAGCTGCCAGGCCATGAAGGACATAGCAATGCTCTCCAGCAGGACCAACACCACTGCTGATGGCAGGAGGTGTCTCACAAGCTGATATTAGGACCAGGGGTGAGGACGAGCCCTGGAGATGTGTCCCAGCCCCAGCACACCTGGGGGATTCATCCCTTGGGTCTCTGTGGGGATCCACCACTGCAACAACGGTTTGGAGACACCCTCATGCCTTTGGCAAAACTGGGGGATGTGCCCACAGTGAGCACGTCCGTGATGACTGCAACCCCACAAAGCATTTGTAAATGCATCTCACTGAAACCCTCCAAACATGTTCAAGGCTTTTTTGCGCCACATCTCAGCACAGTGGGACTGCATCGCAAAATCGCTAAGCAATCCTGCGTTTCCTCAAGCAAGCACCGCGTTTTGATACAACGAGCCCCTAGAGCTCAGCAGGACTGCGTTTTAGAGGGAAAGCCATCGAGGAAGAAGGGAAGCCCCTCAGGACGGGCCAACACCGTTCCGCTGTTCGCGCCCAGGAGATGGCAGCAGCGGGTGCTGCTCGGGGCCCTGGGCCGCACACAGCCCGGGTGTAGAGCAAACAGCGGCTGAGGGAGATGGGGCTGCTCATCTGCAGAAGAGGAGGCTCAGGGGAGACCTTATCGATCTCAACAACTGTCTGAAAGGAGGCTGTGGTGAGGCGGGATCGGCCTCTGCTCCCACGTAACAGTGATATAGGATGAGAGGGAATGGCCTCAAGTTGCACAAAAGGAGGGTCAGGTTGGAGAGTAGGAAGAATTTCTTCTCTGGAGCAGCGGTGACGCATTGGCACAGGCTGCACAGGGAGGTGGTGGAGTCACCATCCCTGGAGGTGTTCAAGGAAAGGGCAGATGTGGCACTGACGGACGTGGTCAGTGTGCATGGGTTGACGGCTGGACTGGATGAACTTAGCAGACTTTTCCAGCCTTAATGACTCCATTATTTCCTGATTATTGTTGAGCGCTTATGGTGCAACTCAAAAGGAACTCTCTTAGAACAAAAAAACAAGCAAAAAAAATCTGTACTTCGAAGAGAATTTCTTCTTTGGCATGTAATGAGTTAACCCCTCATAGAAATTAATTTCTCTAATTAACCATCAGTCTTGAAGCACAGGTGCTTCTGGGCTCCGAGTCCAGAGCAGGCAGAGTCCCACCAGTGCGTGGGGACAGCCCTACAGGCAGTGCCCTCTGCCCCTCCATCCTGAGCAGTACATGAACCCAGTGAACCCTTGTAAGGGGCTGAAGCTTGCTGGCTGCTTTTTAATTTTCAAGCGCAATGAAGTAGGCTTGGCATTTCAATTGCATTACAAAAGATTGCTTTCAGAACAGCTGAAGAGGGGGAAAGAAGTACATTTCTTCTTCCCATCTAATCAGACGGAAGTTTCCCGGTGCCAACCTCAATCTGTGTTAAATTGCTCATGCCATCCGCCAGAGAGATCAGGCTTGGGCACATAATAGAAGTTAATTCCAAAAATGATTACTTGGCTAATTGAGTGCTACAGCTGTAAAGGGGGATTGTGGTTCCCGGATCCCCTTTCAGGTGATCCACCTCCCTTGCCACAACTGTGGAGATGCTACCTCCCCTCACTACTTGGACTGGGGCACATTGCTTGTCCCCAGCCCTTTTCAGAGGCCACAGTGCCTAATTTTTACCAGGGAACAAAGTTCCCAGAGAATGAATGGATGTTTGGAGGTAGCATTCAAATTTGGCTTCAGAGTCCCTGCAGCGCAGATGATGTTCCCTCCAGGTCAGGTATTGCAGGCACCTTCAGAGTCAAAGAGAAAAAGATGGGCTGGTTTCTGTGCATTGATACAAGTGAAATCCAGGCGATTAGCTCAAACATACCCACCTGAAGATCAGCAACATGGAGCCCCTGGGTAACCATCAATGGAACAGAACTCCCTGTCTTGCCTCAGAAAGGCAATGTAGGCAGCAAGGGATGGTATGATGGCCTGAATGCAACCTTTATATCTAAAGCAATGCCAGAGGACGGACCATGGATATCAGTGCTCTTTTACCAGGGCTTCTACCACAGAGAATCATCATTAGTGTCTGAGAGGGCACAGCAGATTTCATTCTGTCCAATCAAAGCATAACACAAACAGTTTAAAGCAGTGTGGGGGGTGAAAAAATATCTAGTGTTTCCACTCCTTCAGATCTCATTAACTGCTTGGACTCTTCCCATTGCTTACTGTTGAGAATGCAACTCACCTTCCCCTTCATAACCCTGAAGCTATTAGTTGTGATAACATTAGTTGTGATAATACAGGACGACATATAGCTATGGCACAGCCAAGGTGCACATGGCCACAGGAGCATGAGCAGAGCCCACGCTGTGAAGACCCCCAGAGAGCAGACCTATGCTTGCAAAGCCACACGACAGAACATATTAGCTCAGTGTGATCCAAAAAGGCATGCAACAGGAAGATCATCTCTGCTGGGCTTGCAGCAAAAGAAATATCAAACATCTTCCACTTTGTTTTCATTCTGGAGCTGCAGTGAAATATCAAAGGATAATTCAAAACACATTTGGATATGCTTGAGATAGGAGAGCATGAGGCAGTATCTCCAACAGACCATAGGAACCTATTCTGTATTAACTCTATTCTTTCTGACCTCCCCCACATTTGACAGCTCCTGGAGCAGGCCCAGAACCATTGCATCAGCACTACTGCCAGGACCCATTCCACATGCTGAGCAGTTTCTGAAGGAAAAAGCATTTCCTGACATCTGTTCTGAATTCACCACTCTGGTCCTCCTCCCTCACTTGATTTCAGTGCACTCTGCTCTCCATCTCCCCATCCACCAGCACCTGTCCCTGGCTAGTTGGGGCTCTCCAGAAAGAGCTTCTCTGGGGCGAACTGATCACTCACACCTGTTCCAACCATGCTTCCACTCCCCTAATTTTTTCTCCTGCTGTTAACATAGGATTTTGCACAGAACAATCTGACCCTAAACCAGCAAATCATTCATGCATGCGGTTTCTTTCACCTGTCCAACTTTCTCCTCCTACAAACACACGGAGGAGCAGTAGCTAAATTGAAAGCATCTTTGCAGGACTGAACCCAGGAGCAGACTCGTTACTGCTTCCTCACAGCCTGTTTCAATGGAGCAGTGGTAGTACTTGTGATTTCCTGAAGTGCAATTTGATAATCATAGCAGAAAGGGAACAACTGTCCAAAGCGTTTGGTTGCCATTAGTTTTCCTTCACTGCCTCACTTTGCACTAACTAAAAACTCCTAACTAAATTTATCTGCAACAAAAATATTTGAAAGATAATAGGACCAAGAGACACAACTTACCTTTCTCCCGCAAATCACTCTGTCAAGAATTTTGTATATTGTATGGTTAACAGAATGAATAATACCAAATGGTACTATGGCATAGGTAGACAAGTTATTGTGATGGAAGAGACAACTCAAATAAAGGGGAAAAAAACCCACTCACCCATGTCTTAAGCTCATAATAAGAAGCTCCAGAGAAGCAATCTCCAGAAGGAGATCCTTCCCCAGTCATGGTCAGTCCTTAAATGGGGTCTGGGAGAGGTGGAGCCAGACTCCACCCCTTCTGGTCACACAGGTGAATTGCCTTCACCTGTGACCCCACAGCTGACTCAGTGCTCACCTCAGGTGATTATTCAGGCTTCAGTGGTTCAGGCTGTGATTCAACAGTTCCCATATACATATACAAACACAGATGCAGTTTTAAGGACCCAGAAGTTACCCCAATATTGATAGCTCCTCCCACACTTCATCACTTTATATCACCTGGATATTTCAGTGCAGACCCCATGGTTTTGACTCCAAGAGGGCGTGATGGACACCACTGCATACTCCAAGCATGTAGAAGATTTTATTAAGCATAACTTTGGTTCTAAGTATTCCTCATTTCCGTAATACCTTTAGTTAAAAACAATTATACAAGAGCAAATACAAAAAATATTAAATTATGAAAACAAATCCTTTAAGGCTCCCTTTTTATATTTATATATATTTATATATGTACACTCAAACAAGTGCAGATATTAACAGAAAGTTAAAGCCACAAGAATTCTACAAAATTTACTGCTATACTATCAAAAGCAAGAATTTTTTAAAAGTACTGCCTTTTCAGAGGCAGAAGTGGTTGAAGAAAGCCTTTTTCAAATCACTGAAGTATTTGCAGGATTGCTTCAGATCCCCTGTAGCTGAAGGACAGATGAGGAACAGGTTACCTCCATGGGCAAGCAGTGTCTTACTCAGGTAGCCACCCAGGACACTCATGGTCTAATAGCTGACTACCCACATAAGAGCTACCCATCCCAGCCCAATCCTGACATTAAAGACAGGCTTTTGCTTGTCAAATCAATATGAGAGGGAGTTGGATTAATAGACTAAAAGGTCAGCAGGATTCAAAGATGCTCTAATGAACACGCTGATATTCTGCTCGTACGCAGAAGGAACTCCAAGTGAAAACAAAAAATCTACTTCACACTGTATATACAAGGGGTTTTTCTGGCCACCTGTGTTTCATAACAAGAAACGACCCTGAATCACAAGCTGATATGGAAAGGAAGCAACACACTTTCTGCTTTTTTGGAGGGCACAATCCAACGCTTGCAGAAGTCAAGGAGAAATTGTTGTCCCTGCTGCCTCCGGTGACATTTGGATTGCACCCAACTCCATTCATTTTGCTGCGCCTGCACAGTAGGATTGCCACATTCACTGAAGACAAATGGCTGCAAAGAAATAGCCTGCTGGAGCCAGGGGAGGGTTTCCACACCAATTCCCAGACATTTTCATACTGAACAGAAGGTTAATTGTAGCATGGAATCCAACAAAGTTTGGTAGGCTGGGAATGGTTAAGGTAAAACATGAGCGTGGCATGGAACTCTACTACGTAACACTGTCCCAACAGTCAACAATATGGAACAAATCTGAACAGTGCAAGTGCCAGAACTGAAGGTCCTCTCCTTACAGAGGAAGGAAGAGTGAAAAAGAATGCAGCACTCTGAGTGTTCCTCTTCGGAGAAAATACATACAATTATATTTGGCCTTTGTCCATTGTAACTCTGTAATCAGAACGGTCTGGCAGACCATCTTCACATTTAATCATCTACATATGAGTCACACTGCAAATCAAAATCAATGGCAATACACTTATCACAATTCAATTTACTCTTGATATGATTACGTCCTCATCATAAATGCCTGGATCTTGAGAAATTGAAGCCTGTATCTAGGAAACATTGCTAATTGTGAGCATTCTGTCCCAAGTGCTATGCTGAAATCGTGTTTAAAACATTACAGGAAAGGCAAAAGGAACTAAAAACCCAAACCAACAAACCCTCCCCAACAATACAAACACGCCACTGTTGATATTAGTAAAAAGCATTCTTAAACAGTTATGCCCTTTATAATTACAGAGTCAAAATAATTTCATTTAGCATTCTAAGGCAAGGACTATGATTAGTTCCTCAGCTGATATGGATAAGCACAGTCTTAGTGAGAGCTAGGAATATGCTAAGCAAGGAAGATGAGGATTTTTCCCCACTTTCTGAAGACACAATATCTGCACCTACTCACACCAGGTAAGAATCCAATTATATAATCCTACATGAGTAATCTGTTCCCCCCTCCTCATCCCAGGGTTTCCTGGGTAACTAGTAGTCATAAGCATGAAGGATCAGATTCTGCCATCCCTATAAAACTGAACAGTATTTTGTTTAATGCCAAGTCACAGAATAACTTGCAGAAAGGCAGAAGGTGTCAGAATTGGACCTGAAGACTCAGCAGTAACACATTTCTCCTCTGTTGAGGCTAGAGGAAGGACGAGATAAAATGAATGTCCTTTTATGCCTCACTTCAGGGAAAAATTTTCCATTTTGGTAGATTCCAGCCATCAGTTTGGTCTGGTTTAAATACCACTCTGTTGCAGGAGCTACAGCAAATTCCTGCAACAGCTGAGCAGGAACTGATGGTAGAAAAGACGCCTGATTTCAGTTCCAGCAAATGAGTAATGTGCTAACACTGCGTTCAGACCAGCATGTTCTCGGAGGAGAAAGGCCACAGCAGTAAAAGTAGGTAGGATTTCCAAATACAAAGATTAGAAGACAGGTCATTTTGCATTGAGAGGTAAGAGAGGTAAATACACAGGTAGCACTTTACAGACCTTCACATAACATTTTAAGGGAGATGTTTAAAGACAGAGATAAATCAGCTTCTTGAGAAGATGATTTGGTGAGAAGATCACCAGATTTCTTCTCTTTCATAGCCCAGATTCTACATGCTTAACAGGGAGAACTGGGCTTTAAGGCTGCTCAACTGTTCGCTGCTGGTGAGTTTTAAGCATTCCCATTCTGCCTGTAAGTGCCTATCCCAGTGGGGATAGGTATCAATGATCAACACACCTCCTATCATCACAGATATGATAAAAATTCCAACTGAACACAAATTATTGTGAGATATACACAGGCTTTAGGTCTAGACAGAGAAAATCTATCTGCACAGTAAAGTTTCATAAGATATCACAAGAGGAGTTTGTTTTGATTTAAAGTAAAATATCATCTGTGTACCCCTGCTAAACTAGAATCACAAGAGAGAAAGCAGTGCAACAATGAAGAAGCTTCCCTAGTATCCCTGGTTAAAAAATCTCTACATGAGCACTTCAGAGTGGTCCATGACACTGAACTGACAGACACCTGATCCCATGCATCAATCCCAGAACTGCATTTGGCAAGTCGATCTGTTACAGTCTTTATAATCCACACGTCCTAAGAATCCAAAATCTCATCTTCAGTAAGTGTCAGGTGGATGCTGTTCTTTTCCTTCTTGATGGGTAAATCTGAGACAACTTGCAAAAGCCTCTCTGCAGCCAGAGCAGGAAAGCTGGAAGTCTTAGTGGGTGCTGCCTCTAGGAGTCTGGTGCTTCTGTAGCTTCCTGGACCGTCCTCCTCAAGTTACCCTTGACTTTGACAAATTCAGGCGCATTTTCCTGCTCCTCTTGTATCTTCTGTTGCTCCAGTTCCAGCTTAAAAGGGATTCATGTGTTAATAAAAAAGTATATAAGAGAGATTAAAAAAAAACCCAAAAACTATCAGTTTCAGTAACTGGCCATGCAAAACAATTTAAACTGCTTTCTTCCTTTCTCTCATAGAAAAGATGAAGTTGAATTTCTTTGGGGCTGTCTGTTCTCACAAACTACCAGCCTTATGCAAACCTTTGGCTCCACCTCATTCCAGCAGGCTGCAAAAGCCTTTCCAGATGGAGAAAACCTCTCCTAGTCCAGTTAGAGCATCACATAAAGCAGTTCTGAAGAAATGTTTTGAAATCTTCATTGAAGAAACAACAGTAATCCCACTTGGGACAAAACCAAATACGTCTGGTGGGAGAACACGTGTGGCAGCTACTAGTGAACACGCTTGCAGGATTCATTTCTGCACGTAGATATGGATTTCTGTATCTAACTTGAGCATCTTTTGGAATAACTGCTTTGCCTACTGCAAAGATCAATTAAAAAAGAAAAAAAAAAAAGAAGAATACTCCTTGGACCTTAGCTGCTTAATTTTGACCCCGCTGGGGGATTGTGCCCATGAACTTGGACACTCCACTCTATGGGGCAAAGCTGTACAGTGCTAGTGCAGAACCTTACTTACACACTTAACTTTACTTACATATAGACTGCTCAGCAGTCCACAGTGAAGGCAGACAGGTCATGTCACCCAAAAGAAAAAAACAACCCTTCAGAAAGCTAACAAAAGCTCCTGAAAGGATCTTTATCTTAGAACACACCATGGTCTCTCTGATTAATGGGGACCACGTTGTTGGGTCTTATCAGCTCACCTCAATAGTGTTGCCTTTGTCTCTGGTTCCTGATGAGGAACATGCCCTGTTACAGTAAATCATGACAACATTCCTCCATGTGTCATACTGTCAATTAATGACATTTCTATGATGCTATGAAGTCACAAGATTACTTTCAGTGGGCAGGCTCCTCCACTTATTAGAGAATTTTCTATTCTACATGTGTCCTTGGGTGGCTAAATTCCAAATCAGGCAACTTCCCACAGACTAAGCCAATTGAAGCTGACCTTATGTCTCTGAGGGCATAAGGGAAAAGTGACAGGATGATATACTTAAAATTACAGTGGTTTTCTTCCTGCAAAAACATTTCTATGCCTGGAAGAAAGAAACAGTCGATGCCTTTATTCACCAAGTATCTAGTTTTAATACAGTCTAACATCTATTCTTAATGGACCATCTCTTAACACAGATGCCACAAAAGTTGACTAATTCACCACAGTTTCAATGGTAGGATATGGTCAGTGCTCCACACACTTTGCTGTTGTTGAAACAAGATTCATACGACAAAAAGCTGCCACCTATACGGATTTCCTATATAATAAGTGAAAACAAAGAGGAAATAGTAGAGCATGAACTGACTCATTGTAAAACATGTATTTGCATTTTGTCAGAGGAACTGTGCCAAAACCCATCTGTTGCTTCTTTCTTACAAAGGGGGGACAGGGTGACTAGCTGAGAGATAGATGTGTAAAGTCAGTGTTATCTCCCATCTTACCTGCTCTAGTTTCTGCTGCCGTTTCAGTAGCTCTATTTCCAGGTCTGACTTCTTCTTCTGTGCCTCCTCCTCTTTTTGCTGTTTAATAACTTGATCTCGTTTTCTTTTCTCCATCACCTTTTGTAACTCCGGTTTGTTCTGAGGTGCAAGACCCCTTCAAATTAAATGGGAGTAGAGGGGAGAAGGAAACAAGGAGGAAAGAGCATTTTTTAATAAGCTGACATTCACAGTGAACTGTAGGCAGGTTTTCCCAAGTCAATTGGCAGCCTATTTAGGTACTCTGAAATACAAATAATGAACTAAAAGGAAAAAATAGGCAAAAGATATATTGGTTTCTAACAATAAGTTGGAATTGAAGCCATATTATTACTGAGAATATTTCCCTTTAAAGTTCATGATAGTGTTTCTCCTGAATAATTCATTGTTATGGCTTTCATCTTCAGCCTTCCCTCTTTTTCCTCCATTCCAGAAGAAGCAATTTTAAAAACACTGCAAATCAGAGCTGAAAACTCATTCTGGAAAACAGACAGACAGACAAAACCTCACTTCTCTTGACTGATAATTCAGAGAGACTGCATCCACATAGTCCTGCACTGGGTACCATGTCCAGAGATGTCTCTATGGACGAAACAAAAACGCATCATCCCTCTTCACTTAGTCACATTGCTCCTGGAAATCATTAATTCAGTCCTTCCTTGACAATACGACAGCTTTAGCCATGCCTGGCTGCTGTGCTGTTTCCATTGAGAACAGGGAGAGTTCCCAGGCTATGCTGAAAATCACACAGGAAGGGGCTAAAACAACAAAAAACCCAAATGGAAAAAGCTTGCAGTCACCTTGGAGATCAGACAAAGGGTGAAAGATGCTCTCTCCAATAGATTTTAGCCAGTACAGTGACTGAACGTTTCAAGTCTGTTCAGTACAAAATATTTTCCAAGCCAACTACTCTAAAATGAAAAAGCTTACTGTTTGTAGTTGGACTCAGTGATCCTTATGCGTCCCTTCCAATTTGAGATAATCTAGGATTCTGTCTTGGAATAGCCTCATTATTCTGTTATTAGCTGGAGCAGAAAGATCCAAACTATGCCTTTGTTACTGGATTTTTCACTGGGAAGACTACTGCGTGAGCACATCCGGCATCAAGTTTAACATCAGCCATTTTTAACTTCAGGAAATTCAGTAATCTGAAGAAGCTTTCAAAAAAGCACAGTTTTGCCATTTCTCAGTGTTATCTGGGGTTGCCTAATTCTTCCATGTGTATCTGACAGCACATCCACAAATATATTAAAAAGCCATTTTATAGTGGCATCTGTGAGCGACTCCATATATTATGCAACACTCTATCAGTGTACATACCCTGGCAGCAAAATCAAATATTTAGCAACACCACATGCTGCTTCATATTTCTCATAATATATCTCATGGCCTGAATGCAACAAGCTACAAGACTATATTAATATTTTAATAGTTTCGTGCTATTTTAATTACATTTCAGCAGTTAAAAATTAAGTTGGGCAGAGAAAAGTTGAAGAAATATTTTATTATAATGACTATTGCTACTACCATTAATGACTTCTACTGCATTTGGGTCGGTGAGAGCTGAATAATCGATGGGAGCTTCTATACTGATGATGAGCAATGAAGATAGCCATGAATCAGATGGAAGCTACTAAACAGCATTACACATTCCTGATTTAGATGTGCTGTAGTTAGGATAAATGGGACAACTAACACCTGCAGAAGGCCATCCATCTAGTCGAAGGGGATCAGCAGTCAGGCTGTGAAATAACACCTGTAATGTCAATCCTATTCTCACTCCTGCATTTAGAGAGGGAAAGCAACAGACAGGCTGTTATTGGGTTAAGTAGGTGGCTTGTGGCACCTCTTCATGATTTTTCTGGTTAAATAAAAATCATAAAAATTTCAGCGTAGAGCAAGCAAACTGTGCTTAACCACTTCTGTCACAGCACTAAAATTCCTCCACATGCATGGCAATTTGCAGTAACAAAGCATAACACAAACCTAATTCCTGCATTGAGGAAAAGCCTCGTATCAGAGGTAGTACCACAGAATAAAGCACAGAGACCTAAACATCTTTTCAGAAGAGATTTTCTGCCGCTGAGCCCCCCAAAGTATTTCATTTCTGCACCAATAAATAAGGCTCTAAAATTAACAGCTGCAACTAATCAAAATCACAATAAGAGAAGAAGGGGTATTGAGGGCAGCACAACTGTTTTGTGTAATAGGATATTCCTCATGAAGAAAAGAACTTCATACTGGTTTCAAGTGCTTTATGCTTTCATAAACTTTAAAAGGGAAAAAAATAGACTTAATTCAGTGCAGTCTCCACATCCTTTACAATAAAACCATAAGTTGAGAAACTATCTTTTCTTTCAATGCCTTTAAACTTTGTGGTGCTAGGAACTGACTTTGATGTTTAATCCCATTAACACAAAAAAAAAAAAAATAGGACAAACACCTATTTAGGCCACTTTCTTCCAATTCAGTTGGCATTCTCTAAAACATTTCTACTACTTCATCACTGAAGAAATGCTGTATTGTGTAAGCAGTTCACTTATAATTAAGTATCTAAGCCTAGCATTTGTGAGGATCTTGCTGTTACACATAGAAAAGGCCCTTTTCTCCCCTCCAAATACTACCCTGCCAGAAAGGAAAAAAGAGAAACTTTCAGAATGCAACTCTTCTGCCAAATACACAAATCCAACTGAACTGAAGTAGTTCTTCCTCTACTTTGTTAAGGTCTTAGGTCTCAAAAAGCCTGAATGGGTGTTAACGGCGATTTTTATTTTCAAATACACTCTGAAATAGTTCTTTCATTTCTGCTTTGGGGATCCCCACACCCTTGTCTATATAATATCCCTTCTGAGTGGTTCTTTGTTTTGTAGACAGTCTGTGTGTACTCAGATGTACTCAGAGTACATCTGTTACTGCAGTGCTAAGTTAGAAACTGCGCAGGCAGCTGACATAGATAAATGAGGGCAAAAGACAAAGGAGCAAATGAAGTCCAAATCACTTCCTGATATAGTGGCATCCAAGCTGCAATCCCTTGTAGCATTCAAGTTGTCGGAAGAGATGTGAAAATGATGAGTAAAGGATCTATTCTCACACCATCTGCAACTGGCCAAGGAACTTACAAGTTTCAAGGCCTGTATTAGGACTAAAATTACTAATCCATTAATAAGACATATAAATAAGATTCCTGAATTACAAGTTCTAATGAATCTGTGAGGAGGTAGGAAGACAACACGCCTTCACTTACTCCTGATAGAACAGCCATGCAGGATTATGCTCTTGACACCAATGATCTTCATCAAATCATGAATTGATATAGATGCTAGTTTCCACTTGTTTAAATGGCGGGTCCCACAAGCTTGGAGGCTTTTTCTTGTCTGTGAAGTTAGGTAGCTATGTTTTAATTTTTTATTTATTGTTGTGGGTCTTTTTCCCCCAAAGGAGTCCTTTGTTGTTGAAGAGATTTAACAACAGACCTTCATCTACCTCTGGGCCGAGCCCCTGGGTCTCAGCAGTTGATGAAATCAAGTTCCAGTTCTTTACATCTTCAAAAGCAATATCTAAAGCAACAGCTGTGCAATCCCATCCCAGATAGAAGGACGCAGAATTTGCAAAGTATACAAAGAAACACTTATGCAGCAGCAGAGCAGGCTTCAGGCTATCACTGCACCATAAGAGAGATCAAGTAACCACAGAACAAGTTTGGAAATAAAATATACAATTTCTTTAACTTAGAAGTGCTGGGAATGGTGAAAATTCACAGATCGATATTGTTGGTGACTATCACATATCTGACAAAATCCATTTAAGTTGAGGGCTGAAGACAAAATACAGTGTTGAAGTAACGAATATGAAATGTGACATGGGAGAAATGAACCACTTCCTCAAGAAAACAACTCTTAGTGAGTATTCACAAACACAAAGTGGCAAGTCTGATTTACATAAGCTCTTACAGAGTTTCACTGAAAGATCAACAACTGATCTCGTGTTTGACATCCTCAGTGTAGTTTTTGACTAGCACTGAAGCAGACATGGAAAACCTTCAGTTAGATTAAGACTCAGATGAAACTGGAAAAGCCTATAGCTTTCTTTCACAACTATTAAGTCAGCAAATTTTAGATTCTGTTGATCATATGTATTTTTTTAAGTATCCCACCTGCAGCTGGTGGAGGTAGCACCACTGATCACACAACACAAAAACAGCAGGCAACGTCAGCAAAGCTTTTGTAATGAAAATAATGATCCAAAGTTAAAATGGGTAGCAAGGCTGTTTGAAAATAAAGTTAACATTTAAATTTAGAAAAGATAAAATTCTCACAGGAAGAAGAATTAGACCAATTTAACTCCAATTCATACAAATAAACGCCATGGTTAAGAACTGCAGTCTTTTCATCTACAAACTGCGTCCACTGGGTTTGGGGTGAAACATAACTTTGATGAAACTAAGTCAAGCTGTGTGTTTGGGGTCAGGGAGTGGCACACACGATTTTTAGACTTTTACCTTTTCTGATTCATAAGCAGCTCTCTATGGAGATCTTGATGATTCCGGGATGACTTCACAGGATTAATTAATTTCTGAGGTCTAATTAACTCAGGATTGTCATCGTCTATGTAGTCCGGTTCAGCCATAATCTTTCTTGGAATGGGAAATGGATCTTTGGGTTCGATGTCCTTACTCACAGTGTCTGGAAAACAAGGAGGGGGTGGGGGGAAATTCTGGTAAATCAACACTGAAAGGCCTTTTAAAGATGTATTAAAACACATGGAGGCACACATTACCACATTAATAACATTTAAGTTCTTCTGGATAGATTCTGTCTTAGTAAATAAAGGTGCTCAGAGCAAACATCATCAGCATGTTTGTTTTTTTTTTATAGATGGCTATTTCAAAACTCTTCATCCCTTGACTGGGATTCTATGAAGAGTCTACAGACTATGAGGAGCACACAGTCCAACCGTTGACCAATCCCTGCCATGCCCAATAACCACGTCCATATACCTTTTCTTGAACACCTCCAGGGATAGTGACTCCACCACCTCCCTGTGCAGCCTGTGCCAACACTTCACCACTCTTCCTGAGAAGAAACCTTTCCAGAAATCCAACTTGAATCTCCATTGTCACAATCTCTTGTCCTGCCACTAGTCACCCAAGAGAAAGTCCGTTCAGTTGAAGCATTTTTTAGGTTAACAGTACCAAGATCCAAATGTTAAATATTAGAAGTGAGTATCGAAACCTTAATGATTCTTGTTTTCTGACATCAGTTTCACACCAGCTATGAGAAAATGGCTGATGTGGGTAAGCTCTGGGCTGTACAGTACTTATTTGACTGGAAATTCAGGAGAAATGTTGGGTGTGGATGTTTCTTAAAGGCCATATTTCACCCAGATAAAGTCCACAGAACTCCAGCAATCCAAAGCCAGTAAGATCCTGATGATTTATATAACCTCAAGACCTGTCACTTTCCTATCCCACTGTAGAAAATGTATCTATACTCCAAGTCACAGTACTTTCAATCAGCACTGACACGTAAATTAGTTTTCAAATAATTTATACACAACCATCCATCTCTCTCCTTCCACTAAAAGCCTCAGCAAGTTCAGTGACAACCTGTGCAACCTGGTCTAGGGAGCTGCTTTGGGAGGGGGGTTGGACTAGATGATCTATATAGGTCCCTTCCAACCCCTACAATTCTGTGATCTGAAACAAAACACACTGAGAGCAGTTCTGTCTCCTCTTGCTGTCACAAAAACCAGCGCACAGAATCCAACACGCTGCAGTTTGGTGAAACAAATTGCCCCTTGGACAAAAAAAAGCCTCACAGCATGTGGGTTTTACAGAGATGAATCAATGGGACAGGAAAGAAAAAGACAGACCTCCATCAGCCTGACTGACAGGAAAGCTGAATGCTGCATGCTTTAGAGTATGGAGCTCTGAGATGAGTCAGAGATCACTGGGGTTTGCCACATATCTTCCATTAAAAGTTGAATCTGTGTTTAAATTCAGATCCCACTGTTACCAGTGCCTACCTCTTGGCACAGTGAAAAGGTTTCCACTGTAAGATGTGGATACCTTCATACAGAGCATCACCAGCACACAGCAGGGCTGCAAGTGGGCTGACAGATGAAGAAGGGAAACCACAGCACTAGTTTTGTCACCAGATGCAGGGAAGTCATGCTGGATTTGAATGTGTCTAACGTATCACGTCAAGCCCTTTCAGTGTCTTCACTTGAAAGCACAATGGGGGTTGTGTGTTGTTATTGGTCCTGCATCTCACACATCTAGTTTCTACGGAGCAAATCCCACAAGAAGCAGCTTACCACAGTGAGCTGCTCTCAGGGTGGCCCTGGCATTAGTTTTTCATGGTGAGGACATCTATAGCATTTCTGAACTCTGTCACAGAGTGTTAGTTCTCACTGGGAACTCTGAAACTCGTGAAGAAAAAGTAGCTGTCAGCAGTGCCAATGGTTCAAAACAACACAAGCATACTGCTGCAGGTGGCATGAAACCACTACTGCTGGGAAGACCATGGTGCTATGTAATTATATGCCCTATAAAAAGGTCCAAAACTACCCCAAACAAAGCCTATTTCTCAATGCACATCACTTAGAAGTGTGGAAGTTTGCCTTCTTTATCAGTGACTGAATAAACCAGGCTTTTTCCCCTTTTTATTTATTCTAATTCAATAATTCATTCTTCCTTGGTGTTCACATCAGGCCTATCAGAACCAAACCAACTCTGGTATCTACCGGCTTCTTTTGGTCAGAGGATGGATATAAATTTGTGTTCTATACTCCTCTCTGAGCTCTGTTGCTCTGGTAGAGCTGTCAGTCCCTTGGAAAGCATTTATCATCCACACCTCTCCATAAAAGTACCATATAATCATAAAAGTATAGTTTTCTATATACAGTATAACAGTGTAATCAGCCAGAAAATGACCTGCTGCTTCTTTAAGACAAGTTTTCCATCTGCTTAGGCAAAGATGAAAAATGCAGAATCACCGACAACTGTTTGTCATGAACAACATATTGGTTTTCCAACATGAGCCCCTGAAAAACAATTGGATTCAATCGTTTCTCAGAAAGTTTGATGCAATATTTTGCAACCTGTGCATTGGCTTTTGGCAAAAACTCAGTTGAGTCTATTCTTCTTTCTTCTGTCCCATCTCTATTTTTAAAAACATGCATTCAGCTCCAAGGTCAGAAGTAGTGGTTCCCTAATGTAACATTAACTCTACCAGAAGCAAGCATGAATGAATGAAGAAATTCCCTTGGGAAATAAAGATGCTTTCCACGTGTAACAAAGCTGCAAGTGATTTCAGATTTCAAAATGGAGCTAGCAGAGTAGATTCATAGATTCATAGATTCACAGGACACCCAACTCCCATTTACTGAACCCCCTTCCACCCTTTGCAATGTGGGCTGGCCTGGCTGGAGGCCACCATCCCAGTCCCAGAATACACAGCCAACACAATTAACACAGTGTGATTTCTACCCACACCCTTTCAAAGCAAACATTTATGAAAACAGAAGTAGTTTTCACAAATGAAGGAGACTGAGGCACCAAGAGTTCAGCACACAATAGACAGGAACTGTGCTGGAAGGGTAACCACTGCGTTTCATTCTGATATCCAGACATGTTGGTACACCAGCCAAGCTCGATAACAATTCCTTAACTTCAAAACCAAAGTTTAATACAATGACAATTAAAATAATAATAATTTATTCAGTGAGTCCCTGCTATTCATCACTGCAAAAGCCACAACACGTACAGCCACTCTCAAATTGTAAAACATGAAGCACATTATTATTACATGTTATTAATAAGGCTCCTAGCACTACTGGAATACACAATTCTGTCTTGTGAATCTACATGAAGTATTTTACACCCTTCCAAGCCTTAATCCAAAGAATCACTTGGCAGGAATATGCTGCCTTAATCACACTGGAGAGGCTCCCTTCAGTCATCCACACATCCACAGAGCAATGACAATCCCTTTCTGCATTTCAGTTACCTTACCCCAAAACTGAGATAAAGAGATTTGGATCCACATTTGGGATGTTCTACCTGAGCCTGTTCTCAGAATTGCATGCTAGAGGAATGCAATTAACATTCAGGAGGAACACCTCCAGCAGACATGTCTGTTTCTGGTGTTCCTCGTTGTTTTATTCTGCCTGTAGTTTTGTCCAGCGAAACTTCCTGCAAGACATGTGCTGAGAGTGCTTCAGCCAGCCACTGGCATTTTGTTAGCAGATTCAATTTAGATCTTAAAACAGTGGGTGAAGGATGCTCCAGATGCCAGAGCATTTGCTGCAACAGAGCTTATAAGGCTTCAGAGAAGGAATCTGGCACCAAAAAAAAAGCTCATGTTTATATGGCATTCGGGAAATTGCATTTATTTTCTCTCTGGTATTCTTCATACCAGATATCACACATGGAATCTGAACATAAAAATTCCTATGAGACACCATATATTTGTATGATTGTACATATATAAGGCATTTTCACCCTTCAAACGGTTCTCACAATTATTTGCAGCTGTGGAAGCAGAAGTAAACCTGAGGCCCCTTAAAAAGCAGATAATAAAGCAAATAAATGCCTTAGAATACAGATGAACAGAAAAATAAGAGTAGTCTAGGATCCCAAAAATACAATAAAGCTAAATTCATATCATTTTCTCTTTGTCTTAATAAATTATTGACTTAATATCTTCCACTGAAGCATTAGCCCAAACACTGGATACCTCCTGAAGTCTGATTTTATTCTTGAAAAAGCCTGAACATCTGTTCTGAGCTGTACTGCGAATCATCAAACACTGGTTTTTAAGACTTACATTTTTAGATCTTTATACAGCTTCACAGACTCGTGGTCTGCTACAAGTAACCCAAAGGCATTCTTTGAGAAGAAATATGGTTTTACTCTCCTTCCCATTCTGAGAAGAATCAGAGTAAGAAATCTTCACCGTGCCAGCTCAAACAGCCAGTGCTGCGTTGCACAGACCAGCTTGGATGGAAAGCTGAAGAGCTACTTCTACACACACCAAACTTTCCATTCACCTTCTCAACACTGTACATTAAAACCCCTCGCTGCTATCATTTTCATCTAAATTCACTCAGTGCAGCAAGAGGCACTTGACTGGAAAGATATACTTGATTAGTGCATGATTACAGATATCATTAATAACTTCCCACAGTTAAAGCTATCATTCAAAGTTAGAGTCGCTGAAAATAGAATGCAAAATACTCTTCCCAGGCAGGATGTGAAAGCCAGCCCGTGTCCAAGCAGTTTGGCTTTTATCCATGCAGGCTTCTGCAGCTCAGAGGGATGGTGAGGTTTGGATCATAGTAGACTAAATGAAGTAGCAAGCCTGAAATTTTGCTGTCAGTACAGTGCCAGAACAGTTTAACTAACTGCACCTTCCTTACAGGCAGACTTTATAAACTCTCTGAAGGTATGTAACCTTTCTCCTTTGCAATAATGTTGGGATTACTTCACTGGAATACACCAGTAAGAGAGACCTCCTAAACTACTATTAAATGCAAATAGAAATGGTTGATTTGTTAAAAGTATTTTTAACCCTCCTCCTTTAATTCATCACAGTCTGATGGCACATCTTATAGCGACATTCTTAAAAAATGTACAAGCCTGATAGATGACATTGCAATTAGGCCCACGTAAACACAATCACATTAACTCAGAACACTTTCCTGATTGGAACAACAGGGTCCATCGGTCTCCAGCCTCAAATCTAGGGAGCAAGGTAATGGTGTCAGCAGCTGAAGGCTTCATTAGTCACATGGCTACCAAAAGACTGAAAGACCATGGAGACTTCTCACAGTACCTATGGTGCTGCTCCTGCTCACTTGACCAGAGCAGCCCAAAGCAATTTCAGCAATGGAGTCTGGAGAAAGGCAGGGCAAACTCACCTGCTACTGAAACTACTCCTGTTGTCATATTAAAATGAACTAAAGCACTCCAAACCTCAAGGATATCCAGTTAACATTCATTTTCTTCCCTTAAGTACTGCTGAGAATGTAATGTCAACACAGCACAGATAAAACATCCACAAGATGAGAAACCAGGAGAAAAAAGGTCATTTTAAAAATGTTTGCATTGGCACTGACACCTAAAGGGGAAGACAACGCAAGATGGGGCAGTGCTCCATGTTGCTACAGTTCTCTCAAATGCAAAACATTGCTTATGGCTCTCATACAATTTAAACACTACCAGGCAATCTCTGCTTCTGTGCCTTGAAGTTCAGCCAAGCTAAGAGTGGGTGCCGAAGAGCCTGCAACCCCAGTGAGGCTAATGGCTATGAGCTGATGCTGATAAGGCCACAATGACTGGTCCCTCTTAGTTTCCAGTCTATCTGGAAAAAAGAAAGACAGGAGTCTTGAAGAGTATTTTCACGTCACGTTGAAATCATGAGAATCAATGAACGTGAATTAATTGTAATCCAAAATAATTTTTCTTACAGCTGCAACTTCTGTCAGCATATTCAAAACCAGGTGGATGCACCAGCAGCCCTACATAGTTAAATTCCTTCTTTTGCTTGGTTAAAATGCTGAAATGGCACCAATGAAGCCATGTAATTAAAGGTAGAAAAAGAGAGAAAGTGCCTCTTGAAAATCTGCACTCACAAGTGACTGTAAGAGCACAGGGAAGGAAGAAGGAAACAAAGACTTTTGTTCACCACTGCAGATGGAGAACAGGTCCTCTTTTTGCCTGGCAGGCAAAACTCAGGTATAGATTTCCCCTATAAAACTATTTGGCATCTGTGTTTTATTAGAGCAGAGGAGGGACAGATAGACAGAGGACAAAGACTAGCAGACTGTGAGTGGCACGCATCTTCCCTAAATATTAGTCTCTGTCCAACCCCCTGGCACACCATGCTTCCAATCCGAGATCCACAGAAAATAAAGCATGCTGTGCACCTCATTTCTGTTCCCAAAAAGTCCTGCACATACTCATGTTTCTCATGGTCCCAGTGATCGCTGAAATCCCTAGATACAATGGAGATGTGGAAAGTTATTTTGGTATCCCTGTATTTCATACACCTCGCACCCAAACGTCCTTGATGTATGGCTTTCTTCCTACACAACGCTGGTATGCCACACACACCTCCTCCCTTCCATCTAATCTAACGTCATTCATTTGGCAGAAATAAATCACAACTAGTAAAGGCGTGCAACTGAAAATGTGTATGTGGCTTTCACTTCTGTGCTACACCTGTAATTATTACACACTACAGTGAACACGGCATTCAGGAGAAGTAGATCGTTGTAGACTTCATTCGGAAATGGAGTGTTAATTCAAAACCAGAAGTTCTGAGATTCAGAGGACAGCTTCTTCAGGACTGTTGCAAATGTTAAGAACTATCAAACAGTGTCACCCAGTGGTAAAGGACTTCCTACAGACAGGAACAGAGGCTTTTGGCACAGAGAGCAGTAAAAACAAGGGAAGGGAAAAGGCTGACCAAAATCAGTGTTTTTGTACAAAACTGCTGAACTTGGGAAGTAAACAAACAAAAAAAATCCCACGGCCTTTTAGCAGAAGGTCCTACTTTTAAGACTGTCTGTCTGTGAAGCTGTCAGCATTGCAGGTCAGTCATTCCTCAGACACAGGAAGGTTTAACATGAAAGAAGGGGATTTCTGCTGGGGGAAAAACATCCCGAGCAGCCAGCAGCATCTTATTAATATGGAGAGTGGAAACATTTCAAACATCTGACATCAGCTGCCAAAAAGAGACTGCTGAGTCGTGAATGCTCTCAAAATCTAGTTCACACGCTTCAGCAAGATTCTTCCACGCAAGAGAAGAACATGTGATGGTGGTTGTTTCTGTATTTTTTTGTGTGTTTTGTTCACTAAGATCTGATGAGAGAGGTGAGAGACAAACACTTGTCTTCATGCAAAGTCCAGGAACACAAGAAGTGAAGCACTGGAACCAACTGTCCAGAGAGGTGGTGGCTGTACCATCCCTGGAGGTATTCAAGGTGAGGCTGGACAAGGCTCTGAGCATCTGATCTAGCTGTGGGTGTCCCTGTTAACTGCATGTGAGTTCAACTAGATGACTTTTAAAGGTCTCTTCCATCTCAAACAACTCGATTCTATGATTCTAAATTAAATCATGTTTTCTAAATGGAAACCCTTGTCTGGATGCTACAACAACAATGGCAGTGATGATGACCAAGAGACCTGAGCACATGATTCACTTGAGCAGTAGTCTATGCCAATTAAAAGACAAAAAAGGTAAACTGACCTTTGAGAAGTATATGTAACAAAATTTTGGAGAGGAGTTAGGTTACTTGTCACTCCTACAAATACGACTGGCACAGGAAGCACAGCTTTTCTGTCTATAACAAATACACCATTACAAAGGAAATCAGCAAGTTTGCTGATGACACAAAGCTGTGGGGTGCAGCCAATACACCAGAGGGACAGGATGCCATTCAGAGGGACCTAGACAGGCTTGAGCACTGGGCCCTGGTGAACCTCATGAAGTTCAACAAATCCAATTGCAAGGTCTTGCACCTGAGTCGTGGCAACCCCTACTACCAATACAAACTCAAGGATAAAGGATTGAGAGCAACCCTGACAAAAAAGACCTGGTGGTACAGGTGGATGGGAAGTTGGATGTGAGCCAGCAGTGTACCCTCACAGCCGAGAAAGCCAACTAGATCCCAGGCTGCATCAAAGGAAGCAGGTCAAGGGAGGGGATGCTGCCCCTCTGCTCTACTCTGCTGAGGCCTCACCTGGAGTACTGCACCCAGATGGGGAGTCCTCAGTATAGGACAGACATGGACCTGTTGGAGTGTGTCCAGTGGAGGGCCACAAAAATGGTCCACAGAATGGAACACCTCTCCTACGAGGACAGACAGAGAGCTGGGGCTCTTCAACCTGGAGAAGAGAAGGCTGAGGTGACCTGAAAGCGGCCTTTCATTTTCTAAAGGGGAGCTACAGGGAAGAAGGGGACAGAGTCCTTAGCAGGGTCTGTGGTGACAGAACAAGGGGAAATGGCTTCAAGCTCAGTGAGGTTAGGTTAGATACAAGGAAAAAAATCTTTTACAGTGAGGTTGGTGAGGTACAGGCTGCCTAGTGTTGTGGTGGATGCTTCATTCCTGGAGACTTTCAAGGCAAGGCTGGATCAGGCCCTGGGCAACCTGATCTAGTGTTGGTGGCCCTGTTCACTGCAGGGGAGTTGGAAGAGATGGCCTTCAGAGGTCCCTTCCAACTCAAATAATTCTATGAAATGCAAAAGCAACAACATTTAGAACTAGAGAATGCACTGTATGTTGCCGTGTTCAAAAGAGCTCAGTCCACTTGGTTTAAAAAATGTGAAGTTTAAGACCAGCTTGTTTATCCTAGCATCTGCAAGCCTGAAGATGGCTGTAGACAGGGAGTAGACAACACATTCCTAAAATAAGGCACACACTTTTATAGTGAGGAAAATACAATAGTAAAATTACTGAAAGACTTATGGCATGAAGTCAAAGGCAGTTCAATCACATGGAGAGATCAAATTACAGGATAATTATTCCTTCTAATTTTACAAATTTATAAGTCTACGAATGCAATTAATAAGCATTTGAAATGAAATCTGAAAATTAGAATCTTCGCATTAATCAGATTTACATTAAGTAGGAACAGCAGCAAAAATGAGACCAAGTGAGCTGAGTGGTTTTCATGCTGCGTTAAGTTACACCAGTGCTGTAAATCCTCAACTCTTGCCTTTTGAAGCATAAGGGTTTGGTGAACCTCCAGATCTTGCTTCATGCCTCATACTGATCTCTGGGACACGCTAGCACTGTTTGGAGTTATGGCACAGCACGATCTGCTGAGCTGTCATGCTTCCCCTCATTAATAATGGGTGTACATCGTTTCTGAATGACGACTTAAAAGAAACCCTACATAAAAGATTCGTATTTTCAACAAATTTAAAAACACTGGCATAATGAAAAACAGACAGTGTTTCTGAGTGCAACTGCAACTTGCCCATTTCCTAAGTGTATTCATAGGTAGTTACATAAAAACTAAATACTTCCTCAGACCAGGCAGATATGAATTGATAACCTGCCAACTCAATCTCTCAAGTTCTCGTCATTTTTCCAGGAAGAAAATCCTTTCCTAGCTTGGAAAAAATAAAATTCTGCACTGGTAAAACAATTTTTCCAAGTTCTCTCTTTGCTGGCAAGGAGCTCCAAAGAGGTATCCAGCTTACATTTCAATTTCTTAACACAAAGAATATCTTAGAAACAGAGAAAAGGAAACAAAACGGAGTAGTTTTCATACACACATCACTACTCTGAGCTAATACATTCCCAGCTTACTCACAGGAAAGAAATAAAGCTTTCACCTCTGCACATTGGTTTTGGCTCTGGCAGCTACATCCACATTCCAGTCTGCACTGTGTCCACAAAGAGACACCCCTCCTTGCCCAGACCTGTTTTATCTGCTCTCAGCACTCTGAGATGTATTTTAGGTATGTGGCTCCTCACTACAACTCAGTCCAAAAGGGCACCACTACAAAGGCAAGGAATAAAGACCAGAAAGAAAAGGCCAGAATAAAATGTGTGACTTGATCATCCAAAAGGGAGGAGGAGCAGGAAATTAAAGATTAGACTGTTCCACATCCACCTCGTGACCTTAACCAAAGGTACCATAATTCTCTAATGGATTTACAAGGAAACCATGGGCGTAAGAATGTATGTCAGTCAGAACAAGCTTTGGAAAATGTATAACATACAGAAACATCACCTCTTCACTGTTTAATGGAAGGAGTGAGAGTCCCCAAAAACAAGAATTCGTAGAAAACAAAAACTGAAGAAACTACTGACACTGGAACACATCTGTCAAAGCTGTTGACTTTTACATGCTCTTTATAAGCAGCTATGGTCAGCAGCTTTTAATACAACCCCACAAATCAGGAAGCTTCGAAACCAGGGCAGGACTGCATATCAGTTGGTATGCAGCAAGTGGAAGGACAGTGCAGCCTGCCTTGCTGGCAGAGGAAAGGCGTTGTTTTCTGAAGAGACAAGTCTCCATCCAAACAGCACGTTGATGTGCTCCTCACACAGCTGAGCTGCTGTGGTTTTACAGCCTTGCTTGAATGAAGAACCTACAATGTCAATATCTAAACCAAAAGCAGTCACACCAGCTTAGCAACATGTAGGTGAGATTTTCACTTACACTCTGGCAGAACAAATTACGTAGTGTGGTGACACTGGGCTGCTTCTAGGAAGTTGTCTAGAACATCACCTTCTTCAGTTTTCTTCAAAAGTCATGATGAAATTCAGGGAGGGAGGAACAAACCACCACTCCATAATCCATAAAGAAACTGCTCAACAAATTCTCAGGAAAAATAAGAAACCAGAGGGATGACCCCAGCCTCTTCACAAAGGGATTGTTTGTTGAGCTTGAGTTGGGAACAGGAAAGGAATTTCCTACAATTGTTACCTTTCTGCTTGACAGACCACCTGGAGGGAAGTCCCAGCTTGTCCTCCTTTATCAGCACTGATGAAGGGGGTCAGCCATGCCATCAGCATCACTAAGAGCCCCTCAGCTCTGCCCCGTGCTTCCTTCCTTTGGGGTTTCAGCAGGATGGATCACTTGCTCTATATGCTGCAGAAGAAATGGACCTGGACTTAAACGTAAACTGGGAGAGCTCAAAGTTTGCCAGCTCAGCTTGCAAAAATGCAAACAAAAAAAAGTCAGCAGTCCTATGAGGTACTGCAGGGATCTCCAGCAAACTACTAAAACAAACTATCCAAATCCCAAAGTCACATGCTACAGTCACATACTCAGAGCCACCCAGTCTCTTTGTTTTCACAGAAGAAAATAAACCTCAAAGAAAAAGAAGCCGAAAAAGAAAGGGCTGCACAAGACAAACAGAGCCAGGAATGGACTGAGAGTCTCTGGCATAGATGCCTGCTGCCTAAATATACTGTGGCTGGGGAACAATACCAGTGTTAGGTCACAACTTGGCTCTTGCTGGTCAAGGTCCAAGGAAGCAGTACACAGAGCTTCTAGAGAACAAAATGCCATTTGTCACTCACAGACAATCAGACAGCGGTGAATATCTATTGATAATCTCTCCTCACTGCCAGTAGTCAGCTGTACCTCTAGGTACCTGAAGGCAGCCCTGGTTCTGTTCCTCTGCTGAACAGACGACGTGGGCTCTCACCACACACTGGGATCACGACCAAAGAGGGAAACTTGCAGGCCAGCAAGCTTCATTTGCAATAAACCATGCCAGGAATCCTTAAGACGTCACCCAAGCAAGATATCATCTTACTGTCTGAGATATTTGCAGAATGAAGGAAGAAATGTCAAGAAGTTTTTCTGTGGTCCTCTTCCTGCTCTCCTTGAAAAGCTAAATGGGCTATTCAAAAACAAAAAACAAAAAACAAACAAACAAAAACCCACAGAAAAACTGCAATTAAAATTCCAACAAGTATGTATACATGATCATGGTTTTTAAACACATGCCTCTGTTTTGGAATCATGAGAGACCAAACAAATGGTCACTGGTGAATACTGAGAGCAATTCAGTGAGCTCAGTGTGCACTACTGGTCTTCACCATGGCTGTGCAACCTCCAAATACATAATGCCTTGTTAGAAGGAAGGAAAAAAAAACAACTTTGTGATCAAGGGTGCAAGGGGAATTGGTGTTTGGGAAGGCTTCTCATGCATTCTTGATTTCTAGAGTTGTGCTTCACCTGCAAGAGTGGTGGCTTCCAAATATACCATTATTTCTAAAAATATAGGGAGGTGAAGTCCCTTCACTGTAAATCCTTGACCTGTACTTGCCCCCCAGACATTTTAAGTGAAGCTTCTACATTGTATAGAGCTTGTCTGTTCTCTTGCAACATAATCATTTCCTCAACCTCCTTGCTTAACAAATATTGCTAAAGAAGAAATTTAACATTTCCTTTTTTTTTTCCCCCACTATGTTTCACTGAGGAAGTATGTTTCAAAACTGCAAAAGAATCACTGAGAAAGGGGGAATTCATCAAAAAATAAAGTGGGACCTGTTATTATAACGGGCTTGGTCATGGTAGAAGCTTGTTCATTCAGAAAGAGAGCTGCCCTGTAATTACAGTGAGGAACTGAGTTATGACAGAAGAGAGAGACTCAATTCTCAGCCCCACCAAAAACTGCATTTGTGATGCTGAGCAGGACACTTGGGCCTAAATTAATCCCAAACAGGCTGTGGTTGTCAGCACAAGACAATATGTTGGATACCAAATGCAGAGAGCACAAAACATGCTTTTTTGGGGCGAGCAGATCAGTAAGAGGCATCATAAATTATGACAAGGCTATGCTTTGTTCTATTATAGGCAGCATTTTGTGAAAAAATTGGAGACGTTTCATGTTAAGCAGTCTTTTATGATGGAAAAAAATACTTGTTTTAGAGTCAAAAGGCATAATTCAAATAGGTAACTGGCTGACTGAAGCTTAGAAAATGAAACTGATGATGTTTAAAATAAGCTGATAAGTTATGGGTTAGCATGTACACAGAAGAAAGCTTAGAAAGAGATTAAAATTAATAACACACCAGCTGGGAATTTTCTCTTGGCATTACAAAAGAAGTGCATGGGATTTTTAATTCTTATGCCTTAAGCACCAATGCTGCCATTTTCATTCTGTTTATTTTTTATGAATCCTTCCCAAGTTATTAGCAGCCACAAGATTTTTGGGGGGTGTTGTTATTCGTCTATTGATTTCTCATTTGAATAGCAAACCCAGACACATAAAATGCATGTTTTTATAATCTGCACTGGGAAATATGTCCTCTGAAGCATCTCCAGGATGAAGGGCCAAAATAAGAGCTGGGAGCCTGAGGGCTTTCCTACCCGCTGGTGAACACAGTGCCTTCTTCTCAAGCGTGTCAGTAATAAGATGGAGACTCATTTATCAAAATCTGTCCTCTTTAAAGCAGCATGTACTCCTCAACAATCTCAGTGCTCAGCAGGGAGCAAATTCTGCATCTTCAGACACTACATCAATGCAAGTTTAACATCTACATTATCATCTAAATTACAGTAATCGTTTGTGGCAGTTAAGACTTACTTCATCACAATGATGTTAACAGTCATCCTTCAGCAAAAATGTTAAAAAAAGCCAGCCTTATTTCTGTATCTTCTCAACAATATATAATACATATATTCTGTATCTTCTACATATACAATATTAGAACCACAGAATTCCTCCCAACTCTGCTCAACCCAGCATCCTGTTTGCACAGAGAATGTTGTCCCACTTGCTTTCTGTAGATTAAAAGATAAAATAATCCCAAAAGCTGTACAGAAACACAACAAAAGCAGGATTTTCACTGCCAGACAGCAGAGGATCCATTAACAGTTTCTCAGTGCATTCGGCTATGAAAGAAACAGGCCATCAAAACTCACCCAGCAGCCTTCCTCTGCACAGAAGAATCAAAGTATCATAAAGGTTGGAAATGACCACGAAGATCATTTAGTCCAATCGCTGACCCATCCCCCCATGCCCACTAACCCATGTCCTTCAGTGGCACATCTACCCTTTTCCTGAACACCTCTAGAGACAGGGACTCTGCCACTTCACTGGGCAGCCTGTTCCAATACTTCACCACCCTTTCAGAGAAGAAACTCTTCCTAATATCCAACCTGAGTGTTGTGCTTTGAATTCTTCTTGTCCCACCTGCACGTTTCCAGGGCCGCCAAGGACAACAGCACAGGCACAGATGGGAACAAACTACAACTAGTAAATATCTGAGCATGGTGGATACGGTCTGACCAGCGCAAAACTCAACGAGATTTGTCTAAAAGTCCTTCATCAGCAGATGACAGCTCACTCCAGCCAGTCCCAGATCCTCAGGCACCCTATTGCAGTGCTTGGCTCATGATGTACTCACATGTTCAAACAGGACCTGCAAGGAAGCAAGATCCCTGGAACAAAAAGGCTCTGTCAGCTGGGATTCTGCAACTTTTTCCAATGCAATATGCTAACAAAAATCAGAAGATGCATCTATTTGTGTAGGTATCAAGCAAAGTTATTCCCAGATCAGAAACAGATGTGCCACATAAACGCCGTCAGTTACTCTAGGGTATTGTGTATGGCTATTGGCTATATTGCATCCAAAGCAATGCAATCTGTAGGAAAAGGTTGGAATTTCAGTAACAGCTAACATCAGACCAGAAGGCATTGGTGGAAAAATACAATCTCCCTATTTAATAACAATCAGGAAAAAAAATCCCAGCTCCTTCATAGTTCATGATGTACTCAGGTGATGAGGAAGGGGTTGCAGAAGGTTGAATGAAATGACAATGTTTCAGTCATTATTATTTGAGTTTCTTTAGGGCTCATGTTATAAATGTACTTCACAAAGTGAAAACAACTTCACTGTTCACAAACACAGCTGACAAAGTCACTAATTGCCTATCAAAAGAGCTTCAGCATTTTCCCCAGCTTATATCCCAAACCTTCCAGAAAGTCAATGGACTTTGAGTCTGTAGAACTGGAGAACTTTTTGAAGTTTTACCTTCAACTGCCTTCAGTCCTTTCCAGCTTGCATTCCTCCAAAGAAATATGGCCCTTGGACAAACATCTCTCACACCAAGCTAATATCACACTTGTGTTTCCATTAATGGTTTAGTTGAAAATTTTCAGGGAAAAAAAAAGAAATGGCACCTTCGCCATCAAAGCACACCTTGCCAGCTCTACAAGGCTGGTGCTACAAAGCCAGGCAGTGCAAGATGGTATCTTATGTGTCCTTGAGCAGCAGAACTGTCACCTCCTTGGCAGCACACTATAATGGCACTGTTTTGTATGCAGCTCAGGCCACAACTGCACCATTTCAAGCTCAATACCCTCTTTCAAGAGTCATTTCCTTCAAACAAACCCACCCAATTAAACACACACCTTAGGACCTGGTGAAAAAACAATAAATCTCTGTGGCTCTACAGCAGTCCACCTTTTGAGACAGGAAGCGTATGTCTGCAAATTAATTTTGATTCACATCCTACTGTGCTCTGTGTTTGCCTATGGCTTCTATTCAACATAAACATTTACTACCTTGAAAAAAACAGTACCTCCAGGAAAGCAGTGCTTACAGTCGCATGCAGACAGTGACAAAAAAAGACAATATGAATGTTAAAAATTGGAAGTAAACAGATGAACTTTGAGAGTCAGCAGCCAGGGGTTTACTAGAGTGCACGCCGGCAAATTTGTCTGTCCAGCAGCAGAAGTGCTGGTTTCACTGCTGGGGAGGGAGATCAGCACATCTGCCTGCTGTCTCCAGCACAGCTCGAAACGAGAAGTTTGTAGAGGCATTTTTCAGGGAGATTTATGCAAAATGTCACAGTTCTTTAAGCTCAGGTTATTTCCATTGCTAGTGAGTGGTGACATCCATTTGACAGAAAAAAATCCCTACCCCCAAAAATCCCACAGAACGGCTGCATTATGTCAACAAATGGTTTGAGAGGCAGCAGGAGATGGTATGCTACATGAATAAAGCAGATACACCAAAGACCAAGGATAACTTCATCTCAATTCTCACATCCCATTCTTCCCTTCTTTACATCAAGGAAATAAACGCTTCCGACAATTCACTGCAGTTGAGCTGTAGATGTCTTCTATTAACCTTACTCAAGACCTCAGTTAAAAACTGAAGATGACAACCACTTGTCATAGTCTTCTTCAATATCTTTTATATATCCCACT
Source organism: Cyrtonyx montezumae (assembly GCF_038088225.1). Lineage (NCBI taxonomy): Eukaryota > Metazoa > Chordata > Aves > Galliformes > Odontophoridae > Cyrtonyx > Cyrtonyx montezumae. The sequence goes on along the minus strand of NW_027072034.1, from coordinate 154,383,183 downwards.
CTGTTTATATCATTATTATCTAAATATAAACTAAGACTTGATTAAAACTATACATATTTATAGAAGCATTCATGTCACCTACCTTTAGGCCTTCTGCTGTAGCTAAAATAGGCAAGCAAGCTCCTTATAGCATTTTATAGCATTAACATGGTGATCCAGGGGGCAAATGAGAGCAGCTACCCTGAGCACTAATGTCAGTTATCATTGCTCTCAGTCAGTTTCTAGAGACATTCAACTTCCTCTGCTGGTATTACATGAAGCCCAGTGGGGCTGGGCTCCCCAGCCTTCTTTTTGGCAGCACTGAGAAAGGCATCTTCAAGAAAAAAGTCCAAATAGTGAGAAATTCCAACCCCAACTTTCATAAACTACTATAACACTGTACACATCAACCTGTCACTGCTTTCTGTCGTATCTTCTGCGTGCCAGATATTTCAGGCTTCACATGCTCTATATCATAAAAGCATGGAAAGTAAGCAGTTTAATCATTTCCTGTATTATTCACCACATTGTCTGCAATACCTTGTGGATTAATTATCTAGATAAGAAAATGACTGCAAGGGGCAAGCACGTTGTCAGTCTGAAGCAGTCATCTAAAGCCATGTGCTTATGCAAACTGCTGCATTAGGAAGAAAGCTGAATGAGGAAGAACCCATCCTACCTGCTCCTCACAGGCAACAAAACCCCCTTCCTCCCTGTGCAAGTAAGTAATCAAACCATTATGAAACTATGGAAAGTCCCAGTGATTGGGAAAAGAGAAAAGATGAAAGGGCTTTTGTATTTGGAAGTCAAACTGTTCCAAAGAGCAGGAGGACAGGACACATCTAACTTTTCTTCACTTGAAATCTAACGAGGAGTCAGAAAATCTCATCAACCACTACATAAGATTGTCCTAAATGCTGTATAGTATAAATAACGTTTCAGTCCTTCACATAAAATTCCAAAGAGTAGTGCAGTACCATCAGTGTTTCAAATCACTGCTGACCCCAGTGGATCCTCAGTACCATCAGTAACAGGATGTTCCCTCTTCTTGTTCCCAAGCACTCAAACCTGGCCAGAAACTGCATCAGAGCAGGTCCAAGTTGGATATTAGGAAAAGGTTCTTGACCAGAGGACAACTGGGCTTGGAAGAGGCTCCCAAGGTTAGGGGTCATGGCTCCAAGCTGCCCAAGTGCTTGAACAGTGCTCTCTGACATAAGGTTTAGGTTTTGGGTATTCCTGTGTGGATCCAGGGGTCGGACTCAACCATGTTTGTGGCTTCCTTCCAACTGAGAATAGTCTATGAAACACTCAGCTCGTAGAGAGGAGGTAGAGTGGAAGCATGGCATGGAGGAAGGGGAAAAAGAACAAACCAAAAGCCACTGAGTGTGATCCTTATCTTAACTTAGAGATGCAACATCTCTAAGTTGCAGCTTTGAACTGGTCTATGCCTATCTAAGGCTTTATCTGTAGGGGGGAGGGGGGAAGAGAGAAAGAGAGAGAGAGGAAGAATTGTACATCCAGGAAGTGATCGACTCCATTTCTTAGGATTGGGTGAAAACTTCATTCAGAGAGTGCTTGTACTGATTTGCAAAAGTCAGCCCAGTGATGAAATAGCACAGCCAAGACAACAAAACCCTGCTGGACCATGGAGCCCCACAGCTCTGCCAGCCCCTGCAGCAGCCACAGGAAGCCCTTGGGCAGAACTTCTGCTCCCCTAACAAAACCCATGGGCAGCCACCCCCACACAGCTGGAAACATCTCGTTTCTGTGCACCCTGATTAAGCAGAAGGCACGAATTTCTGTTTCAAGGCAGTATAAATCACAGTACTGGAAATACCAGTGGAAATATTTCTGTTATTTCCAGGCCACCAAACACAAGTAGCATTTACTAGTTTACTATTCTGGTTTCCAGTATGAGAAACGTCTTGAATAGAAGTGCTTTCTTAAATACATACCAAATGCCACTGAACGCAAACGTGCCTAAGCTGTGTCTGAGAGAGCTGTGTTTTTAAATTAGCTTTGAGCATTTGCTAACTTAAAAGTAGGAAAAAAAAAACAACCCAAAAACACAGTTTGTCTTTCTGTGAACACAGGAGGAAATAGGTGTTGGTACGAGCAGCAAGGAAGGCAGATTTACATCTGGTTTCAAAACAGAGTGCTAGCAGCAAAAAGATTAGATTATTGATGCAGAGGGAGAAAGGAAGTTGCAAAGCTGCTCAACATTTCAAGAAGCTGTGAGGCTTATTGCGCTGTAGCAAGGGAAAATCAAAACACCTTTTGAGCAGGATTTAGTAACTCAATAACAAAAGTCAAATAGATTAAATGCCACATCTGCTGTTATAATTAAATTAGCGAAGTAATGATAGAATCATGCATGTTTTTCCCCTGTGAAATATACCCTGAGTAAAGATGGGTTGCAGTTATACATATTTCCCATTTTATAAATGAAAGTACAAACTGAAATCACCATTCCTGCAATGCTATTAAAATCACGGAAAATTACCCCAGGGATAAATCAAGCTCAGAGATGTTTGTTAAGAAACATGAATTTCAGAATAAATCCTCCTGAAATAGGGCAGCGTGGAAACATTTGAAACATTTTCATTGACATTCCCAGACCACTTCTTTAAAAACATATTGGAACAGATATTTCCCAGCATTAAACAGGCGGAAAATTTGAAGGTGGTGTTTTACGCTGCTCTGTTTCCAGGGAATCAACTTAATATTCTTAAAGTCTGGACACGTGTTTTATTGGGGAGGGTTTTTTTGTTGTCTTTGGGCAGGGCTGGTTTTTGTTTTAAAATGTCTAAGCATCTGTACCCTTAAATAAAAGCCTCTTTATGTGCAGCTCAGCTTGGGCACTGAGAATAGAGGAGTTCAGAAATCACAGGTCTGCCTGGAGGATGAGACCCATACACTCAAGAAATTTCACGTTTTTGCATTGAGATTCCACAATCAGATTAAGAACTACTATAAATAACATAAGGTTGTACCCTGGGCTGGAACGAGCTGGAGGTAGCCTATTAAGATCAATTAATCTTCCTTAGCTTATCTGACTCGCTCAGGAATTCAAACAACTGTTGATTATTACAGCTCTCCACAGACTGACATATGCAGAAGTGCGGCCTCGGTTCACCTTCATGTGTGGCAGCCCAGTGCTGGAGACCTGCAGGAATGCACCCGTAACGCTTCTCCCTCAAAAGTGCATCAACCAAAGCGATGTGAACAGGCACCAAGCACACACAAGTTGCTGAAAGCAATTTATCTACAGCAATTTGCACAACTAACAACCCTGTAATCGGTTTTTTGCAGAATCACAGAAAAATGGGGCTGGAAGGAACTTCAAGAGGCCGCTCTCCCCATCCCTGCCTCACAGCAAGCTGCTGCAGCTCCTCAACATTCCTGATGTCTCCATCCTCTGACGTTCCTGAGCCAGAACGCTTCATTCTTGATCGCAGTCCAAAACAAGATCTGACTTAAACCCGGTTATTCAGCTTGTTTTAAGCTCCAGGTGCTTGATTTTTAGTGCTGACGCGTGTACAGAACATCAAGCTGGCTGGCTGGCAGCACTGAATACAGAGCTGGCTCTTTGCTAACTTGGGGACAGAGGAAGATATAAACAGGGAGAACTAACTCTTTTTTAGAGCAAAAGAGTCAAACATACCAGAAATAAAATCATAATAAGTCTGTTTAAGAGATTTTCATCTCAGAAGCTGTCTTTAGCTCATCTGGAGAATAGCACGGAGGACATGAGAAAGCCTGCAGTGTTCCCACGAGGCCACCCTCTGCCACCCTGTTCCCAAAGCACTCTTCTCTCCAGCACTGCCCCCATCAGCCCTGTCTTCCATCCCCCAGCTTTTAAAAGCCTCCTGCAATGAGCACATACTTCAGGCAGCGCTCACTCACTGTCTACCTTCCCACCAGGAAGACACAAGCTCACAACTGTCCCACGGAGCAAACAGCTCCTGGCCTCCCTGCTTCCTACCTCCAAATCCTCCCGAGGCACCAGAATAAAGCTTCTGTGGGGAGGAAAGGGGAGGCTGACACGGAAAGCCATTACCTACACAGTGTGCCATTCTGCAAACTAGCACTCACCGGTGCAAAAACTCTACGGCTTGTTTTTGCAATCTGACAGTTTCATTTCATGTCATAATGAGCCTCATCAATCTCTCCTACAATACACACACATCGTATTCCTAACTGCTCACAATTAGAAATAGCTATCCGATATCATTCTTCCAGAACTGCATGGAAATTAATGCCGCTTGTCACAAAGAGTTCAAACTACAAAGAGCAGCACAAAACACTACGTGCTTTAATTCTGTATCACTCCTTATGCAGTTCTCAAATCAAAAGCAACAGTGTTAAACACTATTATTAGTTCCCCTGCTTGGATGATCACTCTGAATAGAGGCACTAATGAGATGGAGCCTGGCAAAGCATTTTCTTAGATGCAATAAAAATCAAAACTAAATTGGAGCAACTCGGTTCTCTGGATTAAAAATCCTCTGCAAGCCACATAATTACCAAGAAAAGTACTAAATGAGGAGTATTTCTGGTGGTTTGGATCCTTCTGCACAGCTGGCAGGTGGCGTACCTGCAGTGACCCATGCAGGAGCCTCCTGGTGACCCTGAGAGGGATGTGGTGGTCTTTGTGGGTGCGGTGCGGGAGCTGTGCTAGCAGCACTCCAGCACGGGACTCGAATTCTTGACAAGCAAATTCCACCAGCTGCCTACTCATGGGACTTGCCTGCTCTGCTCCAACACATCTGTTCTGCTCTCTGAGATGCAGCAAGGACAGTTGTCCTGGTAATGCAGGAGGAGTCTTGCCCTGGCTCATGCCACTGCAAAGGTCCAACCCTCAAATGTTGGCAGCTGCAGGGGAAGCAACTGCTCCTCTCCCACAAGGAATGGCCAGTTGCTGCTGCAGCCACATCTCCCCCAGCTGATGCAAAGTGAGAAGCAGGGACATTTCTTCACGTAGCTTACAAGAAGCCTTGTCTTTCATGTCACTTCAGAGAGCTCATTCCTTGTGTATCAGGTTCACTCAGTTGGTGTGCTTTAGTTTTTTAAGGAGCAAGTGGCAAACAGGAAAAACAAAAACAAAGACCGAGAAGCTGGAGTCCCCTCTGAGCCCTTCTCTAGCTACAGCTCCTGTATACAGCACTAAAAGTGGCTCTACCACATCCAGAATGGGCAGCTTTACCAACACAGGACAGCTCCCTTTCAAGTCCCAGAGCTACACTAACACTGAAATACAGACTACATCTAAAGCAAAGATGACAGAGGAGAACCAAGCACCCAGTAATTCAGACTCATCTCTCTACCATCTGCTCAGTTGTAACATCTTCATAACAACATCTGCACGTTCTGCATATGTGCTAACAGGGGCAAGTAAAAAAACAAGGCCTTAGACTCACAGAGTAGCCAGAGATGAAAGGGATCCATAAGGATCGAGTCCAACTACTCTTGCAGATGTGCAAAGCTCAGACAGCCTGAGAATAGGTCAGATAAACTGTCAGGGCATGTGCATGGTGAAAGACAGCATTCATTATTTTTCTTCACAAGGTAGCAAGATGGATATATAGGAATGCCTATTGCAAAATCATCTTGCAGAAAGCAAGCGACAAAAGGAGGGATCCAGAACAAGTGCATACAAACCCACATAGGCTGAATACCATGTGGAATATGCAGAAACGGGGATGTAATAATTGCATGCTGAATCTTGGACAAAACACCATCCAGGGGATTTCCAGGGAAGATTCTGGAAGCCTAACAGATCACCAGCTATTAGCAAAGCCCATGTTAAACAGGACACTAAAATACTACCAGACCATCCCTTAAATGATACCAGGTAATCCCTTATTAGGTCTTGACTTGCCAGTGACAGTAGTAAGAAGACAGACAGAATCCAAGGGCTCTCCTTGAGTGGTTCTCCCCTGAGGCCCAGTTCCTTCAAAACTGAAAGCAATTACAAAGCTTTCACTCATGAACCATTGACCTCTCCAGGGCCAAAACCTTATGATTTCCAAAGTTTCATTTCACACATGAAATGAAATGTTTGCTACTAGGCAGACTAAATATAACCCCGATGGCTTTAAGTGAAATAAAGAATCAAGTGCAGATTCTGAACCCTGATGGTTACATAACTTGCCCACAAATATTTATGTGCATCTTCCAACTGCTGACTAAATCAAAACCCGCAGAGAGACATAAACCATGGGGCAAATCTTTCAGCAGGTACAAGTCAGTGCAGCCTGAACAACTTGACATACATAATTATGCTGCCAAATATCTGATCAAAAGAATGGAGTGGATGCCAGCACATGATTCACGTGTAAAAGACAAGAGGACCTTTGTTGGACAAGAGGCTCAGAAGAGAAACTGTATCATATTGTTTAAAAGAAAATCATACTCCAAACACGTGCAGGCCTGAAAGGAGACAGTAAAAAATGTAAGAAATTTCCAGTGAGGTCTGCTCCAACACGTTTGTTCTGAGATACAGCAAGGACAGTTGTCCCAGCAGTAAAGCAGGAGGTATCCTGCCCCAGCTCATGCCATCACAAGGAAGAGATCCACTGGCAAGGGATAGTATTATCTAGTGTGCACAGTGAACAAATGTTAGAGCAAGCAGCCCTCTTGCTGCCCCAAAGCAGCTGCTTCAACATTTAGGCTGTTCCTTTCTTTGGAGCATCATGTAGCAAAACTGCTTTGCTGACCTGACAGTGCCAGGTGGCAAAAACATTCCTTATAGGACCAGAACCCCTTTGGGCTGAATTAGTGTTGGTAAGAAGAACAAATGCTTTATATCACTCTGAAGCAGAGACTATACTGATGCCAGAAGCATATGGAAGCTGCTGTGCACGTGAGGATACAGCTCTGTATACTCACAGCAGAGTGAGTCCTTGAGACATTTCCAAGGGTGGTTAAAATTAGCAATGCAATGGGATTGTCTTGTCTATTCCCACACCTTTGTCATAAGGGAGCACCTAAGAGGAAACCAGTAGTTAAGGCATGAATACCTCGCGTACTTGGGAGAGCAGCAAATGACTTGTGTGCTGTAGATATGCACACAAGCTCAGCCCCTGCCAGTCAGAGTTGTGTACTGCGAATAAAAATTCAAGCAGCTCACACTGTACAAGCATATTTGCAGCCTACTTGTCTGCCAGTTTTCTTGCATACATCTAGTCACCCACCAGCAACAGTTCCCATTCTTAGTCCTTACATGGTTTCATCAGTACCAAAAGACTTAAAAAACACAAGTTGGATATTTTTGCTTTTTATTGGAACAAAAAACAACTGATAAACTGAAACTTTAAAAAGAGACCGTAAAATTGAAGTTCACCAACCACAAACCATTTCCAAAGCTGTGACTCATTTCAGTGCAATGTCACACATTCACACACACAGAGTTTTTGCACATCTACCGAGAACAAACGAGGTGTTCAGATGCACTCTGAAAAGCTCTCCACGCGAGTAGGTATCTCATAAATACCAATAAGAGGCAGTTCTAGTCTGATTCAGTACGTCAGTTTCAATCAGACATAAAATCTTGTTGGCACTGTGGCTCAAGCCACACATTTTAAAGGAGAGCCACCAGACCTTCTCTGATGTGAATATTTAATGCTGGGAGAGAAGTGAGTGAATTTGGTGTGGAGAAGCTGTTCCATCAGAAGCACATGCTGTTCTCCTAAATACTGCATGTTTTAAATTAGGGTTAACCAACTTGTAAGCTTGCTCACAAGATCTCCAGCAAAGCCAGAGGAACTCAATCACAAAAGCTGTGGTCATACGAGATTACCACTCTGACATACTAGTGAGGAGAGCCTGTCAAAAAGGGAAGAATCACATCACCACATGGAAAAGTTACTATGGCTAAAATATAGCACCATGGTGGTGACCTTTTTTTGTTTTGTTTTGCCCCTACAACCTTTTTTTTTTTTACAACATACATCTCTGTGTGTTCCGTTAGATAACAAAAGACAACGAAGTCACTTCTTCCTCAAACGTTTTACACCTCAGGTCCAAAGTGATGGCACTCACATGGTGAGATGGAGCAGTGCTACAGCCAGGGAATGGGGCCAGCAAGGGCAGAGGAAGGTAGAGGAAATACCTTCCCACACCCATCTTCTTCACAGGCCTTGTCAAAATATCTGCAAGTAGACTGGAGGGAGGAAGACTCACACATTCACACCTGCAAGCGTCACTGAGAGTTATAATTTTGAGCTAATTACAAAAGGGCACAAGAAATCAAGCAGAGGATCCTTTTCACACTGAACCTAGACAGCGAGGGAAAAAAGTGTTTATTCTATTACAGTGTAATATTTTATATTCACAGTCATAACCACAGTGTTGAATAAAGTGAAGGAAAGCATTGCTGCTTCTTCCTTTTAGCATTGCCTGCTGTTGCACTCTCTGCCATCCAAATTCCCACTTCCTCTCACACCTTCCTGAAATGTCAGTGCAGTGTCTTTCTAGGAATTTGATCTGAGTTCAAAAATCCCCATCTGCTCCCACTGGAGAAGAATGAGATCAGACTGTAAATGCGTGACAGACTCCTCACAAGAAGACACGCGAGCACAATTTGGTCACATATAAAAGTTAGTCCCAGCCTCCTTTATTTAAATTAAAAACTTCACACTCTTTGTAAGGAAGTATTCAGATATTCAGATCATAGAACCATAGAATCCTTAGGGTTAGAAGGGACTACTGAAGGCCATCTACTCCAACTTCCCTGCAGTGAAAAGGGAAACCTCCTCCAGATCAGGTGGCCCAGGGCCCTTGGAAGTCTCCAGGGATGGGACATCAAACACACCATTAGTAACCCGTTCCAGTGCCTCACCACCCTCGCTGTAAACTTTCCTTATATCCAACCTAAATCTATTCTCTTGGCGCCTGTAACCATTTCCCCTTGTTCTATCACCCCTTCTTTCCTGTAGTTCCCCTTCAGAAACTGAAAGGCCACTCTCAGGTCACCTCGCAGCCTTCTCTTCTCCATGCTGAGGAGCCCCAGCTCTCTCAGCCTGTCCTCATAATAATCACCCACTTAGGTTAAGTGCATGTATAGGCAAGCACTCTCAAGACACTTCATTAATCTAGATTTAACTGAAAGATGTTTAGAGATGTAGATGAGCATGCACACGAGGAGTTTTTCAAGACTTAAAAGCCATCAGGTCTTGAGAAATGTGGCTCTGGTAGTGCTTGTTATTTCAGTTATTTGAATAAATTCAAAGTAAATTTAAAGTAAGTTTAAATTACCACGAGACTCATCATTAGACACCAGCATCATCATTGTCCACTCCCCTATTGTTTTAAGAGCTTTTTTGAACAATGTGATTCTGCACTTTGGAGCACGGGATGGACATCCCTGACAAAACACTCAGAGGCAATCGTGGTACTTCCACATGCAGCTGGGCACCTATGGTAGAGAAAAGCCTGTACGTCATAAAAGAAAGGCAGAACATGCAACAGCTCCTGGGAAACTCACATTTGTGTACTCATTTATGGTCTGAAACGCAAAGCTACCTTCTTGAGATGTTTCTCCCTACAGGACTGCCTTCACAACTAGACCAGGGCTATTAGTAGGAGTAGAAGCCTGCATTCATCCACTGCACATTTCCCAGTTTGTCTTCATGGCATTCTGTGGAGCACCAGTAAGACGAGGACTGTAAAAAAGAAATCAAGCTATCTGTACAAAGCTTCATAAGAACTTAGGAAACTTAAGGCAGATCCTGTGAGTCCCAGCTGAGAACCATAAGGATAACTTTCCTGCATTTGATCATCTACCCCACTTCTAAATGTGCAGTAACTTCAAGTTCAGCCTAGTTAAGCACTCACTGAAGACTGCTGAATTTTCCCTTACTGGAAAAAGATGACCCAAACTCTGGCAGGGAGGATTAGACAATCCCAAGCGTCCCTCTTGCCTGCATCTATTTACACTTCTTTTAAGTCCAGTACATTTGTGGCCAAGAGAAAAGCAATGTGTTTGCATTCTGCATGTGGTTAAAGCCACATGACTGAAGTCTTCAGTTCTAAAATACACAAACACACACATATCCTTTCTCATTAATTGAAACAGTTTTTAATAAATAACCTGTATTTATTATTTTTTTACAGTAAGCCTTATGTAAAGCCATTCCCCGAACGTGCAAACCATTAACAAAATATATAAAAAACCTGAAGTCATTGGCAGACTAAAGTTGCAGAATGAGTAAGACTTAAGCCTGTTTAGTATTAATGCCAGAAGATCCCCCTGCACTCTAAAATGTGACATATCATTTGCTTCATTAGCTCTGAATCAAGTATTTGTTCACTTTGTATTAAAAACAGGAAATGAGAAATTAACACGGACAGCTTAGAAATCATATAAAGACAGCACTACTTTTTCATAAGACTTTCAGTTATAAAACAAACATTGCTGCATGCTGCTGAATTGCTACAACAGTCCATGTGGCCAGCAATAGAAGTCTGCTGATATAACTAATACGTTTTTATTTATTAATTACAACAGAGTCAATTAAAACAAGGCTTCCTTTTCCACTAACTGAACACCAACTGCTTCCAACTGTCATGCGTCTTGAGCTGACTGTATGAGCAAGGCTCATGCACCACTTCAAACTGCAGTTTAACTGCAGTTTCACAGATCAAGGAAAGGATTATTTCAATTTTTTTAATAGGGAATAGAATAATAATAATATTTAAAAAGCAAGATAAAATGTTGTAACCTTGAGCCCAGCACCATGCTGCAGGAAAGCACCGTCATGCTGCTGGAAAGAAAATGTGTTTAGACCTATCAGGCTCTGTCATAATCAGAAAATGCACACACTGCTTCTGCATACCATCAAAAACATCTTAATTAAGTGCAGCTCAGCACATCACAATGGACTGCAGCCTCACCTGCCTTAGAACAGTCTGTGGGTTCATTAATATCAGAGCTGTGTCCATCTCCACGCTGACAAGGGAGTGGGAGAGGATGATAAAGATCTGCACTAAGTTAGAATCTAGCTGTGTGACTGCAAAAAGAATAGGCAACAAAGTCAGTATGAATAAAAGGGAGTGCAGGAAGGTTACTCACACTACCAGTCCTTCAATGTTAGGCACAGATGAGCTAAACATATAACGTCTACCCACTTCTCCAAATCAGTTAATCACATCACCATCCTCATTTCTTCGTCATTATCAAACTAACCCTCCACTGTGGAAGGAGTATTGGATTCAGTGAGCCCCAGCCAATGCACATTAAATTTCAGGTTAAGACAGTAAATCACCTCTACTGTCAACATGCAAGAGCTAAATCCAGATGTGGCAAAGATACTGCCCTATTTTACCGAATCAGCAGAACACTGAAGAAAATTGAACAAAAGTTGGTCCCAGTGAACATCTGAAAGCTCATGGCCCCAATAGCCCTGACAAGGAGTGCTTTTAAGAAGACCTCCAGAAACACATGGAGAAATCTTATTATTAAAACTATATGTATGGCTAATTATTTAAGATTTATATGAGCAAGGGCTGCAAAACCTCAGCTAATCACAAATACAACACAATAGCCTGAATCAGGAGCTGGCCATTTATACCGTGCTCACAGAGCATATACAACATACCACAGAACAACATAATGAAAGAGATGATATGAAGAAGTCGATATGGCAGAAATAAGAAACCCTTCCCTCCCATTCACAACAGCCCCCACCCCTCCCCCCAAAAAAAGCAAGAAAAAGAAAATTATCTTTAAATAAATAATTTCAGAACAGCACATGCAGTTAACTCCCAAATTCCCTACTGCATTACTATGTGCACTACAGATGAAAGCAAGGGAGAGTAACGTGGCCTCTTCTGAAAGGAAAATACCATCATGAAAAGCTCATATAGTGAATAAAACAAAAGCAACAGGCAAGACTGAGCAGGCAGAGAATGGAAAGAAAGAATATTGATTTAAGTAGCTGAGGGGTTTCTTTCTAAGGATTTCTAGGCTTTTTATGCCTAACAGGTTCCATCAGTCTCCAAATATTTTCTAAAATAATGACCCATTTATTCTTAAGTATAGGAAGAAAATACCTGTTCCAAGTCATAAATGGCTACTCTCTCCCAACAGAAGCACGTATCAAAGGACATAGAGGAGAAGGAGCAGGAATAGGCACAAGCCCTTTTCAAAAAAGGTCATCATGGGAGAGAGGTATATGCAGATTTAAAGAGACAAAGCAACACACAGGTCATATAAAACAAAAAGAAACCTTATCCCCAGTGAAAGACCTTTGATACTGAAACAATTCAATAGGAGGTGGGTGCTACAAACACTGAATTAATTAATATGTTTTCATTTGGTAAGCCTGGCTAATTTGTCTACTGGTGATCCTTGACTTCTAAAAGAAGGCATATTTATTATTAAGTACCCTTCAAAGGGCTTCTAAATAAATAAATAATGATAATTTTTAAAAAGTGCATTACGTGTCCTCAAAGGGCAATGGAGACCTTTATCCAAAGCTGTTCTAGGAACTGCCTTAAAGAACAGATGGTGTTTCCATGAGTTCTCCCCAACTGGTCAAGCACCTACGTGCCAGGGAGTCTGGTCACCAGTTTCACTACAGCCAACAGAGTTGTCATGCTCCAGAGATGAAGCTCTGGCTCAGCTTTTCCCCAGTCACCTTCTACGAGCATTTTTATTTTTATTTTTTTTTTGCTGAAAGGAAGGTAAGAGACACTTCGGTTGTAATGCTAGATGGGATGAAGACAAGTCTCTACAAACTCTAAAAGAAAGAATCCAGCTCTTACAGCACTGAAGTGACATGATACTAAAGCATTAAAACTTTAACAGTTCAAAGATACTTTTTTTTTTTGCCTAAACATGTATTGCTTTCCTCTCCCCCCTGCTTCATTCAGCCACTGTAGTTGATAGAAGGACTACAACCTCCAACAGCAGCACGGCCAACTGACCCACACTGCCATCTGATAGCACTGCTCTGCATCCTCAAAATTCAACTCCACAATAAGTCCTCTGCTCCCAAATCTTAAATTCTGGGTTATGTTTTTATTTTAATTCAAGTTTTCTGACATAGTTTTATTTTCAATTTAGCTTTAATGACATACGCACATCTCTGTTTATTTAATCACTCACCATGCCAGACAAACCACAGTTACGCTGCACTTACCCAAAGATGCAGTGCTTTGAAAGCCTTCATTTTATATTTAGATTTCAGCTTTACCCCTTTTAATCAACTGTATTAACTATACATCGTATTTTGATGAGAGACTTTCCACATCTTAATCAGACTTATGTTTGCATTACAATGCCATTTTTCCATACATAAGGCATGGGAAGTAAGATTATAACCTTAACCACACACAGAAAAATAGTATGCTGCTGTTCTGTTAGGGGGAAAAAAGAAAACAAAGCACATCTTATAGATATCTGACAGTTGTGCAACTCCCAAATCCTTTTCCCTTCTTCCTTAAGCATACAACAGAGGAAAGGAGGGTAATATATTTGGAACTAATCAAAAACACCAAAAACAGAAAGGCCACTCCACAAGCTATCTGGGTTACATCTGACATTAAGAACACAAGTTCTCACTGACTTTCATTAGCCTTTATCAATGTAAAATAGCAGTTGTGACAGTTCGGTATCTTCGGTATCCAAGGCCTCTTTTCATTCATTTTGCATTAATTCCTCTCCTCCTTTCCCATTCATTTGTTGATATTTCTCACCACAGTCTTATTAGCAGACTCTCCCCCTCTGCCATTGGTTAGGTTTTGTACTTAGACAAAAATGAATTTAAATACTGCCAGGCAGCAATTGCAGCAATCATACCCAGATGGAACTGAATGTGCTTTTTAATATACTGTGATTTTGTTGATAGCAAATACTCAGACAAATAGTAAGGATTTCAAAAAAGAGCTACAGAGCTTGAAGGAGGTAACATACTTGATACATATTTCCTTTATTTACTGAGCAAACATGCAAAGAAGCACATGCTGTCCTCCAGAGAGCTAAAAAAAGTACGTGAGAGGGACATGGGAACTGAAGGAAGAGACTGCAAAGTTATTGCCTTCCTGCTTGACTTGTGCACAGAACACCAACTGGCAATGACACAGGAAAGCAGAGACTGGAGAGAGACAATGGGACACAATCAGACATCACAATTCAGAAACCAGAGCCTTACTGGGGCAGCTGATGGACATCCTCCACCTCAGCCCAGAGGTATGAGCCAAAACCTGCATTAATGATGGGTCCATGTCAACCAAACCTACAACAATCCTGTGCTGAGGAACACACACCATCTCTTCTATCACTCCATCACCAGACACAGTGGAAATCTGCAAAATACACTTCAGCTCATCCCAAGCTACATCTGTTTCCACACGGATACAGCCTTTAACAGACCAGATGTGCAGAAACTCATGTTAGATTACCACTTATCGATGGTGGTGGTGAAGAGAAACCTGAGGTTGTATATCAATGACATAACCATCACCTTTGAAATCTAATTCAAACCAGCTTTAAGACTTCCTTCTTATGACTAATTCCCTTTATCCTGGAATCTGTTACATCTAAGTCATAACAAGCTTCAATTTCCAAACTTGCTTTTGCCCAAGGTAGTCTTACCTTGAAAGGCTACAAAGGCCCTTTGCAACCTGCACGCTGAAATATATTCTTGCACTGCTGCACTAAACTTGCAGTCTGTGGGTTCAGTGTTTTACAACAGAGCAGGGGACAGGCCCAAAATAAACCCATGCTTCCATTTTCACTTCAGCTAAAAAGGATTCAAGATGACATCAGGGAAAAAATATGTGTTGATTTGTATTCTAGAACTGAACAGATGCTGAAATCAAAATGATTTTAGCAGACATCTTAACTATGAAGTATTTGTAGCTTTCTCTATGATTCCAGCTGCACTTTGCAGAAGGGCTGTTGTAATATGAGCATCTTATTTGCTTAACAGGCAGGTAAGATGCACTAATTTGTTGGATACGATACTTATTCAAACTCTTTATTGCAGCATTGAAAATGATTCAGTTCCAGTGTTCAAATCAAATACATTCTCAGTAGTTATTCATATCAAAGTTGCACTAAAACAAGTGAAGACACAGCAAGCTTGCAAAAACACTACTGCCAAACTGATTTTAATTACTTCACTAAAATCACTTGAAGCAGGCTGGATGCATGTTGATTACAGATTACTTTTTTTTTTTTTAAGTATCATCACAAGTCAACAATTTGATTATTTTTTGTCACTGTCCCAGTTTTAAAACTAGTATACTTAACCTTCTTTATCTTCATCACATTCCTGACTTTATAAGCTGAGGAGATGGTGAGTTTATAAATAACTATGTACTGAATTGAAAGGACTAGTAACCTAAGTCGTGAAATGAAAATCAGGACAACATTATGTTTGAATCTGACAGAGAGACTAAAGTCAAATTCTGCGTGGTTGCAGATTCTGCTTGGTCTGCCTGCACAGCAACACTATGGCACAAAGAACAGCTGCTTCCATACTCCATTTGGTTCCCAGTTAAAGAGCAAAGCAGGGGCGACCACAGCAGCAATGAATGACCATGTGCTGAGCACCCACACCACAACGAGATGCATGCAGAGTTTGCTGCTGGAGCCATCACCTCCAAAATGTCTTTTTAAAAACTTCAATGCTCAGTATTAAGTCTCTCCAGGTTCCAGTTACCTGCATTACTTCTTCCTTGGTGACGTGGAGAAGGACTCTTCAAAACGCATGTTGCTCAGTGCGCAAACTGCTCCCTTCTTGCCACAGCTCTGCAACCTACATCTCAATGACTGCTGCTACAGGTACAGGCTGGACCCTTTCCTGCCCAACTTCTCCTCTCACTGGCAAGGGCAGAAACCACCTGGCTTTCTAGATCAGATAGCAGAAGCTGTCCTAACATCCTTGCAGCAGCTACCCCTCTCTTTTCATACCTCACAACTCTCAGGGCTGGCACAAGATGTTGCCACATTACCCAGAAGCCAAAGGCTCAGCAATCACACAGGGGATGTGAGGGCAGCACACTGTCAGGTTTGGGAATGTTCAGTGTCCGGAACAGTCTGGCATACAGATGTGGAGCCACCTAATTATCTAGGCCTCTTTGCTGAAAGGACAGACCAAACATCACATTACATGCTGATGTGTACACGTCAGGATAAAAGGAGGCAGAGATGGTCAAAAAGATATCGCTGCATAAATGGTTGCAGAAACTCCCAGTGCAAACATAGGAGCGCAGGGGGAACGTGTCAGAGGCCTGCAAAGCACAGCACAGAGCCAAGGCAGGTTTGTTATGATGAGGGACAGGATAACAGCACTGTAACAGAGAAACCTGAACTGCTTTAACTGGGTCTTTCCTTATAAAATAGTTATAAAAAGTAATGTGAGATTACAGGACCAGCTGAAACTGGAGTGCCAATAAAGTACAGGAAACCACTGATCTCAACAAGAGTCATTTACTGCACCCATACAGAGCACTGGGTCTGTAGGGCTGAAATATCCTTTTTCAAACAAATATAGAAAAAAAAAAGAAAAAAGCAGTCACATGCAGTACCTTGAAAAACTAAAATCATCAAGCACAGCAACTGGAGAGAACCCACACACTGCAGTGGTTTGCTGGAATCACGGAGACAGAAGATCAAACTTAAGTCTGCCAAAACACCAGAATGACCCTTTTAAAAAGCTTTTCACAACCTGCCAAAGTAACTTGGACAACATCATACCACTTCCAAAAATGCAGGAAACATAAGGAGTGCAGAGAAAAGCTTGGAAGCAGATATAGGTTTTTTTTTCCACATCGCTGCCCATGCAGCTGAGATCTTTTTAACCCGAAGTATCACTAACAGATCAGCCAGTAGCCAAAAAGCAAATAAGGAATGCAAAAGGAGAGACAGAATCCACTTAAGATTTACAATTGATCCTGGCACATCTCAGCCTCAGGACTAAAAAAAAAAAAAAGCCTGAAAAGATACTTAGCAGAGGATTTTATAAATACAGGTTGATGCTTACATACCTCTCAGTGATCCACATGGCTGCAAAGATTCACTGTCTCATGAGATCATATGTATACACCCCAAGTTACAAACTTATGCAAGTTTTTTCCAGAAACAGTCAGATATTTTCCTTTATTTCCACAGCTGCTGAAAACTGTTATCGCTTCCATACTCTATCATGTCCAAATTTCCCTGGCTTTTGAAATGATCCTCGCTTCCTATTTAAAGCTTGAGCTGGAATGGATGTTTAACTCATTTCAGAAAGAGTTTGGTTTACATCTCCCTTTATAAAAGATTTAAAGTCACTTAGCTGAGAAGCAGTGTCTTTTTACCCCAAGCAGCAACTCCAGCAGCAATGAATCCGAAACAAAAACAGGGGAAAGAACCCAAGTGTTCTATAACTAGCACAGAAGAGGGCTTGGGTTTGTTTTCATAAAGTTCAAACACAAGAAGTTTTATGGCTTAAGTAAAATGAGTGCAAAATGGTTCAGAGAAGGAAGGCTTCCATTAAAGAGATATGAACTGGTTCAACAGCAATTTGAGCTCCTCCCAAGCTCACTTTTTGCCTGGTCATGACAGCAGCGGACTCCAGCAGCAAAGTAAAACTTTGGAAAACAGAGGAGTGAGTTGAAGCTACATGAGAGGGCAAGAGGCAAAGCAGAGGCCATCCCTAAAATAATTACCAGCACCACATTACAGCCTGCCATGGGACAGCATTTTCCATTTGTAAAACTGCAAATGTAAACAACACTTGCAAGGAAATTTAACTTGAATGGTGAGCCAGGAAATGAAAAAGTGGACTGGAAAAAATGATGGATTTTCCTGTGACCCCAGGAGCAGCCCCAGGAAGTCCCTGCTCTCAGAGAATTCTATGTAACTGTCACTGGGACTTTATCTGTGGGGAGTAGGCTTTCAAGATGCTGTTTCCTTTCCCTCCCTTTGCTGTCCATTACCAGAGGCTGGTAGCCACTGCTATAAATGTTCCAGTGGGACCTGGAGAGAGCTGTAAGGCAGCTCAGGACAACTAATGTGCAGCAGACTTCAGCTGCTTTAAGAATCTGGAAGAGTTACCCTGGCTTAGGGAGGAGTCATCCTTCATCTGCACTTTTCAGATAGCAAAGTAATAAAGTAATGGTGAAAAGGTGCTCCTAAAATGCTTTTTTACTGCAACGATGCCAGCAAAAAAGTGGAGCCAGGAAACTGACAGCATCTGCAGTTTACTGGAAATGCCCAACTAGCTGCAGCCAGCCACAGCAATGCGTGGGCAAGCCTGCTTCAGCTGTGGCCATCAGCATCCACTATGCTGAAAGGCAACCTGAGCATGATCCTTGGAAAAGGCCACCACAACCACAGGACATCACCCTGCAAAAGGGCAACTGGAAGAAGCAGTGTGGGCCATCTCATGCTGAACCCATAGTTGAAAGCAAGTCTGCACCCACTGTATCAGCCAAGGTCTCAGTGCACACTCAGTTTGGGAGTGAGGCTTGAAATAGGGTGTGGATGCTGCCACTGCATCCTTTCTTCGTGCACTGTGGGGCTGTGTACAGAGATCTCCATTAAGGTGACACAACTGACATTGCAAGTGGACATCAAAATGCACTGACATCTCAGCCCTGGCTCCAGCACACAGTGCTCCGGAGAGATGCAGCACTCTGGAACCAAAGCTCCGCTCCTGTATCGTGGTCATTCTAACGAGGAGCAAAGTGTCCTTTCATCACAGGCAGCTCAGCCAGGACCTAATGCACGTCTCCCTTTTGACAGCTTAACATTTCATCTGCAGATCTCTGCCTAATCAGCTCAGCATTAGGATCCGCAGTTAAACCTCACTTGGTGGAGCTGAAGATTAGAGATAAGAAATGGGAGATTCGAGAACAAAAAGTAAACAAAGACAACAGGAGCTCTTATTTCCTTCCTCATTAATTCCTCATTGCAAACTGCTCTCAAAGGACAATCACCTGACAGTATTTATAATCAACTCGGTCTCTTTCAGAGGGTGGGTCAGGCAGGTATCAATCCCCAAAAAGGCAAGTCAGAACTACAAACACCTTACACAAGGTGGGAAACGGAGATTCATTCCTCCTGGAACACAAGCTGCTGTCTGCTCTGGGCAGCCCACCTGCACAACACTAGCTCAGACAGCTTAAATCCCGACTTACTGGGTTGAGGAGGCCTTGCCTGCCATGGCTAACTTGTTGCAAGACAGAAGTTGTTTTGAACAGACTTTTCCTTTCCAAGGAACTCTGCAGAGGGCAACCATATATTGCAGCCACTCAGCAAAACTCTGGGGAGACGAAGTCAACAGGAGTCCTGCCACGTTTCATATGTTGTATATACAAAGGCAACTTTAAATCTGGATTGACTTGATAAAGGTGACCCTTCAGGACAGCAGTGCAAACACACAGAAGCAGGGAACCAGGTAACCTGAGAAACCAAGATTTCTTTGCATATGGATATTTGCTAGCCAGTTTTTCCTCAGCTCCACTGGGGGGTGGTAATGGAAACTGAAGTATTTTTGATAACAGATAATAATGATCTAGGCGAGTCTCTCTAGTTTGTATTTATTACGTGGGCAAGAGGCCAGACAGAACATTTAGTCAATTAAAGTTTTACTGAAAGTAGAAAGTGGTATATTTCTAACATCCCTCATTTTTCCACATTAGAATATGGCCCTTCCCTTAATAAAATTATGAAAATGTACCCATGCAGCTCCTTGCAAGATCCAAATAAAAAGCTACTGCTAAAGCAAAAAATGAAATTCATCATTCAACATAGCACCCCCATAAGAAAAAAAATAATAACAACAACATACAGGAGAAATAAGCAAGGGAAAAGCTATATTAAATAGGTAAAATTTGGAACAAAAAAGCGAAGGCAGGAAATAGGACAAAAAACAACAGGATCCTTACACTCCACAAGTTGGCCAAGCGTATCAAGCCTCGTTATGTTTGTTTTTCATGCATTACTCAAACAGGCGTGCTCATGCACTGGGAAGAATACCAGATAAAACATGTGGTTAGCGGCCAGCAGAGATAACACAGAAGACACGCAGGTCCGAAGCAGCTTTCCCTTCCAACTGTTTCCTATTTAAGCAAAGATTGATCCTACATGATGTGACAGGCCAACGATCCCAAGAAACTGCCTCACCACGCAGTCCTTTACTGTAGAGTGCATTCTCACTGTGGGCTCACTGAGTTTCATACTTTCTTGTTTAAGTTTCCATTTCATGTGAAAGCAAGTTGTGTTTTTCTGTAGCATAATCCTGCTGCACCTTGAACTCAATGTGTTTCAGCTCAGAGGCCTGAAATAAGTTTACAAATACATAACAATTTGAAATAATGAAGTTACTCCCTGCTCTAATTTTTCAAGACTTCACAGTGAACATCATGGAGTTACAGGAGTTGTTCATTTGGTTACAATCAGCTTCTAGAAAGAAGTGGTAAGTATTACACTTTTACCGTGGTAACAGAATGAGAGGGCAGAAATACACGCTTTATTTTCCCATCTTCAGCTTCTCAGAGTTTTTGTATGGTTCACTGACCTGACAGTTAGTGAGAATGAAAGTGTAGCCAGCACTCCCCATTGCAGCAACCCACAAAATGACAGTTCAAATTGTGCTGAAGGAAATCAGCACGGTCTGCTTCCACAACAGGCTTTTACAAAGGTAGCAACCATGTTGTAAAGCATTTAGACACGTGGAAAGAAGTTAGAATGCTGCTCTAATAAGAGAGATGAAGCAGCAGGAAAAGAAAAGCAGGGTTTAAGAAGGCAAGACCTGCGGATCCACACGCTGACTGCATGGGAACTGGATGGCAACAGGGATTTTGTTATGCAGCACAGAAGAGTCCAAGCTTGTGATTCTAGTGCAAAAGCTCACCAAACTTATCTCACACAGATCAGCTAGAAAGCTTACAGCTCCAGCTCAGAGTGCAACTACAAACAGATAAACGTCAAAGACTTTTTGTTCTTAAAGTCTCTAATTTCCTTTTCCTACCAGTCTACTATAACCACTGGTATCATAACCTGATCCACTTTTTTCCCTTTTACAGAAATTGGGTCTAAACTTATCAAATAACAACAAAGAAAAGGTCAAATCTGACATGCCTAGATGGCCACATCCCATCAGAAAGGAGATGTCTTGTGAGGTTGGTATCTCTGGCTTCCATGGCATATTTTAAAAAATAACAAATCCCAATTTATTCCGGACTTAAGTACAAAAAATCTTATAGAGAAGAACACACCATCGTCGTGTTGGACCTGATTGAAATCTACTAACTCTCTCTCTCTGCTCTCACTACATGTTGCCTCAGTGACTTCCATTCATATCCTTGCAAGAAGCACTTTGGGTCATTCTACAGACTTTGTTATTTTTCTACCACGTAACTGGCATTTATATTCCAAAGCATGTTTCACTTAAAACAAAAGTTAGATTTTAGCACATTGTCACATACTAGGTAATGCTAAAGGCTCAGCTCTCCTGCAATAAGAATGACCCCTAGCTTACTCAGCTAAGGACAAGTTATATCATTAATAGTCTTTACTCTGGGTAATGCTTGATATGCTTTTACATCTCTTGTTTTTTTTGTTAACGCCTAGAACAGAATCAGGCAGAGACCCAGCTGCAGTCCAACATCATTATCTGGTTCTGGAAGGCATACACAGCTCCGTATCAAAGCACACAGCTCTGCTCTGCACACTAAAGCCATGCCTGAGAAAGGCAATGAGGAGTCAAGCAGAGGGCTGGGAGGAGAAGCTCAGCGACACCACCAGCAACAGCTGCAAGGCAGATCTTTTCCTTGCTGATATTTACCATACACCATGTACACCTTAGCTGGTTTTCAATCAGCCTTTAGTTCTGAAGTTAGGGTATTGAAGCTGACCACGCTACACTCAAGCAGTATCATGACATTCCTTTGCCAACAGCAAAGTGATCCCAATACTTCAAGTCCTAGCTTCAGTCATAAACTCTAGGCAAAGAAAGGACATTTCAGATATGCTGTTTTACTCCTCTTCTACTAAGCTTCAAAGTAACAGCAACTAAATCTAGTTAAGGCTTTAAATGTCCCAAACTGTAACGATTCAAGCTTTTAAGCTTCTATGCATCCATCCACTTTTCATTCAACAACTGGTTTACAGAAATTTTTTTAACTGTTTTTAATATCACTGTAGGACCTTCAGGTTCCCCACCATGCACTATCACATATTTACCTTAGGTTTTCCCTCAGTGGAGTGCTGGCTACTTTACATTCAAATGAATCACAAGCACCACAGCAAACACGAGATTGCTAAAGCAAAGGAATCCAATTCAAACATCGAGGAGAGAAAACCCACAGTAGCATAGAAAATGAATAAAAGTTTGGTTTCCTTTTTTAATTGACCATGTTTAGAAACAAGAAATTATCGTTAAGCAAGTGCAAATTGCTTAAATGTGTACAGAAATACCCCAAAAAAATCCTCATCTCCTCATTTTCACCAGGATGTAAATATTTTGACCAAAAAAATTGGTGCAGTGAATAAAATGCTTTAATTAAAATGCTTCAGAAAAGGAGAAAATTCCCAATGCTGTTACCGGAGCACATGGTTGTCACTCAACACACAGACACTGACAGGGTGCAACAAGAAATGTTTATCCTTTGGCTCAGTCCAAATGCTAATGAAACTTAACATTTAACCAAGATAGGGGGAAAATTGCAATTTCACTCAACTGTAACTGATGCCATCCACAAAGAATGGCAGCCACTTGTCTCTGAGTCAGCTACGCTTCCACATTTAGTGCAATTGCTTCAGGTGACTCACACACACAGCCTGGGAGATGTGTACAGAAAATGTCCAGCAGGATTCTGTTACAGCTTTTCAAGATGAAGTCTAATTTGCCTGGTGCTTCTTATTTGAACTTCAATTATTTGGAAATTTAATTTAAACTCCAATTTGTCTTAAGGAATTTCCTGAGAAGCAACAGACTTAATAAAGGTAACATCAGAGGCACAGAACTGTCAAGTAAGGAAATGACCATGGTCTAACCAGATCTTGTTTTCATCACACAGCAGCTTCTTAGGCTGCTTTCCTCTTGGTTCAAAGTCCCGAGTTAAAATTCTATCCTTCACTAATTAGTTATAGCTGTAGTCAAATCATTTCATCCTTTGTTTCCCAATTAGTAAAAAAGGACAACAATATATATTTATCTATTCAAATACATACTAGTTTACCCTGACAGTTTGGTTTTCAAATACACAATGACTACAGATTCTAAGCAGAAATTACCTAGTTTCATCTCCTCTTATGACAGGGTTACAAGTCTGGTGGATGTGGGAAAGGCTATCAACATAGTCTACCTAGGTTATAGCAAAGCCTTTGACACTGTCTCCCACAGTATTGTCCTGCAGAAGCTGGGAGCCTGTGCCTTGGACAGATACACTCTTTGCTGGGTAACAAGACTGGGAACAGACTGGAGGGCCGGCCCAGAGCGAGTTAGTGAAGGGAGTTAAATCCTGCTTGTATCAGTCACGTGTTCCCCAGGAGTCAGTACTGGGGCCTATCCTCTTCAATATCTTTAGTGATGATCTGGTAGAGGGCATTGAGTGCGCTATCAGTAAGTTGCAGATAACACCAAGTTGGCTGGAAGTGTCAATCTGCCTGAGGGTAGGGAGGCCCCACTGAGCGACCTGAACAGGCTGGATTGCTGGGCTGAGGCCAATGGGATGAAGTTCAACAAGACTAAGTGCTGGGTCCCCCCAAGCAATGCTACAGGCTCTTAACTCTGTCAGGTTTTTGAAAGAGGAATGATACACTGATTATTGAGACTTAAGAATCTGAACGGTTGTATTTGAGAATACAGCGTTTTTTCTAGTCCTCTTTCTGGAGGAAAATATCCAGCAGGAAGGAGAGTGGAGATCATTATTTCATTGCTTTTAGAATAATGAGTTATCTTCCTTATTTAATGTTTTGTTGACAGAATCTAGTCTGCCCAACTTCAAAGCACTCTAAACATTTGCACTTAGATAGAAAATTAATATCTGTGGCATTTCTAGCAGTCAATTAATATTCTTCCCATTAAAGTAAAAAAAAAAAAAAAAAAAGAAGGAAAAAAAACCCCTTAAAACATGGGACTTCATTAATTTAATTCCAGTCAGTAATGGAAGGAATAAGCCCTCTGAAAGCATATGCTTCTTCATCTTAAAGTTCACTACCAAGCCCTTCCAGTGCACAGAACAGTTCGTTACAAATGCAGCCCTCTTCCTGCATGCTACCAGATACAGCCATCAAAGGAATTAAGCATTAAAACAAAGCCATCCAAAGATACAGTGAAATGCAGACAAGTAAAACAAGTGACAGCATTGTGCTTCATCAGCTAGGGCTTTTTTTGCTGCATAATTCTGAAGGAGGAAAAAGTTTTACTGAAAGCTGATACTGGGACAATTAAGAATCTTTCAAGGCAGACACTGAGAGACTAATAGCATAGCATTATAGTATCTGGTGGAAAGCTACGTGCCCCACAGAGCTCACCACAGCCTCAGTGTCGTAGAAATAGGAACCCTTGTGGCTGATGCCATCTGCAGTCATGCTACGCCAGCAACGCCATGGCAGTTTTGAAGAAACAAACTAAAGTGACTTAGCTGTAGGACACCATGGCAATGGATCAGGAAGAGATCAGATATACTTGAAGTGGAATTCAGGCAGAAAATTTAGCCACCTACATGGACCACTGCTATAGCATCCAAGAGGCCTACCAAGGCCTAAATACTTCCCTTTCTTTCACAGTTCTTTGCCTTTAAAAAGCTACCCCAGCATCACTGACCAGACCCGTCTTTGACTGCACCTAAACTGATGTCTATTATTTGAGGAATCAACCACAACATTTCACAACAGACGTAACATCTGTTGCAGAGATTTTCAAGAGAGAAGTTTTGCTTTACGTTCTTTCAGTCCTATTTTCCTAGCCAATGAGACTTGCTTTATCTACCAGTGTTTCTCCTCCCTGCTATTACTTTCAGCAGACACTGGGAAACAGATCACATTTAACTACATAAACATGTTTTCTTTTATCTGTCAATCCTGTTAGTTCCCTGGAAGCAGATAATAGGTTAAGGAGATGACTTTTTAATACTTCAACAGAGAAGAGTAGACCTTTACTAGCTGGAAGGTACATGGATTTCTATAAGGTGGCTTGCAGAGTAGAAAGTTATTCCTGCAATGCAATAAAGCAGGTTATATAGATACATAAACTCTGCAAAAACACTGAATTAGTGACACAAAAAGTAACATGCTTCACCTTTTTGCATTTCCTATCACCATTTCCTCACTCTCCTCCCTGTTTGAACTGTAAATTCCTCAGTGCTGAGACTGTCTCTTTAGACGTGACTGGATAGAGCTGAGCAGCCAGGGCCCTTGTGTTACTGGGAAACAAAACAAGAGCTGACATTTATTTTCCAGTTAGAGGTAGTAATCTGTCCTCATGCTCAAGCAAGGAGATTTCTTTTATTTTTCTTATTACACTGAAATAAAGTTATTGAATATTCAGTAAATTCTTGGATTTTTAAAGGAAAATTTGAAGATATGACACTTTTGATCAATTAGCAAAATTAGCAATGTAGCTCATAATACAGACAGCTGATGTGCAGCGTCTCCCCCCTTTCATTCCATTTCATCAGTCACTAGCTAAAGAGAAAGCATGACAGGCCCAAGAACTTGGACTCAATGTTTCTCAAAAAAGAGGGTGTTTTGAGAAATGACATCTGTGTTTCAGCCTTTTAAACCAAACGAGTAGCATGGATATTCACAACTACAATCTTCATATTAAATTGAAAGGCTAGCTTTCCAGTTGCTGGAACTTTAGAACATTTTTGTACACCTTTTCAGTGTAACAGGGCATCAGCCTAAGAAATAGATGCTTTCTGCTCTTCAGAGACGTAACATTTTTTTACATACTACAGCTAGATTTACAGTTAGAAGTTATTTTCCAGAAAAAGAATGAACATATTCACCCATACTTTACAAAACTTGCTCAGTCTTCTTGTACTTGAAGATGGCATGGGTAAATGAAGAAAACAATGTACATGCTTAGGCTGTCTTTGGAGTAACAGAAGTGTACAGTCAGGGCTTGCCTCCAGAACACACACAACTCCCTGTGCCTGAGCATTTCAGGTTAGCATGTCCTTGTGCAGCTTTGTGTAGCAAAAAGTACCTGGAAAGGGTTCTCACAGGAGAGTCACAGTGCAAGCCAGGCTGCCTACCAGTCACTTACAACCAGGAAGTCAGTTATAATGCACAGTGCTCTGATTTGCCTTTTTGTATCACACAGAAGTATTTCTGAGACTTGGAAAGAAGAAAACAAAATATATATAAATGGATTACTTCTAAAAATACTCCCCAAAATATCCCTCCTTTTCCCCCTTCCCCCCCTAAAAAAAAAAAAACATAATCAAACATGCCACTACTCTTCCCCTGCCCTTTTCTCCATTATTTAAAAACAAAACAAAATCCTGGCTATGAATTTTTGCCAGACTACTTTCAGGGAAGAGTAGCAATGTGCCACGTGTTATGCAAGTTGAACTTACATATTACAGCTTGCATTATATGAAGTAGCTAAGCTTCAAGAACAAATGCCCTAGGACAGTTGGATGAAAAATAAATCACAACACTAAGACTATCAGAACCCAATCAAACTCCTTCATAACCTCTCCAGAAAGAAACCTCCAGTATCCTAGTGGATTCAGGTGAAAATTGGGCTTTCTTTCTCTACAAAGAGGCAAGCACCAAACTGTATCTCAGTAAGAGCCCAGGAAGAGGCAGCCTTCACTCTTCCATGACAGGCAGCAAGGAGCTCAGCTACTGCAGCAAGTCTACAGGACACAACAGCATCACAGCAGGACGCTCCGCACATCATCCTTTTCCCTGGTGATACCTGCAAGGAAACTGAGGTAGCAGAGATGTGCTTCATTTGAAACAACAAAGCAGTGAACGTATTTAAACAACAATATTTAAGCAACTCATCCTGCCAATAAGAAGGAAATTTCCTTTGGCTCAAACTAAATCCCTTGCTCTCCAGGAGTACCCAACAGCAAAGCTTCTCCTTTATTCATGTTAATGTGCAAAGTGACAAGACCATGCATGTGGATCCTGATCCTTAAGTGCTCTACTCAGCATCATGCATCTGGCAGCTAAACTCCAGCCACTCTGAAATCTTTTTAGCTTGTTTGGAAGCACCCAGCACAGCCACTGGCCTAGTTTAGGAGCACAGTTATGCACACATGAACGATCTTGACCCAGTTCTTGTCACACTGTCTCAAATACTCAGAGCCGTGAACTCCATTTTATTATTAGCACTAGAACAATGGCCTGTGTATATACATGAGGTGTTCTGAATGCCCATTCACTGCACATACGAGGAATGAAATGGAAAGAATCATTCTATTATTTGCCATCCTCCTTCCTCCTCCTCTAGACAACCCACAAGAAGACCCACAAAAGGCCATCGCTATAGAAATACATCTGACTGGCAGTGTTTGGTTCTGATTCAGAGCAGATGCCACTGGACCTGAGAGTTAGCTAGCACCAGCTGGCACAGGCACGGTGAACAGAATGTCTTTCTAACACAGGCAGGAGAATTCGCAACATTCAAGTACACAAAAGCAGCTTGATGTGGGTTTTGCTTTACACACTAACAGTTTCAAGACTCAGTTTCCCTCCTTAAAACACACTATGTTGCAAAGCAGAGGGACCACTCCTACCAATGCCAAACACAAGGCCATTTTGTCCTCCAAAAGCATTTATGGGTTGCAGCTTTCTTGCTTACAGGATCGATGACTAATTCCTGGCAAGGTCCTAAACGTCACAGGCTGAGATTTGCTAGAGGACACAACACAGGTTTTACATTTTATCCTGCAAGCACATACACTGCCCGAAGTTTCAGAGTAAATGTAAAAAAGAGGGACAGATCTCATCTGAAAGGAACTTGTTCTGTTCCCAGCAGTCTGCACTACTCCTCTCTTTGAGGAGCACAAAAGGCAAACTTCTAGCTTCATGTTGCCAAAGAAATTATTAAAATGTAAGCAAATCCAGGAGTTCTGCTTGTAGAATACACAATAGGAGTAAATAATAAGCTAAAATGTTCCTCTGTACTGTAACACTGATTTTTCACCTGTGATTTTCCTGCCCTTCACCACACGAAACATTATAAACTAAGCACAAAGTATTCGGCAAGCTCAAAACATGTTCTGAAACTAAACTTAAGACCATGAGAGATTGCAATTCTAGCAGCCACCAAAAGCTGTGTAGCAACAAAGCCTTAGTTCAAACTTCTGCATTCCCAGTGCCACGAAACAGAAAAACAGCAGGTACCCTGCAACGTTTTCAGGTTCTGAGGAAAGAAGGAAATGGCCCTGTTTGACCACATCCCTTCCTCACAGATGTTAGAGCTGTCTGCTTGCAGAATCCCCATGAGACCTGCCACAAGACAATCACTCCAACTGCTCCCTGATGCCACGTGCAGCGTGCAACCCTTGGCACTAAGACCAGCAAAATGCGTGAGTGCACATAGCAGAGAAGCAGCAAGACTTTTAGAAAGCACCTTTGGGATGGGTCTGGAGCCTGGTCTCTCGCAGTGAGATCTGCACTCACATCATCCAACCCAGTCAAAGGGTTTTCAAGAGAGGCAATCATGGCCTTGCCAGTGCCTTCCTGGCTCTGCAGAGCCTCCACTTCCTTCTGTTGGCTCTTGCTCACCTGCAGTGGGGTGAAGGAGCACCCCAGAAATCCAGCTAGAGGCAAGTCTGTGAAAACCTCACCCACCATTTAAAAGAAGATGTAGAAAGGAGAAATGTTCCTGTTTTCTCTCTCCTGTATGTACTTTGTTTAAAGATTCATCAGTACAAAAAACTCCTGTTCACCATGATCTAACAACCACCAGTATGTATGCTGGTAGTGGTCAACTGCTTCTTCAACCAATTACATCACAGCCAGGAAACCAACTTGATTTTCACACCTCTATGTTCAGTTTGTGTTGCACTTCTCTGCACTCCACTCGCTTTGTGCAGCAGGAGGAAGCTCCTGCATTTCAGTGCCAGACAGCAGTTCAAAAGACACAAGTATGAGTTCTTGCATCATTGTGTGTTTCCTGTGCAATCACAGAAAAGCCATCTACTTTTTTGTGTGCTTTTATTCCCCATCTGCAAAGGGAAGGTGTCCTCCTCGCAGCAGAAGGACAGAGCTCCTTTCTGCTTCAGCATGGTTTTAGAAGAGCTAATATGACAAAGGTACAGGGATAAGTCTGATAAGACAAGACATGGAAAGAGGAAACACCACAGAGAAATGTGGTTCTAGCCAGATGATTTATCCTTCTGTTTTTTACCAAACTCACACCACTCTGTTCAGGTTATTATAATGATCCGTTCCTGGCTTGTGTTAGAAATAAACATTAAGGACTCAACTTTCATGCTTTGCAGGTACATTAATTAAAAAAAAAAAAAAAGCTTCAGGCCTTGCAACACCATCTTAAGCTTCAAAGCATACTTGCACTGATACTCAAGACCACATCAGGTATGGTCAAAACAGAAAAAACTTCTCACTAGTCAGTGAACTGGAGAAATATTAAGCAGATTTTTTTTTCATAGAATCACCAAGGTTGGAAAAAACCTCCAAGATCATCCAGTCCAACTGTCCACCTGTCACCAATATTTCCCACTAAACCATGTCCCTCAGTACAACATCTAAACATTTCTTGAACACCTCCAGAGATGGTGACTCTACCATCTCCTTGTGGTAGAAGATCACACTTCTGGAGAAGAATTTTTTCCTAATGTCCAACACAAATCTCCCCTGGCACAACTTGAGGCCACTCCCTCCAGTCCTATATGTAGTTACTCAGGAGCAGAGGCTGACTCCCACCTCACCACAACCTCCAGATCCTTTTCCTTTGCAGTATTCCAGCCCCTCTGCCCCAAGCCTGTAGTGCTGCATGGGTTATGTGGACAAAACTCAGTACCCAGCACTTGGGCTTGTTGAATTTCATCCCACTGGCCTCACCTCAGCAATCCAGCCTGCCCAGATCCCTCTGTAGGGCCTTCCCACCCCCAGGAAGATCAACACTTCCTCCCACCTTGGTGTCATCTGCAAACTTACCGAGGGTGCACTCAATGCCCTCATCCAGGTCACCAATGAGGACACTAACCAGGACAGACCCCAGCACCAACCCCTGGGGAACACCATTTATGACAGGCCACCAGCTGGATTTAACTCCATCCACCACCACTCCCTGAGCCCTGCCCTCCAGCCTGTTCCTTACCCAGCAAAGAACATACCTGTCTAGGCCGTGGGCTTCCCCCTGAAGTTAGACAGTATGTGAAACTTGCTCTTTAATGCTTATTTTTTTCCAAAAATGTCAGAATAGTATCAGCTAAAAATTGTGTCTGACATGCTCTTTTTTTGTACTTATGAACTGAAAACAGACAGAACCGAAGTTGTACTATTCAAAACTGTCAGATACAAAAATGAATCAAAGATTTTGTAAAGCTGAGCACTGAAGCTTGCTGTCTTTAAAACTACCACAATGCCAGACAACTCAGAGTAAGACAACTGTATTTAGTGTGGTTAAATGCATACAAAGATAACACAGCTCGGTTCAATTAAAGCACGTTTCGAAGCTTTGTCAGACCCAAATGTTCATCAAGGCCAATCATTTGTTAAACAGTTCCATTCAGTCCCACAACTAATAAACAAGAAGCTTTGCTTCTCTCTGTACCAGTTTTCTTCTGCTCGAATTTTTCGATTATTTTTCTTTCCTTACTAACATTATGTTACTGATGTTTAGATGCGGTGTACGGAAAGAGAACTGTTTTTGAGTAACATGCATAGCACTATGTAAGAATTCAGTGAATTCTCCCCCACACGCTCTGATCCGCTCACTCAGTCTATCTCAAGCCTGGCTGTCACACTATGTGACTCTGTCAAACAATCTGCCACTTCAGCAAATGCACTGACCTTAACTACCACACAGACCAACTTGTAAAGAGGCATGTGCGTGTGTGAATAAGGAAAGATGTCCAAACTGCAGCTGCCATGAAGTTCATCACTTACCTAGCTGAGCAGCATCACTGTAGGACAGCTCAGTACAGCTACAAAACCCTTCAGCGCTCACAGTTCAGAGAAACGTCTGAATTTTGAAGAGAGACAAAAGGTGCCAAGACTGAAAAAGAAGGAAGACTGTAAAGCAAGGGATATAAGATCTGTAGCAGAAAGGGGAAAGCAAGTGGGAGAGTATTGAGAAGATCTGATTATAAGAGGGTCCGCACCCTCAGCCCTAACTTTGAGGGAGAACCAGCCTAACACTGTAATTACTGATGCTTAATGATACTTAAATGCTGGAGATAAAATAGCAACATTACTCATGGGTGTTTTGGACCCTGAAAAATATAAGTGACACTTCACCTGCCAAAATCATCCCTGGCAAAACACCAGTGACATCAGTGGAGCTTCACTAACCACGAAATTGCACCACAGTTGCTTTAAGACAATGAAAGCTTTGT
Organism: Cyrtonyx montezumae; assembly: GCF_038088225.1. NCBI lineage: Eukaryota > Metazoa > Chordata > Aves > Galliformes > Odontophoridae > Cyrtonyx > Cyrtonyx montezumae. The sequence continues at coordinate 154,351,710 of NW_027072034.1, read as the reverse complement.
TTTAGGAAATATAGGTTATTTGTGCTGCTCTTAATAAAGCCTAGCCAACAATTGCTTATTGTTAGTGAGCAAACATCACTGACAATAAGCAAGCAGCTACCACATTCATTGGATACACTGTCTGTTCATATACTGCTGTGAAAACAGCCATCAATAAAGGAAGAGACTGTCAGTTCGTATCAGGAGGAGATGAAAGACTATCTGCTTCTCCAGTTGCCCACAAGATCCACAAGTTATTTCCATTTTAACAATGTTCTTTCATGCTCCTACCTCATTCCCAAGTCAAAGAAAGTTAAACATCCCGATCAGTGCTGCAGGATTTAGCACACAAATATCTGTCCCACAGCGCAGAACAGACTGCTGCCAGAGTTATTCAAATAACACACCCTCCACAAACTATACACAACAACCACGCTGTGCTCGTTCAAATGATTTCTTCCTCATTTTGATGCATTTTTGTTGGACTCTGCAAATTCTCAATGAAAAGCAAAAATTCACACTTTCCTCTCTCCTTACAGAATCATAGAATTGTTTGAGTTGGAAGGAACCCTTAAAAGGCATCAAGTCCAACTCTCCTGCAACGAGGGAGGAGCTGTACACCTACAGCTAGATCAGGTGCTCAGAGCCCCATCCAGCCTGAACTCAATACCACAGAATCACAGAATTGCAGGGGTTGGGAGGGACCTCTAGGGACCATGGAGTCCAACCCTCCTGCCAAAGCAGCTCCCTAGCCCAGGTTGCACAGGTAGCAGTCCAGGCAGGTCCTGAACGTCTCCAGGAAAGGAGACTCCACCACCTCTCTGTGCAGCCTGTGCCAGTGCTCCGTCACTGCACTGTGAAGAAGCTCCCATGCACACTTGTGCAGAACTTCCTATGCTTCAGTTTGTGGCCATTTCCCCTCGTCCTATCAGCACACACTGCAGAGAAGAGTCCGGCCTCGAAACTTTGCCTCCCGCTCCTTAGATATTTATAGACGTGGATCAGATCCCCTTTGGGTCTTCTTTTTTCAAGGCTCAACAGTCTCTCAGCCTTTCTTCATAAGAAAGGTGCTCCAGGCCCGTTATCATCTGGAGATCCCACTGGAGTCTCCAGGAGATCCCAGTGTGTTTTGTACCGGGGAGCCCAGAACTGGACACAGTACTGCAGGTGAGACCTCACCAGGGCAGAGTAGAGGGGGAGGATCACCTCCCTCAACCTGCTGGCCACGCTCTTCTTAATGCACCCCAGGATCCCATTGTCCTTCTTGGCCACCAGGGCACACTGCTGGCTCACGGTCAGCCTGCGGTGCACTAGGACTACCAGGTCCCTCTCCATCACCAGGCCATCCCTGAACCTATACCAGTGTACGTGGTTATTCCTTCCTAGGTGCAAGACTCTCCACTTGCTCTTGTTAAACCTCATCTGGTTCCTCTCTGTCCAACTCTCCAGCCTGTCCAGGTGATGCTGAATGGCAGCACAGCCTTCAGGTGTGTCAGTCATTCCTCCCAGCTTTGTACAATCAACAAACTTGCTGATATCTCCAGGGACAGGACATCAACCGCCTCTCTGGGCAACCTGTTCCAGAGCCGCATTGTAAAAAGCATTTTCCCTACATCCAATCTAACCCATTCCTCTTTCAGCACGAAACCACTTGCCCACCACACTATCGAGACTGTCCCCTTCACCCTCACAGCCCTCCCAACGCGTAGGAAGATCCCAAACATCTGGTATCACAACAGAGGTGAAAAGTTATTTCACGGAGGAAACCCATTGACCCCAAACCAGGCGGACACGTCCCGTTACGGGCAAGAAACACCATCCACGCTCCGCTGTCTGCTCGGACGAAGCGCGCCGGGCATCCTCAGTGCCGCTCAGCCCCGCGCGTAGGGGCGGCAGACGGAGCTCCGCGGGAGCACCTCCCCCAGCTCACCCAGCGCGCCTTTGTGTGCCGACAGACGCCGAACGTACCTCGCCGGACCGCGGGGAACGAGGAGACCCCGAAACGAGAGGACGGAGCGAAGGAGACACGCACCCGGGGAGCGCCGGCACACGCGCGGCTCTGTCCCGGCCTCGCCTGGGGGAGCGGCGGGGCGGGGCGGGGGCGGGTCCGCCGCTGAGTCACAGCCGGGGCGGCCCCGAGCCCGAGCCCCGCGCTGCCTTTGTTGTCGGCAGATGGGGGGAAAGAGCGGTGAGGGGGAAAGAGAGAGGATAAAAGAGAGACGAAGGAAAGGGGGACGTGCTGCCCCGAGGCTGGGCCGACTCCATCCGCGCTGAGGGGAGCGGGACGGGCGGCAGCGCTCGTGGTTTCATCGCGGCTGAGTTCCCAAGCGCGTGCTCAGGGCGGTAGGCCGCCGAGTGAGCTCTTTCACCTGCGAGTGACTCCTCTCCCTCCTGCTGTTGGAAGAGGGACCTCCTCACAGAGTGTTTTTAGCTCCCTCGTCTGTATTTCTGCTCGCTCAAATCGTCTGAAAGTCCGCTTTGTCCCCTAGGGGTATTCCCGCTGCCCAGGTGCAGAAGGCAGGCTCGCGTTGCTCTGCAGTTCATCCCTGTGGTGATCTGTGCCTCGGAGTCTGTTTTGTAGCTAGAAAGAAATGATTGAGACAGCACGGAGTCTGGAACATAGTGTAGTGTGTGGATGTTTCGAGTATGAACCGACAAAGTGACCTTTGGGGTTGAAACGTATGTTTATATATTGCTGTACATACTTGGATTAAATTGGCTTCTTCTGTATATTTATCACCAGGATTATTTTGGGTTTCTTCAGAGCAGATGACTTATGTCATGGCACAGTGACAGAAGCATCTTGAATCATCCCAGGGATGGAAAGCTTCTGGGCCTGTCAGACCGCAGCTTGAGGAGCTGAGTAATTCCAAGCATCCAACGTCATGGGCTCCCCAAAAACCCCAGTCCCAAGAAGTCTCTGTCAGAAGGATACTGGGCACTCAGCAGGTGGTGCTATTTCCACTGAGTATGTCCTGTATAATGCAATGCCCCCACATGTCCATGGGAAATCGGTGGGTAGGGAGAAATATGTTTTCTATGGGGAAAGGATGAAATCCTGAGTGCTGGCGTGTATTGAAGGGCTGCTCAGGTCTTTGTGTGCAGCTGTTCAATCACTGGGGGAGAAAGGGAACCACACAGTACCTGTGTGAAACTTGGCAAATGAATGAAAGCCAGAGTGTATGTGTTGCCACTCTCAGTTCTGGCACCATGTAAGTCTGTTGTCAAGTGCCAACTTATGCAATCAGATCTATGCTGGGGACAAATGCAATGTTATGAAATGCAGTGTAGTCCCCAGAAAGTCAATATCAGCACCACAAGCTGGACACCCATTTGTCTTGTCTGTGTTCATAGTTACCAGCCCTGATTGTGAGCTTACTCATACCCCAGGTATGCATTTCATCACAGAAGTGAAGATATGTGTGAGGTATGTTTCTCCTGTATGTACAGCCCGTGGTTACTATAGAGAGAAGAACCTTATAAAAATTGTTTGTTTTTTTTTTAATTAAATGCAGTAAAATGATGTGCCTAGGCTAATGAGGGAGTATTGGTATAGAACACTGAGTTCCCTGTTCTGTGTGAGCAACCTTCTGTTTGAAACATGCAGGGAAGGTGTGTTACCAGAGACATGCAAACAGTGAAGAAAGAAAATGAACAGTAAAGGCAGCTGGAATGCTGAATTCCCCTTTTGCATTCTTGACCTTACTGACCTTTCCATATCATTTCTGTATCAAAGCATTAACCATTCATATTCTAAGGACACTTTGTAGTCTTCATCAAGTTTTATCTCCATGGCTTTAGACACTGCACAGTCAGTTGTCCCTGCTCTGAAATCTGGCACTTTACATCAATGTTTCCCAGCCCTTTCTAAGCTCAGACAGCTATTTTTCTACAATATGTACAATTTCCCCAACATATACTGCATATCCACACCTTTAAACAGAATATAACACTTTGCTGAAGCTATCAACAATTTCTGGGTACCTTGCCATGGCTTGTCAAAGGAGCACGGGCAGTTTTGCATGGTGATAGCTAGTTTGTTCCAGTGTTACACTCAGTTTGAAGTGTGTGGTTATGTTACACACACTGTCAGCTTGTGCTCCATTCAGTCATTGCGATGGCACACAGCTACCATGGTTATATCCAGGCTGAAAATCATTGCTGTGTGAACACGAGAGGAAAAATTGGGAGGGAGAGGCAGTAAGTTGAAAGTACTCACCAAGAGCACATCTGAGGACCAGCTATGGCAGAGATCAACAGGTTATCTTAGTGTCTTACTCAGTGCCTTATACGAGACTGTCAAATGATAACCCTTGAGTCAGACATCTCACAAGTAATTTAAGGGGCAAGTCTGTGCTGTCTGGTTGTCTGGTTTTAGTGGAATAGCTGCTTGGTATGCCTGGGTCTGGAGAAGGCGAGTCACTGTAGCTCAGCTCCAGCCCATAATTGAGGAAGAGGGACTCATGAGGAGTTAGTATCCCAGCCATAAGACATTTGGGATCCTAGAGTTCCCCTTCTTTCTTTAAGGCACACAGTGTGTGCCTCCTGGCTCTCGACCACAAGAAAATCACAGTGCATGGTCCCTATGATGAAGAAATTTGGCCACAGCTGCATTTTACTCATGACAAGCCTTCTTCCACCAGCACTGACTGTACTAAAACTCCAGAAAAAGACTGAGAAAACCTCAGGGGTCTCTAGATGAAAAGCACTAAGGCATCACTGTTTTATTTTAAATGAAAAGTGCTGTGCTGGAATCCAAACCATGAATAAACTTGCTGCACTTTAGAACAACTCTCAGACAGAACGAGGCTCTGGAAACACTCAGCAAGATAAATCCCTTTTTTATTAATATCATACCAAAAAATATGTAGTCATTCTATTGTATAAGTTTCAAAGAATGTAACTAGTTTGGCATTTTGGTATCTTGTGAATTAAATCCCTATATTTTGTATTTTAATTGCCCGTTACTGTTTATGTTTCTTTTCAGCCAACCTTTAGAATTAAAAGCAAAATCATCCTTTCACTACTGGAGTTCTTCTCTTTGTAGAGCAGGGATTGCATCTTCCTCCATGTTTGCACCATACCTGGCCTCTGAGTGTTACTGTAATGTAATCTGAAATAGTAATAGTAGCTTTTTTTGTGTATGGCAGAAGCAAAGTGGATTAGAGCCATCTGCTGTGGGATTCCCCTTGCTTAATTTTAGCTGTCTGAAAACAGTCGTCTGGTCTAAGCAGGTCATGTAGGGTAGGTGAGAGATGGGAGAGAGAGATTTGTGCCTCCTACCTCAGGTGTCTATTCTAGAACTGGATAAATGCCTTATGGAAGTGCCTCTGCTACTTAGAAAAGGCAGCAGCTTGACAAGCTTCAGCTAGTTGCCTTCCTCATAAATTCTTTAGTTGTGTGTAATTCCTTTCCCTAAAGTGGCACACTTCCCCATTACCTATGTTCATTTATAAATATGAGATGAGCACTGCTCGTATACCAAATAACGTGGAGAAGCACTGACTGTATGACAAAGTGATGTTCTTTGTTGAAACATACTCGCTTAAAATGTTGTTTCTTTTCTTCCTAGATTATTTTCTTTTCATTTAATCAAAGTAAATCTATGGGAATGCAAGCTGCTATAAGGACTTTTCTATGCCATAATTTTGGAGAATATCTGAAGAAAGATCTGCTATGCACACAGATGTAGAAATACGTATGGGAGCCCAACAATACGATTTTTGGTTTGCAGTTTTCTTTACATAAAAGGGATTTCCTCCAAGTTTTCCTGTGTATTAATAATGCAGATCAGGATGCCACCTTTGCTTCCTCCTTTCTGAGTACACAGTGAAAGGAAATTATTCTGGATCAAATCGCAAGGAGCAGTGGAAAATGGCAGAATGCTCTCCACACTGGCACTCAGGAGTTTAATTCTCCAGCATGCTGCATCTTTATGGAAGAAGGAGACAGATAAATCCCATATGTTAAGAGCTGGCCCCCTGTAGCTGACTTCTGGCTCAAATATTCCATATTGTGATGAATGTTGCGCAGTCGGATCCAAAATATGCTCGTTCCCCAGGCTGCAGGGGGAAAAAAATGGGGGATTTATTTACCTTCCAACTACAGAATTTCATTTGATCAGTCCTTTGGGGTCTGATTGCTCCCTGCCTATGCATTAGCAGCCTCTGAAGATCCGTTCTGCTCTTCCTGAGCTAGGACTCTTGGTTTCTACCTTCTCCTACAGCCTCTGCTCCTGGCTGGCTGGGCAGCCTGTGCTAAGTCATTTTGCCTCATGTTATGATCTAGCAGAACAACAAAAATCACTGACTCATTTGCTGACACAGCTTGAAATCTGCAAATAGGAGACCCTAAAAAGCTTCATCTCTAAATGAAATAGAAGACTGACCTTTAGCATCTGAAGCTGTCACTAGATTAGGTCAGAAAATCATTGCTGAATGTGGATCATGGTTTCCTGGGCACCTTCTCCCCTCAGCTTGCAATTCTCGTGTGTCCACTGATTCTGTTTGCATTCTCATGTCCTTGTCGTCATTTCTGATCACTCTAATACCATAAATTGTATTACTGTCTCTGGCATAGCAAAACAGGCATCTAGATCTCTGTCCCTGTGTGTCAGTTTGATCCTGAAGGCATGCAGTCCTTCTGTGAACATAATGTTCACCTCATATGTTACAAATATACAGTATTTAGTACTCACAGCATTTTTCTGGGGAAATATGATCCTCAGACGTGGTAATAGGTGGGCTCAGAGCTGTAAAGTAGAAAGTGTAACAGATTCACAGCATGCCCCTGGCATCTGCTCTAGACTTAAAGCCTCGAGGTGCAGTGGTTAGTAATACCAGAATTCCTCTCTGTTTGACTTGTCTAGAGAAAACACAGAAATTGTTGTCCAAATTAAAGCCATTGCTTTAACACTGCACTGTTCAGACTGAGCCCTCATTTCTGCCATCCTCTTAGATGAGACGAAGCAGCAAGGTCTGATGAAGGCCTAGGAGCTGCTTCTGCTCCCATGGAGATCACAAGGAATTCAGCCTGCTTGGGGCCTACAAAGTTGTGCCCAGCTGTCTTCCCATGAAAACAAAAAGGTCTATAAAAATACAGCTGCAATAGCTGCAAAGACAGGAAAACATGACACAGAGTCCCTGAGAAGCTCTGTCCCTATCTCCAGCTATGACACATTTGGATTTATACACATGCTGCATTTTTCTTTTTATTTTTTTCCAAGCTGTTTCATTTACTGAAGTTGGCAGGCTGCTAGCAGACTGTACTCAGGTGGCCTTACAGAGACACTCTTGTATCGTTTCCCACAAAAGCAAATAATTGTCTTTTTTCCTCCATGATAGGAAAGACAGACAGATGTCCTCCATCCTCAGAACCATAAAAGAGAAACACAGAGTCGTAGAATCAGTAAGGTTGGAAGAGTCCACTAAGATCATCTAGTCCAATCATCAACCCATCAAGTACATGTAAGTAGCTTTTTTCTGTCTTTTACATAATAATGGTTGACTTTCCATGAACCCCATACGTGCTTAGAGAAACCTGCACATCACTTGAGACTCTACAGCATCTTCCATCACAGGATCTGAAAGTGCTGGTTAAGCCTCACAGCTCTTGGAAATCAATGAGCATGTCTTTCCCAGCATGCTTACTCAGAATATATAACCATGTCTGTTTTAGAAATGAGTGAACAGAAGATTTTTGTTTTCAGAGAAACTGTATTTGAAATTCACTGAAACCTCAGCATCCCCCACATCTGAATTCAAAATAAAACAGGAAGAAGAAAGGAAATAAAACCTTTTTTTTTTTTTTTTTTTTTTTGCTGATATCTGACATTTAAAAGCACAAAGTTTCCTTTCTAGGTGTCGAATTCCCACTATTTCTGCGGGATTTCCTGGGCAGGAATCCATGAGCATGGGTCGTGCTGAGCAGAGCAGCAAGACCCATGCAAGCTCAACATCTCAGAGCTTGTGTGGAAACTCTGCAAAGTCAGTGTATGCTCACCCGGTGTCCAGAGAGTTCTGAGTGCATGCAGTTCCCTGCGTAGACAGATTAGTTCTGCTTGTCATACCATAGCTGAGCTGCCAAGCACCCAGAAACCCTAAATGTGAGAGCTCAGAAGCTCCACTGCAATTCCATGAAGTCATAGAAAAAAAGCCACAGGATGACAGAGTGAGAGCTCCAGCTGCTCACTGTCCAAACTGGAGTCCATGTCCATCACAGAACTGGTTCAGATCTGTGACCTGCATATGAGAACTGTCTGGCTTGGGCAACTCTTAGGCACTTGTTGAAGTTCTGCCTGCATTATCTCTGGCACTGTGTGCTGCCAGAGCAGACTGATCTAGTGGTCAGCAACCCTACCCATGGCACAGGGGTTGGAGCTCAGTGGTCTTTAAGGTCCCTTCCAACTTAAGCTGGTTGGAAGGAAGCTGATATATGATTCCACGACTCTGTGATTCTTCTAATTCTGGGGTCATTCTTCCAAGGGAAGCTGTGCTAAGGTGAATTCAAATTCTCTCTGATTCTTTCTCAGTGAGTCATTAATCAGGGGAATTCTTGTCTCGTTCTTCTACACATGTGGGAAAAACTGTGGGAGGAAACTGAAGGACAGAGTAAATGTGTTAGCATCCCAAGGGAAAACAGAGCCTTGGCCATAACCTGCAGTGCTACCCATGGCCTCAAAGTCAAGCAGCAGTGGGTTGTATGTGATCAGGAAAGAAACCATGGGAAACATTGCATCAGAGCCTTCTACAGTGGATCGTGAAGACAGTGTGAACACAATAGATCCAGCTCAGCTTAATCAGCTTATGTTCTCAGCTGAGTCTCTAGTCACCAATCCTAATACAAATAATAAAAATATATGACAGGAACATAAGCAATTAACAGGGATAGGTTGTCACCATTGTTCTGCTTTCCCACTTAAAATAAATCGTTGTTCCACACCTAACTTTTCATTTTTATTTTTTTTCCCATCCCCTGTGGTTTAGCAACCAGCTGGCATTCCTTATAAAGAAATCTGCAGGTTGATTGAGGCTGTGGCTACCCTAAAGTCCTCTGAGGCTTTCTTATTGACTGACTACATCTTAGATAAGGTTGCCAGTTAACTATAGCTCTGCTTGAGAGCATCTGCCTCAGGGCTGTTCTCCCCTCATTATAAAACCTGATCTAATCCTGCGTGTCTCTTCAATTACTGAAGAGCTCAATTCAAGAAGTGGCTTCCCCAGTGAACATGAAATGAGATAAGTTATTCCTAAGCAGGGTAAACATGAATACCTAAGAGTGAAACTAAGCATTTCCAGGCCAGTCTTCTTCTGATTTCTATATGGTTTCAAACTGAGTAACGTATTACCACTCCTGTTAGTGTTGACTGTTATTTCACCACAGAAAACTAAGTTCAAAATCAGATCTCCAAACACTTGTCATTAGAACTATTTGTAAGTATTTCTGTCTGCAAGAGCCACCTTTGTGACAGTTCAGGTGATAGGAAATGTGTTACATAAGCCACTTGCTTTAGAGCCTCCAGTCCGCCATGAAAAGCCTTGGGAGATGCTTTATCTCTGTGCCAGGATACAGGAATGGCATTTCATTTCTGAACTCGATGAATGTCAGATAGTAAATGGAAAAGGAAGAAGCTTATCTTGCTGTTCTAGGCAGATGAATTATGTCTTGGACTGGAGGATGAGTCCAGCACCTCAGTGCTGATGGAGACAAGTTGTTCTGTTTGCCGCTCAAGTACCTGCTGCAAATTCCAGCTGTTGAGACAGCTGCCATCACTGTCTGTGGCCATCCACACACATAATAACATGAATGGACAGCTTTGCAGGTCCTGCCTGAGCTCCAGCCCATCTTGAGCCTCATTCTGTGAGCGCTCTTCCACTGGTGGCAGCGTTAAGTAGCATGGCGTGTTAACACAAATCTAACAGGTGTACTACATCATTAGTAGAGTCATTTTTGATTACAGCTTCGTATTTTCATATGGATAAACAGAAAGAAGCAGAAGAATTTCATTCATTCAGGGGGCAAATTTGTATCAAGCAACAAGATCAGTGGAAATAGGGAAGCCTGACCAAGGTCATACAGCAATTTGGCCCATGTAACATTATTAAATTATCCTAAATGTGCATTAGAAACCCAGGTTATGTTCGTTGCACAGCATTTATTTCTGTCTAAGGAAAGTTTATTATTCTAGCTCGAAATACAGGGTGAATTTCAGCATATGGTGGGAAACAAATATGCTGTCTCATCACTGACAACATCTATGTGTGCTATTCATTAGGTCTCAAATTAGTGTTGAGGAGAGTAAGGCTGTTTGGGATGTCAGATGACAGACAGAGGAGCACACGTGGGGATAGGGGCCTAACCCAAGCTCCTTCAAAATCAATGAGAGAGTCATTTTATTTGGATCCACAATTCCCAGCTGACAAAGTAAATAAATAAATGAACAAAAAGAATCAAAATACCTGTAGTGCCTTCCAAAATAGCATCTAAGTCAAAGTGAGGTTAAACTTGCCCTAAGTAACCAGTGCCCATCGATGCACTGGTTTTGTATTTTCCAGCTTTGTAATGCTGCCCTTGCTTTATAGTGCAATGCATCCAAGAGTTGACGTTGTTTCAAAAAACCCACAGTCTTAAGGAAAGATGAAAGGACGATTGGTAATGAATGGTGAGTGGGGCTGCTCTGCTACAAACAATTAAGGAAACAAAGAGTTCGATGAAAAGCTCTGCTCTCATTTGCATGGCTATAGTGCCCATCTCGCTAAATTGTGGCCCTTTATATCAAAGGATTAAATCTAGTTGATCTCCTTTAATTCCCTCAAGTTTATACTGTTGTATGCTGGTTTTGACTGGCTATTTTCTGTTTTGCTCTTGAGGCTGAGGTGCCCTGTACATACAATAGGCTTCGGAAAAGAGGGCTGTTATTTACATGTTTATAAATAATATAAATATTTCCCCAAATAGATGTGACCCATGTAGTCAGTATGTGTTCATTTGCATTCTTTTGTAATGCAAGGCAGTAGTGATGTTACACACAAGTAGATCCCAGGAGGCCCCGGCCTCCCAGCTGCATTAAATAAATCCCCATCAGCACAAAAGGGGAAAAAAAGGAAACAAAAAGCTTCCTGCTAGTTTTTCCTGGAAGTGCAGAAGGGAAATGTTTCACTTCTTTGGTGTCCTGCGATAGAAAACATCAGAAATGAACCTCTACAAAAATACAGTCCTAGAAGGGAAGCAGTAAACATGTTGCCTTTAGAAGTAGTTTTCCCTCTGTATTTGATCCTCATTACAGCCCTTCAGAAAACACTTGGTCTTCCATCTTTACTCATAGTTACGGGCTGTTTTTTGCCTGAAGTTTGTATAAACCCTTGTGCTCTGCTATACTGAGTTGGAAATGTATGTCTTTAACCCAGCTGATCCTGTTCTGACGAAAGGAGCTGTTCAGACATAATTTCTGTTTTGTTCTTCCTTGCAAAATCCTTAAATGAATATTTGACAACCATCTTGTTTCAGTTTAAAATCAAGCATTTTACACACTGAGTTTACGCATTAATCAAAAAATACACACCTTCCTAAAATTTCTGACAAATATGTCCAATGAGTCTAAAAATCAACTTCTCAGTGAGGAAGGAGAACAACAGAAAAATTCTTTTTAGAGATACCAGTTCTTCAAAAGCTGATGTCAGACTTCTCGTGATCCTAGGAACCACAGACCCAGTCGTGTGGATAATTGTCAGTGCTTCCTTGTGAGCAGCTTAATGGTGCCAGCCTAAGCCCTACACAAATAGCACATCCCTGCCTTTAACACCGAGTGCCCCACTGCATGCACCCCATTGTCTGTTCCCTGGGTGTAATGGGCAGTGGAGGGATCTTTCATTCATCTCCTGTGATGAGCAGGATTTTCCATACATCCCCTCCCCGAAGAGAAAGAATGGAAAATCAGTGGGGCTTTGTATGTGTGTTGCAGGATGGGTTTTGGAGAGGGGTGTAGTCGTGGTTTTGTCCCCTGATTTCATTGTCCTGGTTTCACAGTATCCACATTAGAGATACATATTTGTTTAGTAATAAAGTGAACGGAAAAATGATGGCAAAAGTTTGGCTTATGGCACATTCCATTTCAGAGACATTTCAGATCATGGGTTCAGAGAGAGCAAGTTTAATCTTACCGTGTGTCACCAGCTCTCCCAGGACCTGCCATGTCTTGCATATAAACATGATTTTACCAGTCCTAGCACCATGTCAGGAGCCTCATTTGCATATGATAATCTCTGCCAGATGAGTTTTGTTTCGTAAAACCCAAAGTGGGAATGACTGGGATGTAATCAAAACTCCCTAACTGGGAAGAGTTAGATAAATGGTTCTGGTTTCAGCCTATCTCGTTTGTTAATCTTATTAGAGCCATCTCATGCTCATTTAAACTAAATATATAACCCAATTAAAACAATCCTGAGCTATTACATCTACAGAGGCAGACTAAATTTCAGTGCTTCTGACACACAGATCATTCAAACCTCCAGAGCATGAATATCTGTACTGTCACTTCGGTTTCTTCCATCTCACCCATCATGAATGCACTGCACACGTGGGTAGGGAGGTGGGTATGTTTCAGATATGATGCAGTAGTCCAAAACTCTTTAATAACCAGCATCTAAAGAAGTTGTTGGATATAGAAATTCCCTTGTATGGCTCTAGAGGATACAGGAAAAATTTCTTGGGTTCGGGGATCGTGGCAATGTGCTGAACTGATGGCAAGGGGGGACAGAGGAAAGGGCTGGAGCTGGAAGCTTCTGGTCTAACAGCAAATGGCTTTCCTGGCAGACATGGAGCCTCACAGGTTCTCTCTTTTGATGCAGGAAGTAATCTGCTAGCTAGAGACCTCACAGTGGAAGTCAGCAAAGAGAGAAGGCAGTAGCGAGACTGAAACAATGAAATGCTTTTCTCATCAGCTCCCCTTAAACCCAACTGCAGGATGATCTGTTTGCTAGGAACAGGCAAGCAAGGTCTGTCCAGGGAACTCTCATGAGGTTGCAATTAGAAACAAAACACACTTGAGAAATTAAAATGAGAACTTATCTAAAACAAGAGCAGAGCAGTCACGGCCAACTTAAAGCTGAGCAAATAACTTCAAGTATATGATTTGTTCTGTGGATTTGTACAAATTAAGTTCACAAACTGTTTGCAAACAGATTGCAAAATTAAAACAAATAGACAAATAAGAAAACGTGCATTCATTTTTTGAATGATTGGTTTACCCTACATTGTGAACTAGAGATAATTCTTTGTCTCCAAATTGCATTAACTAGGACCGTGTCACAGCTGTGTATCACACGCTGTAACTTTGTCCTGTGAGTTGAATGACTCTGCAGGACCTAAGAGCAGCACAAGTCCATTTCCAGGGTGACAGTGCTCATGTATCAAAATCAGAAGAGGACCAGAGGAGCTGAGGTGGCACAGATGGATGGATCTGCAGCCTTACAGGAGGAGATGAGAAAGGCTGGGACTCTTCACTTCGGAGAAAAGGCACCTGAGAAGGGATACAGCCAAGATTTACAAGTTTCCAGTGGTAGTAAGTAAAGTCCAAAGGCTGTTATCCAATGATCCCACAGTGCCATAGTTAGCATAGCCCCGCAGTGATGCCCATTCATGGGGGCACCCATAGTGCTGATGATCCATGACTGCCAAGGGCTGTTCAGCAGCACCAGGGAAGGCAGGAAGGCCCTTCCAGCACTGGGCTCCCAAATGAAACAGTGGTCTTGGACAAGAGAAGGTGGTGGAGGGAAACTTTAATCTGACTATTTGAGTGTTTCTTACATCCATGGGGCGCCCTTCATGTGGGATAACTAACCTGAGAACAGAAATGAGTTCTAATTGTATAAAATTGATCAAGTGTGGGGTAATGTGTAAATGCCACCATCATAAATTTACACACCTTGATTTAGGTCTGAACAGTTCAGATCAGACTCCACATCCTTGTTTGCGTCCTTGGACTAGAACATGGCTTCCCACAGTCAGAAATGAAAAGGGATGGGAACTTTAGCAGAGTGAAAGAAACCCATCAAGACATTTAAAAGCTGTGTGCACAGAGGCTCAGCTATAGGACATTCCCATGACTCACTTATGGTCAGTAGCAGATGCCAAGGCCAAGGAGCCCGTTAATCAGCATGTGGCCCTTACATTGTGTTTTATCTTCTCAGCTTGCTTTCCTGTTTTCTTGCTTTCCTGTCAGGCCTTTAAATTCTCCCTGTGCTAATGACGCTGGTCCTCTTCCCCATCCACATCTCCTTTCACTCCCCCATGCCCTTTCACACTTTGAACCTGGCAGACATGTAGGGGCTGACCCTGCTGCACAGCAGTGACATGGTGCGCTCAGAGAAGTGTTAGCCTTGCAGGAAAAGCTATCAAAGAGCCCGGGCAGGATTGCTATGTGCTTCGTTTCCAGTGGAGCTAATGTTCCACAGCTCACATCAAAGTGTCCAGTCGAAACGTGCATTTACACCTCATGGAAAATGGACTGGATGCAAAAAGATGAATCATTTTGTCAAGCAACTGAGATCCTGAATTTCAGTGGTGTTTCAAACTGACAAACTGACATTTTTGTTTCTTTCTTTTTTTCCCCTTTTTTTTTTCTTTTTGGCACCTGCAAATGATTGTGGGAGTGATTTTCTGTCATCAGTTATACAGGAGGGTAATTTGTACCTCTCAGAGGGCTTAGCAAAACTGCAGGCATTGCTTCTTTTTTGTGCCCAGTTCCACGAGACAAAACACACCTGCAATTACATGTACATGGCTGCAAATTACAGGGATAACACTTAAGATTTGGAGTTTTCCAGTGAGATTGGATTTGGCTGGGAAACAAAGATAATGAAACCGATGTACCTGAGCTGAGTTTTTTCATGGAAAAGTTCACAACGCGGCACAGATTACCCAGGGAGGTTATGGAGTCTTCTTGGAGACCTCCAAGAGCTGCCTGGCCTTGGGCACCCTGCCCTGTGTGTCCCTGCTTCAGCAGGGGTTGGGCCAGATGTGCCCAGAGGTCCCTGCTGACCTCAGCCACCCGGTGATATGTTAAGAGCTGCTTTCATCTAGAGAACTAATCTAATCAGAGCAAATCTAAACCGAGAGACTGCTGAATCCTCCAGGTTTCATCTCTCAGTGAAATACACCATTTCTCCTCCAGCTTTGCTGAAAAAGAACAGACATTGGAGCTCCTGCTTCATTAGAGCATAATGAGGCCAAATTGTGGGGCTTGCTGGCGCCACTCAGCAATTCTACACCGCGGTCGTCCTCAAAGTCAGCGAAGCAGGAGAGCTGCCAGCCCCTCCTGCAGCACGTGGCACTGGCTCAGGGTCAGCACAAAACACCCATCGGGGCTTTACTAAGGAGCCTGCCATCACAGTAGCACCTGGTGTAGTAACAGAGTCAGATGTAGCCCCGATGGGAGCAGGGACGCAGGGCAGGAGTAGCAGCTGAAAGGCACTGGGGCAGAGCTGCTCCAGCACTGCGTTCCTAAGGGCTGCAGGGAGTGTTAATGGGCCCCATGTGCTGCAGGAATGCAAAGCTCTGCGTGGGCTGGGAGAATTATGCTCTTGACATTGGGAGAACTTCCTGACTGAGAGCTAATTGCTTTGGCCTGTGAGCGTCTCTGCTCCAGATTAACATTACTGAGCATTAAACATAAAGGAGTGGCAAAAACAAAGGCAGATGGCTGTCTTGTGTGAGATGCTGCTGGTTTCACCTCAGATTTCTGAGGCTACGGAGCATGCTTTAATGCAGTTCATGTTTAATTGTCATTTGACTGTCAATAAAGATGAGACTGGTCCCACTCTGGTTATTTCATAGTGCATGTCTCCAGCAAGGGACAACAGTGAAGGTGTGCAGAAGAATGTAGGAGCAGGGCAAACCTGCAACGCTTCCCCAGTCCTCAGAGTTATGGCCCTTGCTGAGCTGCAGATGGTGTCCTTGTGTTTTATCACAGTGATTTCAGTGATTTGTACGAACGTGTCAGTGAACTCATGTAAACTGCTGGCAGCTCAACGCCGCACTGCTCACCTGAACTTAGTGTGAAGAACAGCCTCGTTTCATTTGTTTTGTACATGCTGTTTGCCAGTTGCTATTCTCCCTGAATGCTGGCGAGGTGGTTCTCCTCTTCTGGGAGTAGGTTTCAGTGTAGCTGAATCGATAGAACGGCATAGAATCATCGAATCATGAAGGTTGGAATAGACCACTAAGATCACCCAGTCCAACCATCCACCCATCCCCACCATGCCCACTGACCACGTCCCTCAGTGCCACATGGACTCTCTTCTTGAGCGCCTCCAGGAACAGTGACTCCACCACCTCCCTGTGCCAATGCCTCACCACTCTTTCTGAGAAGAAATTTTTTCCTAACATCCACCTGTACCTCCTGTGGTGCAACTTAAGGCCATTCCCTCTCACTGTTACCTGGAAGAACTTGAGACCAGACTCAGAGATTCAGCTGTCTTGTTTTTTTATTATCTCTGGCTGCCAATCATCAAACCTGAAGCTGGACTCTTGTTGGGGAATGGATCAATGTGCTTGAAGGATGTGCTTGAGATGAGATCAGCTGAAAACACGAGACATTCAGGTGTGAGCTCCATGTACAGGAACTTTGCTTTTATGAGTAACGCACTGAAACACTCAGCAAAGGTTTGGATGCTCAAACAATGAGAGGAACCTGCTTAGTTTGTTGGTTGGGCTTGATGATCCCCAGAGGTCCCTTCCAACCCCTGCAATTCTGTGACTCTGTGAGAAGCTAAAGGGCCATACTGCAAAAGGAGAAGAAAACTCTCAGAGAGGAGAAACGAGCGGCTCTGAAAAGATGCGGAGAGTGCACGTGCACAGAGGTTCAGTAATAGGTGGAGGTGTCAGCAGATGGAGGGAGAAGGAAAGAAATAATGCTCCGGAGTTTATATTGGTTTGAGCCCAGTTTGCAATAGTTTGGTTCTTGTGTATAGGAAGAACTGAGAAAAGTCAGAGACCACAGAGACACCAGAAAGTGAGGGACACCCCCACCGCCATATGATGTACTGAATTTTTATTCCCCAGCTCCTTGTTAACACAGAGCTGACAGGCTCCTCTGCCAACCTCGAATACTTCTGATTCATTCCTGTGGTTCCCCAAGTATCCAAACAAGACAGAAATTGAGTTGGCTAATTTATTTAGGAATGCCTCCTCCCCTTTCTTTACTGCTCGCATTGCAGTATATTGCTGGCATTGTTTAAACTATTACTGGCAAATAGTATTGTTCTGTACATTATAAATAGAAAGCAGGCAGCTAATGGAATTAAATGTGGACTGAGAGGCACAAATTCCTACACAAACAGTCTGTGTGTCTGACAGGAAATAGAAAAGCGTTGTTAAATTTGCCTGTGGCCAGTCTAATTTCATCTCCTTTCTTTTTTTTCTTTCTCCCTTAAGAATGTGAGATTGTGTGTCTACCAAATAACAGCTTCTTAAAACTGAAAATAAATCCACTGATGGAAGATCTCTCCAGAGCATCCAAAGTATTTAAAACTGCACAGGGCTTGGAATTCTGGTGTTCTTGGGTAGCGGATGACAGTGAACAACAGCTTACACAAACACACTGAGAGTTACATGGGCAGTAAGCTGCCAAACATGTCTACGAAGGACAGGCCAGTAACTTGCTACATCTTTTGCATTTTAAGGAAAGATTTTCCTACCCTGGCAGTTTCCTTTCCATACTCAGTATGATGGGCAAGAATCCACTCTGTTCAGTGTCCACCGAATATTCTTCTACAGATGTCTTTGGAGGTTTGCTGTAAACCTGGAGAATCGAAACATTTCCTTGGACAAGCAGATCATTTTCAGTTTGTGTTGCAAACCTTGAAATATTTTCTTTTTTTTTTTTCTTTTTTCTTTTTGTGAGATTTACATCAAAGAATCATAAAGGTTGGAAAAGATTGCTAAGGTCATCAGTCTGACCATCAACCCAGCTCCATCGTACTCACTGACCACGTCCCTCAGTGCCACATCTCCAGGCTTCTTGAACACCTCCAGGGATGGTGACTCCACCCCCTCCCTGTGCAGCCTGTGCCAATGCATCAACACTCTTTCAGAGAAGAAATATTCCTAATATCCAACCTGAACCTCCTCTGGTGCAACTTAAGGCCATTCCCTCTCCTACCATTACCTAGAATCAGAGCCAAGCCCCACCTCACCACAACCTCCCTTCAGGCAGCTGTAGAGAGCAATAAGGTGTCCTCTGAGCCTCCTCTTCTCTGGATGAACAATCCCAGTTCCCTCGGCCGCTCCCCATAAGAACTGTGCTCCCAAATCCTCACAGCTTCATTGCCCTTTTTTGAAGGGCACACATTTTGGTTTTGCAGAAGCCTGCTTTTTCTGTTGGAAGAGCAGGGCACAGTGACATAAGCTTTGCTTTGCTGGAAAAAGAAGCTATGGAAAAAGCTCTGCTATGGGACAAAGGGCTGCATGTATCCCCAGCACACAAGGAGAGGTTCATAGACCTTTCATGTGAAAGCCAAAGAGCTGAACACCCCCAAACTCTCCGTCTCTGCAAGCCAGGTGCTCCTATTTTTACCCTACATGGTGTAAGAAAAGAAGAGGAACAGAGTGCAGACAGGAATTACAAAGCAAGGGCTGAACCATTGCTTGGGGCTGTACTGAGGACAAAGAGGATCTTGCACAGACCCAGAGACCTGGACCTCATTTCACGATGGGTGCATGGGATCCTACATGCATGGCACAGCTCTCATTGATCCCTGTTCTATAGGATGAGGGCGTGAATGAGCAGGGACTGAGCAAACACTTAATACACAGCAGAGCTTTATGAATATTTTAATTACAGCCTCTTGCTTGAAAAACACAACTGTGTTCTGCAGTGATAATTTATACTGCAAATTTGTAGTAGAGTTATTTACTTATCTTTAGACAGACAACGCAATACGGCAAATGGGAGCTTAATAACTTGTTGATTACGTTAGAAATGCCTCGTAAAAATATGCAGAAATAAGTGATAATAAAGGAGGAAAGGATTAGTGCCATTGATTTAAAACTTTATGAGGTGGATTCTAAATCCCAAAGCTGGAGCGTTTGTTTCAGCATATAAAAATGAGAACAGACTGGTGGAGTCCTTGTTCGAACAACTGGCGGGCAAGTGGCAATAAATCATGGAAATTACATTTCCTAAACTTTACCTTTTAATAAATGAGGTGTTGTTTGTAAAACAGCCTCGGAGAACATGCTAATACAGCACTGCTTGCTGGGTAACGAGCCAAGTCCAGCTCTGCATTTTGGCCGAGCTGCACCACGGATAGATTTGGCTCCATCCCTCTATAAACATGAATCAAGCTGTTTGCATTTTGTCATTACACTGCCCTGGCCCAGGAGGATACATTTCCTTGGCAACTACAATTAAGGAGCTGACAAAAATACTACATATTATCTACATCATTTTTTCTTCCTTAACGAAAGCTGCGTTTCCCCAGCCCTACTCCTCTCTGAGTGAGGAAGATTAAGGGGCCCATCCAGCTTCCTGCGACACTGCAGATAACATTGCCAGCAGTTCTGATAGCTGAGGCAGAACTCACTTCGTTTTGCAGTTATTTATTGGACTGATAGGCTGAGCCAGGCAGCACTCACAGCCCCGCTGGCTTTGCTGCCTACCCTTCAGTTTATACAAGTTCTTTTGTCCAAGGTGAATGCAAAAGAGAAGGTGGCTGCAGTGGCAGCAGCACTGAGAGCACTCTGAGTCTGCAGGTGTTTGGGCACTGTTACACTAACTAACACTTTGGGAAATCACCAGGAGCAGGAGCTCCACTGGTGCTTCAGGATCACACACACGTTTAACCAAATGACACACGACGCTTTTCTGCACGTTAAAGCTTTCCTCCAATTGCCTGGATGGGTCCTGGTGACATCAGAAGGATCGCTCTGGTTGTGCAGAGCAGCAGGGTTTGGGTCCTGGCCCCTTCGACACTCCCTTGGATACGAAATGCTCTTATATCTCATGGGCATTGCTTGAAGGAATGTTACACCTGATGGATATCTCTAACTGAACGTACCACTGGGAGAGTGCGGATGTTGCTCCTTCCTTTTACTAGACAGTGGGATCTTCAGGCTTGGCTCTCACTTGGTTTCTCTGTAGCAGAGCTCAGATCCTGGCTCGCCCTTTGGGAGCAGCTGTAATCTTCATCTTCCTTCTGATATGTCAAATAAATTATCAGTATATACTCTCGTGATTTTATGCTCTATAAAATATTTTGGTGAATCTAAATCCCTCTCCCAAGCCCTTATTGGACTTCTATTCCTGATCCAACACAAACCAAGACAAAATAGAAGAGATAACAATTCCAGGAATTTCCATCATGACTCTTCCCAGCTAGATGTTATATGTTAGGATGAAGATAACAGCATGTGCATCAGTTGTAAGAACATGAAGTACTCTTCACGGAGCATCAGGAAACCCTTTCTTTACAAACACGTTTGGAAGAAGCTTGTCAAACTTCACTATCAGGGAAACCTCAGTGATTTCAGGATTTATGCACCCAGCCTTTAGGGACAGTGTTTTTTTTCCCTGCTGGGGAAAGAGGACAATGCAAAGCTCACTTCAGCCAGCCAACCCAACCTACAACCTTCTGCCCGTCCCTCTGAGGTGCCAGGAGCTGAGTTCCACCAACATATCCAGCTCCTGCTGCCTGTGACACAGGAGAGTAGTGCTTCCCTTGCGTGCACCCCACAGACCCACCTTGGTGACCTGTGAAGTTTTCACCTGGCAGATGGCGAGCCAGAAAAACAGAAAGAGAACAAAACAAAATCTGCTTTCCTCCTCTGTTGCTTGCTTGCGTGGCAGCGTGATAACACCACTATCAGGATCAGCAGCCCTTTTCCGTTCTCACAACAAATCAGTCGTTGCCATCACATCGAAAACGAGCCTGAACCTGCTTTTGGCTGCTTTTGAGTAATGGGTTTGGGGGATTTCCACATCTGTTTCCTGTGCTTGTGGCTGTAGAGCAGGAAGAGCATTGCTCCACGCAGCAGCTGCTCACCCTTGGGGGAACCAGCCTGAGAGCGTGCCTGGAAGTCCTTCACACTTCATCTCCTGGAACTTTGAAAACACAGGTTGCTATTGAACCGTCCCAACGTGCTGCGTCAGGGCAGGAGCCTGAATGGGAAGGGGGTTTGCTTTGGTTATAGTTAGGGGAAAAAAAAGGGGGGAAGAAAGGGAAAAAAAAAGCAGTCAGTGAAGGGAAGGAAATAATGAAACTTGAGCTTAGCAGGAAAATTTCAATTACCGAACTGCCAGCATGAGGACTGCTCCTCCCAGGGCATGCCCTGGCTGTGCCTTCATGCTCTGATACAGACAACTGCTACGAAGATTTCCCTAATCGCATTCCTTTGTTTGCTTCATGAATCTACTCCAGGATGTCCTCTCTGCAGGAGATGTTTTGAGTCATTCCTGCTACTGACCTGGGTGGAATGTCTGAAGCATCTTCTTTGTCACATCCCTGACTTCTCCCAGCCCTCTCCCCTCTACTCCATGGAGCTGCAAGAAGTTCCTGGTCAACCTTCACTTGCTTAGGAGAACCACCTCGTCCAGTGCTACCAGGCAGTGTCATCCCCTGAGGTTCTCTCCAGTCACAGCAGCCAAGATATTCCCCCTTTGATCCATCTTCTTTGACAGTGCTTCCTCACTGCATGTGGCTGTCAAGTCTTGCACATTCATTTGTTGAAACAAGAATGTTTCTCTCTTTCATAGGCTTCAAAGGATATAAAAACATGTTTCTCTTCCCCACTCATTCCCTCCTCACCAAGAAAGCTTATGAGCAATGAAGGATAAACACCTGTCATTCAAAACCTCTTTGCCCAGTAACCTCTGCCCATCTGGCCCCTGTCTCTTATTCCAAAGCCAGATAAGTTGTCTGCCTGATTTCCTTCAGCTCGTTTTCACACTTTCCAAAACTTGAAACTTGCACGCTGCTGAGCTCTTGAGACCAATTAAAAATAGCTTGTGTTGAGCAGAACAACCAGTGAGTTTTCCACTGGCCCAAATGTGACAGCCTGCCCCATGCAAGGATCTCATGTAGAGCCTTGTTGAATAGAATACTCATCACAGAATCACAGAACGGTTTGGGTTGGAAGGGACCATAAAGTCCATCCAGCTCCAACCTCCTGACGTGAGCTGGTTACCCCCAGCAGACCAGGCCACCCAGGGCCCCATCCAACCTGGCCTTGAACATCTCCAGGGATGGGGCATCCACAGCTTCCCTGGCCCCATCTGACAGTGCCTCACCACCCTAATTTGGGGAAGGATGAGGTATTACTGCAGAGGTCATCTCTTCAGGCTGGGTGTCCCAGCAAGACAGATGAGGGCCTCCTGAAGGCTGGCTCCCCTCATCAGGAAGAAGTAGGAAACAAAAGAGGAAAGAATGTGTAATTTTAAAAGACTTCTGCTTCCTATAGCAGCAAATAAATAGAGAACATTGAGTTGTGTCCAGAAAGGAGCCAAGCAGAACATACTGAGAGACTTTTAAGGTCTTTGCATTGTGTCTGCAAATTCAAGAGCTGTAGCACAACAAAAGCACAGCAATGTACTCTAGATAGCATCATGCCTCTCTTCAACATACACTTTCTATGTAAAAACCAGTGCAAGGCAGTGTTGCTTATCAAACACTGATGTAGTGTGCTTTCACATTTATCCTCACCTTCACCTTTTAATCCTTAGAAAAACATGCTCTGAATGTGCAGCAAAGATGAGTGTTAATGAATCCCCAGCGTGCACAGAACTGCAGGGCTCAGTGTGGAGTGTTCAGTACAGCTCTGGGATTACATACAATTAGAGCGTCTAGACTGCATTCAGCAGGGATGTGGATGGGCTGAGGATTACAGCTGAGAGATCAGACAGATTCAGTGTGAGTGTGGGGGGCTGGTTTTTGTGGGAGAGGAAGCCAAGTGGAAATGCAAGAGTGCACCAGATAGATTATCACTGGGCCTGACTGATTGTACACCTCCAGCTTCCTTGAATCATAATATCATCTGAGTTGGAAGGGATGTCTAAAGGTCATGTAGTCAAACTCCCCTGCATGAACATGGAAATGCACAGCTAGATCAGGTTGCTCAGAGCTCAGGTTCAGGCAGGCTGAACTTCACCACCCATCTGTTCTCTATATGTGTCCTACTGCTTTGCAAACACCAAGCCTGGATATCTCTTGGACACAAAAGCACGGAACCTTTCATGTGGTCCCATCAGGTTCACTTGGTTCATATGGAGTCCAGAGTACACCAAACCCTGATCCCAGGTCTCAAGGCTCTTGTAATCCCCAGACCACGCTATACCAACCACGGCTCTTCCCTTACAGAATCATAGAATCATTAAGGTTGATAATCACATCAACCATCAGACTGTCACCACCATGTTCTCTAGACCATGTCCCTCGGTGCCACATCTACCCTTCTCTTCCACTGACCTAGGACATTACTGCCATGTGCAGGAGTATTCCTAAAGAAATCAACGTGCAGTCATAATGTGTTTGACAACCCCACATTTGAACCAGAAAAAAATGTCCTGTTTTCGTGCTCCTGCTCTCCCTGCAGGCAGCTGGGCCAACCCCCATCTCCCCATGCTGAGTTTGATGGGGAAGATGACTTGCCTCTCCTCAGCCTAAGGCTCAGGGCACAAAGATTGGTTTCCTGTGCTGGAGCACAGCAGCACTGAGCATTATTCTCAGTGATATCTGATAAGTCGTGGCAATCAGGTGAAGTCCCTGGTGACTGGAAAAAAGGCAAATCACACTCATTTTTATAAGAGGTGAAAAAGATGACTCCAGGAACTTCTGATCTGTCAGTCTCAGCTCCGTGCTGGAAAAGATCATGGAGCAGGTCCTTCTGGAAGCTATTCTAAGGCACGTGGAAGACAGGGAGGTGATACAGGAGAACCAGCATGTCTTCACCAAAGGCAAACTCTGCTTGACCAACCTAGTGCCATTCTACAATGATATAACTGCATCAATGGACAAGGGAAGACCCACTGATGTCATCTATCTGGACTTTGACATAGTACCCCACAACATCCTTCTTTCCAAATTGGATAGGTAGGGATTTGTTGGGTGGACTTTTCAATGGACAAAGAACTGGCTGCAGGATCGAGTCCAGATGGCTCAATGTCTGGATGGAGATCAGTGATGAGTGGTGTCCCAGGGGGCAGTGCTCGTTAATATCTTTATTGATGACATTGACAGTGGGGTTGAGTACTCCCTTGGCAAGTTTGCTGATGACACGAAGCTGTGGGGTGCAGTCAATACACCACAGGAACAGGATGCCATTCAGAGGGACACAGACAGACTTGAGCAGTGAGCCCAGGTGAACTTCGTGAGGTTTAACAAATCCAATGCAAGGTCTTGCACCTGAGTTGAGGGTACTGGTCTGGGCTGTGTCAAAAAAAAGCAGGGCCAGCAGGTCAAGGGAAGGGATTCTGTCTCTCTACTCTGTATTGGTGAGACCTCACCTGGAGCACTGCATCCAGGTGTAGAGTCCTCAGTACAGGAGGGACATGGATTAGGTGGCTTTCAGGGGTCCCTTTCAACTCTATTCTATGATTCTATTCTTATTTATGCCCTGAGCTTTGGCACCCCAGCACTACCCAGGATGACATGGGTATCCACATGGGGCATCCACAACCTCTCTGGGCAGTCTGTTCCAGTGTGTCACCAGCATATCATTTACCCCACTCCAGACAGGCCTGTGACTGGCAGGCTTTATGCAGTTCCAGGCATGAGCAGGGAGAGTCCTCTCTCCATCAGACAGATGGAAAAAAAAAAGAAAAAAGAAAAAGAAAAAACACACAAAAACCCCCATTTTTTACTGCCTTAGCACCAAAGTTTACCCACTTGTTTACTTACTCTTCCAGCAGTGCTGTTTGCTGACATGCAGGCACCCCTCACCATCACTACTGCTCTCTCCTACTCCCCTCACTAAAATTGGACAGAAGGTTGAATTGGACAGAGCTGTTGAAGCTGAGTGTGCTAACAGTGAGGGCAGCAGACCTGCATGCGGAGCTCCTGTCCTCTCAGATCCCTCTGTAACCTCTCAGGATTTTTGCCATCTCCCCTTGGCCCTGGGAGGAGCAGTGCTCCCACTCTGTGACACCACACTTTATGGAGGGTGGGTGCAGAAAATGCTCCACTGATCTTTTTGGCACCGAGAAGCCATTTTCCACCCTGAACAAACCCATGGAGACTCTGGGTCTTATTCTCGCTGCATGAGAAGCAATAGGTGCAGTAGGTGTGGGGTGTTTGGGATGTATCCCAACTGTACCACAGCTGGCAAAAAACAGCTCGTCTCTCCTTGAAGTTTTCACCACCTGTCCCATTCCCTCCCTGCAGGAAACCCAGCCTTGTTCCCTCCTGAAGGCAGTGAATGGAGCTTTGTTTGCAGATGCTCTTTCACAAGTAACACCAGCATTGAGTAGTAAACACAGTGCCACTAAACTGGAAAAGCAATAATTTGTTTGGAAGATCATGACCTTCTTTTCTCCTGACTTGGGCAAGAGCAGCTACCAAATCTTTGGACATTGCAAACAGCTCTTCATTGTCTTTCAACTTAAGTAGCACCCTAAATTCCCATGGGGTTGAGGCTTTGCCATGGTGGCAGCAGCATCACCTTTGGAAGTTTGTTCAGAACAAAGACGTGGCAAAGCTGTGGAACCAAGGGACAAACCCCACTCAGTAGGAGCAGATCTGGAATCCATCTCCTTTAGGATCATGGAATTATAAAGATTGGAAAAGACCACTAAGATCCTCTAGTCCAACCATCAACCCGTCCCCACCATGGCCACTAACCCATGATCCTCAGTGCCATATCCATGTCAGTGCCTTTTATCCATTCCAGTGATTTTACCCAATGCTATATACATCATGCTTTGTACATCCTCTTTAGACCACATCTGTTCTACTTCACTCTCTCTTGGTTGAGTTACTGAAATCTTAAGACTAGAGAGGTGGAGACAGATCCAATGGGGGTACAAACCTGACTGACTGGGAAAAGTTTACTTGCAGAGTCTGTAGTATTCAAATGGAAAAAAAGGAACATGAGAATCACTGAACCTGATCTAACCTAAGGTCCACATAGCTCAGTATCCAATCTCCAAGGCCAAATAAGTGGCTTTAGGAGCTGATAAGCACCTATCTTCAGCCATGAGGATTATATTTCTCTTACAGAGGTGCTGATAACTTAAAAGTCCTTAAATTGTGACTCCTTCTAGCTCTTCAGCCCTAAACGGCCTTTTACAAGCCCTGTATTTCCTGGTACAAAATAGGCACTCAAGGCTGAAAAATTTAAGACGTGAACATAATGTAAACCCAGTACAATATATTGCATGGTCTTGAGTTAAGAGGTAGAGGAATAGGTAGAATGCTGATAATGGATTTTGGTAGAGCCAATTCCAAAGGGAATTGTAATGGTGCACTTGCTGGGATGTGGCCATCACTGTGTGCAGCCTCAAGCAGATGCCAAGAATATGCCCTAAGTCCCACTCTACAGATCAACACTAACAGAAACGTCTCCCCTTTCACAAGCAGACTCAGAGAAGGAAAGTCCATCTGAACCTTGCACACAAACTTTCTGCTACTAAGAATTGTGACAGACCTGGTCCTGGAGAGGATAAATCTGTGCTTACAAAAAGCTGGAGGAAGGCTCCTTGATTTCTACCCAGGAGGTCTGCCGAAGGTTCAGGACCACCTAAAGGCCATGTCAACAAGATCACTCCTCTGGAATTTGCCATGGAAAATTACTGTTATGATTAAAGGTTGTAAATGATTAGAAGTTTTGCTGACTTGGTTTCACATGTTTTAACCGAGTGCCAGATTCTCCAGCAAGCTGGTTTTGATGTCTAGGGATCTGTGGTGTCCAAAAGGAATTTCAAAAGAAGCGATGTACACTTTCTATAAAAGACAGGAGGTGAGGAAAGCCTCACTGAGCACAGTGAAAGAGCTCCGGATTTGCATGGAATGAAATAATAACTAGGCTGAACTGCCAGACCTCTTAATGACCACATTCTCTTTCCAGAGATGGTAAAATGATGGACCAGCAGTTTTTAAAAGAAGCTTACATTTCCAGGAATCTCTTTGCTTTTTTTTTTTTTTTAACATAGGATTAAAAGAGATCATGTTATGATACCAAGATAAAGCTTATCCTTCAGTATATTTAGCCTAATTGGGAGTAGGAAACATCACAGATCCCTCAAGATTCCCAGCTCCATTTGCCCATTTTAGGAAATATGAGTAAATCCCCCAACATTTCCTTGCTTATCAGCCACACCAAAGGAAAACTGCTTGTAAAACAATATCCACTGTAATTCACTCTTGTGTTGGCTGGTGCATCCTGCACCTCTCCACACCACCCATGGAGGAATCCTAGAGAAGGAATCCCACAAAGGGGGTGTCATGGCTCCTCAAAAGCTTTTGAGTTGTGAAGTGGTCCAAAAGCACCACAGAACCCATTCCTCTGTTGATTCACTTTCCAGCAGATGAGCAGTTAGAAACACTTGCACTTATAGGATGGCCAGGACAGGGCACAGCTCACCTGCAAATAATATGAAAGAATCTGCTTGCTGAGCACTGATGTTATTTGGCATCTGTATTTTGGATCAAATCCACGTGTCATGGTGGCTTGTTTCAAGACGAGCAATGTATATCTGCATACACCGTGGAAAGGAAGGTCTTTTTAGGTTCTTTTTATCTCAACATACACAAACGGAGCAGAGTTTGGAAGTGTACTTGTGATACTGATGATGCTTTTAACAAAAAAATACTCAGCATTTGTTACTAAGGTACAAGCTATGTTGAGGCAGTAGGGAGAGGAATCTGAAACACGAGGTATTTTCCCATTTGCAAGACCCAAATCCATCCCTGGTATAACTCTGTCACTATTGAATTCCTTCAGCAAAATCCTTTTTAGACACTGCACCTTCTGTCCTCTGTGAACCTGATGCACAGTTTCTGCTAAAGCAGCTTTTTCACGGCCGAGGAAATAAACATCTTGGCCAATTCAAGCTTTCCACGTGTGAGTTACTAGCTCAGACAGAGATGGCAAAATGTTTCATTCCTCAGTAGCTGAATAAGGAATCTGGGGCTCAATGGAGAAGTTCTGCTAAGCTGTGAGCCGAGGTCAGACAGAAGGATGTGCTGAACCATTGGCAAAAAGAGCAATGCCTATGAAGGTGGAATCATAGAATCATGGGATGGCTTGGGTTGGAAGAGACCTCAAAGGCCATGCTGCTGCCTAGCACTGGTTAAGAATGTTTGTGGCCTTGCACTTAAGGAAGGCAGTAAAGATAAATCATTCTGAAATGCTTAATAATATGCACGGTGCAGGTGTTAAGCTTTCTTGCCACCAGCAGCAGACATGGCCTGGTGCACAGGTCTTACTGGTCAGCTCACCACCCAATGCTTGTATTCCTGTCTTGCCAATCATTAAATGTGGTGATAAAGTTAATTTAAGCATCCTTATTCTCCAACCCAGATGCAGGTGAGTGATGTGTCCAGTTGAAGTCCATCACATCTTAAACCCCTCCAGCCCTGAGCTACCTGCAAACACTCTGATTTTGGCACCAAAGTGTGATTTCTGCTTTGCTTGGGTGGCAGCCAGCTCGCGTGTGGTACAGCGCATAACCACACTGAGGCAGCAAGAAGAGAGCAGCCATCCTGTGGATTTTCTTTAGCAAGAAGCCAGAACATTGTTTTTCCTTCATTTCCCCTGGTTTCCTACTCCAGCTTTGCTTTCAGGCTCTGCAGAGGTGGGATGGGTGGTTTGAGGCTGCTCTGTGGGGTTTATCTTTCCCTAGCACTGTGGTATTGATGGCTGGTGCCAGAAGTGCCTAACGATGGGCTTGGAGAAGGAGGTACAGCAGCAAAACTGTGCAGAGAAGCCTGCAGAAACTTCCTGTTTGCATTACACAGCCTTATCCTGGAGCTGTTAGCATGGATCCCTGTGACACTCATCTTTAAGCAGGGATCTGCCAACTGGAGAGCAGTGGGCGGCCTGACCCAGCTCAGCAAGTGAACAGAGGACAAGAGGTAATGGATTAAAGTTGCATCAAGGTAGGTTAAAGCTGGGTATTAGGAAACATTTCTTCCCAAAAGGAGTGGTGAGACATTGGCACAGGATGCCCAGGGAGGGGGTGGAGTCACTGTCCCTGGAGGTGTTCAAGAAACGTGTAGGTATGGCACTGAGGAACATGCTTAGTGCACATGGTGGGGATGGTTGATGGTTGGACTGGTTGGTCTTAGTGATCTTTTCCAATCCTTATGATCCCATGATTCTAGAGAGCCCACAGCCTCTCATATTCTCACGTCACATCATATATTTGCCTGAACTGTACATGTGGAGCCCTAAGTGCACCACTCCTGTGCTGCGAAGCCATCAGCACCTTACAGATGGACATAACATGAGAGGCTGTTGAGTCACCATCACTGGACGTGTTCAAGTAACATGTAGATGTGGTACTAAGGAACATGGCTTAGTGGGCAGCGTTGGTGGTAGGTGGATGTTTGGACTGGATGATCTTAGAGATCTATTCCAGCTTTGGTAATTCTGTGATTCTAAGGTTGGAAAGACAAACAGAATCATCTAGTCCAGCCATGAAGCTTCGGTCTTTCCTCCAAGTTCCTCTTGGTATCCTGCTCATTAACTTGGTTTAGCTCAGATATTTACCACAAATAACCCTTTTGTTGTGTGTTTCGTTTTAAGACTTATTTTCTTCACAGATTTTCATTTCATTTGGCATCGTCCTTTTTTTTAGCCAAGAAAATACAGATTTTCATTTTATGAAAGTGACACATTCCTGTCAGCAACGTTAATTTTGATCTTTTCAGATTAGAGGTGGAAAATATTTGTTATTCCTTTTCCCAGAAAAACAACTACATTTTGTTTAGAATTGAGATAAATCACAATCCAGAGGGCAACTCTTCAGCTCAGTATTGATCTCCCTCTACTCAAAGCACCTCTGCTCATCAGCGTTTCTGTTGGATTGCAAATGCAAGAGCCAGGAGGTTTGCTTTCAATTGTCTGCCACAAAAAATAAAAGCTACCTCGCAACTGATTCCAACTGACCAAGGGGGAAAAACACGTCGGTGAAACATTTCATTGCTGCTGCCTTGCAATGCTGCCTCCAGGACATGGCACAGACCTGGCACACAAAGCCCTTCTTGTTCAAGCACGGCAGATTCAGCTCTGACATGAGCAAAGAAGACAGAAGTACCTTTTTTCTCCCACTCGTTTTCCATCAGAACAATGCCAACCCTTTGCAGCTCCATCCTGCTGTGCGGCACTACCCCTGGGTCCGACCTCACAGGCAGAGCTCTGCTGCCATCAGTGTGTGCTCAGCGCTTGTAAAGGTTGTGCAACTCCATGACTCTCTGTCTCTGTGTAAGAAACGTGGATGTTCTGATGTGCATTTATCCGGGATCCCCTTTTTGTAGGATCTCACCCCTCTTACTGTAGGCAGATGGAGTCCGTGTCCCAGGGGAGGGCTTTTGATTGGGATTCCTTCCACCCAGCAAGCTGTTCCATCAAGTGTGACTAACAGAACCCAAACTGTTTTACCAAATTGCCCCAGATTCAAATGCTCTCTGGCCTGTATTATTCCCAGGGCCAGATTAATCACCCCTCTGTATTCTGAGTTTACAAAGCAGATGCAGCAGTCAGACCTGATAAGTGATGCTGATGTTTGTGATGAAGGATCTCTTATCAGGACTGAGGTCTTCTCTTCTCAGGGAATACCTGTTGTCCACTCCTCCCGGTGCATTTCTGGAAGCAGGAGGTCCACAAGACTCCCAGAAACAGGTCTGGGAAGCCATGGGTAGGATAAGGAGCAGTTTCCCACTGAAACGAGCTCAGTGTGGCAGGGCAGGGAACAGACATCACTGATACCTTTTTAACAGATGCTCTGGGAGCTGCCAATGATTTTCACAGCCAGCTCTGCCAAACAGGAGTGAGCAACCTGCAGCCTGGCTGTGACTCACATCCAAAATTTTATAGACAGATTTCACAGCCTGACATTTCTTGCTAGGGAAAAGAGAATAACATTTTTAAAATTGAGATGGACAAATTCATCTTCATTTTCCCTGTAAGGACATGCCTCTGTGGCATACAAGCTGCAGGAGAGAACAAGTACTGTGCATACCCATAGTCATTATCTTTTGCAAGGGATGAGGTCAAAGACTTTTTAAATTGCATTAGCTGCAAATGCTTGTCCTGTTATTATACAGGCACAGATACACTGTGTTGAAAAACTCACAAGATCACAAGCAGGCTGTAATGGACCTGCAACAAGTCCCAGAGCTTTTATCTCAGTTGCATCTCTGTTTCATTTGCCATGATCTGAATGTCATCACGTTATCATCCTGGATCAGGTCAATTTATAAAAAGACACCACAGACAAGCAAGCTCCATGCACCATGTGTACCTGGTGAGGGCTCATTCTCCAAGACTGGCAAATCCAGCTCCTTCTGTGACTCCTCCTCCTCCTCTTCTTCCTTTTATGTTGCATTTCCCAAGGGAAAGCAGAGAAAACAGAAAGCGCACACTATTAAAATGTTTGTCAAAAAGAGATAAATGATTTTGAATGATACTGATAACAAAGGGAAACACAAATTACGTAGAAAGCATTTTTCATCTAACAGTTTTGTAATTCATGCCTGGAATGAGAGCAAGCTTCCCAACAGCTCCGTGCCAGACTTCACTTCCCCATGATGCCACTAATGTGGACGGAGGGTCTGAAGCCCAGATATCTGAAGCCTCATAAAGCCCACCCAGAATTAGAGTGGTACTTGTCTGGAGATGAAAATCCAAGACTTAATTTTGACACAAAAATGCTACATCACTTGTCTCATGTTCCAACTGAAGACATAAAGCTTCTCCATCCATTTCAGAAAAGAAATAAAATTTTACTGGAGTTATTCAACTCTTCCTTATTAAAATACTAACTCCAGTCATCTGAAAATCCCATTGGTGCCAAATGCAGAACAAAGCAAAAGGCACAGTTGTTTTTTCTTCTAAGTTTGTTCCTTGGCAAAGTGAATGTCCTCAACATTCCAAAGAAAAAGTCTGGTCACAGATAAACATCTGTTTTGTCGTCTCCCCAAGTTTATTAAGAGAAGGAATCCAGTGTTTCCCATAACTGCATCCAGATTATCAGAGAATCACAGAACTGTAGGGGTTGGAAGGGACCTCTAGAGATCATCGAGTCCAACCCTCTGCCAAAGCATCTCCCTAGGCCAGGTTGCACAGGTAGGAGTCCAGGCGGGTCTTGAACGTCTCCAGAGAAGGAGACTCCACCACCTCTTTTTGTTTTAGTGTCAATCTGACTGAAGTTACGGCATGTTCAGTGTCTTAACTCCAACTTATAACCTGAAGTACTTCAAAGGAGGAGTTCCACAAGGCCTGAAGTTGACCGTTGTCCACAACCTTTGGTGAATTATACCTCACAAAGGGATAGCCCCATCCAGCCTGGCCTTGAACGCTCCCAGGGAAGGGGAATTCACACCCTCTCTGGCAACTTGTTCCAGTGTCTCACCACCCTCACAGTAAAGGATTTCTTACTCTACCCCCTTCCAGATTAAAGCCATTTTCCCTTGTTCTGTCACTATATGCCCTTACAGAAAGTCCTTTAGGAGGATCTGTTTCATGATCTTGCCAGGCACAGAGGTCAGGCTGATTGTAGTTCTCTCGATCTTCCTTTTTCCCTTCTTGAAAATGGGGGTTAAATCATCTAGTCCAACCACTGATCAATTCTCACCATACCACTATCTATCCCCCTCAAAGCCATACCTACACATTCCTTGAACACCACCAGGGAGGGACAATAACTCCACCACCTCCCTGGGCAGCCTATTCCAATACCTCATTTTCTGGGACAAAATTTGTCCTAATATCCAACCTAAACCTCCCCTGATGTAACTCAAGGCCATTTCCTCTCCTCCTGTCAGTGTTAACTGGGAGAAGAGGCTGACCCTCACCTTGCTACAACCTCCTTTCAGGCAGCTGTAGAGAGTGATAAGTCTTCCCTGAGCCTCCCCTTCTCCAGACTGAGCAATCCCAGTTCCCCCAGCCACTCCCCATAAGATTTGCGCTCCAGACTTCTCACGGCTTCATTGCCCTTCTCTGGACACACTCAGAGCCTCAATCTTTCTCATAGTGAGGGGCTCAAAACTGAACACAGTACTGAAGTTGAGTATGGCCCAATGCTCAGCCTGCTGGTCAGGTTCACCCCTCCTCCCCACACACTTCCTGCACAATATCAGGCCAAACCACTTCATCTCTCCAGACCATGGTTTTCCACCCACAAGCAAATAACTACAGCCTTCCTGCAGGCTGTAAACCACAGATACATCTCTAGTGGGATATTTGGTGATGAGCTGGCCGTGGAAATGAATGTGAGTGATCCAGTCTTGAGGACTCTGCCCCGGGAATGACACGATGCAGGAGCTGCTGGAGCATAAAGCAAGCAAGAGATCACATTCAGCTTTCAGAGTAGTATTTCCAGATTAAATATAAGAGGGAAGCTCAGAGAGGTCAGAGGGGCTGAGCTTCACTTTCAGAATGACTCCTTTGACGTCCAAAGAGGCTTATTAAAAATACAGTGTGGATTGCAAATCTGTCACACACCCAAGCCACCAAGTGGAGGAGGAGGACGGATGAGGTGGCTATGGAGAACCTGTTGACAACAAGAGCCTCTCAAGTGACAAGGCAGAGAACAGTTTGCTGTTATTCAGCCTTGTTTTGACAGAAATTACACAGAGGAGCTGTGCGGGGGGCAAGGAATGAACATTCACATCCGCTTGGAGGTTTGTTTATAATCTTGTAGTGGGGAAGTATGGCTGTGAATGAGAATTAAGCCAGTTTAGCAAGGCTGAGTAGGAAGGGGAGAGACATCAGAGAGGAAATCATGGGGGTGAAGAAGAGGAAATGGAAATGATGGTGAGGAAGAGTAGCTGCGATGCACTGGGTGAAGGCTCAACCTGCTCTGCTCTGCTCTGCTCTGCTCTGCTCTGCTCTGTGGAAAACTTTTGTTGATTATCACCCTGGCTTTCCACAGCTGTATCTGCTATGGAGCACACTGGATTTCACCTGCTACCTGCAGTAGCATTTCTTGGCTATAGAGACATCAATAGGGTAATGCTAATGGTGATCAGTACAATGGCAAGCAGGGAGCTACATATTCTACAGGCAAAGAACTCACACCCAACATATGTTCCCCTGTTCATCTTTCATCCCCAGAGCAGCTGCCTGATAGCTGCTTTGCCACCTCAATTACGGCACCTTTCACTCGTTGCAATTTGAACTTTCCCCACAGAAAGATCCTTAATGGAAAATTCTGATGCTTGACTAAAAAACCAACCAATCAACCAACCAACCACAAAAACACCACAGTATTCATGATATGCTGAAGTGGAAGGTCTGGAAACGCTGCCAAAGATGCCTCTTGGAGATTTCTTTGGTTTTGAGTATATAAATGATTAGGTTATGATATTAATGCTCTATTTCCCTCAATAAACTACACTCCATCTTCAAAACCATTTGATTTTTGCAGGTAGTGCCTGTGAAAGTTTCAGGCTCTGAAGCACGGAATGTCCTAGAAGATGCAGGTCATGACACAATGGTGCCTGAGATAAGGGTTCTATTTTCCATGAATTTTCACTATAGAATATCAGAAAATAATTTTGGTAAGAGAGGCATTTCTTGTAAAACCATAGAGTCATATAATCCTTGGAGTGGGGAGGGACCTTTAAAGGTCACCCAGTCTAAACCCCCTGCAATGAGTTCAAGGAACTAAGTACAGGCACTGCTGCTGAACTGTGCCTCCAGACATATAAACTTCTCTGGGTAGGGAAAAAGTAAAAAGGAGGTCACAAGATGTGACATTTTTTAGTCTGAAGTTGATATAATGTCAAGGCATCTGAAAAATGTGACTTAGCACTAAATAGAGACACGAACTGGCAGTGTTTTAGCAAACTTCATCTGAAGGAATGTTTCCTTTTTCTGAGGGAATTGAAGAACATTTTGCCAGTGTAG
Source organism: Cyrtonyx montezumae (assembly GCF_038088225.1). Classification (NCBI taxonomy): domain Eukaryota; kingdom Metazoa; phylum Chordata; class Aves; order Galliformes; family Odontophoridae; genus Cyrtonyx; species Cyrtonyx montezumae. The sequence goes on along the minus strand of NW_027072034.1, from coordinate 154,316,673 downwards.
GACTCTGGGCACAAGTATCCTGTTCAAACTGATCAGAAAATGGAGTAGGACAAACAGAGCGTGAGCATTCCTCCCTGCTAGAAGCCAATAAGGGTGACATGCTAAGGGGATGAAATAATGTCTTGAATGAAAGCATGGTGATAGGCAAGAGAGCTATTTATGGGCGCACAGGGCAAGGAATGCTTCATACATATTTCAACACTTCAAAGATAAAAAGAGGGTTTCTTATGGGCTTTGTGGGATAGATAAGAGGGTTTATAATAGCTACATTTCTGGCCCATAAGCCTTAGAAATGCGTGTATTTGGTTCATGTGCCAGCTATGACATAGAGACAAGCTACATGAGCAGCTCATTACATTGTGTAATTTGGGTTGTAACAATTAGAGCTGATCTTTTGCATTTCCCTTTGGCCTAGCAAAGTGGGTAGCTATACCACCCCGTGTACTCCACCAGGCTGAGATGGGACCCCTCTTCTGGCAGTGGGATGCATATCTATGACATCAGAAATTGTCCATTCAGCAATCCCTATTCCACTCTTGACCTCTTAGTAAATCACATTTGGTTTCCCACCACCTCAACTGGTTTAAATCCAGCTCAGATCAGTGGCACCTTTCTCATACAAGAATTATTTGTGGATCTATCCAAAGGCATTCATCATCTCCATCCCTTTCTTAAGGGCTGCAGTACAGCTGCAGCTTGTTGAATTTGGGCAGTGATTTGAAGCAAGGAGGGAGCCCTAGGGACTGCCTGGGCCCACAGAGATGTAAGAGGATATAGGATAAATAGTTCCTCCCTGTTTTCTTATTTCAGATTTTCTACAGACATACAATGGAATCTGTGAATATAGAAGGAAAGCTGCAAAGCCACGTGCTGAAATGTTTCGATAAACGTTCTCTGATTTTGCAGAAGAAAAGCAAAATCTTGCCACAGCACCACTGGGTGCTCAGCAGCCCAACAATTCTCTGTGCACTCTGGTGTGGGATCAGACATTTCAGTGCTAGGGTCTGCCAGCCTCTGTTTGGAGAGTCTCTTCAAGGGGCTCCAGCTCCAGTGCTGTGCAGCAGATGAGTGCATTTCCCATAACACTTTCCCATCTTACAGTGGTGATGCACCAAGATGTGACAGCTGGTATACACGACTGCATGTACCCATATTGGGATAACACCTCCACAGAACCCAACAAGGAGGAGGAGACATGTCAGAGAGGCAAATACATGGGAAAAATTAGACTTTCATAGTGTTTAGCAGGTAGGGAGCACCAGAGAGGTTCACCTGCCACAACAGTCATTCCCTTGCTCAACTGAGGCTGCTCCTTGGCACTGTGAGAGGTACTCACAGCACCTACTGATTCCACTAGTTGGATGGGTCTGTTTCTCTCTCCTCAGCTCAGATTTGGGGTGTTTAACTCTCAGTAAGATGCTGGGGCTGGACACATTTGATCTTAAGGAATGTGAGGGAATTAGACTTTGTCAGGGCTCACTGGATAGGTGCTAGTCTCACCAGTTCCTTTTAGGCAAAGTAAGAAATGTATTTTTATGAAGATCTAGACCTATTCTAGATGTTAAAGCATGAAGTTTCAACCCAAACGTTTTTTCCTTCAGGGTAGCAGGCATCAGCAACTTTCCCCACAGTTTCACAGTCTTCTCTTTCCCTTTGCAGCTATTAGCATTCCCTTAGAAGCTATTAGCATTGATAAAGGGAAGCACAAAAAGGCTGGGGGTTGGATGCTGTCTGTGCTAACCACCAGGCCAGCAGTGAGCACTTGGTCTGACAGCTGGTTTTCTTCAGCACAGCCGAGCCACGGGGGGATATCACACCCACCCACTCCTCCCAGCTTCCTCTCCCATGCTCTTGCAAATCCCAGTAAGGAACCACGCTGCCCTTTCACACAAACGCCTGGAGATTAGCAGCTGCCCTCAATGTCCACATCCTCCTCCAAAAACTGCTACAATTACTCCCCTAAGAAGAGAAGACTTCCTGGCTCACGCTGACCAAAAGCCCTGAAGCATGACACACACAGGCTCTGAGCATCCCCGCCTTGCAGTAGCAGGAAGATGGCACTGCAAAGATGATTTTGGATCACTTGTTCACAGCATGAACTCTCACCACACTGACCGACAACTAATTTAGAGTTAGCCTCTGAGTTGCTTATGCAGGCTTGAGTTTGCCCCAAAAGCACCACAAAAGAGGTGTCAGAAACTAAGCTGTGCTCCCTGACCCTGGACCCGGTAGGCGAGGGTCAACACCAGCCACCTGCAGGTTTCACAGCATCCAAACAGTTCTCCACAAAGGACAGGAAGGAAACCAACCTAACCAGGTCATAATACCACCAGACCACCAATACCACCAGCTGTCTAAACAAGAACAAGTAGTGGTCTGCCTGGTCACACACCTCCTCCAATCCATTGTGAAACAGCACAAGTTGTGAAGTCTTGTTTGACCTTGCCTTTCCTGCAGAAGCAAGTGGTGCCAGCAGTGACTTCTCCTTGCACATCTGTTTTTAAGGGATACTTTGTTCCTTCATCTGGGACTCACATGGCCATCCTTCCTGACTCTTATTCGGCCTCTGTACACTGCCATGCAGTGTCGTAATGGGACAAATTGCTATGAAGGCAATTAATAAAAAATAACATTTGTGGTCTGCCACCAACACTGTCTCCCATGTGGTGCTCTTACCAAAATCTCCATTCTCTCCTCAAGATCAGAAAACATCTCCTGGACCACACAACCACCCATCTCCGCCAGGTCAGAGGTCCTTGAAAAGCAGATTCCCCTCGTGTTTAATTTAGAGTGTGAGCCTAAGGCAGACACGTTTCTCATTAAACAGTGTAAGTCATACAGCCTAAAGCACATGGAAGTCAGAGGTTGTTCTTGGCTTCAGGCTTTCAGTTCCAGAAGAAACTTCCAGATGTGTTATGGGTTGTATATATGCTGCCCATCGCTATGGGATCTGAGCTCCTTCTGCATAAAGTTGACAGCAAGTACTTGCGTAAGTTCTTGGACTCTTGGTAGTTTATCTTTGTCTTTTAATATACATATGTGTGTATAAAAATATGTTTCAAAATTAAATTTAGAGAAAGTTTTCTGATTTTGAGAAGATTCACTTCTCACCTCGTTTGGCTGGCAGAGTTATAAGCTGAGCTGGAATAGCATTGCAAAGTGTCATCTTTATGATAGAAAGGCTTTTTATAAGGAGGGAAGGCATTTTCAGGGATTCAAAAGCTGGTCAGACTGGAAGTGCCTGATCTCTTCCTGTCCTGTGCTCCCTCACTGGATCTCCTCAAGCAAGAATGCTTTGTCACTGGCTTTCTCCAGCCTTGCCCTGGGCTCTGTGGTCAAATGCTCAAGCTCTTATAAACAGCTTTTGTATTTTCTGCCTGGAAAACCTTTTTGTCTCTTTACAGAAACATTACAGAAGTGGCAGAAACCACTTTCCAGTTGAAATAAAACCTCAATTTGGCTGCCCTTAAGCCTCTTGACTGTATTAAAATGCACTGATTGCATCAACAAATTGTAATTACACCTCAAGAAAAAACAGGGTTCTCAAACACATAGCACTAAGGCCTCAGCTTGAGATCATATTCTTATCAAAAATCCTTCTTATCAAAATAGACATTCAAAAATCATTCCTGCTCTTCCAGCCTTCAGGTCTCAAAGGTGTCCTTTGAGGTGTGGCACTGAGGGACATGGTTAGTGTTCGTGGTGGATGCACGTTGAAGATTGGCCTAGATCATCCCAGTGGTCTTTTCCAACCTGAATGATTCTATGATTCTACGATTCAGGGTCACAAATCTTCATTTGTTTCTAAACTAAGGACTTTGTAGATACAAAATGAATGAAAGGGGAAAGGTCTTATAATGAATGGATGAAGACAAGGATAAGAAAAAGCAGAGCAAAATGACATCTTCATGGAATGGACTTGGTAGTCTTCATGCACCCAGAGACGTGGGGTAGGATAGAGACAACATGCTGAGCTGCTTTCAGAGGGGCAAGCTCTAAGTGCCACAAGTGCCATAAGACAGGATATTTCCTATCCACCCTTCTCACGGTACCTGAAGAGATCACAATAAATAGACATGCACCCAGCACAGAATGTTTTCTTTTTCTTGCCACTGGACCATAGTCTGCCAGCTTCCAAGGCTTGCCTAGGGCTGGTGCCTAAGCTCTGGGTCCCTTTCTTATTCATGCAAAAGTTGAATCCTTTTGCATCCCTTTTTTAGGATATTTACAGCACTGTGACAGATTTTCCCCAGATCAGAAAGGGAGAACAAAGCTCACAAAAATCAATAGTGAATCCGTGCAGTGCCAAAGGGGAGACAGTGACCCTCTGTGCTATTTGTGGCAAACAGGTCAAGCAAAATGAGGCTGTGAAACACAGCCAGATATTTCTCACCCAGGAGGCTGGGAAAGGCTTTTTCTTCATAAAGGAGTGGGTCAGAGGCAGAGCAGAGCAAATCCATCCCAGAACTGGCAGCAAAAGACCAGTGCAGCAGTTACATCAGAGTATACACCCAGAAAGATGAGAAAGTTTAAGATGGGGGATAGACACAAGCAGAGAGTGCTTGCTAAAAGCATGAGATAAGATGCACAGAATCCCACTTTAAATAAGCCCAGAGTCAGACACTGTTAACTGGTTTTCCTTCTTCCAAGCAGAGAAGTGAAGTGTAACCATTTGGATCTAGAAACGTAAATCTTTTTAGATAGCACTCTGGGGGTCATTGGAAGGTGTCTGAACACAAACGGCCAATTCAAAGAATTATCCTTTTCCCATCTGCACTAAAGGAGCAAAAAAAGGGGTCATCACATCTCATCCTTCTGCTGAACAGGTCTTTGCTGGGCTCAGTCAAAACTCTGGAAGGAAAGGTGTCACAGGACACAGGCTAAGGGAGATGATCCTCAGCCAGAAATCTTAGAAGCATACAGAAATCTTAGAATACATATTTCAGTGTCAACACCTCCATACAGCTGAACCAAATTTCTCTCAAAATGTTCCTGGAATGCCTGATTTCTGTGGGTAGTTTTGTTGCATCCCATATCACTTCTGTTGATCCGGAGAGCACAGGACCATATTTGAAAGGTTTGATATTTACATGTTCACATCCTTGAACAGAATTTGCTCAAATAAATACATTCACCCACCTCCTGCCCCTGCCTGTGTGTGAGTGCAGCCTCAGTGCTCAGAGAAGCACTGCCCTGTTTAGTGCAGCTCTCCCACCAGTTGGGACCACCCTCAGCTGCCTCCCCACTTTTATATCCTTCACATATTTGCAGTTGAGTTAATCTCCATTGGAAAGTCCAAGGAACAAGAAATTATCCCCATGCTGGTGTCTTGCTTGAGCCAAGATTTATAACACTGGTTAATCTGAATTTGCTGGAGGTTCTTTGACATTGGTCATGTCAGGAGAGCTCCAGGCATCAAGCAGCTTCCAGAAAGCCTTTAATTAGGCACCGTCATCAAGCAAGTTGGTCTGTAGTAAGCAACAGGGTTGAGAACAAAAACAGAAGAGGAGGGAAGGAGAGGAACTCCTCATTAAATCCTCTTACATATATCTGCACTTCATGTAGCAATACTGGCAGATGACCGAGCCATGAGGCAGTGGGGCAATCCTGCAAGGGGCTATGCAATAAAGGTTGAGAAAGCTGAAGTTTCTGGTTTCTGTGGCTAAAGCTGAACACCCAGGACTGGGAAAGGTCCCACATCAGGGCTATACCTGCCTGATCTCAGGCTTCTGACACCCTGACACAATTTCACCAGCTTTGCAGAGATTAACCCTCATTCAGGGAACTTCGTGACCTGTACCCCCTTATGTGAGTAGATTTACTGGATTCACAGTGCTGGTTTGGGTTAAGGACGGTCCGTGTGAGCAGAGCTGCTGGGTCAAGGAAGAGGTGGTGACAAGGCCGTGGTTCTCTCTTATTTCTTAACTGGTGTTTATTTTAAGGGCAAACAAATGCCTTCCTTCTCCTTCCTGCCCTTCTCATTGCTATGAAAGGGGAGGAAATGGGTGGAGGGGAGCAACGTTTCACTTCTCCCTTTGGTTGGGGACTCACATGTTTCAGAGATGGGTTACCCCCAGGTGAGTTGGGGTAAATTGTTCCAAAAAATATGGTTTGGTTTTCCTTTGTTAGAAAATTCAAACCAAAAGCTTTGCTATTGTCAAGAATTAAGCTGCTACAGGACCTCTCATAGACAAATGTCCATGTGAAGAATGGAGGAGGCACTTAGCTAAGGACATGCCAATCCTGCCTTTCGATCACTTTGCTTAGAATATCCCCCCAGGTTGGATATTAGGACAAATTTCTCCTCAGGAGAGTGGTGAGGCATTGGCACAGGCTGCCCAGGGAGATGGTGGAGTCACCGTCCCTGGAGGTGTTTGAGGAAAGGGCAGATGTGGCACTGAGGGACGTGCTTAGCAGGCATGGTAGGGATGGACTGGCAGTTGGACTGCATGAACTTAGTGGTCTTTTCCAACCTTAATGATTCTATGATTCTAGGTAATCAGAATACAGATGAAAAACTTGAAGTCTGCAGCACTGTTCATCCCCTTCAGGGCTTCCTGATGGCTTTTAAAGTGTGAAGGAATCATTATCATTTCCCATTATGATCTTTTCCAGAAGGCAAGAGTTAAACTCACTTGTGGCTGTCACTGTGCTCCTGCACATCAGGGGAAAGGCTGAGAGATCTTTTTTGCTCAGGGACATGATTTAGCGGTGGGTTGTTAGGTTGAGGTTGGATTTGATGATTTTGAAGGTCTTTTCCAACCTGAGCAATTCTATGATTCTATGATCTTTCTTTCCCTTTGTAACACTCAGCTGATCTCCCTCAGGTGGCAGCAGAGGTGGCAGAGGAGAATGCATGCCTGTGTCCTGCAATCTGAGCCAGAAAGAGACTCAGTGCCTCCAGGTATCTGCACGTGCAAGCCCACTGTCCTGCACAGACACCACCCCAGCTCCCTGTTTTCCAGGTCTCCCAGCAGTTTTGCCCAGGCAGTTATACAACACCCCTCCTGTTGTGCTGTGTTCTGGGGTATTAACTGTAAAATGCAAACAAAAGCACCTTTGCCTCCCTTTCCTCTCGTTATTTCAGTGCTCCATCTCTCCTCTCTTCAAAACAAACAATCTTCTTGTAGACATCTTCTTTTTGGCCCTGGGGGCACACCAATCTCTATTACATGTTCTTCAACAGGTTTCTCCACCCCCATTCACAGAATGTCAGAGATTGGAAGGAACCTCGAAAGATCATCTAGTCCAATCCCCTAACATCAAGATGTACCTCTTCACCACTACAGACTCCATCTGCCCTTCATATCTTGCAGCCCATTTTTGACCTCTTTGGCTCTGAACAGCTCATTTGGACCTTTCCAAAGCTGCAAAGGATCACTGCAAGTGTCACTGCACTGCCCTACCAGACTATTCTGCACCGTTTTTGTGTTCAGAGGTAGGGGATGCATCCAGTCATGTGCTGTTCTTAAATTACTATTAAAAAAAAACAACAAACAAAAACAAAGCAAGAGATGTAGCCACCAGAATCAACCTTTAAAATTGTCTGGTTACTTTCGACTCAGAGCTTCTACATCTCACGAAGCTAGACATACGTGACCTCTGCAAGTGGAAATACACACATCTGTCTGGTCTGCACGAGTCACCAAACTTGCAGGGTAAAGAGAATTCTGCAGTCTCTGGTTATTCCTCAACTTCACTTCTGCTGTCATTAATGTCTAGAAGTGCTGAAACACTGGGATTGAACTGCACTGTGGAAAAAGTGCTGCGTGCCATAAATTGGACTCAGATGGATGTCCAATTTGGTCTGCTCAAGAGTGCAAATTAGTCATGCGACTTCGAAACGTTCAGATAAATGTTTCTGAAAGACAAGTATTTTTATTTCATGATTGGTACTTGGCTGGTAATGAAATAATAAGTATAATAATTTATTGGCCTTAAATTAGTCATTCGGAAGAAGGTCTCTGTGCTTTGCCCCCAGAGTGACTTGCTTTAAATCTCTCACTCTGTTATGCAGAAAACCTTGCCTAGGCTGCTCTGTTCTTCTTGTGATAGTTGGGAACAAAACCACTTCTACAATTGTCCCCATTTCCCTAAAAAGTTAATTCTCCACTGAGGACAAACAGCAGGAGATGAACTGAAGTCCATGGGCACCCAATCTGTGCAGGGAAGGCTCTTGCATACTGCCAGTGGAATATGGCAGTAAGAAGACAGGATTGCGTGCATATATTTTTAATGCCATTGTTTACTTTCCCCAACTTTTTCTCTTATTCCCATTTTGTAGGATGGCCTGATTCTGCAGAGTTCAACTCAGCCTCAGTCATCAAAAGACCAGTGAGATGCCAGCCCTGCAGAAAACAGTTTCCCATGTGTTGGAAGGAACAGATGAGTGCCATTGTATGATTGGTCAGAGGAGGGATGGAGAGGGTCCTTCCAGACCAAGTCCCTGAACATAGCAGTGGCATGTGGGCATGCCGAGCTGGAAAGACTCTCCTGAACCATAAAGGCATCACTCCAACTGGTTCCCTGCAACCCCAACCATAGGATGGCCAGCCAGGAGAAAAACGGCACAGGTCTCTTTGCTCTTATTTCTGTTGAAGCTTTGTAGAGCTTTCAGGGGAGGAGGGATGAGATCTTTATCAGCAGGGCAACTTCAACAATTCAGACAATAAATGCATTGTCTAGTGAAAAATTCCTATGGAAAGCTTACAGTAGGGACTTCTGAAAGGGATAGAGGAAGACTGATTGGAATTAGGTTTGTGTTGGATTCAGAACAATAATAAAAGGTGCATGGAAGAGTTCTCAACCTTCTCTCTAAGAATGTGAACTGATGCAATTTTACTGCAGAAAGGTGGTCTTTGTAGCAGCATTCAACATAAAAGCACTGAAATCAGGTTCCTTGCTGTGCCTTACAGTTCAGGCCACTACTCATCTCTGAGCAACCAGAGCTTCATGGTAGATGCAATCAGGCCTCAAGCACTCTGTCCTGCTCCTGTTCTGCTGTAGCCCCATCACTACGGCTCTGGATAGCCCAGAATTAGGGCTCCCATATTTCCAGCTGGGACTTGCCAAGTGGAAAAGTCCCAGTGATGGTCTGGGAGCAGTGTGATGGCATGTGTACAGAGCATGGAGGAAGAGCAACTGCAGAAGCAATGGCTTAGACTCTCTGGACGCCAAGCACCAAAGTCAGAAAGGTTGCACTTCTCTGCTGGCATGAGTCAGGAAAATGAGGGAAAGAGAAATGAAGGAAAGAGTCTGGGAAAATCCTTCATCTTTAATTGCCAGAGGTGTTGATAGAAATATGATCCAAAAACGTTCTGCTTTAACAAGATGCAAACAGCATGCACAGCCCTATGGCAGGGCTTTGTCACGTCCACCATTTGCAGGCATGTCCCTTCCCTGTGATTTGTTCCCAGCTTTGCCCCAGCCCCTTCTGTGCAGGTGCAGGTGAGGGGCTGAGCACAGCATGCACTGCAACATGGAGCACTCAGAAATACAGACCACAGAAATGATATCTGGAGAAAGACATCTCTGCCCTGAGGATATATTGAAGCCTCAGAGCCAGGAACAGCCCATATAATGTGTGTGATGGAGGACACAGCTGCACTGGGAACAGTCATTAGCATTGCATGGCTCATTAAATGCATGTTGTGCTCTTCTAATGGGGAGAGGGTTACCACCTCTTTTATTTCCCCAGGAAATCTGCCTTTGGTGCTGGTGTGCAGAAATACAGGCAGTTCATGAGAGGGAGAGGGCTGGGTTGTTTTTCAGCCAGATTAACAGGCTGACCTGCCTCACCATGTGGAGTCACAACTGTGGTGGTGACAGTAAAGCACAGCCAGGGCTGGGCTGGAATGAGATGGGACAGGGCAAGCTGGTCTTTCCCTCTGGGAAGATTTGAATTGGCTTCAGCTACTCATGAAAGCCCACTTTTAATTTGCCCTTTGGTGAGGATGAATTCTCTTTTAATGGGGAAACTGTGAGGCTCCACTGTGTCTTGGAGACACTTTAACCACAGCATCCTGCTGCAGATCCTAACCGAGTTAAGTGTGTTGAGCAAATAATATTTCAGCTGCTAACAGTTGAGTCAACATCAGGGTGATCAAGATTTAATCTGTTACTTCACAGGGGGAGACCATGCTGCTATTTTACAAAGCCTTTTTCATCATAATAGGATTCCCTGAATCAAAGGCTTACAGGTGAAACTTTGGGCTGGGAACGTGCAGTTGTGTTCCTGTCAAACATATGCTACTTTCCAAGCACAAACAGCTTTCAACTTCTTGCAGTTCAAGAGAATTGCTTTCCAGAAAGGGGAGGTGTTGCCTTCCCATGAGTTTGTGGTTTCATCAGGAATGTGTTGGTTGGGATGCTGCTAGAGAAGCATCCTTCATTACCCAAGAACCAATTCCTGGGAGTTAACCAAGGAGAAAATGACTATGGGAGGCTAAAAAATGCAGAATTTGAATCAGGAAGAGGTGAGAAGATTGCCTCCCCTTCATCTTGCCTGGCAAGGTTGTGAATGCCCTCTTCCTGGAAACATTCAAGGCCAGGCTGGATGGGACTTTAAGCAACCTGGTCTAGAGGGTATGTCCCTGCCTATAGCAGGGGGATTGGAACTAGGTGATTTTAAAGGTCCCTTCCAACCCAAACCATTCTATGATTAATTCTATGAATCTATTACTCTTTTCTCTTTTTTCAGTAGTAGAATCAAAACCTACCCCCTCTAGCTTTAAGCAACACCCCTTTCAAAATCAGTGGGGTAAACCAGACATTTCATTTAAAAACAAGCTGAAATGATGCTTAATATTTTTTGATCTTGTAGGGTTATCACTATGTAATTGTCATTGGATTTGCCCTCTGCAAGATTAGATTAGACAGGCATAAAGATTACTTCTGCCCTTAAAGGCTATTTATTTTGTCATGTAGATTACTTTTAGAGTTCTTTCGTTTTACTACATCGAAATTCTGAAGTGAGGCAGAGATTTCTAGTTCTGCACAGGACATCATGTGGTCACACCACCAGATGACCATTTTACCCCGCTAGAGATGTGGAAATATTATATGTTTGTGACAATCTGATTGGGATATCCTGGTGAGACACAAAGTTAGGAAGCAGGTGACTCACCTGAGCACAGAACCTGTATTTTTGCAACTGCTGATGACCACAATGAATGTCAGTGTTTGCATAGGGTGGTGCAGAGCCATCTCTAGCTGAAGTGGTTATTGCAGGAAGACAGCTCCTCGCTGAGGGACAGGTGTCCATTTGCAATCCAAAGTTAGGAGAGAAAGCAGTCCTCACTCTGCACCTGAGGGCTCTGCTGGGGAGAAGGATGAGTGAGGAGCCACTACCCAAACCTGAAACATGTCCTGATTGCATATTTTGTTCTGAGAAATCTAGGTTGACAAAGAAGCCTGTACAAAAATGGGAGAAAGCAATTGCTTGTAACAATGTGTAACAGCCTGGTCCAGCTCTCCAGATTTGACATAGGGGAGAATCGATCACATTAGGCATGTCTGGGATTACTGATGTTTGAAGAGTGAAAAGTGACTCTTCAGAAGATTTTTTTTTTTTTTGCAAATACAAAAGAATCTCTCCGAAGAGAAGGTCTGCTTAGGAGGTTCTCAGTAAGACTGAAAACTTACAGCAGTGCTCTGTATCGTGTGTTTTCTGATTATAGGAAACTGAAGTGAAGCAGCAAGCAGAGGTGTAGCAATTTGGGTGTGTAAGCAGCAGGGCTTGAAGGGGACCAAGACCAGAGGAGCAGCAGTTGATGGGCACTGGGGCAGTTCCTATGGCCCCATTGAGGGGTATCCTATGGGATGGGTGCATCGAGTGGCTGTGGTTGAGGTTGGTTGTTGGAAATGCCTTTACCTATTGGGAAGGGGGACAAAGAAGGGAAGGGGAAAAAAATGAGCTGTCAGGAGGGGAAGTGGTCACAATTTTCTTCTCTCAGAAAGAGAGGGCTGGCAACAAGTTAATGCCTTATACAAGCGAGGAACCAGCCCTCTATTGCTGCCCTTCTCCAGCTCATGATAGAGACCAGAATGATAAATCTGTTAAGTACTTCCATCAAGAAACATCACCACTCTGTGTTTCTGTGCCAGCCTGAAATGGAATGTTAGCTAAACACTGCCCTTTGAAGCCACAGCTAAATTTACAGCACTCCTAAGCCAGCTCTGGAAGTGCATTGGGTTGTGGAGCTACCCAAGTCTCTTGATAATGAGATGTGCTACAATGCGATGCCCAGCAAAAGAAGATGCACACCACACTCCTGCATTTCCTCCTCGAATATCCCCTACTTGTTTGAAAGCCAACTAAAGAACAAGGATAAAAAAGAGGTGAAATCTAAAGTGAAGTAGCTCACCTCTAATGTATTTCTGAAAAAAAAAAAAAGTTTACCTTGCCATATTAGATTACTCATACCTCCTGAAAGACCCTGAACATCAGCACATTCCCCATACTCCCCTTAGGTATGAAGTGTTGAAGAAGCATGCAGATGTGACATTTACAGACACGGGTTTGTGGGCGTGGCTGTGATGGGATGATGGTTGGTAATCTTAGAGGACCTTTCCAAACGTTATGATTCTGTCATTCGAAGAAAGTCGATGTGAAGCCAAACCCCTGCCACAGTTTGGTAGCTCTGCTAAGCTGCTCATCATTGTAGCATGTACAAACTGATGTTCAGTATAACTGTTTTGGGTATCTGCCCTCCAGTTCCACCTGCACAGAGCAGGCTGGCAGAATGAGTGAAGCACAGCAGTGGAAAATACATGTCCATTATCTTATCACTCTTTGCCATCTCCAGAAATCCATAATGACTGAGGTCCAAAATGCACTAAAAGCCTTTGGACCAATCATTTACAGAAGATCACCAGCATCACTGTAATTGGCTATTTCTAGTGGTCAGCTGGTGCCACGCTGCATTTCATGATACAAACAAGAAATGTAAGAAGGGAACTGAAATATTCAACTGTTATCAATCCATAATACCTCTGGAAACTGTTATGGATTAGAATCTATGTACATATGACTGTTAATAATTCTAGCAAGGCTAATTAAAGTTTTCCATCTTTTTTGTTCATTTGTTTTGTTTGACAAACAAATCTTTATTAAAAACACTAATAAATTCAGACAGGACGTGCACTTTTTCTTTGAGGGAGTGAATAAAGAATTGAAATTGCGAAGTACATATTCAGGTTTCCATGCTGCTTCTGTACAAACATCTTTGGGAGGATTCATTTTGGTCATCTCCGAGACTTTGCCTCATTTCCAGTTTTTCAGCACTAAGGGAATTTCTCCTTCCCTTTCATCTTTGCCTTCCCCCTGGGTTGGGAAGCTCACACCACTCTGGATTTATCACCCATCCCTTCCCTTCCTACAAGAGCACTCCATCATCTCTGTTGAGCCAAATACCATTGACCTTAAAACCATGAGCTAAAACACCTCCCAGAGCTCATCAGCCTTGAACATGCCTTTGTTTGGTCTTTTTTGGAGAAGATGAGCAGGGCTGGTGGCAGCCCAAGGAGCAGCACCTCCAGCCACACCCTGCTGACCTGGTGGCTCCCAGCACATCAGGGGTCCTGGCTTCTAAGATAACCTGGTTAAGCATAACATAGAATTGTAGAATTATTAAGGTTGGAAAAGACCACTAAGATCATCTAATCCAACTGCCAACCCACCACCACCACCATGCCCACTAACCCATGTCCCTTGGTGCCACATCTACCCTTAGCATTTCTTGTTACATATTACATAGATTTGCTGAGGTATTTTGAAGGACAGGTTAAGTTTCATGGTTTCTGCAAAACAAGGGTAGTTAAAAGAGAAATATTAAGAAATAAAAGATGAAATGCAGGCTCAGTGGAGAGGAAGGTAAGGTGTGTGGGAAAGCACTAAGGGGACAGATCCACTTACTGCATGCGCAGAGTCTGAGTTAAAATCAGAACACGATATTAGAAAAAAAACTTCATTATATCAGATTGTATAGACTTAGTTCCTCTAATGCCTTTCTCTGGCACAGCTCCTCTTGTTATGTGCCCATATGGGCTGAGTATTGATGCTTTGTAATGTCAGTGCAAACTACAAAAATGATCATAGCTTTGTCTAGCACCCAGCATAAGTCTCCAAGGAACAGCACTAAAGCAAGCTGGGCTCCAGATGCTCCCTTATATCTGAACACATGCATTCCTCCCTCTTGGGGTTTCAGACCTAACCAGGCAGATCTTACTGAGAAATTATCCCATGCTCCACACATGTGATTCTGATGATTTTGCTGGAAAATTGTGCTCCTTCCTGTTGTTGGTAACATTTGTTAATACAGGCTGATGGTGAAGGGAACCAACACAATGGGATTCAACCAGCACTTGCATCCAGGGGGTTTCTCTGCAAAGAAATTCCACAAGCAAAACTAATTATGATGAAAAATTATGTGTTAATATTATCTCTGAGAAAACGTTAAATTACTCTAGCCTGGGGAGCTGCAAGAATGGTTTAACTGAAATCGCTTTGTGTCAGCTTTCTTTCCAACACGTACAAGTGAAGCCCACTGGGAAAATCTTCCTGCGGAGAAAACAAATCCCCCTGGAAACAGAAAAGCTCTCCAGAAATAAAAGCTTCAAGAGGGCAGCTCCTTGGTGGGCAGTTGCTGAAGGGCACAAGCTTCAGAAATAGCCTCAACAACTGAGTCAGGCCCCAGATACCCCTGGGGATGTATCAGGAACAGGGCAGCAAGATAGTACAATGCAACCTGGCTTCCCTTCCTGAGAAGTCTCTAAGCAGCACCCTGTGCATGCGTGCATGACCCTAGGGATGCTCAAACCAAAGCCAGGCATGCTCAGAATAATATTTGTTTTGATACTAGAGCATCATTAATTTTGTTTTCTGTGCCTCTGTTTTTGTTTGTTTGTTTGTTTGTTTTCTCAGCATCCACAAGGACTTGAAAATATGTCCTTGCTTTTAAAAGACAGCAGATACTATCAGCTAACATCAGGTGAATGTCAGGTATGCCCACAGACCACTGGCCACCTCATGGTGGAAGGGATGAGGCACGTGCCCAGAAAAGGCCCTGCAGAGAGAGGGTGAAGGAATGAGAATCATAGAATCATAGAACCAAAGAATGGCTAGGGTTGGAAGGGACCATAAAGATTGTCCAGATCCCACTCCCTGCTGTGGGCTGGTTGCCACCCACCAGCTCAGGCTGCCCAGGGCCCCATCCAACCTGGCCTTGAACATCTCCAGGGATGTGGCCCCACAGCTTCTCTGGGCAGCAGTGGCAGAGCCTCCCTGCCCTCTGAGTAAAAAAAAAAATATTCCTAAGATCTAAGCTAAATCTCTCCTTTTTTACTTTAAAGCCATTCTTCCTTGTCCTATCACTATCAGACTATATAAAAAGGAAATCAGATCAGACTGCCCATGTGTTCCTTGTGAGAGGTACCAGCTTGTACTGAATGAGCTATGATGCATGGTGGGAGAGCAGAGCTACCCTGAGGCACACAAGCCCTCTCCTGTCCTTACCCATCATACAAGCAGCTTTGATTTCATCCTGCTGAGGACAGGCCATAAAAAAGCACCAGCAAATCACAACAAAAAACAGAAGAGGAATTCTTGGAAAATAAACATTTATATTGATGATTATTCCCTCCAGAGCAAGAACACAACAATCCAGAGGTAAAGGGAAGGAATAGAAGAGGTTATGGAAGTAATCAGTTGCTTTCAGTCCATATGCAATAACTATGAGCAAGAGGGACCCAGCCTGCCATGGTCTGTCCACAGCCAGGAGCACAGACCTGAAGGGTATGAAGTGTAGACTTCAGAGCTGGAACAGCTTCATTTGAGCAGGGAGAAAAGGCCCAGCTCTATTTGACAAGTGCCTGAGGAGTGTCTCAACATAGCGCGATGGCGGATGACTTCAGCTGTTGAGGTTGGGACAGATAAACCTTGTCAAAGTGAGAGCCAGAGGAAGGAGAGAACTTCCAAGGTGAAACTGGTTGGCTTTGTACACCATTTCTAAGCTAGACAGATGCCTGGAAATACCCACCTCCAGCAAAGAGTGTTTCAAAGGGTATTTCAAGAAGTGGTCAAGAGATATTTCAACAGTTATCAAGACTTTCAGAGGAGATTTTGTGGACACAGAAATGTTCTTCTTCTGCCCTTCTTCCTCACCTATCCATCTACTCACTTATCAACTTGAGGGCATTTTTGGACCTTAAATACTTCTTTGTTTCACTCTACTGAGTCACATGCAAAAAGATATGCTCCACCTCGTGAGACACCATTAATCTTCTGCCAGTGGATGGTGGCTCAAGATAAATCATTTTCATTTACTCCTTGGGCTGATTGTTTGAACTTCCCATGAGAAGAAAGTGTCACTGTTCCCTCGCTGAAGTTGTGCATGATTTCAGACCAGAAAGGATCTCAAGATTTAGTACTTAATTTCACAGGCTTTTCTGTTGAGCAAGCCAGATGATATACTGCAGAACTGTTGTGCAATGGAAGCAGATTTGTCTTAAAAAATATGAGATTGCAACATTCCAAATAACGTGCATGATTATATTTGTATGAAAAAAGAAAAGTCTCTTCTGCTTTTCCTTCCTGTGTGTGATTTTTTGTTGTTTCTTTTTGTAGTAGCAGTTGTTTTGTTTCTAATTATTCATTTGCAAATGTCACAATTAAGAAGAGCTGCAAAGGGTGGAGGCTGTATTTAACAGGATCAGCATAATGAATATTAGATGCTTCTGTCAAAGAGATAAATGTCTGTGGAACATGTCTGAATTAATAATTGCAGACAAAATGGAATAAAAAAATCTTATGTATGTAACCCAGAGAGTGGGGAAATAGGCTACATGAAGGACTGAAGTTCACTCAGGTTTTAAGGTTCAATAGAGAAAGCAGAACTGAAACTATTTTTGCAGTACAACATTTACATTTACTTTTAACCTTTCGAAGGCCATGTAACTTCTCAGAAGAGGCAGATTGTACCAAGACGTTTTGGCCCATAAAAGGAAGCAGATCCACGGAGGGGAATGGCAGCAGACAGAAGAGCTTTCAGACAGGTTTGTGGAAGCAGAAGAAGAGTTGGGCTTAATACTGGAACAGGATCTGCCCAAGAAGACTTCCAGAAAAGATGAACATGTTCAACAACCCATGGGGCTGGTTCCTATGGATGGTGAATCTGCTGCCTCTCTTACACACCTTTGCTTAGTTTCTATTCTCAGAGCTGGTAAAACAATAGGACTAGAGGCAGCTATGGCTGTGTACAGGTGAAAAGGCTGTGCTGTTCCCAGAGAAGGCAACATTTTGTTTGTGCTTTGTATTGGAGCAGTACAGCTAAGGGTCTCTTCTGCTATTGCTGCAGTGTTTTCCTGCTTAATTAAAGAGTTACAAAAAAAGCACTAATGCAAACAGAGCACATGGAAAGCTGTGGCTACTGGTGTTTGGAAAGGAAGGTGAAAAAAGCTGCATTCAAAATGCATAGCTGGGACCAAATTACAGGATCCTGACATTATTTATGGAGAGGTTTTAGTCTTTGTGTATATTCTTAACCTAAAATTAAATTCCCTGTGCCTATTCTGAAGCCTTCTGAGGCCTGTGAATATGAAACAGCATTTTGTGTCTGATTCTCAGGCACTGAAGTCAATGACAAAGCCTCTTGGGATGAACCCACTTCATCAACCACTTAGGATGGCTGTGTCTGGTTGTTTCATTCAAGGAACTAATGGCCCAGAATATCTGTTTATTTTTGCCACTGTTGGTACACTTATTCTGTGGTCTTAATGCTTCCATTAAGACTTTTGTAAACATCACAATTTAGGCATGTTGCTTGGAGGAAGGATGAATGCTTGCATCATTGTTGAGTTGCTGTCAAGTTATTGCCATTCATATATATGTTTTGTGTTACCACCTAGCCCTGTTATTGTTAATATTTTTAGGTAGTATAGTTCTCAACCTACGGCTACAGGACAAATAAGAAAAGCGTAAGTGAAAACAAATATGTTTTCATGTCAGAAATATTTGATGCCACAAGGCATGGTCTCAGAAGGTCTCAAAAATGTCATAGAATCATAGAATCATTTGAATTGAAAAGGACCTTTAAAGGTCATCTAGTCCAACCCCTCTGCAGTGAAAGGATGACTACAGCTAGATCAGGTTGCTAAGAACCTGGTTGAGTCTACTACATCTAGACACAATTGTGTATCTTTAATGATACATACAGTAGATTATCTATTAAGTTCTGGATTTACTGAGCTCTGTGTCTCTGGGTCAGTGTACAATCATGTTTATGGTAAGCTTGGTCTTGTTTCATATGCAAAGTTTGTAGAGTCATATCATAGAATCTAGAATCATAGAATGGCTCAGGTTGGAAGGAACCTTAAAGCCCATCCAGTTTCAACCCCTGCTGTGAGCTGGTTGCCCCCCTCCAGCTCAGGCTGCCCAGGGCCCCATCCAACCTGGTCTTGATCACCTCCAGGGATGGGGCATCCACAGCTTCTCTGGGCAGCAGTGCCAGTTCCTCACTATGCAAGGTCCTACAGACTACAGAAAGACTCCTCGAGAGCTTACGAGCAGTTTGTTGCTGGATCAAGCTCTTCAGGGACAAGCTCTTTGGCTCCTGAAACAAATCCAAAAACAATACAGCACACAGGAGCCTCAATGAAAACGCTGGTCCCAAAAGACAATGAAAACCGAGCTAGGGTCTTCTCAGTCTTCTTGTGCTCTACTTCTGGAAGAACCCGGAGCAGAAGGCTGCCAAGGCTGATAGAGGACAAACAGCCTTGTAGTTGGAGGTAGCCACTCAGGCTCCTGTGCAAGTCTCTCTGACCGGGTTTATCTTATCTGAGCTCTCTGACTGAGAGAGCAGTCAAGACTTGCATGGTCCCACACTCTTACATAATCCCTGGGAAGCCAGGTGCCCTTTTAGGCAACCTGGGCTCAGCCCTTCTTCATTAAGGAAAGATGCTCCCTCAAAGTGTCAGTTTTCCTCTTGCTGCCAGGGAGGGGTGATTGTAGCTTTACAAGGCTGCTTAGCAGCCAAGCCT
Source organism: Cyrtonyx montezumae (assembly GCF_038088225.1). Classification (NCBI taxonomy): domain Eukaryota; kingdom Metazoa; phylum Chordata; class Aves; order Galliformes; family Odontophoridae; genus Cyrtonyx; species Cyrtonyx montezumae. Next base: position 154,297,638 of record NW_027072034.1, on the reverse strand, counting down.
TACTGGTTCAGTAAGAACACACAGTATTGACACAGTTTGCTTTATCAGTGACACAAATGCTGCTGAGCCACAAAACAGCTGAGCAACGACGTGTCAAGTCATAAATAACTCATCATGAGAAAAGTGTGCACTGTCTGGGCATAGAGCCATAGCATTCATCCTTAGATACGCATTCAAATCAGCTCCATTAGTATCATATTCTTCTGTAATTACTCCATTGATTCAAACTGCATCTTATCTCCTCTCCAAGAGCCACTAACACCCTTTAATTTACTGAGATACAGGACGAGAATGGAGAGAGGATGCTGACGTAACACCCATGTGTGTTCAGAGCAAGGCTAGGGAGCACATGCAAATGGGGTATGAAAGCCTGTGAATGCTGAGCAATATCAATTCTGCAGGTGCTAAGCTCTGAAAAAGCAAAAGCAATGCTAATGAGATGCATTTACTTCCATCGCAGCATCCCAGGACCCTCATGCTCACCCTAAGAGGAGAAGGGGTATGAACTCTTCAGTGACCCTGTGCCTGTGATGAAACCCAAAACCTGTCAAGTTTCATGTGGTCTCCAGTTTCCTCACGGAAGTTTCAAAGCTCTTGTGTTACATTACCTTGTTTTCAGAAGTACTTCTCATGAAACTTGACAAATTCTGCTCCTTAATCCCCCTAAAATGAAGCTCTTGTGACTTCCAAGATCTCCCTGAAAGTTTTGCTATTTCTGTTATTATTGCTGGCACACAGGAGGCTCATTACTACCCAGAGTTGCTGGAATAGGTTTTGGGGTGAGAGGGGGCATGAAGGAAGCTCTTAGGCTGTCTCTCATCATTCCAATATGCAGGAGCTGTCACAGAACAGCAGCTGAAAGCTGCATGACCCCTCTGCAAAAATAACCCAGCTGATGGAAGCTGAGAAATGAGGGGATAGGAATCAGATATAGAGAGGAAAAAAAAGAGTTTTTTTTTTTTTGACAAATAGAGTAAATTGCACCATTTTGGTCAGAATCACATCTGGAGTAGCAATTTCTTGCAAAAGATGAAGGGGGGAATGGCAGGATGGGGAATTCTGCAGGCAGGAGAGGGCTGGTGGTGTAGAGATGTAACAACCCAGGGTCCTTTTGATTAGAACTTGCTTCTATCAGCAAGATGGATTTTGTGTATGCTCTAACCATGGAAGTAATCAAGTTGCATGTTGGCCAGGATGAAAGGCTCTGTGCTGCACAGTGCCACTACCTCTGTATTTATGTGGGAGTGGAGAGCAAAGAAAAAATGTAATGAGAAAGTCTGGTTTCATTTAGGTGTTGTTTATATTCGGAGTCAAGAATTCCCAGCCCACACACACTCTTCCCAGACACTGGAGCTAAAGAATCAAGATTAAGAGGAAGAGATGAAAGGAAAACTTTACAGTGCTGTGTGCTAGTAAGGGAGGTTTTGGTGGTAAAGCACAAGAAATCAGAGTCACAAAACTGAATCCAGTTCAATGACTCCCTCAGGCTTCTTAGAGGGCTCTGGCCAAATCACCAAGGCCATAAATTCCCAGCTGAATTTGCCCAAGTGTTAAAATATAAATGTCATTTAAGTACATGGCAACATTTTTTGAGGTGCTAAGCTCCTGGAAATACTGGAGAAGGCAAGGGTGATAATGTTCCTCTGGCAAGCAGAGTGCATAGCTGAGTGCCCAGTCTGAGCACTTAAAAGGGATGGGATTTACCCTCTAAATTTAGTTTGCTTAAATGAAAGCACGACAGTAAGTCTGGAGAACATAAAGGTAGATTTTGCATGTTGAGCTGGAGAAAAGGCTGTCCTCATGTAGTGTCCATGATAAAATGACTTTAATATTGTTCTGCTGAAGGAGAAAAAACCTTCACAAAGTTAAGCATACAATTCAGTATCAGTTAGCCATTGGTCACAGAGTAACGCTGCTCCTTTTCTGATGATTGTTAGCTGTTAATTAGATATCAAAATACTTAACCACTTCCAAAATTTGAGTGACTGTACTTGGAACACATTCCTCAGCAGTTGGACACTCCAGGGAGGCTGAACACCAGCACTTGTGCCCATTTTCCCGTTAGCATTGCCAGGAACCTGGCCCATCACCTCCCAAGAACAGGGTCTCTAGCCACGGGTATGGGTGAGTTTGTCTGCAAGAAGTCCTGTTATTTTCAGCCAACCATTCCTACTATCCATGTGTTTATAGAGCTACATATGGGGTGTAGGTTCAGCACAGGGCTTTACCTAGGCAGCCTCTGGTATGTATCCTCCTCCTCAACTGTCCTCATCTCTTGCAGTCCTTTATCTCCGTGCAACAAGCACTTTCCCCCGCTGTAAATATGTGGCAAGTTGTGATCAAGCTCTATGTTACTGTTTATCTGCAGAGGAATAAACAGTTGTGCCAACTGGCAAGTGGAATGAAGCTCTCAAGATCTTGATGCAATGCTCTTACACAGTAACCGTAGATACACTGTCCTGAGAAAGAGCCACAGAATAGAATGGGGATGATAACATAAATTTATCTTCTTCTCTGTGTGAAGAAATATTTGAGGTTTCTTTTCATTTTCCTAGACAGCTGCAGCTATATTCGTGAATTTAGAAGCTTGAATAATTATCTCATTATCTTGATATTCAGACCAGTTCTGATCCAAAATCTAGTCTTCCAGAGGCTCAGAAAGGAGTTCATTGGGTCAAATGACTCTCAAGGTTCTTGAGCAAACAAACTAACCTATGTAACAGAAAGGTGCAAGTGCAAAAGAGATGTAGTTACACACTCAAGTTTTGAAAGTGGCCATAAGGTCCTTTAATGAGCTCTACCTGTACCAGAGGCACGACTGACACTTTATATAGGAAATCATAGGTGAGAGAATTGACTCCAGTGAGGCTCCCCAGCTACACTGGGAAGCAGAGTTTGCTTCATCAGATGTATCCCTCCCAGGATCTCTCATTTAAGGTCACAGATCCTGAGTTTCTGGAGTCTCAAACACCTTGAAAGGACAGAAATGATTCCATGATACACTGGAAGATTTTTGAGTTTCTTTTGCTTTGGAAAAAAACAATCTGAATTCTGGAGGTCAATAGGGTTCAAGTGAGGTGAATGCCATCATTAGTTACGAAGAAATCACTATTATACTTTTGTTAGCATGAAATATTTACTGGAGTTATATCACAAATATTGGTTCAGCACAATAGGGCTTTCTCCTAAGCTTCCACTCTGGAGTTTACCAGTGGCTAAAACTGGACTTGGAAGTAAAATATATTAATTTTTTTAATGTAGCTGTGGTCAAAAACTAAGCAAGCAAGCTTCAGTGTGTAGTTCTGGCAGCTTTGATTTATGGCCTAGTAAGGGCTGATAAAGACCTTTCAGGTAGTGCAGAAAAAAAACCAAAAGAATTAATTCCTTACATGTCAGAATCAGAAGAAGATGCTAGATGTGAAGAACTTCACTGACTTTTAATCATGATTTATTACCAAGGCAATCTCTAAATGTTAAAATGATGGTCAGTTATTTACAAGCACGTTGCTGCCACAGGAATTTGTCATGAAACAATCCTAACTCAATCTCTTCAGTAATCATATTCAAATCCAATTTTTGTTGGAATTGTGTATATATTGTATTTAAGGTTGGCTCCATCTGGAGCAGATGCAGTCTTCACATAAAGGGAATAATTGATCAAATTTCGTATTTGGTTACATGCATGCAACACAATTACAAAATGTGTGACTACATGTCCCCGGTGGGGAGGGTCAGCTGGAAGAACTTGTTAATTAGTGCATTGTGTGCTCAGATTAGAAATTTATGCTGTTATTAGCTAAAACCAGACTGAGCCTCCACTTGAAGAGGGCTATGCTGACAGGTAGGCAGCACATCTCTTGGTACTGAAAGTCCTCAGTATATTAGTCCTTAGTCCCTTACTGATTTCACTTTAAAGAGACAACTCAGCATATGCATTTTTCTTGATATAACTTCAATATTTAAGAAGATCATATTTTTGATGCAAGATCGTGAATTAAAGGTCTCTTGAATAGCACAGTGAGATTCCTGCACTGATACAGCATGTTTGCTTTTTGCCACCTAGCAGTTAGAAGTTATTTTAATGTAAAGGTTTCAGTTTGATTTTGTGGGAAATTTTGCCCATTCTGTAGCTTGAGAAACTGAGATATAAAGGGAAGGTCAGCGATGCCAAGAGGGAAGGAAATCTGTGTCTTTTCCACTGGGCTTCACTGGATCCTGTATTGTTTCATAGAATCATAGAGTCACAAAATAACCTGAGTTGGAAGGGACCCGCAAGGACCTTTGTGTCCAACTGCTAGTTCCACACATACTGCTTTTTAAGTGCTTTCAGAGGACAAACACTTCCCTTTCGACATTTGTAGCACATGAGAAGCCTGGAAAACAGAATCAGAGAATCATAGGGGTTGGAAGGGACCTCAAGAGATCATCGAGTCCAACCCCCAAAGCAGCTCTCTACACCAGGTCACACAGGTAGGTGTCCAGGCGGGTCTTGAATATCTCCAGAGAAGGAGACTCCACCACAAATTTAGCCTGCTTTTCACAGCAGCATAATCAACTGTGTGTAAGCAGCATGTATGCATCAATACACCAGAATCACAGAAATGCTGGTTGGAAGGAGCCTCTTCAGTCCTGTCCAATTTTCTGTGGTCTGTTGCCCACACTACATCAGGTGTGCCCTGGTTTTATCAGCTAGCACCTGCAGTCCTCCAAACACATCACTCCCATCACTTCTGGGCTGCTTTGGTTGTTCCTTAATGTCTACGCAGAAGCTGTGGTTGATGGCAATAGGACTGAAATAGCAGTCTGCAGAGCCAGGGTTCTGCTAACTGTAGCAAAAACAAACTGAAAACCCAGTAGCTCTCCTGGTTCTGTTAATTTTATTAATTCCAGCAGCTATATCTCATATTAAATCATTTTCCAACACTTCTTCCACAAGGATGGGAATCTTCGCCAAGCACAGGATTACTTGATCGTGAAAAAGAATCAAAGAAAGGCCATCTATATGTGTGATCTGGGAGGGAACTTGCTAGAGAAACGAACAACGAAAATAAAAGTGGTAGTATAAGAAAGTTGAGTGACACATGTGACTTCTATTCTTCCTTGTTTATCAGTGGAAAGAAAAAGCACATGTTCTCCAGTTACGTAACCAAGAGAAAATGAGAACAGTGTTATTTGCCTATCACTATTCACTGTTTTAGTGGTATCAGTGGCAAAATATTCAACTTTGCGATCTACTTGTTCAGGCAAGAATATATTGAATTCACCAAAGCTGTACTCCAAACTTTACTGTTGCCTCCAAGCACATCCAAGCTAAAGAAAAGATGGAAAACCAAGATTCTGCACATGCTAATGTTGCAGCCTTGAGATACCTGACTGACGATGCAAAGATGCAGCATTCACTTGAATCAGTGGAAGAAAATGCCTGCTCCTGTCAGGGGATTTTGGATCAGATCCAAAATAAGGGATGATCAATAAAAGATAGGAAGAAGCCTATGAATGAGAAGTACTGTAAAAGTGCCCAGTATGATTGCAAACATCCTGCAAGGCTTCTGATAATATAACAGGAAACCAATAGCTGTCATATTGCATTATTTGGGTAAGAATATCCACTAGTCCCATCTTGACTGCATCCCAATCAATACAAGATAAATGCTCCTATGGATTTTTTTCCCCCTTTTTATACTTTGTTAAAGAAATACATTTCTCTTACCTTGCTGCACAGCAACTTCTAGAGAACTCACCTTTGGCACATGGATGATGGATGGTCGCGGGATGTGAGTACAGAGCGCAATAGCATCGTGGTTCAGCTCATTAACAGCAAACACTGATGACTCTGTGGTAGCAGACAGTGGCTGAACTGCAGTATGATTGCTAGAACTGCTGTTTGTGCGGCCGTGCTTTTCAGAGTACCAAAGAGCTTTGAACATCCCCTCGCTGCCCCTCTCTTCTGCCTGCCTGAGGCTGCTGGCTGCTCGTGCAGCCGGCTGCTGGCACACAGCTGAGGTCCCCTCGGTCTTCTGCTCCTCCATGGCTAGAGGGCTCGTGTTGGGCTGGTCAAATGGAGTGTTTTCGTGTGCATTTCCGAAGCAGGTGAGCAGGGCTGAGCAAGGGAAAGGATGCATCTTGGATGACAGGTTATCGGATCCGTTTAGCCTGCTTTTCACAGCAGCATAATCAACAGGCTGCAGAAGAGAGCCCAAAATGAAAGCCCAGGCATAATGTCCTTACAGTCTTCCTAGACTGAGCATCCCCCTTTTTGGCTGCCAGATGCACCCAGGAGCAGGGTACTACTGCATGCACATCCCCCTCTTCCCTCCACTGTAGTCAGCCGGTTACCTCCTCGCTTCTGCCTGCTTCTATTGTCAGCAAGCCAAGGAAGTGCCAACACAATGAGAATGTTTGCAACAGTTTCATGCTCATCCCCTGAGTTGTCAGCAGCTAAACAAAGCCCTCACAATAGTCCCATAACCCTGGCAGGCTACAGTTACAGAAGCAGAGGCTGCAGCATTAGACGGTCCTCAGTTAATAGTGCTACAGCCTCAAGTTACCTGGTGAAGGAGGCAAAAAGATAATGTAGCCCGAGCTCTCCAGCCATAATAGCATCATCAAGTGTATCAGTATCATCATAACAATAGTATAACTTGCTCCAATTACACTGCTCAGATATTTATTAGCCATAAAAAACAAAATTGTTTATCTGTCACCGACTCAGATTGGAAATGCACTTTCAAGTTCTGGTGTGGTCGCTCGTTGAGAAGGGAAACTGGAAGGTAGCTCTGATCAGGGAGGAGAAGACAAGGTGCTGTGGAGGTACTTCATGTCCATGTTCTCTCTTTTAGCACAGCCAGTGGAAGCTCCTTCACTGCAACGCAGCATCACTGCTCCCAGGTCTACTCCAACAGCACCCCCTTCTCTTCTGGCCCTCTGCTTTCTGGGGAAAATCAGGGCAGCATCCCGTTGAAACTCAGCTGCTGTCAAGTGGACACAAGAGATGTTTCTTTGTGCAGTGTCCTGCAGATTAGACCCATTAGACCCATCATTATCATTCATCGTAGAATAATAGGTAATTCCAAGTTGGAAGAGACCCACAAGGATCATGGAGTCTAATTCCTGGCTGTACAGAACCACTTAAAATTCAAACTCTATGTCTGAGAGCCTTGAACTTGGGCAACTCAGGGCTGTGCCCAATGCCCCGAGCAGCCTGTTCCTAGCCCACCACCCTCTGGTGCAGAACCTTTCCTTAATATACCCTGACCCTCCCCTGATGCATCTCCGTGCTGTTCCCTTGGGCCCTGCTGTCACACAGAGCAGAGACCAGCACCTGCTTTATCCATCTAAATGTCCAGTGTTTGGTCTTAGAAAGGCCCACTATGCAATTTGAGTTGCAGGGGCTCTTGGTGCTCCATGTCTCACACTTTGGTTTGTAAATACCGCAGAGAAAATGAAATGCACTATCTGACTGACAGTATTACACAGAAGAAGATGGCCAAGAAGGCCAATGGCACCCTGCTTGTATCAGAAATAGAGCAGCCAGCAGGAGCAGGGAGGTAATTGTCCCCCTGTGCTCAGCTATGGTGAGGCTGTACCTTGAGTACTGTGCTCAGTCCTGAGCCTCTCACTACATGAAAGGCACTGAAGCCCTGACGTGTCTTCAGAGACCCTATAGCTCTCTACAGCTAACTGAAAGGAGCTTGTGGCAAGGTGGAGATCAGCCTTTTCTGCCTAGTAACAGTGATAGGATGGGAAAAAATTAAGTTGCACAAGGGGAGGTTCGGGTTCTCCAAAAGAGTGGTCAGGCCCAGGGAAGTGACTGAGTCACTATTCTGGAGCTGTTCAAGAAACATGTAGATGTGGAACATGGTTTAGTGGGGAAATACTGGTGATAAGCAGACAGCTGGACTAATTGATCTTTGAAGTCTTTTCCAACCTTAATTATTCTATGATTCTCTGACTTTGGGTCAGGCCCATCTCACTTCACTCATGGGCAGGTGAATGCAGTAGCACTGATTTTAATATTCCCCTTCAATGGCTGTCAGGAGATAAAAGACTGCTTGTGTTGATATGAAGCAACTTCCCTTTGTTTTGGACCCAGGAAGACATAGGTCTGTCTGGGAATTGAGCTATTTCAGATGGATCTGTTTGGCACCCATCTGGATGCCCTGCTCTTCTGCATGCTACTATAGGTCACTGAAAGTCTGGAACTCTGCTTTGGGGTGCAGGTGGATAAATATCCATAGATTTTTCTCTTAACCTTTAGATTGCTTCAATCCTTTGCTAGATTTGTCCTTGGATGCTTGTGTCCCTCAATTTCTAATTTATCAAAGGTAAGTAAAAGTATTTATTTATCTCAGAGGAGTAGAACATTAAGCCCTGTGAGTTGTGTTCAAGTATTGCAGCACTGAAAACCTGACAGGATCTTTCACATAAGAGAACTTCAGAAGCTGAGGAAGCACTCAGAATCTTGGGGTTTTGAGTTTTGCAGACTTGTAAAAATAATAAACTTTCTGATAGGATTTCTCGTGCCTCCATTCATGCCTGGGACTCTACAGGACAAAGACAAAATGTTTGCAAGAAACTTCTGACATATTCAGATTCTCAAAAGAGGTTCAGTTTGAGCCTAAACATAAACAAAAGTTTAGAGGCTATCGTTCCTCATGAGGCTAGTGCCCTATAAGGACATTTCCCTTTAGTAATCCTTAGGCTTCATAAAAACACCTAAGAGAAATTAGTAAGATCCTCTAGAAAGTTTTTCTGTGTACTCTTCCAAACTCAGCTCAATGTTTTTAAGAGTTTGCCCCACAGTTTGGTATGGTACTCTTTGGGTATTCATTGTCTTTGCAAGCGTTTCACTGTGACTGCATTGAAAACAGTAGCTCATATGCTTTCAACATATAGAAAAATCCTTGAAATTGGATGCAAAAGGCTTTGTAATCCACTGTGGCTTAGACCTTGGGTACGAACACTGGGCTAGCTGAAGCTACCCCATCAGTATTGACGGCACTGGAAAAATATAGACAGATTTTATGGCCATAAGAAGTCAGGCAAAGACAGGACTAACCAATCAAGGAAACAGCTGCTTTTATGGGAACAGCATTTGATATTTAAAGATGTGAACTATAATTTCAGTATGCTCAACCAAGGTAGGTGATTTGACACATCTTTAATAATGCAGTAAGGTGTCCCCGGAATTCAAATAATTATTTCAGTAAGTCAGTCAGCCAGTAACTTACACCCAGTTCTTTCCAGACCTTTAATAGGCCCTCCAAATACCTTTCATCAGCTTTCTCACATGTTTGTGGGTATACAGAGATACTAGGCTGTGTGAAGGCTAACTGCATGAATGAGCCAAGAGCACCTAAAATCAGTGTGCAACACAGGTGCATGCCTTTGTAAAGAGGAGTTGTTTTAAAAAGATGTCTGCCTGTGTTATCTTTGAGAAAAAAGGATATTGTTTGCTTTCTGTAAGAACCATGTAGATGCTTTTTCAGTCACCAAAAAGAACTAAATTCACTGCTGTCAAAAGTAAATCATAGAATAATAAAATCATACAACCACAGAATGGATTGTATTGGAAAAGACCTTAAAACCCACCCACCTTCAGCCCCTGCTGTGGGCTGGTTGCCCCCCACCAGCTCAGGCTGCCCAGGGCCCACCCAACCTGGCCTTGAGCACCTCTAAAGTTGGGGCATCCACAGCTTCTCTGGACAGCTGTGCCATTGCCTCACCGCCCTCTGAGTAAAGAACTTCTTTCCAACATCTAATCTGAATTTTCCCTCTTTTAGTTTAAAAGTATTTCCCTTGTCCTATTGCAGTCAGACCATGTAAAACATCAGTCTCCCTCCCGTTTACAAGCTCCCTTGAAGTATTGGAAGGCTGCAATGCAGTCTCTCTAGTCTTAGAATCATAGAACAATAGAATCATAGAATCCTTAGAGTTGGAAGGGACCTTGAAAGACCATCTAGTCCAACTCTCCTGCAATGAACAGGGACATGCACAGCTAGATCAGGTTGTCCAGAACCTGATCCAGCCTCACCTTGAAAGTCTCCAGGGATGGGACATCAACCACACCTCTGGGCAACCTGCTCCAGTGCCTCACCACTCTCACTGTAAAAAACTTTTTCCTTATATCTAACCTAAATTTATCCTCTTTAAGCTTGAAGCCAATTCTCCTTGTTGAATCTTAAAAGACTCTGCTAAAGAGTCCTTCTTTCCTGCACTCCCCTTTAGATACTGAAAGGTTGCTATTGAAGCCTTCTCTTCTCCAAGCTGAACAAGCCCAGCTCCCTCAGCCTTTCTTCATAAATGAGGTGTTCCAGCCCTCAAATATAAATATATAAGAAATTGGGATATGTATAATTAATCTCTGTATGTATAACTGATGTGTGTGATCTTTCCCTGGGTTTAAAGACAATGTGAGAGATTGCCACAAGAGAAGAACTTCAAAACGAACTGGTGATGACATGTAACAGGTGACAGTCATGAGCCCCAGCAATCAAGCTGACCCTCAGGTTTTCTCCATGGTTTTGACTTGAGCTCATCACTCTGGCTAACACTGACGACATGATTCAAGGTTAATTCCATTTCAGCAGATCTCCGTGTACCCATTTAGCAGTTTGCTAACCCAGTTTTACTTGTGATATTATTCAGACAAGTGACAAGATTTGCTTTACTTCTCTTGAATTTGCTCATAAATTACTGATGAGTTAAAATGTACTGGCTTAACGCCTCAGCAAGCTGTACATTTCAAGTACATGGAGAAGGTGAATTTCAGCCAACTCTTGACCTGTCTTTGGTATCATTCCTTCAAGAGAAAATTTTCCTTCAGGTGGTGGATATTGTAATCTTTTCTTAGCAGGAGACGTTGAATTATATCTAGCTCAGGCCTGCTGTGCCTCCAGCAAAGCCTAAGCTACTTTGGTTATTTGTAGTCTGTTTTGCAGCACACCATCCTCCTTGCATGTTTATGTATTGTCCCTTCTATCCTCACCATTATGCCTTTACAGTATCACTGATCTTCCAAACATCTCCCAAAGGCCTGTTTGTCTGCTGGGGGTTTTCTGTAGCCTGGTGTTTCCCTGCTGCTCCTCTTTGTCATCATGTTCTAAGCACTAGCCTGAATCTGCTCCCTCCATGCTATTTGCAGAAGGAAAATGTTCATTGTGTCAAAGTATGTTCTAGGTTAAATCTGAGCTGGTAATGACCAGCACAGCTCCACTGTGTTCAAAGTATGGAGGTCAGAAATGGTGAGCTGAATCCTGCCTCCTGCTGTCTATTGTTTAAAGCCTGCCCAAACTTTAGGCAAAAAAAAAAAAAAAATCAGCTACGTTCTGGCTCCCTTTACTTAATATAACCTGTCTACATATGCACAACATATAAGCCCTATAGAAGAATATGAGTAGGATATGAACGGAGCATACCTAAACCACAAAACACAGCTAGGAGCAGCTCAGCAGTACTGAGATGGAACGTAATGGAAGGCAGATCTGAGAAGAGCCACACAGATGGCAGAGGACCAGCTCCAAGGGAAGGTTTAAAGGGCTCAGTTGGACATGCAACAAGAAAGCAATAAGATACAATGCTCTGTTGCTATCTGCAAAGCATAAGGACTGAGGTTAATAAAAACATGATGATGGTAGTCAGAACACTCCAGTTTTTTCAATTAGACATCACTGGGAATAGGTGATGGGATTAGAGAGACCATTAGTCTTTAGACTTAAAACCCCATAGGGCAAAATGAGGTAGGGACTGAGTATGCTCCTCTCTTTGTGGGACAGACTATGATGCTGAGGGGTTATGACAATGGTTACCCTGTTAAAGGACACTGGACAACGAGTAGTTAGGGAAAACAAGCTTCCAAAAGCTGCTGGCAAGATGAAGGCAATGAAGGGCTCAACTTAAAATCCTTGTCAACAAATTGTGTTCTCCTGCTGCAGCATTTCAAAGAGCAGGATGACAGCAAAAGTCTGATGGATGCATATATGTACTCTTAATAACGATCAAGAGTCCTTGCTCAGATTTTCTGTTTTCAGCTATGCAAACAACATTCAGACTGAAGTCCTGGGCGTGGGAGTCAGCAGCTCTTGTGAACCGGGTCGTGATACTGCTGTTGAAATGGGTACCACCAAGATGATGATGTTTATTTAGCTATCCTCCCGCTGGGCAGTGAGAGCTGGAGAAGTCTGAAAGCTGCTAAATACATGAGTTCTTTCATAGGAAGCATCAGTAGTTTCTGAGGAGGATTTTGAGCCTTATTCTTCATGTTTATCTGCATAACAGCCAGCTGGTTGCCTGAACAGCAACCGAGGTGAAACTTCCATCTGAGCACGGGTTGTCCTTGAGACAGGAGCAGAATCTCTTCTGTCTGTAGTTGAAGAGGTTCAAGATTAAAAACCATGTTATTGCTTGCAAGTGGCCTGTCATGCACTACTGACACCCAGAGATTCTGAGCCAAAAGGGTGCTTTCATCTGATGCTCTGTAAATGATTGGTTCATCTGTGTTCTATACTTCCCTCAGTTGCACAACTAGAATCCAAAACTTCACACATTTTCAGCAATTTTCCATTTTTTACTCTCACCTACTAATATTAACGTGGTATGACAACACAGCAAATCAGAACATTATGTAAAACAAAAGTGCAATGACAAAACACTTACTCAGCTTCACTGATTTTATTTCATAGAGATTTCTTCTGAATTTACACAGGAGGGTGCCAGCCTCAGTGCAGCCTATTTGAAATACCATAAGCCTGCCTGATACCTCATTTTTACCCCAGAAGGCAAGTCACATTCAAGGAGTAAAAGAAAGGGATTATCTTGTGTTTCAGACCAGACACAAACCTCAGATGCAGCAGGTGCATCCCTGGACCCTCATGGCCAAGCACCACCTGGTTCACACTACACCTTGCTGGGACTTGGTGAGCACTGGATGGTGATGTGCCAACACAGACAGTCCCCAGCCAGCTGCAGGGCAGTGCACAGGTTGGCTGCAGCAGATTGCCAGAAGCCCTTTTGGAAATCCGTGTGCTGACTGACTGCCTCTATCCCAGCGGGGATTTTCCCTAACAGCTCTGATGTTCTCAGCTTCTGCACAACTGGCATGAGGGAGGGGATTTCAGCCTTCCCTTGGCTGCTCCACAGCCACGTTTCTGGCTCCCTGCAGCAATGGGCAGGCTTCAGCATCAGCCAAGCAAGCTGTGTTTGGGGCATCATCCTCTGGCTGCCTCTTCCTGCTGTGCTGGCTGAGCCAAACCCTTCCAGCCACACACCACAGATGGCTAATTAGTATCATGGGGAGAGCAAAGCTGCTCTCTGGCCTTCTGTGCTGGAAAATGACTAATCATTTTGCAGATGACATCCGTCGCTGCTCTGCCTTCACAGAGTGCAGTTCCAAGCAGCACAAACTTGTCTTTGGGCACTGGTGAGGATGCAGAGAAATGAGGCATGCAAAAGAAGAGAGCAATGTCTGTCACTGAGAGCATGGGTGAAAGGTTTCATGGAGGATGGCAATAGTTGCCCTTGTTGGATGTCCTCTCTGGATCCTCTTCGCTTTCCCTGTGGAGCTCTGGGTGCTTTATATAAGTAATTAAAAAATGCTGACATTTCATTTATATGATGAAAAATATCATCTCTTTTTCTTCTGTATAAAGAAGTCATCTTCCTGGCAATATATATATGGAAAAAAAAGAATGCCAAAACAACAATCACCTCCCAAAACGATGACTTTGGTAATTGATCTTTGTTTTGGGGAAGCTAATATTAAAAAGAATCTATACATTGGCCTAGCTCAGAGCTGGATGATTACTTCAAACATGGTTCAGAACCGTTTTGCTGTTCTCAGTCTAATTTTAGTCATGTCTGCACATCATTTGGCTTTGTTCACTTCACAACACCCATGCTAGATTCTTGGGAAAATGGAGAGCAGAGTCTGTGGCTGAATTCCCTATTGAACTGCAGAACAAGCCCAGCCTCTGACTGCACAAAACTCATCTCACGTAGAAGAAAGTGACATGAAAACTTCATTAATTGAGTCTAGAAGTCATAGCTATCAGTTGTGAGTGAGAGCTACAGCTTCATCTCCCATAGTAAAATGTGGGTTCTGATGGCTGGGGCTGCCCTGCAGTGCTGTGCTGACTGCCTGTGCAATATAGGCAGTTTGGGACCAATAGGATGAAATACATGTGTGTATTCATGCAGGGCACTTGTTGAAGGTTTGTTTACAGTGCTGGAAGGCAATACAGCTGGTGGGGTTTGCTCCTGCCTCTGCAGACATTTCGCTGACTCAGATCCTTGCTTAACCCTCACGGGCGACAATTCAAAGGCATTATTGTAATATTCAAAAAACAAATTATCCAGAACTTTAAAACAGTGGACACAGTTACCCACCTACACAAGTTTTAACAGAGGGGTGTCATTTTGCAGACATTCTGACCATGAGCTGAAACATGACAGACTTAATGCCATTGCACCTTCATGCTGCTTCCTTACTCCATGTATCACTTTTTAATTGAGTTACACAATTAAAATGTCCTTTTTTTTTACACCCACAGCTCACAGGTGCAGCTTTCCACTGCTTGACTGGCAGGGCTGAGTTCTGCTGGCTGCAGCTGGCTGCCCAACTGAGCCCAAAACACATGTAGCAGCTGTCTTGCTCTCACAGATGGCTCCGACTCCTATGAAAATGGTTTTAAATAGCTGTGTTCCCCTCACTTTCAACTTCACAGTGATATGATCAGGTCATGACAAACCACAGCGTGGGTGTGTTTTGCTCTACCTTCAGAAACAAATATTTGGCAAGAACAAAAGTTACTGGCACACTCAAGGTGTTTTAGGCTTGGAAAATATGACCCTTTATTTACATGCCTCCAATATGAAAATAAAAGCCAAATTTCAGCAGCAACTGTGAAAATCTTATTGCAGCTGGGTCTGTCTGCATCCAGCGTGAGTGAGTAGGTGGCAGAGGAGCAGCTGAGGCTGCTGAGCTGCAGAGGGGATCAATGCATCACATCTCCTACACACAAGAACCATTAAAACTGCTGACCACGTGGAGCTGGTCTTATACAGACAGAGGGCAGGCATAGACAGGAGCTATTAAGAAGGTGGATTCTAGCAAATAAACGGATGCCAAACTTGGCTGGCCCAGTGCTGGCTCTGCTCTCCCCGTGCTCTGAGCCCTCACCCCTGGGATTTTAGTTATTTTGAGATAGCTACCAATTTCACAGTTGCATTTTGAGTTCCACTGAAATCTCCCAAATTGTGGAAAGTCCTCAGAAAAGCTGTGGGGAAGCACTCACTGATAACAGTATCACATCCAAGGAGCTCTTGGCTCAGCTCAGCCACATGCCTCCAGTACTCCATCTCCATCCATAGCCACAAGCACAGCAGGAAGGTCACATCCCAGCCCAGGTCCTTTGGGCAGAATCCTCTTTTGTGGTTCTCTTGCCAGCAACAGTAACTACTGCTTCACAACTTCCTTCTGTGCTGTGCCATAGGTGGACAAAATGCTTTCTCTCATCATGTGATGCTGGGAGACAGAAGGCCTCTCTTTTGCCAGAGTCTACAAAATGGTGGTCTCAGCAGTAGGGAAAAAATAGCTTTTCAGGCTGCTGAGTTTGCTGGCATCAGCAAATGTTCAGTTACAGAATGAGACTGCTCCACAACGCTGCAGGCTGATGGCAGCTATTTCTGCATCAGCTAATTGGGTATGGGAGTCCCACCTGGTACACAACACATTTCCAGAGTAAACGTTTTCCTTCCCCTATTTTTAAAACTGTTCCTTAAACACGTACATGGCTTGAGCTCCTTTCCCACTAAATAACTTTGCATAGGACCAACCCATGGTACCATGGAAATTCTGGGGCTCTGCTGAGTTCATTTGACTCATGGCAACAGTGAATCTATCTTCATGTGACACACTGCTCCATGGTCACACCTCGGGCAAATGAAGTCATGGCTGAGGACACAAGACAGCCTGGAACTCAAAATAAATATGTGCTCTTGGCCACAAAGAAAACTGGTACTTTAAAAACTGCAGGCAATGGGTTTCATTCATTTATTGAAATTCTTTGGCGATGAAATACGTATTTGTGTTTTTTGCACATAGTTTTACCTGTCTGCAAAATGATACGGTAACTTAGGATAGGAAATGTAGATCATCTCGCTCAGATAAACTTGGGAGGAAAATGGAGGTAGGCAGAAATAAATTATGCTTGGCTAGGTCCCCGAAGTTTATACCCTCTTCCTTTATGAAGTGCTAGAAAATCTTAACAAGATGGAAGGGATGATGTGCAAAGGCATGTCTGGAAGACAAGTAACACTAACACTAAAGCAGGGCCTTCGTTCACTACCAGCTGACATCCAGCCACCCCAAAACTGAGTTTTACACTTCAGGCCATAACTCTTACTCAGTTTCTTCCTACTGAGCTACTGTAAAGCTCAGCCTAAGCAGTGTGTCCCAGACTGGATGGAATAATATCATCTGCTGCAGGTGGAGGGAGACCTGGTCAGAAAGGCAGATGATTGATAACTGATAATTACTGAATCAGGAAGAGGAACCTGGTGCTTCTCAGTGGTTCTAGCTGCCACTTTGCTTTTCTTCAGACTACATAGAATGGAAAGTTCTGTGTTACATGAAAGATTGCTCCTTTAGTCCCTTTCTCAGGGAGGAGAAATCTGCCCAGCCTTATCAACAAAGCTGCACCAGTGGGCAGGTGGATTCATCCCTCCAAATAGGTAAGGATAAAATAACTGGCTGTAAGGAAAACAGAGTGCATTCAGGTAAAATCCACTGAGAGTCTTGAGCTGCTCATTGGAGCACCTCAGCCTCATTTGACACATTGATTTCCAGTCCTTGTTTAGAGTAGATGTACCCAAATATCTTACTACTATGTATTTTTTCTATTCATCTATCTACTTATGATTGTGACGAGAAACACCGAAAACCTGCTGACAAACCAAATAAGACAGGCTCAATTCAATGACTTCAGCACATCTATCTCATCCATGCAGGCCGACATGACACAGAACCTCCAGCAGATAGACATCCTTCCAGGACAGCTGGAACTCCCACAGGGAGCATCCTAAATGGTGCTAGAGATGCTCAGGCTAGTGACTGAAATCTAGGTTTAACAGGCAGTGCAAGACTGTCAAGGGCCAGAGCTGAACTTTTAGGTGCTTTTTTTTCTTGTTTGTAACGCATTACAAGTTTGCTCATTACTCCATGGAATACAGACAAGGCTTTTTTCTTCCCTCCTGGCTGTGCTACATACATGCACCCTGATTCTCTTATTCTTTCCCTTGTCTTTGCCAAATCTCCCCCAGCTAGTAATAAGCAGGTCTTACTCTCTCCAGAGTGGTTCAACCAGAGGAAGGTTTTGTCCTGCCACTGAGAGATCTGCTGCCAATCTCAGGCTTTGTGACCAGCTCATATCCTGCCCACCAAGGCTGAAGCTGCTCACTCAGGTCTCAGTTATGAGTCTGTCCTGCTGCTATCCTGGGCACAGCAACGCAGACTGGGAGATGGCACACTCCCCTCTGGTGGGGTTAGAGGGGATTCTGCTGACTCAGCTGGGAGACAGGAGCTTTCTAAGGCAGAACAACAATGAACTCTGCTGTCCTTTTATGAGTTGTACAGATCTTCCTGCACCATCAATTTCTCAACTTAAAATTAACCTCTAGGGAAGGCAAATAATTCATTTAAACAAACAGAATGCCCTGGATTAGTGGGATTTTCTGGTTGTGTGACCATCTACTGTATAAGCGCTGAATAGCAAGGGGTTTGAAGAATGCCAAAGAAAATAAAATGTATCACACTAAAATATTTCTTGATCTTAAGGATGAGAGATGAGAGCTTAAACTATACTGAAATCCTCTGAAAACTTCAGCTTAGCAGAGTAAGCAGAGATGGCAAAATCCCTGGCTATCTGTGGGCTTTGGCAAAATCTAATACAGGTGGACAGAGATGTATAAAAGAATGTAGTGATGTATCAAAAGAGGTCAAATAGTTTATGTTTTAATTTATGATTGCTTCTAAACTGCATTAGATTGAGTATATGTGGCAAGGTGCTGCAAAGTCAACAAACAAAAGAAAATGCAGGATTGTTCAACAATTATTTCCAAACGAAGACCTGTGGTGTGTGGAATAAACCCTACAGTAAATCACAGATACAGATCAGATGAGGCATTAAGGAACTGCAGGGAACTATGTGACTTTCATGAAGTGGCAGGGAAAATTCACTAAATCAAACAGGTTTGATTCACCTTCCTCAAACCAGTCTGTGCTTATGCTGTATAGCTGCAGAATCTGTCACATTATCACTCTGCGTTGTTAATTTTTGTTTTAATTAGAGCATAGCATGTATTTATGCCCTACTGATCTTCCCATCCTTGATAAAGATTACAAGTGCATTGTTTTGCCCTCTGTGCACTACAGTCTGGCTTTAAAAACGCAGACTCAGACTGTTTGTTTTTCCAGGATTTAGCTTTATTCAGTAATAGAGAAAGGTTATCTGCAGGGTCCCTGCCTCTTTCCTTTACAACTAAAATGAATGGAAAGAAGCTTTTATGAAAGCCAGGATGCTGCCTATGGAAGCTGTAGCCAAATAACTGTATGAGATTGCAAGCTGGTTTTTGCTAAACCTCAGCTTCTGATAGAGCTGCATGAAGATGCAGTCTCATGCCACGTTTTGTCAGAACTCACTTATCCACAACCAGCAGCAAGCTGTGAATGCATCATTGGAACCCTCCTTCAACTCTCAGCCTAGCAGAGCTCAGAGGCAGCTCATGCAAACATGGCTGGAGTGATTTAAAACTGCCACACGTCAATATAACTCGTGCTTGTAAATTACAAACTCTACTGGTGTCGGCCTCACTCAAAATCAATGGAGAACCTAATCTCCTCTCCAGTTGGGTATTGATTGAACTCCACTGACTTAAATTCAGATCTACTAAATCAATAGAGCTCCCTAGCACCGACACAAAATCTCAGGTTAGAAGTACTTCTATCAGTGTAGCTTGTCCAAAGAAAAATCATTTTAGCAGGATTAATTTTTTTTTTTTTTGCCCGGGTTTCCCTGTGGATATGGTTGGACAACTGCAAGCAGACAAGCTTGTTCCTTAAGTCATTTAAGAGGAAACAACATCACTGCAAGGAAGAAACCTCCAAAAGGACTGGAAAAGCAGAAAGCAGGACGCCCTGTATGGTCCTCCAAAGCTTGACCATCCCTGTTTGCTGAGTGCTTGTGCATAATAGTGTGTGTTGATTCTGCCAGCTTTCTGCCAGAGTAAAATGAAAAAAATGAAATAACTGAACTGCCTTGCAACAAAGGTTTGATGTTGGAAGCTGATTCAACACATCATGGGGAGATCAGCCCAATGCACCTGGACAGGAGTGCGTTCTGTGCCAGCTCCTAGCAAGAATTTTTTACTGGATCCAAGGCAAAGAATAATATCAGAAGAGCAGATGCATACAAATAGTGGCAATGCATAGTAAGAGGTAGCATGTATCCTAGCAACACAGGCTTTAGGTGGTTAGTTTTGGTTAGCATTCTCTGACTAACAGCTGCAATTTTCATCTGCTGCTCACTTGCCCACCCATGCTGAAAGAGAGATGAAAGAACAGAGAATATAGGATAGGATCCATCTGTGCTAAAACTCATTTCTGAAAGTGAGATTCCTGCTTGTGTGGGTTTCTAGCCCTGATGGGCTGAAAGCAGCTCCAAATGCCCATTCCTGCCACATGTGATGAGCTCAGAGCTGGACCTTGTGCGGCACAACACACAGCTTTCACCTCAACTCTGCTCTAGCACTCCCCTCCTTCCCTACACACAGCACCAAAATACCCCACGATAAAATCTGTTCAGCAAGTAGAGACCCTCAACTTCACCAGTAATAGGGCAGAGCCCTCAAGTTTTATTTATTTATGAAATTCTTCTGTGGCTTTACTCACATCATGTTACTAGAGAATAGCACAGGAAAACAGCATGTGTGTGCCTGTGTCTGTGCATGTCATACATGACCTGTGCTTATGAACAGGTCATGGCAGATAGGGACCCTGGCTTACCTACTGCAATGTAAATAATTCATGATTGCATGTCTGTTAGTGACCTTTTCTGAAGGCGTTTGAAAAAAAATGTCTTGCATTGCTAGGTCACTACATAGGTAATTCCTAATAAACTCTGCAACAATACCTTTAGACATTCAGTACCTGTGAGGGATATGTCCTTGGCACCAGTGTCTGCTCTGGGGTTTCTGCATGGGCAGTGAGGGTCCAGCTCCATACTCAGGCTCATAAGTTCTGCCTTCACCATACCAATTCTTCTCACTCCTCCGCAGCCTGTCAGAAACCTCAGGTTCAGCCTTGCTCATCCTGGAAAGCTCCACGGATTTTAAGTCCAGTTTCCTTTCTATAAGAGGAAAGAATGCAAGAGATGCTTTAGAGAGCACGTAAGGCTTCACATTATCCTTAACTTCACTGTTCTGCCGAATAGAAATAAAAAAACACATAGCTGCTGAAAACTGCTGAAAGGCAGGCAGGGAGAGCAGCTACTGCACCCCAAACAACCCAGGCTTGCAGTCTTCTGCCCTCCAGCCTCCTGTGCTTAAAGTGTTTAAAGCTCAGGACCAGTGCTTTGTTGGTCCATGACATCCCTAGAGCTGGTGGCAGCAGCTCCTCTGTCACATTTCTTTTCCCCATAGCTAGGATTCTCCATAGTCCCTATGAGGAAGGCTGCAGAAGAAATCTTTTCAGCCCCCAGAGCAATCTCTCAGCAGAGAGAATCAAAAGACATGTCCAGCCATGAGAAGTGCCAACTCTTGTGCATTTCTAGAACAAAAGCAGCAGAACCACAGGACAAGAAGCCATGGGAAATGGGGCTGCATTCACTCCCCTTGCTGGCTGCTTATATGTGACATTCAGGTTGTATCTGCCACCACAATCTGTCTGAGTAAGAGCAGAGCAAGCAAGTTTTTGACATACAAAGAAAGCAAAGCTTAATTAACTGAAGGGGAAGAAGAGATTCCATTTATTCAGGTTATTTAAAACTCTGCAGTCTTTGTTAACAGCTGCTCAACTTGAACAAGCAACCTCACTCTCAAGGATTCAGCACTGCTCCAGCTTCACTGAAGAGCTGGGAAAGTGCCCATCCATGTGTGTGAGTCATCCAGACTGCTCTGGCTGAGATGAGAATGACAAACTCTTTTTCCTGGCCTAATCTGTAAGAAGACACAAACAGATTATTTCCTTTTCTTCTTAGGTTTAGAAAGTCAAAAGAACGGAAGGAGTCTGTGGGCAGGGACCCAAGAGGGACAAACAAATGTGATGAGGAAAGACCTCAAAGCCCAGAAATTTGCTTTAAAACCTCAGCCTACCTACACTATCTGAAAAATATGTCTTCTTAGACTTTTCACACATTTTTAGCAGAGGTACACGGTCACCAACTGACTTCAGCAATGATTTTTGTAGTCAAAGAGGGGAACACTTTCAGAACTTTTGAGAGCCTACAGGTGTAGAAGATGCACCCAAAAATCAGTGGCTAACTTTGCCAGAAGTTACCTGTCACAAGCATGGGAATCCCTCCTCTGTGGGGGTGAAACACATCTCCTGGCAAAGCAGAGACCACAATGGTGCCAGAGACCTGCTCATAAAAAGAGTCAATAACATGTAAATAATGGCTCCTCAGTTTCTAGGTGGGATTGAATTTTGTTTAATTTTATATCTATAATAAATCTTGTAGGTAACTCTTGGATTGTGCCAGCTCGTCACATGAATAAACATAATGAATGTGCAGTTAAATGAATTAATGCATAAGGCAACACACCAACGAAGCACTCCTCTCATGCTGGAGTGCATCACATGGAAAACAGTGGGGGATTCCTGCTAACTTTTACTATGTATGGAAAGCAAACAGACTGCCTGTGGATTTAAATCAAGAATGAGAGCCTACTGTCTCTACCTGTTTGATCTGCCTCGCTGGGACCCATGGTGAAGAAGTACTCTTCAGCACAGAAGTGGGAATTCCTGTTGGTTTGGCTCACATCTTCACTTTTCACTTTTTTATGGCTGTAAGTTTGAGATCTTGTGTTTTTATTTTCTGTTGTAGAACAGCTCAGAGGGATAATATCTGGAGATGAGAACAGGGCTGAAAAACCACCAAATGTTAACCTTTGGAAAACACAGACCTGAAAACCCATTTTCATGCACTTCTTGAAAGGGTGGCTCCACAGAGAGATTTCTGCTGTGTGGAAGGGACAAGCCAAAAAGTAGCAAGCCTTCATCAGCAGCTCTTCTGCAAAATTCTCAGGGGTTGCCCCACACTTCCAAAGACGTGAGGGATACCTGCAGCATCACTGATTAATATCAGAGCACAGAGGAATTTTACAATGTAAACTCTGTGACTGCACAAAGCTCCTGCAGTAGGACCCACCAATATCATGGTCCCGCACCTCTGTCCTGAAATGGAGGCTTTCAGCCCTCATAAGCATGCATAGCTTTCCACAAATATGACAGTTATTTTCTGTATGTGAAAGGAATAGGAGCCGGGTGGGTAATACTGGAGAGAAATATCAGGTGCCTGAAATACATCAGCCCTCAAGTTCTCACTGAGGGAGAACAGGGCAGTTGTCTGCTAATCAGCTGTGCAACATCATAGAATCAGAGAATGGCCTGGGTTGAAAAGGATCTCAAAGATCATCTAGTTTCAACCCCCCTGCCATGAGCAGGGTTGCCAACCACTAGACCAGGCTGCCCAGGGCTACATCCAGCCTTGCCTGGAATACATCCAGACATGGGGCATCCACAACCTCTCTGGGCAACCTGTTTCAGTGCATCATCACCCTCTGAGTGACAAACTTCCTACTAACATCTAAGCTAAATCTCTCCTGTCTTAGTTTAAAACCATCCCCACTTGTCCTATCACTATCAACCCATGTAAACAGGGTCCCCCCTCTGGACTCCTTGCCTCCCCCAGCTTCAGCCTGGAAAGGTAAAAGGGGATTTCAGTTTATCTATTCAGTCATCAGCTGCTGAACTGCCAACAGCTATACTAATTTTCTCCTGCAGTAATATGGTGTTTAGTGTCCCAGCCAATGATCGAGGAAGCTGCTGGAAAGAGTCCCACTGATTTCAATGACTGTCCAACAACACACTGAAAATTAAGCACTGATCCTCCAGACTCATTTCACACAGGCCACAGGACTGTCCTCTGTTACTAGCAATTATCATTATTATTGTCATTATGGGATTTGAAATAAAGCCCGTGAGAGCAGATGGACAGTGATTTTTACCTAACAGAAATTCTGCAGCTTAAGGAGGACTCTCTCAGAACCTAAACCAAAAGAGAACGGTTCCAGATGCTGTTCTGTCCCCTTTCCATCCCCACAGCTGCTGACCAGTTATGGCATCCACAGCAAAATTTGCATTTCTTTCAAGTGAAATGTAAAATCCATAAAAAAAAAAAAAATCCTTACGTACTGCAAGAAGATAATAAAAGCCTTAAGTTGAACAGGTGGTGAAGCTGCCAAAGGAAAGTTAGCAAGTTAGCTAAAGACAGGGATCGTTGACACTGTTTAATTTTATTTTTTATTTTTTAATTAAAAAGAGAGAGATGATTGCACTGTAGTTTAGAAATAGAACTCTAATTTCATCTCATAGATAATGGTGGGCTTGTGGGAAAGGAATTTGTTCTGTCAACTCTGTATGGATCCCATTAACACTTTTTTTTAATAAAAGGAGCTCAGAATCTATCAACACTTTCATCTCAGTTCAATAAAGCTAATCCTAGAGTCAGTTTTAACACGGGCATTTAATTGTGTTTAATCACCTTCTGCAAAAATCAATTCAGGTGACATGATACTGACCAGGACTGGTCAGTAGAGATAAGGAAGAGTGATGTTCTAGCTACCCCAGCCTATTAAAACCATCTCTAAGCAGACAACTAATTAATGTAGTTATCCTCAAAACACTCTCAGGAGGGAGAATGCTATGCTTGGTTTTGTTCTTTTTTTCAGATGAAGAACTCAAGTAACAGTAAATTTAAATGACTTCCTCAAGGTTACACCGCAAAGCTCTGACAGCATTCTTGTTACAAGCTTGTACCCCCGTCCCTAAATCAGTTCTTACACCCAAAATTAAGGTATCTGTCACTGACTGGCAGCTGAGCATGACTTATTTTGGCAATCAGCTCTTCCTACACCGCTAGATTAGGTGCCATTCTGGTTTGTAAGAAAGTGATACTACAGTGTACGAAATTCATCCCAGTGCTCAATGAACAATGGGTTTTCCACACAGAGCACAAAAGTGAATTTCATTCACATTTTACCTTGGAACCAGCTTGGAAAGCTCTGGGACTGTACCATAACACCTCCTCTAATTCACGTTGTCACCCAGGCCTGCATTATTAATCACAACATTTTATATTTACAGAGCACTCTCCAGCAAAGACCTCAGCACACTTCCTATCTATTACTAAAAACTTCCAAAGTTCCTGTAAAGTGATTCTGGCATCATTTAGGAGATGGAAAAACTGGGACATGGAGAGAAAAAAAGCCAAAATGCTAAAAGGAAATTATCTGCAGATTTTTCTATTATTCTCCATGGAAAAAAAAAAAAAAAAAAAAAAGAAAAAGAAAATGTACGCTGAAACATTCTCAGATTTTACCTAAGTAAGATAATCAATCATGATCATTACAGATGTGCCTAGGGATGACAGCACCTGATGAGACTACAGCAACTCCTGAAACAGCAAAGAGAATATGTATATCTTGCTTTATTAGCATAGATTGTATATGCAATTATCCATAGCACAGGCTTATTATTACTCTAAAGAAAATCATACAATCTTGATTTTCATAATTGCAACAAAGCTTTCTCAAACGTGACTTGTGTGAGTTCTCAATCCCAGCGATGAAATACATTCCCAGTGTTTAATTTGTCATTAGTGCCACATCTAGAAAACTGTGCCCAGTTCTGGGCACCACAGTTCCAGAAAGGCAGGGAACTGCTTGACATTGTCCAGTGGGACATTCTCTAATAAGCACTCTAGTGTACATTAAAAAAAAAACAACTGACTTCAACTTTACTGCTAACCTACTGAGCCAAAGGGGCTCAGTGTTGTGGATGATTTGTAACACGGCCATTGCACACTGTGTTGATGCCACCTGCAGGTATTAATGCCAGTCTTTCAGCAGACTTGCCTGCCAAGCTTTCTATGTACTTTTTCTGCCAAACATTTACCTTCTTTTTTTTCTTCTGGACTTCAGTGAATGACTCCAGAGCGGTCAGAATCTCCAGAATCTTGATCCATGCAAGCATTTTGTCCAGCTTATTAAAAATTAAAACAAGTATTTAATTCACTGATTGATCACAATATTTAATTATTGACAACCCACTAACTGCACTTTCCTCCTCCCCGCCACTTTGCTGCTGTGATTATGAAGCAATGAGGACACTGAAATCAACTTTATCAAGTGCCTTTTGCAAAGGACGGCAAGTGCTAAAGCAAACCCAGAAGTCATCTGCACCTTTCAGATAAAGCCAGCAATCTCAGGGGAGAGACACAGATATCCAGGAGTTCAAAGCAAGCAGTGCAAGTAATAACGATGGTGTAACTGCTTCCAGGGATTTAAGCAAGCTGTTTGAGGAGCTCATCTTATGCAAATTTATACATATATATAAAGTGGATGCTTTTATGAAAACAAGTAGCAGGGGCAGACAGTTTCCATCAGTAGGACACTGGCACCTACCTGTACGGTCTCATGTTGTCTTGAGACGGCTCTCCTTTTGAAAACCAAGAGGGAAGTGCCACCTAGCGGACCTCTGGAGGACAGTGGTGCTCTCCACGCACGCAGGCTCTCCCTGGAGCTTTCCTTAGCAGTGCCTCTGATCCCAACCCTCATCGCCAGGCTGGAGATCAGAGTCTTACAGCTGCCAGATACAACTTTGAACTTAATTTCCTGATAATTAAGTCAGAAAAACACATAAGATAATTAAAAGGAGTTCTCTCATCCTTCCTTTCTCACCCCAAGGGACACTTTAGAGTATGCACACTATTTACCAGCTACATAGCAGTCTGTTGTTCAGAGATTGCTTCCATTCAAATGCTTAGCAGATGTCACCGCTTTTTTATTTATTTCTTGCTATAGCCTCCACGATTTTCCTGCTATGGACATTATTTCTGCACTCAAGCTTTGCAGGCTGCCTGAGAATAGGGGCATTATTTTGAGTGACTTCACATCATGCTGTGCTGGCAGCTGGTCTCACAGCAGCAGGCCTGGTTTGTGGATAGCTGACAGATGTGCCTCAGACTGGGAGGGAATGAGCACCTCTGAGATTCTTGACCTGATCTCAGGCAGAGAAACTTCGTTCCACTAATTTGGAAATAATGCTAACACGTTTCAGCAGCATACCATACCATAACTACACAGTGCTGTACCAGAGAAGCATGGTGGGCCTGTCTGATGTATGTACCCAGGAACATGTGGGGCAGTAAGAAGCCTGGGACTGGGTCCTTCTCCTATTCCTGACCAGATGGACAGCTTTGCCCAGGGGTGTGAAAAGCTAACTTCCAGTTGCACCTTGAGTCCAGACTCCTTTCAGGCTGTAATCCCATCACCATAATTCACATAACTGGTGTTCGTGGCACTGGGATAGAAAGCATAAGAAAAATAAGATTTCTTTTCTCCTTTACCTTCCTAACTTTAATGTTTCTTCTCTGATCTCCCTCACCTTTGCAAAAGACCACTTTTCGTTCATTGCCTTCTTCTCCAATGCCATTTTCATGCTCCCGCAGGTCTCTCTTGCTCACCTTCACTCCTTTCTTTTCATTACTCTGCTTACAAGAGTAAACAGAAAGGAGCTGCAATTTGGGTATAACACAAAGGTATTGTTCTCAGCTGCACCAGCTCTACCTTTATCAGCACCGCGATCACCTCATGAGCAAGCTGAGTTCCAGCCACAGAGCTCTCAGTCAGCCTTTAGCTGGACTCCGGGCTCATGCCAGCAACCACTCGCATCCATTGACGCTGCCTGCACGCGCTCCGTTAACCGTGAGTAGCCATAAAACCTCCTTAGTAAACGCGTGAAATAGCTTCGCGCGCCCTTCTCGCTCCGATCACCCTCTTAATAACCCGGTGTTTAATTCACTCCGGGCTCCGCCCACCGCGCTGCCCTCAGCTGCCCTTTCCCGCCAAGCAGCCCGCTCCGCGTTGCTCAATGACGTCACGCCCACAATTGCTCTCATTGGCCACTGCGCCGGTGTCGCAGAGAATGATGAACAAACTGTGCGCGATCAGTATGAGAGGCGGGTGTTGATTGGTGGCCGCAAAGAGACAAAGGGGAAACGGGATTGGTTGCGCGGGGCATTGTGGGGTGGCGGGCGCGCGTGGAGCGGGTGTGGGTGATGGCGGCCATCGGCGTTCACCTGGGCGCTACCTGCGCGTGTGCTGCCGTGTACAAGGTGCGGGCCCGCGGGCGGGGTTTAGAGGCACGGGGTTGCGCTGCTGGGCGGCTCACGGTGCTGCTTCTCTGTGCAGGACGGCCGCGCGGATGTGGTCGCTAACGATGCTGGGGATAGGGTCACTCCTGCGGTTGTGGCTTTCACGGAGAACGAGGAGGTGAGGCCGCGCTCGGCGGCGGGCGGGAGGGGCTGTGCCTGCTGCTGACTCGTTGTTTCGCTCAGGTTGTGGGCCTAGCTGCGAAGCAGAGCAGGATAAGGAATGTTTCCAACACTGTGGTGAAAGTGAAGCAGATCCTGGGGAGGAGGTAAGCGGTTCTGTGGGTGCGCGCCTCAGTTGGTAAGCGTAGCTTTCCTCTCTAAATGTGTCAGTGCGGCTGTGTGCAGCGTTCTGCTCCTCAGCCGTGGAGTGATGTTAACTTGGCTTTGATGCACTCGACGTTAAAGGTTAATTCGTTGAATCATTAAGGCTGGAAAAGGCCGCTCAGTCCAGAAGTTGACTGATCCCTACCATGGCTCTCAGTTCCGTTTCTACCCTTTCTTGAGCAGCTCCGGGGCAGTGACTCCACCACCTCCTCAGGCAGTACCAGTACCTTGCTACTGAGAAGAAATTTGTCTCAGTGTCCAACCTCCCCTGGTACAATTAAGGTCTTTTATCTCTCCTCCTATTGCTGTTACCTAGGAGAAGAGGCCGACCCCCACCTTGCCCCAGCCTCTTTTCAGGCAGTTGTAGAGAGCCATAAGGTCTCCTCTGAGCCTTCTCCAGACTGAACAATTCCAATTCCCTCAGTTGCTCCTCATAAGATTTGTGCTCCAGACCCCTCATAGCTTCAGTCGCCCTTCTCTGGACACGTTCCAGTGCTTCAATATCTTTACTGTAGTGAGGAGCCCAAAACTGAACACAGTACTCAGGAGGCAGCCTCACCACTGCTGAGTACTGTGGGATGATCGGTTCTGTAATCCTGCTGGCTGCACTGTTAGTAGTTGAAAGATAGAGGCAGTCAGAACATTCACATTGGTTGTTATTTTTTCGTCTATAAATGTATCTGGAGAACAAGAAAAGGGATTTTGCCTAGGGTGTAGCTTAATATGTAGTTGACGCTGTAGGAAACAGTAGCAAGATGGATTTCTTGCAGTTATGCTCGAGCATACAACTTATTTTGCTGTTCTGGGTTTGTCTTGACAGTTCTGGTGACCCCCAAGCGGAGAAATATATTAAAGAAAGCAGATGTTCAGTGAGTATGATCTAGTTTTTTTGTTCTCAGAATAACTTGTTTCAGTTTATGCTGTTGTACTCTGCATTCATTGTTTGTGCCTTGCTGTTTGTGTTCTGTAGCAATTGGTTCTCAGTATATGATCTGTTTCCTCTTGTATATAACACGTTTATTTCTTTACCTGGGGGGGAATTACATTACTTTCTGAGATGTGCTGCCATAATGTAGTCCAAAAGAAAAATTGCATGCATCTCTTGACCTCATCCAAAGAGAATTTTTTTTAATAACATTACAGTGTTTCTCAGGGCTGGTGGGTGATGCTCAGGGTAACACATTGTGGTTACAAATATTTTACCATCTAATTTAATCACAGTACTTAATTTGGACAATGCTTTGCTTGTTACTAGACATTTCTGGCCTCTTGTAACATCCAAGGAGAAAAAAATACCTTGGAACATACCTTCCTAAAGGTGTGTGGTTTCCCTCTGGTTTTTGACTGTTGACATCCATAGGTTTACTTTTATTGAATAGAAACAGGCAAGGAGTTTAGTTGTTTTAGTACAGAAAACATTTTGATAGCAAAAGGAAATTTACAGCACCGTGGATGTCACCACTCTGTCTTTTGGATAATACAAACTCCTCCTTTTTTTATTCTTTAACTACTTAGAATGGAAACTAAAATGAACAAAACTTCTGGTAATAAACTAAGCATCTAACAAGAGTATGTTGTATTTCTTTACAGATAGTTGAGAAGAATGGAAAACTTCAATATGAGATAGATAATAAACTGATTAGCCCAGAAGATGTGGCAAAATTAATTTTCAGTAAAATGAAAGGTATATGATAAATGTTTGTAAGCTGTCCTCATAATTTTAACATATGATATGTTGGTGTTTTGCTTTTAATCAACATGTTCTGCCTATGTTTATAAACAGAAACTGCTCAGTCTGCATTGGGTTCAGATGTAAATGACGTTGTTATCACTGTACCATTTGATTTTGGAGAGAATCAGAAAAATGCCCTTGGGTAAGAGGATTAAGATTTCTCTGTTGTTTGATGTGCCTAAAGCAGACCTTCTGGCAGATCAGCAATGGAAGTTCTGCTGGACTTCAGCTTGCAGCTGTCAATCAAGACATTAGGTTCCTAGTTGAAACAGGGGAAAAAATGAAGATAGGAGATCAAAGCCTGACTAGGAACTTTTCGTGGAACTTAGTGTTGTGAAGTGAAATTCTCAATCAGTTGAATTGAATGGGAGTTTTCATATCACAATGGCTAGGACATCATTTAATGTGCTGTCTTTTCAGTGTCCCCTGGTGGTGATGGCAGGTGCTTTCTCAGCTCTCCTCCATAATTTCCTACTGCTTCATTATGCTTGCTGAACTAAATGGCACTATGTGGCTTTAATTGAGGACTGTGTTTATTTAGTATCTGCTTTTTAACACAAACATACCAGTGTTTCATTTGGAAAGTGCAGCTGTAAAAGTTCCTTTATCTATTTAACAAATAACAGTAATAAAATAAAAACATAACTAGACTTCTGCCATGACAAAAGTACATATATGAGTATGTATGGCAGCATCTTTCTCCTTTTGGATCATAGACTACCTTGTGTTGAACTGTCATGGGAAAACTTAAAACACACTTAGTGTTAGTCATAAAATGTTCTTGAGTTGGTTGATCTCTTGTACGTATTATAAACGTTCTGTTGCTGTAGAGTATGAGTTTCAAAATAGAGAAATAGAGAAACTGTTAGGAGAGCAGTTTTGGAGACAGTAAATGCAAGAAAACATGTAGAGGGAATGTTACAAGAGAGCTGCGGTGACTTTTGAAAGTAAAATTTTCCTGGTGTAACAACTGGTGAAATAATGCCATGCCTGAAGTTATGTTACCAGGCTTGCTTGAGGGTGGGATTTTAATCTTGCAGTTGAGTTTTTTCACTTTTTTTGCAGAGTGTGCAAATCTGACAGATCAGTGTTTTCCTCTGCAAATAGCAAACAGCAGGTCCAGCTAACTGAAGAAGGAAGTTGCAGCTGAAGTTCTTTGTATTTTTCTTTTCCAGTCATTTCACTTTGTTAATGCCATAATATAACCAAGTGCTGAATTGGTTGCATACCTAGCTATGATGAAGTCTTAATAGTGTGCATAACTGTAGTGAAATCGCTAAGGTAAATACTGTTATTTGTTATCACAGGGAAGCAGCTGCTGCTGCTGGTTTTAATGTTATGAGATTAATCCATGAACCCTCTGCAGCTCTTCTGGCTTATGGAATTGGCCAAGATTCACCCGCTGGGAAAAGGTAAATATTTTACTTGTTAAGTTTAAGCTTCTGTAGTTTAAATCTATAGAGACTTAACACATCATGTTCTATCCTGAGAAATCTTAAATGAGGAAAACGGATTCTAACCTGCAATATATTAAATGGTAGTGGTGATTTTAGAACATATGCCAAGTAAGCATAATTTTAGATGGCTTATTAATGCAACTTTCAATTATCTTTCCCATGGCAGCAATGTGTTGGTTTATAAACTTGGTGGAGCATCGCTTTCTATCACAATTATAGAAGTAAACAGTGGAATATATCGCGTGCTTGCTACGAACACAGATGATGGCATTGGCGGAGTTTGCTTCACAGAAGCTTTAGCACAACACTTAGCAGCTGAATTCCAGAGGTAGGTTTTGAATTTCAAGTATGTTCACAAGACAGAGGCTTCATTCTCTGATGCTTGTTTTCAAAAACAGAGTTCATAGTAACTCGTTGGATCTAGCAGACTGAGTCATTTCACTCACAGACAAAGGTATTAAAGGAGCAGTCAGCTATTGGAGGCTCTTGGAGCTGAGAAACAGATCAGAGACTTACATCTTTGTTCTAAATATTAATGTCCAAGTGAAGAGGAGTGCCTCCACACAGTGTTCTTCAGTTGGAAGTGAATGAGATGCTCTCGTTTTCTGTGAACTTTCAGTAGAGTCATTGTAGGTAACGCTAAAATGTCTACAGATAAATGTTAAAAGCTCTGAATATTTTTTTTCAGAAGGTTATTGTTGCTGCTCAAATGCTTGCCTTTCTAAACAGCTTTTTTTTTTTTTAATATAGGTCTTGTAAGCATGATATCAGAGGAAATCCCAGGGCGATGATGAAGTTAATGAATAGTGCTGATGTTGCAAAGCACTCATTATCAACCTTGGGAAGTGCAAACTGTTTTGTAGATTCACTGTATGATGGATTGGATTTTGATTGTAATGTATCCAGGTAAAACAAACCCTGAAGCTGCTCCTGTCATGTAAAAGTGTGCTTCAAGTTTTTTGGTTTTGTATTTAGAATGTTAATAAGTTCTGGGATTTGATGATGCTAGTTTTCGAAAACAGAAACCATTTTGGGACTCTTATTTAAATGAGGTCCAGAATGAAAGCAGTCACGGATATCTTGATGTTGTCTTTTTGACAGCTGAAGTGAAAAATGTTTTTATCTCCTTATTTATACTACTGTGTCCTGCTCTAAAACTTTCTTCCTTGGAAATGATCTTTTAGTGAAGCATTTAGTTACTGTTTTATTATATTATTTAGTTTTATTGTTCTTTCAGTCACCAGCAGCTTTAGCAAAATGAAATTGGGCTTTAATTTTCTTCTTTCAAAGCTGTGCAGGCATTGTAGTAGTAGTAGATCTGGTGCACTCAGGCACAGTGCCTCCAAGCATGAGAAGCTCTGCTGTATTGTTTGGCACAATTGGGATAGCGGTGCTAGCATTACAGAATTTGACTCAGCATGTTTTTGTGGAGTAAAAGATCCTATTCAGGTTTGAAAGAGCTTGAATTAAGCACAGGCTGTTCTTTTAATTTTACAAAGTACCTCAGGAAGCAGCTTTGAGTACCTCTGAAAGTCCAAGTTCAATTATTTTCTTCTTTATTGCTGTCTCATGAAAACTCGTCATTTTTTTTCCAAGAGTACACTAAGAAAAATGGATCTGTATTTCCTGAAGGTGTTCAGATGATAAAGATTCAGATGATGGAATAGATACTAGAGATATTACCTTAACAAAAATAATTAAGATTAGTAATTAAGGAAATACGATCTTGACTGCTTAGAAATGGCATAAAATGAGGTATCGCTAGAGAAGTGAAGTATATTCTAAGGATGATTGGTCTGTTTAGGTGTTTATCTCTAATGAATGGCACTATATGGTTTTTATTGTGTTGTTTTTTTTTCTTTTTAGGGCCAGGTTTGAACTTATCTGTTCTTCGCTTTTTAGTAAGTGTGTAGAAGCAATTAAAAAGCTCTTGGAGCAAGTTGCATTTACGGCTGAGGATATTAATAAGGTAATCATACTTGTCTGTGTTATGCCTTATAGCTTCACAAGAGAACACAGGGGATCTGTTTTCCTTATGCTGAGCTATTTCTGGATTTGCGTATGCATTTTTAGCTCTGATGCAGCAAAGTATATACCTTCCAGGTCTTTAGAGGGGACTTGAAGTAGAAAGTTAATTCAGTCGATTATCTTTGCTGATGCTTATTGAGTGAATGGTGGAGATTTGTCTCCATTAATGTGTTAGTGTAACTCTTGGAACAGTTCAGTATGTAGACGTTCTTTTGCTTTCACTCCATTTTTGGATTGACTTAGCTGACAGCTAAAGAAAACCCAAGTTTCAGCTTGTTCTCATGAGTTAAACAAGGTGCTTAATGTCTGCTTGATGCCATGGTCCTTTCCTCTTTGTTAGATTTAAAAACTTAAGACATTAGATGTAAAATCAGTGCTTTAATGTCGAAAGTTTTGAATAAAATAGCAAGTATTAGCAGCTGTTTCAGATGTCATTTTGGTACAAGAGATTTGCACAGCAGTTAGGATTAAGTTACTATCTGTAGGTAATGAGTACAGCAACATTCCTGGAATTGGTAGAAGAAAAGGCACATTGCTATTAAGCTTTCCAGCACAGAATGCCAGTCCAGTGCTGGAGTGTATTAACAGGAGCATAGCCATGAGAATTGAGAAGTATTTCCTCTCTCTGACAGCTGCATCTGGATGTCCATTTCTGTAGTTCACAGTAACAGAAATACTGAAATAGGATTCAGCCTCTGCTTGCATGTAAGGAGATGCCAGGAGAACTGGGTTTTCTTGGCTCTTGCAAGGTTCAGGGATAAACTTCTGTGTTGTCCACAGTTGCCTGGTTGGAAGGCATAAATAAGACAAAACATGACTTATTTGTTTAAGTGCAACCTGCACAACTTGTGGTATGGGGAACCAGGTGAAGAATTTGTAGCGTGAGGGCAATCATATGCTGTAAGAAGGGCCTGCAGAGAGGTTTTGGAATTTGTATAGCTGCCTGAGCTCTGAGCAGGAGATTAGACCTCAGGAGGTCTCTTACATCCTGCCATGGTTTTGTGATAGATTCCCCAGTCTTTAAAATGCTTCTTCAAGCAAAGATGGTATGAGGGTTTTTTTTTTTTTTAACAGCTATGGATGCTAAAAGATCTCAGAGCAGTTTACAGTTCTCTGTTGCAGGCTATTGCCTATCTTCTTTTTCTTCTTCCTTTCTGAAAAGAGATTAGAAAACATTGTCATATTTTCCAGGTAGTTTTGTGTGGTGGATCTGCTCGAATCCCAAAACTGCAGCAGCTGATCAAAGATATTTTCCCAAATGTGGAGCTACTGAGCTCGATTCCTCCGGATGAAGTTATTCCCATCGGTGCCGCGATAGAGGCAGGAATCCTACTAGGGAAAGAAAACCCTTCTCTAGAAGAAGCAGCATTGTTTATTGAGTGTTCTGCCAAGGACATTCTTTTTAAGGTAAGGGTAAAACTACTTAACTTGAAAATGTTACTGCTACAGTGTATGTAGTATTACTTATGCACTGTTGTTAAAGAAATAATATTGCCTTAATAATTTACCACTTAACTCCTGACCAGTGTGTGTTTGTTGCTATTGATAGAGAAACTGCTATTCACTCAGGGAGATAGATGGTGTCCTTAGTATTTCCTTAAAAATTGCTATGTCCTTGAAATGGCTGGATGTTTTTTCACTTAGAGAAACATTTTCTTAAGTGCAGTTGTTGTGATGGTAAATACATTCCTTCTGCTGTATCTTGATTTCTTTTCATTTCTTTTCTCATGCAGCGCTGTTACAAAGCTTCTAGCTCACTAAAGTACTTAAAATGCATGAACTTTTTCTTTCTTTTTAAAGGGAGTAGATGAGACAGGGGCAGACAAATTCACAGTGCTGTTTCCATCAGGGACACCGTTACCAGCTCGAAGGCAGCATACCTTGCATGCTCCTGGAAACACTTCTTCTGTATGCCTTGAACTGTATGAGTCGCTGGGGAAAAGTCCTATGAACAAGGAAAACAAATTTGCACAAGTGAGTATATACACTTCCCTGTATGCTTTTGTTATGGCCTACCTGGAAATCAAGTGGATGTAGGGCATAAAAAAATTAAACCAAAAGCAAGCACACTCCTGCTGCAACTTGTTACAAAACTAGAATGAGATGCATTTTTCTGGAAACTGTGCTTGAGCATTCTTCTATGAATGCATTGTGAACTACTGAGCACTTTTAAAAGAAATTCAGATTTCCCTCCTGAGTTTCTAAAAACCTCGCTGGTGTTCATGTCACTTCTGTGGTGCATTTAACTTGTCTAGGATGAGACACCAGAACCAGTCACTCAGGTGCCTACCTAGAAATATTACTTAGTGATTATTTTTAAATAAGTTACCTAGAAATGAAACTGTTGGAGGTAATGATGAAGCTCCTTCCCAGTAATTCCTTCCCTAAATTAGACAGGATGTTGTTATTAAGTACCAGTTCAGATTAAGTGAAGATTTAATCATGTTAACACCATGAAAAATGAAAAGGTAATACTTCATGTTGGCCCTTTGCGAGAGCATGGCTTGTTTGAAATGCTGTTAATCTTAGCTTTGCTTCAGTGTACTTCTAAAGCACGGAAGAGACTTGTCAGTTTCAGCCACGGAATATTTGATGGTAACTCTTTTTTTTTCCACCCTACTCATCCTGCAGGGCCTTAGAGGGATAGGGTAAGGAAGTTGGCTACTAAGTATAGAATTGATCCTAGATAAAGGAGTGTGCTCAGCTCTTAATCTAGTCTGTGGGGATTAGAAGTTCTCCACCTATCTTGCTGATAGGCTCTGAAACAGAAAAACACTGGAACAATCATGCAGACTTTTTTTAAGGGGGACTTTTACTACGGATGTGTGTAGTCTACTAGGGCATGCTTTGCTGTTGAGTACACATGTTAGACAGAACAAATTGCATACCTCAGTTACTGCGTGTATCATTTTTCCTTTACACTGCTGTGAAAGAATTCAGGGAACTTAATGTAAATTTAGTCTTTTTTTTTCTTTTAGATTGTGCTCCAGGATTTAGATAAAAAGGAGGATGGCCTACATGATATATTGACTGTTCTCACTATGAAAAGGTACACAAAATATTTATTATTCTGCCACTTCATGCTTCTAACAAATGGCTGAAGTATATCTGAGAGCAGTCACATTCTCAGGTGTCCTCTGGAAGGTGGTCCAGTAGTTCTGTGCCCATGCCCTTGGGAATAACAGAAGTGAGAGCAGTCTGTGGTAGCCACTAATAAATACATGAAGGACTTCTTCATAAATGCAGCACATATAAGAAGGTTGGTGGCCCTCTCCTTTTAGGGGCATGTTAAGCATGAAAACCAGTGCCACAGGAAATGAGTCTTCAGATGTGCTTTTTGGAGAACTACCTGTTTGCTATAGAGGATCTTATGGTTATGAAGGGGGACTTCTTAGGAACTTTATATGTAGTTGTGAGGTAAAAATGTACTACTTAAGTTTTCCATTTCTTGTAAGCAGTATTAATATTTTCCTAGGCATTACTAAGTTTCTTTTTAAGAGTTATCCAATTCTAAGTTAAAATATTAAAAACCTTAAAATAATTTAAGTAGTTTAAGAAGCACAGCAGTGAAAATACACTGGAACACATTTCTGTCTAAATCCTACATGTGACCATTTTATGCCTAGATGAAATAGGATTCAGTATAAACTTTTTTGTAGGAAGCTTTTTTTTCTTTGAAGTAGATTCTTTGAGGACTTTGTAATTCCCTGTGCTCTGAGGAACATGCACTTATCTGTTGATTGCCATCATTCATTTCTCAGTATGACTATTTTGAATGTTACTACATATTTCATTTCCAAATGTGTATTAATTTAGCTTGTTTATTTGTATTGTTATAACGGGATTGATTTGGGAATGTAGTTATATTTGGGGAAGGTGAATGCTTTAATGAAGGTAGAGAAGTCTGTATCTAAATATGCCAACAGTAAACCAAAACTGAAATGAAGTTTAAATAAGCACGTTCTTCCCTGCCTACTTTGCTCATCTTGCTTCCCTTCATTTGCACAGGACTACTGTGGAACAAATATTAACATACTAAGTGCTGTGCTGAGATGGTCCTTTCTAATTTTTCCTCTAGGGATGGATCCTTGCATGTTACCTGCACAGATCAAGATACTGGGAAGTGTGAAGTCATCACTGTTGAAGTGGCATCATAATCTCATTTGAAAGACAACGCCTTTCTGAGTTGATTTTTGTCTCTTGCTGACTTGTTCCCTGAAGTGATGACTGAGGTGTGTTTAATGAATCGTAGAGAACTGTTATAAACTGAAGTAAAAGATTAACTTGCCACCAAGTCTGTTTGCAGTGGAAAACATGGTGCAGAATGGTAGACAACAGCACTGAATTATCAGCACACTTTTAAAAATAAAAGGCATATGCCAGGTCTGTGGCTCAGCAACGAGCACATTACGTAGTCTAAAAATGTTTTGTTAGGCTAATCAGGTCCTGTATGTCTTTGGAGAGTATACCTGTGGTTTCAACCAGCAAGAGCTAGATATGATTACTTGAGAGTGGATTTTCACATATAAATTGTGCTGAAAACTCATGTGGATTTGATGTTGCCAGACACCACGGAGGTTGTGCCCATTTGAGCTGGCCCCTCGAGCAGGATTTTTTTCTGGAGTTACTGTAAGTTGCTTTTGTGATGTTACCTGGAAAAATGTGTGTAAGGGTTCTATGAGCATATTTATGTGTTAATTAATAAAAAGTTTTATACAGATGCTGTCATCCTCCATACTGTGTCACTGTTCTCAGCTGTAAATTACTGTATATTTGGAGATGAACTGACTCTTTAATTCTGGGTAGGGGAGTAACAAAAAGGAAGTGGGATGGGCAAGTATAGCTACAGGCTTTGTAGGTCTCAGTCTAATGCATAGTTACAAGAGGCTGCAGTTCAGACTTCACAGACAGATGTTAGTGTGCTCCATAGTCAGAGTGACCCAGGAGCAGCTCAGAAACTCAGGCATCAACGGATACTAGAAAGGAATGCCAGTTTGGATTTCAAGCAACTTGGATTCAGACAGACTTCTGGGTGCTCCTCAATTGCCCTCTTGTGGTTTGTGTTTTAATATTCTATATTACAAAAGCAATTTGATATAGATAGAAATCTCAGCATTCCAAACAAGTGTTTGTGTGCTGCCTGGCTTACCAGGCTAAGCGTGGCTTTGAATTTGCAATGCTGGTGGCTGAAGTACTCCCAACTTCTGCCTCCCATCCCCATGCTCCTGTCATCTTTAAAAGGTGAGTAACTCTGCACTATGTCTTCTTTTAAAGATCATTTTCTTTAGAAAGGAGTCTTGTAGAAACCCGAAGCCTGGTTCTGTCGGGTGAGTGCTGTCCCTCAGCCCTTATCTCGGTACCTTTGCACCTTTTTGGGGGATTTCTATCGGGCTGATGAGTGGCCGACCGTGCCTCAGGGCTGTTTTAAGTTTTATAGTGCACAATAATACGATTTGGTGGGGCTTATGGCGTTCTGGATGGAGTTGAAAGCTATTTGAGCCCCGAGAAGCAGCCCTGAGAAGCGTATTGCTCTGAGGGAACACTGAAAGCGTCTGAATCCTTCCCGTGACTCTTTGAACTGAGTCAGGCTGGGCCTCCAGGGCCGCATTCCGGCTCCTTTTGTCCCCAACCCGTGTTGCCGCAGCCGAAGCGGTGCTGGAAGCGAACAAAGAGTTCAAGCGGCGGCTCAGCTGTACCCCCGGCTGCCTCACAACGCGAACCATGAAGGCAGCGCGGTGCGAGGCGGAGCGGCCGCGCGGGCACCGGGAGGCGGCCGTTACCAGAGCACCGCCCTCCCGCCCTGCCTCTCCTCTCCCGCCCTCCCTCTCCCGCCGCCTGCGGCCCCTCCAAGATGGAGGGCTGGCGAGGAGGTGAGGGCGCGGCGGCGGCGGCGGTTCGGGCCGCGGCAGGAGCTGCGGACGGCAACGCGCTCCCCTCCCTTCCCCTCGCGCTGGGCGGGCCGACAGGGAGCGCGAGGGGAGCCCGCGGGACCGTTACCGCCGCCCGCTCGCGCTGAGGGACGGCATTGGGGGTTCGCGCGCTCCGCGGGGCGGGCGTGGGGCGGACGGGCGACGGCGGTCTATCCGCTCTCCCTCCGGGGCTCTGCTGTTAACGCCCGCCGCGTTAGTCGTGCGGTTTCCGTTTGCAGAAGTCCGGTGCTGCGGTGCCTGCCCTGCGGCAGCGGTTGTGTTGATGTGTCGGGGTGCGTGCAGCCGTGGCCGAGGAAGGAGCAGGGAGGGAATCGTGTTGGCCCCGCAGAGGAGCGCGAAGTGTGTGAGATGTGTGGTTGCGCTCAGCGGTGACGCGGCGACTGAGGCAAACCCGGTGCGGGGTGATTTCCGTCCAGCCGAGACATTAAATAGGATTCTTTACCGATTTTCTTATTGTAGCTTGGTATGTGCCATGTCTAGCTTCACATGAGACCCTCCAAGAATTATGTAGGAAGGAAAATCTGAGATGTAAATCCATTGGAATCACCAACAAGAGTCTAAAGAGTTATGAGGTGGAATATTTGTGTGACTACAAGGTAGAAGAGGTAAGAGAAACACAGACCAATTTGATCACTCTTTCAGCTGAAATTCAGAAGCCAGAGCCAGGTAGTTGTGCTCGTGATGTGAAGCAGCAGGCTGCAAGTGCGAAGCTGTGGATGACACCAAACAAAATCTTCTGAACTCTGTAAAAGCGGCGTAGCTAGGTGCTTTCAGTACGTTGAATGGAGCTTCTCTTTTTTATTTTTTCTTCCTGAAACGATGAAGATTTTGGAGTATAAAACATTTCCCTTTATGTCTAGAGGTAAAGCTGATGCTTTGAGGTTGTAACTTGCTGTGTATTACGATGCTTCTCCATTTGCAGGTAACTGTGTGTATTTCCCTCCACAGCGCTGTAGTCTGTTTGAAAAGTTAAGGCCATGTGCTGCAACTGGATTCCTGTGGCTTGATCTTGCTGCCGAAATTGTTACAGTTACTACAGTTGGCCCTTGTAAAATGAATACCAAGCACGTGCTCCTTGGCGTAAACACAGTATTGAGCATTTTGAACAGATTGCTTCTTTAGTTGATGTAGGACAAATAGTGTTTGTTAGGTGTTAGGTAAGTTTAGGATTTGTTGGTTTTTTTGTGTGTGATAAAACTGTATTCTTCCTATGCATAGAAGTCATACAACCAGATAGTATAATTTACTTAACTGCCTTACAAAACTAGCACCCCCCTACTTTACTGCGTTGTGAGATCTTCACAGCTCTGTATTTCTGTGCCCTTTGAGCTGCTACGTGAAGTGTACAAAACTGTGCTTTAAATTAACGTGCAAACAGAAAACTAGATGTTTTTTCCCTTTCTCCCAGTTTAATTTGTTATGTGGACATCAAGACCTCTCTGTACTGTGTGTTGCTTCCTAACTCTGTGATGTTGGATTTCGGTTAACTGAAACGTGGCTAAATGTGTTATCTGTTTCTGTATTTAAAGGGCAAAGAATATTATCTTGTGAAATGGAAAGGATGGCCAGAATCTTCAAATACTTGGGAACCTCAGAAAAATCTGAAATGCCCAAAACTTCTTGAAAACTTTCTTAGTGACAAGGATGAGTACTTATCTCGGATGAAAGAAGGCAGAGCACTGAAAGTGAGAAACAATGTTAAAGCTTTGAAACCTGCAGTTGCAGATTACATTGTAAAGAAGGCTAAGCAAAGAATAGCTCTGCAGAGATGGAAAGAAGAACTCAACAGGAAAAAGAATCATAAAGGAATGATTCTGGTAGAAAACACTGTGGATCTTGAAGGTCCTCCTATAGACTTCTATTACATTAATGAGTACAAACCTGCTCCGGGGATAAATGTAATCAATGGAATAACAACTGGCTGTGAATGCTCAGACTGCCCTGCTGAGAAGTGCTGTCCGAAGGAAGCTGGTTTTATTTTGGCTTACAATAAACGAAAGAAGCTGAAAATCCAGCCTGGCTTGCCCATCTATGAATGCAATTCGTTTTGCAGGTGTGGTCCTGACTGCCCTAATAGGATAGTACAGAAAGGCACGCAGTATTCTCTTTGCATCTTCAGAACCAACAATGGCCGTGGCTGGGGAGTGAAAACTCTGCAGAAAATTAAAACCAACAGTTTTGTGATGGAGTATGTTGGAGAGGTATGTATTTATCTCGTATGGATTATTTTGAAGGGGAAAACAGAAAAGCTCAGGAAGTGATGGAATGGAGAGAAAGGTCCCTGTCTTAAGCTGTATAAGTGTACTTTTGAGTAGAGGAACACACTGAATAGACATTTGTGATGGCAGTAAAATTGTGTTGTCCAAAATGTCCTCCATTCTAGAGGCTGTGTACAAAGAGCACACGTCTTCTGTGTCAGTAAATAAGTATTTGTGATAATTGTTTCAAAATTCCAGTACTTCTAAAAATGGATCCTCCTTTACTTTCTTGGCAGTCATATTCTTCATTCTTTCCTTATCTTTGTTGTAGTTTTTGCTGTTTCCCAGGCACAGATGTTACCAAACTGCACCCAGTCTGTCAGACCATTTTCGTTTCTGTCTGTGTTCAGAACAGAACTTTAATGCTGTAGACTACAGAGCTCAAGTTCCTCTTGTGATTTGATATATTACCTTGTGGTACCTGGTTGAGCCTCTGTTATCCTTCAGGGCCCTTCACATCAGCTGCTCCTGGCAGCCTCTCTGATGCAATCTGCTGCATTTCTGCCATGCATCTACTCTGCTAATACGATGATTCAGAATAATTCATTCTGTCCCTGCTTACAATTGTTTATGATCTTCACTGTGTTACCTCCACGCTTCCTGCTCCACATCTAACTTGTCAAGTTCATACCCTTTTGATTTATTCAAACATGCGGGAGGCTGATGTGATTGCCTGACTTTGTTGCTTGAAGCAAAGATGTGGCCTTTAGAAAAATTCAGTGACTTCCTTTTCGTATCCGTCCTGCTGCCAAATTGTGATTTCTTGGCTGATTGTGCACTGCAGAGTACCTGTACAGTAGAGGGCTGCAGACCAAGTTTTATAGAGCTGTGGCTTCTGTCAAACATTACTGTAGTTCTTCCGCTCCTTTGGGGATCCTCTGGATTCCTTCCTCTTGTTGGCATTTACCATCACCAAAATACTTAACACAGGTGATGATATATTTTCTTTCCATGAGACAGCAGAGTGCTGTACATCAGCCGTAGACAATTACATCTAAAGAAGCCTCAGTCACTAATTAGTTTAGCTCTATAAATGTATTCCTTATTCATTAGATACAGAGTGCTATTTCAACATGAAAAAACAGATGTGCTATTTTTCCTAAGCAAAATGTTTCTCACGGTTTTTATTCTTAAATTTCCTAATAGTTAATAATATGATGCAGGTTTCTTTTTTTTTTATCTTTTTGTAGGTGATTACAAGTGAGGAAGCAGAGAGACGAGGCCAGTTCTATGACAACCAGGGAAACACGTACTTGTTTGATTTGGACTATGACTCAGATGAGTTCACAGTAGATGCGGCTCGATATGGAAACGTGTCCCACTTCGTGAATCACAGTGTAAGACCTTGGTTTATATCCTCAGTACTTAGAGAATTACCCTGACGGGGCCAGAAGTATCTGCTCGTACTGCAGATATTTTCGTATTACATTCACACTCCTTTCTGAAGGTATTCATGCCACTGCAGTGCAGGCAGTTAGCACAGTGTCATAAACAGAATGGAATGCTTTTACTCAGAGTGAGAGTGCATAAAAAATCTGGGAATGTAAGGCTGCAGAAGGTGAACATCTGGCAGTTCTAAGGTGGTCACTGAATCTGCTAGTTCTAGACAACCAGCACAGGCCTTGATAGTTCTGTTTGTCTGTGGAAGTAACCGAAAGGTGGAACACGTGAGAAATTGTTCAGTGAGTGAGGAGTCAGAGATGACGGAACCGCTGCGTTGTTTTGTAGCAGGGCAGGATTCTTTGGGATGTGAGATGTCATCCTTCAAACATCAGTAGCTGGAAAAAAAGAAAGAAAAAAAAAAAAGACAATTAAAATTGCTATGCATTCTTTGGCATTTCTCTTGTGTGAGCACCTCTTTTCCTTCTCGGTATGAAATCTAAACTTGCCAGGGAAGGTGAACGTACATTTTAAAGAGGAAATTTTTCTGTTGTGTTCTATTTGCTGTTCAACTGGAGTACATAAAACATGAATCCTGAACTATTTGTAAAGAAATTATAGTGATGTTTAGTTCAGCAGCAATCTGTTTGTTACTGATGGATGCAGTCTCTGTTCTAGAAATACAGTAAACTCACACATTCCCATCTGTGAGCTGATGACATCATTTGTATTTCATTCAGGCTTGCTGGGAAAAGGGTGATGACTTTTCACTTTTGAACATGGAAATGAAATATTCTTGTACTTGTGAAGTTAAAAGTCTGACTTCCAGTTTGCTTTTGTAATATGGGATATGTTTTTCTTCTGAAAAGCACGTGTACCGTTTAACAAGTGTTTAGTGACTATTGACTTCTGAAACTTAATCTATCAAAAATAAGAAAGCAGTTTCTAGCTCATGCTTAGTTTGCCTGACTGCTCCTCCTGCCCATGACAGATAATTCAAAAGCTGAGATTAGCAATTAGGAATAGCTACCTACAGTATGAGATTTCTGGCCTGGAAGCAGTGTTTACGCTCATTATTGTACATTTACATTTATGTGGCTTAAAATGCTAGGTTGTTTTTTCTTCTTTCAGTGGATTATTGTTATTGTTATTAAGCTTGCTGATTATTTTTGTGGTTTTAGTTAAGTTGATGTTAACCTTTGTGGTCCTTTTTGTTGCCGTATTTGGAAGTTCCCATTATTTTAAAGAGGCAGTTACATATTAATGCAGTCTTTGTACTGCGTGAAAGTTGCCTTCTTGAAAGAGCTCTGCTTTAAGCTCTGAATGTTCTCCTTCAATGCTACTTCAGTACTG
Source organism: Cyrtonyx montezumae (assembly GCF_038088225.1). Lineage (NCBI taxonomy): Eukaryota > Metazoa > Chordata > Aves > Galliformes > Odontophoridae > Cyrtonyx > Cyrtonyx montezumae. The sequence goes on along the minus strand of NW_027072034.1, from coordinate 154,253,691 downwards.
TTGATTTCAGAGGATAGGTAACGTGATTTTTAGACTTCTGCCTCTAGGAACCATTTCCCCCTCTCCTGAGTACTTCAGTGAAACTTACTGTGCATTTCTTCAACGGTAACTGTTACTTTTTGCTTCACAGTGTGATCCAAACCTTCAAGTCTTCAATGTATTTATCGATAACCTCGACCTGCGTCTTCCTCGAATAGCATTGTTTTCTACAAGAACCATCAAGGCTGGAGAGGAGCTGACCTTTGACTACCAGATGAAAGGTCTGCACATTTTAAGTGTTCTTGAGGGAAGTACTGGGTGCTGGCTAATTTTGTTGCAGTCTGACTAATGTCAATGTTTTAGGTCAGGCATTGCATCTCACTGGAACAGATGTTCCTCACTGACAGCGCATACAGCACACAACCAGAAGCTTTGTGTGCACCTCTAGTGCATTACTTCCTTCAGCACTCCTGGTTCAGAGCAAGGGGTTGTGGTTGGAACCTCTGACAAGGTAGCTTGCTTTAAAGATTTGTCACAGGGCTGCTCAAAATAATGGTCAGGACAAAAAATGTAGTTGGAGGCATTTAGAAAAGCTTCCTGTTATTCAAGCTGTCATTTCAGGTAAAACAGTTTTAAAGAATCCACATGAAAGCAACTGCTAGTGACAGTTATGAGGACAATTGTTAACAGCTGAGTGCTGTAAGGTACCGTAGGTGCATATAGTGATGGTTACACAGAGACTTCGGCAAGAAATGTTCTCGGTGAAATACTGCCAGCTTCTGTGATAACTGACTTTCCATTCAGGAATTCCTTGTATTTTTTTCCCCCAGTGTAGTATAAAACTTTTGAATCTGGTTGGCAGTGGTGGTCTGCATGTCAAGCTTTGCATGCTTGCAAACCAGTAAGCCACAATGTATTGTTTTCCCAGATAATTGATTTCCAAAGAAGTATCTTCATGCTCCACAGCTTTACCTCATACTTGCAGAAGCTCTTTCAGTATTGAAATCTCTTTAAAAACTGCCTTCATTTTTTTGTGGTGATACTGATGTTCAAGGCAAAGTGCAGACACAGCTGAGCAGTAAGGCTGTAGGCTTGAGCCTGAAGGGCCTGAGTTCACTGAGCTTTGGATCCTGACATGTGTGACAAGTGTTGGATAAGCAGTTACAACGTGGGTGTTGATAGAATAGCTTCACACGTAACTCTTCTAAGAGCTGGGGTGGTAGAAGTCTCTTTGAAGCCATTTGTCTGTCTTGAACGCCTAGCTCAAGTTCCATCTTTCCATTAAAATGTCCTTTTTGTGTTTATCTGTGTCACAGGTTCAATAGATCTGACTTCAGACTCTGCAGATGGTCTAAGCCCATCCAAAAAGAGGATCAGAACAGTCTGTAAATGTGGAGCTGTGTGTTGCAGAGGTTATCTCAACTGAGTTTGGGTACCCAAAGTCACAAATACTTTGTTCTCTTCTAAAAGAGTTTTAAGGAGACTCTTCTTTCGTACTTATATTATTCTTACAGCTTATGGAAACAAATACAACGAAAACAAGATGTTATGTTTGTAATTGAACTGGCATTGGCCAAAGAAAGAGATCTCATGTTTCAGGTTGAAACTGATAATGTGGATTAAAATTTAATTTTTCTATCATTGTTTTTTAGGAAGCAGTAAAGTATATGGTAAGAAAATTCTTTAAAGCGTACCTTGATTTGAATATGAAGCGTAAGCTCACAGTGGTAGGCCTTTTAGGAGCTGATTTCTGTGGGATAAAGTGGCATTGCATATACCTTGGGAAGAAAGTATGAGAAGGCATTTGATTTGAGTCCTGAGTCATAGCACAGTTCTTTTTTTCCCCTTTATTTTTCTTTATTTTATTTTTTTTTTGTGGTGGTGTGTGTGAAAGAAACGCGTGGAGAGGGAGTAGCAGTAACATTTATGGCACCAGGATGAGAGGCACTGGACCATGTCTGGGAGAAGGCTCGGAGGAATGCAGGTTGTAAAAGCTCCATTGTATTCCACACAAGTCAAATCATCAGTGTGAGCTGAGTTTTCAGCTGATGTCATGTTGTTTGGAAGCTTCACAAATAGAATTTCTTAAACCGTTGCATTCTGACTTTTAGTTTAGATTCTGTAGGAGGTCTCCATTTCTGCACAGATTTTGGAAGTATTGGGTTATTGCTGGTAACACACACACTTATATTTTCATTGCAGAAATTTGGCAGTCATGGCTGAAAAAAAAATTACTGGATACAGTTTGGAAATAGATGATAAGATAATAAGGAAAGCAGCCTGTTGCCCATCAACACTGATGCATTCTGGAGATACACTCAGTTATGTGTTAGGTGTAGAACTAGCCTGGGAATTGATTTGTATTATCAGTTGGTTTTGCTCAAGTTTTTACATAGTGTGACAACTTTTTTTTTTTTTTTTTTTTAACCTAGGGAAAGATAAAAGATATTAGGGCCTCTTTTTCTCTTGTTGCAAAAATGTTAACTTCAGTGAAGTTAGGCTAGGCTAGGGTGGAGCTACCCATTTGCTGTAGTCATTTGTAACATGTTCTTGAATGTAAAGGCTGAGAAAAATACTGTTCTTCAGCTGCTTGAATCATTTTATTATTATTATCTTGGAGTTGTCTTGATCTGTTCATCATATGTGCTAAGTTTTGCTTGGCTTCAAAGACACTGAAGAGCACTCGAGTTTGGTTATGAGTGGAGTTACGGCCAAGGTCCATGCTCTGGGGATATTTGAAGGGCTTTATTCTCGTGGATAGAAAGCTTGTTGCTTACAAATAATTGCTTACAAAATGCTGACAGTCGGGCAGAATGATGTTGCTCCCTAAATGGATGCTAGCTATGTATCATAGGTCAGCTAGTTGCCTTTATAAGGCGCACAGCTGTTGTCTCAGGTGAAGTCAAGTTCCCGGCATGTATCGGTTTACTTAATTTGTTAGAAAATGCCTTAAACTTCACACTATTTCCTGGCACTCCGAGAAGAGTGCTTCAGAGGATAACACAGGTTGTCTGTTGATTAAGAAGCGCCGTCGCGTTGGCACTGCACTCTTTGGCAGAAAGTGCAATTTTATCATCTGCTTCTGGACCTTAAAATCAGCCTCACGGTCGGAGCAGAGCGTGGGCCACTGAAGGTCCTACTGAGTTTTGTGATCTGCAACACAGAGACGTGTGCTGGAATGGTTGTTTTAAATGAATATCAGGAAACTTGCTCGTGTTTAAAGGTGTTTGATATGAACAGGCTCAGCTGTATCCACACGTTTGGATAAATGCTTGATCGAGTCAATTCAGAAGGCGTCACTTCTCTGACTGTATTTATTAAGTGGAACGTGGAGCTTTAACAAACTATAGTGTCTTCTGTCAGTTGGAGTTATTTGCTTTCTCTTGCATGTAGCCCACTTTAGAAATGCATTCCACACAGATGGAACCTGCAGCCTTTCTTTGGTACAGGAGTGCAGGAGCTCTGCAGCAAGAAATAGATTCCTTACTGGAGCGGTTTCTCCGGCCTCTCCTATGCAGGTTGGACAGAATGGTTTATCACCCTCTTTGAGTGAAAAATCACAAATAAATGCACATTCAAAGATGAAGTCTTACCAGTTGTGCTTGAGTTCCGTGTCTGCCTTTCTCCCGAGGCAGTGCATGTTATCACCAGCACTGAAGTAACACTGTTGTTCTGCAAGGATATGTATGTTACCTCTTGTGTGTTAAATAAAGGACCGTTGTGTTCTGGGAGGTAACAGTATTTTGTATTCATTTGAGGTAAATTCACATATCCACTTTCTGATTTAGAATACTGAACAGTATTTTTATCTGTATGTGTTCAGTGCATTTGTGTTTGCAGTTGGTAACTGAGCGTAACGGAATGCTGCATCACTTTTAAACCTCCTTCTGCTGTTTCTGTGAGTGCAGGGGGGAAACTGCCAAATTGCAAAAGAAGAACAAAGGTATTTTCCATTGATCGAGGAGCCTAAACCAGCCTGGCTTCTGCCTTTTGTTTGGCTTTGTGGTCTGTTAGCATCATCACAGCCACTACTTCAGTTGTGTACATGGACTTCTTAAGAGTCAGGTGACCTGTGCTCTATCAGCTGGCTTCTTTTTTTTGTTGTTGTTGGTTTTATTTTCTGAAGTAGCACAACTAATGCTTCAAGTTTATCTGTAAGATTGTCTATTTATTTAATCTCAAAGTTACATCAATCTTTGGGTCATTTCTAATGTATGTTTTAGGACTGTGTACCTTAGCATATGCAGTTTGTAAGCTCAGGAACATTTTCTTCTCACGATGTGTGATCTCTAGTATTGCTATCTTCCTACAGTTTTTGACAAAATAAATTAAATTTAGTTTTTTTTTTCTTGCTGTTGTTATTTTTGGGGAGGAAAACATCTCTCTCTGGCAGCTGTAAGAGTGCAGAGTGTTGCTGTCCTCCTAGCACTGAAAGGACTGCAGTGGAGCAATCATGAGGAAATCACATGTTTCCTACTCAGTTCATGGCAGATTGGAACTGGTATAAATAACCGGGGCTCTCATCTACTGCAGCACACTGTGAACTCAGCCCTGATCTGAAATTTATTCTGCAGTTAAGGAATCAAGCCAGCAGATAGAAATTCTGCTCTCTGTGACTTTATTCAGAGGTAGATACAACAGCGGTGTCATTCACTTCGGCCTGCTTGAAAAAGAAATAGCTGATAGATCCATATTCTGGAATTTATGTTAACGAATCCCAGGAACAGAGAGTAGGCAAAGTGACAGTGGAAAAAGCAGATGGATTTGAATATAAATCAAATCATACATAGATTGTAGCAATATTCTTTCCTGCAACTGCTGGCAGTAGCAGGGTGCTGCTGGCTGATGTAACGTTCACTTTCACTAAGGACAGATAGCAGAAAAACAGATGTATGCACAGTGGGGAACTGTCGTGCTGGAAGCATTTTTACTTAGGCTTTAGGGATACAGAAATTCAGAGGTTACTGCTAATTGTATGGATCTTTTATCTTAAAAGTATCAAAATCGAACAGAAACCCAAAGCTGCAACTCCACTGTAGAAGCTGAAGAGAATTTTGGCTAAACTTTAGTTTCGATGGCAAACGTGCACAGGGAATTTCTTTCTTCAAGTAAAGCAATAGATCTGAATGTGGCTAAATTCAGGAAAGTCAGTGGGATGTTGCAGAGATGGTGGAATTTGGTAACAGAAGTGCCCTGGGTAGCATAACCCGTCTAGGATAGCATCAGGAATGAACCTGCTATGACTCAGTCCTGCAGGGCAAGGCACTGCTGTGTGACATTTCATCAAGTAGCTGAAAAACAGCTGAGAACAAAACATAAAGGAGCTAACGACAAGCTGGCGGTGGCGAGCTCTATTTAAAGCACAGGCGATGAGATGTGGTACCTGCTCTGCTTGGAGGGAGATCAGTTTTACAAAAACACCACTGTCGTCGCCTCACCTGTTCTGCACTTCTTTAAAATAACCACAGTGAGAAGCTGGGACTCGGGGAAGCTGAAGCACAGCTCGTTTCAGTGCTTGCATGGTCGTTAGGGCAGATGCTGCACTCCTCCCCACACAGCTCAAAGTGTGGCATTGTATTAAAAGGCAAACTCTTAAAGCTCATGATAAAAGAACACACTAAACTTAGCTTAGCGTTCCAGCCCTAGCTTCGTTTGGTTTGTTTTCCATCCAGTTACAGCCCTGGAGAAGCAAGCCTTAGGAGGTAGAACGTGTGCTCCTGAACAAGGCTACAAACTTCTTTCAGTATTTCATGGAAAGAAGAACAAAGTTACCCAGACTGCAGTACAAAAAATGGCATAGATTCGCATAAATGCAAATAATAAAGAGAAGAATGCTTTCAAGTTTAAAGAACAATTTCACTATTATCATATCATCGGTTCTACCTCTTTTCAGGGGAATTTTTTCTCATTATGCTTTCACCTGCTGCTAGCTTCCTATACAGGTAGTACAGTTTCTCTCTTTGAGGTATTTCAGCATCTGGAGTTAAGGGAATTTCGAAGTCAGAAGAGCTCTGAGAGTCCCTTTTCAGCTCTAGGTCAGGAGTCCTGGAACTGTCACCTATCTCCACCAGCAGATCTTGAGCAGTGCCAGCGTCTGCACCTTTCTCACAGTCTTCGCTTTTCAAGTCACAGATGACATCAGGAGCACAGGACTGATTTTGGCCAAGCGGCTTCCACCTACTGTTGTCAGCTTGGCTGTCCTTGGGAGCCTCGTGCGATAGCACCGCTGTTCTGCTACCACCTCTGGCGAAGCAGCTGAAGTCAGCAGCACTTCTCTCTTGGGAGGTAATGAGAACCGTGTCCGTTTGGCTATCCCAGCCCTGGCTCCCTTGCTCCGATATGTGTGTGGACTGAGAAGAGTTCTGGGAGGAGATGTGAGTTGAGTCACTCACTCCATCGGAATCACTGAAGAGTGACTGGGACCCACCAGCATCTGCTGAAGATGGGAAGTTGTCCTCATTTTCAGAGCTCTCATCTCCTTTGTTACACTTAAAAAACATGTCCCAGCGAGGGATATCAGCACTGGGCTCGGGTTGGTTGCCAGGCGTCCCATTGCAGTTTGCTGTGGAACTGCCATCTGCCTCATGGGACAGAACCTGAGCTCTGTTTTTTTCGGAATCTTCCTCTTTGTCACCATCATCATCATCATCGTCATCATCATTTGACTCCTCACAGTCCACGAAGTCTACCTTGAGAGAGGTGTAAGCTGTGTTTGCTGTGTAGCTTTCTGTGCTCTCCTTCGTGTTTCTTCCAGCACTTTCACATTGTGCTGTTTTGGATGGCTTACTTTCCTCTCCCTGACATTTTGCAGCCTTAAGCCTTGTGGAGGTCAGTTCTGTATCAAAGAGCTCATCTTCATCTGTCAAGGAAATTTAAATAATAATAAAGAAGAAATTCATTGAAAGCAAAAGTTACTAATAAGAGAAAATGTTATTTAACTCAAATGGAAGCTTAGGAGGACTTCAGTGGCCATGCTTACCTTGCCTGATACCTTCGTACCTTACAATCCGCAGCAGTTAATTCTATAGTTTGGCTTTCGTTCCCCACAGTGTTACTGAATTCTGTCAGAGCCTTCTGCACTGACTGCAGCCTTAAGGTCAGCATTGTGTTGGAGCAGTGACTGCACTTAAACAGAACCCTCAGAGCCATTATTTGCCAGATCACATACTTAAAGGAAAAGAAATACATCAGCGAAAGATGCTGTTTAAAGAAAGCAGGCTGTGTGTTATTAGTGGCTATAAAGCACCTAGATGTGGATGTGGCTCTGGGCAGCCTGCTCTAGTGGTTGCAGACCCTGCCCATGGCAGGGGGCTTGAAACTGGATGATCTTTGAGGTCTGTTTTAACCCAGGCCATTCTGTGGTTCTATGAACGCTTCTAAAAACACACAAGGCCGTTAAGTACAGTTTAAGATTGCAATTAAACACACTTTACTATCGTCCTCTAGACACCTAACTTCATTTAATTTCTATTTCTGTTTTCTATCTGTACTTCTCTTGATTCATACACAAGTGCCATGGCTTCTGGCAGCTCCATTTACTGTTTGATTTCCCTTTAGGGATGGTACCACTATCTGAACTTCTTACCTGTGTCAGATAAGGTTCTTTTGCAGGCTCTCCTCAGTGTTCCTAAGGGCTTGTACCTGGGCTCTGCGTTCCTCCTGTAAGATCTGCACAATGGCTGTAATCTGAGGCAAACCAAGAAATCAGCATTTAGAATGCAGCAGATATTTCCAGGCACGAAAGGAAAGCTGTTGACACTGATACTGCAGCAGAAGTGTTAAACCAAATGCAGCAGTAGCCAGGGAAAAGGTTAACACTTCGGTGAGCTGAGACAGATTAAAATGCTACCAAAAAAAAAAAATTCTTTCATTTTTATTTCTTTACCTTAACATGTACAGCATTTGGAAACTATCTTTTAGGCCCTTGTTTAGAGAAGGCAAGATGGCAGGGCTGAAAATCTGACTGCGGCTTTATTCAATTATTGCAAAGGATCTCCTTTCCTATTAAGGAAAAAGACAAAAAAAGGAGCAAAGAAACAAGTCCTCATTTTGATCAGATTGAGTAATATCACTACTATTCTACTCCATGAAAGAATTAAGCTGCCAAGACCTTTAGCAGCACGTGACTACAGCCCTGTGTGGTACCGTGCAGGGGTGCTTGGACAGACCAGGAGTTCAAGTGCCCAAAGAAATTCTGTCTCAGAAACATCCCAGGAACAGCGCTGGCAAGCAGGAATAGGTCGAGAATAAAGAAAGTGGGACAAAGGGATCTTCAGATGCCACGCAAAAATAGTTATCAAAAAAGCCTCTATACATAGAACTAAAACTAAGAAAGTTTTCAGAGAGCTGAATATAGATGAACAAAAGGGCATTATCAGAAGAGTTAAGTAAAAGGCATTGGCCTGTTTGGAAGGCTGGGACTTGGGATAGCTGCGATCCTCACATGGACACGGGTCAGCTCCACTCACGAGCCAGCTGTCACTTACATTTCCACAACTTTGTCTTCTGAGCCACCCACTGGCAGTACGTTGGGATACACGTTCACAGGACAGATATAGCTCAGAAAATCCTTAATCTAAATCGAAGCAAAGGAGAAGCAGTTTAACAAGTTGCACCAATGGTTAATAATTCCACTTAAAATCTGCACGGACACAGTAAGTGCACTCCAGTACTCAGATACAAAGAACAGTATGCCCCGTAAGTCAAACAATACAAAGGTGTAACAAAAAAGTGCAGGTCTAGAAAAGGATGCTAAGAATTCAGTCTCACCTAACCACCTCACAGCATCAACTACGCAATCACCACGACAGAAAACATCAGAGAAGCCAGCAACAATGACTCCAGCAAGCTCCTAGGGAATGTGACACGGTGCTTCACCATCCATCTACTGCACACCTTATCAGCCTTGCGTTCTTCCTACTGGACTTAGTCACAAAATACTGCCTGCCACACTCTGCCAGCACAGCTGCCGCATATATACTACTTGGTGCTGACATTTAAAGTTCTGTAAGGCAGAGAAAATTACTATGTGGGATGTTGAAAACAGGACCGCCCTCCTCAAGCTCTGAACAACCTCCGTTTTGTACATGCAAACCTTAGCTCCAATCCAGCTTCAGCTCAGCTCATGAGAGAAGTACTTTAAGAACTGGATTGAGTCACATTAAACGAACGTGCACGATTCTAAAGATGATGCTACCACGGCCAATTTCGCTTCAACTTTTAACACAAAAAGAAGAGTAACAGTGGCAGCTACAATGGGAGAAAAAAATCTATTCAAAACTGTGGACAAAGGAAAGTGAAAGCTGCCCAAAACCAAGTCACAGCAGATAAACGTCATACTGAAAAGCCCAATGCCAAGAAGCTTTACTGTGTAACTGTGGTATGCTTAATCTAAAATAGGAAAGCAAGCAAAACAATAACAGTGGTGACACATACTTCAAGCAGAGAGAAAAAAGGTTTGTAATCCTGCCCTACCATACTACGTTCTGTAGCCAAATCAAAACATTGCCAGCTTGGAGATATCCATCTCCAACAACCAGGACTCCCTGTCGCCTTATGTGTTATTATTGAAGACTTTGCTTGTTCGTTTGTTTTATATAATTTTCATCCTCCACTCCAGAACAATCAGTCTACTCAGTGCTACAAGTATACAAACCTCACTGTATGAAGAGTGGAAAGAGAAACAAGCTCGGTATGTACTCTCTCCAGTCCTACAAAAAGAAAAGAGGCACACAATTAGATAGCTAGTTTTCAAGCTCACTCAACAGAGGCAAGACTAATTCAGTCCAAAACAGTCCATTTTGAGATTCAGTTACACAAAACCTGGCAAAACACACACCTGCCATAGATTTCTGTACGGCCTAATGCCCACCTTACTATTACGTTGGTTTTCTTGATCCTTTCTCCAAACCACATAGTGGAGGGTTTGATGCTAATGACACGCAAGGGAGTTCCATTTTGGCAACTGATTCCACAGGGCAGCCTGTTCCCTCGAAAGCAGTCATCGTCCTGTCAAATGGAAAATAAAATCAAGTCCAATCTGGATATTTTCCCCAAGAAATGAAGCCACACAGTACCCAGCCAGGCTAAAGCGTCAGCTTCCAGCTCTACTGAACGCCATCTCTTCTCTGTTGCATTCTGCTTTCATAGCTGACAAAGCAAATTAAAGACCAAAGACCCAGTGCCACCTACAGTTCTACCTGCACTCTTTCAAGTTGCAGCCTTCAGCTTCAGAGAAAGGGAAGGACACAAACTACAAGCACACAGCGCGTGGCTGCAGGAGCCATCATACATGCTGGTCTTGATATATAAAAATGAATAATGACTGATTTAATCTGCTCTTTGTCTTGCTTCAGTTAACAAGTTTCAAAATACAATTCAACTATTTCTAACATCAGCTATTATTCATACTAATCAAAAGGAAAAAAAAAAAGCCTTAACCTGCTAAAATTCTCATTTTCTACTGCATCAAGCAACTATTTGTGCCAAGCATGATAGCAGCAAAACATCTACAATCATGGCAAGGCTAGAAAAAGCTTTCCAAAGTTATGTGTACCTTAGGATGTCGACAGGCATGAATCTGAGTGTATCGATCTGTAGTTATGTGGTAGAGGATTTCTGGCATATTTTTGAACATATCAAGCTTGTTCACGTGCACCTAAAATAAAAGGCAAAGTTTACTCTTAATTGGCTGAATGCATTTGCCAAACTGCAGCTTTACAGATGTAGTTCTGCCCTCACTAAATGCCAGTAGGGATTTATTAATGAGTACTATATTATTAGTTAAATACCAAGTGAGGAAGTGTCTTGGATATAGAGAGGAAAGAGAATGTACCTCCTGTGCTACAGAGAACTCAGTAGCTATGATCTCTGGAGGTCCCTTCCAACACCTACAACTCTGTGATTCTTCAGAGAAAATTAGAATGCATCTGCTATTTATGTCATGTGCAAATGGGGAGAATTTTACAAGATATAAAAGAGAGGTAAATGCTGAACTTGAAAAACGAGGATTAACTTCTCCCTGGAGAGTCTAGCTGTTCCAGTAGATGTCACACACTAAAACTAAGTGGTTAATTAATTTCTGAGCACAACTGTAGCTTTTCTTAAGCACACCTATCACATACAGTAGTTCTCTTAACAGCCATTTCCACTTCAGTTCATAACTATTACTCAGGTTTTGTCTGAAAACAATGATGGAGCGTTACCTTGATTCCAAGTTCCTCACTGAGGTTTATGAACAAATACTCATATCCATAAGCAGCTTTGCAATTCAGCCACACAACGTGGTAGCGACTGAGCGAGGTCCAGCTTCGCACTAACTCTAAGATCCCATTCAAACACTCCTCCTGAAAAGTTCAGAAAAACAATGGGATTTGTCTTAGAAGACATTCATGAAGAACTATGATTTGACAGGCAATACCACGTCGCATTTTCAAGATCTACTAAAAAATGACTCATTAATTAATTAATGGCTTTAGAGCCTTCCGCAGTGTATTTAGACTTACCCTGCTTGGTATGTGATAAAATTTGGGATCACAAAAAGTGGTGTCCAAATAAACACTCTGGATGTCTTTTACTCTGAAAGAAAGAAATGCAGTATCAGAGTGAGCAATGCATCGCAGCAAAAAGATATACTACTTGCTCTCTCTTGAAAAAGGATGCAATTCTTCCCCTTTATTACAAAGGGCAAGTCAAAAGAAGCTTGTAACTGAACTCCTTACTGTAAATATATTCAATTCAACATAAAAAAAATTATACAGTTCCCAAATTGTCCATGTCCATATGATCTTGTATTGATTCTAAATCCCACAGATAGCCCATGCTCACCAGGAACTGAATTGAAACACAGATGCTTTTTCTCATACCTGGTTCCTGAATGCAAAAGCTCCATTCTGGCTGCTTCTCCTTTTGCAAGCCTGAAATCCCCAGTATATAGCACAGTGCCATTTTCACCTTGAAACAGAAACCTGTGAACAGAAACACTTCAATCAAACTCAGTAAAAAGTATTAACTGTCAGGTGTTGCTTTGTTGCTTCACTCGGATATATCTGTGTGACCAGAACACAGTGTAACAGAAATACAGGGCTCAACTTTTTCCCAGAATAATTTCAGGCAAACCCAACAATTCAGAGTCAGTGTCTCTGGGATAACCCAGCTAACTACTGAATCCAAACGACTTCTTTAGATCTCTGTATCAGAAACCTGGGCATGCTCTTTAACATCATCCCCAGTAAGCAGAGGATTCATTCTGAGACACAGTACTGTATGCCATTTTTAAGTACAGTTGTAGTCAAGAAACTTGTTCTTTATGGGCATGGAAAAAAAGCTCTCTGCCATACCAAGGGAGCAGACTTCTGTGCAGAAAGACCCCGGCCAGTACAGGGGTTTTCTAAACCCTGACTGAAACTATTAGCCCTACAACAACAGCATAACATTTACGTAAGAATCTTAGATTCAGTAGTCCTTTCCAGTTAGGACAAACAAAACCATCCACAACCATAGTATTTATTGACAACTTTGTCGGACAAATCTCCAGGCAGAAACACTTTGAATATTGAATAGAATAGGACATACATGACTGATCCTGGACAGTGGCCAGCTGGCAGAAGTGTCACCTCTATATCTTCTTTCTGCAACAGAGGGGTTTGCATTATTTTCACACTGGAACGAGTACTATTGGTACTTGCTCTGACACAGCAAAAGCAGCTCTCCGCAGCCACTTGTTTGCTTCACGTTGATTTTGAGTGAAAACAGAATCCCTTCACATTCCAGCAAGCCCTGGAGAGCAACAACCATCCTTTCATGGCAGAAGAGATGACTGAATATTGGTGCTGATGAAAGAATGTGTCAACTTGAGATCACTGATACAGTGGAAAGACGCAATCAGAAAAAGCACTCTGATAAGAAGAAAAGCAGAGAAGAATTCACGTGGCTACAAATTCTGGAGGAAAGAGGGAGAACATACAGTTTAAAAATAGCTTGTCCACTTTTGGAGTCACAGATAAACCTTACTGTCCATTAAAACATACCATTTTTCTTCTTTTTTTTTTTTTTTGTTTTGGTAACTTACCTCACCGGTTGTTTCATCTACTAAAGAAATCTGAGTAGGAGTTTCAACTTCCAGTGCAACCTGCAACAAAGTGAATATATGCATTGCACGATTTAATGAACATGGCTCATGTTTGATGAGGATTCCATATCCAAATAGGCAAATTAAGCTCACGTCCCATACGAAGTCATACATTTCTACTTCCAGTGGATAAAAAAAGCTGACTTCTAAAAATGAAACAGAGATACCTCAATCAGTGTGCACATGCTTACAAAGCTACGCTGGACTCTGAACAGTAAGCACTTACACTTCTCTGGAGGGACCACATACCTTGTTCTTAGATAACTGAAAAGCTAACTCCCCAGCCCCAGAGCACACCAGTGATCCTACAAGGACAGGTCTTCATGCTGCAGCTCAACTTCTCCTTGCTGTTCCCTATTACCAGAAGCAGAGTTCATCAATTGCATACATCACGCATTCCTGTGCTCGTATAAAGGAGATTAACCTACAGGTGGCAATTAGTCTCCCTGTTTTCACATGATCTGTGCTAACTCAGAGTCCTCCAACATACACGCTCTGTGCCCCTCTGACCATATCTGTATACGGCTGTTTTGCCAAGAAAAAGCCAAAGTGAAAGGCTCCCATCATCACCTCTCTAGGTCTGACCTCCAGCTTCTCAGCTGAGCGGCCTGCTCAGCTCAGTGCAGGTTTTACTGCACGACTGGATCCACAGAACACCCCATCCCAAATTTCTGGGCAGTTCCAAGAGAGGCATTCAGCAGGTACTCACAGAACCTGGGAACATACGGCTTCTCCACCACAAACAAAAATGCTCATCAATCAGACCACAGTCAGACTTCCAAATAGCTCCAAAACACAGATGTGCATGTCAAAAAGCATTTTATACTAACAATTCAAGCCATTCAGCATTTCAAAATTAAAAAACAAAAAATAACTTACAACGTGATTCTCCCAAAACTTGTACTTTGAGTTAGTCAACAGCAATTCCTTAGTTACTGGTGAACAATATAATTTAACTTTTAAGCTGTAAGAAAAAGAAGAAAAAACAGTGTTTTTATTCACGTTCTTTTTAAGCAGAGGCAAGGAGCAATCTAAAGATGCACTGTCCTGGGACACATGTGGACTGGGCACCTGGGACAGTCTGCAGAACACAGAATAGATTCTACAAAGATCTGGCTTTTGCACAGTACACAGAGACCTGGTGATCAAAGAGATTCTTAGCTTGTGTTTGAGGAGATGTGACATTCACTCTAACAAATGTAACAGAGCCTAGGAACCTACCCAAGCACTGAAACTCAGTTATCTGCATGTTCAATTGCTGAACTGCTTTCACTGCTGTGCTGCACTCCTCCAAAGAATTCATGCCTTCAGGAGGATTACAAACCCACAGAACAGGCAGTCTGTGTGAAGACAGCTGTTGCTAAAACAGAGAGTGCAAGTCTCCATACGAAGACACCTATTAAAGCAGTGCTCAGCTCTCTGCTGGTAAGGAGCAGTCAGAGCTCACGAGCACAAGCAATGGGCTGTGCCCTGTTGTCAGCACCACCTAACAGCCTTCCCACGTGACACAGCTCTACACAGTTATTAAAGGGGCATAAACTTCAGTGTGAGTCAAACTGCTTTCACTCACAGATCGTCCTTGGTTAGAACCAAAGCAAAATCTTCACAGCTTTTATGAGTCAGTGAAATAGACATGAGAAGGTCTGAAGTTGTGAAAGACTCATATTTTTATGAGTGCCTCAACATCACATATGTGAACAGAGGCTGCTCTTGTGAGTAAGAGAAAGGCAGGATAGACCACCTACAGTCAGAGATCAGAACCCTAACACTCGCTCAGCTGAGCTTAAGAAGGATTAAGATCCAGAATTCAGTTCTTCCCTTTCAGAGCATGATTTCTAAACCACTTTCACCATCTGGCTACTGACTTTTAAGCCACTGAGGCCAACATCTCCCTAATTCTCCACCTCAAGGACAAGACTGGCCAAAGCGTGCACCACCTCAGCACCTTGAGCAGCAAGATGAGAGCTGCCAAGCGGAAACCAAGCAAGCACCAGAGCGCCAGCAAGCAGAACCAGCAGGAGATTTGAACAGTGAAAAACCCACAAGGTCTTGAGAATCTCCAGAGAGGGAGACCCCACAGCCTCTCCCATAGAAAAGACGTTATCCCTCACATCCGTAGGGCGTTCCCGTTAGTCCCCCCCCCCCCCTCTCAGTACCTGCCCTGCAGCCTCCTCCTCAGGGCGGGCGCCCTCAGCCCCTTCATGTGATCTGAGGAGAAACGGCACGGCGGTCACAGAGCGGTCGCCATGGAGAAGGGCGGGAAGGTGCGTGGGGGGGGGGAGGGGGGAGGGGCTCACCCTTGTGGCAGTGCGACAGGAAGTAGGCGCGCGCGCGCAGGTTGTCGTGGTCGAAGCGGTCGATGGACAGCTGCGGGTACTCGCGCAGCCGGCCCCCGAAACGGCTCATGGCGGCCGCTTCCGCTTCCGGAAAGCTTCGGCCAATCGGGAGGCGAGCTCTTTTACTGTCAGCCAATCAATCGGACGCACGGCGCGATGGAGGCGGGAGCAAGGAGTTAAAAGGGTGGCAACCGCGGCGAGTGGTTGCCTAGCAACAGCGCGGTGCCGCCATCCCCGGGCAGGTGGGAGCTGAGGTGTCTGAAGATGTGGGAGCGGGCCGTGTGGTGATGGGGCGGGGTAGGACGGGGGGGGAAGCCGTTCGTGGTGGCGGTGAAGGGGTTAGGGGTTTTGTTTTGGGGCGTCCTGTTGTGTCGCTCGGGGCTGGGCTGCCCTGCAGGATTTGTATCGTGGTGGGAGCTTTGCTCTGCCTTGGTGTCTGTGTGCACAAGGATTGTTGTGGGCGTTTTGTCTCTGCTGCTGGTGGTCACTGATAAATGCAGTCTTATGTTGCAGAAGTTGTGTTCTTTTCCGTTGTGAATGTTAAGGAAACAGAAGGAGGGAACTTGGGGAAAGAAGCATTGCGGAGCAACTGATTTAACGAGAGGCAAATACCACACAGCTTCAGTAATTTGGAAGAAGTAAGTCGTGAGTTACTTGTACCTTCTCAGCTTCTGGTGGTGCTTAATGTTGTTCAGGGAAGCCAGGCACCAAAGACTTCAAATAACACAGAATTCTGCTGTTGCAGTGACAAAGAAGCTGGCTGCTGTGTTTCATTTCCCAATAGGCAGCTGGCATATGAGGGTAATATTCCCAGTAAGTGTGCACATTCTCACATATACTGCCTGTATACATACACAGGCTGAAAGCAACGCATTCACTGGCACCTACAGACAGCACTTATATCAACATGAATTATACAGACTGTTGGTTTTATTTTCCCTCTTCAAGCTCATCAGGACTGAGGTTTACTTGCAAGGTGTGGACAGCTCACTATAAATACACCTGCATTCACATATCTTTCAAGTATTAGCCCTTTACACTGGTTATCTGTCTCATCTGACAATTTTCCATATGTCCAGTAGTTATTTCACGTTCTTGGTGACACTGAAGCACAGGAAAATAAGAAAAAACTTTCTGAAAATAAATAAATGAATAAATAAAACACAACTATACTATGCAGGTGGTAGAGCACTGGCACAGCTTGCCCAGAGAGTTTATGGATTCCCCCTCCTTGGAGATCTTCAGAAGCTGCTTAGATGTGATTTGGGATACCCTGCTCTGGGTATCCCTGCTTGAGCAGATAGACCCAGAGGTCACTGCCAACCTCATCCATTCCAAGATCTTGTTCAGTCAGGGTAATACCAGGCCAGGGCCTTGACACCTGCCTGAACACTTAGGAAAATTCAAAGGTTCTCCTGTAAGGTCTGTTGAAATCATTGGAGATATCTCACTGACTCTTCTAGGACCCCAGATAGGCCCTGTGAATGCTGGCTTGTATAGGCGTTAAGGAAATAACATACGCAGGCCCAGGCTGGTTTGGATTCCATTGAAATTAAGCTGTCATTGACCTAAAAAATCTTTTCTCAAAGCTGAAACAGAGGTATGTAGAATCTTTCCATTTCCTCTGAATTAAGAGTAGGCAAACGTTGTTTTATGAAAGTCCCCTTCACTGTTCAAAGCTACTCTTAGCATAAAAAACTCTAGTATTTTGTAGAATTATGTTTGCTTACCACTGTCTTGCATTCTTTCACTTACCTATACCTGCCTGCTGTCTTTTCACTGAAGTGTAGACTGTCTGGAGTATGGTTCACCTTGTGCTCTTGTACAATGGGACCAGCTCTGTGCTTCCAACTCAGGGGAACTGCAGCGGACAAAATAGTGCAATTCCTAAAGGGTTTAAATATCAGCCTAAAAATGTCAAGTTGTATATATATTGGTGATTTCAATCACCAATCTAGCACTTTATGTGACATGTTATTGAGCAAGAAGACCTGTGGAAAAGCAATCCACAATAATACTGAGGCAGGAAATGCCAAGCATAGCCAGATGTCTTGAAGAACCACACTCATCAGATGAATTCAGCACATCCTCTAAAGAAGAGCTTAAGCCCAGTAACATGTAACTTATCTTAGGATGCCTAATATGTGCTGAACTATTATGAATTTAAGATCTAATGCCGTTACTTATAGCATGGTCTTTCTCAAGTCCTAGACTGACAGCAGCTTTCTAGCATAAACAGCACATGGAAAGTTCTGTAATGGCTACAAAAGGGCCCTTAGCAGCAAGGGCCTAAAGAACTATCTTGAGATAAATATTTTCCAAGGCTACGTTGAAGATCTATAATAAGGATATATGCTGAGCACATAATTTGTATCTGGCACCTCATAACTGGGTGTGAAAACTATTTTTTTTAATTATTATTACTAAATGGCTGCCTTCAATTACAAAAGACCAATAAGAGCTGCAGAACTCTTGCTACTTTATGTTTGAAGAGCTGAAACACAAGAAATAGATCAGTGTTGCTAGAAGAGAGACTTTGTGCATAATTTTAATTGAGCTTTAACAAAGCACGTGCAGCAAGGGATGAACGGTCCTTTCATTCCTAATGGTTCATACACTGGATGACAGAGATGGAGATTTCAGTTTCCACATTAAGATAGCAATTCTTGATATCATCTTCCTAAGGAAGTGTGAGCTGCAGTGTGACATTTGTTTTCTTTACTGCTCTTCTCAATTGATGAAAAACATCTGTGCATTGGATAAAACACCAGCATTCAACTTTTCAAGCTCTTAGTTGACACTGGAACTTGCTGAGTAAGGAAATGTTACTTTGTGTGGAGGGAGTCAGAAGCATCAGTACAAGTTCTGGGTGGGCAAGCATTGACTAGGATGAATTCTGGTAGGCTGTATGCCTTTCCTTCTTACCCCATCCAACTTATTTATTGGAACCAATACTTTGTTGTCTCCACTGCGGCCATACGACTGGCAGTGCATTTCTTCCTTCATTCCTCACCTATTCCAAACATTTCTTTGTAACAGCTCACTTCTTCATTTTTGTTTGCCATTTTGATGCTCCTTCAGTAGGAGGAAAGAAAAACCTGAAAAGCTTCCTGTCTCAAGTGGGCAGTGACTACAAAGGTGTGAAACTAGAAACTATTTCTGGGTTTTCTTTTTTTTATTATTATTTTTTATGTACCAGTATGCACCAGTAGATTTTAGACAGCACTGTTAGCTTGGGGTGGCAAAAATATCATGGTAACTGTTTCCTAGATAGAGAATTAGGGTTGATGGAGTTAGGGTAGTATGGTAAGGTTGTAGATGGACTCCATGATCTTTAAGGTCTTTTCCAACCTGAGTGATTCTATGATTCTAAGTATGGGTGCCACAGGTTTGTTTAAGATCAACTATTTTATTCTGATTACTTACAATGATTTTTTTTTCTTTTTTAACCTCAGACTTTGAGAGGAAGACATTATACTGGCCATACTTTATTTTTTTTTACTTCTGTTTTACCCATCAATTTATTCCATTCTAACAACATCACAAACTGGTGAGGGGTCTGGAGCACAAGTCTTATGAGGAGCGGCTGAGGGAGCTGGGATTGTTTAGTCTGGAGAAGAGGAGGCTCAGAGGAGACCTTATTGCACTCTACCACTTCCTGAAGGGGGGTTGTGGTGAGGAGGGGGTGGGCCTCTTCTCCCTGATAAATAATGACTGTACGAGAGGGAATGGCCACAAGTTGCGCTGGGGAAGATTTAGATTAGACCTGAGGAAATATTTTTTCTCTGAAAGAGTGGTCAGGCACTGGAATGGCCTGCCTAGGGAGGTGGTTGAGGCACCATCCCTAGCGCTGTTCAAGAAGCGTTTAGATGAGGTGCTAAGGGATTTGATTTAGTAGTTGGGTAGGGATAGTGATAGGAGGATGGTTGGACTAGATGATTTTGTAGGTCCTTTCCAACCTAATGAACCTATGAACTTGCTTTTGTCTTCTCCACTTCATTTTCAAAACCTCTAATTTCAGGAAAATGTCTGAAGTTTCTGCAGTCACGACTAAACCTGACATCAAGCCAAAATCCATATGTCATGCCAAAAAATGGTCAGATGAGGTAGAGAACTTGTACAGATTCCAGCAAGCTGGATACAGAGATGAAGCTGAATATAAACACGTAAAACAAGTTGACACGGTAAGAGAGTTATTACATTGAATTCCTGTTTCATGTTCTAAACTATTAAATAAAAATGAAGGTGCCTGTTAGTTCCTGTCATTATACTAGTTTCTGATATAGTTTGGTTTTTTTCTCACAGATCTGACTGGAATTCTTATGCAATTATTAACCATGCAGAGAAATTTATTTTACAGAAGTAAAAAACCAAAACCAACAGAATCACAATCCAGCCTGTTTTTGTTCCCCATCTCTTACACATTTGGAAATATTATCTGGATTTCTTAGAATAGATGTAGCTATCATCCAAAAGACTCATTCCATTTTGGGAGAGGACTATAAAGGTTATAGAGTGAATTCCCCAAAAGAATAGTACCCACACAAAATAATGAACGGTGGATGGTATGTTTTTATATGGCTTATCCAGATGGTATAAAGACAACCAGTAAATTAGGAAAGGTTCACCTGTCACTGACAGTTGAGGCTCACTGGAACTTTGAGGCTCACTGGAAGAGATCCTTCCCCAGTTGTGGTCAGCCCTTAAATGGGGTCTGGGAGAGGTGGAGCCAGACTCCACCCCTTCTGGTCACACAGGTGCATTGCCTTCACCTGTGCTCCTGCAGCTGACTCAGTGCTCACCTCAGGTGATCAGTCAGAGGATCAGGCCATGATTCAGCAGTCCAATACAAAGCTTAAAAACTGTAAACTCTCTGTAAAGACACATTCATTGTCCAGGAGCTCAGTCCTGTGCTGTTGCATTGTAGAGTGATCAAACATCACGCTCACTCAGAATTTGGTTTCTGTTTTAACTGTACAAAGTGGAAATGTTCAATGGCAACTGTGGTAAAGGAAGTTGTATCGTAGGCATTTGTCAACAGAGCCATCTAGGACCTCATCTTGTCCTTGTTACAGCTGGTGGCAATGCTCCCTAACACATCAAATGAGGTCATGAATAACAGAAGATATTCAGTAGTTTCTTGGGATTCAAAAGAGCAACAGAGGTTAATAGAGCAAACAACGTGTTGCCTGTATTGAATTTCTGTAACTGGTCTTCCAAAGCAGCATGTGTAATACGAAACACACAATTTTAAAAGATCTTAACCTTCATAGATGCTGCAATTAGTGTGGTAGGATCAGCCTGTTCAAGATTTATTGCAGTGTATAACCACACACAATTAAACCCTCATAAAAGTTGAGGAGCGTTACGCTGATTTGAAGTGCGTGTTCTGTTTGAACTTGCCAGGATCTAGTGGTGGTTCTTTTTGCACTTACACATTTCTAAATGTCACTATTTACTCCATACTGTGCTTCCATAGTGCAGTTATGATTAATGATGCAATTACAGCGTAGCTGTAACAAATGGTAAAGCTCTCATCTTTCGACAGAGAACACACATAACTCAGCTGTGTGCCAAAGTAACACAGAACAAAACTACCACTTCTGGAATGCTCTAGTTTAATATCCTATTGTCAGCTCTGCCTGGAGGAGAGATGGGATTTTTATTAATTGATTCTTAAGGTTCAGGCTGATGAGAAGTAATCACAGTTGATCAAGCTGGAGATAGCTATCAAAGCCATAAGTCTCTTAGGCTTGAGCACTTGTATGTTCAGAGCTTCACATAATGAGTACTGAACAGCACCATGATGATGCTGGCTTCCTGCAGGACTAATCCTGCTCGTTCCTGGACTTCTCTGACCAAAAAATTATTTATACCAGACAAGAAAACTGATTTCTAACATCTTGCTCTCCATCTTCTTTAATATTTAAGCAAAGTAATGCGAAGTATGTTCCGTTTCAGTGTTGTTGTCCCATAGATGTATACCTCATGTTCTCTACAAACAGCACTCAGTGCAAACTTGTTCCAGTTCCTTTCATTTTATTTGTAGGTAGAGTGTTGGCCAGAAACTGGATTTGTTAAGAAGCTTCAGAGAAAGGACAATACCTTCCATTATTACAACAAGCAAAGAGAATGCAAAGACAAAGATGTTCATAAAGTGAAAGTTTATGTATACTAATTTTACTAGATACCAAAGTTTGTATATTTTTGTATAAATCTTTCTGTTAGGATCGATAAATAAATGAGATTTGTACAAGCTGGTGTTTAAAGTATAAATGTCATTCTTGGGTAGAAGGGGAATAAAGAACCTGTTCCAAATAATTTGATATCAGAAAGATAAAAAGTTGCAAAGGGACTTGGTGTATTTGGTTTGACCCTGTGCAAAGTCCATTATAAGGGGGCTCATTAATCTTTACTCTTATCAACGTGTCGACACCGGCTAATGTCAGCCGTGGTCACTGGGTGTAATTAAAGACTGTGAAGCTCCAAGCAAGTCTGAAAGGTTAACTGAAGTGCCCGTGGAGAGGAGCTGCAGTAACGAGCTGAAAACTTGATTGTTTTAGTTTGCTGTTTATTTAGTTATTGTTTTGTCAGCTCCATTGCCCAGTATGTTGGCTTAGCGTTTCCCTTAGCAACCCAATGTAGGAGTCCTCCATCAAACAGCTCTGCTCAAATAAACATTCTCACACTCCCAGTTTCCTTATCAATCACTGAGACTGACCAGGTCTGTTTCTTTTGATTGTTTCCTCATTTGGAAGTCCTTGATCCGATACAACCCTGCTGGAATAAGCATTCCCACATGCCACTTCTTATCTTATTAATGAGGGCAACCCACCAAGTTTGTTTCTGTCTTTGTTCACACCAGCGGGTCAGGATTTCTGTCTGTTAAGTGCTTGTTCTTTTGCTTTGCCTCATCATCCCAATTTCCTGAGGCCCTTAGCCATCAACCAATAAACCATCTCACATCGTTAACAAAATATGTCAATATCTCCTGTCTCTAGACTACAGCAGAGGGTGGTCTAACATCTCTTAGGCATGGATTTAGATTTTGGCAGGAGGACGTTATTCATGGCAGTGTGCTCTGGAATATATCTTAGGGTTGTTTTTCACTTGAAACTAAGGCAAGATGCAAAAGCAGAGGGTCGCAGTAAGCAGTATAGACACGATATTCAAAAGATCTTGTTGACAACAGGTGGCAGTGGTGTGGCCACCTTAGTTAGATGACACGGAGATTTTTAGCCTGCATTTGTATTAAGTGCACTGGATTAACATGTGGAAGCCACTCAGAAGCTTTCGTGATTGGGAGTAGATGGCAAAGCCAGCAGGAATGCCACAGGATGGGGCTGCATCCGTGAGCCCACATCTCCCTCTGCTGACTGCCTCGTGGCTCCCACAGTCCCTGCATCACATAGGATAAAAAGGTGCTGATTTTTGTCACTGGCCAGGTGATCTCAGTGGTCTTTTCCAACTTGAATGATTCTGTGATTCTACGATTTTATAATTAGCCCATGTGCCAGGGCTGGAGGCATGGTCTCACTGCCCGAGGGAGACTTCAACTTTGATAGACAGTGAAAGCTGAGCTCCGTGGATGGTGGAGAGAAAACTGAAACCGCAGCACAGGCTGAGCTTGTGCTCAGATTCATGATGCCAGTGGGATTCGTGATGCTGGAGCTCTGGCCGTGGGTGTGAGAGCGCAGAAAATGCATTTTAAGTGCCGCCTCTTGCAGCACACAACACACGCTGTCCTCCAGCGATGCGGTGCTGACTCCAGCCAGACCTGCCCAGCCCAAGGCATTGATCTGGGCAGAGCTCAGACGCACATCCGAGAGCTGAAATACCAACGCACCACTAACGGTCACATTGCCATAGGTCAAGAGCTCTCGCTCAACCTGTGGGATTTATTTTCTGATGACATGAAGAGCCCTCCACCAGACCCTTCTTCACCACCCAGCGAGCGTGGGAGCGAACGCCTGAGGGCTGGGGGTGATTCTTCTGACTCCCACCCAGCACTTCAGCTGGGGACAGAGGCGGGCTCTGAGAACCCTCGGTCATGCTTGAGCTTCTCTTTCATCTTTGAAGCCGCGGTGCTTTGGTCTTCAAACGCAGTGACCGCGAGAGGGGAGAGGCCGAGTGGAGACCAAGAGGGCGTGGGCCCTGTGTACACAGCGTGTGCTCCGAGCGCCAGCACCGCCTCCACCTCCCATGGCTGAAGCGTTTTGCAATAGCAGTGCCCGGTTGCACTGGCTCGGGAGCTGGGGAGCTCCCAAGAGTGGCGACTTCTCCAGAGAAGGAGACCCCACCACCTCTCTGTGCAGCTGTGCCAGTGCTCCGTCACTGCACTGGGAAGGAGTTCCCACACACATTTGTGCAGAAGTTGCCATGCTTCAGTTTGTGGCCATTTCCCCTTGTCCTATCAGCACACGCTGCTGAGAAGAGTCCGGCCTCGTCCCTTTGCCTCCCGCTCCTTAGATATTTATAGATGTGAATCAGATCCACTGCCACAAATGTCTGCTCCAGCAATAACCACTCCCATGGAGCTACTTCATGAGATGAGATGAGATAGGATGGAGTGGGGTGGGATGGAGTGGGGTGGGATGGGATTGGAGGGGATGAGATGGGATGGGGGGAATGGGATAGGGTGGGATGAGATGGGATGGGGGGAATGGGATAGGGTGGGATGAGATGGGATGGGGTGGAATAGGGTGCAATGAGATGGGATGACATAGGATGGAATGGGGTAGGATGAAGTGGGATGGGATGAGATGAGATAGGATGGAGTGGGATGAGATGGGATGGAATGGGGTGGGGTGGGATGGAGTGGGGTGGGAGGAGTGGGACAGGATGTGACAGGATTGGATGAGATGGGATTGAATAGGACAGGATGAAATGGGATGGAGTAGGGTGGGGTGGAATGGGATAGGGTGGGATGAGATGGGATAGGATTGGATGACATCAGATGGAATAAGGATGCGATGAGATGGGATGGGGTGGGGTAAATGGAATAGGGTGGGATGAGATGGAACAAGATACGATGGAGTGGGGGGGGGTGGGATGGGATGGGATGGGATGGGATGGGATGGAATAGGGTGGAACAGAATGGAGTGGGACGAGATGGGATGGAGGAATAGAAATAGAATAGAATAGAACAGAACAGAAGCAAAATAGAAAAACAGTGGAATGGAAGGGAATGGAAGAGAGCAAAACGATGTAATCGAAATAAAATGAAATGGAAATGAATAAAATAAAATAATTACAAAAAAAAAACCAACAAAAAACCAACAAAACCAAACCCAACAAACCATAACACAGCGCGACACAGCACCGCGCGTGTGCCTGTGTGTGTGCGTGTGTGTGTGTGTGTGTGTGCGTGTGCGTGGGGCCGGGCCGGGAGCGGGGGCGGCGCTGCGGGCGGCGGAGCGGAGCGGGGCCCGGAGCGCAGCATGAGGGCGCGCCCCGCCCGCGCTGCCTCAGCGCCCCCCCGCCATGGAGGGCTTCGCCGCCCGGAGCTACGGCACGGGAGGGCCGGACAACCGCCCGCTGTTCGGGGAGACCTCGACCAGGGTGAGGGCTGCGGCCGGGTGTGTGTGTGTGTGTGGGGGGGGGGGGGGGTTGCGCTTTGCTGGAGGAGGGGGAGAAAGAGCCCCAATAGGGAATTCCCGCTTTAAAAATAAATAAATGTATTTATATATATATATATATCAAAGGCGACAGAAAAATAAACCCCGTGAAATTGCAGCGGTAAAGTACCCCGATAATGACGTCCCGCGGAGAACAACAGCCTCATATAACGAGGACTATCTCCCCCCCCCCCCCCCCCCTTCCCGCCCCCCCCCCCCCCCCCGCGCCCTCGGGACAGCGGCAGAAAGCGAAAGAAGCGACTGCGAAGCTGCCCCGGAAAGGAAGAAAAGCGGACCCCGATTCTGAGAAGAAAAAACCAAAACAACACCGCCCTTCAATGCGCAGAACGACAAAATCCTCCCTCCTGAGGAGTCCCTGCGAGATAAAGTGTGCTGCTCAGATAGCAAACCCCGAGCCAGAAACTGACCGGACAGATCTTGGGGGGGGTGGGGGGGGAGGATTTTGGGATGGATGGATGAGCGTGCACTGCTGGGCCGGACCTGGGCTGGGGCTTTGGGACAGGCAGGGATTCCTCTAGATTAAGCGAACCCCAAATTCATCATAGAGCCGAAGAACAAATCCCAGTATCCGTGGCAGCGCCGGACAAAGGATCTCTGTGCTGGCGCTGAATGGTGCCTTAGGAATGCCCAGGGTTGCTTAGGAACAAATGCTGGAGGGGTCCGGAGCTGGGACTGCTCCGAGTCAGAGCTGACCGTGGCTCGGGACGGGATTGGGTTTGGAGGAGCAGCATGCGGCAGATGGGGCTGCTGTGGATTTTTGGATGCTGTGATCTCTGTAGGGATGGGGAGCGGGGACAGGGCAGGGAAGGAGGTGGCCTTGGCCCACGGGATGGTGGCAGTGATGGGACCTGAGGGAACGGCGTGGAGCTGTGTCAAGGGAGGGAGCGTCAGGGGGTGTTAGGGAAAGGTGGACATGGAACAGGCTGCCCAGAGCAGCCCGGGCACAGAGGTTGAGGAGCATTTGGTCCATGCTCTCAGACACAAGGTTTAGATTTTAGGTGGTCCCGAGGAGCCAGGAATTGGGCTTAATGATCCTTATGGGTCCTTACCAGCCTGAGGTGTTCTACAAGCATGGTGCTGCTGTGCTGTAATGGGCTCAGAGGACCATGGAGGTCTGCAGAATGGGCTTTGGGGTGATAGGGGCAGCCCCGAGGTGCAGCTTTATGGAAGAGACAGAGATTCCGCTGCCGTTATACGGATGCAGCGCTGGGTGCGACTCAGTGCAAAATGAAGACAGGAGCAGCGATGTGATGGGAGGCAAAGCATCGCAGGAGTGGCATTTCTGGAAGGTGAAATTAAAACTGGAAGCTGCTCACGTTGCCCCCCCACCAGTTGAGGTTGCCCAGGGCCTCATCCGGCCTGGCCTTGAGCACCTCCGGGGATGGAGAATCCCTATGGTCAGCCAGTCCCCATGTAAAGTGATGCAGATCCTAAAGGAAAGTCTCCCTGGGGCAGCACACGGTGCTGCTTGTTGGAAACTGCCCATCACTGCTCTGGGACGTGGCCTGGAGGTGAAAGGCTCCACCATCCCCAATCCCCTTTAGATGTCTCGGCCTCTGCTTGTGTATTTTTAACCTTTTTACTGTGCTAAGCTGCCCGGGGCTGAAGTGGCCACGAGGAGCACAGCCTCTTGCTGCTCTGCCAAGCCTGGGATTTCAGGATCAGTGCCTCTAATCTCTGTAACCTGAAGTACCTTGTTCCACTGGTGGCCTGCTTGGAAAATTTCAGCACTCACGGGAAACCCTGACCCACAGGGACCGGTGCCATGAAGTAGTGTTCTGCTGCTGGTGCCTGAATGCAGGTTCTGTTTCCCCTCTCCAACCTGAGACACTCAGGGTCAGGCTGGGTGGTGCTCAGAGCAGCCTGGTCAGCAGTGGGTGTCCCTGTTCTTGCATGGGGTTGCACTTCATGGCCTTTAAGGGTCCTTTTCAACTCAGACTCTATGATCGTGCTGTCACACTCAGGCACTGAGGCTAAAACAGGCATTTTTTTGATAACAGGAATGCTCACTGATCAGTGCTGTGGGTCTGCTTTATGTGCACTTTGGCGTGTGTGTAATTCTCCTCTCCTCTTTAGGACAAGATCATCAACCTAGTTGCTGGTGGCCTGACGTTCGTGCTGCTTGTAGTAAGTATCCCATGTCCCATGCTTCGTGTCTCCTGTAGGTGATAAACCAGCTGCCTCCCTTCAGCCAGTGCCCCCAGACAGCCCATCCTTGAGTTTTCAAGTGCAAATGTCCCTTACACGCCTGTGTCTTGGTTGCTTCACAGCTTTCTGAAGCTTTGCCAGCATGACGTTATAGGACTGATTGTGCTGTCTCAATCCGTGCCTTCCTCACACTTGCAAGACAAACCAACCACCACCATGGAGTGTTGGTTCTATGGCAGGAGGCAGGGATGGGCTAGGAAGAATCCATTAGGTTGGCTTTTGGGAAGGCTGGCTTCCACGTGTGGTCTGCTGGCTCCCTTGGTCTTCACGTCTCACCCTGGTGGGGCTGATGGTCACTTGGGGTTGATAAGGGTCAGTGAGAAGCTGACAGGCAGCTGTGGTGCTCAGGCAGCACGAAAGCCTTTCATCTTCACAGAGCTGATGTCCGTCCATGTTTTCCTCCTTACAGGTCACTCTGATCAGTGCTTTTCTTTGCCCGCAGCTACATCCAAAACCTGTGAATATATTTTTTGCTGTCTGCATCTTCTTGTGTTGCATTTCTGCCGGCATACTTGTAAGTACCTCGCCTATTGCACGTGCTTTCATGTGTCACTGGATGGAACTGAATAAAGGCTGATTTACACGGTGCTTTTTTCTTCCTTACACTTGTGAGACCGGTGGGCTCTCACTGCTCTCATGGGTAATGCACCTCTTCCAGCGCCAGCTCCAGGTCACACTGCACAACTCAGACATGCTTCCTGTTGACTTTTCACACTGCCCCACTCCTCCTCTTACAAAGGGAAGAGGAGCAGAACCACGGAACTGTAGGGGTTGGAAGGGACCTCTAGAGATCACTGAGTTCAACCCCCTGCCAAAGCAGCTCCCTAGCCCAGGTTGCACAGGTAGGCGTCCAGGCAGATACTGAACATCTCCAGAGGAGACCCCACCACCTCTCTGTGCAGCTGTGCCAGTGCTCCATCACTGCACTGGGAAGGAGTTCCCACACACATTTGTGCAGAACTTTTATGGTTCAGTTTGTGGCCATTTCCCCTCGTCCTATCACACCACACACTGCTGAGAAGAGTCCAACCTCGTCCCTCCCCTCCCACTCCTTATATACTGATAGACACAGATCAGATCCCCTCTGAGTTTTCTTTTCTCAAGGCTGAACAGCCCCAGGTCTCTCAGCCTCTTCTCCTAAGAGAGGTGTCCCACGCCCTTTACCATCTTTGTAGCCCACCACTGGACTCTTCCCAGGAGATCCATGTACAGGTTACCTCTCCCCTTAAAATTTGAACTGTGAATGAGTCAAAAACTCAGCTGACCTTACTTTTTGGTAACTTGAAGACCACTCATCCTTTTGCAGTCGGGTTATTTCCAGTTTCATTTTCTGTTTGTGGAACGAGCATACTCCTGCTAATTAGCAGCTGCTTGAGGAAGAGTGCAGGCACGATCTGTAATTGATGTTGTAAAACTTCGGCAGCAGCTGTTTCTGTGAGCTGTGGCACTGCAACAGTCTTATGCTGCAGCAACATGGGTTGTGCCATTCCTCAAATCAATGTCATTTTGCCTCAGATGACCATCTGCATTTGTAGGGCCTCGAAAACAGCTTCTAGTTTGGGGAGGAATCTTCAGCAGGCAAATCCCGATGTCATTCACAAGGTTTTCTTTAATATCACTGCAGGGAAAAGAAGGGCAGGACACTGAAATACTTGGGTCTGTGGCTGGTTGTCACTCCAAGATAAATTGTGTAGGGCAAAACCTTCCATTTGTCCTCACTGACTTGGCTGCAGGACAGGTCTGAGCGCCTAAAAAACAAACACTCCTCAAGCAAGGAAAATCTGGGTATAAGGAAAAAGACTGGATGTTAAGATGGACAGATGTGTCAAGAAAGGTGACAAGACATCCCATGTCTTCATAGCCGGACAGATCCGTTAGTTCCAGTGACAGCTTTGTTTGGAGGAAACCACCTTGACAAATCCTTGTTTGTAAATTCCGTAAGTGTTCAAGGAAAACAAAAATGCAGTATCTTAATTATTAAGACAACTTGCTGGGCTCTACATTTAGTTTTCTCCATCAGGACAAAGCTGGGTTGTTAAAATAACAAAACAGAAACGAGCCCAAAGCAACCCAACTCCAGAAGATGCCAGTTCAGTTTCTACAGCAAGTTTCCTAGGATTCTTCCTGGAAGAAGAGCTGGAATTTTATCTAACACGAACTCGTTCTTTCTTTTAGATCTACTGGTATCAACAGGGAGACCTGGAACCTAAATTCCGGAGCCTAATTTACTATATATTATTTTCTATCGTCATGTTATGTATATGTGCCAACCTGTACTTCCATGAAGTGGGTAAATGAGAGGCACTGGGAGCACCCAGCGATGACGCTGCCGGATCAGCATGCCTTCAGCTCAGCTCTTGGCTCTACCTCACACATACAACGAGGACAGTGTGAGCCTGAGAGGAAAGAAGCGGATCGAGCAAGGACGAATCAGTACATGATTTTCATGTGAATGTATATGTGATGTCCCTCTTGTTGGGGAGAACTATTGCCATAAGTTGTGACATTCTGCTTTTTTTTTGAAGAGCTACTGTTGCACTTAATGAACATTCCAGTTGTACTGATGTTTCTGAATGGCACAAGCTTTTTCATTTTGGAAAAAAAAAGCATTTTTTTTATTACTGTACGAATAAACTGCAGCATTGCAAGGGTCTGTAGCGGTATAAATAAACGGCATCTTACAGTTACATAAGACAAATACTCTTTATTTTGTTTAAACTGAATATACAATTACTTCTGTTCCCTAGGCAACCATTTGAAACTACAACTTATTTTTCACATTAACAAAACCACAGACTGAAAAAAGACCAACTCCTGATTATGAAGAGCTAATTACAGAAATAAATAAAATAATTTATACACGAGTCTTTATAGCTTTTTCCCTCAGTCCCTAGCTCACAGGCTGCTGCTCAGCCCGGTGTCTGTTGCAATCCTTGAATGTAGGAATTCATTGGCTTCCTTTGCCTCAGGGCTCTGTGCCCAAGTTCTCACAGAGCTACTTCTCCAAGACTCTGCCACCTCCACACCAACCTCCATCCACTCACTTGCTGCACAGATCACCTCTAGAGGTGGCTGGTAGTGTCATGTAAACAGCGAGACCAAACCGTGCAGCCGACTCACAGCAACCTTCACAAGAGTTTAGGGAGAGGCTGGCAGGTACCAGAAGCTTCCCTTTCTCACAGGCCTTCCCTTTTTATTCAGCTTCATGTAGTGATGAAGGAAAAACCAAAAAAGATTTTCCATGTGATCTTTCTGAGTTCTATCCGCTGCCAGCAACGGACTACTCGAGAACAAGCAGACCCAACAAATCCCATAAGCATCTGTCTGAAGTCCTATGCTGGGGGCATACTAATAAACCAGATGAGATGGGAATACAGACCATTTCTTCATGACGCTGCCATGCTCCCTGAAGTCTTTGATGGAACACATTTCTTCCTGAAATGTAACAGTCTTGCTCCACATATTGCAAGAGTCAGTAAGTGCAGAAATCGCCACCCATTCTTCGCGAAACACGTGCAAACTATTTCTTGCTGTGGCACTAAGAGGCTGTGGTCCACAGTCGATGCCTTCCGTGCAGTTTTTGAGATGTGCAGTTCAGCACAAGTCAGATCAGAACCGACCACGTGGCTCCTGCAGTGAGCACTGCCTCCAGGGAACACTGGAACACACTGGCTGGGCCGTAGTACATCAGGCTTCTATTGGCTGCTCTCTAGGCCTTCACAGATGAGGTAAATGGCCTGAGCAGAAAAAGTGCACTGTCGTCATTTCAAACTGTTGAAGTTTCTTCTTAAAGACATGGACTGACTGCTTGCTTCAGAAACGTGGCACAGGGTTGTAACTAATTTCACAATGCAAACACGGCCAGTACAAAACGGACAGTTACTGCTCCTCTCAGTGGCAGCTCACTAGGTCCTCAACATCTTTTGAATCTTCTGAGTCAGGACTGCCCAGCGATGAGCCAATGATGTGTGACCCATCTCCGTGATGCTGTAGGATAGGATCTGTCAAAAGACACAGTAAATTAGAACTCATTCATTACTCGCTGTTCCAATATAACAAAATGTTAAATACACGTGAGACAGAAAATGCAGTCTGAGCTATGAAACAATTTTAGGCAATGTTAAATCAAACAAAACTGGTTCTCCATTTCTAATCTCAAGGGAAGCTGTGACTAACACAGATGCAACCAATGCTACTCAGGTTTGGATTCCCCAGGTATTAATGCTTCAGGCCTAAGGCTGACCCTCAGATGGATATGCAAGGAGATCCTTCCTCCAGAAAGGATTATTTGTTAGGTGCAGCACTGGGAGAATATACCTGTGCTGCTTCCAAGTTTGAGATGACTCTTGGCACTGGAAAGCATGGCACAAACTACTGAGCCCTTCCAGGTGAGTGCCATGCAAACATCCCAAAGAGCCCGGCCTCTCACCACGAGAGGTAACAAGTGGCAAATTGCATTTCTGATGTCCCTGGTGTTGTCTCAAATGAGAAACCAATTTCATTCTATCAGCAAGCATGAAGAAACACACTCTAAACAGAGTTACTCGTTAGCCTATGTGTACTAATTCAAGGCTCAAGGACAATAGAAACAGCTCAGTATGAAGCAGCTGTTGTTCTACTGCTTTTCCCACAAGGTTCAGTGAGACTTTCTTCCACTTCCACTGAAGTAAGTGAGCTTATCAAGTTGGTTCAAGTTTCACAGCAATGATAATAAGGAAAAGAACTCCAGAGAAAGCAAGGACCTTTGAAGCATTGTTTAAAGGAACTCAGAAGTGCTATTCTGATGTAGTGGGTCCTAGCTCCAGCATCTGTTACACAAAGGGACTGTCATACCTGTTAGAGTTGTCAGGGGCAACACTGATTCGCTGTCTATATCATCTGATGTCTGGATAAAACCATGGGAAGAAGGAACAATAAGCACAGTCTCATCGTCTATTGTAGGCTGATCAACTTGTTCTTCTATTGTTGGAGAACCCAAGTCCTGCAAAACACAGAAGGAAAGGACATTTGGGTGTTATTCTCAGTAGCACAAACAGAACAACCTGCTTTGGCCAGCCATACTCCGTAAGAAGCAACAGACTTCCCAAATGAATTTTCTCTCTCTAAGTTGAAATGTCAACATCTGAGCTAGCTACTTCAGCACTGGTAGGGTACATCTCATTCTAAGACAGGCATTTAAAATGAGAGAATGCACAGCAGTGATACAATGTTCCCAGGTAAGTAAAAAATGCTGTCTGTTAACAGGAACAACTGATTCTTTCCTCTACTTGCTCCCTCGATGTTCTGAGAGACAGAAGCAATACCTTTATAGTACTTAACAACTCCACAAATGTGACAGGTTTACCAGAGCTTAACAACTTAAATCTCCTAACTCCTGCTTCTGTGTCAATATTTTACTAATGGACACAGAGCTCAGAAGACCAATTTTAAATGTAGTGCCTCATCCTTTAAGTTGCTGACAGAAAGGCAGCTCAGAACTTTTTCGGTTGAACCACATTACATCAAAAAATTGGTAACACGCTCATTCCCTTCCAGATACAAGCTGTCAGTATCCCTACTTTCTTTTAGTCCCACAGCTGCTGTTGCTGCCTGTCCTTGTAGTGCTAACATTGGAAAGGAATAGCACACTTGGCTTACTCAGTGTCACAGCACACTCCGGTGGACTCCTGGTTCTGCATGTGTAGTGAAAAGACATCCAAGTTAATACTGCCACAATAACCAGATCAATTCTAGTTTGTGTGCAGCGTGCGTAAGGTTCACTCAAGCTTCAGGAATTACTGATGCAGAACAACAGCAGATGTAGCAGAGTGAAAACACAGGGATTTATTCCTGTTTTCAGAGAGTACAGGAAATGTTTGTGAGAGGTAACAGCCCCTTCTGCTCAAGGAAATCTTCAAGCTCTGGTTACTCACAGTGAACTTGCTTCCCTGTGTGGTTTCCACAATGTTTTTTGCACAGGCTTTCTCTGGTGCTGCTGAAGAGGAGCTGACTACCTGTGCTGCAGCTCAGTGATTTAAATGCACTCCAGATGCATACCCATTCATGCAAGACACAGTGTACCTGACCTGCAAAAGTCGGTTTCTGCAGAGGAACACAGCTGAAACCCTCCCATGAAAAGCACTATGTGGCACAGCTTAAAACTGAGAAAAGGAGGTGTGAAAAAAACCTGAGAATGCCACTGTGACAAATGGGCACTTTTCCCAGCCAGAAGTAACACAACTCTGCAGCATGACTGCCCATACAGCGACAACTCGAAAGTGCAGAGGAGTAACACTGGCTTAAAGAAAGCATAATTTAGACCTGTCTTTGTAGAGTAACGTTTCAATTAGAAATAGACAGTCTCTGTTTCTTGGAATTTAAGCTTAAATCTATCTAGAAGGATAAGGCAAGTAAGAATTATAAAGAACAAATTTTACACTGACAATACACGCCTGAAATCATTTGGATACATTTGTTTTTGCATCAGAGGTATTTGAGCTGAATGAAATGGAAGGAACAGATCTAGATGGTTTAAATGCTTCTCATTCCTATTTAAGAGATCCTTAACTGGAGTACTCTGTTTAGTGGAAGTCCTCAAAAATGGAAACCGAGGTGAGTGGTGCATCTAGAAGTACATCATTAGATTCATAGAGCAAAAGTTGATTACTCTCTCTCACCTCCTTTGCTCAGCAGTCTGCCTACCTACAAAACACATGCCCCAAGCAATTCACAGCCTGGTTTAAACAGCATCAAACAGTAATGAAGGCAGCTGTTCCACGCCATAGTATCATCACTTCCTACAATCACCACTCTGAAGTAGCCTGAGTGCTGAAGCCACAGCTAGGGACATATTCAGTGCCTGAGATGAAGTTAAATTTAAGCCCTAGTTCCAAATTAAATCATTCCACTTCCACATTCATAACATACTAATGATAGAGGATCCAAAAAAAAAAAAAAGCTCTTAGAATTATAACATGCATTAAATCACTGGCATATTGATATGAACCGACTAGCATAAAGGTCAAAGATGCAAGCAAATCATTCTCAGTATAGAAGCAGGGAAAAAAAAATCAGGTATTATGCACTCAATTACCTCAGTGACGTATGTGCTGGGTAAATCAGAGTGAGAATCCTCTTCCTGCTTCAGGCTGCCACCCGAAATCTCCTCTTCAGTTCTTACCATAACTCCATCCATCAGTTCACTGCCATTCCTGCCGCTGAATTTTGAGGCATCGTCTTCATTGTAGGCTGCATGCTCTTCATCGCTCAGCTTGGACTGATGGATGTCATCTGGGAAGCTGTTTGCTTCCAGGCTATCAGGAGGACCTGTCAGGTCAGCTGCCTGAATGTCTGAATCTACAGTAAGCTCTGCCTGAGTGACAGAGGAGGAGATATCTTCGGCAGCAACAGTGCGGATGATGACACTTGGTGTGTGGCACTGCACTGTGACATTGTCACTTGTGTTTAACAAGTGCTCTGGCTGTAAGCAGATTTGGGAAAGAAGAAAAAGAGAAAGCTTCTTTCTTTTCCTGCCTTTTGCATCACATTTTTTATTCAATTTCCAGTCTTCTTCTCTTTCCCTCCCTCTAATAAAGACCAGGGCTCCCACTGTAAGTTTTGTGAACCTCAGTATTTGCTCGTTAGAATAAACAGCAGGAAATCAGTATTTTGTTTAGCTGGGACAAACCACCAGATGGAGACATCATGTCCAGCCACAGTAAGAACTATGTAAACCAAATTTTCAAGCAAAAAAGACATGCTCATATTTCAGTATTTTAAGTCAAGTAGCACTGTTATGACTTAAGGATTGCTTTACAAAGTTAACATGCCAATATAGACAGATGCCCACACTGTCAAATTTCCTCCCTGCCCAAACTTCAGACATTTCACCACTCAGAATACATACAGATAAGGCATGAACTATGATCTGTTCTGGGGAGGCTGGAGCAGCAGCAGCTGTTAGGGTCATGGTAGGACTAGTCGTCAGTGTTAAAGGAAGGCCTTGGCTTGAGCTTGTCTGCAGTAAGTATGTACCCGGTGTTCCTGTAGGCTGGAGATGGAAAGACTACAAGAGATAACACAAGTTTAATACCCAAACACACTGACTTCCTGGGCAGCACTCAGCACTCAGAGCATGCTTGTTTAGCCTAACTGGAATGGCCCCTGAAAAAAACAACCCAAAACAAAAGAAAACCCCAATTCCTACTGCACTCAGTAAGAGTGCACACACAACCTCATCTACAGCCTTAGAAGCACTAAGATAAATAGATAATAAATTACTTAGATAATAAATAGATAAATAGATAAATAAATTACAGCCTTAGGCTACTAAGATAAATAGTGAGTCATGCAGAGTGTATTATACTGTACAACAGCAGGTAGGGAGTGAATACATTCAACTTAAGTCTCAACACTGAAATGAGACAAAAACTGCAATAAATCACAGCACAATGGAACTAAGAGAATCTCTCTGCTGGGAGCTTCCTCTGCCTCTTGTGTCAAATTTCAACAAAACATAAGCATAAAGAAAAACTTCACAGCATTAAAGCACCAAGACAGATTTAAAGCATTTAACTGTAATTCACATTGTACTCTGTACTCCTAACAAATTAAAACTCTGGAAATACACTTTGCTTAGAACTTTTACAGGTTTTGTATGTGTTAAATTCCTCTATCCATTTGAGACTTCTTACTTCTGCAAATGCCCAGTTCCAGTCTTAGAAATAGCAGAAGAGGAAAAAAAACCCACCAAAACAAATACCAGTTCTGTTACTTACTGGAAGAATCTCAAAGGTCTGCAGAGTTCCACTGTTCAGTGTTATCGTCTCAGAGTCAACTGTAGCAGTGGGGGAATCTGTTGAGGCTGCAAAAGGAAGGAAAGAAAGGGTAAGTACATAAACCAAAATGCTTCAGCCCCACAGACAGCATTACACACTGTAATTGCTACACAGCAGAAAATTGGTAATTCCAGTAGTATGAAAATACTGCAAACCTTATGACAAGGTTCTCTAACTGGAACCTAAGATACAGTATCATATGAAGAAGGCTCCAAAGGAGCAGAAAAAAGTATGCACAGTGATAAAAGCAAATACAGTAAAGTTACCTGACATCATCTAATTCCTTAAGATTTGTATGAAACTTGTTAGGAGTTCCAGTGTTATTGTATCTTTAGAATCAAGTATTGTTTGTTGAAACCACTGTTAGGTGTTTATTATTTATTATATTTGTTTATTTATATATTGCTTTTTTATTTTTATTTTTGGTTTTAACCTTCTTTTGCTCTCCACAGTAATGTCAGCCACTGATGACACATCAGGCACTCCCCAAGGTAGCTGCTTATCTTGTGTGCTGTGACTGAATTGTAGAAAAGCTGTAAGCACTCCTAGAACAAGTATTTATGTTTTTATTTCCATTCATGCTAACAGTAGCCATGAGAAGCATAAAGTATGGTTTACCTATCAGACATTTCAAGATCACCAGGTCTAAACAAGTAGTACCCTGGGCTTTAAAAGGTATCAGAAACTCTGCTCAGAACCAGAATTAAGAACTTTACTTATTCTTGAAAAACTCAGAAGTTCCAGGAAGCTGGAGATGAATATTTTGTCCAGGATTATGCAGTAATTCCATACACACAGGGCAAAAGATATGTCGACAGCAATGCTATGAGCACTGAAAACTTAACCATCTCAGAGTCTGTGCTTTTCAAGTAGACTAATTTTGGTTGCTAAGAAGACAGGAGCTCTGATTTTGAAACTTTTATTACTGCAACAGCAGGTTTGAGGTTTCCTGTTGCAGATTTCCTGGCATCCAGCAGCAGACAGCTGTGAGGTGTGGCCTGTTACTCAGCCAGTTATGTCCATAAAGCTTATAGGAATCACCCCTTTGAAACTCTTGAGTCTTCTATCACATGCAGCTGCAACTGTCTAATAGGTTTAGCTCTCAAGGCATAGAGAAACAGACAGAAAAGACATGATAAAAAATTCACTCTGTTTACATAAGCACAAACTCTTCCAAAAAGCAGATTAGTATGGGGAGGAGGCTTGTTAAGCAGACACAGAGGCAAGTGACATCATAAAATAACCATTACAGAACTCTGAAAGGACTAAGGGTTACAGAATACCAGTTGAATAATCAAAAACCAGTAGCTTTGACCAAGATAGATAGAACTTAGGACACTACTGATGTGTTATTACAGCTAAAAAGTTCAAGCTGTGGGACTGCATGGCATTCTACAGATGACACCTAAGTAGATTAAGACGGATTAATCTAATGAAATTATAGACAGAAAATTATTTACCAAATGCCTTGCTAGTCATACTCTAAAGAATCAGTTCTTAGCCCAACTAACTAACATTTTAATCAGCAAGCACTGAATTTTCCTAAAATTCACAAACATTGCAGAATGGCAGACAATGGAGAAGACAGGCTGCATATGGGCTCACAGGATTGGAGTAATTGGTTACCTTGTAAAATCAGCTACAAAACCAAAGAATAAAAATGACCATCAGGGTAGAGCTGGCAATAAACATTTGCTAATGAGCAAAGCTCTTTCACTTGAGAGGATGGGAAACACCAGTCTAAAAGTCGGTTAGAGAAGATCATCAGCTGAACTCATGAGAAATAACTGCACAAAATGGAGCAGGACTGGAAAAACTATTACATACCTTCTTCCATTACTGTTCCTTATCAGAAATTAGGCACCCTGGTGATCTATTTTAAAAAAGATTTTGTAAAATATATTCCATATTGTGGACAAGAGTTACCAGAAGAAACTTGAATATTAAACATAAAACCGCATTTTCCTTAAGAGGCCTCTGCACGTTCTCAAGAGCCCTTTTCAAAAGAGGTTTTTTCAACTAACATGTTATACAGTATACTCTCCTGTCTGTGCACACAGGCCCTGTGTGCAGGCACTACAATTGCAACTTCTAGCTCCTATTGTCACAGTTGTAGTTACACCTGCCTAATGAGGTTAGAAACGGGCAAACAGAACAGAACAGGAATCATTACCTGAAATTACGTCAAGACCAAAGCAGAATGAACTCCTCCTTCACCTTCTTAACATAAGAAAGCTTTGTTTTCACTAGAGGACAGCAAGTCATGCATTTCAGCTACTTACAGACATGTGTAATCTGGACTGGGATTTGCAAAGCTGTCACAGGGCTTGGTGTGCTCCCTGCATTCTCTTCCAAGCGAGCCACTCGAATCTGCACATGCTGAACCCCTGAACTGGAGTTAGTGTTTGGTAATCCACCTCCAGATTTGTTCTCTGAAAGCTGGTGCCCTGGATTGTTTTTTTGGTTCTCATGCAGCTGTTTAAGACCCTTTATCAGCACTGAAAGAAAGAATATTCATGCTCAAGTATGTTGGAGAAGGGCATTTGAAATGCTGCACATGACATTTACAAAGGATGAAAAAGAAGCAGAGACAACAACCAAATCCTTCTGAAATTGGAACCTTAAAAATTCTGAGAGACTTTAAACAGTTAGCATACACATGCAACACATTTATAGTTACCTACTGGAGTGAGTCTGAGTTTCTCAGGGAACCCAGATATTTCAGTATGTGTGG
This sequence comes from Cyrtonyx montezumae, assembly GCF_038088225.1. Classification (NCBI taxonomy): domain Eukaryota; kingdom Metazoa; phylum Chordata; class Aves; order Galliformes; family Odontophoridae; genus Cyrtonyx; species Cyrtonyx montezumae. The sequence continues at coordinate 154,214,851 of NW_027072034.1, read as the reverse complement.
AAAAGAAAGAAAAGCTTATAATATTTTAGACCTTTTCAAAAGCTAGCACAGTATCTTCCCAAGTTACAGTTAAATGTTGTACCACTAGTTGGGCCATGTTACTGTAAGAAGTAAAACCTTCAATCTCACAAAAGACTGGATTGGATTTATTCATGTAGTTGACAGACCTGTCACTGGAAATAGGGACCAAGAGTCAGAACTGATCTCTCAGCAGCTGCACTACAATCTGCATACACAGTGGCCCATTACTTCAATAAAACCACACACCTCTTTTCCCTTACTATTACTTTGGTCCCTCTAAAGTCAGCACACAAAGTGAGAAAGCCATGGCCTTTGTTTTTCTAGTATGCAATAGAGGGAACTGTTACACATCTCCCATTTTTGACAGCACAAGCATTAGTCATCTGGTAAATATGAATAGATCTTGTTGATTCAGTCATGTAATTGTATTATCAGCTATTTGATGCAACAACTACCTACTAATGTAAGTTTTCTAACATATAAAGCAACTACATCCTCCCATTACATTACACCTTTTATTACAATATGACTAATTTCTACATTTCTGTGATATTTTTCCTCTCCCTACAACAGAAAAGGACTGAATGGAAGGTCACAGAGACTGAAATACTCCTTGGATCTAGTTTCTCTGACCAAATATGAAAGCAACGAGCGACACATTTAGAGTGCTGCCCTCCATTCTAAAAACCATCATCAACTGTGACCTGCCTGCTCCGTGCTCTCACTTAAAGCAGTGAGGGGAGTTGGCAATATTTACTATTTAGTTGTACACAATCTGGCTTAAGGAGCTGGATGTGGGTGCAATTTAGCCAGTAGAACCAAGGGGCCAGTAACTTCCAGCCTAAGAGTAATGCACTCTTCGGTCCACAATGCTTTAAGCAGACAAAAAAAAGATCCAGCCTTGTCAGCCTTATTCCTTTGATGCTTGTGCACGTTCAGAAAAGTGTGCAACTAGTACATTACCAGGGAATGAAACATCTTTGTGGTTTGCAATCTGTCTTTTGATGGTCCACCATTTACTCCGAAGCCACTGCGGGGAGCGGACACTGCTCCATCCTTCAGCGAGCAGATCCCAATTGATGTCGTTTTCATCAGAAACCTCAAGTTCCGCTATCCTGACAGGATACAGAAAAGATTCACCTGTTAGGAACCAACCTCTGGACCCGAAGGGGTGTTGCACATCTCTGGTCTTGTCACATGTAACAGAGGCAAAATGGCATGCTAGTGAATGTTCTGCCAGAGCTCACGTATCGACATACGCCTCCAAGGCTCCACGCTGCCAGAGGTCAAGCACAATCATAAACAGAAAATGGACTAGACCTGTTAGATGATCCAGTCCATCTCCTTGCCATGCAGGATTATTCTCCTTATTACATATACATTAGGGCTTTACTCAGATTATTGTTAGGCATTACAAACGATGGCATTTGTGTCTTTTATTCTTTGGAAAACCATTCCTCAAACACATCTCCATGACAGGAAATATTTCCTGAGATTCGCTCTGAACTTTCACTTAATTAATTTCATGTTATGTTCACTTCTGTTTTTGCCTAAATAATACTCATCCATCCTTAAATTTTTTTTTTATTGCCTCCTCTCAAATGCTTCTTAGCCAAAGTAGATAAAGATGAAGTTGGCTACAATATTAAACTGTTCCTCATTATTTAATCCCATCAGGCACTCCAGGACAGGAGCAGTCTCCACACAGCTCTGGCAGATGTTATGCACACAATGGACTCCACCAGAATCTGTGTAAACACTATTAATAAGTGCCTCCTGCTCATCTGTATCTGGAGCACATGAAAGGGAGGTGAACTGCAAGAAGGGAAAGGATTTGTCTAAAAGTTAAGGTCTCTTCATAAATCAAGCAATGATACTGAATATTGCTAGCTAAAAAACAGAAAAAAAGAAAACAAAAAAAAGGTACCAAAACCAGCCCTGAAGGATTACTGCACTAAGAGTTAAAAAGATACCACTTGTACATAAATACTAAGAATTATAACCAGCACATACTGAAATGTAGAATCAGGTTACTCATTTTGATTTCAGGTCAAACAGATTGAGGAAATTAGTGAATAGTGCTCTGTAAATAATTTTGTGATCCCCCTATATGCCTGGGATTTTTATTCCCACCCCCAGCTATAAACCCATAAAAATCCACTGGCTAAAAAGCCTGAGTTAAAGGCATTTGAAATGGGAGGAGGACTGGAGAGAGCAAAAGATTTCCAAAGTTACTGAGCTTTTTGCTATCAGGTTGCTAGTTCAAATGGAGTCATCAAAAATGCCGACATCCAATCTGTGTTTGTCGGCCTACATGAAATTAATTTGCAGTCTCAGTTTAGTTCTTTGTAGACGAGACGTCCACATCACAGAAACCACCACCACACTTGACCCTTGTTGGTCATCTCATCAGAGAGGCCAAGGACTGAATGGGCAGGGAGACTGAACTACCCTCCAGTTAAGGGTTAAAGTGCATTGGTGGGGCAATGTGTGGGAAGCTTGCACGGTCGCTGCCTGTGCTGTACCTGTTCTGTGGAATAAAGAAGACTTCAGTCTCCAGGGTTTTCAATCTGACACCTTTCACGAGCACTAAAATTCACTAAAAAAACAAAAAACAAAAAATATGTTCAATAATAAATCTCTGGGAACTGTAAATGCAGCAGTGACTTTTGGAAGCTTCTAAAGTTTTTAAAAGTCTAAGAAACCAGCAAAAGGGACCCCAATGGAATCCTGCCAGCATCACATATTCTGAACCTTTAAAAGCAACTGAAAAAACAAACCTTAAGATCAGATTTATTTCATCTTCCTTGGTCCACTCAGTCCCCCCACTCTGTTTCCAGTTGAGATAGTTGAGCCATTTAGAGCGACACTGTTTCTCAGAGCGTGTTCCGACCCGTTCTGCCACAGCAGCCCATGATACACCTTGAGTGACAATGTCACCTGGTTCTGTGCTAGTTAGCTCATGAACTACTTCTGCCAGTCTTTTTTCTTCTTCTTCTGTCCACTTTCCTGAAAGAGAGAAAAGCCCTCCAACTTAATCAGCAGCAGGTGCCCTCTGTTTTGATCTGTGACATGTCAACGGATAAATTCATCTTCATCACCTAATGCCATATTCCAGATGCAAGTATGGCTTGCAAATAAGGTATGACTGCCCTTATTTACAGACAATTGACAAAAAAAAAACCCACCTCCTTGACTAATCGGGTTAGGGTTCATAATTCATAATTCATTTTTGCCACACTCTTGTCAAAAAGAGAGTTTTATCCTCTCTTCTTGTGGATGAAGCCACACAGAACTTAACAAAATACTTACCTAAGCAACCTGGTCTGAGCTACCTGACTTATATGAGTTGAAGTAAATTAAACACATGTGGGTTTAGCTTAGAATAACTGCGTGAAGTCTGATGAAGTTCTTCCATGAGTGTCTCATCACCCTCATAAGGCAGAACTTCTTCCTTTTATCTAATCTGTTCTTGACAAAGGCAGGGATGGGACAGGTCTAACTGGAGTATGTCACTGCCTAGCATTTACCTCACCTGTGTTGCAGGTATCCTTCATCAATCTACAGCGATCTTTTACAGATGAAGCACTCCTCCCCAGTGCAGCTCCTATTGTGGCCCAGTCATTGCCATGCTTGATTCTCAGTCTGAAAAGAAACATGTCTATTAGCACTATTAGCATAGCACAGTTATGATATTATCTAAGTAACTCTACAAAAATAGGAAAAATGTGTCGTTTACAAGCTTAAAAACAGAATGAGAAGTCTCTTTGTTACTGCAGTACATCATTATATATATTTTCAGTCAGCACTGATAATTTTTCAGTATATCTCTAGAAACCTTTTGAATGGTATAGCTAAGCCTCAGGATACTTGTTCATCGAATGTTTATCATCTATTTGTCTTGCAGGTGTGTTGTGAAGCTTATTTATTGTGCAAGCACATTATGAATGTTTAGATAAACAAGCTATCTCCCTTCTACACAGCTTTTTCTGATTACTTTTCAAGTGGTATAGAGACTGCTGGAGAAATCTAAGTAATACCTGATCAAAATCCAGGCAAACTACAACTCAAAATACTGCAAAATCATACTCAGAATTGTAACTGTTATTTTCATCCCACAGACAATATAGGGTTGCTTATCATGTTGAGCCATGAGTATTCATGACACAATTAGAGCCACAGGCACCTTGTGAGTGACAAACTGGCTAAACTGATTCAAACAAATCCATCAATGTAATGTAATGGGCTCTCTGCCTTCCTTCAGTCCAATGTGGTTTCTTCAAACTGCTTTCTCCAAGCTGTAACAGGAGATAAAGCCTGCTGCCTCTCCTCCTTGACCTAATGGGTTGACAGCAAAATCAAAAAGCCTTACTGACAATTTATATATCTCTCTCATAGTTCATATGGAAATCCTACCCATGACTACTGAATTTCTTTACAAAGCAGAGGTTTCCTGAAGAAAGAGATTGCTGTTTTCCCCTAACACATCCACAAATGAGCTTGACTGTGCCTGTAAAAACCTGAAGCATTGCTAGTTTCAGCAGAAGGCTTGTTTTAGACTTTGCTGCATGTTACTTAAGTCATGAATATACACTAGAAAATACTCAAAAATAACCACAATTTAGATCTCTCTTCAGATTAAGGCTACAACTTTCTGATAGCTGAAGAACCCAAACTTACACCTGCCTTTACAGTGATTTCATACAACAAAACAACCTGTTCAACTACTTAAGGTACTCAGTACAAAAAAGGTACACAACCTTGTTAATAAAAAGACTTACTCTTTAAGCCTTTCAATTTCCTCAGGTGTATACCTAGGAAACAGATAAATGAAAAGACATCATTTTAAAGAGAAAGCACACAGCACAAATGTTTTTGTTTTACTAACCACACAGTACATTTTAATTACCACGAAGATTAAGGAATTTCAGCTCTAAGAAATAATAACAGAACGCCTGGAGAGAATGTGAAGAATTGCCATTTATCACATCAGTGCATTTCTAAGGCAATCTGGTCTAAAATTTCTTTCATTTTTCACTGAAACTCTCCTTTCTCAGTGAAGTCACTTTTAAAAACATAATTAAAATGTCATCTGTCAGTCTCTCAAACAAACAGCTACTTTTTTTCCTTTCTGTCTCAGTTTACAACCAGCATAAGGCAGAAATCAATTTAAAAAAATAACCATTGGGATAATATTTTACTTTGCAACCATCTTTAAAAACTAAAACCTTATGCCCCTACAGCACTTCCAGATCGCACCATACCCACTGCTTTACAGACGGGGAAGCTAAGGGCAGATGGATTAAGAGCAATTAGCTCAAGGTCACAGTTCTAGAAAGAAACTATACCTCAGCAGATCCATGCTTGTGTCAAAGTCTTCTAATTGCATCAGAATCCCCTCTGCAGTCTGCCTTTTAAGTTGTGGATACCATCAACTTAAATATTATCACGGCTGTTCAAGCAGAATTCAGCAGAGGTCACTTATGATCAGGAAGAGCTGGGTCTGTTTGGCTAGCATCTTCTGTCTCATGCGTAACATGTCAAACATTAAACAAATGACTCTACTCATACCAATAAAACCATGCAGCATTAGAGGTTTTCATACTTTCCAACATGGTTTCTGTCATCATACATGCGAAGAACTCTTCTATAAACAGCAAAGAGAGGCCGATTCAGACCCCAAGCTATTGTCCTGTAGAAATCTTTTCTTTCATCTTTTGACATTTCAAATATAATTTCAGTGGCATCTTTTATTCCACGGGCCTAAAGGGAAGTATTTTAAAAAAAAAAAGCTTAGATGAAGACTCCTAAAGATCAAGTAGAACATTTAAGAACTGAAGCTTAGCATACCACCGTGCAGTTCTCTATGTATTCCAAGTAAGAAAGCTCAAGATTTAAACTGAGTATTTATAAATAAGCTACTTTAAATAAAAGTCTCGAACATTTGGTTTTAAACACTGAAGCCAGGACAGAAACAGAACTCTAACTCTCCTCCACATAAAATCTGTCCAACATATTTTATTATCAGAAGTTGAACATCGTAAAAAAAACATAGTTTGATAGAGTTAGCTTGGTGTCATGCAAGGGAAAGTTGTCCAACAGTTATCTATCAACTTATTACTTCAGGTATTTTTGATCTAAAAGCAGTTTTTTTCCAGTTAAACTACTCTTCTTGTTCTAATGGAAATAGAAAGCAGATTTTAATACAAAAGAGCCAGTGGAATTAAGCATAAAAGGAAAGTTTTTGTTTCATCCCAACTTAAACTAAAAACCATAACAGTTTATTTATTCAAAGTACCACCTCTCCAGAAAACAAGCAGCAAGATAGATGAGAAAGTATGAATCAGACAAATTAACAGCAACTCAGTTACTTAAGTGGCTTAAAAACATTCATTAGAAAAGTATTACTCAATACGAATGATTTAGTGGCAGAAATTCTAATGCAGATGTGGGTAGGCAAAAGTTGCTAGAACCAATACCATGCATTTCTTATGCGAAGTCTGAATTCAGAGCTGTTTTGATCCACAAATGAAGGATGGTGAACCTGTAATATCCAGCCTATGGATCTGCAGCTGCAAGTGCTGAGTAAACTCAAATATTCTCAGCTGTAAGCCTACCACAAGTATGACTTACTGGCAATTATCTCTGTCGGCATGTTAACTGCATGCCTATTCCTATGCTGCAGTATGATACTGGTACATTAAGGGTAAGAAAGATACATCCTGTTGGCATGGTAAAAACAGCTATGATACAGGGTATCAAGAGGCTGGAAGCTGAACTCAGCACTTTGTAAGAAAAATTATCTTTGCAATATTCATTCTGTAGTCTTAAATCTTATATGTATAACTATCTTATGTATTTCAAATACAAAATGACAATATCTACTATGTACTGATGAGAATAATGCATAGCACGTTCTACAAAGTGCTGAAGGAAGTTGATTTCTCGTAGGAGTACAGCTATCCCAACAGGCAGATAATGTACTCTAACACATACCTTTAAGTAACGTTCAATGTTACTCATCAAAATGTCAATTTCTTCCTTCGACCACATCCCTTGTTTCCACTTATGGCCTTAAAACAGAAATGAAACTGAAGTGAAAGTCAGCAAAGCAACGTATCAGAAAACACATTCCTCATTACTGCGATTAATTAACAAAGAAAAATAAGCAGTAATTTTAGGTATTTTAACTAGAATTGCTTTTGAACAGATGTTATTTCAGAACTGATAAATGATACTTGGTAACTGTCAACTGCCAAGACATATTTAAAGCAAGCAAGTCAGATGCCTTGTCAAAACTGTTATTGTTTTAAAAGAACAGATTTCTCTTCGTGCTGCCAACTCACGTTTTCAGGGTCTTTCTTCAGCAAAACTATCACAGAACCATTAATGTTGGAAAAGATCACTAAGATCATCGAAGTTCAACCATCAACCCATCCTCACCATGCCCTCAGTGCCACATCTCCACGCTTCTTGAATGCCTCCAAGGATGGTGACTTCACCACCCCCTGGGCAGCCTGTGCCAACACCTCACCACTCTTGCTGAGAAGTAATTTTTCCTAATATCCAACTTGAAAAAAATAAAAAAGTAGAAACCTGAAAAAACAGAAAGCTTCTGTCTTGAAAGCAACAGAAATGACTATGTGCTCAGATGATTCCAGAAGCTGGAACTTAAAATGTGACTCATAATATTACTTAGGAAATTGGCAGCACTGTGGGCTTCTCCTACATGCTTTATTGCATCCCAGCATGTGAGTAGCACTACTCACTGGAGTGCTTGCCAGAGAGGTATGTGTATTCTGACAAACTACATCCTCTCTCTTTTTTTGCATTTAGAATAGTTTCCAGTGGTCAAAGACAACAGAAAAGACTGATGCTGAGTTTTATTTCACAAATAAAAGTGGCAAATCAATAACAACAAATTTTATGCTTCCTCTGTCTCTGACCGACCCTTAGTCACTTCAATGCCAGCTAAGCTTTGAAAGTAAAAGCAATTCACCTTATTGAAAGAAAAAATTCCAAGACTTGGTTTCAATAAAACATTAATACATTCCCCCCTTGAATTTATGCTTACTTTCCTCATTTTCCCCTTATAACATACTTAATAGCAATGATCACTTTTAATTAAGATTATGCTGGTGACCCAGTTTGGTGAGTGCTGGCTACCTGCCCATCTCTGCTCAGGAAAGTCAGGGTACTTCCTTCTCAGCCTGCTAATCACCGGAGCTGAGAAGCAGAACACACCAAAAGACACTATTCACCTGAATTCAAAATACAGGCATTATTACTAATTCTGTTCAAACTGACAAGAGAAAACTCTTCCCTCGTGCGTACGATGATTTCAATCTCTTCTTCCAAAGCTACAGAGGCAAAACTTACTACTACAGCTGAGATTCATGCCATTACCAAAGCACCAGAAGTGACCTCTGAAGGGACACAGCTACTTCTTTACATGGAATAACCTTTAATACCCTACTATTTTAGGAAAGAAAGTCTATTTTTGTACTTCACATTTGCATATTTAGAGCCAAGCTTATCATGCTTTCTTATCTCCAAGACCTCCAAAAAAGAAAAGAATCTCCTGGAAAGAGTCCAGCAGATGGCTACAAAGATGATAAAGGGTGTGGGACACCTCTCTTATGAGGAGAGGCTGAGAAACCTGGGGCTGTTCAGCCTTGAGAAAAGAAGACTCAGAAGGGATCTGATCCACGTCTATAAATGTCTAAGGAGCGGGAGGCAAAGGGACAAGGCTGGACTCTTTTCTGCAGTGTGTGCTGATAGGACAAGGGGAAATGGCCACAAACTGAACCATAGAAAGTTCTGTGCAGATGTGCATAAGCACTTTTTCACAGTAAGGGTGACAGAGCACTGGCACAGGCTGCCCAGAGAGGTGCTGGAGTCTTCTCTCGAGAGATTCAAGACCCACATGGATGCCTACCTGTGCAGCCTGCTGCAGGGAGCCTATTTTGGCAGGGGGGGTTGGACTAGGTGATCTTTAGAGGTCCCTTCCAACCCCTACAATTCTGTGATTCTGTGACCTGTGGGTATTAACAGCTGGAGATTGTTATAAAATGACAAGCTCAGGCAACACATCAAACTTCCAGCTCCTGTAAGTGGAGACAAGTAGTAGGATTCCTCCATAGCTGATCACGTGGAGACCTCAGAAGGAGCTCAGCTAGTACAGTTTCACAAATAAGCATATTTCACTGGAAAGGTCTTCCCCAAGTCATTTCTCTTAATTACAATCAGCAGATTTAGTACCCTCATTCATTCACAAGTGTAAAATGCCACTTGTGTTGCCACTTGATATGTCTGTGAGAGAGCTACAGAAAAAAAAAAACAGTAATTTTCTAACATGTTTTGCAGGACTCTCATCAAACATAAGGTCATCAAGCCACACGCAGCCATTTCTCTGCCAGATCACCAGCATTTGCTCCTTCAGTAGGAGCTGAGAATGTGCTGATCTCAGCAGAAGTCCTTCACCATCAGCTATCAAGAAGATGGCCTCTCATCCTAGGGCACAGAAATGTAGTAATGTGCTTTCTACCAGGCTGCCTCAGTAGTGTGATGAAAAGGGATCTCTGAAGAGCTCAGAAGCTCTATACATCTAATAAATAAATAGCAAGGATGGAAAAACTGTTAGAAACAACATGCAGTTGGGACAATGAGTATAACAGGCATGGACAAAATTGCTTGGCTTCCTTCCTCTTCATTCTCCATATCCAACATCTGGGCTCTTTGTGCATCATCCACATTTTTTCACTGACTCAGCAGCACTCTGGAGTAGAACTCACTGTGTAAGAGACCATTTGCTTCTGTTAGAGAAAAACAAGTTTTCTCCTCAAATTTTGTAACAATAAAGGATTTTGCTTAGGACTGATAGAAGAGAGTTTTTTTCTGCGAAGTAGTAAGGTCAGGATGAAACAAACAGTGGAAGGACTGAGGAATTCAGAGAGATGTACTCATTTGACACTATGTAAGTTGCTTAGGCATGCCTGGGAGGGCGGAAGGACAAAAAAAATCAACAACAAACCTGAAGTGCTCAGCAACTGCTGAACTGCTATGTGATCATGCATTTGGAAAGGGAAAAATGTTGTTGGCTGTTAATTTTAGGAGTAGCAGTGGTTATTTTAGTATTAACCTGAGCAGAAGTTCAGAAATCCTTTTTTTCCACAAGTACCTACCCTGTGACTGGTGCTTCCCATCTCCCAACCAGGTAAATGGAGCAGGCATACAACCATCTGCCTCATCTGCACTGAGACACATTCTCTACATGGCCACTAGAATTACTGTGACCACTTCAAGCATCGCCTCTCCTCCCTTCCAAGTGTGCCTTGAGTTTAATCTTTCTTCTTGCACACAAAGTTTAAGAGAGGTGGTGAAGACTTAATGCACTAGATTTCTCTGCAGTTTTAGAATTGGTCTTCTCAAGTATCTTCACTAAAAAAGCCAGTCCAGAAATTACTTTATACAACCTGCAGAATGTTCTCAAGGGCATTCTGAACAGCTCACATTCCTACAGAGAATATAATTTTAAGTATCCTACCTTTATTTGTCAGAGAATCCTTATCCTCTTTGGTTGTGAACCAGGCTTGACTAACAGCTGACACTTCTTCATTGCCCATTGGAGAGATTTCATCCAGCTGTTCATTCTGAAGAATCTTGAAAAGACAAGAATGAGATCACATGAAATCTTCAGTTCTTCCTATCTAACACAGAGGCATAACTTGAAGGAAAAAGAAACCATCGTACCTAGTTACCTTGCTGAAAGCTCAGAAAGTGCCACTTTCAGATGTTGTGTTAAAAGTAAAATCACTTCTCTCAAAAGACTTAAAGTAAGATTTAGCATCTTAATGACAGATGCTGTATGAATTAAATAATCATTCTTTACACTGTTTAAATTATAGTGAGTAGGAAGAATACACCTTCAGTAGAGAACTTTCAAATATGGTACACCCACAAAGAAAACAGAGTGCAATTATTACTGGTGACAAGCCTGCTTAACTCTGTTATGAAGTTACATTTATAATAAAAAAACCACCACCTTGTCTTACTTCTATGTTGATTACTACAGAGCAAATAGAACTGGAGGTTTACATCTATCACTGTTTACTGCACTGCTCTTCAGGAGGGAAGTCAGATTCAAACAACCTCTTATATACTTAAAATGATTCAACTGCACCTTTACAGAACATTTACAAATGAAGTCTATGCTCAAATACACCAGTTTCATACTAAAAGTAACTGTATTCATCTAATAACACCTTTCTGCTCTTTGTTTCCATTTTCATTTCAATTTACATAACAATATAAATAAAAAGGTCAATTTTGAAGTTTTACTGTACCTGAATCTGAGTAACAGTTCCTTCGTTAATCTCATCTTCAGCTACCTCAGTGGTAGCAGTCATGGTCACCTCAAAGCTCTGATCATTTTCTGAAACTTCAGAATAGGAAAGTTAGCTGTATACCTTACTTCTGTAACATATCTACGCATGTTACATGGGTTTTATAAATTGTCACCTTAGCTCTGAACAATTTTAAAGAGGCCTTATTTGGTATTTAATTGTAGACACAGTAAAATCATCGTAATGATTATCAACTCTGTTCACAAAATTTGCATATGGAAACATTCAGTTTTTCACGACTACAATCATAAATTGATTTGAAACATGTAAATAAAACACATTTGCTTCGGGCAAACATCAGGCACTGTGATGATGCTTCCTTTCCTGTCCTATCTTCAGGATTTTTCCTCAGAGAAACCTTTCAAGCCTTTTGGTAGCATTCTTATCCTTGCACTTGCACAGTACACGTGTACCTGCACAGTCCTCTGTCCATAAGGCTGATTTATTTTGCCAGTACTGTAAATACAAATTGTTGCAAATCATCCAAGACTCCAAGAGGTAAAAATGATAAATAAGCGTATTAATAAAATTTGTGAACAGAACTCAAAATATTTTGCTTATTATCTAGAAAGTTCACTTGTAACTCTTAGCAACAGAAACATTTGCTTCAACTTAAAACAACTTACTTGGAACTGCAACAACAGAAATGCAGGGAGTGGAATCATCAAGGCTCTGGTCATCCTCTGATAAGCAAAGCCTTTTGTGTGGAGGTTCAGCACTGTCTTCAGAGTTTACTTCATCAGTATCTAGCAACAAAAACATACAACACAGTTCCCTTTCTGTTTGCAAAGTGGAACTCTTGAGAAAAAACAGGCAATGACCAAATTGAAAGCAGAAGCATATGTCAGAGATGAGTTGAGAACTTTCTTACTGCCCAGGACATTAACATTAGTTATGGGCAGTAACAGTTCACGTACATTTCTGTAAAGTTTTCTTCATTAATTCAACCCACAGACCATTATCCTTCCTAAATCATCTCTTCACTGCATAACAAAACCATTAAGCCCACAGAAATTTGTGTACGTGCTCAGTGCTAAGAACACATTTTCAATGAATTAAATTGAACAGCCTTGTTAGGCACATACCTACAGAATTTTGGGTCTTATACATGACACTTCATCCTTCTTTAAACTGAAATAGAATTAATCTCAGCATAATAAACAGAATCCCAATAGCTTGTCTAATCGGAGGCAGACAAGAATGACAGTAAGATCAACTAAAAAAAAAAAGTAGAGTAGAGTAGAGTAGAGTAGAGTAGAGTAGAGTAGAGTAGAGTAGAGTAGAGTGTGCAATAGAATACTATACCATTTTGAGGGCAATGAAGTATGAGGTTCCCTTCAGTGTCCTGAGTCAGAGTCACGGAGTTCACTGTTTCTACTGTCACTGTGTCAGAATCTTCTTCAACTGTGCTCATACTCAAACCTGAAAGAGCAATGCACAGTCAGTTTCCTCCAGACTGACATGTTGCCCATAATGCTGGCTTCTTTTTCTCAAACATCCCATCAAAGCTTAACAGAGAAGAACAAATCTCCACCTGTTCTTTTACATGAATGATTTCGGAGTTAAAAGAGACGGACCTGCCACTGCTACTTCTGCATTCTTACACATTGCACAGAGTAACATCTGGTAGCTTCAAAGCTACTATTCTAGTTAAAATAACACTCAACACTCAGGAGCATTTACATCTACTTTGTTCTTTTTTTTTTTTTGGAATACAAACCTAAGCTCTTGCTTTTTCAGCATCTTTTAATATTTGCCCCTTTGATATCTGTTACATTTCTTATTAATAATATATAATAAATAAATTTCTCATTTATTAACTTCACTGTTACGTAACCTTGTGAAGTCAATCAATGCTAAGAAATATCTCTGTATTCATACTGCTCTTGGTGGAGCTATTTTTGGAGTGCTAAGCTGCAAAGTTTTATTCTCCTTCCACACATACAAATAACTGCTAGTGCCCCACCACCAAAGAAAGAACATAAGCACCAGAAAAGCTGGATGTAGGTAGTCACCAGCATAAAAGATACAGAGGTAGTAAATGCTTGGAGTAAGCAATATAAACTGAAGTAAGTGAACCGCAGCACTACAGAGTGCTCCTAGGAGTAAATCTCACTGCCATCACGGAAGCACTATTCAGAAACACAAAGACTGAACAAATTTCAATGTAAACTAGTACAGATAAAAACTGGAAATAAATAAATAAATATGTATACTCAAACACAGCCAAATAAATAAATAAATAAATAAATTACTTGTCATCAGAGAACACGGTCTCTGGTACCGAAGATTCCTGAGAGCAGTATGTTCTTGGAAGGACCAAACCAGGGCAGGTCTTTAGTAGTTGGGATGTTTGCTGCACAGCCACAGCACTGAATGTTAAGAATCAAAAGAGGTAACCTGAACTCCAAAAGGTGAAGAATTCATATGAACTTTCTGGATAACTATTACTCAGGAGAATGCTGCTCATCAATACCTGAGATCTCCACTGCAGCTGGGGAGGAAGGTACATCATGACCAGCAGCTGTCACAGAGCAGGAACAGGAATCCACACAGACAACAGCTGAGGCACCACAGCTAACAACAGCACTGAGGTCCCAAAAAGCATGGAAAGATGTGCACAGCACTGTCCCAGAAGTTGTGATGTTTCTAACAAAGAAACATCCCGTAGTGTAACCCCTGGTCAGAGCAGGGCTTTTATAACCTCCTGTCATCCTCCCAAGATTGGTTCATCCCAACAGGAGGTGCAGGCACTCCAAGAAACAGAGAATCATGTCCCATGTTGGACACTCTACATTTAGTGTATCTCAAGTTCCCTGGCTAATAATTGTAATCAGGACTTGGTGAAAAATGAGGAAGAGCCAAATTGTTCACTTGAACAGAAAAATTCCAATCAGCTTTAATGGATCAGCTGGAACCTCACAAGAAAACTCACTGTAAAGAACATGAGGATAAAGCCAAGTGGCTCTTCTGGACTTTATCTTTTTATTAGTTAAAATGCTCAAATGCAAGGCAAACTAAAGGAAACAAAGAAATGTGTTCTCTCAAGATACATTTACACCAGGACACCATCACTAACCTAGGAGACATGCGAATTAAAAACGACCTGCAAATCCCCAGGCTTTACAAGAATCACTGATTTCCAGATGAGCACCAACAGAACTGGCACGTATGCTGGAGATCCATCAAATGCAATGTAGGAGGGGACCGCCTGAAACTTACGGGGTGTTCAGTGGAGAAAACACAACTACTCCTGGTGAGAACACCCTCACACAGCTGCTCTGACACTCCACGTGCCCTCGGCCCTTCACTTCTCACAGGCTGACAGCTGAAGCCGTGCTGAGACAATGCTGTGCCATCGCACAGATCTTCTGGGATGGGCCACCCAAGTTCCATTTAATATGGGCACCTGCCCATCAGCTATACTGATATTTCAGCTAATGAAAAAGACAACAACAACGTCAGAGACAGCCAACAGCTTTTAATAAGTGAGACTGTAACAAGGAGCCTCCTCACTTCCACAACTTCCACCTCATTTTCATACCATTGTGGAGAACGTGAATTTCTGCTTTTGGATATGCACTGCTTTCTATTTAAAAGAAGCCTGCTGACTGCAGAAGTGTGAGCCAGGACACTTCTTCATCCTGGACTCCAATACTTTCTGCAGAGATACAAATCTATCAGGAATTTTATGTTCTGGAGGAGGGTGTCAGCTTGTGGGGAAAGGGAACAGCGCTGATTTGCACATGCATTAACAGCCGTGGATGTGCATAATGAAATGCAGTGAAGATTGAAGATTTTTCTATTTCTAAGCTAACAGTTGAGAAATAAATCCAAATTTAATAAGCACTTTATAGAGCCTTGATAGATCGTTGGGAGTGTTTACCAAAGCTAACACTTTTAACAGTTCCTGACAACCCTAAAATAGGTTTCAATGTACAACCAAAGAGATACGAGAATACTGTGCCCACAAGAATCCTTTATTACACAATGCCAACGTAGATTTTCCACCACATAATACAGTACTTCTTATCTGCTTTAACAAACATACAGCAAATCTAGGCAGAAAATAACAATGTTTATTTTATACTGAGTCACAAAAGGAACATTTGAATAAAAAACTCCTGTAATTCTTCATCATCTTCATCAGGCAGATGGGCTCAATTGTTCTGTGGGCTGTGAAAATTAAGTGCTTCTAAAAAAACCATCTTTTTCCCTTGCAGACAAGGTTCTGTCATTACGCCTTGTTATCAGCTCCATCTTATCTCTATTCTTCTGTGAACAGACATAAATCCTTGTATAAAAGGCTGTGCACTTCACACTGTGCAAAAGGTGTATTTCATTGAACTCTGAAGGAAGCAAAAATTAAAACACACTAAAGGAGGCTTCCACTTACTGAAGTATCAGAGGGAACACTCACATAGGATGCTTCAGGATCATGTGTTCATCTTAAAGTGACACAATGGAAACAGTGTCATTCCAGAACAACACACACCTCCTGTTT
Organism: Cyrtonyx montezumae; assembly: GCF_038088225.1. Classification (NCBI taxonomy): domain Eukaryota; kingdom Metazoa; phylum Chordata; class Aves; order Galliformes; family Odontophoridae; genus Cyrtonyx; species Cyrtonyx montezumae. The sequence goes on along the minus strand of NW_027072034.1, from coordinate 154,198,921 downwards.
AATAAAACCTGAATATTTACTGCATTCCACAGCACAGCTTTTGTAAGCTTAACACTTCTGATGCACAATCAGATGCTACTGACTAGAGCCAATTCTTTCATGCCATTATTTGATGGGAAAAAAAAACCATAAAACCCAAAAAACTTTCTTCCCACACTGCATGGGTTACACTCCAATCTAAATCAAACTCACAGAAGAACTGACTTCAACAGCTGCAGCAAGAAGCTAAGAAGGGGACCAAATTGGATGGATATCAAACACAAGGACTCAGAGACCTGAGATCAATATACACAAGGATTTATTAAACTGTATCAATATGAGACTGCAGTCCTGTAAGAACGATTACATTTTACAAGTTAGTGGTATTTAAGGAGGTGGGGCACCACAAATAAAGGGAATATATTGTAGTGGATGAGACAAACTGTTCTCAGTTACATTTGGTGGAACTCCATGAGTGCTAGCCATTGATAGTGCCATTGATATTCTTATAGAAAGCACTGAGCACGCTTAAAGGTCACACACACACACATAGTGAAGTTTGCACTGCTTCAAAAGGGAAAACAAAACAAGAAAGTGTCTCCCCAGTAACACAAAGCACCCCTCAGGTACAAGTATGGGTATGAATAAGAATCTTGGTAAGACTCAGGTGTACTGAAGTGTTTTCATTCATGAAAATCCAGTTTCATTTGAAGCATTAAGTGGTCGACTTCTTCACCATTATAAAGAAGCAGGAATTTAGGATAACAATCACATTTTAGATGCTAATTGTAGAAGGTGTAAGATAAAACCATAGCTCTGCTGCTTTCTGTTAGGTAGATGAACACAGAGCTAGTTCTCACAAATAAGGGGCTGTTAGAAATGGTAAGAAACAGTACAGGCACATGGTAAATATTTCATAGAATCAAAGAAGGAAGGGACCTTAAAGTCCATCCAGTTCCAACTCCCTCCTGTGGGCTGGCTGCCCCTACATCAGGCAGCCCAGGGACCAATGCCTCCAGGGACAGGGCATACACAGCTTCACCACCCCCAGTAATGAAGGATCTAACATCTAACTTACATTTTCCCTCTTCTAGTTTAAAACTATTCCCACAGAATATCTGAAGCTGGAAAAGATGAAGATATTGAGTCCAACTCCTCCATTTCAGGTGTTCAACTCACTCTTCAGTCTTTTGGGTAAGCCATCCAATCCTACACGGACAGTTGTATTAGATGTCCAGAAAGCAATCATGAAGTTGCTGTCACTTCTGAATTAGAAGTGTCCACTTCCTTACTAAGATGTCTTCTGTCTTTGCAACAGGACTTTAATCGTGCTGTCAAGGAATTCATTGCATCTTTTGCCAGAGCAGTGCTGGCAAACAAAAACGATTTTCTAGATTACTTTGATGTATGACTTACAATAGCCACACGGACCTAAACAATAGTGAATAAAGGCATACAAACAGCGTGAGCTGAAGACCTGAAGTGTGCCACGCTGCACTGTGCCTGAGTACATGCTGGTGAATAAAAAGATCTCAAAAAAGAAGAAAAAAAAAACATAGGAAATAAAGGAAAAGCTTCTCTTGAATGGGCAAACACAGAAACGGAGAAGCTGTGAAGCCTGGTCCTGCTCTTGGATGTAAACCCGTGAATCAAAAAATTGAATTGGACTTAATCTAAACTAGGCATCATAGCTTGAGCAAACAGGTAACTTTAGGAAGAAACTCAGGGACCATAGAAATGCACATACTGTGAAGAGAGCTCCTGTTTGCAACTCAATACAAGGGTGATCCCATGAAGATAAGGACAAAACAAAGGTGGGTAGGGTGGTTGTTTACAACACAATGGAGGGTCCAAAGAAGATAAGTGGAATTGCTGTTTGCAACTCAGTGGGGGAGCCTGTGAAGATAAGGAGGTAGATTTGCTAGCGACACAACGTAATCCCCTTAACATCTGGAAATTTATTTCTAGCTTTAATCCTATGACCACCGGAGATGTCACTCACTTTGGAATTTCTGTCCATATCTTTGGAATGTGAGGAATATTAATGTGTTATGCCTTTAAATGTGTAGCCATTTCTCTCTTCAGTGTGCATATTTGGTGGAGAGATCCCCCACGCACCCAGCGCTGTAATAAAGGGAATACCTGCTTGACGTATTGCAATGTGTCAACTTACTTTGTCGGATTTCTCGTCATCACCCTGACCTAGGCAGAGTAACACACTTCAGAACCCACTCAAAGCCCCAAGCACCCTCAAATGATCACCTTCAATACAGACGAAGCAATGAGACGAACCACACCAAACCCCCAAGCTCAGGATACCCCAACCACACCCCGATAGAAAAAAAATGGTCCGATTTCAACGCCTTGCTGGTCGTTTATTACAGACACCGCCATAAAGGGAAGGAAGTTTAACCCCAAACCCTCAGCCCCCCTGCCCCGGCCGCCATTTGTGCCCGGCCCGCAGCCGCCGCCATTTTCCCGCCCTCTCAGCGGGCAGTGGCTCCGGCCGTGCGCAGTCCGGCTCGGCCCTGCTCACTCCAGCCCGGCTGAAGCGCGGGGTCGGCCATGGCCGCCTCCCTCCTCCCGCTGCCCTCGGTCCGCCCCGAGCACCGCCACGTCCCCGCGGCCCGGCCGCTCCCGGCCCTCGGCAGCCCGCAGGCCCCCGCGCGCTTACTTCCTGTTTTGGGTCCGGGCACTTGAGAAACCAGGATGGAGACTCCGAAGTACCAGGATGGAGGCGCCGAGCGGCAGCGAGCTGCGGTGGGGGAGGAGGAGGAGGAGGAGGCGGTGGCGGGGCAAAGCGCAGGCAGCCAGCGAGCCCGCCGGAAGGGCCCGCCGCCCGCTCGGCGCCGCTTCCGCCTCACCGCGGCGCCACAAAGCGCACAACGCTGGGCTAAGCGCTGTGGCGGCGCCAAAAAGCGCGCGGCGCTTCGAGGCGGGGAGGGCTCCGTGGATCGGCTCTGAGTGCCGGTGATGGTTGGAATAAATGCTTCAGTAGTATTTTCCGACCTTAACGGCAAGGGAGTGAAAGGCATCCCCTGTCCGTACTGAAATCACCTCATTGCATTTCACTTCTCTTTGGTTGCTTTGTTTTTGCATCCTCTCCCAGACCTTCTCAGGAGCTTTAAAATGTACCCATGCTATTGATAAATTGCAGTTCTGCATGCCTTCCTCAGGGGCTATGGTGATCCCAAAGAGTCTGTCTTTTTTTTTTAATCCTAAACCCCATTTTAATTGCTATGAATACTTTTATAGAAGTTTTAACGGAAGTTCTCACGGGCAAATCAGATGTTTTAGGAATATTGCAGTGAAAATGGGTAAGAGTGATTCATTTCACCTGTGGTGAGAAGGCATTACTAGAAACTTGGAGAATAGGATATCCCGAGTTGGAAGGGACCCATAAAGATAATTGCATCCAACTCCTGGCTCCACCCAGCAACACCCAAAAATCAGATCCTGTGTCTGAGAGCTTTGTCCACATGCTTCTTGAATTCTGGCAAGTTCAGTGCCATGACCACTGCCCTGGGAAGACTGTTCTTCACTCTCTGGTGAAGAACCTTTTCCTGATGTCTACCCTGAGCTTCCCCTGTTGTTGCTCCATGCCATTCCTTCTGCTTCTACCGCTGGTCACTGGAGAGGGGAGATCAGTTTCTGCCCCTCTGCTTTCCCGTGTGAGAAAGTCATAAGATGTGATGAGATCTCCTCTCAGTCTCCTCCAGATTGGACAAACCAAGGGATTTAACAGCTACCTCTCTTATGTCTTCCCCTCTAGGCCCTTCACCATCTTTGTAGCTCTCTGGGGACAAAACAGTGAGGAGACATCCCTGGAAACCCCACCCAGATTGGGAGCCTCTAAAAATCATGACTCATGCTGTCAGGAGAGATGCAGTTTTCCATAACATCTGGAGGCTTTTAATACTTTGAAATCTTGAAGCCATGAAGGTGTCTATCTGGAAACACTGAGCATGACCAGGAGAACTCTATTCTTCTGAACTAGCAATAGGAGGGAGGCTAGGCATGAGAGAGACCCCATCTAGTTTCGCATATCTCAGTGTCCATCTACAACTGCATCTTGTCCATGAAGTTTCAAATCAGTCTGCCCTGAGCGTGCTACAGCTTCAGGATCCAGGGGTAAATAGGATCTTCCCTGCATTGCTCTTCTGTAGAAGAGAACACATTAAAACATCAAGAAAAGTTGGAGATTTGCATTTGTAAAACCAAGTTTTCTATTTGGAACATGGAAGCAGAGGGGTGAAGACTGAATTTTAATGGAGACTCGAGGAAGGGTAGGGAGGAGATGTTGCCCATAAAATTATGGTGGTGAAAGTTAGAGAAGAAATGTATGGCTAGGACAGGAAGGTACCTGGAGTAAGTTGCTGAAAACAGTTCAGATTGTACAGAAAGCAATAATGTTGACATTTCTTATAACTCAGTCCTCATCAAGTGAGAAGTTCTAGAAAGACCTCATATAGTAAGCAGCAAGCAAAGAGGTCTTAGTATATGAGGCTTATTTTTTCCCTTATGTTATCCCTGTATTAAATATAAAGTCTTTATCCTTATTCTCCTTTTATCTTATTTATCCAAATGTACCTTATAGAAAACAATATTTTAACTAAACAATCTTTGGCTGCTTTTGTGTATCCCAGTGATGTTCTGGGATGTGTTGTTGTGCTATGTGATGATGATAGACCATTGCTGTTAGGTTGCACTGAAACACTTTGTGGGCTGAGGAACAGTATAAACCACAACATTTACTTTATATTGAGTTCAATCCAGACATATGTGGAAGAAGGAATGGTTTCAGTTCTCTAGTGTTTCATGAACAGAGTGAAATCTCTGAAATAGACTCTTATTCCATGGAACAAATGGGATTCATGCATATCCTGATTTGTCTTGTGTTAAACAATTATATGTGCTCATAATTACTTAAGTTGACAAAAGAACTAAACACGGAGTTTTCTGTGTACCTCACAATTCCTTTTTTAAGAAGTTGTTTTTTAAATCCACCCATACTGATTTTTACTTCCATAATGCCTATTTTCCTGGTAGCCACCAGGTGTCCCTACTGCAAGGTGCTCTGGGCCCACCAGTTGCATCCTAGAGACCCGACTCTTTGCAGTGCTGAGGTTAAAACTAAATTAGCATTACTGTGCACTGTCACAGAAGTGAGGCTGTGGCAGTGCTAGGATAATATTGTTGTGTTGGCTATGATATGCATACATCGCTTAATGTCTTCTGCCTCATGGTTTAGGGAGAGCAGCATCACAACACAGGCTAAGAGCTCAGGAGGAGTAAAGGCTCCTGGGACAGTTGCAGATGGGGTAGCAGAGATGAGCTGACATAAACATCACCCTAATGCCAAGTCAGAACAATTAGCAGGGGTGATGGAGATATTCTGTGCAGCTCTTAATTTCTTCCTTTCTCATGTTAGCTGGCTGGGATCAGCATGCCTAAAAACCTGTGTAAACTGATTTAAACAAGTCCCACATATGCAACTGAGCAGACCACCTTATACTTACTACTTAGGTTCCCTTGTCTGGGGAATTTTATCTCTTAACTTCAGTTTCAGGGATACCCGGAGTATATTTGTTCTGAGATGAGTGGCCACCTCCTGCTCAGCTCCACTTCCATACAGAGCTTTTGCTCCTTCTCTTTGGTTTTGAGAGCACCAACATCCCAGTAGGTTACTGCTGCAGAACTCAGCTATAGTAGACAGATACAGGACAGTCCCCTGGAGCTTCAAAGGGCTTCAGTGTTGTGGGAAAAACGACCTCAAATTTTGGGTAATTTTTGCTTAATTTAACTTATTGCCATTTAAGACCAACTTCTGGTTACTGATTTGGATAACAAATGGGAACATCATCAGTCAAAAAAGCACTTTAACACATTTTGTCCTTCTTCTGCAGGCTCAGTTTACCTTAGTCACCCTGTGAGTTACATTCAGGTTGTCCTAATTCCTTCGGTAAGGTGACAGTGTCAGAGGCAGACCCTGGCTGCCCAAGCCCTGCCAGTTGTACCTCCTGCTTCTGAAACAAGAAGGTTTTCCATTCTCTATGTTGCAGAAGGAATGGGGATCTCAAGTGTTTTGACTTGTAGAAGTTCCCATTGCATGTTCAGTAATTAAATGCATAATGAACTGTTCATTTAAGTAGACTGGTTGTCACCATGGAGGTCTTGCACACCTCTGCACTGACAGTAGAAGGAACTTCAGTACTCAGAGTAATGATCATTCTGCTCCACATTAACTGGCACATTACGTGTGCCCTGTAGTCTGTTGTGCTGGGCCCATTTCAGATTACTATTTTGGGCTGCGATTTTGTGTGTCCAAGTGGCCAAGAAGGCCAACAGCATCCTGGCCTGTATAAGAAATAGTGTAGACAGCAGGAGCAGGGAGGTGATCATTCCCCTGTAATCAGCTCTGGTGCGGCCGCACCTCGAGTACTGTATTCAGTTTTGGGCCCCTCACTACAAGAAGGACATTGAGGCCCTGGAGCGTGTTCAGAGAAGGGCAACAAAACTGGTGAGGGGTCTGGAGCACAAGTCTTATGAGGAGCGGCTGAGGGAGCTGGGATTGTTTAGTCTGGAGAAGAGGAGGCTCAGAGGAGACCTTATTGCACTCTACCACTTCCTGAAGGGGGGTTGTGGTGAGGAGGGGGTGGGCCTCTTCTCCCTGATAAATAATGACTGTACGAGAGGGAATGGCCACAAGTTGCGCCGGGGAAGATTTAGATTAGACCTGAGGAAACATTTTTTCTCTGAAAGAGTGGTCAGGCACTGGAATGGCCTGCCTAGGGAGGTGGTTGAGGCACCATCCCTAGCGCTGTTCAAGAAGCGTTTAGATGAGGTGCTAAGGGATTTGATTTAGTAGTTGGGTAGGGATAGTGATAGGAGGATGGTTGGACTACATGATCTTGTAGGTCCTTTCCAACCTTATGAACCTATGAACCTATATCTTTTTTCCCCACAGTTCCAGATGAGCCTCATGAGGCCGCGTTTGTTTTTAGTTTGTCATGTCTGCTTAGTGCAAGACGTTCTTTCCACTGTCACCTTGAACCTGTAGAGCAGAACCACACATTTAACCCACCAAACATCCACCACTGTAACTCTGTTCCCAGTGGCTATGACAGGCATCTGGAGTGCTGAGTTGTGGCTTAGGATTCATATTCTAAAAATGCATCTTTGTGTCAGTCATAAAAATTTTGCTCCGGGAAAAAGGCAAGTCCCCAGAGAAGAGTTAGGCTATTTCACAGAGTCATGGAATCAGTCACAGGAGTGGTTGAAGATGGAAGGGTTCACTTGGGATCATCCAGTCCAATTCTCCTGTTTCAAGCAGTGTTACCTACACCACACTGCCCAGGCAGAAAACGGCCTGGACTCATCCTGTTGTTTCGCTTAAGATATATGTATGCATTAATAAGATCCCCTCTCAATCTTCTCCAGGCTAAACAGGCCCAGCTCCTTCAGCTTTTCCTTATAGGATTGTTGCCCCAACCCCTCAGTCATCTTTTTAGCCCTTTGTTGGACTTGCTTAAGGAGCTCTGTGTCCTTCTTGTAATAGGGAGCCTGGAATTGCATAGTGTATCACATCAGGGTAGAGGGGAGGATCACCTCCCTCAGTCTACTGGTAAATTCTCTTCCTAATGCAGCCCAGGACACTATTAGCCTTTTTGACCCCAAGGGCACAGTGCTGTCTCACAGTCAGCCTGTTGTCTACCAGGTCCTTCTCTGCAGGGCTGCTTTCCAGTAGATTATTTCCCACAGATTATCCCCTGTCTAAGCTTTTGTATGTGAGTTATTCTATCCTTCCCTGAGGAACTGCATCTTGCTGTCACAGACATGGAGATGTAACTCCTGAGGGCAGGGAATTTTTCAGTGGAGGTGGAAGCTGGCACAAGCTGGAGGCTAAATGCCCAGTGAGAAAGACACCTCTCCTCACTGTACCATAGTCTGCCTCCTGTTTGTTTATGAGATTTCATATTTACATGGATTTATCTCTGTGTATACATGTACATAATTACATGTGGATATAGCAAATGTATTCATTACTTATATAGAGAAAAAATATATTTATGTACATAAACAATCTACTATTTTTAAAACACTTGATCACTTGTATGCTCAGATTTCATCAGGAGCTGGCTATTGAGGACTGCTCAGGCTCTGAAGAAATACTATGAAAGAGAAAGATCTTGGAGAAAGAGTAACAGTGCATGACATGAACTTGCATGGCTTCTCCACTGCAGAGTGAATGTATTTCTGTAGGATGGGTTCATGAGGAGAAGAGGAGAAAGAATGAGGCTTCACAGAATCACTGGCAAAATAGATGGTAGGGAAGAGGAGAGAGCAGATGGGAGGAGCAGATGGATCCCAGTCGGGAAGCAGCTTACTGTGTGACACCAACATCAAGGTGCTGATTGCAGGAGGAGACAAGACACTGCTTGAGGAGGGGGTGGCAAAATTTAGTTCTTGCTGTAGGAAGAACAGTCAAAAGTGGACAGGCCCTTTCTGCATGGTATCTTACAGAGGAGGTGTGCAAGGGCTATGGGCAGACAGGGGAACTGCAGCTGTTTAGGGAGGAGAGGGACATGAGGTCAAGAGCTGGCTCCTCAGCTTGTGTCACCTATGAAATGCCAGTAACTGAGGCTGGTATGACCACGATCCTGAACTCCCTGAGGAGCTGTGAGGAAGAAAGTGATGCGTTGCATAGTGGAGAAACGTGACCTGTTTTGGAACTGAAGGTTGATTTAGCTTTCAGGTAGGGTCAGCATTTTGACAGGATCTGCCACATGCTGGTTACCATCAAAATATTATCAAAGCTCCCGATCCTTGGAAGGGGACAAGGTGTTTTCTTTCGTACCATGTAATTCTACTCTCTGCAGACAGATGGTGCTGCAACATATCCTAGAACTGGGAATCGGCTTTTTCGGCTCATCGAAGGGATGCAAACAAGCAGTCAACTTTATATTTTCGTTCTAGTTTGTTCCTAAATTTGCTTTACTCTCTTCAAAATGGAATTCTTTGCCTACTTGTTGTTCTTCTTCCAATTTCGTGTATATAGGCAGATCGGCCAGTTTTATCTTAGCTTTGTTGAATTATCACAGAGCTGGCTGGCAGAACTCAACTTCACACTCAAGTCTTTCCATTGGAAGAAAAGCTATCCATGGTATTATTCCCCGTGATGCAGGATTTTCTTGTGGCTTTAAAAAACAAACAAACAAAACCCCCCTGCATTTTAGACCCAAGCAGATCTTACAGTTTCTGTTTAATAGTAGTTTGGAGCTTCTGTCAGCAGATATACCAGATACACAACCTAAGCAATCTCTCAGGGCAGTTCTGCCCCAGTTTTTGTTTCCTTTTATCTCTCTTGATTCTGTGGCACATTGCTGATGGGCTGTCTTGCAGAGTTCAGTGTGATTAAAAACTTTTCTCAATGCTTTCTTTCTGGGAAACAACAACAAAAACTAACTTTTTTACTGAAAAAAAAATCACGTGTGGGGGGATTAATGAAAAGTGGGATCAGTTTGTTTAATCACTAAATTGAAAAGCCTAAAAATCTGTTGAAAAAGCAATGTTAGACTTCATCTGCTTTCCATACCCCCCTCAAGGAGGTGTTTACACACTTCACATCTCCTTGTTTTGTTTGAGGTGTCCCCAGCAACCCTAGTCCCGTATTCTTGAAGAGTGACTGAAAATTCAGGAGTTGAAGAGTAGGAATGACAAGTAAAAAGAAAGATTCTATTCTAATGACCAGCGAACCTGAAGGCAAATTAACTTCTGTCACTCATTACAAATGTGTCTGATAATAGATTAACATAAAAACCCTAGGTACCCCTGTGCACCTGATGTTAGAGCTCTGTTTTTTCCTGCCCAGCTAAACATCAGGCTTCCTACCCTGGGCTAGCCATACAACTCCGGGTCAGGCAGCTCCCCCTGCCTTTAGTGTCCCTTCTAGAATGCAGCACAACCAAAATGGTCCAGAATAACTTTGTTGTTGTTGTTTTTATGCTGTATGGCAACTGCTGAGTCACAGCCTGAACCTCTGATTGAGCACCTGAAGGAAAGACCGGGTCAGCCCTGGGAGCACAGGTTAAGGCAATTCACCTGTGTGACTAGGAGTTGAGCCATACTTAACCCTTCTTAGACCCCATTTAAGGTCTGACTGCCACTGTGGAGCTTTCCCTTGCAAGCCTTGATCCTCTAGGACTAGTAAGTACTCTTTTTCCTTCTTTTATAACATTTCCTTGATTGTGTTGGCCCTGTTGCCATTGTACCATTGCATATGCTTTGCTCTGGATGTTTTCAGTACAAACCTGCGAGGCTATAGAAAAGCCCCAAGAGAAGGCCATAGGATATGTGAGCAGAACTGATTGCAGATGGAGTACTTCAGGAACCTCCTCAGATGTTTTTAGCACTGAGAAGAACACGCTCACAGATACATGTCTTATACTGAGTAAGAGACTGGATAGATCCCTGCTAACTGCCTGGAGAGGGACTTTGCTATCAACTCTTATTCAAAAGGGCATGAGCACCATTGCTCTTCTCACTTTCTTTCCAGGAAACCAGACTATTGGAGTGCTATTCTGAGGTGATGGTCAGGCAGATGAATTCTTTTAGGATGTTGGTATGTAACACTCTGGATGCTTCATGCTTCAGAAGAAAAGACAGAAGCCAACTTCTTCAGAACTCCATGCATCTCCAGGGACACACTTCTCTCTGCTCAGAAATTCCAGGAGATGTCTATGTTTACCACAGAAGAATCAACAAGAGGCTTTTGAGTAATTTTCAAATGCTTCTTAAATAACATCAAAAACATCAGTCCAATCCTGCATGGCTCTGAGTTCTCCAAATACATTTCTCTTGCCAATTGTGATTCTGAATGAAGTAAGAAACTACTGAGGAGCCTCAGTGTCCCCAGTGCTAGAGCCTAGTTTCAGTGAAGCGCTCATGTCACTTTTCTTGGTCTTTCTGATATGTTCAGAGCAAGAATCAGTAGTCTGCAGAATAGGCTTCTGTGCCCATATGCTGATTCACTGATGTCAGAGGGATTGTACATGGGTGCGAAAAGTTCATCTCTTTGAAAATTCACTGGAAGTTAGGGTTCAAAACCTGAGCCATAATCAAGTCTGTCTTTTCCAACCAGAGATGTGAAAAAACTGATGAGAATTGTCTTCAGAAGCATTCAAAGCAGTAAATCATATTTGGCAATTTATAGGGCAGCGGCTGGGATAACATGATCCATTTCCAGAAGTGTCAGAGTGATATGTTTCTGAACCTTAAACAAGTCTGCATTTCCATAAGATTTAGTAAAATATGCTTCACATTCTAATCTGATTTCCTGGGCTAGAGCAAAGTGACTAAATGGGCTGATAATACTACCTGGCAGCTGTCAAATGACTTTTTGTCAAGGGAGAAAATGGAGGAACATATGTTCTGAACTCCGGCTACTTATGGTAGAGGATGAAAGAAATAGAAGGGGTTTAAGTTGGAAATGAGATCGTGCATCATGCCCTTTGGACAGCATGTAATCTGGCTAATGGCATCAAGTAGCAGTATAAATAACTTCATTAAAATAACTTGTTTTAAATGAACTAAATAAATCAGACTCATTTGTCAAAGAGTAGGGATGAAATAATTGGGTTAATTTAAAGCTGTGCACTGGGGGGATGACTCCTGAATTTCTTCTGCTGGTGAAACTGTTGTCAGTAGAGTCAGGCACCAGTGGGGGCCCTGAGCCCAGCAGGGAAATGGAGATGGGGCATCTGCATCTCCCAGGAGCCTCTCTTGTGCTTGTAGCAGTCTCCAAAGTTCCACAGCTGAAGTATTTGTTCCAGGGCATTTAAAGGATCATTCAAAGACTGCTAGATCTAAAGTCTTTGCTGATGTTTGTAGGCTGCTCAGCCCCTTAGTCCGCTTTCCCGCTGTACTAAAGCTAAAATTATTTTTGTGGAAAACTGCTCGTGGTATCTGGCCCTGCCTTGCTGGAGGGCCACATGATGCAACAGGCTGTCCCAACTCTTACTTTAATGCTTTATGTCTGTATTTTAAACGTTTTCATTCAACCATTCACTGTAGCAGTTGCTACAAAACTTAGACAAATCCAGTTCTTCAAGCTGCAAGTGGACTTGCTCCTCCATATTCCCAACAATCTTTTCCTTTCTGGGTTGATGCAAACCCACCACGCTTCTGTGAAGTCAGTTGAGCTGTACATATTTATACTAAGGAAGTATGCAACTCCTGGGGTAGCAAATGTGAAAACTATCCTTTCACATTGCAGGCCATCTGTCTGTCTGGACGCTTTCATCTTCAAACCTCAGTTCCGAATTGCTCGGATTGTTCTCTGGTGGAGCAGTAACTGCTTGTGTTGTCATCAGTCATTGATGTGTAACAAGTTTTCCTTTTTGTTGCAAGTGAAAACATGGATCTCGCAGACAATAGGGTGTTTAAAATTAGTACTTACAGACAGCTGCCTTTCAAACAAAAGGGTGAGAAATTGATTCTTTTATTTTATTTTTTTACTTTTATATCTGCCAAGAGCAGAGTTGGGGGTATGGCATGTTGTACTCTTACACAACAAATCTGCCCTGCAGTTTCTCTGATAACTATGGATTTGTCAAGTGAGAAACTGGACTGTGAGTAAAGCTGTCAGCAATAAAAAGCCTTTCAGCTTTTTAATAACTCTTGGTCCCGCCCTTAGTTGTGCTCCTGCAGTGATCCCTCAGCCCAGGTAAAGGGCTTTGCAAATGACTTCAGGCTATGCGAGAAATTCCTCATTCCTGGGCCTCTGGTTTATCCAGCTTGGTTGCTGATAGTAACTTGTGGGCTGATTTATCAGCTTTAAGGATCCGCTCACCGAGGTATGGTGGGTATTCCAACCACACATTTAGTTCTGTCTGCTCGGTGGCACTGTCCTCATAGGTTCCCAATCCAATCTGTACCTGTAGAGAGGTACAGAGCTGATTTCCTGTGGAACACTCTGGCCATGTAGGATTTGGTTTGTTATTTTATTTCAGTGATTTATGGTTTTAGAGCTTTTGGGCTTTGCTTCATTACCAAGATTTTTCCCATTGGCTCAGATTTCCCCTGCCTGCTCTGCGCTACAGGATGGCCTTTCCTTCTGACAAACTGACAAACACAACAGCTACCTTGGGGCTGACACTGTTGCAGCATTTATGCAAGTCACATTGACATCAAATAGCAACCATATGCATAAGGCCAGAGGTTATACTTCTGTGGTAAATTTGATGCGAGGCAGAATGATGTGCTAATCTGTTAGTACTGTCAGCATGCTGTCTGCAGTGGAAACTGGATCATGTCCAAGCAGAAAATGTTGCTTCAAGTAATAATACAAACCATTTTCATATGAGTTTCTTCATTGTGGTAATTTTGATAGTGACAGTTTCTCTTTATAGGACTAAAATATGATTCCCTAGTTGTTATGTGCAGGAAGGAGTGATCTTCAGAGATTTTTAATGCATCTGGAAGACCTTTTCATTGTGTGCTTATTTTTTCCCATGCCAGGTGTGTCATATCCTTCCTATTTATACTCTGTAGAGCTGGATGTATACCACGTGGCAGACTCTCATCAGACAGACAAAATTGATGGGAGTTAGCCAAGAGAACTACTCTTAGTAGTGAAGTGAGCAGGATTTACACTTCAGATATTGTACTAATTCATATAACTCTCTTGTAAAATAAAATATTTCTAACCACCCATAGCAAATGACAGTTAAAGTACAAAACTCTACTCTCATGAACCTGTTTGCTTTTCCATACTGTGGGAATGAGTGCTGTACTGGGACCTGGATCCTGTTATGATTTCTCTTTTCATCTGCTCACTTGTTGTATGGATGTTTTTTGTTTTTTTTTTTCTTCCCCAAATTATATCTGCACTCTAAAGAAAAATGTTGTAGATCAAAGGGAAGAGTAAATCCTGTGGATGGAGTATGTCTGCACTTTTCAGTGCAGCTCTAGAAGGAGAAGGATGCAGAGGGTGATGGCAATTGCCATTCAGTGGCAACAAGGAGTTCAGATGGAACATTTCAGCCAGGAGCAAAATCTTCTCCTGTATTTCCATCTCCTTTCATTAAATCAAAAATATTTCTGCAACTTGGAAACACGATCTTGTCAAACACTGATAACAAGGTAAAGCTACCAGCAGAAAATGAGTTGTTTATCATTAAATTAGCAATCAGTCTAACAAACAGTGAAAGGGCTTCTGGCCTATCTCTTAACAGGTTGTTTTTTTATCTGAGGAAGAAATCCTTTTATATCTGCAGCTGATGAGGCATGGCAGCAGGGATCAAAAAAATGCGTTCAGGAAAGAAAAGTGTCTCTGCAACAGGACTGACAGGGAGAAAAAGGAATTACAGAATAGCATGGTTTTTTTTTTTTTCCCCCTCAAATGAGCAGAAAGCCAATTAAGATATTCTACCATCAATTAATTTGGAAAGAAATTAGAAAGTAGTCAATGTTAAGACTGAAATCTCAAGGTCATCTTCTTTCATAGTCTTAACTATGCTGCAATGTGGTTGTCCGTATAAATATGTACATTCAGCACCTGCAGAATCTTTACCTATTTCAGCGCAGTCCAAATGAGAAAGTAAGGATATCAGCTCTCAGCATGTAGGTACTGAAGTGTATTAACTATGTATCATGGCACATTTGGTGAATTTATATGAGGAGCCTAACACTTTGAGAGTCAGAGCCATATGCTTTTTTAGGTAATATTTAAGCCCTATTCAGAACCACTTATATCCGGGAAGTTAAGGCCCTTACATAATTACTGCAAATCCCTTTTAGACTATTTTTTTTTTTCAACTCACTGAGGAATATTGCTCATTATATCCTGGACAGCTGTGGCAAGCAGCTTGTTCTTCTAGCAGAAAAATCAGTTCTGTTACTTACATGAAAAATATCCAAACTGATTGCAAGGTTAAATGAATGCTGGGTGTAACTTCAACCCTTTGAAGTATCTTGCAGCACCTCAGCTCTCTTGAATAGAGAGCTTTCAATAATTGTTGTATGTTAGACATTGCACTCAGCTGTGAGGAGTAGATGGCAAAATATGACACAAAGCCAAGAGAAGTACATTTCAGTGACTGTAAATACTGAAGTTTCCCATTCAACATCAGAACAAATAAATTTTGCTTGTGTGTATGCAGTGATGTGGCTGTAATTGATGTCTGATTTTTTATTTGCTTTTTTTTTTTTTTTTTTGCTTTTCTGTATTGTGCCTTTCATCCCAGAGGTGTTTGCTGCCACTGTGGCAGCAGCTGTGATCCAGGCCAGTCTGTTTTCCAGGTCTGATGCATACCAGGTGCTGCCTTTTTCCTCTGTCCTTCCCTAGCTAGTACTTATTTAGCAATAGAAGTCCTAAGTGATGCTATGGAAGATCTTGCCTGTTAACAACCTGGATCACAGCAGTGTAACTATCAGAGCAATTGGGGGATGAAAGGATAGAGCAAGCCCTTCCAAAAAAGACCTTAGGGTACTGGCAGATGGGAAGCTGGACATGAGCCAGCAATCACAGAAACTGGGTTGGAAGGGACCTCTAGAGATCATTGAGTCCAATGCCCTTCCAAGGCAGGCTCCCTAGCCCAGGTTGTGCAGGTAGGTGTCCAGGTGAGTCTTGAATGTCTCCAGAGAGACAGACTCCAAAACCTCTCTGGGAAGCCTGTTCCAGTGCTCCTTCACCCTCGCTGTGATGAAATTCCCACACACATTTGTGTAGAACTTCCTATGCTTCAGTTTGTGATCATTTCCCCTTGTCCTATGACCACACGCTGCAGAGAAGAGTTCAGCCTCATCCTTTTGCCTCCTTCTCCTTAGATGTTTATAAACATGGATCAGATCTCTGAGTCTTCTTTTTTCCAGGCTGAACAGACCCAGGTCTCTCAGCCTCTCCTCATAAGGGAGTTGTTCAAGGCTCTTTATCATCTTTGTAGCCCTCTGCTGAACTCTTTCCAGGAGATTCCTGTCTTTTCTATGCTGGGGAGCCCAGAACTGGACACAGTATGAAGCCTCACCAGGGCAGAGTAGAGGGGGAGGATCACCTCCCTCAACCTGCTGGTCATGCTCTTAATGCACCCCAGGATCCCATTGGCCCTCTTGGCCACCAGAGCACACTGCTGGCTTGTGGGCAGCCTGTCATCCACCAGGACACCCAGATCCCACTCCTTAGAGCTCCACTCCATCCGGTCATCCTTCAACCTGTACCAGTGCATGTGGTTATTCCTCCCTAGGTGCAAGACTGTACACTTGCTCTTGTTAAACCTCATCTGGTTCCTTCCTGTCCAGCTCTCCAGCCTGCCCAGGTCTCACTGAATGGCAGCACAGCCTTTAGGTGTGTCAGCCATTCTTCCCAGCTTCGTATCATCAGCAAACTTGCTGAGAGTGGACTCTATCCCCTCATCAAGGTCATTGATGAAGATGTTGAACACGGCTGGACCCAGCACTGACCCCTGAGGATCACCGCTAAGTACAGGCCTCCAACTGGACTCTGTGCTACCAATCACAACCCTCTGAGCTCTGCCAGTCTGCCAGTTCTCACCCCACCTCACCATCCACTCATCTATTCCACACTTCCTCAACTTATTATAAGGATGCTATCGGAGACAGTGTCAAGTGCCGTGCTGAATTCAAGGTAGACTACATCCACTGCTCTCTCCCATCCACCCTGATGTTAACAACAGCATAGAAAGCCACCAGGTTTGTTGAGCATGACCTCCCCTTGGTGAACCCATGCTGACTATTCCTGATAACTCTTCTCCAACTGCCTGGAGACAGCATCCAGAACAAACTGTTCCATGTGCCCTTACAGCCCAGAAAGCCAACTGTATCCTGGGCTGCATCAAAAGAACCATGGTCAGCATGGTGATCCTGCCCCTCTGTTCTGCACTGGTAGGGCCTCACCTGTAGTTCTGCATCCAAATGTGGAGTCCTCAGTACAGGAGAGACATGGACCTGCTGGAATGCATCCAGAGGGCCATAACAGTGATTCAAAGGATGGAAAGCCTCTTCTGTGAAAACAGGCTGAGAGAGCTGGAGCTGTTCAGCCTGGAGAGGAGAAGGCTCCATGTAGACCCAAGAGTGGCCTTTCAATATCTAAAGAGGGGCTGTAAGAAAGAAGGGGATTGACTCTTTAGCAAGGACTCGTGATAAAACAAGAGAAATTGTTTCAAACTGAAAGAGAGCTGTGTACCTAAGTGCTGTGTGACACTGCATGAAGTCCCCTGCTCTGCAACCTGTCTGGAGTCAGCCAGTGAGATCCAGTGTTTTTTATACAGCTGTTCATTATCCTTGCAGTGTGTAATAGCTCAATTATGTGCATGAAGAGCTGAGAGACACGTGAATAGAGCACTGAAGGAGTGACAAAAATATAATGTGCTTTCCTAGAAATTTCCTATACAACTTCACTGCATTGCTTGTTCTCAAAAAATGGCAAAGAGAATTAACTTCTTGGTAAATTAACAACAACAACAAAAAGTCAATTTTGTGCTCTGACCATGAAGAAATGTGAGTCGAGTTTACGTATATGTCACAAAGAAACAATATTTTAAAAAGACTGAAACAGCCAGCAGCATATATGATAGACAGATGACTTTAGGAATTTCTGTTTCCCATTTGCTTGTGACAGATAATTATTGCTTTTCAATTTGAACAGCTCTATGCAAATTCATTACAACAAGCAGCTGGATGTGAGAAACCCGTGGTTATTGTTGTAAATAGATGTGAAGAATGTGCAGTGGTAGGGACACTCATCCTGGTCAAAAATCAGTGCTACTCAGTTTTCAGTTCACACTTTTCCAAAAATTAGAAATTTTCTCAAAAATGTGGTGATAAAGCCATTATTAGTGACAGTATTTGAATTTGATCACACAGAAGAAGTTCCAAAATGAAACGTTTTCAGTTTTATTGACAGGAAAATAATCCTAACCATAAAAATATATTTCCTTATTGTGAGCTTGGCAAGTTTTCAATTTCTGGTGACATTATCTATTGTCTCAACATGCTGTGAAGTCTGATTAACATTGATGTAATAGCCTAAAACTACATAACTGGCAAACATTGGTGTTAATCTGTTTCCTGTATTTAAAACTGTTTCTTCAATTCTGCCTTCTAACATCATCACTTAAATAGCCATTGCCAGTTCGATATCATTTCTAGGGCTGAATGGCATTGCTGTGTGGAGATTCAGCCTCTTGTCTGTTGCAATTTGGGAAGTGCAAACCTTATTTGGGCATGGGAAGCTGGATATGCTGCTCATTGTTTCAGAAGTAGAAATTCCCAGTAGTACACGCAGAGGAGAGATAACAGAGGTAGGAGAAGATATGCACCACGGTTGGCCCTGACTCAGGGCAGTGATTTCTTCCTGCACACCTCAGGCACCATGAGCTCTGGCTCATGGCACAATTCTTGCTGAGATCTTTTCTGCTTTGTCTAAGCAATTAAATAATCTTTGGGGCAGTCAGGGATTGCTCTGCCTTGGAAGCAGACAGCTTCAAGGATGTTTGGATGCAAAGGTGAATTCTGCCAACCCAAATGAACACAGTTAATACTAAGTTCTTGGCTAGTTGGGTGGAAAGCAAGCTGACAATAGACTCCAAATGTCACATGATGGAAATAAATATTTCCAGGCTGTCAGTATTCAGGATACTGAACTGCCAAACAATGAAGTAAATAATGGAATAAATTGCTTATAGAATACTAGGACAACCATGGTATTTTTCTCGTGATAAGCAGGAAACCTGGTAATTATTGATTCCAGCTATCTGAGGGCTATTGCTTCTCCTAAGGCCTGAAAGTCAGGAGCAGAACTGACATCCACGTTGCCCAGGATGCACAGCTGCATCCGAAATCTCACATGAGCAGATGTGGACGAAACCAACTACAGCAGTGACCTCACCTTTTCTGGGTGTTGACCTGCTGTAAATGAATATCCCATCTGTTTAACTGTTGAAGCTCTTCTCTAAACATCAGTGGTGAGATAGCAGTGCACATCCTTCTATTTATTATCAGGGGCTCTGCACATGTTGGAGATTAAGGAGGAAATATTATTTATAACTGTTTGCATTGATTCAAAGTGTCGAAGTCAATACCATAACCTCATGTGTGACCCAGTGCATAAAGAAAAAATCAAAAGGCACCTTTTGCGCCAAACAATTTGCAATCTGTATATCAGAGAAGACACAGTACATTGATAAAAAGCAAGATTTGATCTCTGCGCTTTCTCTGTTAGCATCCATAGTTTCTGCCTATTGCTTTTGACCAGCACCTGAAATTCAATGCTGATCCAGGTACTGTTTGCTTTGGCTCTTGTTTGCCCTTTTTCTGTGAACAAAGTTGGAAGTGGAGGTTTTATAGGCTTCCCTTTCCCTTTGCTCAGAGGGAGAGGCAGAGGGAAAAACTTTATAATGTGGATGAAGGCAGATATCCACCATAACACATAGCTGAAATCAGCCCTTGTTGGTAGGTTTCTTGATCTCCCACCATGTCTTTCATTTCCAGAGGGGAAAATGGTGCTCAAAGTATCATCTTCCGCTTGAAGAGAATTGATGAATTAGACTTGGAGATCCTTTGTTCCTGTTGGCAGTGGCATCATTTTGCACCTATGCCTACTTTCAGCAGATTCACAAAATTAGATTTTAGCTTAGAGAGTCTGCAGTTGCCTGCAACTCCACTTTTGTATAATACAAACCCCCAAATGACACCCAATAATTTCTGCATGGAGTAGGAAATTCTGTTTCATCTGTAGCAAGCCTGTCAGAATGATATCCGGCTGTGATTTAAAGATTTCAGGGTAATATACAATCCACACAGCTCTCCATGTGCTGTTCCATGACTCACTTTTCCTGTCACCTTTCTGTACCTTATCTTATTTTTGGTGTGAAATTATTTAGCATCAGCTTCCACAGCTGGAGCTGATGCTCATGATGGCTTTTTTTTCTGGGGGGTTGAAAAACATCTTGACTTCAAAATATTTTTGTTACTCAGGCAGTGAACAAAGCACCTTTTCACTTTATTTGAATAAACAGGGAAAAAATTGGCTCCCTGTTTCCTCTTGCTGCGAGATGTGCTTTCCAGACTAATTTAGATTAATGGAATGTCTGATGTTTTTCATTTGCAGATATGACTGGGGTCTGAGGTGCCTGCATCTTGTTTCTGCCATTTTACAACCTCAGCAAATGTCTGCCTGTGGCTGAGCTGACAGCCTCACCCTATGAATATTCTGTGAAATGCAGAAATTGTAGCATATACATCTATGTCCTCCTCGGGCGGTTATAGGGAGCCATGAATTTACCTGAGCCTCCTCTTCTCCAGATGAAACAACACAAGTGTCCTCAGTTTCTCCTCATAGGATGTGCTTTCCGGCCCTTTGTTGCCATCTCCTGGGTGCTTTCAATGACCTTAAGATCCGTTCTATACTGTGGAGCCCAGAACTGCACACAGTGTTCAAAGCAAGGCCACACCATGTTTAGTAGGAGAAGAGACTGATCGATTAGCTTGGGTTGAAAGGGACCTTAAAGATCATCCAGTTCCAACCCTCTGACATATGCCATGCTGCCCCTCACCAGCTTAGGCTGCCCATGGACCCATCCAACCTGGCCTTGAGCACTTCTGGGGGTGGGGCATCCACAGCTTCCCTGGGCAGCTGTGCCAGTGCCTCACCACCCTCAGGATTAAAGAATTTCTTCTTAACATCTAACCTAAATTTTCCCTCTTAATTTAAAGTGATTTTCCCTTTTCCTACTGCTATAAGACAGTGTGAAAAGTTGGATCCCATCCTGCTTATAAGTTCCTTTCAAGTACTGGAAGACTGCAATAAGGTCTCCCCAGAGCCTTCTCCTCTCCAAGCTGAGTAAGTCCAGCTCCCTCAAGCTTTCTTCACGTGAAAGATGCTCCAGCCCTCTTGAGCACCTTTGTGGCCCTCCTCTGGATCTGCTTTAACCATTTCACATCCTTCCTGTACTGGGGGCACAGACCTCGACCCAGTGCTGCAGGTAGGGCCTTTTTGACCAGCTGTCCATGCTGTATTCAGTGCACCCCAAAATGCAGTTTGCCCTCCCAGCTGCCAGGACACACTTTTGGTTCACTTTGAGATGCTGACACCAGCACCCCCAGCTCCCTTCCTGCTGAGCAGCTCTCAGCTGCTTGTCTCAGTCTGTGCCTGTGTCCAGTGGTACTCCATCCCAGGTGCAGCACCCAGCATTTAACTTCACTGAATTCCATTCTGGTGACGATTGTCCAGTTTGTCACCCAGCACAGTGTGACCCTGTTTATAGTTTGGGGAATCATCCCTGGTGAATCAATGTGATGTGGCTTAGGCTTAATGTGAGTGAGCAAGCAGGGCTGAAGGAGAATTGTAGAATCATTAAGGTTGGAAAAGACCACAAAGATTATCTATTTGAACCATCATTCCATCTTCACCATGCCCACTAACCATGTCCCTCATTGCCACATCTACATGTTTCATGAACACCTCCATAGACAGTGACTCCATGACCTCCTTGGGCAGCCTGTTCTAATGCCTCACCACTCTTTTTGAGAAGAACTTTTTCCTAATTTCCACCCTGAACCTCCCCTGCAGCAACTTAAGACCATTATTTCTTGTCCTATCTCTGTTACCTGGGAGAAGAGGCTGACCCCCATGTCACTACAACCTCCCTTCAGGCAGTTGTAGAGGGCGATAAGGTCACTTCTGAGCCTTCTCTTGTCCAGACTGAATGATCCCAGTTCCCTCAGCCACTCCCATAAGAATTGTTCTCCAGAATCCTCACATCTTAGCTAACCTCCTCTGTCTCAATCTCTTTCTTGTAGTGAGAGGCCCAAAACTAAACACAGCACTGAAGGTGCAGCCTCACCAGTGCTGAGTACAGAGGGACTGCCACCTCCCTGGACCTGCTGACTGCACTAATTCTGATACAAGCCAGGATGGCATTGATCTTCTTGACCACCTGTGCACACTGCTAGTTCATGTTCAGCCAATTGTCAACCATCTTCAGATCTTTTTCTCAGCAGATCTGACTAGGAGAGAGGGAGATGGGGTAAGCCCAAAGCAGCAGTACAGATTTTTGCAAAAATGAAAAAAAGGATGTGTTGCCACACTATTGCTAGGAGATTAAATAGCTTGATTCTCTGGCACACCCTGAAGTGAGTGCTCAATTTATATTCCAGGTGCTTACATTCCATTTTGAGTATTAGCAATTTAGATGAAAACAGAGGGAGGAAGGATGGGTAGGGAAAGAAGGAGGAAGAGAAATGCAAGTTTGTGTTCAGATCTGACCTTTGAGTAGGAGCTATGGATCGTGCAAGGTCTCTGACATGCTTAAAGGAAGAAATTAGAGGAGTGGCAGAGAATTCACTCTCTACCTGTGTTTAACTTTCCTGGGTGTTTTAATGCCATTGGGTTGTTTTAAGGGGTCAAAATGTTAATGCAGTCTCAGCTTCTGTCTTTCAGAAAATCTCTGAGAACCTGAGTTGGCACAAAAAGTCATGGGATACTTCAGCTTTGTGTGACTTTAAAGTCATCCCTGCACAAAAGCACATGGGCTTGTTTTTTTTTTTGATTGTTCCTTTGTTTATAAATGAAGAAGATTCCAATATAATCAGTGTAATTCCACTTAACGAAGACTATGCAGGAACAAGATATGTACTGCTCCTTAGAACTTGGAACAGAAGGTCATTTTCAGTGTTCTGTAACTCCACTAACATCAAGAGGACTGCAAAGAGCTGTGGGCTGTCCACGGAGCCATCACAGTGCTGTAGAATGCATCATCAAAGGACCAAATCACCCAGCTCCCATCAGCAATGCTACAAGGAGCAGAGCTGTGCAGAAGAGCTTTTTGAACAGATGCTCCCTCTACGCAAATTAGCTTTCATACCAAACTTACATTTCATGCCTGGCCTGCTGCTATTGCAAGCCTGGTGCTCAGCTTTGTGCCTTATTCCCAGAGAAGCAAATGGCTTAGGCTTTATATTGCCAAGGGGGGAGGCTTGTGCAGCTGGGAGCTCCAGGATGACACATAGAGGCCAATGAGGACAATTCAGCACTGTCTGCTTCCTGACTGCTTGCGTTGATTTCTCTGGGCACCCAAAATGGAAACAAAATGAATAACTGAAGAGGAATTTCACTCTCACCTTTCCTTTCTCTCTAATTGAAGCCTTCACCTGTGCCTTTATAGCAATATGTTGTGCATCCTTTGAGTTTCACTAGTTTAAAATGCTCTCCTGGATTTTTTCAAAGGGAATTGGTTATTTCAGTGAAAACTTTGCTAGAAATTTTGCATCTTTCAGATTGTAATTGCAAACCATCACCATGAGTGCACATTTGTAAAAAAAATAAATAAATAATAAAAAAGCAACAACAACAAAAAAGCTGATGGGAATGATTTATTAGGCAGATTCAAAATTAATTCTTTAGCTGGCACAAATGAAAGGAGTGTTTGTCTTCATGAGGCTACAATCATTTCCAGATTGAAATAACTTCAGCGTTTTCCATCTGTTCCCTGAGGCCTTTTGGGGAAGGCGTTCGATATATCAGAAAATCCAAAGGTATGTTTCACAGGAATTGAAGATGGCGTTCTTTCAAATTTCATCATGATTTCATCTGATCAGTGTATTTGTCTTTGAGGATGTACAGGCAAGTCCAGGAGCTGGCATAACTGTTATTTCTGAAAATACTACCTGCAAAGTGGGCAACACTAAGAGTTCCTAGTGTTCAAATTCAGGAGGACAAACACAAAGAATCAGAGTAAACCTTGTCTGGTCTGTATTTTGGTATGTTAGCATCAACTGCCTTAAGTAGGTGTATGTTTCAGAGAGGTTTTCGTTAGCCTTTGATAGCATATAATCATTGTATTAATGATTATGACAGAACATAACTGTATTTGGGATGGAACATTGGAAATACTAGATTGGTTGTTTAGAAGAATTTCTTCTCTGAAGAAAAAAAAAGAGTTGTGATGCATTGACACAGGCTACCCCGGGAGATGGTAGAGTCACCATCCCTGGAGGTGCTCAAGAAACGTGTAGATGTGGCACTGAAGGACACAGTTTACTGGCCAATATTGTTAAGTGGATGATTGGACTATATTATTTTAGAGGTCTTTTCCAAACTTAATGGTTCAATGATTCTGTGAAAGAGTACGGGGTAGAGATGAGATTTGAAGGTAGGAACTGGATGCCTTATTTCCATTGTAACCTAAAAGGGTTTCCATTTCTTCCTTGTCACACACAGGGGTTTGTAGGGTAAAAGGACAGGTCTGCTATTACATTTGAGAATTTAAAACATGCTCATATCCATATGCTTTAAAAATAACATGGAATTATCTAAAAGTCATCTGATTTCAATTATCACTAAATATAGGTTAACAAATCCTAAGCAAAACTTTACGGCATTGCTTTTCACTGTAACTCCTCTGGAAAATGAATTTAATTTAGCTTTTCTTAACTTGCTTTGGCTGAGTAAGGGTAATAAACTGCATTAATTTCTTTTCTTTTTCTTTTGAAAGTTTTGTTTGTCCCAGAGTTTATTTGGAAACAAATGTTTGGTTTCGGTTTCAACAATTTTATTTTTTTTTTCTTTTCAGGCAACTACAGAGAAGTATATGAAAATGAAATACTAAAGTTGTGTGAACCTGGGATTTGGTTAATTCAGAATGTGTTTTCTGAAGCCCTTTTAAATTTCAAATAAGGCATATAACCAGAATTTACAGGACTTACTGAAGAAAGAAAGCTGCTTTCAATAGTAACAGAGAGGAATTCATTGTTTTTACAAAAAGAGACTGAGACATTGCCAGTTTCTATGGTACACTACTGCTACAATATATATTTTTATGTACACAGGAAAATTTGAAAACATACAAATCTTGTCATTTTAGTGCATACTTTTAACAGAGCTCACATGTATTGTACCAGTAGATTTGAGATAAGATTATGAGGAAATGCATGCCATGATTTTTGTTAGAATACTTTTTGGTATTTCTTGATGAGCTTGAGAAGCTTAGACACCTGCAATAAAGACACAGATCCATCTCAGAAGTGCCCTGCTCTTAGAAGTATGGTTTGATTTTTGAGTGGTCGTGTGTGAAGCCAGAGCTGGAATCAGTGGAATCAATTGGAATTAATGGAATCAATTCTTGTAGCTCCATTCCAATTTGAGATATTCTTTGGTTCTGTGTTGGTCTGCCTCACCTTCCTGCCCCTGCTCAAGTGTTGTCTCAGCTTTCTGAGTTGACCCTGAGCATGTCTATTGTCATGGCCCAGCCTCAAGCAACACCTTGTATGCTCTCCATTCCTCTGGGAAAATCCTACCAAGGCTGGAGAAATTATTGCAGTCACAGCAGTGCTTAAGCAGTCAAGAATCATCATTTATTTTGAAACGCTTCAAATTGTATCTTAGATTCCTAAACTTTTTTTTTTTTTTTTTTTTGTAATCTTTCTGTTGTTTTAACTTTGTACTCAGTCTTCATTTTGTAGGGTATTCATTTTGCAGTCTTACTATTTGGGTTATTAACTTCCAATTTGCAGTCTATAGGAAGAGACTCTTAAACGCTCCTCAAGTAGATAGTTCAGAGCCATTTGTCTGGATCTGATCCAAATCTGCTCTTTATATCTGAGTATATTCTGAGCACACTTTGGGGTTTTCTTCTGTGCTGGTAACAAACTCATCCCATTTGTGGGGAGGTCTCTTTTTATTGCTCTCAAAGAATGAAATACTGTGGGCTTTTTCCTTCTCAGTTATGGGAAAGAACTGAGAAGCAATTCTGAAGCTGACAGCTTTCTGTGAAGCTGATCTGGATTCCCAATTCAAAACTCCTAAAGTCACATTAAGCATCTGATCAAAGTGTTTTGTGTTCCATTATCATGGATTTCTTAACTAGAAACAGATGGCATTTTACTGTGTGAAAGCATTGAGATTGCTTGCAATTCTGGTTTTATCTAGGGGAAATACTATGTGTTTGAGTTCTTATGTAATTCCTGAACAGACAAACAAGAAAGAAAAAGTACAAAGAAGCAACCCCCCAAACCCACCCTAGCTTCACAGATCTCTTCTTACTATGGTAACATGTTCATCTCTATATTACTCTTTATTGCACCTTCCAAAACAGAACTTGGAAGCCCCTGAATCCTCGTGATTAAAACTAATGTTCATTTCATACAATTTCTATCTTTTAGTCCAGCATCATTTCTTCTTAATAAAATTTGAGCAAGAAGTCATGGCTGTTCTTACGCATCACTGTGGAGAGAAAGTAGGTAGGAAGCAAATCCCAGTTACCAGGGTCATGCTGGAGTCCTTTCTCTTATCATTTGAATCATCACCTGAAATTAACTCCCAAGTCATGTGTAAACTGAATTCCATGGAAATTACAAACACAGAAACAACATTGCTCCCTCACCACCAGCTCTGCTTCTGCTTTATTTATTCCTTACCATTGTGGTTCACTGAATGTACTACTCCTTAACTTTGCAGGTCTGCAGGTTTGCCTCTCTGTTTTATGAAGGAACAGCTCTGGGATTACAATGCAGACTAAGAGCAATTTATGCCATTTTCTGTCCAGCGTCTCTCTCTGAGGCAGTGTAGGGCAGCTCCATGTTACCTCAAATCTGTGAGCTGACTCATGTAGCAGTGTAATTTAAGACAGAACTTCAGTGGGTGACAGAAGTGGAATGTCAGGGGAAGAATTTATGAGTTAAGCAGGCAGGACTTGCTCTGTAAGCCAGGATTTGTCTCATCTGCTCTAAATCTGAATGAAAACGGAATATTTTTCTTTTTGCTGTACAGAGTAATTCAGACTTCAGGAGTGCCAGATTATTACCGTGATAGATGTAAAGTGAATCCTTGCTCTTGGTGCTCTCTGTTTCTAAGCATTTTGTGTAGAGGTTAAGAAAGATAATGATCTTAGTCAAAACAGCTCTCAGAACCATTGTATGAGGCTGTGCATCAGTGCCTGGAATGTGGATGAGGACCCTGTGCTCTGGAGATTGCTTCCACACCTACCTCTGTGAGATGAGCAAAGGTTGCTTTTGGTTATCCTGCAAATGGCATCACGTCAATAGGGGGTATTACTTTAATATAATTATACACAGTGGTTTTGAATTTCTGTTAAAAACAAAAGGGGCAGTTTCTGGCCAAAAATTGAAGTGCTGTTAAAAATTAAAAAGTATTTAAAATTCACCTTATGGTGGGGAAAGGTGCAGGTTTTGCACTTGGCTCCACCCTCAGCTGAAACAGATGTTTTTCAGCCACTTCTGCAATGCCCTGTTCTGCCTGCTGGACCCTGACTTGCAGAAGCAATCTCATGTTTGGACTGTTTTGGTGAAAACCACAGTATTCATATGGGCTCAGTTATCCAAAGACTTTGTAGGAGTATGTAGGGTTAATGTCTATGAAAAAAAAAAAAAGTAGAAATAGGTTTAGCAATGTCAGTGATTTTTAGTTAACCTCTGAAAATAGCACTAGTTTGGGATTTGCCTCAGCAAGCATGTATCTACAGCACAGACACCTGCGTTCCAGCTAGCTGCCAGGCTCTTCCAGTGGGGAGAGAGAGGTATTTTCTGGACATCGTTCATCCCATTTTAGTCCAGATGTCTCAAGTAAGCTGTGTGAATCGGAATGTGCAGCATATGGCTCTGAAATGTTTGATATTCAGGCTGTTCCACCTTAACAATCGTAGACAGCTTTAGTCTATTTTTAGTAAATCAGTGTAATGGGGCAAAATCCTTAGGAAACTCAATGCATAATAATCATCCCACACTCTTTTTCAATCAAAACTGTGGTTCACGCAGAACACTTGTCTTGCATAGTAAATATCTGTTATAATCTCAATGTTACGGTTGCTTGCAGACCCCACAGTCTCTCCCCCTGCAGCCTTGTTGAATATTACAGCAGCTTTAGTTAACACTGCTGACTAGAGCCCTTCCTCCATCAGCTCGGCTGCCAGCTTTGCAGCAGCTCTGCCAGTGCCAGCTTGGGGGACTCCTGACACTGCTTTGGGATTTTTGGCATGGAAAGCTGGCTTTATTTAATATTGCTCTTCCTTGGGTGATGCTCTGCCAAGAATTTTTCAGATCTTTCTGAAATGATTAAGGAAGATTTAAGGTAAGAGTGAAATGAGCAGCACTAAAACGCAAAATAAGAAATCTGTTATTAGATTTAGTCATATACCTCGTAGTTACCTATGTGCTAGCAATGGGATGCCTGGGTACTAGGTTGCAGAGCTTAGAGGCAGAGAAGCTCCTGTCCAGCTGGCCTGATCCAGAGCTTACAGTCTATTTGCATAAAACCTCATGCTTGCAGGACTGCAAAATGCAGCATCAGACTTCATGGTGACTGTGAACTCTGTCTGTCATACATTAAACATTTGGGGGATTTTTGAGCCTGTTGTGTTTCCACTGCCTCCAGATACCTGGGTTTGGTTGTTACTTTATTGATGTCTCGCTCACCTGTGTTTGATGGAGTTTGCTGGAGACACATAAAGGGACACACACAGAGGGCTGTCTTTTGGAAATCTGGGTCCTTGTGTAGATGTTCAGGTAGAGAGGAGAGCTTAAAACTGCCCAGCTACAACTGGAGTAGGATGAAGGATACAGTTCCTCTTCAATAAGTGCCAACAAAATCTTTGTATTGTCTTTCTGACAGGGGGCTGGTTTTTCTTGTGGGTTTTTTTTCTTTTTCTTTTTTTCCAATGGGAGTTGAATATTTCTCTAAGGATTTTGAGTGGAAGACAGGGAAAGCCAGCTGCATTAACTAGATGGTAAGTGTTGAGTTTGGAAATAAATCAAGCTTTCCTCATCTGACATTTCTGACATCAGACTTTGTGGTCTGGCTTCACACATTTTTGTCTCCTGTGCTTCCATCATGCTCAGCACATCAAAGACCCATTGTCATCAGCCCTGAGCTGATTCCTCACACAATAGCACAGTCAACCCAACCCGTGCTATCTGGAAGTGTTGTCTTTCTCAGCTAAGCTGCTTGGTGAGGACTGAGCCATCTCTGCTGTCACCAATACTTGAAGGCTGGATATTAGGCAACATTTCTTCTCAGAAGGATTGGCATTGATAGACATGGTTATTGGGCATGGTGGGGGTGGGTTAACAGGTGGACTAGATGGTCTTAGTAGGCTTTTCCAACCTTGATGACTCTATGAGCTTTGGCTGGCAGGTTGTCTGGAGCATCTGGGGGTCAGGTGGGCCACTTCTATTTCACTTCAGGCACCAGAAAAAATGGAGGGTAATTTTTATGGAGTTCATGTTAAAAGCATGTACCCAAAGAAATCCCTCATCCCTCAGGCTGATTGCTTTTCTGCATATTTGTTAAAAATCAGGCCAAACCACATATATACAGGTATATGATGTATAGTATATATACATGATAATTAAAAATAAATATAAAATATACATGTGTAGATGTTATGGTTTTATTATTTTTGTTGTATTATTGATATTCCACATCATAACATCATGTGGTGTCAACCATAACAGTAGATAATTAATGCTGACATTTAGCTGAGATATGCTCAGAAATAAGAACCATCAGTGTTCAGGATTTGTCCCTGAGTTTTGAATAGTGAAAGAGAAGTGAATTGTCCAGCTACTGCAAAAACATCCAGTGATTACTGTGTGTGAGCTGAGCACAACCTCCTATCAGCTTTTGAAAATGCCTGCAGTATTCTCATTACTTTGATAAATATCGAGTCACTTTGAGTCTTAAAAAAGAGATTGCTTCAACAAAGCTTTTAACTTCAGGCTGGCATTTTACTGTACCTGAGTGGTAAAGCACATTCTTTAGAGATTAATCCAAACACACAATTCACTTTGCAAGGTTAATTTCAAATTCACCCAGGCTGATCTCTTTCAGGTCTGGTGGGTTTTGAATGATGGTAATATTTGTATTTGTTAAAGCCAGAGGTACCACAGATTCACCTTGCCCTCATCTTCACCATTTCTCTGTAATATCTAGGGATGAGTTAATACGTGGCCTCTCAGAGGGGTTAAAAAACCTTTCAAGCCCTCAGCAAGTAATAAAATAGAAGTAAAACAGAGGCATAAATCTGCCATCTTTTCTGTTGGACGTGACCACACACTGACTGTCTTCATTTGACCCTGAAATACTTTGTCCTTCTCAAGGGCCTGAGGTCTGTAAAGCTTTCACCAGGCTTCTGGTAGGTTGTCCTAGATCTCTCCTTGGGCAGGTCTAGGCTGGAATGAACATACAAGTGCCCCAAGGGCAAGCACCCATGGTCTCCAGCATGAGATTCTGTGGTCATATAGAGACTTTAATTGAGGAGGCTTGCACTCCAGCTTCACTTGCTAGGTATTGTGCTTTTTTGGTCACAGTCACCTGGCAGAACAACCCTTCTGTCTCCTTGAGAAACTCTCCTTAACTCCTTGGGAACAGCTTGGCTACAGAATCAGGAATTAAGGTTTAACCAGAGGACCAGACTTTTCATTCCAAGCATTTTGTTTCAAGTGAATTTGTAGGCAAAGAGGGGACTGGGAAAGTAAATCTTGAGGTAGAGCAATAAATTAAGCTGCAGTTTAAGGAAGGGGGTAATCTGACAGCAAGAAAAATAGTGAAGAGAAAAACAAATACATAAGGAAACAACTAAAAAGATAATAACATGGAATCTTCAAGTACCATACTTAGCCTAGTGCTAATGTTACTGGTGTAGGTTACTTTCCTGCAACAAGTCACTTCACCCCTTACACTGCAGATTTAAATGTGCGTATTTTGAACTATATACTGCAATGAGTTACCAAACTCAGAAGGAGCTGACAGGGCAATTGATATTTTGTGGAGCAAATTAAGCTGAGATTTGTGTCTCAGGGAGGTGGAAAGGGTAAACAGACACAATCAAAGGCATGTTCCCTGACCAAATACTGCCATATTCCCTGGGAGTTAAAGAACTTTGTTCTCCTAAAGTGGCCAAAATATGCATTAAACTGTAGGATTCACTGGTTTGCTTAAGTGATGGTTTGTCCATAAACCATGTGTACAGCATCTCCTGCAGAAATCCCAGGTCCAGAACCACACATCTTTCTCCTCAGTGAGCAGACCTCCTCCTCAAAGAGATGAAAGAACCCATGAAGCCCACAGATGGGGGGTACTCCTCTGCTGGCTTGGCTCCAGGTCTCCCTTCCTCCATGTAGATCAGTAGTGAATGTAGAGAGAATGGGGTTAGTGAATGAAAAAGCGTGGAAGTTTTAGAAGAGGAGGTCTGGAAACTCAGCAAGGTAGGCAGAGTTTATTTCTGAGTACTACCTGAATTGCTTCAGAAGTTGTTTTCAGAAATTAAACATAACTGGGCTGACTGCACTGGATAAATGCTCTGTGACTCATCCAAACTGCAGCAAACCTTCATGGTGACTATAGCAGTGATAGAATGAGAAAACTTCTCAAATATATGACGCATGTGACAGTTAGATACTCTCATCTAATTGCAATAACTGACAGACAGAAGAATAAGTCATTACTAAGGTTTTGCTTTAGCTTACACCTTTTATGAGATTTATTGTTTCCTGGACACTGATGATGGAGGTGAAAACTGCCTAGATACTGACAGAGTTGCTAAAAGTATTGTGCGTTTTAAGATATACCTGCCATAGCTGCACCATCATCTAATACCACGTGCTCTGCTTTAAGCTTTGTGGATCTCTATGATCAGAAGCACACTTTGAAGCACTATGAGTCAGATGTTGATGATGGAACATGTGTGGCTGCAGCATCCTTCCTGCTGAAGTCCCCTACATGTAAATGGGTCTTCATGTTGACCTGTAGGTCAGCTTGTCAGGGTAGATCACACTGCTCAGTCATGGGATCCCCTTGGAATCACCTTGAAAGGATCTTTTTGGGCTGCATGCTGGTGAAGGGTCATTCCAATTTCACATCCATGCATGTGAGATCAGAATCAGGCTTTTCACATCATAAATTATATCACTGACTTCTATTCAAATGACAGTTACAATCTGTGACATTTAATTGGGCACTTTTTATTTGTAAAAACTATTCTATGAAAGTTTACAAAAGCTCTCCCAGGAACAGAAAATCAGTACTGATGTTAATATTGAGTTACAGTTGTTTTCTGCCATTGTGTGTGTCAACACTATAGTCGTGTTGGCACAATTAATTTTTTTCTGCCAACCATAGCAACAATATGGTAATATAATATGTCATATCTACAGAAGTTCCTGTTTATCAAGCAGGTGAGACTTTCAAAAGAATTTTAATGTTGGCTCACTGTGTCTCACACTGACTTTCTTGGCAGAGCCAGGCATTGCTTTTTTTGAAGCTTCTGAAGAGCAACAAAATGTCATCATTGATTCAAGGGGCAGAATGGCCTTCGAGAAGACCCTTGAAAATGCACCCTTTTCCTCACAAAAGTCTTGATCAAAATCAAGCTGATTAATGGAAAATGTGAGTGCCTTTTCCTTCCAGGAGACACTATCACATGGTCTTTCCTTTGGCCAAGGACATGCACTTGCATAGCCCTTGCTAACCTAAAGCAAAGATGATCAGCCTCAATATTCATAGAATCATAGAATCATCAAGGTTGAAAGACCACTAAGATCATCTAGTTCAACCATCAAACCCAGCCTCACCATGACCACTAACACATGTCCCTTGGTGCAACATCTATTCTTTCCTTGAACACCTCCAGGGACAGTGACTCCACCGTCTCCCTTCCCAATATCACTACAGAAAGGGCTTCATGACTAGTCCAAGTAATCTTTCCTTAAAAAGTTGTTTATTCAGGATCATTCATCTCAACTTAATCCACGCACAAAATCAATACAGCTGGAATGGATAGATTTTATCTTTTAGCTTTCTAAATAGAGTCTCATTGCTTTTCAGAGGGCTCGCCCAAACTCCCAGACCACGTGTTCTCTTTGGACATAATCGTGCCAAGATGGAGCCCCTAGTGTCATCTAACAAGGCTCAGTTTTGCATGCAAAAGTCAAGGGAATCATCATTACTCAAAGCACTCCTAGCACCCGAGAGCAGATAAATAGGCCTGCTGGGAAAAGGCAGCTGTGGATGGATGACTGTGAAACTCTAATGGCAACAGCAAAAGGGTTTGAAAGCTGATCCTGTTGTCTGTCATCAGTTATCCTGGCAATATTTACCGCTGTTGTTCCCCTTACTCAAAACAAACATGTTAACTGATTTTAATGCAGTGGTTGCTACTTTTTTATTCTGAATACTGGGGGAAAAAATCACCTGGCCTATATAGTTTAAAATGGAACAGGAGTATTTTCCCCTTAGTCTGGAAAGCAAAGGTGCTGTCAAATCATGTTGATTTCTCAAAAGCAGAGAAATTTCTCTCTTATAGCTGAATTTCTTCTGATTCAGATTGAAGACAGGCAGCTTAGCTTTCTCATCTCTTTCTTCCAGGTCTATAGATTAAACAGGTGCTGAACACTTTGGATCTTTTGTGTCTAACATTTATGTACCCATATTAAACTGTATGTGTTCAAAGAATTCTTCTAATGCTAAGCTATGAGCATGACTTACCAGAATATGTACCTAAAGCCACAAAAAGAGAAAGGATGAACAGATCAGAACTGGAAGACTCACAGGGGTTTAAAGGAGATGCAAAAGGTGAAGTTTGCTGGAAAAGTAGAAGACAGGCATTCGGGGCAGTAACTGGAAACACGGGCATTAAGAAGGAGGGAAAGGAGTAAGAGCTGAGCATTACATACAGGAGTGACAACTATGAAAAGGCAGCAGAAGCTGGTCCTGACTTTTCTCTAGACAAAAAGCCAGTGTTTTTGCAGGGTTCTGCAGGTGTGGGTTTACATAAGGACACCGCATCTATGCGATGAAGCCAGCACAATCCAGATCATGTAGCCCAGCAACCACGCTGTGCTCCCCCAAGTCCATCTCACCGTGCTGTGTTCTGGTTTGGATACAAATGGGACTGTGGTTTGTGTTGTATGAGCCAGGCAGAGATGTGCCATGTAACACATACCCAAAGCCATAGCCATGGACCTCATCCAAGGAACATCCTAAGCAGAAAAAGAATAGTGGGATTAATTTGGCTATGTGTAGGCATCCATGACTGAGTTAGGTGCAAGTTAATGAAGAGAAAAGAAATTTCTAAGGTGACATTCAGCTCCTCTTAAAATATGTGATTAAAACATATAAAAAATGTGCTACCATTGCTTGCAGCTCTGGACACTTTGGGGACCATTTAAAGCAAGTTTTAAATGTTTAAAACATGCTGTAAATTCCTCATCAGTGTTGATGGATGGGAAGCAGCTTCAGGTTGGGTACTCAAGGATGTGAGGAGCATCACAGGATGGGCAGGTGGCATCTTCTCCAAATGGGACTGGCAGATCTGATCCCTCTGGTGCCCTGCTTTGGCTGTCTTACCAGCACTATACTTTTCTTACTGACAGTGAAGGGTCTCAAACTTATATTTGAAAGGTTTGACATGGCTGCTCACCAGCCCTAGGGGAGCCATGTCTTGATCTAGCACTTAGCCCTCCATGTGCACCCCTGCTGCGGTGTGGGACATACCCCAAACTTCTCCATTCTCCTGTGGTCTGGTTGCACTGGGAAATGGGTCCCCATGAAGAAAACCCACTCATACTGATCATCTTTCCAACAGCCATAAGTTTGATCAGAAGAAGGCAGAGTGAAAAAGGGTTAACAGTTGCTTTTCCTCTGTGATGTATTCCCACGCAAGCCAGTGTCAGCCTACAGGCCTGACTAATCCCGAGTGTAGTTACTAATTGCTGTCTCCAAACAGTAGCTGGCAGCCATTTAATTTTCCCTTTCACTTGGTGTCATTAACAGCAGCGACATATGGCAGCTCCTCTGCCACGGCTAACCGGCTACGGGAGAAACCCATGGCTTGAGCTCTGCAAACACCAAAGTCTGTGATTAACATCTCATTGCTGGCAGGAAGAACTATTTATAGATTTTAGTGCTTAATGCTTAAAAACTATCAGGTTTTTCTAAGCACAGCTGTGACTGCAGTATGAAGGTGCACTTTTAAGAGCATCTTTAACTTACACCAGGCTCATGGAGGGGTGCAATAAAGCTCAGGCAGTTCTGGAGGTGAAGCTTGAAACAAATCTCACAGTGGCTGCAGTAGGAATTATTACTGCTCGGCTTTCCTCCTTTTTGTTTTTCCTATTTTCATTTGTACTTTGAAATAGAAGAGCAAAGCAATTGTTTGTAACTCAGATTGTGTGGTTCTTCTTAGTTACTTCTGTATCCTCTCACTTGGATTAGGTCAAGATATTAGATATTAGATGATATTAAACCAAGATTTCACATATATTCTCAGAGCTCCCAGAGACACTGCTGTAAATCTTTACTAAATACAGAAATCCTTTAATTCTGCTCCTGTATACATACTTACTACCTTTCTGTGTGTTAGTTATGTGATGCCTCCCAAATCCAGCACTGCTTTCCTCTCCCTCATCATTACAAGTCTATCTAAGTGGATTAATTTTTAAAATAGTAAATATATATATATTCCTTGCTGTCCTCATGCTCAGTAGGCACTGCAGAGTTTTTGCCATACTGCCTCAGGTAAGATTTGCAGGATTTGACATCGCAGGCATTTTGGATCCTATTCAAATAGTGCAGCAACCAACGTGACAACATTGCTGTTAAAGCTCAAGAAATTTCTGGATCTTCTGCTGTCACTTTGAAACACAAAACAAGGAAAAAAAAACACCCTCTGATCTTAATGACTTTTCTTGTTAGGAAGACAGCAAGTTTCATAGAGGAGAGCAAATAATTTTTGACAAAATACCACTGGAAATGACTCTGCAGATTTTTAGTTGTGAATTTAGTTCTTCTCGTTGTGAGCTTTAAAATTAAATAATTGAGTGAAACAGAAGAGTGACAGAGCAGCTGATAAAGCTGATAAAGCACTCTTTCCTCACCCATCCCTATATCATATGGGAAGGCTGACTCCTGCCGTTGCTATATTAGTGGCTCCATTGCCTTTTGAGCATCCCATGGAATCAGTAGTACACTGAGGGCAGCAGCTCTTCTGTTATAGAAAGCAGTTCTACATGTAAACCCCCGAAGTGCCTCCCAGCTCATGATTGGATTCAAGGCTGACAACTGGAGCAAGCAGAGCACTTTTCTGCTAGTTAACCTTATACCCACTTTGTGGGTATGAAAGGTATGCTGAGTCCAACCGACATTATTTTCTTCTGTATATTTCCTGTTTTAGTCCAGTGCTACAGGCCAAGGAGTGGCTGCAGCTCTGTGCTTTGTTTCAGCAGATGTAACTGCTGAAATGACTGCTCTCAGATGTTTCAGACTTTCCCCACACTTATGGGCAGCAGTGAATCTGTGGGACTGACTTTGTGATCTACCTGAATCTGTAGCAACACAGTACTGCCAAAACAGAAAGTGTCATCCTAATTTCTCCCCCGCTTCTCACTTCATTTGGGGAGGAAGTATAATTTGTCATTTTGTGTAAGAGTGAACACGAAGCTTTATTTGACATCCTGGCGAGGGATGGGGACCATCAGCCTAAGAAGCAATAACCTGTTTTCCTTCCTGCAGCCAGAGCTATAAGCAGAGCAAAGCAGGCTGAGAACAAATGGAAATTTCAGACTCATTGACGTTAGCAGAGCATCACTGAGCTCCCTCCAGACTGCCCTGGCAAGATCCTCAAATGACATAGAATGAGCTAACGATACCATTTTGGTGTCAGCATGGAGTCACAGCGATGACACCAGGCGGGGATGGAGAAAGGGGTCACACAGGTCTGCTGCAGATCTCTTTTGCAAGGGATGAATAAAGGCTGAGTCAAACCTGGATCACAGTGAGCAGGACTTGAAGTGAAAGTGAAAAAAAAAAAAAAAAAGTCATTCAACACATTAGAAGTACAGGAAAAGGCATTATGTATTGGAGTAAGAAAAGGTAGATCAATAGGGACAGGAACATACTGTGCGGGTGACGTGGAGTGTGCTGTACTGTGCTGAGTTTTGCTCTTAGGTAAGAGGAGGCAGAAAGGAAGGGACAGAAGGGAGCAGGAGAATGTGCAAGCACAGCAGAGATGCCAGTGCGGGTGAGAAGTATTTAAAGCACTAAAACGCATCATGGGGAATGAGAAGTTGGACATTTCTGGGGAAGGGGAGACAAAATCTGGCCTGAAATGCAACCAGAGAGAGAGAAATCTGCATAATTTTGAGGGTGCATTTGGGTCAGGCTTGGGTTGGAAGGGACATCAAAGGATCACCCAGTTCCAACCCCTTGCCCCAGGTATGGTTGCCACCATTAGATCAGGCTGCCCAGGACTCCATCCAACCTAGGCGAGCTGCTCTTCTCCCATCCCACAGAGAAGGGTCACAGTCACCCCGAGGTGGGTAGGTGAGTGATCTACCATGGGGATCTGCCATAGACCACACCTAAACATATCCCACCAGCGACCCTTCATGATCAACTACACATCCCACCTGGTGGGATCCCGGCTTAGAGGGGAAAAAGGGCAATGCTACCACGGAGGGAGCAAAGAGATGGATGCCAGCTCTCACTTTGCATCCTGCAGCCATACACAAGGACAGGGAGCATGGCAGCCAGCAGGCTGCCATCCCACACCAGGAATTTCATCCTTTGGAGATGGAAAAGGTGCAAGCAGGAGGTGCCCTGCGTTTCGCTCCAGGGCTGGCCGAGCATCGGCAGCATGCGCCTGCGCTCCCTGCCCGCCTTCCTCCTCCTCCTCCTCCTCCTTTTCCTCCCTGCCCCTCCTCCCGGCTGTGGCGGTGCCGGCTGCCGGCACGGGGCTGGCGGGGCCGCTGCGCTCCGTGCCAGCTCCGTGCTTTTCCCCGCTGGGTTATGCGGGTTATGCCCCGCTGCAGAAGCCGCAGTCGGGAGCGGGGCCGGTGAGCCCGGAGCGGCGGCTGCCGAGCGGGGAAAGGGGTGCGCGGCCGCTCCGCTGCGGGAGCGGAGGATGAAGCGGAGGATTTGGTGCCCGGGCACCGCCTGGGTGTGCTGCTGGCTGCTGGGCTGGCAGGCGGCCGCCCTCCAGCTGCCGCCCTGCGAAGAGGTGAGTTTTTTTTTTCCCTCCTGTCTGTCTGTCTGTCTGTCGGTCGGGGTGAGATGCGGGAGGGTGCCCTATGTATGCGTGTATGGGATATGGCTGGGTACCGCCGCCCCGTGGGGCTGCCCGTGGGGTCGGACTTGAGGATCCCCAGCGGAGCTGCCGCTGTAGCATTCGCGAAGTCCCTTCTGGGGTCATCGCTGCGAGGAAACAGCAGAGACCCCAACCGAATAGCGAGGCTCGGGTGGCCCTTGCTGCTTTTCCAATTGCTGTGCGGACGAGGGGGTGATTAAAGCCGTCCCGACCCCCCTGTGTCAGCCCGGAGCGTCCATGCCTGTGAAATCAGGAGGTGAAACTTTCTGCCTTTATCCTGCTGTGACAACACCGAGGGCTGCGTGGGAGCTGGGCTGCTGCTGGGATGCCCAGCCCTGTGCTGGCTCAGGTGGCCTAGATGGAGGGGCCCAAGGCTGCCCCTCTGCTTTAGGGCATCCATCCTCAGCCCTGTGTGCTGGGAGATTCTCTCCGATACTTTTTAAAAGCGACTGGATCTGTGTCTTTTAAATCCAGGTGTAGGGGATATGGGGGCTATGGGCCATCATCCCAAGCAGTGCTCTGTGGCTGGGAAGAAGGAAGCTGCTGGTGGGTTGGCAGCAGTCAGTCCCCTTCTTCTGCCTCTCTGAGGATGCTCACGGCGCCTACTGTGGTCCCACTGTTCAGCAGGAAGGAGTTGTATATCCTCAGACCAGGCTGTGGTGGGTGGCTCTTGGTCATTCCCCATGGGTTCCCATCTGTGTATGGGGTTGTATTATTGGTGCGACTCAGTTCGAGGTATGGAAGCCCCTGTGCTGAGACACAGTCCCAGGAATATTCCCTCTGTCTGCTGAATCACTATATATATATATTTTTTTTTTTTCTCAGTGGGAGAATTTGGTATTAGCCTGGTGTGGGAAATCTTGCAGTTAGGGGATAACCACACATTGGCTGTTTTGAGAATGCTTCTCCTGAGTGTTGATCATCCTGAGAGAAGGGGGTTTATGGAGCTGTCTGCTTTGAATCACCCATCTCCTTTATCAGATGGTGAGGAGAAACTGGCCCTTTTAGGGCTGATCTCGTCCCAAAGTCTCTGCTTGTAATTTGGGTCTCTGCAGATGGCTGAAGGTGATGGCTGAACCTCAGCAGAGGAGCCAAAGGGGTGCAGCTGGAATTCTGAGCATTGCATCCTGGGCTTTAGGTGCCCAAAATCCCTGCTGGGCCCTTTTACTGTGCCAGTTTGGGTCTGGACCTGAATGCTTTTCCTTCCTTCCTTTACAGAATGACAAGCAATGTTATTTACTAAGTTTCTTAGTCCTTTTTGAGACAGATATGTGGTTAAGGAGCTGTGTGTTGTGCTGGTGCCTGTGTTCTCTATGCAATGGAATATCCTAGGGAATACAATCACAAACGTGTCTGTGTGGAGGAAAAAAAAAAAGCAACAAACAAAAGCAGCTTGTAAAGAGTCAGGGTAGCAGAGCTTTGCAAAAGGGAAGAACAAAGTTGGTAGCTCATCTGCCTGCCTGTGATGTGTTGGTCTCAGAACTTTGTCATAGCTCTGCCTGATTGCAGTGATCCTGTTGTGATCAGCTCCGGTTTGAGCAGACTCGGGGCTGAAGCACTGGTTCAGGTCTTGTTGGTTTGTACCCAAAAGGCTCGAGAAGCACAGGGCTCAGTACTCTGGCAGGTAGTTCATCCTGAATCTATAGGGGATTTTGCCTTTAGCTTTACTTTTTCCTTCAACAGCTTGTTTTTCTGTCTCCTCACTGTTCTGAGGAATATAGATATCTGCCAGTTTGTGGGATTTCTGCACTGGTTCAGCATTTGGAGCAGTAGGATCTGGCTGTGTCTGAGGCTCTGTGGTGCTCTGATAGCATAGACAGTAAAGTAATAACATATTGCAATGTCGTTTTCTGGAAACCTTTTTTGACATCAGTTTCTTTCATCAGGGATGGTAGTAGTTCAGCACACTGCATTTAGGAAGAGTATGTCTGTGCTGCAGACCAAATGAGCAGCAGCTCAAATGAATTTTCCCGTGGGTGGCTTTCGTGATGTGCACTGATGTAGCCATAGGCTGCTGGCATAACAGCATTCGATCCTCGTGGGGATGTCCATTTGTACCACGTGATCTGTCAGAGCCCTGCCATGCCAGCAGCTGCTCTGCAGGTGAGTTAGGTGCATCTCTGGGAGATGGGCTTGGTTGGTTGGATTACCTTAGGAGTGCAGATGCTAGGTTGCCCACTGCTGTACCATGTGCTTGGCAAGTTGGAAACTTGAATTAGGATGAGAATAACTGCTTGGTGATTTTTATTTTTCTGCGTTTTCTAATGATGAATGGGATGCTAATGCAAATGTTTCATGTGTTGCATAAATTCCAACTTTGAGTGGAGCTGATGACACCCATGTTTTTCACTGGCATTAAATACACATTCAGCTATCATGATGGAAATAATGAGATATTCATGCTGATCCCCTTGTCACCCCAGGGTGCAGTTTTATGATGCCTTGTATTCCGATGCTTGCTTTATGATTTTCTCAACTTTCCAATTGAATGAGTCTTTTCTGGTTTCTCCTTAGAGACACTTCCAAAAATGAACAGATTTCTCTTTAAGGAAATTTTAGCTGATACTCTGCCTAAATAGAACTTTTCTTCATGTAATCGTTCCTTTCCTTCTGTTGTTTTTGCCTTTGCAGTAAGAAATCATGGAGTGACTCTTCTGCTTTCCATTCAGTCAAACTGCATTTAGAGAGATAAGAAGTATCAGAGCTGCTGAAAAAAATGTTTTCTTTCTTATATTCTTTTTGACTCTTAGTCATCATGCAAGTTGAGAGCAAATATGTGTGATTTTAGAATAATGGAATCACTAAGGTTGGAAAAGACCTCTAAGATCATCTGGTCCAACTGCCAACTCATCCCCACCATGCCCACTGACCATGTCCTGCAGTGCCCCATTTACACATTCATTGAATGCCTCCTTGGGCAGTGACTCCACCACCTCCTTGGGCAGCCTGTGCCAATATATTCTGATGCATGTAATAAGTGTGATGCTGCTATATTGGATATTTTACCCGCCTACTGGAAATTGAGCTAAATCAGATTCAGAATTATAAAATGAATAAGTGAATGGGAAGGGTGATGCTAGATTCCTTCTTTATGGGTAAGTATTTTTGTATGAGTCTGCTGGGATACTTCTGGCGAAGAGAGAAGTGATAGAAATAATTTATTTGGACAGTGAAAAAAAAAATCTTTTATGAAATTACTTGCAAGATAAAGCCAAGGAAATCTTGAGGAGAAATGTGAAGCATAAACTTGAAACTGGGTCAACTTCATTAATTTCAACTACATTGAAACAATGTCCATTTTTGTGATGAGAAAATGTTTAAAAATGTGGAGTGCCTAAGCTAAGTATGAAGTATTTAAAGAATATTAGTGTCTTAAATCAGTATAATAGGTAGTAAGATAAGCAGTTTGAACAGAAGTGAAACTCTGTCCTTCTATATTAAGGACGGAGAGGAGATATGTGTCAGTCTTGGAAGGATGTTATGTAACAGAACCAGATAAAGTCAGCATACCTGTCACCAAAGATAGGCTGGTGGGAACAACAGGAACATCTGCCGGAAGGAATCTGAGTATCTTGTATACTCCTGTTGTAAGTGACATGTGCCTGCTTGGAGAAAGCTTTGGGGTCATTGTGGGGGGCCCTGCAGGGACAGCATCCAATGCATCATGGTAAAATATGTTGAGCTGCTAATTAAAAAAAACCCAACATATATAAATATTAAGCATGTAACAGTGTTGTACCATATCATTAATACTCAGAAACTGTATAATTGGTTAATAAATATACAGTGATCACAAAAGAGGGTAAGGCTGTTGAGGTAAGAAAGGTATAACTTGAGGGAGGAAAGAAAGAAGAACATTTGTTAATACAAGGGGCAGAGAAATCTAATGAATGTGAGTATGTAGGATAAGGTAGAAATAGAAACACTTTCTGCGCACTTGAAAGGTTAAATGTTATTGCTGTTAAAAAGGTATGTTGTTATTTTCGTTTAGCTTTAAACAGCTTGTGGAACTTGGTCTCTGGGACTTAGTCTCTTCTGGGTTTAAAATCTCAGAAGGGATTATCTCATTACTAAATATTTAGGAAGAAATTCTAATGAGTAGGATCTGTTGCTGTCCCTTCTTGGTATCCCTTTCCTTTTCCTTGAAGCATCTTACACTGGCTATTTTGGCAGCGATACAGCAGCCATTTTTGCCAGCTGCTGATGATCTAGTATTGTATTCCCTGATTTCTAAACACCCTAAAAGATCTTAGACCCTTAATTTATGAGTAATTCATATTCAGCAGAAGAAACTGTGGGAAGATTCCTAGACAGATCATGTTATTTTTATCACTTCTTGCTATAGTGACTTTCTCTGAGGTGAAATCAGAAATGGACAGCTACCATTTGCCACTGTGATGGAGGGTCATAAAGATGAAGAAAGAAGAGTAATAACCGTGCTATAAAACTGTTGACAATAAAGTCAGTGGACTGGAAACAGATGCATGGAAGGTGAGAAGACAGATACCAGAGCATAGGTACTGCAGCAGAAATCATCACCATTTGGCACGTAGGCAGGGGGAAGCATGGAGAAAAACAGTGAAGTGTTGGGATTTGGAGCCCAAAAGGAGGATGAATAGTAGTTTGAAAAATGGAAATTGAGCAAAAATTGAGCAAAAAAATGGAAAGTAATGACTCAAGAATAAGAAAGTTAGATGCAGTAGAAGATAGAACAACAGACTATAAAGTCAAAAGATGAGCAGACATTAAACCAAGAAAAGATTACACTTCCACCATCAAATACTACTTGATCACTCAGCATAAGTGTTTATTGTCTGTAAAGAACACTGAGATTTTCTTTTATATATATATATTTTTGTTTTTCCCTTTGTTCCTGCAATCTTCTGTAGATTTAGGAAGGGCAAGGGCATGAGCTCTGCTAGTATTCTCAACACATCCATGCACAGTTCTGGTCAGCGGAGTTGTGCTGGGAATCCTGGGTGCTGGGTCAAGTGTGTGCAGAGATGTGGGCTGCGTTTTCCACTGAGCATCCTCTTTGGCAGTACTGTGTATTGATTTGTGCCGGCTGAGGACTTGGATCAGAAATCCTGGACCTGGGCAAAGGAGAACCTGTCTTCAAGTTTGACCCCTGAACCACTAACAGGGCTATTGGGTACAGTTCTGGAACAGTATGGAGCTGTGTCAGGGGAGGGCAGGGGGGTGTTAGGAAAAGGGTCTGCACTAGAGGGCAGTGGGAGTGGAACAGGCTGCCCAGGGCAGTGGGCACGGCCCTGAGCTGCACGAGTTCAAGGAGTGTTTGGACAACACTCCCAGATGAAATGCTACGAATATGCCTAAGTCTCAGACTTGCTGAAGGAAGCAGTATTCACAAGTTAGGAAGTAAGAAAATATTGGAGTGGAGGATAGATCAAAATAAAGGCAGCCTTGAGCCCTTCTTTCTTGGGATAGGAAAGGAGCAGTGTTTGAGGAGTGCCAGGGAACAGGTCCCAGCTGTCTCCCTGTTGTTGTCAAGGTCTTTCCATGGGCAGCTGTTGTGAAGGTGCTGTGCTGATATCCAGCATGGCTGTGTCTTTTCTGACGCTTCATCTAGAAAGGTAATATTTCAACTATTGGTAATATTTCAACTATTACGCTTGACCTGAAAATCTGTTCAGGTTTTGGTTGCTGGCAAAGAAAAATTTTGGTTTTCAGTCTTTTGAAATGGAATTTGTGTCTGCATGAAGAAGAGAAATGGTTGAAAATCTTTTCTTTACAACCTTTTTACGTTACAAATCATCAACCAAATCTAATAATGACCTTGTTTCAGAAGCTTCATGATGCTCAGTTCTGTAAATTGTGCCAGACAGTAATCTCTGTGTACTTGGGAAAAGGGCTCAAAATGTTTTAAGATGATTGAAGACGTCACATGAAACTCCCTTATGTTGATGCTGGAGATCCCATCACTGAATCAGTGGAAATGCTAATAATGCTGATTCAGAGGAAAATGAAGCTGCAAAAGAGAAAAAAAAAAAGTGTAAGTCACAGAGATGACTCAGTGTTTAGCTTCTGGTGGGCCAGAAGTAGTACAGGAAGGAGCCCTTTGAGCCCACCATGA
This sequence comes from Cyrtonyx montezumae, assembly GCF_038088225.1. NCBI lineage: Eukaryota > Metazoa > Chordata > Aves > Galliformes > Odontophoridae > Cyrtonyx > Cyrtonyx montezumae. Next base: position 154,154,740 of record NW_027072034.1, on the reverse strand, counting down.
ACAAGCTTGGTCCCCTCTAGTTTTAGTAGTGGAAAATAAAATTGTGGTCAGATAGATTTAGTGTGGATTCACCCTGAGCTAATGGCAAGGAGACAATTTTCTGGTGAAAGAAGGAGAAGAAAATGAGATATTTGCATGTTAAAGATGCAAAAGAACTGGGTTGTTGTCCTCCATTGTGGAGCTGTGTGTTCTGGATTCAGAGATGCAGGTGCCTCTCTGCAAGGAAAGGGGTGTTGGCTATAAAGCATGCTTTCATTAAAAAAAAAAAAAAAGTCAGATGGATGTTGAACTGTTCCCAACTAGATTTCTTTGAAAGAACATTTTTACTGCTACAAAGAGGAGGCAAATCACTAATCTCATTTGGTATAGTGTTTACCTTTCTTATCTGTTAGTGTTTGTTGTCAAGAAACACACTGTATTACAGAAATGGTTTATGGTGATAGTTGAAGATATTTGGAAAGTACCTACAAAAAAAAAAAAGAACTTTAATATTTGGTGGTGAAAATACTGGGAAGCTCAGCTTTTGTTTGTTTAAATTATATTCCACTTTAGGGGTGCAAATATTTTCCAGTGATATCTACAGGAAAATGTCTCCGAGCTCCTGGAACTGGATGAATGGTGGGGCATTGAACAGGCTTCCCGGGGAGCTGGAGGAGTCATGTCGCTGGGGTTGTTCAACAAAAGGAGAAACGTGGCACTGAGGGCCATGGTTAGTGGGCATGGTGGGGAGGGGTTGATGGTTTGGCTAGATGATCTCAATGCTCTTTTCCAACTTAATGAACCTATAATTCTATGAAAGCTTAAAGATGCTTTTTTTTTAATAGCAAATAAGGTTGGGAAACTAAACTACATTGGATAAGCAAGCTCAAGCAAAAGACAACACAGAGTACAAAACCTGTGCATGCTGTTAATATAACGCGCTGGCTTGATAATTTATAGTACGCATTTAACAGTAGAAAAATCAGTGTATACAGTGAATGTGCACTTCCAGAAAATGAAAATGCACCGAAGTGGTGAATCTCAGCAGCAAACTCAAGGGTAGAAGTGTTTTAGACCTCAGCTGTTGACTCTTAAAGTGTTAAATTCTTCCAGTGTTTCTTGCAGCTTGTGACAGCCTTCTGGTTTTGTTCTTGCTCTCTGAAGTTGCTCAAAGGAAGATCTTCATGTAGGCTGCTTGGGTTTAGAAAACATGCAAGGATAGCACTGTGTCTTTTGAAAGATGCATATTGGAAAAGGATGCCTTCTGATTTTTCCCAGGCTTTTATATCCATGGCTCCCTCCTGCTGGCAGGTCAACAGTGCTGATCAAATGCTGCTTGTTTCTGGTTCACTCCTTTTTATCCCCAGCACTGTGATTCCTTAAAGCAAACGAAGAAGAAAGATTTCCCGAGACAATTCTTCTCTCTTTTGTTTGGTTTTATTTCATCCCATTAAAAAAAAAAATAAAAAAAATCAGATGTTTCTTGGAAAAAAAGCAGGGAACCTAATTAGACTCTTATAGCAGGATTTATACTTGCATCTCAGGGATGCTGGGGGGAGGCTGTTCAGTAGAACTGGAGTGGAAAAATGATTCAGCTCTTAACACTGCACCTTCTCTGGCAAGCATCCATCCTGCATGCCTGCTGATGAGCAGCTCGTCTTGCCTTGTGACTAACGTGGAGTGTCCTGGTTAGTAAAGTAATGGCTCTCTTCCTTAGAGCTCCTCAAATAACCCCTGAATCCAGGTCAGCTCCCTCCTCTTCCCTAAGGTGACTGTCTTGTTGCTGTTTTTTGATGCTGAACATAGGTTTCACCAGGACTCTGAATTCTCTCTCTTTTTTCTTTTTTCTTTTTCTTTTTGGCTAGAAACCCAGTGAGCATTGTTAACCCCTGCACTACAAGAGGCAGGGGATCCAGAGGCATTACTCAATCCTACACCAAAGAAACGTGTCCTGTTACTGTCGAGGGATCCTTATTGGGATGCACAGACCAGTCCTCACAAATAGTGCACCCTGCCCTCTTAGTGAAGCTCACTAAATGTTCAGATTTCCACTTGCTGTACCTAAGAGGAGCTGTAACGTGAAAAAGAAAAGATTTCCACATCTTTTTGCTTTGCAGTATTTTTAACTGTGCTTGATGCTAGCCCTACTTAAATGCTTGCTGGCTTCTCATTTTCTAGTTCCAGCTCTTAGCTATTTTTTTTTTTTGTTAATTTGTTTTGCAGCATTGTTCATTGTGATACTAACCTGCTAATCTCTGGAACTGCTTTACTAAATAAGGGAAAAGATTTCCACAAAGCCTTATCATGTGCTTATGCAAGAATAGTAGCTTTCATTGAGAGAAAGAAGAAAAAAATATTAAGTCTTCCTCTCAGGATTGCAGAGAGTTTGGAGAATGAATAGTTAAATGAACTGGGGCTAAGTTGCATTGTGTTTTAAAGATACTGTGGCTAATTTGCATTGTGTTTTAAAGATACTGTGGCTCTTTAAGTTGCTTGGATTTTATAGGGATGGAGGCAATGATGCTTGACTTGAGTTTTTGGAAAGCTTTGTGTGGCTGTTAATGTAAGCATGATTTTTGTTAACAAAATTAGCCATTACTCACCTTAAGTATTTACAGTGCAAAGACTGACAAGAACCAATGGCACCTCATTAGAAGCCGAACATGATGGGAATGAAAGTAAATTGTTCAGGCAACATCTTTCTTAGGCAATCTCTATGCTGCTACATACAGCAGGCCTTATTTGGTTAGCATGTTCTCTAGCACTGGGTTTGGTCCATGGAAGCCTCTGCAGTCACTGAACTGCATTGTGTCCAAATCCCTTCAATACATCTCCTCATGTTTAGCCCAGGACCTGACACGTGTCCACTGAGTATCACATCACAGCACTGTTGTTCCACTGGGCTGCAATGTGGCCCTGCTGTTATTTCAAGCACTTGGAGTAGAAAAGAGTTACATCTTCAAATCACTGTTGACGCAGGGCCAAATGTTTGTGCACATCTTTTACCATGAACAAGACAAATCTGTTTTAATTGTAGAAGTTGGGTATCTAGCCTGACCTAAATGTCTAATTGTCCACAGAGACAATTGTCCTTCAAGGCTGTTTCTTTTTTCCCCATCCTGAAAGGTCTGATTCTGCTGCTGAATGCACCCATATTTTTATATTGACTACAGAGGGACTCTGGCTAATATCAAATAGACATGCAATTTTTAGACAAGTAAAAAAAAAAATCTGGTCCCATCAGTGCAATTAATCTCTGCTGTACCAGAATTACTGCAGATGCTAAACTATGTTGCTTACAAGCTGCAGGGACGGGTGGGTTTTGGTAAGTGTGGGACATCACAGTGATGGAGCTAGGTCGCCACAGTGTGCTGACTGCACTGGGGAAGGGACCTGAATTTTTGCCTGTGAACTGTTGAACTGAAATGGAAATGCAGCAGGAGTTTAGCCTTAGTTCCGAGGAGCTGTTTCTGAGCAAAGAGTTTTATTCTTCTGCATTACAGAAGCTTCCTCCCAACAATACATTATTCCCTGCATAGCAAGGGGCACTGCTGTGTGATAATTAATCCTAAGCTCCAGCCAATATAAATTTTTGTTTATTACATATTCAGTCTAAAACTATAAGCTTACATGTAAAGATCAGGTTGTGATTTCTATCACCGGTTTGTCAAATGGGCTAGACATGAATTTGGATTTATTTTCCCAGTGTGAAAAGGCAGGTGTTTGTTGAATTTATGGTTGCTTACGGAGTGCATAATTACAGGCTGACTGCATTACCCAGGCGGGAACACCAGCTATTAATGCATTTCTTAATGTTGTAGACTGGATCGTATCTTGCGGGCACAATTGATAACAAAGAACAGCTTGGGAACTTTATTTGAGCAGAGCTCTAATCTCTTCCTTGTCCAGCCTTTCATTCTGAGTCATTGCTGATTGATTTGACTGATCCAGGTGCCGCGATAACGTGCAGCCCTGCCCCTTGTAAAGGATTTAATTATGCTACAGCCTGAGTTGGGCCTACTGCCATTACTTTCACCTCACACCTCTACCCCAGTGCGATCCTGTGTGAGGGGGAAGCTTGGAGCACCCAACATTGTCTGGGTGCTGGAAATGCTGCTGAATTTCTGTGTAGAGCTGCCCTTAGTCTGCTAGCTTGTCACTGATTTTATTTATTAGTTATTCTTGAAGTGGGAATGGACTCTGTGTGCTTGGAGGCAGCCCAACATGGAGACATTAGATTAGGTTTCCTTTTAAAAGTATATGGCTATATGTTTTCCTTAGACTGCGATTGAAAAATCTTGCTTTATGCACTGAAGGGAATAATTTCAGACAAGCAGCTCAGTAGGCAACTACAAATGGTATGGTCCTGTCAAAGGGCAAGGGGTTACAAGTGAGGCAGAAGTTCCTTAACTCCAGGTAACTAGTGATAGGGCAAGAGGTAATGGCTTTAAGTTACACCAGAGAGAAGTTTAGGTTGGATGTTTGGAAAAATGCCTTCTCAGAAAGGCTAGTTGGGCATTGGCATAGGCTGCCCAGGGAGGTGGAAGTGTTGCTGTCCCTGGATGTTTTCAAGGAAAGGGTAGATGTGCTACTGAGGGGCGTGGTTAGTGGGCATGGTGGGGATAGGTGGATGGTTGGACTAGATGATCTTCATGGTCTTTCCAACCTTCTACTGATTGATGCTACAGGTGCCATTGGGCTCTTATTTATTATTTATTTTTAATAATTATTTTTTGGGAAGTATTCATTAAAATATTCAGTAATTCTGGAGTTCAATATTGATGAAGATTCAGCTAAAAGATGCCTTAGTTACTGTGATTTGCTTTTCTTGTTCCTTTTTTTTCTATGTCCCTGTTTGAAAACATGCAACCATTTGGTCAGTAAACAAACAAGATGCTGTGTGATACAGAGCAAAGTATACACTGAACACCAACTAACTGAAAGAGAATGGGTTTTGGCTTTCTATTCTCCCACCTTCCCAGAAGACTCCTGAGTGAAATTCATATTTGTAACAAGCAGAATCTGGTCTTAGTCTTCGTAGAGTTAAATGCAGATTTGTCAGTAGAAGTCAGTAAAAATATTTCCGTTTTTACTTTTCCCCAGGGGTTAGTTAGGCTCTACAAAAGATGACCGCGTATGATTGTGTTTTCTCTTTGTCATCACCCTTAGCTGCTGATGTTATATATATGTGTAACAATTAAAACTCCCGGTTAGAAACAGGTTTTCTGTCAATGCAACTACTTTACTTAAAGTCCTGTTTTAAGGCAATGTGCAAGTTTATGTTCTAGTTCTAATCATTTGTATTGACACAGAAATCATTAATTCCTGTAGCTCTTATCCCTCTTCTTTTGGGTCTGTATGTGCTGGGGGGAGAGCCCTTGTAATGGGCTGATACTGGGGCAATTCCATCCATGGTGAAGGCTCATTTCAGTGTCTCTCTCTGTACCTAAAACTCAACCTCTGCAGGAGCTGGAGTCTGAAACTGAGAGCACGGTACTGAGCCAGACCAATCCATCCCTATGGCATGAGTGAAGAACACACCAAAAGTACACAAAACTGTGCAAATAGTGACAAGGAAATGAGGGCTGTAACCTGCTCCTGCTCTGCCTGAGTGAGCTGGCTCATGTTTTTCCATATAGTGACATTTCTCAAAGGAAAAAAAGGAAATGTGAAGTGAATGCATTTGGTAGGAAATTGTAGAGGAGGTGACGGGGCATAAAAATGCTACAAGATCAGATGAGGGAGCATCACCCAGACTTCCCTCTAACAATGGTGTTGTTCCTTTTCTAGTATTTTTCTGCTATCTACTGCTCTATGAAAAATCCACACATCTGATGGGAACAGATAAGCAACAGCAGAAGGGCAGAAGCTGAAGTTTTGCAGAATGCTCTTGCATCTAATTATAAGTGCATGAGTAATTCCACCAAAATTTGAGAAATGGAGTCTCATTTAAAATAAATTTTCTGCTTAAATAACTGTGCTGCATTAATGTCAGGGAATTCTGCAAATTTAAGAGTCAGTTCTCTGACATAATTGAAATAAATTACTGAATTTAAACCTTTTGCTTCTGTTGCATTTAAGACTTTAGGTGTGGTGCTGAAAAAATGCATTTACTGATGTTTAAAATATTTACATATTAAGTAAGTTTGGTGTTTTAATGCTGTCTCTCATAGATTTTTCATGCAAATACTACTTTTGTGCTGTATTCATTCAGTGGACATTTTCAGACTAATTGATAATGCCCTTTGGTAAGCTTTTTAAAGTCTAATTTGTGTAGTAGACTGGGCAGGATGCTGCTGTGAGACTCTGTTACTGGAGAGGAAATGCAATGAAATGGGATCCACTGATTCCTCAGATGATGAAATCTGGCCCTAGTTCAGGTCCTCACTGGATTAGAGTGGACGACTTGTAAAACTGGATTACTGCTCTTCATTACTTCTGCCAGGATGAGATGGGCTGTTTGGTGTTAGTTTGTGAACTCAGTCCTTGAAGATTTATTTTCCCCATGTATGAAGGAACTGCAGAAGTTAAACTTAGTTCAGAGCCATGGCTCAGTGATGTAGTGACCAGAGGAAGGAGGTGCACAGGCTCTACAATGCACTTGCCCATGCCCAAAACCACTTACCTTGCCCTGAATGTTTCACTTAGATTGGAGGAGCCTTGTATGTAAATATGCTGTAATATTTACTTTACTGTTTGCTCCATCTGTCTTACTTTCCTCATGTACACAGAGATATTTTTTCCTACTGAAATTATCAGCTCAGGTCTTCATTTGAGGTAATAATTTACCCTACTCAAGTTTTTTGCATCCAATTTATTTCTATCTCGTTGACTGTGCCCTTTCAGAACTGCACACAGTAAAGATTTTGCTGTGTCCTTCGTGTTGAGAAGATCAAAACTGGGCCCAAGATTATCACCTTACTTTACATCTGATAAAGAAAGGATGTGAGATGACATGTGGAGATATGTTCATTTGGCTGGTGCTTGAGGAACTGCTGTCACTGGGCACAACATGGGGAAAGCTTGTAGTTGTGTGGAATGCACACCCTCCTCAGAGCATCTCACCTAATGCTGGGGGCCAAAATTTGCTTGTTTGTCTTGAAGGAGTTGACACATCTGTTCAGTGTGTCAGCTCTTCAGCCTCCTGCTGGCCTTTATGTGTCCACAAACAGAAGCTCATCAAGTTTCCCTGCGATTTTAAGGTATTTGTTGTAATGCTCCAGGTACCTTAGCTAATGGCCTTCTTGGGATTTGCCTGCGGGCTGTTTAATGGTTGCAACCTGTAGTCTTTATATGCTAATTGCCTTCTGAACAAGCAACAGTCAGCAACATATATACATACTTACCCCCCCCCAAAAAAAGGAGCTTTTCATTTACAAGTCTCAAGTCTTGAATAGCTGGGTATAAAACATCAACGTTGGAAAGGAGGAGGAATGAATAAAATCCAGCATATTAGAAGTTCTAATTATAACTGTGATCAACTTTGTTATTGTCAGGCCTTCTCAGCTGCAGTAACTCCATAGCTCTGTATGAAAAGCCTAACTGTGTTTGCAGAGAAACAGAAATCTTGCTCTTGGAGAATGCTTTGCTTTGTTACACTGTGCCAGCATGTGTGGATTTCAGTATGCTGCACTGAGATGGTGTAGGTGGCTTTATCTAGTATCCATATGCATGCTGTGTTTGCCTAAAGACATACTGCATAGGTGATGTTTGTGTTTAATAGACACAAAAATGTTTTTTTCCTGAAAATAAAAGCTGTCTTTTTTTTGTGTGTGTGGAAGTAGCCTTGTGTCAGTAGATCTCTACTGGTGTGTCTGGGAGGTGCTCAGTGTGGCTAATGGGCACCTGGAGACTGATTGTCCTGGTGACACTGCAGCACATACTCAGTCTCTGAGCTCACCAAAGCCTTCTTTGCTATCAGGGAAGACAGGTGTGTGTCATCACATGGATGAGGTGCCTTCTGTACACAACATGGACGTCAATTGCAGCTATTGGCTAATGTGGGATTTGGAAACTCCTTGCTAACGTGACATGTAGAGTTGATATGTCATAATGCCTTCTGCAGGGCTGGCTGTTTGCTTTGTGCTGTGATTGTTCACAACAGAACATGAGAATTTTGTGAGTTTTCTTCATTTTTTTTGAACCCAAGAACTTATGAGAGTGGGTGAATGATAATGCTTTACCTTTCAAACTAGTAGGAATTTTTTGTTCACTTCAGTATTGCAAGCTTAAGCTCCGAGATTCTATTTTAACAAGGCATTTAGGAGATTGGTCTTTATGCTTTGAGAAACAGGTGTGTCCAGTACCACTGTGACCTTCTTTTCCACTGCAGGTTTCCATGCGCAGTGGAAATGTCTTGGCAGAAACAAGACTGTGAAAAAGTGTACTTTTTAAAGTACTTTTATGCAATGTCTGAGGCACGGACTCAGATACGGACGATCCAAATTGTTATTACATGTTCTAATATCCCTTATATACATTCACAAGTTCTCTCTTTTATCTTTCCCACCCTGCCTTTACATGTCAACAATATACTCCATAAACACTCTCTAACCATGCATGCAGGTGCAGATCCAGTCACGTTCATGAGTTATTCCAAGCCACGCTCTCTTCCTCCAATCAGGGTCATCATCACGTGGCCACTACATAGCTAACTTGAATTTGTTTTCCTTTTCTTCTGGAGTGTCTTTGGTTCTCAGCCTTCCTTGCTCATGCTGTTCATCCTGCTCCACAGCTTCTGCTCTGAATATACTTTCTTGTATTCCTGCACCTTTAAACACTGGAATAGGGCTTTCTGCATTGGAGAAGAGAAGAAAATAAGAAAATACACTGTCACTGTGAAGGCTGATTTGGAAACAGTGAGTTCTTGAAACTTATGCAAGAGCTGATTCATGCTGTATGGAAGCGAAGTGATAGGAGGCTGTGGGGTGAATATTTATAAACACTTGAACATTTGTAAAGTAGTGTGAAGTAACCACAAGTCTACGAACAGTTAAATGATCACTGAAGAAGTTTGGCTGTTTAGAAAGATGTGTGTTTGTTGAACTTAAAATATTACTATATTTGCATGAAAACACTCACAGTGAGACTGTTAAAACAAAAACTCTTTATGGATAACCCTTAAATTGTAAAATTTTCTTGTTGAAAATAGCAGAACAGTTGTTATGTATTGGTTGGTAGCAATGCCCAGGGAGGTGGTGGGGTCAGTGATCCTGGAGGTGTTCAAGGAACATTTAGATGTTGTGTTGAGGGACACAGTTTAGTGAGAACTATTGGTGATAGATGGGTGGTTGGACTGGATGATCTTGTAGGTCTTTTCCAGACTTGGTGTTGCTATGACTCTATGCATAAAGCAATTCTTTTATGAAATATATGAAAATATAAGAGAAAAATTACAACCCACAGGAAGCTCATTACAATTAATGGAAAAATATTCAATTATGGAACTGTATCAAACCTACCCAAATATTACTTCTGGATGACAAAGACTATGTGACTCAGTAACATAAGAACAAAAAAGATTTGTAAACATTCTTTACCACCATGTTGTTTACAGGAGACTTAAGAGCTTGCTGAAAAAAATTATGATTTTCTGATCAGCCTTGTCTTAAATCTTTTTGAGTAACAGTAGAGATTTACAGGTAAACTTTTTAGGTTTTGATACTGAAAAGGGGGAAAATCTCACAACCCAAACCCTGAGTGTCTGGAATCATTCAAAATGCCCACCTAAATGCCAGCAGAGCTTGACATTTCTACCTTTCTGTTGGCATTGGTATTGATTTAAATTGTGATTTTTGTATTAGACCTTTAAATCTCTGGTACAGACAGTCTAGGAAACTTGGGTTTCCTAAGAGGGAAACTAAAGCAGTGTGCACATGCTGGTGCAGAGCCACCTGAGGATGAAACACCAAGGAGATCTTGAATCCTTCTCCTGAGCTGTGGGACCCAACTGAATGAACACCAGTTCTTCTGGAGTCTCATGGCAGCCTATTAAAGTGAACATAACATTGTCTTCACATCTGCCCATCTCTGGGCTCTTTTGTAACTTGCTAGTGATAACTGTTAAGTATTACATAGAGTGATTGTTTAGGACATTTTGTGTTTCATTATCTGTTCTACAGTCTCACACACCTGTTGTCAGAAGGGGGACGCATTGGGAGTGGCACGAGAAAGTGGTTCACTAGGATTTTTGCTTTGGTTGGAGCTCCTGCCCGTGTAAAAGATGCTGAAGATCTCCATAAGAATAAAAACTGGACATCTGAGTTGTCCAGAACCCACAGTGTTAAGAAATAAACTTTCAGAGTAGGGTTTGAAAGAGTTGACCACTTCCATTTATTCAAAATGCAATGGTCAGGTTTTCTGCTAAAGAAAACCCCAATCTGAATTAACACACACAGGCAATGCTTGCTTTTTGTTTAATTGATTTTGTAGAATTAGAGTTGCTGGATTTCTTTCTGTGTGTAAAATGGAGTGGGATTCATCCATTAGAGTTGTGTCTTGGAGGTGCATGAAGTGTCAGAAGGACTTGGAACAATGAAGTCATTTTCAATGGGGTTAATTTTCAAGAGGGAAGATTCTGAACTCTCCTTTGGGCACTTTCAATATTTGTAGAGCCTCAGTAGGATGAAAGACTGTTTTACAGTTTGTAGAGACAGAAGAGGACATACTGCTGCCCTGTACTAAGCCAATGTACTGCTGACAAATCTATTGTGAGAAAAGTCTGACTTGCTGCATTCAATGCCTTTTTACAAAGGATAAAGTGTTTTAAATGGTTTTGTGGGAGACCTGTGACAGAATGACTGCACCAGTTTCCTTGTGCTAAAGACAATCCTCATGTCTCCCTCCAAAGCAGTTGTTGCTGAAGGCCAGAAATTGTAAAATCTGGCCTCACAATCAAATTCAGTATGCTATTTAGGCTGCAAAACCTTTTGAGAAAGGTCATCTGGATCAGGATGAGTAAGACCCTGAGTGGCTGAAGCATTACAGCTGGATGAGATTCTATCAGAAACACACGGGGTTAGTGCTGGGAATCCTGAAGGGTGAATCGATACATCTCAGGTTGACAAAGGTTAGTGAAATATTACAAGTAGATCAGGGACTGGGGAGAGCAATAATTAAGTGTATGGTGAAACCCTGCCTGGTGATAACTGGCTACATCAAGGCTTGGCGGGGTTAGGAGCTATAAGGAAGGGGGAGAAGAGATGGGCAGCAGAGCCCACTGCAGCATTTGAACTGCTCCCTCATCCCAGAGACTGGTTGGCTCTCTCTTGGATGGGCTGTTACTCTCCCTCCACAAACTGCATACATTTACATTGTAAACTAAATTATATATATGTAATTTCAATTAAATTATGTAAATGGGCTGTTACTCCATGCTCATAAGGTTTCTTTCTATTAATCCAATGATTGCTGTTGGGTTTCAAGGACTGGTTACTCTAGGAAGGACTGTGAAAAGCTTGGGGCTTGCAGTTGTACTAGCTGGAAAGGCCATCTCCTCCTTGCTGCCAACTCCTCTCTGTGATGAGCTCAAAGACTTGTGTGCTGTGTAGGCTAACAATCAGTGATGCAGGGATGAGACCAGCTGGTCGTGCTGCAGCTAGAAAAAGGAGTGGAAAGGAGTGAACTGGGGAGCTAAGAACGAACGGTGTTCTTGAGCCATGGAGAAGCAATTTTGCCCCATGCGGTGATGGAGCTGCCCAAAAATTGGGGACAAGGCTAGAATTCCCTGAGCCTTGACACTGAAGGGAGAGATGACAACTTTGTACCTTACAGGTCCTCACTGAAGGATTAATTAGGTGGGCGTTTAAAGAGATGCTGACAGTCTTGAGGATTTCATTCCAAGTTATTTGACCTCATGGTTTTATCTCCAATATTTCACCTCTAAAATGTTGTTTTCCCATGTTTGGGCATTTTCTGTGTCAAAGCTGTATGTTTCCTTTGCTGTTATGATCTGTTATTATGTCTTCCTCTAATCCTAAAAAAGGGGAAAGTTGACATTTTCAGTACAGTTTCTTGATCTTCTATGCAAGGTCACGCAGTATTTGCCTTTTTTTTTTTTTTTCACAGAGTAGCTGAGGGAGTTAGAAAAGGTAAAGTCTGGTCCTAACTTGTTACTGGAATAGCATCCAAGGTAATAAAAATGTCAGGGGAAATTGCTGATTGTATGTTGTTAGGATTAAGCAATGCAGTACTGCAACTGGAGACTCAGTGATGGCTTGTTCTTTCTACACTATTGGATATCGTCTTTTGCATCAATCTCTGTCTTTGAGATAGGACAGTGTATAGGTGTGCCCTTCCTCCATGCAGGCTGCTTGAGGAGGAGGGAAGGACTTGCAGAAAATCCAATATAAATCCTGGCCCTGTCTGAATAAGTTCAGTAGGATCCAGAATTGCTGATAGGAGTATTGAACTCCACAATCCTAACAAGAATGAACATTCAGATAAGAAGTGTTTTGGATGCTTAGATTAATCCATAGTGAAAATTTAATTATGCCCTTTTGTGACTAATCCTAATTTACTGCTTTAACAACTTTCCAATCATTAAAGCTGCGTGTAATGGTGTTAAATAACATTACTTTGTGTTAGCAGTTTATCACTAACATTTCTTTGGAGCAAGGTTGCTCTGTGTTAATTTTCCATAAGAGGCATATTATGTTGTTTTCTCCTTTAAACTAACTCCTGTTGGTGCTGGTGGGTTGCTTGCCTGTGGGAGCTGACTCCAACTGAGAGCTGCTGTCATGGTATGAGAACTTTGGGGTCATCTCCAGGGGGGAAAAAAAAAAAAAAAAAAAAAAAAAGGATGTTTTTAATCTCTTAGGGGTGGAGAGGTTTCGATAAGCGGCCCAGTGGTTCTCTCAAAGCCACACAACAGCTAAAGCTGGTGGCAGAATGAGAGTCAGAAGCTGTAAGCCCTATTCCTAGGGCTTGCTCTAGACACTAACAATGTGTCTTTTCCTAATGCAAAGCCAAACTATAAAGTCTGCACTATGAAATCTCTGAGGGAGTGAAACTCAGGATGTTTATAAGTCAGTTATCTTTAGCCCCTCTGGACATTTAATACAGAGTCTCAGCCCTTACTCACTCTTCTATACCATTATGAGAAATCAAGCTGGTGACAAGATGGGGAATATCTCTGAATGCTCACAGCAGTTTCTGGTGAAAATGTACAGAAGATGTGCGATGTAAGGTGACTACTGCAGCCAGCTTCAGCTGAAAGAGCAACAGTGTTTGTTCTTAGGTGTACATTTTGGTAATATTTACTCATTGCAGGACTCCTTAGGATGGCAAATAAACACCTGTGTTTGATTAGATGGGATTTTGGATGGAATATGAGCTCACTGAATCTGCAGTTGTTATGGTACCCAATGTGTGTTGGACAGGTCTGTAGTTTCATTAGAGTTCATACTCATGAGTAATTCCATCTCTCCTTCTGCCGTGCAGAAAGGAGCATATGTACTCTCATTTATTATTTATCTAGGAGCAGTGTTTTTCATTTAATTAAAAATGTCAAGGTAAAATGATCTTTTCTGGAAATAGAAATGGCTTTTGTATATAAAGGGTAACGTGTGCTTAGAAAATGTTAATACATTTTAATTAGTGAAAATCACGTTAAAACTAGTGTTCTGCAACAAACCTTGATAATGATTTTGAGGAGTTTCATATAAAAAAAATTGAAGAAAACCTACATTACTTTTGTAGAAACTGAGCTGTCGCTTGTTGGTAATTAAGAGCTTCCTTTTTATGCAGTGCAGTGTCATACCTGTCTCCTATCAACTGCTTCAGTTGTGGATTTATGTGAAGAGTAACGTGTAGGAAGACTATTTAGGATATGCTTTGCACTTCCTGGTCATGTCCCAGGTTGCTGTTGTTTGCTGTCTATAATTAAATTCTCAGCAACAAATTTAATTTCAGAATTTGTGTGGGGTTGAGCATGTTCTTCGTGCATCTTCTTGGATAGTATTGCAAGAAAAGCAAGGATGCATGTAAATCACTTGTCTCTAGTAGGAGTCAAGGAGAGAAGCATGGATTGGGTAAGAGTTGGTCTTACCTATTCTGCAGATGTTAAGAAAAAAACATTTTGCTTCATGGAAAATGCAAGTGTCTGTTGGGATTTGGTGCCTGTTCCCTTTCTCCAAGCAGCAGAGATTTGGGAGAGGAGATGCTGAGAGTGGTCCTGTCAGTGGTTCCATGACAGATGCTGGAGCCAGGTCAGTACCACAAGGTCTGTGCCTCCACTGTTGAATGTTATCTGGTGGCATTATCACTTGGGGATGCTCAGACCCACCTGTGCTGTAGGCAGGCTTACCACCTGCTTTCCATTCTTTTATGTGGCCAAAGGGAATTCTCAGGTTGTCAGTCGTTGCTAGATAGCCCAGTTTCACCATCAGTAAATCTTTTGACAATTTTAAAAAAGGAGAAGCTGTAGTAAGACTAATATGTTTGAAAGCATCAGTTGATGAGAAATGGTGTTTTTCAACACCTTTGGCTCACAAGGGCAATTTCACTGAAGTCTGTGGGATGACTTGCTTGAGAAGGGCTCATTAGTCATTGAGCCTAGCTCTGAACATTCTTAATGAAGTATGGAAAGTTGCTGCTTTGAAGAGAAAGATACAGCTTCAAATTTACCGAATAGGCGGCAAATGATCGTGCTCAATAGTTTCATCATTTTAGGAAACATGACTCAGGGAATTGTTTCAGTCAAAATTCCCATTATATTTTTATTTGAATGAGATTAGATGGCAGTGATCAGGTGGAAGAAGTCTCCATTAGCCTAAGAGCTGTGTGCATTCTTGCCACAGACAGATAATAATCTTTGCACTCTTCATTTGTCAGCCAGCGACCGGATCCTTGATGGATATGGCAGCCTCACCCTGCTGGTTTCAGTAGTGGCAGCTTACCTATCAGGTGAAAAGAATGAATACAGACTGGGATGTAGACAAGCTTTTAAGGGGAAGCAGTGCAAAACAAGCCATCAGGGAGATTGTAATGGTTCCAAATTTAGCAGATATCTATATGTGGATTTTCTTTGAGTTGCAATTCTTTTTGCTTTGTTTGGTACAGGGTGGGACTGGCTGGAAATGAGTCTGCAGACACAGCTATGCTGCCTTTGTCATAGAGAGCTTTTTTCTAGTGATCCAATTCAATAGATATTTTGGTATAGGGTGTTGCAACACACAGTTAATAGCGCTGATAGGATGCTTTCCTATGAGCTGTGTATACAGCAAGACTTGGAAATTTTTAAAGGAAAAAAAAGGCTGACTGTAGCAAATCTGGACCTGAGAGCCTGGAATACTGATGGCCATGCATGAAACCTGCATGTGAACTTTGCACAGCTGGGGCTGTGCGATGGGGACAGCTCAGCTGTCTCTGGGGCTGCAGTGGAGCTTCCTCTGCGGACATCTGTGCTCTTAATGGGAAGCTGGAGAGTAGCTAGAAAAATCAAGTAGTAGTGGGAGGGTAGAAGTTTTATCTTTGTTAAATATCATGGACCCAGCTATGCAGAGCTCTTCTGAATGAGAAATAAGAGCAATGGTATTAACAGAAGTATGAGGTTAAAAATATCTATGTTAGGAAAGGTAAATCAGATGAAGATATAAAGAGGCATTTCTGACTAATGGTAGAAAACCAGCAAACAAAATGAGAGGATTTAATATATAAAATAGCCAGTGCTGGGTAGAGATGTTGGCCAAAGCATATCAAGGAAACTGAGCGAGCCTTTACAGGCTCTTTGAGAAAAGAGAATGTTTGCTTTACACTAACTTCATTACTGATAATGTCTTTTAGCTGTTTTGTGATAGGGATATACTAACCAGTGAAATATCTTTTTTTGAAAAAAAAATAGAACGTGGTTTAGAGCTTGTAAAATAATTGGAAAGATCATTTGAATTTAGAAAACAAATACTGAATTGAGGAATATAAAGAGTTTGGTACAATAATGAGTCAAGGATTTTCTCAGAAATAGAAAAAAATGTTTTATTTTTTTTTCCAAAAAAAAAAAAATCAGTCTTGTTTATCACTGGCTCATAATCCTGACTAAAACAGTGTAACAAATAATGGGGGAGAGAAAATCATTATCTAGTTAATAGTGAAAGCATGGATTTCACTGGAACAAATGATGTCAGATAAATTTCATTGCTTTTTCTGATAGAGACAAATCAGGAGATGCGAGTGACTACAGCTCCCATTATTTATGTCTGGCATGTGATAAAGCACTTTGTATTACATTGCATCAAAACCTGCTCATAAAGAAATTGAGCCTGTGTTTTGAATCCCATCTCATGGATTGATAAGTGGCTAAGGAGCTATAAACAAAGCAGTGACGCATCCAGGCATAGATTCATAGCAGGGCAATGGAGCAAAAAAACATTTCTATTTAACATTTCTATTGGTAAGGCTAAGTTTAGGCTATCCTGAGAACGTGTGTATATGGTGCTGAACTGAGAAGTATAGAAAATAATAAGGAAAAAGGAATAAGTCATAGCATGGAGATAGCAATAGATGTGTGCCTTAGTGACACAGCATCCAATGAGTTATTTTTATATCCTCAGTGTTTGTTTTGTTTTTGGTTTAGGATTTCAAGTGCAGTCAAACAACAACCAGATGAAATGGTAGAAGATAGATGCTTCATTTAGAGACTGAGCTGGAAGAATATTGTATATACTGAAAGAATATAACACTGGAAGAATATTGTATATTTTCAGTAGAAACGAGTGGAAATGTAGACATACGAGAAATGTAGAATGTGGGAAAGCTCTCCAAAATGACTTGGATTTTTAATACCAACTGATATCAACCAATAGTAAGAAATGACTTTCTAATGACTTCTTAGAGAAGTGATGATTGTATTGACCAGAAAAAAAATGACTTCCAATGAATATTTCAAGTACTTCTAGTAAAAAAAACAAAACAAAACAAAAAAAACCCAAACCAAACAAACAAACAAAAAAACCCAAAAAATCCAAAAGGGCAGCACATTGGAAAGCAGAAACCTGGAAGTAAGGAATTTGAGGAGATCCAGGGATACAAGTTGATGACATGACAAACTAAATTTGTCATGTAGCATAGTGAAAGAGATCTCTTGGTGACAGAAAGTGCCAGTCTTTCTCCTGCTGGCTTTTCCTGAAGAAATAATAAAAGATCCCAGTGACAAAAGATGTAAATAAATAGCTTAGGGAGAAAGTAATTAAAATTCAAATTTGATTTCAACTCAATTAAAAAATTAAATTCAAATTCCAAGTCAATTTTAATAGGCTGCAGCTGTTTGTAATGGACAAGGAAAACATGACATCTGTTTTCTTCTAGTGTTTAGAGCCCCTGAGCAATGAGTTAAAGCCTTTAGTACTGACAGCACAAGGCAAGGACATCTCGTTTCAAATAGCATGACCTGCTGGAGATCTAAAGGGTGACCCAGAATGGTTGCTTTGCAAATGCAGGTACTGCTACTGAAACAATCTTGACACAACTTCCTAGTCTTTTTCATGTCACCCTATCGAGCCACCTGTAGGTGCCACATGAGCTGCAGGGGATGAAGTCTCCCTGTAGGCTCAACTCTCATGGCAGCCGGTTGCTAAGGCAGCCTGAGGGCTAGAAGATTTGTCCCTTCCTGACTTACAGCTCATGTCTGAAGCTCCACAGTCTTCAGTGAGCCTGCCTATCACAATAGCTGAGATGAGCCAATTATAGGAGGTGCTTGGGTGTCTGGATCATTAAATTCATCAGGAAAACTCATTTTGGGTCCTGTGAGGATGTTGTGTTTTGTAGGCAGATTGGTGACTGAGGACACAGTTCTTCCTGCTGCTTTTGTCCACAGCCTAGAAACAGCGAGAAAAGCTTAAAAAGAAAAAAAAAAAAAAAAAAGTCTTGTGGAAGGAAAAAAGAATCAATGTAAAATTCAGTAGTGTAGGATGAGGCCAACCAGAAATGTGGGCTATGCTGCTGACTGAGCATAGCTGTGCTGCAATAATATCTGTGTCTAGTTTACTCTAGAATATAGATCGTGATAGCTAGTATTTCTCTTTTATAATGTATTTTGTGCAGTCTAAGCAACCCCTCACCTCCACTTTGGCAGTGAGGGCTTTACTCTCTGCCTGCATCTTAGTTCTTCCTTTTTTCCTTATAATCCTGTTTAGCTCCTTTCTCTCTGAGCCTTGTGCTTTCTCCCCTGCTGTAGCACAGCTGGGTTTAGAAATTATTTCATGAGTTTAACTTTACAGACATAAAGAGCCAGCTCCTCTGCAAGTCCTATGTGCATAAAAGACCAATTAACCTTGAGAATTGATCCTGAGGGAAGCTGGGAAAGATTTCTGCTTTCATAAGCCTACATCTGGATTTTTCCCCTCTTTTTTTAAAGTTGGGTCACTCAATCAAACTGTAAAGAAATTCTGTTGATTTCCATGGTGTAAACTAAATTGCATTTCAATAATGAATTTGACTGACAGTGGCTTTCTTTGAAGAATGCATGCTTAGGAGAAGAAAAGCCATTGTGATGAGTTCTGTAACAACATAGCATTGTGACTTTGCTCCAAAGAAATTTCTGTTAATCAAGGGTTGTAGAAATTTACTGATTTAACATTTTCCACAGCTTGTTCTGTGGAGCTGAAATTTAGATTTGGTGTAAATGCACCAAGGGTCATTTCACAGTCTGTTACTGTAGATAGGAGCTATCAAAATAGAGCAAGTCATTTGTTTAAAGAACAAGAAAACAGGGAACACAGATAGAAAAATATTGGCTACTGAATGATGTTCTGTTGGAAGGATGGATAACATGATGATAAGACCAAAAATTTAAATGGAAAGTTGTTTCTAGATTTGTAATGAAAGCTTTACATCTGTACACTAGCTATGGAATATACTGCAAGCTCTCTGTGCTCTCTCAGAGTCTTGTTGTTAACATACAAGTGTGTTTTATATATATGTATATATATATATGTCCCTCATTTTGGTAAACAATAGATTCTTGTTCTGGAGAACACTTCCACCAGTCTAATTAAGATCTCAATTCTGACATACCACAAATAGGGATTTGTATGTATGGAATTTACTAATTCCTCTCTCTTTAACTTTTACACAACTTTAAATAAATTCGGCACAGCTATCAGAATTAACATTTGCATATTGAATCATATTTGGGATTTAAAAAAAAAGTCACTTTTGGGAAATCCAAGGAAGGAAACTCTTGCTACTAACAGGAAACTGATAAGAAAACAGAAGCGAAGCCAAGTTAAACTAGGAGCATGGTAATTCATAGATACTTACAAACTGCACTGTGGCAATCCTGAAAAGAACTGAAGTTGTCCTTGAAGTCGACAGGAAATGGGAAAGCTCTCCTCAATTGAACTCCAGGACAATTTCAAGCTCTGAAGAAAATATTTTTAGGTTTTATTAAAATATGAAATGCAAATCATTCTCAACTTATACAGAAGTTAGGATGGATTCACAGTATTTTTAAGAAGGAATTTTTTTGACTGATTAAAAGGTTTTCTGGGCCTGTTCCATGTACTCCCCCCATCTCCATCTCTCACATACAGACCCTGCTCTCATTTCAGTAGCTGTCACTGTTTCTTCACATTGGAAATGCAGAGCTGCTCTTTTTATAGCTGGCTTTGCATCTGTGTTGTAAGATGCTCTAGGACTAACATACATTAGAAACAGGAGAATGTATGAACGGTTCAAAGCTGTAATAAACCTTGTCTTTGGTCTTTATATGTCTAGTCATTCTGTGTCTTTCCAGCTAAACACAGGACTAGGGTGGCTGATGCACCTGACATTTTCAGTAACTGGGATAGCATGAAAATACTGTGAATTCACTAATAATTATTGCTATTTAACCTTTTCACTACAGTGTTTCAGGAGCTGTGAATGGGGTTGGAGCTGCTTCTCCCCTTCACTCCTCTTGCCCATTGTTGTGGTTCTGGTTGTGTAATGTCCCTTGAAGGTGATTTCTGCCCCAAAGGGTTTTCTTTTGTGAGGTTGAGGTAGGGACAAGTGGGTCCTACTGTTCGATTTTCTTGCACGTGCCTGCAGGGTGGACACCCCTATCCTAGATGCTGCATCAATTCTGTCTTCTCTTACTAGTACCCTGTGCATGAAGTCTGCAGTGTGTTCCACTGGGGAGAAGGTTGCTCCAGGCTTTGAGAAGGAAGGGAGGCTGTGATGTGGCAGAGCTGCTTATTTCTCAGTGTATAGACCTAGCTGTGGCAGTGTCCTTTCTCTGTGCTGTGATGATACACTTGCCACCTCTATTACCAGAGGGACTGTGACAGACCCCACTACAGGCATAGCTGGGTAGCAATATATGGTAGAAGAGATGCCAGTCAATGTGGCCAGGTATGAGAGAAGGACTTTCCTTCACGTTGGCAGTAACTGCACATGATGTTAAACTTGTAGCTTGTAGTGTCATCTGAGGGACTTCACCACTTCCCTGTTTGACCACCCCTTCCAGGAAGAACTCCTTCTTGATGGTCAGTCTAAACCTCCCCTGACGCATCTGAGACCCTCCAGAACGATGATGCCCGAAGCTTCACCTCCACCCTGGATTGCTGGTCTGCAGAACACTGAAGTGTCAGATGAAGCAGCTTGTTAACGACCTATTTCCCTGTCAGAATACTCTGCCAGTTGTTAGTGGAAGTAGCTCTGCTTTTCTCTCTGCCTCCAAAAGCAAAAAATATGACCCAGCTGAAATCTGGGCTGGGTAGTTTCTTCTGCTCACATCTGCTTTTAAGTATTTCCTGTCTGGGAGAGTGTCCTCTTTTTACAAAAGATTTTTCCTTCTCCCACTTAATTTTTTTTCTTTTTATGGCAGTGTCTGCACTAGAAGTACATGCTCACAGAACAGAGTTACTGCAGTCCCCTTTTCTCTGCTCACTTTTGGCTTCTTTACGACTCCAGAAACACTGATGTGGCAAATGCAGTCAGACAGAAAATAGCAAAGCATGAGCTGCTTCTCCAGCAAAGCAGAGGACTCTTCCAGCAGATAACACAGGTTTTGCAAACTGTTTCTCTGTTGAGAGATCACATTACAATTTTAATTTATAGAAGTGCCAAGTTCCCACTGGCAGGAAGGACTTTGGGTTGGATCCCAGAGCTCCATCTTTGAAAGAGTGCAGCTCTCTAACACCATGGAAATCATAGAATGGTTTGGGTTGGAAGGGACCTCAAAGATCATCTGGTGCCAATCCCTGCTGTGGGCTGGTTGCTTCCCACCACATCAGGCTGCCCAGGGCCCCATCCAATCTGGCCTTGAGCATCTCCAGGGATGGGGCATGCACAACCTCTCTGGGCAGCTGTGCCAGTGCATCACCACACTCCCAGTGAAAATTTTCCCTTGACTTCAAATCTAAATCTCCCTTCTTTTAGAGAGTTTAATGTGGCTTGGTCCTGAGTTCAAGTGTATTTTTTTGTTTGGCCTGCTTGATATTGGTTGAAGTGTACTGACTTAGTGGATTTGGATGGTGGCCCTTTTCTGAGTCAGTTAAAAGCTGATCGTTTCTGGAGCCAGTCAGTAAAAGCACTGAAAGCTTAGAAGGAGCACAGCCCGGTTCATTATGGAAGTGGAGTTTCACTTTTGAAATAAAAGTGAAAAATCTGGAGAAGATTAGATGCTAGGAGTTCATCTACTTGGATTTTAAAATATTCTGTACCATATTACTGAAATGTAGATGACCTATATATGCAGTGATGAAGGAAGAAATGGGGACCATGCTGTTTTTCTAAATTGCTGCAGTTTGAGAAGTTCAAAATGTGGTAATTTACCACAAAAGATCTCAGCGAACTGAGGTTTTTCCAAGCAGCAGTTTTTACACAGAAGCTCCTAGCTGGTTCCTTTCCATACTTTCAACTTTCTTGAGCCTGAGCTTGTGCTGTGCTCCAACATAGTCCAGGCCTGATGGAGTCTTCCTGGGAAAGAGCCATGCCTCACTGTGTTCTGGAGCATCTCAGCAGTGATGCAACATCTTGATCCATTGCTGTGCCCCCATTCTGGGAGCAGAGCACAAGTGGCTTTGTGCATCCTGGATGTATTTGTTGAGTAAGAAGATGTTCCCTGAGAGGTGGTAATGGTCTCTGGTAAATAGTACAAAGTGCTTCCTGTCTTAATTTAAAAAATGGTTGTTTTTCATATAGTTTTCCTCTTGTTCCTGAAATAATTGATTTTCTACCTTTTTCTCTGTAGCCTCTTAGCATTAGGCTTGCAAATGTACTGTGTTTGTGCTGAATATAAACTATTTAAAATAAAATTATTGCCTGAGGCTGAAGATTTTAGCTGAGCATTAGGTGGACCTAATTCAGCCATGATGCCTATTGGCCTGAAAAAACGTCTTTTTTTTTTTTCTTTTCCTTTTTTTCTTATTCATTTTGCTTTCCTGGCTGCATAAATCTTCAGAGAATCCTTAGTCATGTCTTAAAGATTATCAGTCCTCAGACAAGTCTTTCTCTCTCCTGTGCATGACTACTCATGAAAGCATAGTCTAAATCCAGTAGAGTTTTCTTGAGAAGCTCATGGCCTTCTGCTGAGGAGAACACATAATACACCTAAAGAAAAGACCACCAAAGCTGCTGTCTTTATCATTGTCCTTATGTATCCTATCTATGGTAATAGACCTGACTGTGTCTTCACTTTGAAAAATCAAATTGTTCGATTGCTGGAAACTTGATTCTACCTAAAACAGGGAACACTGACTCACCTGCTCCCATCTTCCTGCACCTATAGCCAACCAGACCCCCAGTGACTGAGAACTACTGGAAGATCCCTGAATTTTAGTGGGTTTGATATGCAAATAAATCTGTGTCTCTCTCTTACTGCTGCATACATTTCTTCCCATAAAAATTATGTTTTTAGCTATTCGGGCTCACGTTAATTTCCACTCTGATTTGTCAGGACTGCAGGGAAGGTTAGTTAAGTGTGACTGAACATACTTATAAAGAGCTCTTTTTTTCTTTTTTTTTCCCCCTGAAGGATAAAAGGATTGTGTTTCTGTGAACTGCAATATTGAGTAATGAGACCATTTGTAGCAAGAAGAATTATATGTGAGATCTTGCTAGGTAAAAGGACAAATTGGCCTTCCATGCAAATACAGGAAATCTTTGTACTTTGCAGATTTTCTGATTAGAGCAGACATTTTCCTCCCTGAGCCACCCAGTTAGGGTTGCATTAAGAACATGAGCTCCAAACACAGGCAATTAAAAGGCAAATACTCCAACTGTGGGTGCAGAACTGCCATCGCACCTACCTTAGAGAGCCTATACAGACCTGCAGTCCTTTTTGTGACTCCAAATGCAGCTCTATAGGCAACTTCTTCCCCTTCAAGTATACCTTTAGTCTCCCAGTTCACCTTCCCAAGCCCTGTGTGCCTGCTTCCATGCCTTCACACCATCCTGCCCCTACATCGATGACAACTCATGATAAATGGGTTTTGTCTGCTTTTCCCAAATGTACTACCTTTTTTGTTTGTTTGTTTGCTGAACAGCTCCAAATTCACCTTCTAACTACATGGGCTGCCTTCAGATAATTTCCCCCTTGGAGAGTCCTGCTACTACTACAGGATCAAGGCATATGAAGTATCTGGGAGTAGTATCCTAAATAGACACAACTAGCTGAGAAGAGGTTGCAGCAAGGAGGGTGGGTGTAAATGTCTTTTCTGAGGTGACAAGTGGCAGAATGCAAGGAAACAATCTTAAATTGTGCTAGAGGAAGGTTAGAGGTTTTAAGGCAGAATTTCTTGATGGAGATGAGAGACAAGCATTGGAACAGGCTGCTTAGGAAGGTGGTGGAGTCCCCATCCCTGAAGGTATTTGAGAGCTTTGTGGATGTGGCACTAAGGAACATGCTTTAGTGATGGGACTCTGATGGTCAGGTTGATGGCCGTGGAGGTCTTTTCCAACTAAGATGATTCTATGATTCTCTGTTTCTTAATCAGCTTTGCACTTGACTGTCTCTTCTAGGCTTTGTATTTCTCCCTGCTAACGCAAAAGCCTTTTGCTGAGTTTCCCATGGGTGAAGAAACACTTGAAAAAACAGCTTTCTGTTGCTGTTGACCATACCTAACATTTACAATTTGAATAGCCTGTCTTTGGAGGAAAAAAGAAAAAGGACTTAATTTGCTAGTGGCAGCATTATTTACATTATTTTTTCTTCCTTAAAAGTACTCAAGAATATGTGAGTACAATGCCATTCCTCATGTGCATTTTTATCTGCAAGGGTCAATTAAATGGCTAATGTGATCATCTGTCTGCCTCGGATGACTCCTGAGCACATAACGTTTTGCTGCGTAATAACACAGAGGCACTTATTTCTTTGAGGCTGTCTCTGTGAATCACTGTAATGTATGTGAAGAGCAAAAGGGATTTGGAATTAATGTGGTGCACATCATGGCTATGGATTTAGCTCTCCTTTCTGTTGGACAGTGATTATGCTTTTTTATTGGGAGCACACTGGGCATGCAGTTTGTGTTGTGCTGAATCATTGTCCGTAAATCACCTGGTCAGGTCTTCATTTTTTTATTATATTTTTTTATTTCGAACTCCTTGTCTTGTCATTGGGATGGTCATGCGCCCTGGCAGCTCAGCTAAGCCCTGAAGGGATTTGCTGTTCTTGCCTTTCATTTCATTGTGCTTTACTGTAGCATCACATAATAAAAAAAAAAAAAAAAAAAAAAAAAAAAGAAGAAGCAAAAAAAGAAAAAGAAAGCAAACCAAAGCCCCAAGCTCAGGCAGATGGCCTGTGCTTGTAATCCTTCATCGTAATGCCTCCTGACAGAGCAGCTGTAGCTCACTGCTTGCTGGTGTTTTCCATCAGAAGCAACAATTTTTCTGGGATATGAAACTTGACTGTAGCAGTTTGTTTCACTCAAGCATCTCTCGTACAGAAGAGCAATGCAGAAGTGGGGAAATATTTTTGAAACAGGAAGAAACCTCACTCCCTTCAAGGTAGCATATGCCTTTTTTTTTATTTTTTTTTATTCTGTACTTGTATATTTTTATTAAAAAAAACCCAACAAAACAAAACCTCCCCAAAAGTGTCTTAAATTTAGAGGTTTAGATTAGATATCAGGAAGAATTTCTTCAAGGAGAGAGCATTGGAACAGGCTGTCCACTCCAGTGGGAAGTGGCGGAGTCTCTGTCTGTACAGGTATTTGGGAGACAAGTGGACGTGGCACTGAGGGATGTGGTTTAGTGACTGGACTCAGTAGGACAAGTTAATGGTCAGACTTGATGACGCTGAAGGTCCTTTCTAACCTAGATGGTTTGATGATTCTGTGCTTCCATGGCAATACTCAACCAGCAGCAGTGGATTCATAATTACTTGCCTCTATGCCTTGTGGTGCATGGTTGTTTATTGCATTGCTGTAGCAGACTAATTACAGCAGTTCATTAAGAACACTGAGTTATATCAGGGCACACCAAGCACTGGACAGGCAGGTGTTTGGCATTTGAGAAATCATGGACAGGCAGAATAGGACAAAGAAAGGTATGTGGAGAGTGACAGGTTGGGAAGTGTGGAATACCTGTCCTTGGGGTCTCCCAGAAAGCTGTAGGAGGTTATCTCTTTATTGGGTGTCTTCCACATCAAAATGAATGTTTTCTGATGCATTCTGACAGGCACATTTTTAGCTGGAAAACAACGCATCTCCTGTTGAATTTATACTTCAGAATGAAATATCATCCTTGTCTTTGCAACAGAAAAATTACTGCAATGTCCACAATCGTCTGTGCTCCCTTCTTCCCTGTCTCTGTTTCTCTTTCCAGTCTTAATAGTGAATGACATTCAGAGTGGTTTAATCTTTGGGTGGCAGAGACCAGTCTGAAGGGACGTGTACTGCCCTCAGGAAGCCCTGCCTCTCACCATGGTCTGTGAAAAGAGACATTTAGTCTCATTTAAAAGAAGACAGCAATATTTCAGACAGCAGTATTTCAGACTCCCAGATCAGGATAGGTTTTATACTGTTGAAGTAGGTACAGATTGTGTTAAAATAAAATGGTCACATGAGCATGGTATGCCTGCGCTTAATTCTGTTTTTCAAAGCCAAGGAAGAATGCATTTGGTTGCCCTCTTAGAAACATCTCATGCCCACAGAACAGTGCTTCATTCCCACTATTCCTTCCTTGAGCACTGAGTCTTGAGTAGAACTCAGTACTCATGAAGTGCTCTGTGATTGGTGGTGGGATGATGATATGGAAACTCAGGTCAACATTAGTCAGGGAGATGCAGGGTATGGGAAATTAGCTGCATGATGCCTTTTGGTGTATTTTTTCCCCCACATACAGCCTGCATTAAACTTTTGCTGGTTCCATCACACTTGATGACATGAGATAGATGCTGCAGTGGCCTGGCACAATGCTCTGCATGCCAAGTGCCTTCCAACAGCCTCTGCTGCCTTCAAAGGGAGGAAATCCATCAACATAATGCAAGCACATTTGGCAGCACTATCTACCTAATTGCTTGGATAAGACCATGCCCCTGGTTTTATGTGATGAGTTCCCCTCAGTGAGAAGACAGTTTATCAGGAAGGCTTGACAGAGCTACAAAAAACGGAGCTAAATGCTCCTAGTTTACTCCATGGAGCTCTGCTAAAGTGCTGATGGAATTGCCATAGCAGGGACTGCTCCATAAGATTTTCTTCTGCTGGGGAAGCACCTCTTTTCCACTCTGCCGATTTATGATGGACTTGAGGAGAAGATTAACCCTGTATTTAGACCCTCAGAAGACTTGCATTCAATTTCCATATGTACCACCTTGTCTCAGCACTTGGGGCATACCTGAAGGCTGGTCAGGAGCCAAGCTGCAGTGACAGTTGATGCCTGAGTACAGTGCAAAGCTTTTAAATACCTTTTCAAATATGAGTCTGAAAGTCATGGGCCTGAGCTCTTGTGCAGCATTAAATTAGGAATAAAAACACTCCTTTTCCCTGGGAAGGTTCTATGAGAGTATCTTAGAATGAGATATCTTAGAATCTTATAACCATAGTATGGCTTGGATTGAAAGGAACCTTAAAGCCCATCCATTTCCAGTCCCCTCCTCTGTGTCTGGTTGCTGCCCACCAGATCAGGCTGCCCAGGACCCCATCCAACCTGTCCTTGGGCACACAGCTTCTCTGAGCAGCCTGTGCCAGTGCCAACGTGTGCTTTGATATTCTCTATTGTAAGGAAACAGATGCATATACAAAATATTGAATTAAAAGATTTTTCATAATTTTGCTTTTCAAATGTCAGATCTAGAAGCTGAGAAGAGCAGTAAAGGGCAGATATTGATATCAATCATTAGAGCAGGATAGGAAATTGCAGCAGGCTAGAGCAATGTGAATATGCGTGCTGTGAGCTGGTCAACAGCTCAACTGTTGATCTTAACTTGTGAGATAAGGCACTGAGGGACATGGTTTGTGGGCATAGTGGGGATGGTTGGGCTAGGTGATCTTAGTGGTCTTTTCTGTGATTCTGTGATGCTTTCTTGAATTGATTGCTGTATGTTTCATTGCTGAGGTGTTGGCCCTGCAGTTCCTTTCCCAGCTGTCCCATGTGACTGTGAAGGCAGTGAGTCTCAGCATCCATCATCGGTGACCTGGAACAGAGCTACAAGACCAAACTTTCATCCTTGTAATTCTTATGAAACAAGGAGTTTTCTGGTTTTGATTTAGAGCAAATAGTGTAAATTTATCTTCTTATGCAGCAAAAATAGTTGAAAAACTTGGAATCAGATGAAAATTTGGCAACGTCAGGACTGAATATGATGCTTACTTTAGCTCAGGATGTAGTCACTCCTGAGCTCTCCTGCAACAGTCCATGCAGTCTTTTCTTTTCTACTTAGAGCCTTGAATGGACTGAACTTTATTTGCTAAGGGCTGGATTTCAGCTCTTCCTCGGGGCAACCTGGGGAGGAACTGGGGGAAGCAAGCAGTTTTCATTGTTACTGTTCCTGCCTTGGGGCAGATCCAGCAGCTGTGTCACCCCATGGAGGGTGGGGAAAGCTGGGGAGGTTGGGACCTGTACCATGCTGGATCATGAGGGACACAAGGCTGGGAAATGATTGGTATCTTGGATATGGAGAAGGAGGGAAGACAGTTGTCACCAGCCCAGACAAATGCTTATAGTGTTGTTTTACCTGCTCTGGTTGCTGAAAACTATCCCTGTCCAGATCTTTGATGACCTTCTCCCCTGGGAGTTTTATGTGTAAATATACATATATATATATATATAAACATATATATATATATATATATATAAGTAACAAAAGGAGGAAAACAATTATGCATTTAAGTGTTACTGCAGCTGTTTTAGCGGGAGCTTTAGGTCACCGACCTTAAAGGAAGAGGATGAGCCTTTGGTTGCTCCTTCTGTCCTTGGCTCCCAGTTTCACATGCAGGTCTAAATGCTTTTATGCCTTGACCTGAGTTATGTTTTTGGAGTACCTGCATCCCTGCATACCTGCATTCAGAGTTGCTTTCTGAATGCAATTAGTCAACAGCACACAGGTGGAAGAGAAAAGCTAATTTTTCAACATCTAATTAGCTGGTATTGCTGGAAGGATTAGAAAGCAGAGACAAAACATTGCCGTTCTGACTGTACGTTTAGGGAATCCTATGGAGCAGCAGTGAGATACAGCCTGTTTCACCCAAAACCTGTGTGTTATCTGTAATGACCTCTTGTCTTTCTGCTTGAAGATAAGCAAGAAGCTTTAGTCTCCTCTGGCACAAATCAGTGGAGCTCTGTTGGATACAGTGGAGCTCTACCCAATTTTATCCCCAGCTGGGGAGAGATGGAATGTGTAAGTTGGTTGCTCACAGAATTACCCTCATGTGAGTTTTGTGTGTGGAGATGAAAATGCTCATGTAGGGATGTATGTGCTCACACACAAGTTAAAGGTAACTGTTTATCTGTTGGTACTTAGCACACCTTGGAGGCCATACCTAATGTCATAAATGTAATGTCATCTGATCATTAACATGTCCCCGACTTGTTAGCCAATTAAAAAAAAAGCCAATTAAAAGACTCGCTGAGTAATATTCCTTCCAGTCCCTTGGCACATGCATATATTAGAAATCTATCTAATGCAAAGCCTAGGACAAAAATGATCAATAGCAGGTTACAGTGCTCTTTATTACAGTGAATTAATTGATCATATCTAGCAGATTTTCCTCCCAGCAGAAGCTCTGAGTATTGAACACATTTCTCTCTTCTCTGTTCTACCCTTGCTGTTGGAGACATTCCAGGCAGTTTTGTACCATCATTTAAATTTATTTATGACCTGAGAAAGTTGTGTCACCCTTGAGACAGTTAACTTCTGACTGAAAAGCTTGGTGACATTGTAGGGACATGTGGAGTTGGATATTACAAAAAGTTTTCTGATGAGAAAGTGGAACTCCTGCATCAGCCGGCCTCATGTGAGAATCATAGGGTCATCAAGGTTAGGAAGAGCCACTAAGGTCATCTGGTCCAACCATCACCACTGTGAGTTGAGTTCATCCTTTTTATTTCATCCTTGATCTACTCATACTTGACTGGCACAGCTGCCCAGAGAAGTTGTGGATGCCCCATTCTTGGAGGTGTTCAAGGCTGGGTTGGATGGGATGCTGGGCAACCTCATCTAGTGCCTGATTTAGTGGTTGGCAACCCTGTCCATGCCAGGTGGTTGGGAGCAGATGATCTTTGAAATCACTCTCAAGTCATTCTGTGATCCTGTGGTTCTATGGCTGGCACCCCACTGTAAAACCAGAATATTCCACAGGTGTTAATCAACACTATTTTTCATAGTCCAAGGCTAAATAAAACAAGAGTACATTTAACAAAAAACACAGTTAAAATTCAAGAATATTCTTTAAGCTGCTATTTTTATCACCTGGCTGGCATGAGCAAGTCTCTCTTTGATGAAGATTTGTATGGTTTTGTTGCCATGATCCACAATATCGATTTGGAAATTTGAATGGCTGTGGAGATAAGTATCCTTAGAAACTGTTTCAATTTCCATATTTATTAAACTATTCTGTGTCTGTGAGAGAACAAAACCAGGATTCCTATACATCCTGAAGCTTTAGTATTTAGGGTTTTGCTGCCTGAGTGATAAGATCTTTAGTCATGTGTAGGAACCAGGTGGCAGGATAGCCACGTCTCACAGAAGATCTGTGAGGAAATGAGGTTTCACATTAGGAAGAATAAAGGAGTCACAGATGAAACACACTTGTGTGTCTGCGATGTATTTCTTCCACTCCTCTTTGTCCCCTCTTGAATTTTTATACTGCTCACAATCAGAAATTGCTATTCCCTTCCTTCTCTTTGCATCTTGTATGACAGGGGCTCTGTTAGGGTTACCCTGTACCACCCCATCTTTTTGAGGAAATGAGTTGAGGGACCTTACTCTGGCTGAAAACTATTGAAAAAGAGTGATTTTCTGATGGATAAGGTTCTTCCTAAGCACAAGTGGTAGTGCTGGCAAAAGGAAGGAGGAGAAATGTGGTTTGGGAGAGGCAAACTGCTCTATACCTGTTACTATTATTAAGCTATCACTGAAGAATCCTTCATACATACAGTTTATCTGGCTGAAGATAGCCATTTCCAGGGTCATTTTCCACCATACTGCAGAATTCTGTATTTAGCATCGCCACCTATGAAATGCAATGAGATTATCTTAAAAGGTAGCAAATGTTTTATTTTTTCTAGAGTTTTATTTGCAAAGATGGCACTGCTCATTGTCTGCTATTTAATACTTAGTGTTGTGAGTACATGAGCTGATTGACTGTGGCTTATCCTGTTGTCCTTTTGAGTCAGTGGATATCTTTTATCACCTTAGTTGGGCAACAGAAGCCTAGATGAAAGAGCCACTGCTTTACTAAGAACCACTTGTATCTCCAGCGTTCGAAAGTAAACAATCCCAGATGCTTTCAACATGGCTGGACAGGTGCTTACACACAGCTTGCTTTTGAAGTCTTGTTTAAAGGGAAGATGTTTTCAGTCAAAGGGCTGCTGGCTCACCTGACCTTTACAGGCTGGAAATGGTCACTGAAAGGATAAGATAACAATAATAAAAACTCCCCTAGTCATTACTGGGCTGCTACTGCTACTGGATCTGGCAAAGGCTGAAG
This sequence comes from Cyrtonyx montezumae, assembly GCF_038088225.1. Classification (NCBI taxonomy): domain Eukaryota; kingdom Metazoa; phylum Chordata; class Aves; order Galliformes; family Odontophoridae; genus Cyrtonyx; species Cyrtonyx montezumae. The sequence goes on along the minus strand of NW_027072034.1, from coordinate 154,123,697 downwards.
AAATGACGGGGTGTTATATGCAAATCTGCTGTCCTCAACAAACCATGTGCAGAGTGTAGTAGATGAAGTTTCTTGGAGAGGCACGGCCAGCCTTTGGTGTTAGCTGTGCCCTCTGAGTCTGCTTATGTGTTGAGATGATGCTGCCTACAATTGGGTCTGTGCTTTTCAGCAGATAAATCCTTTGCTTTCTTATCTTGCTCCTTGCTTTTGTGTTCAGCTTCCTGGATGATGATAACTGAGTAGCTGCCTGATGAATAACCCATGCACATTAGCACCTTTTTATCTGGAAGGTGACTGTGAGCTTTATATTGGGAAGCTGCTAAACATTCATCACTGGAGGTTCTCTATCAGGTTGAGCAAGCTTCTAACAGGAATGGTTTAGATATGACAAGAAGATGGACTAAACAGCTTTGAAAATACCCTTCTAGTCCTACTATCTCTTGTTTAAAGCTCTGCAAAAGTAATATCACATTATTTCCTCACCTGGAGTATTGTGTCCAGTTCTGGGCTCCCCGGTACAAAAAAAGACAGGGATCTCCTGGAAAGAGTCCAGCGGAGGGCTACAGAGATGATAAAGAGCATGGAACACCTCCCTTATGAGGAAAGGCTGAGAAACCTGGGTCTGTTCAACCTTGAAAAAAAGACTCAGAGGGGATCTGATCCACATCGATAAATATCTAAGGAGTGGGAGGCAAAGGGACAAGGCTGGACTCTTCTCTGCAGTGTGTGGTGATAGGATGAGGGGAAATGGCCACAAACTGAAGCATAGGAAGTTCTGCACAAATGTGCATGGGAACAGGCTGCAACTGTGCATCCAAAATTGAAATGGTAGTCCGACGTGTAACAGCTGAGTGAATAAGTATTTAGGGAGCTAGGAGCTGGAGTTGGATGTGATGATCCTTGTGAGTTCTTTCCAGTTTGGGATAGTCTGAGTCTGTGATTCTCCAGATCCAGACATCAGAGATGTGTAGGAAGCCCATCACCCCACAGTGCATTATCTTGACCAAGTACAAGGCAATTCCTTTGACCTGGTTGGTATGAGATCTCAGTACATTTCTCATTTAATCTAGGACAAAATATTCATCCAGACATTTTTCTATCAGCTATCTGTTTCTAAACATTGGTAAGAGTTGTCCCTGTTCTTCTGCTGACAGAGCTGCTCATGGCTCTTTGAATGTACTCTATTGTTCTGTAGTGGTCTATCTATCTGTAAATATAGATAGCACATCACTCTATTCATTGGCCTAGGACTAGCCATTTGTGTTAACAATTTTGGATTGGAATCTTGGAAGTGATGTTTAAACAAATTACATAAAAACTTACCTAAGATATCATTTATTCTGATTGCTCACAAATATTGATGATATATTTTTGCTGAATTTTGGCTTTTATTCAGTAAACCTCTTCAGTTCATCTTTAATTTGCAGATGGCTTTGGCAGCATTTCAACTTAAGCTTCTGGTGCTTGAATTAGGCTCAAGATGCAAATAACCTGATTTTCAGAAAGTCTGAATCTCTGCAGCTGCATTGTGGGGTTCTAAGCAATGCAATTAAGTCTGGGTTTCACCCTGCCAAAAAAAGCCACAAATAAATTGGGATTCTGGAAAGAGAAGTGCATCAGAATAGACAGAAATGACTTTAGAAATTTTGGGATTTAGGAATAAAGATGGAAATAATGAAAAGCCCAGCTCTAGTTTTCAGCTGAAAGGCACTTATATAAGTAATTTCGAGGGGATTAAGGAAGGAGAATATTAGAGCTGGGCTTTAAATCTGAATGAAGTGAACCAGAACACTGCTAATGGACTGTGTGGCACTCACTGATGGGCTCAGAATTGTAGGAGTGCATGGGGAAGTGGGAATATTCATTGATGCCAGGGAATATACTTAGAAATAATAAGTGCAGTAAAAGAGGAGGGTGGGCTAGATGCCTGAAACTAATAAGAAACTTGTATCTCCTCTTTCAAAACCTGAATTAGGAGAAGTGACTGGTGGGCATCCCTCCAACACTAAAGAAGTCTCAGTGTGTTGAAGGTTTGGTCCTTGAACATGGTAACATTTTGGAGGCTAGGCATAGGAAACACAGTTTAGAAATGAGTGTACTTTGGGATATAATGTCCTAGCGTACCAGGGAAGTGAAAGTGTTGTCTCCTTTTCAGTGTGATTAATCAGGAGGGGTCACAAGAACTGTCCATGAGGTCAGACTTCCTTCTTACCTTCTTGACTTAATTATGTCGTTAAAGAGGCTTTTATTTGTGTGATACTGCTTTTTATCCTACTTTTTTTTTTTTTTGTAAAAAAAAAAAAGCACAGCTAATCCCTATTGCATATGTAAATATAGATAGCACGTAGGTCTGTAAAGATTATGGGTGCTCCTTTTGGCAAACAATATCTTTTAATAGCATTGTATGGAGTTAATCGGTTTAAGCAAAAGCATCAGTGGAACAAACAGTGCAAGTTCAGGGAAGGAATAAATGACAGGCCTGAGAACAGTTGATCATTTGTTTGGTAACATTATGGCAGGTATTGTAGAAGGCTTTTTTTTTCCTTGTCTTAGTGATGTCTGTGTTTGTAAAGCAACATGAGCAGGGCAAGCTGTTAAATTACAAGAGACTTTTGCTGTTATTTCATAACAACTTAATCCACTCTTTGTACTCAGATCAAATGTCCATTGCATCAGGTACTGGTTAGAAGGGTGCCCTCTCTGCGCTTCAATTCTGGTTAAGTAGAAAAGGCAACAGGACAGCTCCTATGTAGTTGAAAGGAGAGAATTAGAAAATTGGTGTGGAAAAATAGGAGATGCATTGAAATACGTGGAGAAAGCTCAGTTCTGCAGTTTTTCTCCGTGAGAAAGCTTTTCCAGTCATAGAAGAGCTTGGGTTGGAAGGGACCTCAAAGCCCATCCAGCTCCAACCCCTGCTGTGAGCTGGTTGCCCCCTACCACATCAGGCTGGCTAGGGTCTCATCTGAACTGACCTTCAGCACCTCCAGGGATGGGGCATCTGTAGATTCTCTGGGCACCCTGTGTCAGTGCCTCACCACCCTCTGAATAAATAATTTCTACCTAATATTTAACCTTAATCTCCCCTCATTTAGTTTAAGGCTGTTCCTCCTTGTCCTGTCACTATCTACCCACGTGAAAATCGATCTTGGTTAGACACTGGAATGCCATAATGAGGCTTCCCCAGAAACTTATATTCTCCAGGCTGAACAAGCCACATTTTCTCAGCCTGTCCGCAGAGAAGGGGTGATACAGCCCTCTGATCATCTTCATGGCCTTTTTGGTACCCTCTCAAACATCTCCTCATCCTTCTTGTGCTGGGACCCCAGGCCTGGAGACAGTACTTCAGATGGGGCCTCACAAGAGCAGAGTCATAGGTTCATAGGTTCATAAGGTTGGAAAGGACCTACAAGATCATCTAGTCCAACCATCCTCCTATCACTATCCCTACCCAACTACTACTAAATCAAATCCCTTAGCACCTCATCTAAACGCTTCTTGAACAGCACTAGGGATGGTGCCTCAACCACCTCCTTAGGTCAGTCCATGGATAGGAAGCCTATACTTCTAGACTTTCAAAAATACTCTCAAACAGGCTTTTACTTTTAGTACAGAGGAGTCAGCCAGCTGTCATTAAGGACTGTGAGGTGACAAGCCCAGATGTAGAGGTGTGCACTAGAGACATCTAGCATGAATACACCTTGGTGAGGTGCCCCTCACCAAGCCCAGCATTGTATGACATGAGGGGCAGTAATATGGGATGCCACACAGAGGGACATGACACTGCACTGATGTGTTACTCAGCTCTTGGGGGCTGGTGGCCAGAGAAGAGAGCCTTGGAGCTAAGCCTGCAGGGCAGGGGATGTGGCTGCAGGACTTTTGCATTGGAAGAATGCAAGGGTGGCAGGCCCAGCTATTGATCTGATATTGATGCATTATGAACACAGCTCACTGGACCAATTCTGCTGTTTTTTCCCCCCCTGGAAGAGCTGTGATCAGTGCATCACCCCTTGACGTCATGTGCATGCACAAGGGCATCTATTTTGGATGTGATGTCCTTCAGTGGGAGCGTATGTACGTCAGAGGGTTTTTTCTAACAGTTTAGTGTGCAGTAGTACACATGTGATTTCACTGATTCTCCAAAAACAGTGAGGCGAAATTCAGCACAGAGAGAAATAAATGTTCTTGTCTGTCTGTTATGGAAGTTTTGGAGACATTTATCAGGTTACTATTAACCTTTCATTTGAAATTTAATGCTGAGGACTACATATCAATTCTGAGTGGAGTCTTAGAAGAGCATCAATTTTCCATGTAGAAAATTATCTTATTTATTTATTTATTTGTTTACTTACTTACTTACTTGCTTTAACCTTAACCCTGTATAGAATGTTCAGAGAGAGATTTTCCTGTGGAAATGAACTCTTTGGGCTTGAAATTCAAGCCAATTTCTCAGGAATCCCAGGAATTTTGAGTAATAAACTGGAAAGTTATTGGAAATAACAGCTGAACTGGGGGAGGGACAAGTTAGATCATTAAGGCCAAACCCAGAAAAGTAATAAAGCAGTTTAATTGTTAAAATTTAAACAGATCAGTGGCCAAAATTAAAGATACTCTATGTCTGGATGATAGTGGGAAAAAAATATATTAAAAGCAAAAACTGAGTAATAGCTGACAGCAGATAACATCTGGCTATGGCTTTGCCATGATTTTTTTTCTGGGAACTGAAGGGTGAAGAAATTTCTCAATTAGGGAGGAGGAGAAATCAAAGCATAGCAGACCTGTGTTTTTCAGTCAGATGCAAAGGAGTTGTAAGCACCCCATGATGCTGAGAGGCCTCCTTTGTCAACCTGCTATATTTGGAAGCTCAGATTGCTCAGACAGATTAGAAACTCTGAGCCTGGTAAGCCAGTGTTAATGGGAGACTGGCAGCACTTGCCTATGTCACATTGGCTTTGAGAATGTTTCTGCTGCAGATGAGGTGTGGTTCAGCTTGTAGGGATGTATCTGAGCTACCTCGGGTGCTAAGGACGGTGTCACCATGGAAGCTAAAGCAATCTGGTGGATCATTTAGCTGAATGTGAGCTCAACGTGGGTATATTCACTTCTACAAGTAGCCAAGCTGACTAGTTTAAAGCCAGCCAATGGTGCAGATGAAGCCATGAGCTACAGTGGAGGTCTGTAAGGCATCTGCCAAGAACCCTGGTCGTTCATTGGTAGAACTATGTTACAGAGGAGAGTATGCTGGTGATGGTGGCTAAGGGAGGTTTGGTGTACATGTGTGACCATAGACAAAAATCCATCTGCAGTCTTCATTACAGTCAAATACTAGAAAAAATGCCAAAATCTGTGGAGTGGTTTTCAGTCATACAGTTGAGCTGAAAGTCAGGTAGAAAAGAAGTTAAAAAAAATAAATCCATCTCTCCCACAAAGAAATTGAGCACAGTAAGGGCAAAGGCAATAGAAAAAGCCTGATTAAGAGCAAGGCCATGCTGCATAACCCCCTCATGAGGAAGAAAACCGATATTTATGAGGACCCCTCTGTCCCCTTCCTAGCTGCAAAGGGACTGCATGTTGGGGCACATCTCTGAAGCACATTTTGAGAGGGTGGCTGTGAGAACAACATGAATTGTTGACACCAAGCTGCTCTCTGTATTTTCTATCAGTTGTCCTGATACGGAATAGAAAAAAAAAATCTGAACATGAGTCATATTCAGAGGTTTTCAATATCCTTTGCTTTGCTTTCTTTCAGTCTTGCATACTTATAGATAATTTTTATCTTACATGGTATGAATGATGAGATGGGTCTGTTACAGATTTGTTATTTATATATTCTGGTTACTCTATAGGCAGATTTCAACATTACAGTGATTAATGACTTTTTTCTGTTCCTTGAAAATTGTGTTATGAGATATAAGATGGAAAATGCAAATTTTAATTGAATATATTAGAGGTATTGAGAATATGTTATATCATATTTCATATATGGCTGTGGATTTGATAGCATCTTCTTACAGTTTGCTGTACTTCTGAGACAAATAGTTTTTTCTTTCCAATGTACTGTTTGTTGGGCTTAAACCGTAAGTTGAGCTGTAAAGACTTTTTCTGAGCCATAAAGATATTCATTCCAGTGCAATCAAAACATGACATTTCCTGCAAAATACCAAAAGCTTTAATGATTTTTAGGTAGAACTTTATTAACATCCAAACGGAAAGCTCTGGTTAGCAGTAGGAGAAATATTAATCCCAGTGTTGTTAGTTTCTCTATAAGTAGATGAGAATTGAAAGTGTTCTCCTTGTGAGCCAGCTGAATATTTGCAGGGGTGCACTAACCTGTGCCAGAGTCAAGGCAGACCTCCCCTTAGCCTAAATTGACCAAGGAGGAGGCCTGTGTGTAGGTCAGAGACAGAGGACTGGGACCAATCCTACTAGGAAACAAAATTGTATTAGAATTTGTGTCCACTTTCTTTTGCAAATCCCAGCTTCTGCTTTTGCATTTGTGCTTTGTGCTTGCTCTGCAGTGATCCACAGTGATCATCAAAGTGATAATAGTTCTTCACATGGCAGCTACTTCCTTTCTGGTTTAATTATAACTGAGTTTGCTAATCACAGTCTTGATTAATGAGCTTAATATGTAAATGCTATGATGAAACTGAAACTCTTTGTAATTGCTTGCAGACAGATTACCACTTTGAATACACGGAGTGTGACAGCAGTGGCTCCAGATGGAGGGTGGCTGTCCCGAATCCTTCGGCGGAGTGCTCTGGACTACCTGACCCCGTGAAAGGGAAGGAATGCAGTATGTTGGCACTTTTCATTTTACAGACTGCTCCTGTCTGTTTGTGCTAGTTACCCTATACGGCACTGATGCCAACAAAGCCCTTTGGAAGAGCTTTAAACTCTTGATTCTTCCTAATTCTGTCACCAATGTCCTGAGTTAGTCCTTCCCTTCTAGGTCACCCTGTATGCCCTTCCAACCCTTCCCCTTGCGTCTTGGAGGTGTGGAGCAGGGGCTGACTTGCAGTGCAGTTTTTCACCTCATTAGTACCTGCTACAGGTACCCTTGTATGCTAATTTACAGAAAAACCACAACACAAGCTGAAGAGTTGTTGTTGCTTGTCTTGAGCTGCTATACTTTGAACTCCTGTTCATTTGTAGTGGAAGCCAAGATGGTGACCAGTGCTGGCCACATTGCATTTGTGTAGTGTCCATGTTCTCATCACCTGCATAATTTAACTGAGAATAAGCTAAGTGCATAAGTCATGGTAAATGTCTTATTTTCCAGTGTTATTTTCATGACAATGCTCTTGCACTTTCATTTATTTATTTATAACAAGTCAGAGGGTTTGTGTATCACTTAGTCCACTTCCTTTTCCAATATGTTAAAGCACTTCATCTTTGCATTGGGTACATAAGTTAACTGCTGCTCTGGAAGCACATGTGAACCATTCCTCACTATTTGCAACTTCCCAAACTGAATACCCTTTCCCATCTCTCATCTTTGCTCTAGCAATTCTCTTCACAACAAATCTTAGCAGTCCTTTATTTTCTCAGTAATTTGTACTGGGGGCTGTAAATCATTGTGTCTGGCAACCAGGAAGAATGATGGCAGTGTCCTTTCACTTCTACTGTAGGAGAGATGACTTTTTATTCACTTCTGACTCTTCCTGTAAAGGTTTATTGTTTGTTTCATTACACCATGTGCTTCAGCATGAGGCACATAAATGTTTTCTGTAGCACTGTTGACCACAGGAAGATTTCTGACTGCCTGTAAGCATCAGTTGAAAAGCTGAATGTGTCATTCCTGGTGCTTGGGTTTTGTTTCTGAGGTTTTAAATTTGGGATCTCTGTAAACCCAAGGGATGTGTTATTCAATTACAGAACTGTAGAAGTAGGTAGCACTTCAGGGGTTCCCATTATCATCCCTCAGCCCAAATAACTGTGATACCTGTGACTGTAATTTGTGGCTAATGTTTAGTTGGGCTGTTCCCAGGGTTCTCTGAGAAGGGCCCACGAACTCTCAAGATATTTCTTCATATATTTTGTTCTGTTCATTTTCCCTCCAGTTACAGTTTTTTTTTTTCTGCTGTTGAATCTCCCTTTCTGTACTTCAAGCATTTTACTTTTTGCTGTCTGCACTATAAAGGAGCAGTTAGTGTTCTCCCTCTTGGGCAGCCTGTGCCAATGCCTCACCACTCTCAGAAAAAAAGGAGACCAGCTCTTATTGGTAGTCTCAGACCACAGATTTAAACATGGTCTCCATCAGACAGTGGGCTTGCCTGAAGAAGACTGGCAACCCAGATGGAGGGCCTGCCCAGAAATGTGTCAGTTCAGGACCAGACTGTGGTCTCTAGTGGAGTGCAGACTCTTTGATATTGCTAAAAATGTATTAGCTGAGGTGTTCCACATATCTGGAACAATCTAACTGTGGCACACAGCTCAGCTGGTGTCTTAGGATGTTGTGCTTTACTGCTTTTCATTCAAATGAACTCATTAAAAATTAGGTTAGGTGTTTCTGTGCTCTGCTGTGTTGTGAAGTGTATGCTGACCTATGGACAGTGACCCACTCAGAGTGCCTGCCATAATATTCTGGTGTGGTTGTAGTCTCTGAAACATGTCAGGATTGAAACTATTTTGGGTGTTCAGAAAATAATCAGCGACACATACCTGCAGAGAAGATGGAGCCCTCTGAGAACTAGTCACAGGGTTTGGAGTAGGATGGACTGTTATATTTGGACTGCTTTATGATCTAGGTATTGGATGAAGGATTTGGGTCCTTTTTTCTTGCTGTGAGAAGCATAATAACCCACCTTTCCCTCTGGCGATCCTCCTCTCTTCATCTTCACATGCAGGTAGAAAGGAAGAAGGAAACACACACCAGGTGTTTGTGGTGCTGTAAGCGGTGCTGCTGTGCCATGATCCAAATGTGGGAGTGATGATGCAGGAGAAGCTCTGCAGGACAAAATCTCACTTGTAATAATGTGCTGGGACAACATAACCTTTTTAAGATTCTCTCCTGCCTGGCAGGAAACCCTCCCCTCGTTTTTTTTTCTGATCTCCTTGTCCTGTGAGGCTACAGTCATTGCTGTTTTCAGACTCCACGTTGGGACCAACATGCTTTTTGTCATTCAGCAATATCGTGTTACCTCCAGGCATGGCCACATCAGACTGCTCAGCCAACTCTGCTTTGCTCTTTCTTCCCTTGGTGCTCGTGTTTGCTCAGAGATGACTCATACTTCTGACACTGGCCCATCGTAGTTGCAAGAAGTTCTGGAAAGGTACAAATTAGATGTGCAGCAAGAATCTTGACTAGGAAGAAGGCAATATATGTTAGTCCTGAAGCTACCCTTCATGGATCTCTGCCTCATGCTTAACGTGTCCTCTGCAAGCACCTTATTGACGGCCTCTGGGATGATACCATGGTTTAGTGGTCATAGTGGTGATTGACTGACAGCTGAACTAGATGATCTTAATGGTCTTTCCAGCCTTTGTGATTATATAGAAGATGGTGAAAGGATGGAGAGCCTCCTTCCTTCAGTGAGATTTGGAGTGTATGAATCACTCCACTACTTTTCAACAGTCAGCAGTGTACGTAACTAATTTAGTCTTGCTCACTTTTAATTACCAGAGGTCTCACTCTAATCACCTAGTGGATCTGATAGCAGCAAAAGAATTTAATTGATAAGGATCACGGTCATCAGAGCAGTATACTTGGCTTTTGAAATAGAAAACCTTGATGACAGTAAGTGGGAGGAGTTTGCTTTTGGGGCTAAGTCTGAAGACCCGTAAGGCTGGTAACTCAAAGTGGTTTATTTTGGTGGGTGGGCTGCATGTAATTTTTAATAGGGACCATTTGGGGCCTGATGGTAGGAGTAGAATTTGTGTTCCCACTGATGCTATGCTGCTTTGTCACAGTCGTGCTTTTCTACCAGCCTGACCGTTTGCTGCATGTTTTACACTCAGATTAAATGTCTGAACTCAGACCCTTCCTTTCCTACTTGTCTCCTTCCCTTCCTTTCTTTGTCTCCCTTCACTCCAGTATGACCCAAATACCTGGCTCAGATAGAGCCCTTACTGTGTACTGATGATTCACTCTTCAGAGCTGTTTTCATCAGGGCTTACAGGGTTCACATTTTGACAGCAATTTCTTTTGAATATTAACCTTCTAACTGCACATAATGATGAAGTTTTTATTTATTTATTTCCAGCCTAAACAAAAATAAGTTGTACCTCATCTCCTAAATACCTGTTAATTTTAGTAGTGCTTTGTGAATAATAATGAAACCGTACTGAAAATAATAAATAGAACAATTTCGAAAGGAGTTGAATTTGCTATGTTCAGTGGATAAAAGGGTTGCTCAGGTCACTGTCAGAGTCAGCATCCAAATGTCATATACAATTACAATGCTTTCATAGGACAAGAGGCACAGAATTATTGATAATATGAAAGAAGTCAGTCATAAACAATGCCATGCTGTTATTAAGGTTTCTGCTTAGAAAATTCTACTTTTACTTGGTATTATTGAGGCAGAAGAAACTTTTTCGAAATCAGAAGTGTGCTTGCATTTTAAGGCAAGGTGTGTGAGCATGCAGTAAATGATAACCGTGGGGAAAGCTCCATTGACTTTGGAAAACACAGTATCCTTAATTACAATGGACTTTTGCTTAAGAGCAGATTTTGACCTGATTTATTGCTACTGAGCTGTGTTTGTTGAGTTTATTCAAACTTGTCTAATTTGCTCCTAGGAGACCACAGGAGGAGATATGGATCTTTCTGCTAATTACAGTGTACTTTAAACACAACTAGGGAAAGTGACCTTTTAAGACTTTCAAATTTTATAATACTTTAAGGAACCTGTGATCTGTAGGAGTTTTGATTTTACCATTAAATGGAAGGAAGCTTAATAGAAACATTTAAAATTTGATATCCTCTCCATCTTTGGTAAGATTGGGTACAGTGGGCAAGTAAGGAGTGGGCATCTGTGAATTTTGTAATGTAAGTTCATAAGTTCATAAGTTCATAAGTTCATAAGGTTGGAAAGGACCTATAAGATCATCTAGTCCAACCATCCTCCTATCACTCTCTCTACCCAACTACTAAATTAAGTTCTATAGCACCTCATCTAAACGCTTCTTGAACAGTGCTAGGGATGGTGCCTCAACCACCTCCCTAGGCAGGCCATTCCAGTGCCTGACCACTCTTTCAGAAAAGAAATGCTTCCTCAGGTCTAATCTAAATCTGTGTATAATCTGTCAATGTACAGTGTATGGACATACACATCTGTGTGGTTGGATAATATAAGCTGAATGTTGTACATCTGGCAATACCAGAGTGCTTGTGTTACAGCCTTTTGACATAAAATGTTGGTTTATATCTGTTCATTGTCAACTGGTGCCTGTATTCAAGCAAATTCTACGTACTCTTCATGGTATATAACTTGTACTTCCAGGCTTTTACCTAGAATTTTGAAATTTGACTGATGAAGCCTTGAAAATAGCAACAAGAAATTTTAGTAGTTTCGCTAATGTTTACATTTTTGCTTATGTAGATCATAGAATAATGGAATGGTTTGTGTTGGAGAGGACCTTAAAGATCATCTGCTTCCACTTCTCTGCCATGAGCAAGGACAAATCCGATCACATTAAGTGTCCGAGGGCTCCATCAAGCCTGGCCTTGAACACCTCCAGGAATGGGGCATCCATAGCTTCTCTGGGCATAAGTGCCAGTGCCTCGCCACATATAGATGTGAATGTATATACACACTCATGTGAATGCTGATATTTATTAATGGCACGTATTTATGTTATGTCAAAATCGTTTATTATGGAATCAAAACATTAATCACCACAGAGTTTTTGTCTTAATATATGTATATAATGTCTACTTTAAGGAAGTCCAGAATTATGACCTCTTGAAGCAAGCATGTAAATCTTAAAAATAATCAGAGAGGTTATTTGCGTATTTGATATTAATTGAGGATTACTTTCTGGTCTCATTAGAGGTATATGAAATGACTGGGATATCTTTTTTTTCTACTGTGAAGAGCAAATACAGTGACGTCAACATAGTTCTGAGGACTGGGCATGTATCTATTTCATTTTTTCTCATGGCTTCAAAGCATTAGATCCTGCCTTCATCAGCCTTGATGTACTAGCCTTTTTTTCATTTTTTATGTCATTCAGATATTGCTGCTTTTGGTATTCACCTTGGAAGAAGTAATGAGGACAAGCTATTAATGGCTGCTGGTGTTTAACCATGTCGTTTAGATCTGACATATGCACTTAGATACTTATATGTGATGACAGATGTTGGGTATCCTCAGCTGTAGGAAAGTGCTACTTTGAGGCAACATTTAAGAGAAGTATTCAGAAATTCTTTCATTCCTCCATCTTTGAGATCATTTATTCTATCAACTTCTCTCAGCTGAATAGCTCTCATGAAGCTGCTTATCAACATACAAGAGTGTATCCTTGCATATGGAATGTTGCTCTCTCAAACCTGAAAGCCAAAAATATGGATTATTTGAGGGCATAATTATTGAGGGAATTGGGATATTTTTCAGTATGCTGTAGATTTGGCCCTTTGCCTGTTATTTTCTACCTAGCAGTTAAAGATGTGTGAGAGAGAAAAACAGCATGTGATTCTGGCTGTACAGCCAACTCTGGTATGAACAGCAAGGAATGAATGCAAGGATGCCATGAAGTGAAGATGTTGAGTTGGCAGTGGTGCACATGGCAGAGCTGCTACTTAAAGACTGTGATTTAGCAAGGCCCTCCAACAGATGTGTATTTTCATTTCTTTTCAAGCATCACTATTAATGAACTAATTTCCTCTGTGGATGAGCAATACAGTGTCTTTGGGGAAGAAGTCACGTTGTTGGCTTTTTGAAGATCTTTTTAGGTAAATGTTTAAAAAGTCTGAAGAGTTTGCACTGAACCCACAGAGTTTAATTCCCATGGAGGAGTTACTGAGGGCTGTGTGTTGTGTGTGTATTGAGGCTTTCAAGACAAAGATTTGTCTTAGAGTCTTCTGATGATTTTGTTGCTCTATTTTTGTACACAACACAGTTAAATAAGTTTAACACATAATCTTCTGAATCTGATTTCTATTTTAACTGGAAAGAAGCTAGCAAGACCTTGTGATTTGCTATGATTGAGGGATGAGAGGCATCAGAATGCATGTGTGAGGAATAGACTGATTACACCAAAAATTTTGACACATCAGATGAAGAGGATGGAGGTACCTGGGTGTAGACATTTTCATGTGAGTCAATACTTGAGGCCAAATTATAATCCAGTCCCTGGATACCTCAGTCTCAGTACAGTCACTCAAGTACAGCTGTTCAGGGTCTGTTGAGATTTCTTAGTGTTTCCTATTCAGTCTCCAGTTGCTACTCCAGAAGGATATAAATTTCCTGTTGTACTTGGGTCATGTTTGCTAGTCCATTGCAGAAGACATCTCAGATGTCATTAGAAGTCAACTGCTCTGGTTGATGAGCAACTGAAACTGGTCTAGTGTTATCAGTCAATAGGGAATGGAGAGTTTCTCACCTCTTGGTATGTTTCCTCCTGTGTTCCCTGACTTCTCTAGTGCTGAGCCATTAAGGTAGCTGTTGAAACAGCAACTCTGTTTGCTAACTTATTGGGCATGACTGTGTTCCTTCTTTCTACATTCCACTTCCTTCACGAATTTTCTGAATATTCCAGTTCCAAAACCCCAGCTTTCAGTACCCACACAATGAAATAAAAGTGATAATAAACTCTCCCATATGCCAAGCCAGCTGGGGAAAATGGTACTGTTCTTGTCAATGAGATAAACTGGAGAGAACATTGTGTCATTTTGTTGGATAAAATGAGAAAAAATATTTACTCCTAAGAAAAGGAAGTGTCCCTTCCACAGAAGTTACTCTTTTCCAGGTTACCACCACTTTCAGTGTGATCACATTTCAAGCCCGAGGAAGGCTTGACAGACTAGTTTTTCCTTAAATTAAGATTCAGTCTGGTTCCTGATAACACATTGAGATACACTGACTGAAGAAAACCAGCATCAATTATTCATGGTCTATTGGAGAAGCCTCATATAAATAATTCACGGAAGACATTCTGAAGCTGGCTGAGATTATAGGAAACGTTAATAATATAGCTATGAGTAATAATAATAATAATATGAAGAATAATATTGCTATGAGTTCCTTTCTTCCTTTGTTTTTTTTTTTCTACTCATCCTGTACTGTGGTTGGGTGTTGATTCCATGTTGTGTGACTCCATTGTCACTGAACAGATGGCTCAATTTGCTTTTCCTTGGTGACATCTTCCCTCCTAGGTTTGTGGTGTGTATCTGTTGAACCCAGCAGCTGTTCGGAGGGACAACTGCTGCCAACCTTATATTGTTTTTCTCAGCTACAGTTTTTTCCTATGCCTATGGGAGGCTAAGACAACTGAGCTCAGTCTTCCTGCAGGAAGTGACAGTGCTGCACTTCAAGCCCAGGGGTTAGGGCTCTGAATGAAGAACAAACAAATGAAGAGAGCTGGAAAGACATAGTTCGAGTTTATCTTTGTGTGTACTTTCACTGATTTAGGTAGTTAAATCCAATGTTACCAATGTTACCCCTGTTAATGTTATAATTAGGCAAAATCTACTCCTGTGTTGTTTTTTAATGAAATGTGTTGTGAACCAGGGGAAGAAAAGCATGCAAACACACCTGCATCACAGCTAAGAAATGTATGAAGGATAATGTCTGCTGAGAAGGCCAATGGAGAGGGAATTACTGGGCCCAAGTGTTGTGGGATGACAAACTTGTTGATGGGAAAGTGTGACACAGGGTTGTGTAACAAAGAAAAGCAGTAGAGTATGTTGTGGATTTGGGGTTTGAGGATATTGTCCATTGAAACAGTTTTCATTTATCTTCTGGTAAAATCCCAAATATTTCCTCTCACAGGATAGCAATATCTAAGAGATACTTAATGTGAGAAGACACTTCAGAGGCAGGCTTCAGACCTAAGAAGAAGAAAAGTAGCAGAATATATGTGAGCATCTACTCCTGTTAGTACAGCTCTGTTCAGTGATTAACTTCTCCTGACTAACATCAGAACACTAAGCAATGTGAAATTGTTAGGATCACTCACTAGAACAGAAATATGCCGAGCAAATTTGATGTAGTCCATTGAAATCACTGGGAGGGCCACAGTTTTACTAAAATGCAGAACACGACCCTGGAGCCTTGCAGTCAAAGAGCAAGTGAGGCAAGCCTACTTATGGCTTGTTTTGCCCTCTGGGGAACCATTTCCACATCTGCAAAATGTTTCTAATGTTCTATCAGATCTGAAAAAATAATGTGTTGCATGCACTCCTTGAAGCAGTTACATAGGGGCAGGGCTCTCAATTCAGCATGCCCCATGTTCATGTTGTGTCCCAGGAGGGAGTAAGATGTCATCACTCTTGACTCACAGAGCTTAGGAGGAGAGAGATTAATTAGTTTCACTAGTTTGACCTCGCAGGTCATAAAAATGCATCCAGTTATGCCAACAATGAGGCTGATTATTCAATGTGAGTTTTTGTTTCATATGATGTCCAGTTATGGTATAAAGTGAGAGACAGAGGGTCTATCACATGGACAGATTGCTACAGGGGTCAGTCATTCTTGCTGTTAAAAATGTGCATGCTATTTCCAATTTGAATTTGTTTGGCTTTAACTTCTAGAAGGCAGCTCTTCGTATGCAGTCCTCTGATTGATTAAGGAGTCTGGTGGGGTCCTATGCCTTCTCCCTCTAGAGTTATTTATATACTTAACAAACTGACTCTTGATCTTCTTTTGATAAATTGATTTCAGATCTCTCACTGCAAGACATTATCTGTAATTTTGAAAGCATTCAAAGTTTTGTTTCCTTCCCCACCCCCTCCTCCTTCCTTTCCCTTTCCCCTTTCCCCTTTCCCCTTTCCCCTTTCCCCTTTCCCCTTTCCCCTTTCCCCTTTCCCCTTTCCCCTTTCCCCTTTCCCCTTTCCCCTTTCCCCTTTCCCCTTTCCCCTTTCCCCTTTCCCCTTTCCCCTTTCCCCTTTCCCCTTTCCCCTTTCCCCTTTCCCTTTCCCTTTCCCCTTTCCCCTTTCCCCTTTTTCCCCTTTCCCCTTTTTCCCCTTTCCCCTTTCCACTTTTTCCCCTTTCTCCTTTCCCCTTTCCCCTTTCCCCTTTCCCCTTTCCCCTTTCCCCTTTCCCCTTCCCTTTTGCAAGTAGTGCTGGAGCTCCTTGACTTGGAGATGGCTTAGGATTGCCAACAAACCCATTGGTGCTGCTTCCAGGCTAACCACTCAGTCTCTCATAGACCGATTATAATACTGTGACTTTTCTGCAGAACGTTGATAGAAATGTGACTTAGTGCTGTGGCAGGCAGAACTGCTTCCATTCTCCCTGCTTGGCAGTGATCTCCCACTGACAGCTCTGTTTGAGATCAGTTTTTCATGCATTTCTTAATCCATTTAAGCTGTGCTTTACTGGTATTGTGTTGTGCTACCTTTTTTTTTTTTGTTAGAATGACTTAGTTAATTGTCTTGGAAAGCTGAAGTCTATTATATCCACAGTCTCCTTTATCAGGTGACTTGTAATCCTTTTAAAGAATGAAATGAGGTCTGTTTGCCAAGACTTAACAATGGTTTTGGTGAACATTAACACTGTAGCTCTCTTTTATTTTTCATGAAGCGAATCTGTGTCAGCTTTATTGCATGCATGTATAAATGTGTGTGGCTGCATGTGCCTACCTAGCAGTATGTTACAGCACCCCTTGTGACTGGGACTGGTTCCCTGTACAACCCACAACAAAACCTTTTAAAGAGTTTCCCTTTTTACTTTTTTCTTTCACAGAGAGATGAGATCAAACATGATCTTCCCAGTGTGCATTGCTTCATCAGTCTGTGTATTGCACCCAAGCTGATATTTGAAAGGGTTAAGACAGCTTGCAGTTGGAAAGGGAGAGCAAGGATGTGCTTTACAGCAGTGATGTCTGAAGCTGATCAATAGCATTGATTGAAAATTGCCTACACGATTCAACAGCCACAGTTTTCTTTTCCAAAACAGTATATACATCTAAGGAACTATTCAGTAGACATATTTTCTCCAAAAAGGAAGTAATCAAGTGATTAAACCGAGGTTCTTTGGTGTCAGGGGCAGGTGGTGTTCACCAAGGGTACATCTAAGCAGGAAGATTAATTTTCTCTTGGGAGCCTGAAGCAAGAGAGGATTACAAGTGGGAGAATACACCTAAAATAGTTAGGTTACTCTGAAAGTAACGCCTTCAATTTATTTCCTTGGAAACAGGTAGAAAGAGTGCAACAACACTATTTGATAGAGCAAATTCTCAGCTATAAAACATTGTTTTTCAACCTAGTCACCACTGTTATCTATTTGTTTTCATCACCAATGAACAACAGCCTGCATGTCATGCTCGTAATAATCTGCAGCAGTGGAAGTGACCCACTGTTTCACAGCTGCTATGACTGCATCACTGCTAGGAAAATGTTGCCCATGAAGTCCATATTTCATCGGCTTGAATAGATGGAAGTGAGAAGGCACCAAATCCAGACTATGTGGTGGATGTAGTTGGGCAGTCCAGACAAGAGTGGCAATGTGCTCTACAGTCTTCAAAATACAATGAGGCCTGGAGTTATTGTACTGCAAGAGAAGGATTGTCTTCTTCTCTGATATGATTCTGGAAATTCGAGCCTCCAGGAAATGCAGCAGGATTACCCCTTTCCTATGTCAAAAGACAATGCACATCACTTTACCTGCTGAGGTCTGCATCTTGAGCTTTTTATCTCGTGAGGAATTCACGTCACCCCTCCATGGATGGCCATTTGAACTGTGACTTATAGGGGTGACACCACAACTGGTCACCATTAATGATGCCATCAGGGAAATGATCACCTTCAGCCTCATGTTTGTTCAGTAAGTCCTGACAAAGTTGTGTACAGCATTCTTTCTGTTTCTTTGTGGGCATTCATGGGACCCACCTGGCACAAACTGTGATACTTCAGTGTTCCCACCATCATTTCCAATTCACTGAAGCCATTGTGAGTGACATCTATTCTGTGGGATTCCTTTGGGCGTAGGCACAGTGTGCCTGCCTCAAACTGGGATAGTCTCCTGAACTGACTTTGCAGAGACTAGTTTTTGGTCTCTCTCTGCTTGTTGGAAGAGCAAGCTGTAGAAGAGGAGAACATCTCAGTGCTTGGCACATGTCATTTTTCCTCCCCATCCCCCTGCTACTGACCACCTGGAACAAGACCAAATGGTGCATCTGTTCCAGTGTTGAAAGTGGTTTGTGTTGCTATTAGCCATGTTCAGCCCCAAATTGAACCTGGCAAGCAGCTGGCATGCTCAGAGCTAGTCTGCTTGCAGATGTATGTGTTTTGACAGGAAGTACTGCTGCCTTTGTAATGTGATGCTTAGAGAAGAGAATGAAGGTGATTTCCCACCTAGAAAGGTTTATCTCTCACATGGGAGGTGAACAGTGAATAACAGTGTAGTCTGCAGCAGCTATATTGATCTCTTGAACACTTTTTTTCTCTCTCTAAAATGCTCAGGATGCAAGGAGTTAAAAGATCTTCATTCAGTTAAAGCAATAATCTCTGCTTGACCTCGCTTCACTTGAGGAGGCTCTGCTGCCTGCTGCACGTTCTTCATGGTATCAAGATTCCTTTGATTACTGATTTCTTATTCAAAATTCACAAATCTGGATGTGTGGTTAAGCAGCACTCTCAGTTTCTAGCAATTGAACTTTCTTAAAAATTCTGGAGCTGTTAAACTATCTGAATGTCATAAAGGAGCTTGCTTTTTTATTTCTCCTCGTAATGGTTTCTTTTGGCAAACTTCAAGAGAAAAATAAGGCAGGAGATTCATCAACAATGCTAAAGCAATGAGCAGGGACACCTTTGCAAAGGTGAAAAGCCATGCAGTTGGTGGTCTCACTTCAGGCAGGCGCATGGGAAAGTGCTTGCTGCTTTTCTCCGGGTGTTTGAAGAATGCATCCATCCCAGCACCCAGCCCTCCTGGCTCTGCCCGCTTTCCTTCTTGGTGAGTCACTCATGAGTGATGGGTTAGAAAAACGGGTTTGTTGACTTGACTTTCCCTAGTTAAGATTGAGAGCATGTCAATAGGACCAAGAAGAGATAATGACCCTTTGGCAGAGCTTTCAATCAAAATGGACCTTTTATCTGCATTCCAGTGTTGCCTGTCAAGGGCAATTACACAAAGAAATGCATTGAGAACCAGCACAGAAATGGAAGCCTGAGCTGCAGGTTGAATTTGAGTGGAAAATGCTGTTATTCAGCCACATCTTCATGAAAGTACTCAACAGTCAAACAAGTTTTTTTTTGTAGTTATATAAACGTCAGCACATCTATAAAATCACATATGCTGCAGCTTCAGCTGGCATCAGTCGTTTTGGGCCAGTTTCATCCTTTCGGCTAGCAGTCCTACAGCTTCTCAGACTGTGAGTTTATGTCTCTCAAAGTGAGTTTATGGAGTGTCTGTTACTGCACAATGTAGCACAAATGAAACATTCAGTGAGAGTTCCCAGCATTTCTTGGGCTGAGTTGTGTGATTTGCTCTGAGTCCTACTTTGGCTAGACTGGCAGAGTTGAGTTTATAAACCCTCCAGCAACAAAAGATATAAATGCTGCAGAAAGTACTCATTTGGTTTCCATCCAGGGCATTCAGTCTCAGAGAGGATGTGGTGCAATGCAGGGCTGGAAGAAAGTGAGATTATCACTTTGTGAACATGTCTTCTAAATTATGCTTCCTCTAGATACATATGTTTAACTACTCTCTTTGCTATACTGATAGTCAGTATGTATTTTCTCAGCATCCTAATAGTACCACAGTCAACATCATTTCTTGGCCAATAGAATTGGAGGTAATGGCTTTAAGTTGCACCAGGGGTGATTCAGGTTGGATGTCTTCTTGGAAAGGGTGGTGAGGAGTTGGAACAGGCTGCCCAAAGAGGTGGTAGAGTCCTGTCCATGGAGGTTTTCAAGAAAAGGGTAGATGTTGCATTGAGTGACATGGTTTAGTGACTGTGGTTGATGGTAATGGGTTGATGATCAGACTAGGTGATCCTTCTGCTCTTTTCCAGCCTTAATGAATCTATGATCAGGCAAGATGTGAAAGGGTTTGTAGGCAGTTCATGAGAAGTGTAGACAGTTGTGGATGAGCTGTGCAGCTCTCAGCCTAGATTTTTTATTTTATTTGTTATGTTACACTCAGTGTGACGCCGTGTTTCTTAGCTACCATAAAGGTGGGTGATATGAGTCTGCTCTGTCTCTCAGGTGCCAGTAATTTTAATTGAGTTAAAGGTGTAGCAAGTAAGTGAGTGAGATTGAGAAAAACTCTATTACAAGCCTTCACTTTCACAAATTGCTTTCAGAACAGTTTGTGGCAAGAGATTTCATTCCTAAATCTTGTTTTGCCAATGGAAACGAGTTGTGAATCAGGAGCTGTCACCTGAGATTTGGTTCCAGTGCCAATGTACTGGTGAAAAAGTGGACACGGGAGGATGTCTAAATTTTGCAGCCTATGTTGAAGGTTCACCTGTTGTGTTCCTGAGATCTGGACATTCCCATTTGGTTCCCATCAGTTCACTCTTAATTAATTAAGTGCCAAAGAATTGATGGAAATTAATTGGGATTAATTTTTCCATTAATATGTGGGAAATGATTGTCTCCCTAGCTTTCTCCTGTGCCTCTGGCGAGTACTTGGAGATGAAGAATCAGGTGTGCAGCAAATGTGCTGAGGGAACCTACTCCCTGGGCAGTGGGATCAAGTTTGATGAGTGGGACGAGATGCCAGCAGGATTCTCCAATGTGGCGACGTTCATGGACACAGCAGTGGGCTCAGTTGAGAATAAAGCTGACAGTTGCAACAAGTAAGAAGTTCCATGTGCATCTGGGTTATGTTGTAATGATGAGCCTGTGCTTAAAATAAGCTCCTGGCCCACGTGTTGCATGTCTTTTCTCAGTACTTAGTGTTCATTTGGAAGTGGGATCCTACCTTGGGTGCAGATATGGTGTAGACACAGCTGGTGTAGCCAAGCCAGAGAGAGGATCTTGTCTTGCATGAGTTTCAGGAGTGCTTTAAATGACATTTGTGGTGTAGAAAATGGTTGATCTACCAGCACAGTGGTGTGGCCTTTCCAAGGTGTTCTCTTGGAAACAGTGTTCAGAGTCCTTAAAATTTGGGGTTTGGCAAAAGCAATGCCATTAGGGAAAGCTCCACTCCATTAACATACAGAGAAATTATTTGCCTATCTGAAGCAAAAATCTGTGTAAAACCACAAAATGCAGTGGGAGGGAGAGGTACAAGGGAATACTGCAGATGCTGCAAAGCCCTGATGTGGTTACCTTGTCCCTCTCAGCTGCATAAAGCCAGCTTAATGATTTACCTGAACTCTCCAAGAGGGCAAACAGCCCCAGTAACGTCAAGCAAGAGTGACTGGGAAGGAAAATTTTTAGCCATTTCTTTGCTATGATTATGGTCTCCTTGGACTCATCAGCAGCTAGTGAGCCTAAGACCAGCCTGGAGCTGTGCTTATTTGTAGCTGGAAAGGTTATGGTGTAGTAAATGTGGCTAAAAGGTACTTGCAGACCTTATTTAGAGACCCCTGATAGCTGCAGAGGTCTGTTTCTGATTATAACTAAAAGTGTGTTGGACCCGTTGATAACAAACCTTTCCTGTGTAGATGGGGTCCTAAGTTTCTACTACCGTATCTGTCCCCATACACAGTTTTAATGACAAATGTTATTTTTAAGTGAAAAATAAAAGGCTGCCCAGTAATAAAGTTATAAATCTACTGCATTTAGCTACTGTGGGATTTGGAGTTCTTTATTGTGTTAATACATTTTTGTACTGTATTGTAAGAAAAGTCTTCTCATGCCTATGATCTGAGCTGAGGCTTGTTTTGTTTATACTTATCAGCTCTTCGTGGACACCACGAGGGAATTACATCGAGTCAAACAGGGATGATTGTACCGTTTCTCTCATCTACGCCGTGCACCTGAAGAAATCCGGTTCTGTCTTCTTTGAATACCAATATATTGACAACAACATCTTCTTTGAATTTTTTGTAAGGCCTTTTTTATGATGAATGCAGCTTTTCACTGTAAGATTTCAATCTGGAAAAGAGCAGCAAAACCAGCTTTTGCACAGGTCTGAAAAAGGAGCAGTCTGGCTGGGCTTCCACCACACTAGTTCCAAATTACTGAAGGGACCTGATGGGACCTGCATGGGAAAGACATCCTGCTCTTCCCTTCTGGATGGACTGGTTGGGGTCCAGAAAGCTGGAAAGTTCACAGCACTGTGCTTTGCAGTGCAGTGTACTTGCCCCAGTCTGCCCTTCTTCATGGGGAGGAAGTGGCAAATATGCTTTCTGTTATCAGATGAATATAACAAGATCATGAATCATAGATCCAGTTGCTTTAATGGCTGACTGATCTGCTCCCACAGAGGAACAAATGTATTGTTTCTCTGAGTGCTAGATTTGAAAATGGCTTTTTTTGTTACCATTAGCCATGTCCCACTGAATCATATCCTTACATTTGTCATTTCCTTCTCAGTGAATCTGCAGATTTTTGCAGAAATGCTCAAGTGAATAACTTCTGGTGGTCCCAGTGTTTCAGGGAAACCATATTTGAATTCCTCTAAAATATCTTTTTTTTTTTTTCTCTCCATAAGTTTTGGGTTTTTTTTTTTTATTTGGAAATATATTTAAGGATGATTTTCATCATCTTTAAGGGATGGGATGGATTTTAGGGAAGGAACGCTCTCTAGAGTGACTTTGGCTGGCTTGAGATGTGGGTCTGGCAAACCTAAAGGCCAAATACAAGGTCCTGCAGCTGGGTCAGGGCAATCCCAGGCACAAATACAAACTGGGTGATGAGTAGATCAGGAGTAGCCAGGTGCCTGCACTGCTATTCTGAGGAGATGTCCTTCAACATGGGGTGCAAGTGTGGATACTTCTTGTTAAATACTCAAAGCTTCTACAGCCTTCCCTTTCCAGGCCCTTTTACATAATGAAGCTCTGATTCTTGTGAGAAGATATTGTATCATCTCCATTTTCCATATAGGATGTCAGACACAAAGGTGCTGAGGCTGAGATTGTGTAAGATAATTGAATCTCCACCTTCTATTTAGGTGCTTCTCCACATTTTGCTTCAGTGCTGTGGTTCTAGATGTGAATTAAGTGTGAAGATGTGGAGTTACATGGCATCCTTCAGGCAAGATGTGGAGCAACTTTGAGTAGGAGTCTTGACCTCAGATCACTGAAGTTCAGCTGAAAACATTGAAATAACCTTTCTCCCTGCTGGAAGAAAGGCTGAGTATTTGAACTCATGCTGACAAGGGACTTAGTACATTTTCTTCAGAGAAGATAGCTGTCAGAGGAAAAGAGTGGAAAGCTGAGGCCACCTGCCAATCCCTGCTGTAATCCTGCCTGGATTTGGGGGCCCACAGCCACAGTATTTGAGAGAACTAGCTCTTTTAGGGCTTGGAAGAAGGAAGAAGCAGTCAAAAGAGGATGGTCAGCATCCAAATCTGACCAATCAGTGAGAGGATGTGGCTCCTCCTGCCTTTTTTTTTTTTAATCTGCGTCAAAAGAGTGCTATCAGTGGAGGCTGATAGCAAGTTTTGAGGTTTTTTTTTTCCCTGTAAATAAGGCAGCAGCTGTCCTAAATATGTAGGCAATAGGAAAAAAACTGAATCTTATCATTCTCAGCCAGCAGTCATTGTTCTGTCAGAGAGACATATCTGTGATCACTGATCTCATGTTTTCAATTAACAGATACAGAATGACCAGTGCAAAGAGATGGAGTCCACAGCAGAGAAATGGGTGAAGCTGACAGACAATGGGGAATGGGGCTCTCATTCTGTAAGTAAAAATCCCTTCATAAAATTTTGTTTTTTCACGTATAAATACTGTAATTTTCTCTGAACAAGCAAGGTTCAGATCCTGTGAATAATATGAAGTAGTACAACGTGCCTGCTACTGTGGGCAAAGCCATTGAGATATCTTAAGGGGCTGATCTCAAAGCAAATGACAGAAATACAAGAATTTTTATTGATTTCCCTTATAATGTGCTGTACTTAGGAGGCTAAACAGATTTACACAAATCCACATGCTGTGATCACTTGATGTGATGGTAATTGAAATCTTCTACAACATTTATTTGCTTGTGAGCCCCTGCCATGCAACTGTGGGTATGGTGTGTGATGTTCAGGCAGGCAGGGCTGGCATTTTGTTCCCAAGTGCATGCAGCCAGCTTGTGCTTTCTAACTTACCCTGCTAAAATGCAAGCTGGAAGCACTGAAGTGGCAAATATGAGTGCCCATGTTGGGAGCAGCAGCCTTTTCCTTGGCCTATGGCCCATCCAGCTGAGCTTGCTTGGTGCACAGACCATATGCAGACTCATTAGCTCATGCCGATGCCTGATTTTCACTAGACCTTCATACCCCATTTCCCAGAGCAATGACAGCAAAAGCTTAGTGTAGATGACGGTGATGCCAGAACAGGAAGCCTTTTTATTGGCATGGAGAACATCCCACTCGGTTTTCTGTTGTCTGCTTATCTTCTTGGAAGATGAACTCTGTTCCCGAGCCAGCTCTAGTTGGCAACACCTGGTACCTCAGGTGCAAACCTCCCAGGGGTCAAGTTTGGAGGTGAGTGAGCTGGGTCAGAAGGGCACAGACTGGGGAGTGGATCTAGGGCCAAGCCATTGGTTTGGGTGAACCAGAAGATGTAGACTGCATCTGAATGGGAGATGGTGCCGTTTTAGCTTGTTGTCTGGAATGTGCAAGTGCCTCCACTGATTATGAGGGTGGCTTGAATGCCTGGCTGAAATGTAGACATGAGCCAGGTAAGATGACTGTTCTGGCTCCTCTCAGGGCTTTTGTGCAGCAAATCATGCCAGCTTTTCTGGTCCCAGTATTCCATTCACTGCAGCCTCTGCTTTCAGCACACTAGGTCTGTTTCATCTCAACATCTCTACACCACACAACGTGATGTTTCGTTCACATGATCCAACTTCTGCTGCTACCTGCAATAACCCAGCTCTCCCCTGGATAGTGGTTGCCTGGGGAGCAGGGGATACAGAGTGCTGTGTCTCCCTTTGCTGAGATTTTGGACTCTAAATCCTGAGTGAACAAAAACTGTGGTCCTGCCAGGACTGCACTGCACTACTGTAAATCTCAATATCCTGGACCCTTATGCTGGCAGAGTTTATCCCTCTACTTGGGTAAGGATAGTCACACAAAGATAAAGCACCTTCAGGCCAACGTTGTTGTGTTAGTAGAAAGCATCTTGTAGTGTAATGTTAGGTATGGAACTTTTCTCAGTTCTCTTTACAACACGGTCAGAAGCAGCTCTTGGTGTTTTTCCATAAAACTGCAGTGTTGAGTAGCTTTTTTATTACACCCACTTTAGCACTTTTCAGAGACGTTTCCACAGTATCTGCCTATTTGTTTCTCCATTACTTCTTGTCTCACTAAGCAGCTTAGGAAAAGCTTGAGTTGTTGCTTGGATGCACAGAAACTGAGCAGCAGAAGAGAGAAATAAGATGTTTCTTAGTGAGGGGATGCAAACTAAAACTGTTGTGCATATTGTTGCAGGTAACCTTGAAATCAGGTAGTAATATACTGTACTGGAGAACAACAGGGATTCTCATGGGGTCCAAAGTGGTAAAACCGGTTCTGGTGAAAAACATCACAATTGAAGGTAAGAGAGCCTTTTAGGTATTATCTCACTCTATTGTCATGGTGGTTAACCAGTGCTATTTGTACTGGTGTGGCTTCAACCCTGAAGTGGCTTTTTTATTCCCCTGGACCCCTTATTTTAAAGTGCAGAAACAGAGCGTGAGAACTTCACTGTCAGGGTACGGGCTGAACAATGAATTTAGCTGGTAAATGAGGCCATCTACTGGAGAAGACTAGGTTAGCACGCAAAAAGAGGAAAGAAGCAAGGTGGGCCTCTCAACAGTGAAAAATAGGCTGACATTTTTATAATAACAATGGTAGTTAAATTGCCGCTTAAATAATTCATTTAATCTGGAATTGCTCTTTGGTCTATTTTTTTTTTCTAAGGGTAATCAACCTTGGAGTACTTTGTAAGATTCTTACATGGGTCAGACTTGCATTGAGCAAAGATTGATTGAGATTCAGCACAACCAAAGTTTTTAGGGTGCTTAAAGCCTGTGATTTTTTAACTGTGTTATGAGACTGGCTTGGTTTCACAGCTACACAAGTTTGTTTTAATTGGTAGAGCACACCTCTGTTTTTTATTGTTTTTCCTGCAAATTACCTTATAGGAGTTGCGTATACATCTGAGTGCTTCCCATGCAAGCCTGGTACCTACAGCGACAAACCAGGTTCATCTGGCTGCCAAGAGTGTCCAAGAAATACTTATTCTGAGAAAGGAGCTAAAGAGTGCACCAAGTGTAAGGAAGAAATCTATTATTCAGGTACATAAATCAAATGGGATTAACAAACATAGGGGAGTCTGAATATGTAAAGTCTGCTTCTGTATACAGATGTGAGAGTTATTTAACCAACAACAAAATTGAGTCTCCAGTTGATGTGCAGATTGGAAAGGAAGATGGAGCTTCTCAAAATCTTCAGAGGACACTTGTGTACGTAACAGCCCACACTCGATCTCGGCCAAAGCAACAAGTGCTCATGTGAAAGGACAGATCATTTTTGATCTCTAAGGGAACCCACTTTCTGAAGGTGTGCTGTGCCCTCTCGTGGTAACTTGTGTTACTGATCGGTGGTTTCTGAATTGGCTTCATCACTGCCTTCAGACTAGTGTTTTTAGAAACCTAATTCACAAATTTTCTCCTCTCCCATTCCTACCTCTCTTATGGTTGGTCAGTGTGATGCATCTCAAGTCCCAAAAGTTTTCTGCATTCCTGGCTGTGGTTAGCTGCTGATTATGAAACAATATGAGCAAAATCCATTTTTCATAGTCAAAACGTCTTCAGTTTTCTTTCTTGGAATTATCTTGTCAGAATGTTGTTGAAGAATCAGTTGCCAATTACAGCACTTGCTATAAGATTATTTTTCTTTTTAGAGGAAGGATCCAGTGCATGTATAGAGCGTCCTCCATGCACAAACAAAGACTTTTTCCAGATCCACACCCCGTGTGATAAGGAAGGAAAAGTAAGTAAAAAGTGTGATATTATTTATAATCTCATCAAACTTTCTGTGATGTCTTGGTTTGAAAACAAGGTTTTCTGGGAATCTCCCAATTGCTATCCTAATTTTGCTTCCAGAACTTAATCTGTCTGAGGCTGCTGGCATGTCGTTTACATACTTTCTCCATCTGTATCCATTTCTATTTTATCCTTCTGTAAGAATTTTCTTGTCTTGTGTCTGCTTAAAAGATCTGTTGTGATGACATGCTCAGTTCATTGCATTTGTGGTAAGTCTGACTGGGTCCCTGGTGCTGCCTATGTCTTCATAAATCATAAGTTTGGAGCACAGATTGAAGTGCTGTCCCAGAATAGGTCTTAATGTTCTGTTTCCTGGCTAAATTTTGGCTTGCATTAATATGCTCCATCCCAGCAATGCTGATGCATAATTCAGGTTCCAACATGACACAGGGGCAGTGAACTTGGCTGCACCAGTTTTGAGTGGAAGAGTGTTTAATATGTGACATGTCCCTTGGTTTTAGTGTCAGTGAAGAGTCCACAATCTGTTTAAATAACAGTATAGACATAACCTGGTTATAGTGCTCACGTACTGCAACACAGCCTAACTGTGGATAATGTACTTGCCTTGTGGGATGCCTCGAAAAGCCTGAACTCTCAGTAGGTTGTTTCCCTCAGAGTCTAGTGAGTCACTCTTAGGAAGCCCAGCTGGTGGGGCAGCCTGGCTTTGGAGCTCTCCTGCCCATTGTTCCAGCAGTTGCATAGGGATTTTGATGGAATTTGGAAAAGAAACTCCCACTTACTGGAATGTGCCTACATGGTGGTCAAGACTTTTGCATCTTTGTGTTCTCATATCTCCCAGATCTGCATGGGACAGAAAGTACAGAAAACCCATAGCACGCATGGGTTACTGGCATGGTTGCTGGTAGTGTGGACTACTTTCAGGTTTCCTGGTTGGCCAGTTCCAAAATATAGCTGACAGGTAATGTGCTTTAATAAAGAAAGCACCCATGAATTTAGTCTCAGAGCTGGCATAGTCTCCAACCTGTTCTTGTCTCACTGATTCTTGCCCTTTTAACTTCTTGCAAAAAAAACAAAACCACAAACAAACAAACAAAAAAAACCACAACAAACTCCCCCCCTTCATCTTCAGGTTGGAATAAGAACATTCCATTAATGCACTGGCATACTGGTCTGCTTTGACCACCACCACTCAGTTTATGACATCTCTGGAAATCAGTTAAGGTTTGCTTTACTCTGCAACTTTTTCTCTTTGTGATGCAGTCCCATGAGGGCTTGACTCTGCAGCCCATCTGGTCAACAGTGGCTGTAAAGCACCAGCCTAAAGGCATATCAATCCATGGCTTACCAAAACCATCCAGGTTTTTCAATGAATATCTGATCATTGTCTCCATGTGTAGAAATGGCCTTGGGAGATCCATGTACTTGACTCCTATTGATTTCCACTCATCTTCTGCTTTGAAAATCTGTCATGGTTTTATGATTTTTGTTATTGGTATTCCAAATCATAACATCATGTAGTGCATTGGGAGTTAAAGAGTTAATCCTCCAGCTCTGTGGATCATCGACAGTTATGGGTATACCTGTCCCAGAAGAGAAGAACTATGTACCCCAGAGGACTTTGCATTGCTTTGCATTTTTCTGTTTTCCACTTAGAGGGAAAGATAAAAACTATTTACATGTCATGAGACACAGGCTCTTCCCTTTTTGGATCAACCCAGCAACAGGTGCTCCCTAGCCATCTCTCCTTCAGTGTTTAGCTGTCATGCTCATTTTATTTGATTTATTAGCTTCAATTCCAATTATGTTGTGTTATTTTGCATTCTGATATTTAATAAATTAGCTGTCCTCCTCAGATCGTTGCCACTGTTTTGTTTTTTTGCCCATTTCCCTTTTCCTTTTTTCCCTTTCCCCCTTACCTTTCCCCAGGGTGTGGGTCCATGGGTCTCCAGCCCCAGACTTCATGGAACCAGGCTGAACCAGCCCGTAAACTGTTGCCATGGTGGTTGCTTCAGTCTCAGTCTTAGAAACCCTCACCACTGTGACTATGGCCACTGTCTGGCCCTTTTCTCTCTGCTCAGTTGTGATAGCTTTATTTTGTGTTTGATGTGTCTCGGTTCTGGACAACCACACAGGTACTTTGCTAGCTTCTAATCCTTTTTTATTTTAAATGCGAGCACTCTTGATACTGCTGAAGTAGACAGCAATACTCCAGAAAGTGCTTTAAGTGTTTGGGAGCAGCAAGGGAAGTCTGATCAACAAGGAATGAGGAGACAGGAGCCAAGGAAGACATCAAGGCAAGAAGAAAGGCATGTCTCTCTGACACTGGGAGCAGTCCCACAGTACCATGTATTCATGTTTCTGGCCTCAAGGATCCTTGGTTGTGCTGCTGGGAACAAAGGGTGGAAGAACTCAGACTGGCAAACTCTGGACAGGTCAAAATGTTACCAGATGGATTTCCCTGGAACTCAGCTTATTTTCATCTTGAGATATTAGACCCTTTCAAGCATAGACCTAAAGTCAGTTGAAAATTTGAAACCCAACTCTGTGGGTGACCTATCTCACCTGTGTTGCCAACAAGAGAAGGTGGTGAGGCAATACCATTATGTAGGTAATGGTACAGACTTACTTATATTAGTGTTCAAAAACTATTCCTTAAGTAAAGCAGAAGGACTGGAGAGGAGTCGGGGAAGATCCTGTGTGTTTTTGACATTAGCTAATTAGATGAAGATGACCAGTGAGAGCTTGGGTTCTTTGCAAAGAGTAGGCCACTATGCAGAAAAGGCAAAACTTAAAATTCTCTGCTAAAAATTCCTTACAAATAAAGGGATTTTACAGTAGAAAAGTTATGTGTAAGATTGATGGCCAAAATGCAGAGATTCTTTATGAATCATGAATCTTTATGAATTCTTTATGTTAGAATTATTTACCCATCATTCCCCAGAAACACTGATATGGGAAAAATTCACTAGATAAATAGTAATGTTCTGTAGTAATTGTTTTAAGCTTCACATTTTTGCTTTGTTCTTTGAGACCTGAAATCTTGAAGTTGTTTGTGAATCCAATAATTTCTGTTTCCCTGCTTTGCCCTTATTTGTCCTGGTTGTGCAAGGTCTGTATTTGGCATAGAACACAGGGAATACCCTAATTAAATATACAAGAGGGGTCTTGTCTGGTGCATCCAGTCCTAAAGCTTTCTACCACACCATGTGAGCTCAGTTTCTTCTCATTCCAGACTCAGATCATGTACAAATGGATTGAACCCAAGATCTGCAGAGAGGATCTCCCTGATGCATTGACTCTACCTCCTTCTGGAGAGAGGAAGGAATGTCCACCCTGCAATCCTGGCTTTTACAGCAATGCCTCGTCCTCCTGTACTCCTTGCCCACAGGGCACGTTTTCTGATGGGACACAGGGTAGGAGTCCTGAAAAAGTTGCTTGTGTCTCCAGAAATAGTTGTCTGTTTGTGTATGACTGAGTTTAATGACACATCGACATAGATCAGTGTTTATTTTGCATAAAGTTCTTAGTATTTGCCATTGGTGAGAGGATACTATCTATTTTTTCTCTGAAATCTTTTCTTATTGGAGATTGCTACTCTAAGCTGACCTTCTGCATTCTGGATACATTACCCTAGGGATAAATTCAGTGGTTTCTAAGGAGGGAATCAGAACTTTTGCAGTCAGTAATTCTTCATCTACACTTCTCTCCATGCCATGTTCTTCCCTGTGCAAATCTTATTTCAAGCACTGTCAAATGAATATTCTGCCAACATTTTCTAGAGCCTAAATTGTGGCTTATTGGTTCTGAGATGTATTGACTCAGTGGTCACCTGCAGAATTTTGTGGGGGCTTGTGTTCACCAGCATGAAAGACCACCATTGGTCTTTCAACTGAAGGCACTGGAAAGGAGGTGTGGCATGGGAGGACCAGTTGCAGCTCACTTTCTATGAGGTTATAATCCATAATTTATAAAATGCTGGTCTCATTTCTACTCTTCTAATTCCTATGGTGAAGCTCTGGAACAGATTGGCCAGAGATGTGGTGGATGTCCCATCCCTGGTCACAGTCAAGGTCAAACTGGACTGTGCTCAAGGCAACCTGATCTAGCTGTAGGTGTCCCTGTTCTTTGCAGAGGAATTGGACTAGATGACATTTAAAGGTCCCTTCTAACTGAAATGATTCTATGATACATCTTTTGCTATTTAGGTATTAGGAGACAAATTATATTATTTGCTCATTATATGCTCATTTTATTTGCTATACACTTTCACTGTGTGATTTCCTTTTCCTACCCTCTCTCCCTTTAGAGTGCAAAGCCTGCCCTGCTGGGACTGAACCTGCTCTTGGCTTCGAGTATAAGTGGTGGAACATCCTACCGAGCAATATGAAGACTTCTTGCTTTAATGTTGGCAACTCAAAATGCGATGGGATGAATGGTGAGTCAAATTCCCTGTACTGTTATGTGCCTTTCTTCTGTGCTGATTGCTGTTTTAATGGAGCAGCCATCAGAATGGATATACTCTTTGCTATGAATCAAACAACAGAGTTTCTGTTCTTTAATTTCACCAGGCTGGATAATTCCTGCAGGAAGCAATCACTAAATATCCCTCTTATGTCAGAAAGGGGCAGAATATTCAGTTTGTATTAGGTCTCCTCAGCTGAAGACTTATCCCGCCACATACACATAATAGCAGACTTTCAGTTTCTAAAGGAGGGCTGTAAGAAAAAAAGAGGACAGGCTTTTTAGCAGGGTTTGTTGTGATAGGACAAGGAGAAATTATTTCAAACTATAACAGGGGAAGTTTAGATTGGATATTAGAAAAAAACTTTTTACAGTAAGGGTGGTGAGGCACTGGGACAGGTTGTCCAGAGAAGTGGTGGGTGTGCCATCCCTGAATACAGTCAAGGTCAGGCTGGTTGGGGCTCTGAGCAATCTGTAGGTGTTCCTGTTCATTGCAGGGGAATTAAACTAGATAAACCTTAAGGCTGCCTTCCAACCTAAATGATTCTATGATTCTATGATACTTTGAAGCGTCTGACTACCCCCACTGGTAAAAACACTGTTTGACTTGTCTCTATCTCCTTTGATGTTTTCTGATAACGATGTCTTTAAAAGACACAGATAATTCTTATGGAAAACTTAATTAAAATGAATTGCCTTTGTTCATTTAGTTCTCAGAGCTTTCTCTCTGCACATGTGCTAAAATAACAGCAGAGTGCAGTCACAGCTCACTTGTGAAAATGGTTCTGTTCAGGGCTTCTCTCACCTATAGCCTTCACTGAGAAATTGCACTCAGTTTGATCTGTCTTGTCAGTCTGATGCACCTCAAGCTTTGAATTGTATGTGTTAGGCAGAGATGTACTGAAATATATGCTTTATGTTTAATGCATAGATTTATTCATCAATTTTAAGTCTGGAAGAGGTCAGATGGATCATCCTAACTGATGGGATGATCAGCACAGGTCAAGGAATTTCAATTACTTTGCTGATTCCAAATTGACATTTGCCTATGAAGTCAGCAGCTAATATAATTACTAAATTTTTTCCTTCAAATGCATTATTGTACTGTTCTACAGTTTACACCAGATGTCTGGTATGAAAGCACTGAACTGATTAAAAACATGGTAATGCAGATTTTTTTTTTTCTGTGTGACCTGTTTCTTAAAAGCCTGTTTTTTTTTTTTTGTCCTGTGAAGGTTGGGAGGTGGCTGGTGATCACATTCAGAGTGGAGCTGGAGGCTCTGACAATGACTATCTTATCTTGAACTTGCACATCCCAGGATTTAAGTAAGAAACAGGATTTTTTCCATTCATTTTTCATTTATCTCTGCATCTTTCACCTGTATCACATTAACCTAGGAATGAACAAAGTTTTCAGTTTTCTGTTCTGAATTAACAAGCTAAACATGCCATAGAGTGGATACTGGTCCCATATGACTTTGCTATTCCAGCTAGCCTACAATATCTGTGCTACTCCTAGAGTCAGTGGAGAGATGGAGGAACCACAGGAGGACGGGACATCCCACCTCTCTTGAACTGTCCTAGATAGGATGAATTAAGTGCTAGATATACTCATATCTTTTCTTTTTCAAAAAAGAATCTTAGGCTCCTAGCTCAGACCAGGTGCCTATTGTTATTGTTATCTTAAATGATCATTATCATTATTTATTTATTATTATTATTATTGTATTATTATAACATTATATATTGCACCTTGAGTATTCTGTTCTACTTTGGGCTCCTCACTACAAGAATTGTGTTGAGTTGCTGAAACATGTTCAGAGAAGATCAATAAAGCTGATGAAGAGACAGTAAAACAAGAATTATGAGGAACAGGTGGACTTGAGAGAAGTGGAACTGGGATTGTTTAGTGTGGAAAAGAGGAAGATGAGAGGAGACCCCATCACTCTCTGCAACTACCTGTAAGGAGGTTGCAGCGAGGAGGTTGTTGATCTCTTTTCTCAGATGGCAAGTGATAGGATGCAAGGAAATGGTCTCAAACTGCATCAGGGGATTTAGATGTATGGATTAGACATTATATCATACTTGATGATCACCCTGGATGATTCTATGATTCTCTGATTAAAAGAGGCAAGGTATGATGTAACTCAGCTGAAGGAAACTGCTACTTTTTATACCAGATGAGCAAACCCTAATTTTTATTTTACAGTATGTCCATACAATAAAAAAGATAAAAGAGAAGCAGGAAACATACTCATGGAAAAGCTCAGTGTATCCCAGAGTTGCTTCACTCAAGTAATTTCTGAGCTGCAGTCATTTCCATTGCAGGTGTTTCTGAGTATTACTCCAGTGTAATCATGTGTAATTCTCCAAAGTGGTCCCTGCTGCTGAGTGCTAGGAGTGTCAAGGGTATTTTTAAGTGTTTAATAGATAGCATGGGAGTGCCCTGGTTCTTTAATGAAACTCTTGATTGCGTCTTCCACCAGTTGAAGGTAGATACAAGTGAATCAGTGCAGATCACATAAAGCTACTCCTGCATAACTTGTTTAAATGACAACATTCTCTATCAATACATTCAAATTTGGGCATTGATGATAGCAAGGGCACTGTACCATAAAGAAATCACACCCTTAAAAGTAATCCTGCTGTGCTCAATATTCGGTGCAGAGCTGCAGTGCAGGCCTATCCTCTGTGTTTCCATAAAGGCAGGTTTTATGTGTTAGCATTTTGGTGGTTCCCCTGCTGTATAGAAAGCAATTGTAAGGATTGACTGCTGTGTGTCTGGAGAGCACCTTGTAAATGTTTCATTCCTTCTCTCAAATAGACCTCCGACATCAATGACAGGAGCAACTGGGTCAGAACTAGGACGGATTACTTTTGTTTTTGAGACCATCTGTTCAGCAGATTGTGTGCTGTACTTTATGGCAGTAAGTGAGACCCCTCTTTCCACAACTGACAGCTGAGCCTGGTATTCCACATGCCACTTTAATACCTTTGCATAGGTGTGATTAGTTGCACTTGGTGTATTATGACTAAGATTAAGCATGACATTAGTTTTATGCACTGGCAGAAAGGATTTAATTAATGACCCAGCAGAATTCCTCCACTATTAGAACTGTAAGCCATTGTTGGTTATTTGTTTATTTTAAAAGAGATTATTTGTTGCCAAAGGGCCAGGTATCCCTTCTTAAACCAACTGATAAACCTCTCAGTGGCTCTTGGATGGTCACATTTTACTCTCTCAGTTCCAAAGCGTTGCATATGGGAAGGGATGATAGGAAAAGGACATTTAGTCTTAGTGCTGTCAGTGCCCTGGGGAATCTGCAGGGCAGCAGACATTTGTCAGTGGAAACCAAGTGTCGTGGTTTTTTACTTTCCTTATTCATCAGCTGAGGAAGATGTCACCAAATCTGTGACCACTCCCTTGTTCCTTCCATTGCAGTGTGAAGCCGGTGCTTTTTTTAATTTAGTGGTAATTTATAACAATCTGCTCCATCTTGGACTAGAACATATGGATGGAGAATAAGAACTTGCAGAGAATAAGAAATACAAAGATAGGCTGAACAGGTAAATTTTGGTACTGTTTCACTAGAGACACCAACAAGCTGAGTATGCAAAGATGGTAGAAAATACAGTATTTCTTTGAATTTTAATTTTCTTCTCTCTGTGCTCTGGTACCTACATGTTTTATCCATAAACAGAATTTGAAACCACAGCCACTGTGCTGAATCTGTCCTTGTTCGTAATTTGCCATAGGACTTCAAATTTAACTGCTGTAGGAGTATCTTTTAGAATAGATGCCTATTCTCAACTAGAATATTGCCAGTGATGGAAAGCAGGATAAATATGTTTACTTCCTTTTATTAAATGTTAAATGCAATTGTAAAGTCTTTTATATATATTAATGACTATATTATAAAATGCTAGTCTTTAGGGTAATATGACTCCACTTTTATTTTTTTTTAATAAATTACTATGACTTTTATAGGATATTAATCGAAAAAATACTAATGTGGTGGAATCATGGGAAAGAAGCAAAGAGAAGCAATCGTATACTCACATCATCTCCAAAAATGCTTCCTTCACGTTTACCTGGGCCTTTCAGAGAATAAATGAGGGCCAGGATGTAAGTATTTCTTTACAGCATGGCTTTCTTTGGACACTCGTTGTCTGAGCTCCTGCCTTCTGTTAAAGCTCACAGACTTGTAAGGGGTGAGTGGCTATTACCATGTAAGTTGTGGCTCAGCACCACACAGTTGTTTGCTCACTCCTCCCCGTCCCAGTGGGATTTGGGAGAGAATCAGGAATAAAAAAAATAGAACTCATGGATTGAGATAGAACTATTTACTAAGATAGAGAAAAGGAAAAGGGTAATAGTTATGACTATTTATATATATATATGTGTGAATGTATATAACAAGTGATGCACAAGCAATGGCTCTCCACTGCCCAGCTAGCCCCAGGAGCAGCAGAAGAGAAAGAGGTAAACTCCCATCCACTTCAAGACTCCTTCTGCATGATGTCATGTGGTATGGGATATCCCTTCATCCAGTTTAAGTCAACTGTTTTAATTCTGTTCCATCCCAGCTCCTTGGGCCCTTTGCCAAGAGTAACCTTGGCTCTGAACAACTGCTTAGCAGCAATGGTAAACGTCAGTGTGTTATCAACGTTACTTTTTTCCCAGAACCAAAACATAGCATCATACCAAGCACTCTGAAGAAAATATTGCATCCCAGCTGAAACTGAGACATAGGGTCACTCAGGAAGGAGCTGTGGGTAAACCACCCATGCTGGAAGTGCATGCATAAGTTTATGTCCATGTGCAGTGATGTGGTGGCATCAGAGTGGTTTCTTTGTGTCTTGTTCTAGAGCAGGCAGTTCATCAATGATGTGGCAAAGATCTACTCCATCACAGTGACTAACGCAGTGGATGGAGTCGCCTCCTCTTGCCGGGCCTGTGCACTGGGCTCTGAGCAGTCTGGCTCATCCTGTGTGCCCTGCCCAGTGGGACACTACATTGAGAAGGAGACCAGCCAGTGCAAGGAGTGTCCAGCCAACACCTTCCTGTCCATCCACCAGGTTTACGGCAGGGAGGCCTGCATCCCATGTGGGCCTGGCAGCAGGAGCACCAAGGTATGGAAGCTATGATTGTCTCAGTGAAGGGCAGACTGGGTAGGTTGAAATGTAAGCACTCAAAGGGCCAGCCTGGCTGCTTTTACTACAAGTATATGCCTTGTTACCATGGGATTATTATTGTAACCAATGAACCTATTCTTCCAGTTATGTCCTTAGTCTAATTTTTGTTTCTACACATATGATAAGATGATAAAATGGTGCATTTCAAGATGCTATGTTGGGATAGTGTATGAATAAGGTAAATATTTAAGTTACTTGAACCTCAAACTGTCCCAAACTCCTGCTGTTTTAAACTCAGGGACTTCTCCAGCTGAATGATGTTACCTTCCCTTTAGAACTTGCCTGTAAGCCTAGATAAATGTTTACCATGTGCAGTATTGTTCAGCAAGGAACAGCACAGGGACTCGAAGAACAGATCCGTTTTGTTCATATTCTTCCTGTCTTTGGTTGGGTTCATATTCTGTTGTTGTTTCTTAAGCTCTGTTTCTTGGGTTTGCAAGATGCAAGAGTAAGCAAGGCCATGGTTCTGGCATCCTACAGGGTTTTAAGCTTGGACATTGGGATCGTAAATATACCCACAACAAAACAAAGCAACTCTACATTTTCTTGGATAGCAGAAAGGCAATGCTTAGGAACATTGAAGCCCTTCTGAGATGTACTTGCAAGGAGCTGAAGCATGGATGGGAATTTTCTCAGGGGAAAGATGAATCACAGAAACAGAACAAATTTCCTTTTGTCCTTAGCAAGGAAAATAGTCCTGTCTGCTCCTCCTTGTTTTAACGCACAGTTACCAGCCATATCGTTTGCTGCTTGTCTGTAATTTCTCTTTTATCAATTCCTCTCCATCTCTGAAGGACCACTCTGCCTGCTTCAGTGACTGCTTAGTGTCATACATCAAGGATAACCAGACCCTGAGTTATGATTTTAGCAACCTCAGCCAAGTGGGCTCCTTAATGAGTGGGCCGAGCTTCACTTCCCGTGGGACCAAGTTCTTCCACTTCTTTAACATCAGCCTGTGTGGGAATGAGGTGAGCTCAGTGGGTGTTGAGTCCATGCTGACACCTGGTGGGATCACACTGAGGCAGTGTGCATCGTCACTGTGCAGATCCTTTCCTCTGTGTCTTGACCCCAGTGTACCAGAGCATACTGTCATATACATTAACTGACATTTTGGAGCAGCACTAGATGATTATCCCATTAAAGCCAATGCATACAGTCTACATCAGTGTTTATCCCTGTAAAATTAGGAAATCTCCATATACGAAAGAGTTTGCATAAGATTAGATAAACCAGAAGTCATATTTCTTTAAAGAATTTTGCATACTTTTGGACTTAAATGTACACATATCTATCTGGATTAGAGCTGATGACAATTAGATCCACAAAGATACTCCCCTGTGGCTCTGGTCTTCATTTATCAAACATTTTCCCCCTGGTTCTACAGCACTATCAGACCCAGAGGACCATGTCTGTGTGCTTGACATTTTGGAAGGTCAAGCCTGCTGAATTTGTTGATTTGGGTTTCACTGTTGCTGTTCTAAGATTCTTGGTCTCAGTATGTGACATTAATGCAGTCTTGAAGACTGTGTATCTGCTTATGGATTTAATGCATTCATGCTTTGAGAATATTTTATCTGGTTTAAATCCCAAATAAAGAGGTATTCTACAGTGTATTATTTACAGGCAATATGTTTTCTCTGTATAAGCCATTTTATTATGCTCTGCAAGTAAGCACTGTTCTGTCAAGATAAACAGAGAAAAGTGCTTCGTAGCACAGGTTTCTGATAAGACACATACTGGAGGTGACATCTTGTTTCTGATTCTAAATGAGGCTTTAATCGGAGCCTTCAGAATGACACAGTTTATTGCTGCAATCTGTTTCTCTCGTGATAGAAACGACGAGTTATTTCTAAGACGAATGAAGCTCATACAGTTTGCAAACTTTTTCACATCCTATCAACAACCAACAGCTTCCCCATTTTTCCTGATTGTCTGCAGGGTAAAAAGATGGCTATTTGCACTGACAATATCACAGATGTTACTCTGAAGGACATGGTTGCAGAATCAGAAGATTTTTCCAACTTTGTGGGAGCTTTTGTCTGTCAGTCCACCATCATCCCATCAGACAGCAAGGGTTTCCGAACAGCCCTGGCTCTTCAGTCCAATAGCCTTGCTGACAGGTTCTTAGGTACGTGGTTTGTGGTTTGTGTTTTACATATTGCTGCAAGTGAATAATCTTAGGGCTGGTCAGCTCTTGTTTGTATTAGTATTTCTTCCCCGTGTTTGGTCTTGTGGGTCCCAAGGTGCATAGAATTTCTACATAAAAGTCTGGATAATGTAATATAAAAATCTAATTTGCTGTCATGTTTCCCACCCATCTTGTGTAGCACAAGACCCATCACTGAAGCAGTTCCATTAGTCCAATTGTTCCTGCCCATGCCATGTCCCCACTCAGTCAATTTCAGAAGAAGCTGGTGCTGGGTCATAATTAGGTGAGGAAAGAAGAATCTTAGGGCAGCAAGGGGCAGTGCAGCCCATTACGTCTTGCATTGCTGTGGTTCAGAAGTTCCCAGAGTCTTAAGGCCAGAGCAGACAATGAAGTCATCTAGTCTGCTCACCTATCCATTACAGGCACAGAATGTTTGTACTTGCTCCCTGGCATTGAGCCCAGAAACTTGTTTTTGACAAAAAAAACATCTTTTCAAGAGTATTCCAAACCTGAACTTCCAAGACTAAGAGAAATAAAAGCTTTACCATAGTTGTTGTTATACATTTCACTGGCCAAACACCATCTCCATGTTTTGTATTAAAGCAGCCTTTTTTCCTGTTTGAATTTGCCTGGCTTCAATTTTCAGCACTTATTTCCTGTTTTTTGTTTTGTTTTGTTTTGTTTTGTTTTATTTTATTTTATTTTTTATTTTTTTTTAATTTTTTAATTTTTTTATTTTATTTTTATTTTTATTTTTATTTTTATTTTTATTCTTATTCTTTTATTCTTATTCTTATTCTTATTTTATTTTCTCCATTTTACAGCTACTTTTTCCTGCCTGGAGAAATATTTTTTGCACTGGGATCATAACACCTCCTCATCACACCCTGCTTGTCTTCTCTTCTGATAAATGAAGCAGGCCAAATTCTTCAAAGTCTCTTGCTAACATGTATTTCTCTCAAGCATCCAAATACCTTTTGAGGCTCTTTTTGTGGCCTCTTGTTATTATCTTTTCTTAAAGTTTGGGGATCAGACTAGAATACTACTACAGCATTTAGTTCACTATAAAGACAATGAGAATCACTTTCATGTTTGTATTTATATGCTATGATTGTGTCTCTGAGCCCTTCTGAATTCATGGGGTTTCATAATGTCCTCTCCGTTCTAATTGCCCAGAACCAAGATCTTGTTCAGAGTTATAATTTCCAAGTGACAATCTCACTTCTTTAAGACTGGCCTTCATCTTGTGCAGCACCATGCTGCACTAAGATATGTTATGTTTCAGTGGGACCAGCTTACCAAGTGAATGAACTTGCTCTGTTTTGTATTCCTATTCCTCTTGAGCTGTGTCTCATCTGCACTTTACAAATAGAGATTACATTGTTACTTGCAGATCACTGATGGTACTGGTGCATTTTGGGACATTTTGGGTCAATGCTTAGTGAAGACTGGGGTCATACCCCATTTGATGACAGTTTGTCATGGACAGATAATTTTACAATTAATACGTTAAATAACTTTTAATTCAGAGTGTACACTTAATTGATAGTACACTGCTAACTCTTTAATTAAAATCTTGTATTAGTGAAATACTTGATAAATGTACATGATTTTCTTTAACAACTCAAGGAATGAAATCAGAATTATTGTACAGAAGCTGTTCTGCATAAGTACATGTTGACTTTTTTTTTTCAAATGTATCTATGTGTTAACTGAAACTCCTCTTCCACTTCCTGTTCTGGTTAATTTGCCACATTTTCATCTGTGGTTCAGTTTTTGTCCTTTCTGAATTTCTACAACATACTCCCTCTCCATCAGTCTTCTGACATTTCACTGTCATTAAATGCTTTTTTAAAGACAAATATGTCTAAGTGGGAGATCCTGTTGGCTTGGTTACTCTTAGATATAGATTTGCTAGTTTATATGTGCATTCCAGGTAGTTGCCAGAATCCTTTCTTGCTAATGAAAAAATAAGGTGTGCATATTTATCTTGGAAAGTATGCAGGTAATCCTGACTTTCTCTTAATACAGAGAAAATGTATCTTCTGTGTTTTCTGTACTACAACTGTTACATTTTAAAATGCTTTAAGTTTGCCTTTGCCATCCATAAGGTATATTTTATTTCTAGTATTCTTTAAAGACATCAGAATTTGTCTAGTGCTGCCAAACATGAGCTTTTCCCTGAAGTCTTTAGCATCCATTATCATTTTTTCTGTATCTCATGACTTCTGATTTAAATAGATTCCCATTTGATTATTTATTCCCTCTTTATGAAAATTTTGGCAATTTTTTTTAATGGCTCCTTTACTGCTACTCTAATCCAAGGTGGACTCTTAGTTGAAACAGTTGTCATTCAAGAGAGAGCTATATTTTAGCTGTATAATTAATAGCTTCTAAGGAATACAATTTTTTCCCTCACACTTGATTTTACTTCGTGTTATTATTTTTTAGAAATGGCACTTTGGGATGACAACCCTACAGTACTGTATGTTGGATAGGAATATTCTCTCATTCCCTCTTGAATGTATTAAAGTTCCTTGGAGGTACATCTTCCAGTCTACTGAGTAACGAGTGTTTGGTTGAGAACCAAATTTGAGATACCCTGTGTTAGATACCGTATCTTTGGTGAGAGGAAATAATTGCCACAGGGACAGTAGTGTGTGTTCTCAGAGTGGAGACCCTTCCACAATAATGACATCTTTCTGCATGTGTTCTCTATAGCTGCTGCAACGAGGTTCTTTGCATTTTCGTTGCGTTGATGTGATTTTTTTGTAGCCATCTCTCACTTGTGTGACTAGGCTGTGCTACTGAGCACATCGATCCGTGTACTTACATGATCACAGGTTTGGACAGACTGCAACCGGGGTGTCTGAGCTGTTGGAAGAACAAGGGGAAAACTCTTGTCTTCAGTCTTCCCATCAGTTTCTGGTTGCTACAAATTTGCTTTTTACAGTTCTGGCTATTTTTCACCTCTGTAGAAGGATGCAACCTGCCCTATTTGTACAACTCCCGGTTCTTCTGAAATGTTGCAGTACAGGATCAATATATTTTCTGCCTTCTCTGGTTCATGGGATAAAAAAGGTCACAGAATTTGTGTGACAAGTTTTCCTCTTTCTCAGGTTTTCTCCAAAATCCATGGAGACCTGTGTATCCTTTGTCATTCCACACAATCTCCAGTTTGTTCCAAAATGTGCCATCAAGGCTTAATTATGAACTCATAATCTTGAATCTTTTCATTTAAGTTTTCTACCTGCCATACAGCAGATTGCTCAGGATGTTGAGATTATGTTATGTTAGAGTTATACACAAAAGCATCACATGCAAGGCATATGGTTTGAGCAGTTGATAGTATCAGAGTCCTTTGCTAAACTGAGTTATTTCATTATTCTGTGGTATCCTGATAGATGTAAATTCAGACAAAAAGAGTATGATCAATGTACACTATTTTTCTTATTACTATTATTAATATTTTCTATCTGAGAAAATCAGGACACATGAGGAACATACAAATCTGCGGTCTCAGAAAAAAGAAAAATGTATAATGTGTAACAATGCCATTAATTGGTATTAAGTGAGAACCATACCTTGCAGACAGAAAATACTGTATGCAAACACCTCAGAAATCCATCCCTATCTTTCCTTTCATTTTTATTTTTCTTAAATTTTAGGAGCTACTGTTGAAACAATGCTGGAAAATATCAGTGTCAAGACAGACACGTTCCCTCCCTCTCCAAGCAAAGTACCTGATGTGCATTTCTTTTACAAGTAGGTAAAAAATCCTGCTAGTTGGTAATTCAACTTTCATTTGTTTAAAGGAAACTAAAGCAGTGAGGAAAGATCTTTAATGCACCTTTAATCTTTATTGCTTTAGTCAATATTTGGCTGATATTGGTTGACACGTTGAAGAATATTTTATGAAATCAGCCAACACTGTTTGCATAAGTCTAAATTATACTTGATGAATAGGCAGTGATACCAGAATTTTGATTAATCCAAGTGCCACTTCCAATGTTACGTTACTTTCCATAATTCCTCATATGTGACTTTGATATGTTCACTTTCCACTGCATATTTTCTTTCACAATCATTTGTATTTTTTGATGTTACAAAATCAGTGTTAAAAATAATTGTTTCATGTTGCTCAGTTGTTAGCACACTTTTCTTATTATTTACTCTCCTTTGTAAAAAGAATTTGGGTAATAATTAGCTCAGATATTACCTCAGTTGAGATGTCTATATGCTGGTAGGCAACGTGAACAGACTTTTTGTGTTTGCTCTCTGGAGCTGTGTGTGTGAAGGAAAAAGCTATCACAAACTCTCTGTCAGAGTAGCACAGCAAGCACAGTGCCTGTAATTCTGTTCTTTTTTTTAATTCTTTTTTCTTATTTTGGGGGCAGGTTTATTCCTCTGCTCAGCAGAATTCAAACTAGCTAGAAAAACAGAGCAGTTCCCTAAGTGCCATCTCAGAGTACTTTGAGATTTGAATGTTGTGATGAAACCTAACAAGCTTCTGTTCTTCCTTTTTGTTCTTCCAGCTGACAATGGCAAATGTGCCACAGCAAAGAATATTACATTAGTATTGCATGTTGATGAATGGAGGTAGACCTATGAAACAGCAGTATGTATTTACTGTAGTGGAAACATTACTGATTGCACATTTTTCCTTCTGCTTCGCATTAGGTCTTCAACAGTGACAACCTCTTGTGAAGATGGTCGTGCAGCTGTTGTGACAATGAGATGCAACCCCAACAAGCCAGATCAAGGAGAGCTTTCTGTGCCCAGGTATTTAAGTGTTTGTGTCCCAGTATTGCCTGAAAGCTCTTTTTTTTTTTTAATAGAAAACCTTTACAAAACTCTGTAGGAACTTTATACTTAACAGCAATGAGAAGTTCTGTTCTGCCTCATTTAACCTGCTAGGAAGTCTCATTCATTTCTCCTCCAGAGCTGTCAAAGCCCTTCGTAGCTCATCTGCACATTATTATATATATATTGATCATATATACCCACACTCATCCTCC
Source organism: Cyrtonyx montezumae (assembly GCF_038088225.1). Classification (NCBI taxonomy): domain Eukaryota; kingdom Metazoa; phylum Chordata; class Aves; order Galliformes; family Odontophoridae; genus Cyrtonyx; species Cyrtonyx montezumae. The sequence goes on along the minus strand of NW_027072034.1, from coordinate 154,079,677 downwards.
TTCCCAAAAGCTAACGTGAGATGTGTGGGATCCTCTTTGGGACAGGCTATCCATGCCCACCTGAGCAAAGCCAAAGAGGCAGCTGCTTCACACATGACAGGACAGCTGAGTGACTGATGTCTGAATGCCTTTGGAGATGTTTACCCAGTTTCTTAGGTCCTTGACACACTGCAAATTACACTGGGCAACAAGTCACCATCTATCAAATGCTGTGTGAATCTCCAGGTGTGAGTCCTTGCTCTCTAGCATTTTGGGTTTAACACAGTGTGAGCTGTGATAACTCACCAGTAGTGAGAGAAGTTAACAGTTTTGCTTTTAACAGTGCGAGCATAGGCAGAAACAGCACACAGCTGATACTGATATGACATACCTTATCTCATTTCCTGTTGACATCTGCCTTCCTAGCCCCACTTTGATTAACTCAACAGTCAGACAGCTATTTTCAAATAAGTAGTGAGGTACCTGATAAATGTCAAGTAGTATCGCATGTAACTCTTTGATCTTCCAGACGCAGTGTTTAGTATCACGTGAACTTGTAGTACAAGGTGAAAGATATAAGAGGAGAAAGATCTGTCAGTGGTCTTATCATGTATGGCAAAAGATATTACATTATCCAGAGATGATAGTTATGAATTATTCAAATTAAGGTAAACCAGAATTGGCTTTTAGTTCTGTGGACTGTTCAGTCCTTTAGATCAGAATAGCAGATTCCCAGATGATACAACAAGAACATTGACATCAATTTTTCAGCATGGATGTATATCACATTTACACAACCCAACTTCTTGCATGGACTGTTTGTTTGTCACTGCTGCTGTTAGAACTGCTGCAGTTGTCAGGAGGAAAAGCTGCATGAATGCCCTAGCACTGCCAGTACAACTTTGTTCTGCCAGTTGAATGCATAATCAACTCATTAGTCTCTCTTAGACAAAGAAAAACTGTTATCTCTTCATTATCTGGTGACCATCTTCCTGATAATTAGCCATGACAGGACAAGTCTGTTCCATATGGATGACATCACCCAGGGATCATTTTAACAAGAACAGGAATCGACTTGTAGCATTCGTGGGGAACAGTCACCCAGTGCAGGAGAATAGTGAGGCACCCGCTAATCTAACTCCTACTGGTGAAGCATTAAAGTAGTTCTGCTGCCCCTAAGTTTACTTCTTTTCACTGTAGGTGCATAGGTAGCACACACTGCCAGGAACTCAGCTGCTTTTTTTAGACCTTTAGCAGCCCAACATCTGTTTTTATTTGCATTTTATAAACTGGGAAAAATTCTTTCCCCAGATTTTTCCATCTGCTGTCTCGATAGATGTTAAACTATTTGTACTTACCATTACCAATCTTCAGCAAAAGAATGTAGAGTGAAGATGCAAACTCCAGAGTGTTTCATAAATGATAACTATGCTTTGCTCTCCTCCTAGCTCATGCCCTGCTGGCACCTGCGATGGATGCACTTTTTACTTTGTGTGGGAAAGTGCAGAAGCTTGCCCTCTGTGCACAGAGCAAGACTACCATGAGATTGAGGGAGCCTGCAAAAAAGGATTTCAGGTACAGCACCTCCAGCTCCAAGTTATGTGTGTTAATTTGGGTAAAACTTGAAAGCTGTTGAAATTCTTTGTGCAAGTGGACATGTTAAGTGCAGGTAGAGTTGGAGATCTCAGGCCATGGTGACACTCTTAATTATTTGTGCCCTTGGCAGCTCTCCACTGGCTGATGTCTGTACTTGTAAGACCTGAACTCTAGATGCATTCTATATACAAGCAAGTCATTTGTAGAATGGAGTACCTAAAGGACATCACTCCTTAGGTAGCCATAATCATCATAGACAGATTTCAGTTTAGAAATTCATTTTTCCTTGTTTGCAGTGTTTCTGCTACTACCTTTTCTAATCAAATATTAGGAAATCCTTTTACTGGTTCAGAACTGTCCTGTTGATAAACATATCCAAATCAGGCATAGCCAGTTCACAATCCCAGTCCAAACCAAAGCATATGAAGTGAGGATCAGTAAAGAAGTTGCCATGTTTGAACCTGCAGCTACAATCAAGGGGACAACTGAGTTGACAGTATGACTGAAGACCAAGCACATGCTTTGGTTTTCTTTTATCGAAAAGATGTCTAACCCATTTACTGAAAACCAGCTTGTTTCATTCAACTATAAAAAGTTCTGTTTTCCTACATGCAGCTCATTTTCTGGTGTTCTGTGATTTCTATTTAAAAGGAAACGTTGTATGTATGGAATGAGCCAAAGCATTGCATTAAAGGGGTTTCCTTGCCAGAGAAAAGGATCAACACTTGTGAAACAGTGGATTTTTGGCTAAAGGTTGGAGCTGGCGTTGGTGCTTTCACTGCTGTTCTGCTGATAGCTTTGACCTGCTATTTTTGGAAGAAGAACCAGAAGTAAGTGCTGCAACTTGTGTTGCATATAAAAGTTAGCTTGATATATTGAAAAAAAAAGTCATTTTGTGGATCTGACCTTATGACAGTGTTGATGAAAAATACCATGTTTGATCAATTCGTTTTTTTCTGGCAATGGCTTTCAAAAATGCTAGAATTAAAAATATAGAAAATCCTCAATAATTTGTTATGGGATGGTTTCCTGACAGGACCTGTCTTTTTAACTCCTAAGAGACTGAGGTTGACTAAGCCCTGAAGCAACATGGTTTTCTCAGGGTATGAAGACCAAAAGGGTTTCTTCACTCATACCTTGCAGCAGGACTTCAGATAATCTAAATCATAAAATATTTGAATATGGGACAAGAATACCTGTCTGGCTTCCTATCACAGAATCATAGAATCATAGAATGACCTGGGTTGAAAATGATCTCAAAGATCATCTAGTTTCAACCCCCCTGCTGTGGGCAGGGCTCCCAACAACTAGACCAGGCTGCTTGGAGCTAGATCCAGCCTTGCCTTGAATGCATCCGGGGATGGGGCATCCACAACCCCTGTTCCAGTGCTTACCATCCTCTGAGTAAAAAACTTTCTTGTACTATCTAACCTAAATCTCCCCTGTCATCAGGCTGGAGTATAAATATTCCAAATTAGTGATGACAGCGAACTCAAAAGAGTGTGAGCTGCCAGCTGCTGACAGTTGTGCTATAATGGAGGGGGAAGATAATGAAGAAGAAATAGTATATTCAAATAAGCAGTCACTGCTGGGGAAGCTCAAGTCCTTAGCAACAAAGGTAAGTGGTAATTAGTAATATTAGTACTAAAAATATGGGGCTGTGATGCAAATTTGCAGAGTGTTTTGTGTAGCCTCTAGCACACACAGCACTATGTTTGCTCTCAGCCTGCTGAAATCTGGAATGTGAATAATGATAAACGTTGCAGGAAATTGAAGAAATGCATTCTCTTCTATAGGGAGCTTCCTGAAGCATTCTTTATTGTATGGGCCATGCCTAAAAAGAGGCATGGGAAACCTTGTTTCCTGGATTCCTACCAGATACCTCCACTGAAGCAAACACAGCTATTATAGGTACAGGAAATTAACATCGGGAACACAGTTATCTGTCAGCTGTTTGCACCTCACCTGGACTGACTTCAAGGCTGACTTGAGAGCCATAATTTTCAGTATTACAGTATTCAGATGAAGTGAAGCATCAGCTAAAACCCATCACCCAATCCAGCAACATCCTCCATTTTGTTGGAGAGCAACAACACTAGGTATTTTCTTGCAGCATGTCATGCAGGATGGATATACATCTAAATTCCTAGCACAGAGGTCTTTTATGTCCTTTGATTGTTACTCATAGGGGAAACAGAGGACTGTCATGGTAGATCCCACAGGCATTTTGATCTGTTTTCCTAGTGTTTTGCAGTCAGTGTTGTCTTCAAGGGAGTCCAGCTGGGGCATTTATTATTACAGGAAAAGGGTGAATGATATTTTTCCTTTCACGCAGCTCTGCTGAATAGGGTTGTTTCAAAATAAGAAAGTTTCTGCAATAATACTAGTACATAGAATCTTTTGAAAAGTGCCTTTTTTGTTTCTTGTCTAAATAGTATTTCGGAAAGTGGAATTTTGAGATTTTTTTTCTCATGTTCTTTGGTTTCCATTCTGTGACTGAGTGCAATGCAGTGCAATTGTCTGTCCTTTCTTTTTCCATATTTTTCCTTTCTCCTTGTTGTCTTATATTTTTATTAGAATGCTTTCCTCTTTCCACGTACCTGTTCCCCATGTCTCCCTCCTAGGAGATGGTACACACCTAATATGCAATTCCTCTTGCCCCCACCTTGACTGTTTGTCCAGTAAAGTCGTACCTTGTGGAAAGGCGAAGAAACGTAACGCTAGGGATTTTGAAAATGTAAATAAAATGAAATCACATTAAATTTTGTGCAGATTTTGCAGTAATGTAAGTAGGTTCCATTTTGAATTCTATGGGAATAACTTTCCAGTAGGACTTTGCAGGATGTAGGATGATTTTTTTGTGTGTGTGTATATGAAATGGCTTGGCTGGCTATGGCTGAGCATGATGACCATTGCTGCTGAGGGTTATGTTTTGCTGTATGCCTGATAACTGTAAAAGCTTTACTGACTCAATTTGCAGCACCAACCACTGGCTTCTGCCTGATTAGAAGTATAGAGATGAGAGTGTGGGAAAAATGTGGGTTTTTTTCCTTTTTTTTTTTCTTTTCTTTAAACTAAGCATTAGTGCTATAGTATTCAGACCACTTGAATGGTTAGAAACTCAAAAAGAGGGTTTTTTTTAAGTTTCTATATCCATTGTAACAGGCTCCCTGAGTACTCTCTCCTTTTTAAACAAGCTTGTCAGATATTTCTAAGCTGATTCCTTTTTTTCATACTAGATAATCGTAGCTGGCAAATTCAGCTTACAGTACCTCATTAGCTTACTGAAATCAGTGTCCTGTATCCCTGCAGATGACCAGAATTATTAATATATATTTTTCCAAAACAAATGTTATAGGCATCATTTTTCATTTACAGAAAATATGAGGAAATTCATTTCCTGATGCATTTGCATGTATAATATAGAAAAATATATATAGAGAGAAAAGCAGAAGAAAAAAAGAGAAGAAATTGAAATGGAGAGAGAAAGAAATAACTGTCCTAACTATATGTTTGAGCTACAGGCAATGGCGTTTCTCTGAGACAAAACATCTAATGAAGCTATTAATGGCTCTGAGTACCCAAGCAATTTAGAACTAGTACTGTAATATAGAAAGAAATAACTATTATTTTTAATGAGAATATGGAAGTTAAAGAATCATGAAACTGCCTCAGGTTGGAGGGTGTTCTAATTCCATCTGTTGTTTCTAGCATAACAATTCCAGGTCCTTCAAAAGAAGAAATATATTCTCTGCTGTAGGCAAGTGTAGGACAATTTTCTCTCCTGCTCTTTCTCACATATGCACCAGACTGTCCTGATCTCTGATGGAGACTGCTTTAAGGTCCAGAACAGGAGTTAATGTAGTTCCCATCATGTTTGTGTACATCAACTAATAGAAAAGGTAGGAACACATTGAAAGAGCCAGCACTTCTCAGTGACTAGCTTTGGGCTCTTTGGTAGCTCCAGTGTGGGCCGTTGTCTCATCCTCACTTTGCACCCTGATACCTACTGGACAGATGGGCTGGGCTGTCACCCAGAAGGAAAAAAAAAAGAGAAGAACAAATCAATCTTCTGTCCCTGATTTTTGGATGGCAAAGGGTTTGTAGACTTTTTGTCTTGCCCAAAAGAGGATTATGAATGGGAATCCAGGAGTGGGGCAGTAATGTTCACATTCACAAGCTTTACTCTAAACATTTTCTTTAAAGTAGCAAACAAATTACTAAATGATCATAAACATTGATTTGGTTATCTTTCAATTCCCTACCCCTGGCTAACTGTGTTATAGTGTGAGTACGAAATGAAAACCTTCCCTGCATCCTCTAAAGAGAGTACCAGGAAAAATTTCCTCTTCCTTGACTTTTCTTCACATAACTTTTATTATTTTGCAATTTTTTTACAGGATTAGTGGCATTATTAAATAATAGTCAATTGATGCTCTTCATTACTGTGGTAGAAACAAAGTCTTTGGCAAAGGCTGCTCTGGAGTTATTAAAAAAAGAGACTAGCAGCTGGCGGAGTGAATTTTGAGAATCCCAGCTAATGGGAACCTGTCTTTTCCACTGCAGGAAAAAGAAGATCACTTTGAATCTGTTCAGCTGAAATCTTCAAGATCCCAGAATATATGAAGAACTAACGCTGCCTTCAAAGAAACAAACCTGATTTCTATTTTTACAGGACCATATTTTAAACATATTCTGGCACACATTGCAGTAGTGATCTCGGTGAGAAATGCTCAGCCATTAAGGAAGAAAGAAGACAGGAAGCAAAACAGAAAATTGGATTGCCTTACCATGTGATTGAGTACCTTGCCAAAACAAAACAACCAAACAGATGCTTGGATTCCATACTGGGAATGAAATCCAACTCAGGAAGAGATATACATACTGCAAATAACGTTATTTTTTTTGCATTCACCTGGGCATTGCTCAGGCATGCCATGTGATTTATAGGTACCTTTCATTTCCTATCTCTCTTTCTACAAGTATTCATAAGAAATGATTTTCAGAGAGGCCTGAATCCTCCTGCAAATGTTGTGTGTAGTCCTTTAGTAGCATACCTGTGAGTTCTCTTAAAATCAAAATTGTGAATGGTACAGGAAACGAGCTTCAGGTGAGTTCTGATCTTAAGAGAATGCTTTTGATTTTAATGGTGTTGTAGGGCTTGGGGTCTGCCCTTGAAATCTAATGCAAGAGGCGTGGTTCTGTACCTGTAAGTTGAACCCGTTCTGTTGCCTAGTTCATGGCAAACAAGGCTGAGGTAAAAACTGATGCTATTGAGTTTAAATGTAATAACTGCTGCTGTATAAATTGCAGATCTGGGCCCATGGGTTTATAAGCAGTGGTAAGGTCAAGCTCTTTAAAGACAGGGAAAGTGATAGATACAATACAGTTTGCACTCATCCTTCTCTGTGGAAGCTTGTCCTTTCAAGAGAGGTTGGTGGCAGTTTCACTCCCCTCCCTTGGGCTGCCAATATGCCATCTTCACCTCGGGTGGAAGCCAGCAAAGCCTGAACTGTGGAAATAAAGCATGAAATCTCCACTCTTGGAGATCAGGGATCAGCTTTATCAGCTGTTATTAGAAACACTCAGCTGCATCTGTTCCTGTCCCCCAGCAAGGAATGAGGATGAATGCCCAGGGGAGCTGAGTGTGGTTGTGCACTTAGCTCAGTATCTGAATATTTTCTACTGTCATTGAAAGTACCTGCTTTGAAAGGAGGGCACAAAGTGGTTCCTTGAAAACTGGAAGCCAGATGGACTTCTTCATGAAATCAGCTGCTTTTAAGCATGAGTTCTTCATAAAGTCCACCCCAATCATGTCTTGGAATTCTCATTGAAGTCAAACTTGAAGGAGTCTGAAACGAAGGCAAAAAATGTTTAAGAAAAAAATATGCAAGACTTGTATAGAGCCAGGAGAAAATGAGGAACCAATTTTTTCCTGACCTCTGGTCAGACTCATATTTCCATTCCAGTAAAATTACGTGAGTTGTGGAATGCATCAAAGCCACATGGGCAGAAATAGTCTTTTTATTATAAGGAATATAGATTTTTTGGTTTTATATGACTGAGCTAAAAAAGAGGGCCCGCTTTTAAGTGAAATTTAAATTAAATAGAATTTTCTGCACTCTGAATACTTTATTGTACTACAAATGTGGAAAAAAATTTTATGAAGTTTAGATTTTTTGTTTCTTTAGGGAAAATTCAGCTCAGTTATTTTATATCTCCTGTCATGGAACACAGGCATTGCTCTTTTGATGGGAGATACTTCAGCCATCTTTACAGATGTGGTGTACATTTTTTGTTCTTGAAAAGGCACTTCACTTTCCCAACAAAGATTTTTATGGGGTATTGTTGAATGTATATTAAATACACATTCTTTTTTGTATATTTTGTACCATGGCACACTTATTATTGTACATTATATTTGTCGTCAAGATGTCATTTATATATGGTTGTCAAAGATGATTTGCTCACGGAGTAATTGGCTATGGCTTTGGGATTTCACTTCTTGGATCTTTTATGAAAAGGGTTTTTATGTTGTTGGTTTTTATTCAACTGGTGTGCTGTAGCATTAAAGATATATATCTGATGGGTATTCATAAAATAAAGTGAAAATATATTTGAAAATTTGGACTTGAGATATTTGATGAAACTACAGCCTTTTCTGAATGTTTGCAGTCTGCAGTGGTGACTAGAGTTTTTAGCTGCCACCAAATTGCATGAGTCAACATCTCTCTATTTTTTCCCTCTTCTTTTTCTGTATGTTTTCTAACCCATATTGCCGTTCATTCTCTAGAACAACATTTATTCTTTCAGATATCTGCAGTGTAAAAACGCCTTAATGTTTCTGAACTGTATTTCATTTTACATAATAACACAGAAGGTTTGTTTTGTTCCTTTTCTTTTTCTCTTGCTTTCTGAACCAAGTTAAAAGTGGCTACTTTTTGTTAGCTCTGATAGACTTTGCTGGATGATCATTTGCAGTTCTGTTTCCAAATGGTTTATCATGATATTATTATTGTGATACAAATAAATAATATGGACTTTATTTACTTTAAAATAAGAAATCTGCATTTCCTACAATGAAGCCAGTTAAAATTGGCCTATTTTGCTGACCTTTACAGTCTTTTCTTCCAGTTAAAGACATAGTAGGGAGTGGAATTTTTTATTTTCCCTTGAGAGGTGAATTTTGGAAGCCTTTAACATTTTATTAAGAAATCATCTGTCTGTGACCTGTTCTAGTATTTACAGCAAGCTCCTTCTTTTCTCCCACGTGGAATCACATTAGAAACTGTTATTTGATGCCATAAAACAGTGTGAATTGGTCTGTTATAGGTTTAGTTGATTAAATGGAATGCATTTTATTGCTGCATTTGCATGCTTTTCTTCGAAACCTGGAGTCAAGCAACTGAATCTCTTTCAGGATTGAGCACATTTTATGGTGTCTCTGTACTAATTATTGGCAAATTAAGCATGATGTTATTGTCTTAGCTTTGACAGCACTTGCTAGGGGGTGAAATACACAGAGAATGTATTCTATCTGGGTTCTGATATTGGTTGATGTTTGTAGTATATAACACGATTTATTTTAAATCTAGGTTTTGGGAAAATTAAATATCTTAGAGCCACGAAAAGAGATTATCAAGTAGCTTCAGAGAGTTGCCATCTTTGTTCAAAAAGATTTCGCTTTGAAAAGGAGTTTTTGGACCCTTCATTAGTAAAGGGGAATGTTTTCAGTGGCTTTTTTTTTTTTTTTTTGCTTGTCCAGCCAGGGCCAATAAGGCCTGTAAAACAGAGAGAGTTGAGACAAGACATATTACTATTCAGGAACCAGTAGCTGTTGACTCATCTCTGGTAGCTGTCACAACATATACTTTAATGTAAGAGTAAAAGCAGATGTGTCAATGGCAAAGACATTTCTTCCAAAGCAAGGAATGCTGCTGGTTGGTCCATACCAAGAAGCATGAAGGGCTTAAATTGATGTTCTAGGTAATAATAACGTTAAGATAAAACTTTTGAAGTTCTCTTTATGGTGGTGCCCTCTAAGTCTTTCCTCTTGTGTAGCTTTCTCACAGAATTTTTTGTTTCTATTTCTTGTTGCTTTTGAATGCATGGAACTGTGCTTCACAGACAAATATGCAAAGAGGAAGAAATGGAAGTAACGTTTGCAAGGACAAACTCATCCTACCATATATACCACGTGTCACAAAATTTGGTGGCATCTCCAGACACCTGATTGGCTTTTCCCATAGTGAATATATGTATCATGGAAAAAGGGAGATGTGAAAAGTGAGCTGACCGTCAGCTCCCACCATGTTTTGGTATATATAAAGTGGACCTCACCAGGAAGAAAGGTCCCATGTGCTGTGAAGCTGATGCTCTAACAGCGCCTAAAAGCCCAAGTGAGGTTGTGTGGGTGGCAGTTTTCTGTGTGTTTGCTTTAATATAAGACAAGCAGGAGTGATCTCTGAGGGTGCTGGTGTTATGTACAGCCACTTCTTGCCTATGCTGTTTATTTAGTGGCAGCAGAAGGCAGAAGATCGATGCTCCTGACCTTCTCCCAGCCATTGTTTCCTGCCCGTCCTCTTCCTATTGCAAGAAAAATCCAACCTGGCTTTGCCACCTTTAGTACTTAAAGTGACAACGAGTTTTTGCCTGGTTGTTGAGAAGCTTTTAGGTGGCTCTGAGCATACAACTCTCAGACAGCAAAGTGCAAATGCTAATGGGTAGACAGTGACATTGTGACACCAAGTGCCCAACACCTGCACTTGATGTTGAGCTAAGGATTTGTTTCCATCTCCCTTTTCTTAGGTGTACTAATTGTTGAAGGATTGCATCAGAAAAGTTCTTAACCAGAGCTCAGATTTATGGGTGGAAACAGTACATTTTGGGCTCTTTCAATAGATTTTTTGTTTTTTATTTATTTTCTTGAAGGAGAACATGATATTTTTAAGTAGTATTTGCTCATTTGGATGCAGGTATTAGAGATTCTCACTTAAAAAAATGCTTTTGGAATTTCTGAAGCTATGATTAAAACCAGTTGTATCTAGTTCAGAAAGAATGATCACTGAGACAAAAAAGGATTTTGTTTTTACTTTCAGATTTTGGTCAGGACTTCAAAAAATAAACACGCACCCTAACAACATCCACACACTACCTTCCCCCCCAAAAAAACCTAAACCAAACCAAAACAAACAAACCAAACCAAACCAAAACAAAAAAATCACACAACCACCACCAAAAACAAATAATTTCCTTTATTTCAAATAGAATTGTGATTACTTTATTATTATTATTTTCTACTTAACCAACAGATTCTTCATGTTCCCAGCTAGGGTGCTTGGGGCTTCCACACACCGTGTAAGGAACCATGGCAGGACCCACTGTGCTTTGAGGTGATTTATTTAATTGTTTATATATGATAAGAGCACTGAAGAGAGCAAAAGGGTTTTATAGAAATGGAAACAAAATATTTTTATTTGTTAAAATTAGAGAAACTCAAGTGGTGGTGTGAAAGAACAGAAATAATAATATGAAGGAAAAACTACTACTAATATGATGTTTCCTCAAAGATTTTTTTTCCTGCAAATGCAAAACTTTTGCCAGACTATGACATTTTCCTTTTTGTTTTGCTGTGTTTTAAAATGGATTAATTGAAGCATTGGGCAATATCATATTAACCTGCATACAGCAGAAAGCAGTGAAAACTTTTCAAAAAACAGATCTAAGTAAAATATAAACATCTGGAACATTCAGTGGGGATGGAACTCCAGAGCTTCATGTGGCTTTATTTTCTGTGTGTTAAAAACCCACAAGCAAATGGCTTTCAAACCACCTATGTTAGAATTCATACTGTGTTCTGACATAGACATTGGGTCATTTACTCAGTAGTGCTATCAAAATGAATGAAACCTCTGGGACAGTGAGATCCTCATCTGCTATAAATTGATGCCAATTTAGATTCTAGGGGTGCAGTTGGTCTGACACAGTGCCTGTCATTTCAGTGTAAACTTTGTGATTTGAGCAAGCGTGTTTAGAGATATTTATCTTGCTTAGGGATATTTATCTCAGTCTAAAGTAGCAGTCCAAGACAAGTCAGAGAACTCTCCACCAAATACAAAGGGAGAAGGGGTTGATTATCTCATACACAGCTATCAATATTGCATATTGTGAGTGTTAAAGGTGTAGATCTCACCCTGATCATTGCTTTCTATACAAATTGAGAAGAAATTCTCTCTGGCTTGGCCATTTTTCAGATCTTCATAAAGATAATGTTGATGCAAGGACATTATTATTATGGTCAAATACTCTGACCTTCTGCCATACTATGAACAGTTTCTTAGCACACAGAAGAGCTTGTGAAAGTTACATGGATGTCACTGCCCAATCTGAGATGTTTTGAGGGATCTCAGCTGAGAAAGCAGGTTTCCCAGCCTGTCAAACCAAGTACTCTGTGGTGTGTATCAAGGCAGCAACCAACCCTGAAGCACTTGGTACTCTGGGACTTGTGGAGAGAAAGAAACTGACTCTGTGGGCTGTGCAGTGTCTGTTTTGGGGCAGTCACAGAGATTTTGGTACTGACCAGCTCTGTGATGTAGAGGGCTGCTTGCATAGCCAGCTGAGGGAATGTAGACATCAAAAGATCTTCACTGGTGAAAACATGAATATTCAGGAAAAAAAGATCTACCTACGAGTAGGAATTTTAAGAACCTGTGTCTTTCATTTTTGCTTTCAAAATAACAACTGCTTTCTTTGCCAGTTCAGCCCTAATGATTTGCACCTTTCCAGAAATGTGTAAAAACATCTGAAATTGGGCTCGAGAGAATTTGTACATCCAATAGCACACACCTCTTGTATCTGCCTTTCAAGCCTCAGTGGTGTTTTGAAGTCAATGAGAATTTTGCTATTGACCTCAGCTGGAATGAGATCAGTGGGAACAAGCCCTTAGGTAAATATGCCCAGGCACATTCATCAAAGGTGCATTTGTTTCTTTAGCATCTTGTTGGACCAGGAAAATAGAGGATTTCAGACTGTTCCAACAGAGTGAGGGTGGCTCTGAGAGAGCAGTGATAAAGTCAGGTATTTTGCAGTGGTCTGAATAGCTGCTATGTGTGCATTGGTTTGTTTGATTGAATGTAAAGGTCACCCCAGAGACAGGTGTAGGTGTCTCCTGGGTTGCTCTTTTGTTGTTGTTTTTTTTTTGCCTCTGTGTCTCTGCGGTGCTCCAAATGCCTCTTACAGCACTGGTGATACAGAAATGGTTTTGTCTTGGCTGGAGGTATAAAACAATCTAGGCTAATTTTCTTACACATTTTCTTTTATCTCTTTACCAACCTAAAATGTCTTTGATTTTTATATGCTACTAGTCTACAGTATGTGTGACAGATTTAAATCATTCCAAGTGAGTGAACCAGTGATCAAAGTTTTGTTGCTAATATCTCATCGAGATGCAATTAGACATTTTCACGTTTGGAAATTATTCTTCATTTTATTAACAAGAGAAGCACTTGAGGTCTTTTAACAGCATGCTTAATTTTTCAAGGAGAGGAAATTTATACTTGGCCCTGACAAAGCGTTCATCATAATCACCTGTTTTGTGATGTGGATTTTGTAACTCAGGCACGCACCCATACTCATATATGTCTATACATGCACACTAATCATGCAGGCTTTTTACCCATTCTACCTACCCTAGTGTTTAAGGAAAAGTTCTCAAGAAGATAATGAGCTTGAAGGAGGAAGAAAAAAATGAAACCATGCTGAAAAACTTTTATCTTTTTATTACTGGTGCCTTTGCATTAATACTGCTGTTTTGTGCTGAGAAAACCAGTCTGTTACATGTAAGGTAACTGTAATATACAACATAGAAATGCAGTCTAAGTTAATTACAACAAGGAACTACAAAAAATATTGTAGGAAAGAAGTCACCTAACATTGCAACTGTGCTTGCAACAAATCACTCCCTTACTATAGGACTATACACATTGAGAACCATGGTTATTTACATGTCCCTTATGACCATTAACAACAGAAGGGCTAAAATCAGTCTAAAAAGTTCCAGAACATCACTATATACTGTACAGTCCTCAAAAATAATTTATTACACTGTTTCTAAAAAAAGGTACTAGTTTTCTTTTGTTTTCTGGTGTTTTCTGAAGTGCACAACATGTGCAAAAATTTGCCTAACAGTCTAAAAACTCAAGAAGTGAACCGCAAGTCACAATCACAGAGATGAGGTGGTGGAGTCCAGGACTTCCCGTCCATTGCAGACAGTTGGTACGTACATACTGGCAGATGCTGAAAGAGAAAGCGAAGAAAATCACAACAACATATAGGATTATCTCAACTACCTCAGGCAACTTAACCTTATGGAAAGTCAATACAGGTGACATCAGCAGTGGAGCTGATAGAGATGTGCTTGGACCTCTACAAGAAAATGCAGATTTGAGGCTGAACCTCCTGGAGGAATCTGATTTCTATTTACTGAGTGTAATGAGAGGCTGGGATGAGTAAATTTGTTTAAGAAGTGCCTGAATAAAATGCATTTTTTTTTAAGGATTTTGGGCCACTGGGCCCAAATGCATAATAGCATTTTGCATGGTAGTGTGAGTCAATGTAGCTAGAGTGGTACAAAGATGCTTTCGTGGAGTAAAAAGTGAACCATTGGGTTTTTCAGTCCTTACTGACATGAAATCGTAATGTCTGATCCTACAATCTTCCAAGTATTTGGAATAGCCATTCCTGAGAAAAACATACATTTTTAAATCCAGGAGAGAAGCTACCTCTGCACATTAGGACTGTGTGTTGATCTTATTTTTAATTACAAGAAAATAAAAAAATCAATGTGCGTATTGGACGGAATGAAGAAACATTTGAACTGAATTTGAAAGCAAAATTATTTGTCACCTAATCCCAGATTGTTTTCTGGCTATAATCCCCTGTATTTCTAGGAGCTCTGGATCAGGATTCAATATGTAGGGCCAGATTTTGTTACCCTTATCTACATTGCCTAATATTTTATTCAACAAGTTTTCATTGCTTCAGTGATATGACAATTGGATCTGAGTTTTACAATTTGTTTCTAAATCTGTTTGTGTTCTTACTGTGAGATATATTACCATTCAGCCAAAGCCTTGTGGGTTTTAATTTAAAAGCAAGCTACTTTATCCATCTTTGTAAAAATTATCCACTGGGCATCAGCAATGTGTTTTCTGATACTCCGTGACATCTCTGCTTTACAGCACCATAAAGCAGTTTTTTGAAAGACACATTAGGTTAATGATAACAGTGACCCAGAGAAATGTGATGCCTTCATCAAAGAAAACAAACAGCGATCAATGACTTGGTAAACCCAATCATCCACTGTAAAAAGCAATTTATGCAGCTGACAAGGGCATGCTCAGTCTTCCAAAACTGGTGCTGGCTGCAGTCCCTGTTGCAAACTGGTTCACTCTCAGTAACGTTCAAAATTGATCATTATTTCTTTAGATCAGTTACTATTATTTCTATTTATTATTATTTTTTCAATGACTGAATAAATATTTCATATGGAAAATAGAACTGAACTGTTTTAACAAGGCATATTTCCTGGACTAACCTGCTACTCTGGGCAGGGCATAATGCTGTTAAACAAAAGAACCAAGAGTGAATCCTTGCTCTGAGTTAGGTAGATGGAGTTTCATTTTTCACAACCTATATACATGCTGAAATATGATGTTTTAGGGTGGAAAAGTGTCAAGTTTGTGATGTTATGAAGATTAACTATCAGGTTCTACATTCAGTTTTCAACTGGTTAATATTCTGGCGGTACATTGGTTTTATTATTATTCGTATTATCACTTACTGTTGGCAAGTGGAAAAATCAGCACTACTTAGACTTGTTTTGAATCCTTGTTCTTCTGCAGTATGGCTATGGGCAAAAGCTTTTTGCTTCTGTGAGCATCACTCACACACTCACAGCATTTTTAGCTTCAGGGGTTCTTTGAAGTCCAGCCCACTGAAGGATATGAATAGCTTGAATACTGCAGGAACTTGATCAGGAGGATACCAGAGTTGGACAAGAGGAAATCTTGTGGTAGGTGAGGAGTGAGTGACTTTGTCTTTGGAGTTCCAAGGCTTCCTTCTCAGCACTCACCTCTCTTTTAGTGCTGGGAGGCAGTGTTCATACTGAGAATCCAGCTTTCAGTTGTCAGAACAAAAGCTCTGATTTCTCCTTATAAAGCTCTGCAACTTTCAGCACCGGCACTGGACAGCTCTGACTTTCTGCATTGTAGAGCAGCAGCCCAAAAGATTTCTGGACCTCCTCGAGGCACCTTACCTCCATTTTGCCATGCATTCCTACATAGGCAGGGAGACTCAAACCTGTGTGCACAACTTTCTCTACTCATGCTCTCAGCTAGACAGATGTGACTTAATGATGTATAAAAGCCATAGTTTGGAGCTAGGGCTGGACAAAGAAATTCTGAGAAATTTACCAGGTTGGCTGTAAACAGTAGCCTCAATACTTTTTCTGACCCCAGCAGAGGACATGTGGAGGAGCTCATGTCTTTGTGCAGCTCTCCATGTGTACATCACTTGAGTGAATAACACATAGTACAAATACACTAAAAGGGTGTAAAAGCTCAGCTCAAGTCACACAGGTGCTCAAATCAGCCTTGAACAATCTGGGAAGTGTTATAAGTGTTGATCTCCTGCCTCATGGGAACATCTCTGCCATGACCATAGAACAGACCCCAGGAAAATGGGCCAAATATCTCAATAGATGAAGCAGCACTCTGCCAAAGGTGAATTTTCAGATCCAAATAAATATGTATAGATACAAGAAGATCATCTATCAAGGTATGCATCTACCGTGCCTCTATTCATCTTTGATCTGTATTCTTCTAGAACCCAAACTTCAGCTGTTCGTGTGATCAAAGCTTGGTACCTTTAACTCATATTCCTCATACAGCAGTGTTCACCTCCACTGCATTCTGCTGAACTTTTAGCAAGGCAAGGAACTGGACTCAGGTAACTGCATTAGGTGCTCCAATTAGCAATAAACTTGATCACAATGAGGCTTATGTGGCTCACCTGTACAAGGACTTCCCTCCACCACTTAGTTTTAGGATGTCATTGTGATACACATTTTGATCTTATTATTAATAATCACTGAGCATTGTGAGATTTTTTTGTTTTCCTTTCAGTGCTTGGCCAGTTTTCGTGCCTGATGAAAAAACCATCAACACCAAAGGAAAAACAAGCTGACAGCCCTGGGACTGGTGAAAAGACTATTTGGGATTCGTTTTCTTTTTTTTTTAATAGATGCAGTATGGATATTGATATTCTCTCCGTGTTCTGCTGCCATCAAGGGAATGTACCACATCATTGGCTGGGTGTAGATAGAAGTGGGCTTGTAGCAGGCATGGAGAAGGCCGTGATATGGATTAGAATCAATCTGGATGTCAATTTTTTTAGAGACCTATGAATAACTAAACAGTTTAAGAGGAAGAAAATGTGTTTAAAACATTTACAAATAAGTAGAAGGGTGTGAGTTTTCCCATCTCAAAAATACAGCTGCTGTGATAGGTAGTGAGTGTTATTTTCCTAAAATAATATTCTTAAATGGAAACAATGCCTTTGTTTCATTGTATTGGGTGGGACTTTTAGTCCCTCTTCTATGTCCTTTCTGCATCTCATTGTGATCCAGAAAGATAACAGAGATGAGCATATTTGCTTTGGTGTAACCAGGAAAAGTAAATGACTGAGGTCACCTTTCGAAACAATGAAGCAGTAGGAGGTTGTAAGGCTTGATGTTTATGCTTCCCTTAATGTTATAAAGATATTCATTCATTTGAAGAAATAGACTTTTGATTAAAAGGCGTGCATTGTGGATGTCTTTTAGTTGCATACAGGGGCACACACATACACAGTATGTATATCATCCAGCCACTATAATAAAAAATTCAAACTCCAAAATCCAGTCCTGTACAAAAGTATCCATGAATCAAAATTGTTTCCTAGTTAGATGATTGAATAGTAAGAAAGAATTTTTAAACATGGACAGACTACCTTCACAAAATAATCACATGAGACTTACCATTTTGTCAAAGGGCCAAGCTTCTAAAATTTGTTGAGAAACCACAGCTATTGGAAACTCAGCCCATTTGGGAGTGCTGTGCACTTTGGATACTTACAGTCTTGTCATCTCTCTTCATCTAGGTATTCCAAAATAGCAAACAACTTTGGTTTCTGGAACCTGTTCTGCAGCCTCCCTTTTCACTTTTTTGTGCTCCTTGCCTCTCTCTACCTATAGTGTGCTTTTCAATTATCTTCCTCGTTAGACATTGTTGGCAGAGCTTCACGAACAAGGTGCTGTGTGCTCCTGTCATTGCTCAGTTAAGCTTGACAAACAAAACTATACAGGCGACCTTTTTTTTTTCCCTTTTAATCCAAAAAAATCTCTGAACAACTCACCCAGAAGAAGAGTAGCAGCCACCTAACAAAATCACAGATGTGATTCTGTTTGGGATGAAGTGAATGACTGCAAAGAAGACAGAGCAGGTGAGCTTTGCTTGCCACACAGCACTGTGTCCTCCCTGCTGTGGCTCTTACAAAGAGTATTGCTCACACTCCACATACAAAAATGGTTTCTAGCATTCTCTGTATGTGTTCACTGTAGAACCGAGCTTTTTCTTTATAACAGGCATTGAGACAAAGCCATATTTTGGCACAGGTCCTGACAGCATGTCACTTTGACAGGAATACTCCAGAGCAATCTGTTGCTGTGCTGCTGTCAGAGTGACAGTGAGTGGCAGGTCCTCTTTGCTTTGTGCTGAACAGGCCAGAGCCTGTTGCAAGCTTTCTGCTGGCTTGAATGAACTTCAGAACAGGCTCTGAGCTCATTCCCGTGGGAGGAGGAGTTTTTCCCTCTAATCACAGATCAAGCTTCCACATCAGCCCAGCCAACAAAATGACTTTTTGTTGCTGGTACAAAACACCTTTGTCTTTATTTATCCAAATCCACTGCATCCCCACACTCTTATAGCAAGACAGTAGTTTTGCTACTTACACTGTGAGTATGTGGTCCCAGTCCCACTGACACTGAACCTGTTGAGATGGAGTCTGTGAGTGACCACGTTCTTCTGGGGCTGGAAGAGGATGATATGCACCTTGGGCGCAAAGAGGCAGCCCAGCACCACAAAGCCGCTCAGACTCACGGAGATGCACATAGTGGTGGTCTGCACCTGAAAGAGAGCGGGTGCAAAGTGCTGTGTTTTTGGTATGGAACCTTTGAAATTCAGAAAGTCAAAAGCATTGTGAAATAACAGTAGGAACCACAATCCTGGGCTGCACTGATGCAAGTGAAAATCTGTCTCATTCTTACCTTCCACATGGTCATATGATGTTTTGTGTTGATGGTACTCTGTTTCACTGCATATCATAGCACCATAGAATGGCTTGATTTAGAAGGACCTCAGAGATAATCTAGTTCCAACACCCTTGCCATGGGCAGAATTGATGATCACTAGGCCAAGCATGAGATCAGGCTGCCCAGGATCCCATCCAACCTTGAACACTTTCGGGGATGTGACATTTACAACATCTGTGGGCAGCCTATTCCAGCACCTCACCACCCTCTGAGTGAAAAATTTCCCCATGACATCTAATCTAAATCTCCCCTCCTCTGATTTAAAGCTATTCCCCCTTGTCCATTCATTATCACTCATGCCAAAAGTATTGGAAGGCCATAATGAGATCTCTCTGGAGCCTTCTCTTCTCCGAGCTAAACAAACCCAACTTCTTAAATCTTTCTTCATAAGAGAGGAGCTCCAGCCCTCTGATCATCTTCATTGTCCTCCTCTGGATCCTCTCCAAAAGCTTCATATCTGTCCTGAGCTGGAGGCCCCATACCTTAGATGCAATACTCCAAATGGAGTCTTGAAAATGCAGAGGGACAATCCCCTCCTTCTCCCTGCTGGCCTCCCCTCTTTTGATGCAGCCCAGACACTGTTTGCCTTCTGGGCTGCAAAAGCACATTGCTGGCTCATGTTATGTTTGTCATCTATCAGGATCCCTAAGTCCTTCTCATCAGGGCTGATCTCAAGAGGTTATTCTCCTAATCTACACATACCTGGAATTGTCCTGATCCAAGTGCAACCTTGCACTTGGCCTCCTTGAACCTCATTGGGTTTACATTGGCCCACCTTTCAAGTTTGTCAAGGTACTTGACTGAAAATGATCTCCCTCAGCTTAGCACAGGAGTGAGAATGCTCTGTTTCTCTCACCCTCATACACTTGATTCCTAAATTGGTCAGAAAGTCATCTGTAATGCAGCAACTGAACAAATCTGGGTACAGTGGAAACCAGGCTGCATGTAGTGTGCTTTACATTAAAATGCCTTAGTGCTTCCATTTGAAAACAAGTTTAGCCTCCAGCTTCAACTCCAATCTCAGAACTTTAGCAAACTCTTGCAGAGGCATAGGTGTGATTTTGAGTAAACACTGCAGCTGGTGACATTTTTCAGATTGACCCTGAAAAGTGCCCTGACTTTGAGACAGAAGGACTGAGAAATGAATTGTTTGGAATGCACAGGATTTCGGATTCACTGCCTTGGGCCATTTGTTAGTGCAGCTATGCTGTCAATCTATCTTCCTCTTTGTTCACTCAGGTAACTAGGCACCAGTTTACTGCCTCATTTTCGGTTTATGTTCTTCCAGGCAAGTTCCTTAATTAAGATGCTGAATTAAACTACCTTAAACTCTACTGCTTAATTTAAATGATCATACATCCATGACTCATTTTGCCTTAGATGCACTCCTGCAGTCCTTGGAGATGAGCTTTCTTCCATGGAAATCCTTCTCACATCTCCTTGCCAGAAACAACTATTGCAAAATGAAAATGGATCTAAGAAGTGGATTTTGATGCTTAATATATCCATGGAGCGCCAAGTGCTTTGTTGGCTGTAAGTGTAATTAAGGTGATCATATAATTGGTAATTACTCTTCACCAAATGTGGAAACAGCAACTTCTGACAGACTTTGCTATGATCAGTTTAACACCCAGAATTTTCCCACACTATCTGCATTTCTTGAGGTGATAGAGTGAAAAAATAATAATAACAAAAAAATCCCTTGAATGTGCTAGGTATTAGCACTGCTGTGAATTTATCTGTGCTTATTTAGTCCCAAAAGGTTTTGTTTTATCTTTGATTCTCAAGAACTTCTCAATGAAATCAGCGTGGATTTCTGTGTGAAAATTAATGGCATCAGAGAAGTCTGTCTTATCCAGAAGCTCTCATTAAAATTTCTAACAGAACAGCTAAGAGATATAGCTACCAAACACAGCAATTTCTGGTCTCTACTTCAAGATCCAGACTATCTGAGAACTAGGTCTCAGATCACTGGAGGACTCAAGGAGAGTCTCAGAGGTACATCAGGTTGCTTTGCTTCTGCTGGGAAAAGGATTGCTGCAGGAGGCTGTGACTTCTAGGAATCTACTTCACCAACCTGATTGCCTTCTAGTTGGAAAGACCTGGCACTGTGAAATAACTGAAATAACTATAGCTGTTATTTGACACTGTTTCCCATAACTTCCTCATTGACAAGCTGATGAAGTAAGAATGAGATAAGCATTTAATAAAGGTGAACTGAAGATAGACTGGAGTACTTGTTGATATTTATGTTAGATAATCTTTCGGTTTTGTGCCCCTTTCTACAAGAAAAACATCGAGGTCTTGAAGTGTGACCAGAGAAGGGCTGTGAAGGGTCTGAAGCAGAAGTCTTATGGGGAGTGGCTGAGGGAACTGGGGTTGTTCAGTCTGGAAAAGGGGAGTCTCAAGGGAAATGTTATAGCTCTCTATAATCACCTGAAAGGAAGTTGTGGCGAAGTGAGGATCAGCCTCTTCCCCCACGTAAGTATTGGTAGGCTGAGAGGGAATGGCAAGTTGTGCCGAGAGGTTCACATTAGATATTAGAAAGAATTTCTTCTCAGAAAAAGTGGTGAGGTATTGAAGCAGGCTGCCCAAGATGGTGGTGGAGTCACTGTCCCTGAGGGTATTCAAGAAGATCAATGTCTCATTGAGTGATGTGATTTAGTGGACATGGTGGTGATGGGTGGACAGTTGGACTAGATGTCCCCAGTGGTCTCTTCAGCCTTAATGATTCTATGCAAAGGCCAAAAAGAAGATGAAAGGTCTGGAGGAACTGTCATATGAGGAGAGTCTGAATATTGGGGCTGCCCAGGGCAGAGAAGAGAAAGCCAGAATGTATCCTATCAATGTGTATATGTACCTCATGGCAGGAGAAAGGACCCTTCCCACTAGAGCCCAGTGACAGCACTCTGGCAGAAGATGATAGTCAAGATATTGTTTAAGTACAAAGAAATCATGAAGATAGTCATACTGGTACAGATTCCCCAGAGAGACTGTGGAGTCTTCACCATAGGAAATATCCAACACCCCACAGGACATAGTCCTGAGCAGTATGCTGCAGGTAGCAGTGCCTTAAGCAAAGCTGAGTTAAGCAATCCATAGAGGTTCCTTCCAATACTGGGGCCTATGGGAAGATATGTGTAGAAAACATCCTACAGCCGGTTTCATGTCTGACATGCCAAGAGCTCACCTTTGAACTTTCCCCAGAAATCCATTTGGTGGTAAAATTTATTCTATTCAGGGAGAAATGATCCTGCCAATATAAGCAATCTTAGTCTAAAAGATAAAAAAAGAACAGCTATACCATACACTCTTCTCAGAGTAGAGGACACCTGAATTAAACAGAGGGTTTGATTAGTACATAGATTTGTAAGACACAGATTTATATAGCATCCCGTGCTGCCTGGCATTTCTCTTGTAGAATTCATATGGGGACATTTCCAAATCATTACTGGTAGGGACGAACATTATGTTGAAATACTAGTTTATGTTTCTGAAATACAGTGAGACTAACATCAAACCTCTGGATACATTTTCAGGAGCTCTCATTTTTCCTTCTTTCCTTCTTCCCTTTCCCTTTCCTTTTCCTTTCCCTTTCCCTTTCCCTTTCCTTTTCCTTTCCCTTTCCCTTTCCCTTTCCCTTTCCCTTTCCCTTTCCCTTTCCCTTTCCCTTTCCCTTTCCCTTTCCCTTTCCCTTTCCCTTTCCCTTTCCCTTTCTCATTCCCTTTTCCTTTCCCTTTCCCTTTCTCTTCCCCTTTCCCTTTCCCTTTCTCTTCCCCTTCCCCTTCCCCTTTCCCTCCTTTTTTTTTTCTTCCTTTCAGAAGGGTGAATCATAGAGAGGAGTCCCTAATAATAAAATCTCAAGCTGATTGATGTTTATTTTTTTCATTGCTACTTTTATGATTCTAAGATAGGTCATTAGTGATGCCACCAGTATTGGAATGCATGACGATGGCGCAAGTTGATGTCACAGTTTTTCATGTGACACTGCATGGAAACTAAAAATAGGCTTTTCAAAACAATACCAAAGGGTAGATATTTATTTTTTCAAAAATCTGCTAACATTATGAAGCTGTCAAAAAGTGTCAAAATCTTTTTCTGTCCACTGAATAGGACTCAAATTGGCTTATTTGGAACTTTTGATTCCAAATAAATGCTCACAGGTGCTCCTGAAAATCTCACTCAGGAGATGAGGCTTAAAATGTTACTTGAGCAATCAAGTCATGCCACTCTTCGCCATTAGTGCCTGTGCTGCCCAGTGATATGACAGTCTGAACCAGTATTACTCTCCTTTGTGTATGGCTTCCTGATTACTTTGAGTGTCAGGAGCTTTTCCCTAGTGCCTATCTTAAGCTTTTCTTTCATTAGCTTCAAGCCATTACTTGCCATTCTAACTTCTCCTGAGACAGAATAATTCTTTTCTTTTTTTGTTGCCTTGAAATTATTTGTAGTCTGTGATCACGTCTCCTCGGGTTTGCTCTTGTCTAGACTAAATATATTTAGCTCTTTTACTGTCACTCTGTATGTCTTACGGTGTCGTTTGTTATCTATCCTTGTTTTCTCAAGGTTTTCAGTACCTTTTCTAAGCTGAGAAAACCAGTCCAGGATGGACACACTAGAAGCATATTAAGTGATATTATTAGATGTCCAGTTACCCATGCAATTTCTTATACATACTACTGCTGATGATACCACCCTGTCTCCTACCTTTTTGCTGGGCAGAAAGTTGAACTAATTCAGTACAATTTACTGCAAGGGCCAACTCCAGCAATCACTTCTCATGTCATAGTAACTATGAGATTTCCAGTTGAGTCATTCAAAATATTCTACCGAGATAATTTTCTTCAGTCCAAAAATATAATTTTATTTAACCTGGATCTTTTCAAAACGGTGTGACAATTATAACAATTTAATATTTTTAAGGTTATTTACTAATGCTGACCAGTATCTTCTGCTCAGTGATGTATTTATCTTCTACAAAGTGGAGAGAGAATAAGTTGTTCTGTATTAAAGCATAACATCTATTGGAAAGTAAAAAAAGAGAGACTAATTGCTTCAGTTTTTAATTTAAGGCCTACCTCTACCAAATAACTCTGTGACTCATGCATACTCAACTATTTTGTTGTTGTTGTTGTTGTTAGGACTATAGCTTCACATTCTGACGTACTAGTATGAACACACTTCTGTACTGGGGAAGATCATGGAACAGATCCTCCTGGAAGCTATGCTAAGCATGTGCAAGAGACAGTGGTGATATAAGTCAATCAGCATGGCTTCAGCAAGGTCAGGTCCCACCTAACCAATCTAGTGGTCTTCTGTGATGACATAACTGTATTAATGGACAGGGGAAGAGCCACTAGTATCATCTATCTGGACTTCAGTAAGGCCTTTAACATAGTACCCCCATAATATTTATATCTCTAAATTGGAAAAATACAATTTTGATGGGTGGACTCTTTGATAGATATGTGAGTAACTGGTTGCAAGACCGTATCCAGAGAGAAACTGTCAAAGCATCAGTGTCTGGATGGAGATAATTAATGAGTGGTGTCCCTTGGGGGTCAGAACTAGAACAGATGTTCTTTAATATCTTCATCAGTGACATTAAGAGTGGGATTGGATGCACCCTCATCAAGTTTACAGATGACACCAAACTGTGTGGTATGGTCAACATGCCCAAGGGATGGGGTGCCATCCAGAGGGACCTAGACAGTCTCAAGCAGTGGGCCTAGGAGAAATTAATGAGATTCAACAAATCCAAGTGCAAGGTCTTACACCTGGGTCGTGGCAACATCCACTATCAGTACAACCTGGTGGGTGTAAGGATGGATTACAGGCCTGCCAAAAAGGGCTTGGTGGTACTGGTTGATGGCAAGCTGAACACGAGTCAGCACTGAAATCACAACCAATCGTATCCTGGGCTGTATCAAAAGAGACATGGTCAGCAGGGTAAGGGAGGTGATCCTGACTGTCTACTCTGTTCTGGTGAGTCCTCGTCTGGAGTACTGTGTCCAAATATGGAATCCTCAGTACAGGAGAGATGTGAACCTGTTGGAGCCCATCGAGAGGACAGCCACAAAAATGATTCAAGTGAAGGAACACTTCTCCTACAAGGAGAGAGAGAGCTGGGACTGTTCTGCCTGGAGGGTAGAAGGCTCTCATGTGATCTGCTAGTAGCCTTTAGGTATCTAAAGGGGGATATAAGAAAGAAGAGGACAGATTCTTTAGCAGAATCTGTTGTGATAGGACAAGGAGAAGCATTTTCATACAAAAAGAGGGAAGATTTAGATGAGATATAAAGAAAAGTCTTTTACAGTGGGGGTGATGAGGCATTGGAGCAAGTTGCCCATTGATGTGGATGCCCCATCCCTGGAAACATTTAGAGTGAGTCTGGACAGGTCTCTGTGCAACCTGATCTAGCTGAAGGTGTTCATTGTGGAAGTGTCGGAGTAGATGACATTTAATGGTCCCTTCTGACTCAAACAGTTCTATGATTCTGTGATTCTAATACTTAATCTATGTACTATGCCTCTATCACAATGAGATTGACAGTACTAATCCCTTACACTTCCAGCTACACATTCACAGTTCAAAATGAGGACATCTTTCATAGAAATAAACTAAAATTTGGTAATATACTTAACTGAACAATAGCATTAAAACAGTTTGTTTATGGGGGATACAGATGACAAAGGAAGTGAGAGAAGCTTTTAGTGAATGATGACAGGGTTCATTAAAGTGATGCAGATGATTTATAGAAACGTATATCCAAAGACTTACTCTGTAGTCACTGGATGTCACATAAAATATGGGGAGAAAGGCCAGCCAAATGATGCACGTTGTGTACATTGTGAAACCGATAAACTTGGCCTCGTTGAAGTTCTCTGGGCATTTCCTTGTTTTGAAGGCATACACAGTACATAAGACTACGAGGATTACATCATATGTTAAGGAGATTAACATACTGGAATCTTTAACATTGCATTTCAATATGACAGTCTCTCTCTTTTCAGGAAGAGTGTACCTTCTGGTGCCAGGGGCCTCCAAGATGAGCCACACGGACACCATCACAATCTGTACCAAAATGAGACTCAGGCATATGAAGACCTGAGAGCTGGGGCTGATGAACTTAGGCCTTTGAGCACCGTTCTTTACACCATCAAATATTCTAGCTATGCAGTTCGTTTTTGTCAGGAGTGCAGAATAGCAGACAGCAAAGGAACTTCCTAGCCCCAAACGACGTAGGGTGCAGATAGCTGGAGAAGGCTTGGCTATGAAGAAGAACGTCATGCTGTAAGACAGGAAGACCCCAAAGAGCAATATATAGCATAGTTCACGACCAGAGGCTTTGACTAGGGGAGTATTGTTGTGCTTGATAAACACTGCAATGACCAAAAATGTACAAATAAAGCCCAGGCATGCAATGGTAACAGGACCTATTGCCCAAGCATCTTCCCACTTGATGTAGTCTTCTGGTAGGTCATAGCAGCCAGTCAGATCAGCTGTTGGCCATTTTCCTGGCCCACAGTCTGCACAAGTAAATTCATCAGCCAGGTACTCATATGTTTCACAGGGAATACAAATCCAACAGCAGACATCTCCTGGTTGCATATTCTTCATCTCATTAGGAGCACAGGGGTCACTGCACTGGGAGACAGGGACAGAGCTCTTCGACCAGTGGATGGAGTCTACTTCAAGTGACAGGGTTTCTGCCCAGTGACCAACTTTCACATAGGAGTATCTGTCTCCAGTGTATTGGAAATTAAACACATTGTAACGACCTATCCCATCTCCGTAGGCATCAAACTTGACTGTGCTGTCTGCAGCATTGGGAGGATTGAATGGAGCTGTGAAAAAAAAAACACCACAAAACAAAAAACAACAAAAACAGAAATAGAGAATATTATTATCAGAACTGAAGATGACATTTGTAACCCTATGAGAAGCACAAACTCCTGACAGCTTACATAATCCAACTCAAGTGCCAACAGGTAAGTCAAGATGTCTTTATATGTCTGAGATATTTTTACCTTCTTCAGACATGAAAGACAATAAGGGCTGAAATAATTGAACTTTATTTCACTTTACTGAATGAAAAATAGTTGTGGATGCCTAGAGTTGTGTTACCATTATCCTTATATTTTACTCTAGATACTAATGAATACTTTCATATTTTCTCACATTGTGCATAACTGTGAATTTTCACATTTTTTCTTGAAAGAAAGAGGTATACTATTAAGTCAGATTTTTCTGAGTAATAAGAAAAATGAATTGTCAGATTTATACACATCAGTGTTTAGTCCAGCAGTATGGAGTGAAGGTGAATAGAGGATCCATTTTTATGATGATGAAGTCTGAGATTCTCAACAATTTCTTATTCTATCTTTTTAATATCTTCCCATGTTTTTGGAATTTAAGAAACCCTACTGTTTTGCTTTAGTTTTCCAATTTTTTGGTCAATTTTTCAATTCAATTTCAATTTTCAAATTTCAATTTCAATTTTCAATTTTCAATCTGATCTTCCTAGAATGTGTTGCTTTGGTCTTTTATCTTGTTTGGGGAATAGATGAAAGAAACACAAGCTAGATCTGTGACCTTCTGTGGGAAATCAGTATTGTAACACTTCCAAATGTTAAGCTCTAGAGAGTTTTTCTTTTTCCTCTACCTGAGTTCATGCAGGGAATGAAGAATTATTAAAAATGTGGGAGGAAATTGCATATACCACATGATTTATCAGTTGTTTGCTATAGCATCAAAGGTGAATGGCTTTAAAGGCAGAAAGAAAAAGAAAAGGGTTTTTTGTTTGTTTGTTTGTTTTTTTAACCATTGATGAGCAATAAAGGTGATTTCATTCCCAGTGTCTTTGGTTACAGAAATGGTTCCATTGTCATTGCTGGAATAAATCTTTACACCTGCATCTGTGCCCATGCTGTGCTTGAGCACCACCAATATTGTATAAAGATGTAATATATTTCTTCGCTTCAACTTCCAGATACTCTGGATTTGTTGCAGTAGATTTATTTAGCTTCTATAAAGCACGGAGGCCAAATTCTCTCACCTTCTTTTTTTTTTTTTTTTTTTCCTGCAGAGCACATTGCAGCACTTCCACTAAGGTCAGAAAAAGGGACAGTGATTTCAGTGCAGATGCAGTGGTTGGAGGGTTGATACACAACCTGGACATCTGCAGGAACTAGACCTGAAATCACATTTCTTTTTTCAATCTTTTACTTCCCTTAGAGCAAAGTAGGAAGATAATTTACTTCTACATACAGTTTATCCTGGTTTTGAGCCAAGATTCTCTATTCTTATCCCTGCCCTCTGCTGTGTTTTGCCTCCTCACCTGCATCAGTTACAGTGGTAGACAGTATTGGTTCGCAGGATTACAAGTTAAGTTTGTGTAGACAAGGAATGAACATTTTTTTCCACTTTTTTTCTTCACTTTTAGCATCTAGTTGTACTACAGACTCATCCAACAAGACCTCTGAGTGCACAGAAATTAAGGGTAATGTAAGCCTTCCAAATGGCCAGTCCTTCTGGATACTACATGCTCTAAATTAAACAAGTAGCTAGATTAAAAATATAGGTCAAGAAGAGGAATACTAGGCAGAGCCCTTTCATTGCCTCCTCCATAGGCACACAGTCTCTCTCAGCCAGTAACAGCATTAAAATGAAATCATAATGCAGCACTTAACAGTCCTTCAATAATGTGTTGTCATCACCAGGGTCTTATTTCATTATTCATAACACTTACATAGATTGTAGAAGCTGTTAACACAGCAGCCCAGTTTTAAGAGCCAATTTATTCACTTCAGTGTTATACAGGCCAAGTCCTGAGGTGTGTTGAGAACCTGTGACATCTACTGGGACTGGTGGTAAACAAGACAAACTGCAAACTGGTTGCAAGGCTTAATCTTCTGACATGTGCATAACTTCAAGTGCATAAATACCCAGTGGAAATGAAATAAGAGTCAGAAATATCACCATTTTCCAGGAAAGAATTCCCTCTATGCAGCATGAATAGCAACTTCATAGTTCTTGTAGAGTATTTATCATTTATATAGAATGAAGTATTTGCCTTGAACTTTGCAGCTAGGTCCAGAAGGCAAAGAAGGTAATCTCACATATAGTTAGCTTGAAACTTCTGTGTATATTGCCTTGCATGAGGCTGTTCCCATACTACAAATATGATAAAAAGGCTTTTGTCAATTTGTTTTAAATCAACCACAGCTTGTAGTTGGAAACATTCACTTTTAGTGGTTGCTGATGGAGGAAAATAAATGGCACTCTTTCAAATGGAGAGGATGAAGTCATTTAGACATAAAACGACATATTAAATTACACTATGGTGAGCCAAAGCATACCAATGAGCCCACTGGGTGGCAGCAATTAATACAAATACTGATCACATACAAAATTGCTAATGCATTTTAACACTTATTTATCAATATATATTAGGCTTCGCTTCCAAAAGTCTCGTTTTCAGAAAAGATGATCTAATGGTAATAATAAATATGAGATGCTTATAGACAAGAACACAGAAACATAAGAAAAGAAGACATTATTTTCTAGAGTAAAGGGCATATTTTTTGCCTACTGACAGATGATTTTCCCAGAGATGAAATGTCAAAACCATCTCAAAAGACTCTGAGAATCTTTTCATAGTTAAATTTCAGTTTCATGAGTAATATCCAGTATGAATCTTTCATATTCATACTGGATATTAAGAAGAATTTCTTCACCAAGAGTGGTGACGCATTGCCATAGGCTGCCCAGAGAGGTGGTGGAGACACCATCTCTGGAGATGTTTAAGGAAAGGGTAGATGTAGTACTTAGGGATATGATTTAGTGGGTAATAGTAGGTGAATGGCTGGGCTAGATTATCTTAGAGGTCTTTTCCAAACTTAATGATAACATGATTCTCTGATTCTATGATATGATCTTTAAAACAGGTATTTCTGGTAGGCCTTTTTTAGAGTTGTGGCCATGCTGTTTTGGGAAACAAGACCCTCTAGGTCTATCTGTGCTATGCAAATAGCTATGTGAAATGACAATGTGTACTTCATCTCCTCTGAGCTATGTCTTTGAGTCTTTTCCTCCCCTTGCACTTCATGAAATGAGTTGTCCTTATGCAAAACAGTTATCCAAGAGAAATTCTGTAAAAGAAGTTGTCAAGGAAAAGAAAGAGTAATTAAAAATTAACTAAAGATAAACCAGCAAAGATTTTTGCTCCAGCTTGCAGCAGTTTAGCAACGAAGATAGAAGAGCAGTGCCATTCTAGAAGTGGAGGACAATCTCCTTCTGGTTCAAATAACAGAAGAAAGACTGTGCAACTTTATGACTATTTTAATACCAGGGATAAGAAGATAGCATAATTTTTATTTAGTGAGTTATGTAATTTTGTTTCTGTCTTCTTAGAGTGGGATTATCTTTTCCAACAATCATATAAATCACTATTATAAAAACTATTCTGTTTTCACTTTTGTGCAGTTAGATACAGGTGGGTTGTGTTATCATATTTTGTATCAGTGCTATGCAATTCTTGCTGACATGAAAGCATTCAGAAGGAAATTTTTGAAAGGAGGATTAGTTTAATTATTGAGCAAAAGTATTATTTTAAGCAGTGGTATGGGAAATCTTTCTTATAAAAATGCGTTTGAATCCACAAATTGTATCAATCAGGAGAAAAATACTTAGAATCATAGAATCATGGAATCATTGCAGTTGGAAAAGACCACTAAGGTTATCTAGTCCATTCATTAACCCATCTCCACTGTGCCTACTAACCCGTGTACCTCAGTGCCATGTCTACGTTTCTTGAATGCACCCAGGAATGACTCCACTACCTCCCTGAGCAGCCTGTTTCAATGCATCACTACTCCTTCTGAGAAGAAATTCTTCCTAACATCCATCCTGAACCTCCCCTGGCACAACATGAGGCCATTCCCTCTTGTCCTGCCACTGTTACATGGAATCAGAGGCTGATCCCCACCTCACCACAACCTCCCTTCAGGCAGCTGTAAGTTCATAAGTTCATAAGTTCATAAGGTTGGAAAGGACCTATAAGATCATCTAGTCCAACCATCCTCCTATCACTATCTCTACCCAACTACTAAATTAATAAGGTCTCCCTTGAGCCTCCTCTTCTCCAGACTGAATAATCCCAGTTCCCTCAACTGCTCCCTGTAAGACTTGTGCTCCACACCTCTTGCAGCTTCAGTGCCCTTTTCTGAATACTCTCCAGGGTCTCAGTGTCTTTCTTGTAGTGAGGGGTCCAAAACTGAATGCAGTACTCTAGGTGCAGCCTCACCACTTCAGGATCTTTTAGACAGAGATGAGTAGATGTAGAAAGTTAAGTGGTTTAAATCCTATTTAGGCAGAGGGAAACTTTTACAAGACAGGAAGAAAATAAGCATCATCTTACAGAGATAGGAATCAGACAGTTTTGTTTGCCAGCAATGTCTTTTGGCCAGCATGGATATTTTGCATACAGAGCCTTGCATGTGTCTGGCACGGAGCTGAGTGTATAGGTGTTATCTTGCAGAAAACAACATCTGTAACATTTCCTGGTAGGAATGATGACAGGCATGCCCACATATGAGAACATCTTTCATACTCAATAAAACATGCATCTGTGATGTGCTAGCAGCATGCATTCTTTCAAAACAAGGTACAGATCAGAGACATCATTCACTAGCTAGGAGGCAATTCATCAATATTACGGCTTGATGAAGGCTCAGCAGCTAGTGAAGCTGTGGGATTTCATGAGGTACAGAAAGGAATGTGAAAAGGAGTATTGTGTGCTATTTTCCTATAGTCTTTTGGTCTTAAAAATTTTGGCCAACAGCCTATAAAGTGATCATGGGTTTTTTAAATAAACACAAGAGGGAATAGATGAGAGTTATTGCAATGTTCAGTAAAACCTCTTTGGTCACACTATGGTGCTGCAAAAACTCTGAACTTCTGATTTAAGAAAAACGAGCTATTTGTTTATGCAATGGAAAAAAAAAAGATTTTTTTTCAGTGCCTCCTACTCCTTCATGTTACATATGTCCTGGGCAATGCTTTACTACAGCACTAAAAGGAAAAGCTATGATTATAATATAAGAACAGGATGCGGTGTGTTTGTCCAACAGACTTATCTGTGTGCACGATACCTTCTTTTGAAAAGTATCACAAAGAACCCTGAGAATTCACATATCTTTCATTTTCACATAGCTTTTCATTTTCTCTTATTTTTTAGCTAGATGTTGTTTGCTGAGGTCCAGGTGACTTGTTTCTGCTTGGCTGAACATTCATACCATGTAACAAAGACCTGATCCATCCACTCTTGTTTCTCTCTTATTATAATGCAGATGGTTTCACACCTGATTGGCAGAAAGGACACTGAAATCTGGCAATTTGAAAGTTAGCATAAGGAATGCTTGGAGTGAAGTGCTGCTGGATTGCACCTCTCCACAGTTAATAATTAATGAGTGGACTTAAATTGCCATCTTTCACACAGACAAGTAGTCACTGATAAACTCTCCACCATCATTTCTGGGTGTGTTTGGATCATGTGTAAGATTGATTCTTCTCTTTCAAAAAATATGCACAAACATTTGAATATCTTGTCTGTTGGCTCAGTTTTACTTGGGAACACTTTAGAACGGAGAAGAGTACTATGTGGAAATGCATAGAAACATGGGCTATGTAAGGATATTTTCTGTGAGAGGATTGTGGGATTGCAACTGGTTACAACAATCTCTGATTAGTTTTCTGCAAATCTGATTTTCCTATCTATCTACATATTTTCCATTTATCTTTCTGTGGTTCCTCACCCAGGTTAGAATATCATTTACTGTAGGGAATTTAAACACTTCAGAGACCCTCATAAGATTTGCAGTAGTCAGGCAAAGAAAGGTTTCTCCAGGACTACCTGCAAAGGTCCTCCACGCAGATATCTGCATATGAGTTAGGTATCCAACACTCCTATCCTACAAAAAAGAGACATTTCTAGGGTTCATCTTAGAGAGATAAATCAGCCAAACTGTACCTGTGTTTTTTTTCTGGCCAACTGTAATGAGAGTAACCAGCTCAAATACATCTAATAAAATAAACTAAGGGTATAAAAGATTACAGTAATTTATTCATCTTGTCATTCTTCTCAGTTTGACTGAGTGAAAAATTCCCTACCTACCTACCTGTCTTACAAGATACTTGCTCTGAGTATTAAGTTTTACAGCTTTAGGCATGTGCTGTTCCCTTGCTTGTGTAGCTCTTGGAGGATTATGGAGTTCTTAAGAGTAGGGAAAAATGAGTTAGATTCTAAGTTACTAACTTTCATCAAGGAGACGTAGTTATCTTTAAGAATTCACTCTTTTTCTTTAAGGTAAATGTAGAGAATTAAAAAGGGGATTTCTGATTTATCAAAGTATTTGGATTTTGAGACATGGAAAGCAAAAACCTGTACATATTTTGCAACTGTTATATTTCACTATAAAAAATTAAAAAGTAATCCCCTTAAATTAAGAAAATTTCTTGAAGAAGCTCTTTGGTAAAGTTGCATTAGAAAACAAACCAACAATGTATGCAAAAGCTTTCAAGCTTTTTATTCCTCCTTTTTTTCTTTTCTTTTTTTTTTTCTTTTTTTTTTCTGTTTCCTGTGTCTATTTGGTTGATAACTTATATGAATGAACTCTGACATAGTAATACCTTTCAATTGATACCACTCTTTTAATTTAAGATCACCCACTTTAGGAAATAGCTGTCACAAGACACAAAATGCATACAAGGTAATTTATACCAGCAATCAACTTGTAATTACAAAGGAAATTAAACTGTAACTTTAAACAGCCTAAATCCTCCCGCAGGCCAAATAGGTTTTTTTTGTAGACATAAGCAAAGATAACCCAGTTCCATTATGAAGAATTATGGCCATTGCTAAGGTGACAAGACAAAAGCTTGGAAGCTGGAATTGTAAACTCTGGGCTGGCCTTTGGTATTGTTTTTGGATGCCTCTATATGAGGAACAAATGAATGTCCTGGTGAGTTATTTGGCACTTGATAGAACATTAACATTGTTTTCAGAACTTGGTACTTTGCTTGAGACTTTTTGCCATTCAGAGGTTTAGGAATTCCCTGTTCCTAAACTGGACGAAGGATATTCTCATTTAACCTCAGCAATGGGAAACTGTGCCATACCTTAAACATCAATTAATCTCTGATGTAGCTGAGGCTATGTTTAATTTAATTTTATTTTTTAATTCACTTCCTTTTGGACTAAGAGAGGGACTACATTAAGTCACAGGGGCATAAATCTGTTCTTGTTTTGGAGGCACCATTTCATGACATGTTGCACTCCCCAGACTGCATATAGTAGCTGATGGCTAAGGAAATGGTGAATAGCTAACAAATTATTTTGTCATTCTTTCTTTTGGCCTAAAGGAAACATGAATAGATTACTATTTTTAAGATATTAAAGGATGTTGGTTAAAACATCCTCTCCTCTGTGGGGATTTGAGGATTAGAGAGGTGTTTCCAGACGGTGCTCTGAATAATTCAGTTAGATAGTTTGCCCTTAGAGATCAGAACCAAATGAACCTTGAAATAGACCCTCTGGCAGTTATTTCCTAATTGGCCTTATATGATGACACTCCCAGATCAGGTGAGCTGACATAGATTTAACTACTTAAAATGTTAGCATTTAGTAGTAGTAATACTGTACATATTATGGTCTAAGATACAACAAATTTCAAGCTTGTAAAAAAGACAAAACTTCTTATTAGACCAGTCTATAGATGGAAGAAGTGCACAGGCTTTCAAACACAAGGTCACTTCATTAGGTCATCAGAAAATTTGCTCTAGAATTTGACCTTCAATTGTTTTGAAGGAGCAGCTCTGCTTGGACTTCAGTATATCAGATTTTTCTTCCTTCTGGAAATACAACTTCAGTTTGCCAAAACCCTCATTACTATCCATTTGCAGAGCGATTGCTGAGAGTTTTTCTTCTTTAAAGCTATGTAGTTTGGAATCAGAAGGCCCTGATGACAATGCAAGGCAAGATACAAAAAGATGTATTATGCTGAAAGCATTTTTTTTCCCAGCTATGTGGGCAGTTTAATAAAGATACTGAATTTTCCTATGAAATCTACGACTCTATGCTATTATTTTTGTTAATAAGCTAATGCAAACTCTCAGCAATCACCCTAAAAATTACTAATCATGAGGCAATTTGACAAGTGAAACTGTATTTCCAATAGGAGAAGGAAACTATGAAGTAGTGATTTCTAAGGAGGGCATCTTTTCAAAATAACTGAAACTCAGATTTATTGAACCTTTTGTGGAAATAAAGGCATTGTAGGATTGTTCAAAGCTTGAATAAAGAAACAGTGCTTTAATGAAACACCCATAGCAATCTTTAGCTCAGACATGTTACGCAGCTCAGTTATAGCATTTGGCACACTTCATGTAATGTTGATGGAAGCGAAGAAAAGTTGGAGTTCAGCTGAAAATGTAATTGTTTCATGCATTTTATGTTATAAGATTCTGCAGAGGAACATCTCTTTCTGTGAATACAATATGCATGCGAAAAAATGGCTGATATTTATTTAACTTAAATTTTGCCAGAGTGTCTATCTGAGGCATGTACATTTTTTACAGAGCTCCTCTATGGTGGGGAGAAATATGTTGAAGGAGCTGACAAGCTTGAATTCCAGTGATGGAGAAATCATCAAAGTAGTACTATCAGTTAGGCCCCTACATATATTAAGTGTGCCATCCTTTGTAAAACGTTGAGCCTGGATTTTTCTTTTTCCTCATTTCCATATAGAAATACAATAGCTAGAAATGTGCATCTAATAAAATGACAGGTTAAGTCAATATTCAATATGGTATATCTTGTGAATGATCAAATGCTGAGTCAATCAATCAAGATGTGAAAGTGGGGTTTCCCATCAGTGAATTTCAGTGAAGAGGTAGTGAGATAGAGGGTAAGAACACCTGTCTTAGGTTTTTCACACATATCTCACCCCAGCTATAAGAGCAGCACATCACCTCTCTCAAAATTGTCACTGTTCACTGGAATGCATTATACTGCCACATGCAAGCTGCATGTCCTTTTAATGGCTGCAAATTCTCCTGCTTTCAGGAGGAAAAGATAAAGCCGGGAGCACAAAATAATTTTTGCTAACGTTTTGCTCCAGTGAATCAGTTCAGCAGCAGCAGCAGCAATCACTGGACCTCAGGGAAAAAAATGAGAAAAGAAATGTTGATTTGTTTGTCTGGATAATGGTTTAAGCAGAGATACATTGATGGGTTCAGACTAATAAAGTATTACCGAGATCTGGAAAGGACACAAACAATACTGCTTTGAACCCTCATCTGACTTTTCTAAAGTGCTTTTAAGATGATTTAATTTTTTTTTTTCAGTTACTGGACTGTTTACTAGCCTTGATCTATTTATTCATATACATGTGCAAATGTAATAGGAGTGTAACATATTTTAGAACTTTTTTTTTTTACAGTTCCTGACAGCATCATACCTGTCCTATTTGGCACTGGCTGGTGAAGGTCTGTCATTGCCCAGTGGACCAATCTGCTGAACTGGCATCAAGATCTCAGTGCATAGATCAGTTACTCCATCCATCAGGGCCATACACAGATATTATGGAAAAAAATCAACTTTTGGAGACTACAGGTAAAATTTTCTTGGCTCCATGTTTATTGTTTTCAAGAACATTAGGGTCACAGGATGTATACTTGCTTATGTCATTGCTGTCTAGATTGGAAGAGGGCAGCAAATCCACTTCTGCATATGATCAAATATTTTCTCATATTTTGTGGTAAATTTAAGACTAACTATGGAAAGTAAAGAATCACCAAGAAAGTGTTCCCAAAGGAATACAGTAGGAGAGATCTGTAGCTGAAGCAGAGGAATATGCTTGAAGCTCCAGATGTGCAAGCATACATACAAAGAGTCAGTTACTAATCATCAAACCTTGGAAAGAAGAGAAGATTGATTCTAAGACACAATCCAAGTATATGTACATGTATAAAGCATATGCAAAACATCCTGTGTATGCTGAAATGATAAAGGAGATATTGAGTAGCTACAAGGACTTTAATGGCTTCTACAAGAAAGGGAACAAAAGACAAATGGAGAGAACTGCACTCTCCTCGGTCTGTCTCCTGGCCATGGATGCTATAAGTTATCACCACTGCTATCAAAACACTAAGAGATTCTCCCTCCTTTTCTGTAGAAAAAAAATTACCTCTTTCTGATCTATTGTTCACCACATTCTTCTAATGCAAAATCAACAATCATTCATTGAGTAATATTAATTAGGTGTAAAAACAGTGAGTGATTTTGAGCGTGCCTTTTCTGACCAACCTTCCCATACAAGAATACGGTTGATGATGTGGCACAGTGTTGAAGCAACATCAGATGCATCTATTACAAATCACAGTCCATCCTGAAAATCCATACACTCTCAGCCATGGCATTACACAGGATTTCTGTGATAGATACTTTCAGCACGAGGACTTTCTTCAAGACCACACTTCACCCAGTTTTCTCATGCTAATAATTTCCCTATTTCCACTTAGCACAGAGCTTTTCTTCCTCCGGCTAGAACTAATATATTTTCCTAATCAACCCTCATATTTAAGTCACAGAAGTGGTAACTATTTCATATGTTCAAAGAAACTGCTGCATTAGCTTATTCTGTTGTCTGCCAAGTTGTCAGAAATGTGTGTAACAGCAAATAGGAAAATGTTCTGCGTGAAACCTAAGCAGAAGAGGGATTGCACATCCACATTTAGTGAGCATCACAGCCTTCAAAAGTAGTTTTGAGTTTCTTCTGCAGGAAAAGTGATAAATATATATGTGCCATTAGACTAGATACGGTAATTAATGTGTTGGCAAGTAGAAAGATGGGCTTGTAATGAGAAGAGCAAAACTGTAGGAGATGAAAAGTGAATGCAAGACTGAGGGGCTTGGCTCTTTTGAGCAGGAGGTATGTAAACCTCTGCTTCCTTTTTATTGAGTGTGGGCAGCCATCTCAGTGATTCTCAACATCACTACTCTCAGTTTTGTGCTGTTCTTGTGGGCTACAGAGTTTTGCTGCATACACGCTATGAGCCAGTTTAATGATTTTAGTAATATTTTATGATTCATATACCTCAATACTGAAGACTTATATTTGGAGTAATCGCCACTGTGACTTGCTACTGAACCTCTTTATATCCCAGTGGTGAGCAGCTGAATGGGTTCTGACTGCTGCTGCATGGAGCAAGAAGTGAGAAAGCAAATGAAAGGATATCTCCTGTGACTGAGCCGTGCTTTAGGCAGGGTTTTGTGGACAATTTTTTATAAGTTTCTCTGATTCTGATATCCCTGTCCATGAATGTGTGTGCTCTTCCTGCTGCCTTGAAGAATTTTAACGTTCTTTGTATTCATCCTGTATTCATCCTCAGACAAAATATGTTTTCATGGCAGGAAGAAAGGAACACAAGGAAATGACTCACCCAGATAACAGCAGTGAAATATCTTTTTACATTATATCCTGTATCTGCTAACAAAATAGCCATAAATATTGCATTGATGCCAAAGCACACATTCTCTAAAATGTTTTTAGAGGTGTTTAGAAATGTGGACCTAATAGATGAAGAAAGGAAAGAAGTCACCCTTGAACACGTCTCCCTGCTAAGTCCATCCAGTTTGCAGTTGATAGGATTAATGTAGAAGGTCAATTTGTGAAAGGTGCTCTTACAGGTTTTTTTTTTTTTTTTTGTAAAAACATCTGAAAGGTAAACTTTTATTTGGATCTGCAAATCTTTGGCTCATTCAGTTTTTTCTACACTAGGAGTTAGAAATAGGCAGCGACAAAGTTGAAGGCAATAGCAGAAAGCTGAAATAGGTTCACATGCTCATCTGCACTGCAGTTTAACAGGGACAAACACAGCAGTCAGCTCGTGGCAGATATTCCTGGAGATGTGTTATGTAGTGATGTAGGTTCAAGATCTGCATTTAAACTGGACTACTGGGGTGGGTTGAAGGCTGTGTGATATTAGTACAGCTATACTGGTTTGGTATGAGATCCCATTAAGTCACTGTTAGCTTGGAAATATCTTTGCAATATGCTTTATTGGGTGAAGTATATGTCTTCCAGGAATGAAATTATATAAAGGAGAAAAAATATTTTTTTATACAAGATGCTTTCAATTTTATCTTTCAAGCATGATTGAAAGGTTAGCTGCCAAGAGAAAGAGAGATTTGGTAAAACATAATGTAGCATTTTGTTATTTTTGGAACTAGCTATCTGAGTTTATGTTTTTGTATTTTGTTTTTGTTGTTGTTGTTGTTGTTGTTTCTGTTTGTTTGCTTGTTTTGCATTTCCTTTTGGAAAAAACATTTTCTCTGGGACACAGTGGAAGTCCAAAACACACCTGGATTGCTTGGAAGAGTGTTTATTTTCCCGGTGTGTCACACTGTCCTGTTGCATCCCTATGCAAAGTACTGCCTGTGTCCTTGTCCTCATCCTTATTAATACTGAGTACAGCCTGAGTTTCTCACCATGTCAGTGAGACTAACTGAGAATACTTCTGGAACTGCCAAAGTGCTGTTCTATACAAGGTAACAGAAGAGAATATGGTAACTGTGTTGGCTTTTCAGAGCCAAATTAGATATTAAAATATAAGAGGTAAGAATCCTGAACAGGGCTCTTTCCTCATATGATATCTTGCCCTTCAAGGGCACAATAAGTAGACCTAGCAGCTTTCCAGCTGCATGTTCTTGCACAGTTCAAATTGTGTGAAGAATAAGAATATAATTCTATGGTGTTTCCATAGCTGTTCCCTGTTGTAGAGACTGGGGATAGGAAAATGAGCATGCTTGGGGATGAAAATGCTGCCTGCATCCTTCTGCCCTCCAAATGCTTTGACTGTACCCAGGTGTTTGGGATTCATATGACATTTGCCAGAAGAACAAAAGATGAAATAATAACTATAATAAAACAAACAGCAGGCAAACACAGAAAGTCTGTGGTTTAGAGAAATTAGGTTACTGAGCCTTCTGTCTCTCAAATATGTGATCTGAACAAAAATCATTGCTCAGTTTCT
The DNA here is from genome assembly GCF_038088225.1 of Cyrtonyx montezumae. Lineage (NCBI taxonomy): Eukaryota > Metazoa > Chordata > Aves > Galliformes > Odontophoridae > Cyrtonyx > Cyrtonyx montezumae. The sequence continues at coordinate 154,039,599 of NW_027072034.1, read as the reverse complement.
AAATCACGTGTTGCTCCATAAACAGTGTCTAATCTCATCCTCGCTTACACACCCCCATGGAACTGTGTGATATATAGGTTTGTGAGAGGTCTAGAGCCCACTTCATTAATATGAATGAAGCTGACTAGAAGTCAGACATGAGGCAGTGCAACAGGTTGCCCAAAGAAGTTGTGGATGCCCCATTGCTGGAGGTGCACATGACCAGGTTGGATGGGGCTCGGGGCAGCCTGAAGTGCTGGGGAGCAACCAGCCCATGGCAGGGGAGTTGGGACTGGATGGGCCTTAAGGTCCCTTCCATCCCAAGCCAATATGATTCTAGGATTCTACAATTCAGTGTCTGTTTAACTCTATGTTCAGTTTTTCATAGGGAAGCTGAGGTGATTGTATAAATTGGATTAGAAGAAACAAAAATTAAGAACTGCTTGTTGTTTTAGGGATGTAAAGGCACTTTCACCCAAGCATGCTGCTGTGATGGTTTTAGGGGCCATTGCTGTACTATGGTTTCTTCAGGCTTTTCAGAAATAGCATCCAACAGTGTGAAGACCAAATATAAGATCCTTACAGACTCTTTCTGGAGAATATGGAAAGTTATTTCTTCTTCGTGTCTTGCTGATGCTGCATTTCAGTTTTTCTTGTTCATGGAAACTCAGTGCCCAGAATGGTGGCAATAGTCAGAAATACTTTGTGCTTGAATCATCAGGGAAGGAACAGTCAGCAGAACTCAGCATCTGCTGTTGGAGCTCATCTCAAGAGGTGAGAATGGAATTTAACCTCTGCTCCTGGACACTTAGGCCAATTAGTACAATTTGTTCCAATTAAAAGCATGAAAATGAAGTGTTTTATGATGATCTCTGACTAGATAATAGCTCCCATTAACAGGTAGGTTACTGGCCTAACATCATGGCAAGTGAAATCATAATAAAAATTTTATTTGGATCAGAGAGCAGATCACATTGTTTGCCACTACGGCACCTCAAACCTAAGCTAGAGGATAAAAGAATTCCTTAGGAAAATGGTAATATTATATTTTTATTTTTTTTTAAATTTCAGCCTGTTTACATCTGTTAATCCCTGAGCAACTTGGTCTGATCTTGCAAGGTACCTTGCTTTGAATGGGAGCCTGAACTAAAGACCTCCACAGATATCTTTTGACTTGATTTATTCTTCAACTTTATGATTCTAAAAATTATGGGTCCATATTATATGCACATAATTATATATGCAAGTATCACAGAATTACAGAATTGTTAAGGCTGGAAAGACCACTAAGGTCATTAAGTCCAAGCACTGAATCATAGAATAGCTAAGATTGGAGGGGACCTTAAAGATCATCCATTTTCAACACCCCTGTCATGGACAGGGTTGCCAACCACTAGATCAGGCTGCCCATCACTCCTCATCCCCATTATGTCTCACTAAACAACGTCCCTAAGTACCACATCTACATGTTTCTTGAACACCTCCAGGGTCATAGAATGACACAATCATTAAGATTGGAAAGATACATGTATATATATGTATAGAAACAGAATCCATCCATATGTGAATTATAAACATATTACAAGATTTAGGAAGAACTAAGCAAATGATTTCTGCACAGATGCCTCTTGAAGTCATAAAGTTTCCCCATAGAAAGACACTGCACATCCACATGAACAGCTACATCTGCAAAGAGGCAGTTGGAGGAGAGAGAAAGCAGATGTGGACACCAGGAAAACCACTGTCAAAATGTCTCTACAGCTCCATGCATAGGTACCAATGTAATGCTAATGTAGAGAGAAGTACAGAAAAATAGTGTGTTTAACTGCTCCTCTGCTCTGAAACAGTACATCTCAAATGTGCTTTCAGAGACTTCCCTTGGATGCTTTCAAATTTTTAAATGCTATGACACTTCTGTGGTCCCACAAGGTGGGAGAAGAGACAGTAATTTTTCTTACAAATCCTAGACAACCTTTTCACATATATTTTTAATGAGTATCTTGGGGAATTCACATTATTTTTGCTTTGATTTATTGACCAGAAATCCATCATGTATTATACTTTGAAAACTTTTATGATTCAGAAGGAACTCGATGCCTTCTTCCATGAACAATTTATCTTTGAGTAAAAGTGTTGATTTGGTTTATATTACATATGAGCATCACAGGGGAGTCCATCAGGCCCTTACAGCTGACTGAATGCAGGATGCAAAGAAGATCTGACCTGATGAGCAGGAGCTCCCTGGGCAAGAGAAAAGCAGAACTGTCTGCTGCACAGCGTGAGATATAGATCTTAGCTTTATTCTGCATGTCTACCAATGGATGTTCTGTGTTGTAAATTTATATCTGTCCTTTGAAGTTTCTGCATCTGTACTCTGTTGGTGACAGCACTCACATCATTTGTTCATGCCAGCCCTGTAAAACACTGAGCTTTAGAGTGGATCGTTTACAGGAAATATTTATGACTAAATGCCAGAGCAGGGACCTTGCAGTGCTCTTGTGCTCAGAACTGGGGTGACATCAGCCTGTTGCTGAACATAATTTTTTAAGCTCTTTCCTACATAGGTGAGATGGATTCTACAGAAATGGTCTGTGAATGTATTTTCCCACTTCTGCAGTGTGCAAGAGAACATGTGAAAGCAAATTCTTGTTTTAATTTCATACTATTTGAATGATGACTGAGGCAGAGAAAGAAAAATTAACCACACAAATAAATGTAGGTCCAGACAGCAATAAAAATGGTGTCATAAAATCTAGTGGGTGAAAAAGAACAAATCAGACCTGAATTTTTCAACCTCTTTTCATTTCAAATGATCATTTCAAATAGGATATTCATCCACAGAAGAGGATTTTGCCCAGTATGAGCAAGATCTGATGATGTAGGCTTTACTATAGCAGAACAACATGATGAAGGTAATACAGGAAGTCACATAGAGTAGTACAATCATTAAGACTGGAAATGACCTTTAAGATCATCTATTCCAACCACCAACTCATCCCCACCATGCCAACTAATCATGTCCCTCAGTGCCACACCTACACATTTCTTGAATGCCTCCAGGGGCAGTGACTCCACCACCTCCCTGGGCAGCCTGTGCCAGTGTCTCACCATTCTTTTCAAAAATAAATTCTTCCTAATATCCAACCTGAACCTTCCCTGGTGCAACTCGAGGCCACTGCCTCAAGTCTTACAACAATCACCAAGGAAAAGAGGCTGACGGACTCTCCTTTAGCTGTGGAAGGTGAAGTAAGCAGGACAAGACACTGAATGCTATAAATGTGGGTGTTGCCTAAAATTTGTACTGATCTGTTTTTGTACTTCTTTTTTGTTTCATTCCAGTGACTGAAAAGAGTTAGAACATTTAGCACTGGTTTCTGTACTGACATTTCCATCCCTCAGAGGAGGGTGGCTTCTGGATATGTGGAACTCTGCCTCGTGCTGGGGCTAATCCCCAGATTCATATCTTCCTTGAGAGTGTCCTCTGAATTTATTCCTCACCCTCTCCCATGGTGCTCTTTGCTTTTGTTTGACACTTCTTTGTTGTTCTGGCAATACAAGCTAACAGCCTCTTGAACCATTGTCTCCTTATCAGCAGAAGAGCACCACGATTCATAACATGAAACAGTGCACTTGTGCTCTCAGGAAGAAACAAAGAGCATAGGAAAGTCAAGTGGATGAACCAGCATATAACTCCTTGAAAGCCCAAACAAGTGCTGAGATGATGTGGATATGTTTACTTGTAGACTGGGCTTTGTATTCTCAGATCCTGCTGCTGGAACTGGGAATTGGGAATAAACAAATTTCCCTTAGAGTAAAGATTTGGGATAACACATTTGTCATCTACATCTTATTGACTTGCAAGAAAAACGTGCTCAGAGTATTTTACAAAAAATAAGGATGGAAATCTCAACTAGTCTTCATGCTGCGCTGCATTTCTATTCAGTTATTTCAGTTTAAGGAACAGGGAGAAATAAGTAACACCCCAGAGATGCTCATGAAATACCTGTCACACAGCATGTCAGAAGCAGCAGTGGCACAGGAGTGCACAAATCCTAACCAGTTCTCTTCTCCAACCATTCTATCAGCTGGTGCCTGTGTATTTCCCTACAGATCCCATTACTGCTGTGCCTGGGAGTCTTACCTCAGGCTTTTAGCTAAACAGTAGGTGAAAATCTCAGTTGCTCAGCTCCTTGTGTTGTCAACTGAAAGAGATACAGGGACAAATCATATTTCACATGGTCTGAATCACCCTCTGTGAGTGCTGATGCCCTCCATTAACTATAATTGATGAATGACTGTAACTAACTAATGTGCGTAGGGTAAATGTCTCAAATTGTACAATGTCACACTAATCACATAATTTCACCCTGTCATTTGCCCATACTGGTGTGTTTGAATGCACCGTCATATTGGGAATACAGGAGAATGCATTCAGGGCCATTTGTCAGATGTTTTCATGGTAAGTTGCAAGATGCTACCTGCTGCATGTTTATGCATGCAAAGCTCAGCTGTCTAAGCCTTTCAGCACTGAAGGCATCTCTTAACCATTTGTATGTGAGCAAACATGTTTGTCACCTCTGTTCTGTTTATTGCCTAATTCATACAGTGATTGTGCATCACTGTGCTAAAGAAGTGGCAAGTTAAAGGCAAATGGTTTCAAACTACAAAAGAACAGATTTGCATTGGATATAAGGAAAACATTCTTTATGATATGGGTGGTGAGCCACTGGAAAAAGCTGCTGAGAAATGGTGGAAGCCCTATCCCTGGAGATGCTCAACATTAGCCTAGATGGAGCTCTGAGCAACCTGACATAGCTGTGGTGTCCCTATTCATTGCAGAGGAGTTGGGCTGGATAATATTTAAAGGTTCCTTCCTACTCAAAATGATTCTGTGATTCTAAGTGAGAAAAATCAGTCTGACTTGACCATAGGATAGCTGTTGGGCTAGTAGTGTTCATGCCATCCTCACTCTGGACTGAGGATGTGTTCTCAGTTTCAGAGCTGGAAATATGAGAGCATTGTTGATCAAATGTTTGTTGCAGTAGCAACATACCCAGAGAATTTCTTTTAACGGAAAATAGCAGAAATGAATCCTTGGTCCTGTGGAAATCAATGACAAAATTTGAATGTATGAACATTTCACACGTTGTTGAAAAGAACTCATAGGAGACTTGCTGATTATTTCACTACTTAAAAATCACTCATCTGGTTGCAAAGATTGCAGACAGTAAGAGTATGGATTAACATCATAATGAGAGAACTGATAACAAGACAACGGGGGATGAGCAAATCATGCTATAAACTAGCAATAATACATATGGAACAAAGCCCTTGGAAAAGAACTCTCCATGATTTCTAACAGTTTAAATTGGAAATCAACTACAAGCAGGGTTCTTTAGAGTTTCAAAGACTTCCACATTGACTTCTAAAACAATTCATTCGATTCTAAAAAGCTTTCCATTTTAAAAGTTGCAAAATGACAGACTTTGAATGCTTTTTTCTTCAGCTTGGCAGCTTCAATTTCTAATTCTTAAAATGTATAAGATATATTTAAATCAAAATGACAGAGAAATTTTCTGTTTGTATCTAAATGATTTTTTTCCTGGAGTTTTGGTCTAAGAAAAATGTAGATATCTTGACTTTACATCTAAATGCTTGAGTGCTTAAAAAACTCCACGACAGAAAAATCAAGAAAAATCAAGGGAATCAAGAAATGAAGCCAAGATTATTTAGCAATGGACTGAAGAATGTATGCATTTTAATCGAGAAAAATCGAATAATGTTTCAAAATTATCAAAGTTCAAGATATTGAACTGACTGAATGTACTGGGTGAGTACATTGGGATAGGTCCTAAGTAACCTCAAGACATTCAAATATCTTTGAGGATGAATGTAAGCAGAATATTTTCCATGTTCTAAGTGTGATATGGAAGAGGAGATGTGATGATTATTTCTAATTTTTCATGGCTCTAATGATGAAAAGGCTTTTGTGCTGTTTTCTGTGAGTCACAAAATTAATAGATAAATCAAATGCATCTACAGCACTTCATATATGTACATTGATTACACCTCCATATATGAGATGGTATGTGACTCTTCTTAGTGATGTAGTAGTCTTAAGGAGGAGACAAAGCAACATAACATACACAAACATCATGTGGGTCAGGTCATGTGTGTTGCTTCATCTGAATTGCATGAAACATTCAAATGAGAGTTCTGAAACATTTCAAATTCCATCTCCTCTCACTGAGAGTAATTATTCCTTATGATTGCACCTATATTAACAGAGCATGTCTAAGCTCTTTCGTTTTCATGAATCACCTCCTGTGGAAAATGGTAAACACAGGAAATGACCAGTCCCTTCTGCTCTTCCTTGATTTCTATAGTAAGGAAATCCAGGCAAGTGGGATTTAGGGAGCCCTAGAATACTCTAAACAAGTCAGCTAGTGAGGTGCAGGGAGACCTTATAATGAGCCTGAATGAAAGTTGAGTTTCAATCTGACAGTTTCACATCATTTCTAATGATATTAATGTTGTACTTTTGCTTAGGATCTCTTGAGATTGAGCATGTTGTATGATGTGTATTTGACCTTCTATACCTCTTGGAGCTAGTTCTCACAGAAAGCACAATGTGATGTTCCCTTAGTAGCAGCTTGGTCAGCTAGGCATATATGCGTTTAATAATACATAGAAAAAAAAATGCTTCAGCAGAAAATTAGGCACGTAACAACTAGAATGATGATGCTTGTGACCTACTTGTCCTTGGTATGGTGCAACATTAAAAGCAAACCTAAACTCAGTCTTCTGCGACAGCAAAAACACAGACCTGCACAGCCAGTCCTTGTGAAATTTGCTCGTATCATTATCAGATCACCCACTCTCTCTATGACTATTTTGTTCACCTTTAATCTAACTTTATGTACTTGGCCATAAAATTTAAAGATCTTTAGCACAGGTTATGACTCTGTTCCACAAATTTTGATATTTTATACTGCTCTGATTTTATGGCTGGAATTATTATTTTACTATTTCAAGGCCATTGGTCATTGTTTTGGGTCAAATACTATGTAAATTCTCATAACAGAATGAGGAAAAGAAGGCCAACTCTTGGCATAGTCATGGTAGGCAATTGCAATGGTGAAATTACCATTGACCTTGAGACGTGCCCAGCAAAAGCTAAGCTGGCTGTGATTGAAGTAGAGTCTGGTGTCCAGAAATGTAGAGGATGGATGGTAGCATTTCCAAGGCATACTGTTGCCACCTCCACCTCTTCCTACTGCAAAAAACAAGACCAGCCTGATTTATATGTTTAGGGTTCTCATCATGCTCCCTTCCTGTGACAGGAGTTGCCTTCCCTGGATATGACTCTAGTTTGAACCCTAATTAGCAGCTATAGTGAATTTAGCTGGCTGTTACTGTGACCAATGAATATTTCATTAATTACAGTGTTATTCTGTATGTACTGAAAGCAAAGTTATTACCTGTAAAGTTTACTTTCAGGAGATAATCTTTGTACAGCTTCTTGCCATCCAGATGTTTCATGGCATCACACAGTTTGGTGGTATTTGGACACAGAGTCCGCTGCATTTTATGCAAAGCATGGGCCATTGCATACACAGCATTCACAACAAACATGATCTTGGATTCTTGCTCATAGTTTGAGCTGTTGATGGTGAAGTGCTTGTCACAAGTCTTCTTGTGAGGTTTTCGATTCTGGAGATTACACTGGAATTTTTGCTCCCAGAAGTCCTTGAACCAGGGGTTACGTCTGTTGTTGTATGGACTGAGGCTTTGGAAATACCGGTCAAACTCTTTAACTGGATGGGAAGCAAGCTCCAAGGTTATTGCCCCAGAGGCTATATGCTCATTACCTTTGACAATACTCTCTTGTGCGCCCCATCCATCACTGGCAATCCAGGTGAAGGAAACATTAAAGCGGTTGGCAGCTGCAATGAGCTCCCGAGAGTCATCGCCTCGCATGAACAGCACCACCACTCTGGCATTGGGTTTCTGCAGCAACTCTCGGATTACGCCGTCATAGGACTTTCTGATGTTGGACCGCCCCACTTTCTCTGAGGTGGCAATGCAGATGTTGCGGAGGCGAGCTTCCTGCTCAAAGGCTTCAATCCCTGTCTCCCCATAATCTCCTTCTGAAGCAACTGTTGACACATAAGTCCAGTTGAAGAACCGTAAGATTTCAGCCATGGCTTTTGCTTGGTAGAAGTCAGGGGGCACTGTCCTCGCAAAATAGTCATAGCGAGATTTGTCACTCAGCTTGGCACTGGTGGAGGCATAACTTATCTGGGGGATCTGGAAGAGTCTGAGTAAATTTGCTACCTGTAATAAAGGGGAATAAAACATTTTTAAAGGGTGATTATTTATAAAAATGAAAAGGATAGTCCAGGGAATGTAATAAATAGCGATTTTTAATAAGAGGTGTTTGGGCAAACAAAGGTTAAGGATATTGATGGAGAATGCTGGTAATATACTCTTGTGACTGCATTATACTGTGATTGTGCTGAATATCTGTTCTACTGTCCAGCTAACACCCCAAAATCCTTCTTGGGCTGCAACAGAGCCTTTATTTCTGCCAAGCTGAATCTCTTTAAACCAACAGATAATTAAATATAAATGACTGATAAACTTCTATCTCATTTATGCTCCTTACTAAAGTCTGAAGATTTGCCTGCCTTTCCTGTTCATAGTGTGATTCCTCTTCTCCACGAGACAAAGTAGTTGATAAACAGATCAGTAAAAAGATGCAAATTTTTGATTCATGCAAATATCATGGATACATATGTACAGACCTCCTCTTTCACAACACATTTCTGACCTCACTTATTCATATACTGACTCACTGCTTCTCCTACTTTTTATTTTAAACACTTCTTCTGAGCTGTTCTGACTGTAGTCCTCACGAGATGGCAAATTTGTTGCATGCCAGTTCTTCTCTTGTGACACACTATGTAATATTGCCCTACAGCTTTTCTTAAATAATAAATCTTTTTTAATAATTTGTTTGATTTATATTGTCCAATGTTAAGGTGGTATATTTATCTATTTATTTACTTTTTCATATGTTCTTTTGCTCCTCACTAAAGTATACCCAAATCTACTGTTATGCTCTTAATAGCTGAGCTCTGGATTATATCTGAAAAGAATTTGGAGATCTGCATTTGGTCTATGGAAGTTGTATCTAGCACATTAAATTTAAAACTGATCTTGGAGTACAGCCTGATAAAATAATTTGAGAAGTAATGATGTACATGACATTCCTGAAGAAAATATTTAAAATTGCCCAATAAATTAATTTTTCAGTAAAGACCTATGCCTGTGGGCATTCAAAGGCACAGGACTTTTTTTGAAATAAATGTAGTATGAAGGTTGCTCCAAAAGTAACACTTCCAATTTTATTATGCTAGCCCTCGATGACAGAGGTAGATATTGGTGGTATGGCAGTAGAGGTTGAAACTTCCCACCAGAATTCCATTACATTTTGTTGCTATGTGACAAATAACAGCAGAGGGGCAGTAAGACAAAATGGTGCCTGACAAGGAAGTGCAGATGCAGCAAATATGCATGACCAAATTCCTCCACGTGGAAAAAATTGAACCCACTGACATCAGTTTACATTTGCTGAATGTTTATGAAGACCAAACAGTGAATGTGAGCACAGTGAGGTGGTGGATGGTTTGTTTCAGAACTGGTGACAGCAACACAAAAGGCTAGTCATGTTCTGAATGGCCATGCATGGCTGTCATACCGTGAAATGAAGAGCATCTTGATCAATTTATCTGTGCAAATCAGTTGATTATGACCAGGGAACTGGGTACAGAGCTGAATATTGCCTTCAGTGCATTGGGGATGATGGACACATTGTTGGAATATTACAAATTTGTGCTTGGTGGGTCCCATGAATTCTGACACAGTGAAAGGAAGAACACTGTACACAAATTTGTCAGGACCTACTGAAGCAGTATGAGGCTGAAAAGTGCTGTTTCTTAGATCATATGATTAATGATCATGAGGTGTAGTGTCACCACCACAAGCCAGAGTAAAGATGGCAGTACATGTTGCATGGACAACATTTTCCTAGAAACAGTGGGTCACCACCACTGGTGCAAAGAGTATGGCATGCTCTTCATAGATAATGTAGCTTCCATGGAAAAAAATAGGAGGCATTCCTTTCGGAGCGATTTACATAGGACAAGGCTAATTTTAAAGACTAAGTTGTCAGCACAGTTCAGTAAAAATAGCCTAAATAATTTTATTGCTTTTCAGTGTCCCTCATCTCTTGAGATTTTGTAGATGTAAACTATGTTGTATTTTAAGCAAACACTGCAGTGGTCAACCTCTTTCTGTAGCTCTGACTCCCACTGCAAACCAGTGTTTTCCAGATCAGAATCTGCTGCCTAACCATAAGTGACTTTCATACCACTCTGAGCTGTCTGAAACGTGGGACCTAGGGAGGCCTTGTGTCCTTGCCCCTCCTGGGGCAGTAGAAAGAAGCAGGCTCAGGTCTGTAGGTGTCTATACCTGCGATGCTGATCCATTCCATAGTAAAATAGATATCTGAGAGAGGTTTTCTATAGCTTAAACCAATATAAAGTGTTGTCTGTACAGCTTGGATGATTTATTCTCAAGGGAAGCATGGGATAATGCCCTATGGTGCTGCCTAAGGGAATAGGTACATGTGAGAAATGCTACGACTGAACCACTTGTTGCTCTTCAGGTCACATCTGAAACATTCTTATCAACTTTGCTGGATGGTAACATGTAATTAACTGTCTCATGCTGGAAGAAAGGGATTTAATTATCATTGTGGCCATTTAAAGTAACATATTTAAAGCAATGGGTGTGCTGAGAGGATTTTTTTTTTCACCAGTGTGAAATGGATGGTCTGAGTATTGTTTAGCCTCTGTGACTTGTAACTTTTGATTATGTGTCCATACATTCAGATGTTCATACGTCCTCACTAAAAAAGAGCACTTTGATTCAGTGATAAGAATGTCCTCTGTGCAGCTATTCCAGAGCATTTATTGCAGAACAGCGTGGTCTGGCATGGCTATTCTAGTCTTAGTTTATTCTAACAGGAATTATCTTAACTAAACCATAATAAGAATACATACACATATCATTCTGCAGTTCTCTCCCTCAAGTTGGCCAATTTTCTACCTACATCAATGTTATTCAGTGTGTAGTCAAGCCCTCACAGAAAGACAGTCCTAACAAACATAGCAGATTATTTATTTATTTTTCATTTCTATTAGGTTAAGCATCAAAGGAATTTATACACAGGGAAACAGAACTACTGCCTCATTTCGTAAGCAGTATTGTGTCCTAGAGGTCACTTTTCTTGCAATTCTGCTTCCTGTGTTACAGGGACAGGAAAACTTTTGTAATGCAATGCCCTTGCCTGTAAAGCTCTTCAGTGATGTCTGGATGGTAGATATTTCATGGGAACAAAAAAAGGAAAAAGGAAAAAGAAAAAAGGAAAAAAGAAAAAAGAAAAAAGAAAAAAGAAAAAAGAAAAAAGAAAAAAGAAAGTTTGATTATTCATAGATGACAGTAACCCAATGATCTCCAAGAGCTATGACTGATAATGGAGCTCAGTGAAGCTGTATCTGTTATTAATTCAGATCAAGTAAAACCTCTGCAAATTTTGAAGTTGCAATATTCTGACATTTTGATTTTAAGGACTAATTTTTCAAGAGCTTAGGTTTCAGGCAAGTTCCTGAAAGGTCATATTTTTTAAATCCATTTCTGTGCTGGTCTGAACGTCTGATTCTGAAAATCAGATCTTGACAAAATCAACAGCAAGATTAAGGTGCAGGCAATGGATTCAGAAGGGGGCTGATATTCTGAGGCTATGTTGTGTTCTGCAGTTTTTCATTGTTGTAGTCTGCAGTGTTTCAGTGTAGTACAGAGGAATATAATATGAACTTGGGTTGTGTGTACTATAGTACCAAGGTTGCATCACCTGAGGCCACTTTGGGATGTGCACTACTGCTCAGAACTGCAATGTAGATATAACTTTTGCTAAGTGAAAAAATCCGTGTTGGCAAATCTCCAGGCAGCAATTTAATCAAGACATAGGGCATGCAATTAGATCCTGAAATCCATATGTTGGCACTTAGATAGCAGTAGTAGCCTGCTTTTTTTGTTTTGTTTTCTTGAAACTGATGGGTTTTGCACCTTTGAAAATAAAGCTGGATGCTCTGTTGTTGCAATCCTAAAGCAACTGCTTTGCACATTTTGCTGTGAACAAAGCATGTCAGCATAGTCAGCTACCAGAATGATAGGAAACCTTAATCTGCCATCACACTGCTGTATTTATTAGCATGGAGGCTGTCCTGTGCTGAAGTGTCCACTGCCTGTGAAAATCTGGTTGCTCACCCCAACATGAGCAGGGCAGAAGGTCCCATGCATGTCACGTCTCTTGGAAGGAGCAGACAGCTGTGGAGCCACAACTGTAAAGACCCAGCTCTACCCTTGTTTTACCTCTGTATTGCTACCACTCCATTCTGTGACCCTGTACATCAGGGACCAAGCAAGTACTTGTGGAAAATGGACAGTACAGCTCATAACATTGAAAACAGCTTCATGATAACTACATGCAAGGAGTGGTGAATTAGTTACAGCTCTCAAACACATGAATTTCTTCTGGTTGTTCTCTAGTCCTCATGAGGTAGTTAAGATCTGTGAATATCAGAAACTTTGGTCTGTCTTTTCATTTGTTGAAGGAGATTTATTAAATCCCATCAAACGTTTTATCTATTCCATGAAGGATTTTTTTCCTTGTAATAGGGTTTAATTAATTTTTTGGTCAAAATTTCCCTTCTTCTTGGACTGTTTTAATCTATATGTGGTTGGTGAGCACAAGAAACTCTTCAGAAAAATAAAAATTTCCTAAGTGCTGGAACAGAAAATGTTTCTTCACAACAGTGTATCACACATTGGTTGGACAGAGGAGGCCACTTGTTAAATCACAGTGCTCTGCACTTCTGAAACATTTTCCATGTGAGAATCTCATGATACTTAACAAGGTTTAATACATCTAGTTTAACAGAGCTCCTTTGAGACAAACAGGTACTGCTGTTGTTGTTTTGAACAGATCATGAATTAGGCTGCTGAGCAGAATGGGAGTGAGGTAAGGTGGATGGTGTCTACGGAGAAATTGAAAGAATCTCCATCTCACTAAGCAGCAGTCTGTCCTAAGAGGCAGACAGCAGATATTCAGATGCTGGTTTTTGTCTCAAAAAGTCTGGACTTGTTTGTCCAGATTCCCACAGCAGAGCCACGTCCCACAGGATTAGCAAATGATTTCCTAGTGGCTAGATCATTGTTTTACCCATTAGCTGATCTCTCACTTTGAAGAAATGTGCACTACTGCTAGTTTATGTTGCATATAATTTCTAAATGATGGTAATCTACAGTATTTTCATTTCTTATTTTTTTAAATATCATTTGGACAGTTACATGTCAGACTTTGGCTAAAACATTTGCTTCAATTATTTTTTTTAACTTATTTGACTTCTTTTTTTTTCCTAAAATACTTTATCAAGATGAGAACAGAAAGTGTAGTTTTAGAGAGAAAGAAACTAGGGTTTTCAATGGACTGGTCTGCAGCTGTGGGATTTGCGTTGGGGATAACCCTCATGAAAAAAATAAATTGTGTCTAATCAAGTGCCTGCATCAGCCTGTATACTCTCCCCAAATTCCTAGCCCTTGGATTGCAAATTTTACATTTATTTGAAATTCCATTCTTTCCATTTATAACCATTTTATTCCATCCTCTTGTAAAGATACTGGCTTTGTTTTCTTGAGAATCAGTACTTCTTGACAAGCTGTTATTAGATTCCCTATGAACTTTCTCTTTTACATGTTAAACACACTTAGTTCCTTCAGTGTTTTTCTATAGGGTATGTGCTCCAAAATTTCCTTCCCCAGATCATCCTTTAATAATTAAATCTTTATCTCACTGTGAGACCCAATGTTGGACATAGTATTCCAGATATAATCTAATGTGAACAAAAGGGAGTGACAATTTTCACCTACATACTGGCTATGTTTCTGAAGGTACAGCCAAGTATGTTGGCTGAGCCTCATTGACAGACTGCATAGGTGGCAATAACTATAAATTATTCTGAAGAGATAGACTCATAGAATAATCTAGATTGGAAATGAACTTCAAGATTATCAAGTCCAGCCATCAACCTGGTCTATTGATTTCTGTCACTAAACCATGATCCTACTTTAAATCCTCTTGCATGACCTCATTTGTGTTTCTCCATTTCTTACCAGACTTGAGTTGCTGCAATGAAAGGCTAAAGTTCATGGGCTCTACCATAACTTTTGCTGTCCTCTTGTGTTTCAGTAGGCTCAAAGTCATGTCTCTCACCTTGGGAACAGTTTGACCCATCCACATCAGTAGTTTCTAAGCCTCACTGATGTCTTTCATAGTCCAGTTTCTTTCTTGTGAAAATGGGCCAACGTGCTGTAACAGGCTATGATACTGAGAGAGGGAATGCCAGAAGCTAAATAATGCAGGAGCTGCAACTTGATTCACAGTCTTTCCAAACTTTCAGAACTAGATGAAGGATACAAAAGATGGTGATTTCCTTTAGCATAACAGCCCAAGAACTCACCCTGGTGAGTCCTGAACCAGCAGCTCAGCTTGGGCATTTATCACTTACATGATTTGTAACTACCTTGGATGGGAAGTTTTCAGTGATGCAAAAGGAGTTATTCAACTTAGACACAAGAAAATATGTAACTCCAGACTCTGATACATTTTCAATATCAAATTAAGAGCTTAAGTGCTATCCTGACATTGGAGTTGAAATAACTCTATCAGTCCAGAACATCCCATCTATATTCTCCATTTAAAATTGTAGGTGTCACAATGGTCTAGAATAGTACAAAAAGCACTATGAAACACAACTTTTACTTTTACTTGGGGGCTGTGTCACAACCTACAGCAGAAAAATATTAATTTAGATTTGTCAGTAGCGCTGGTATCCCTTTCCTCTTAATCATTAAAAGTCAATAGCCAGAAACTGAGCCTGAAGCAATCAAAAATTTAGCTTGTATTTGTGTGTTATCTGAGACATTACAGGACAGAAGCAGTAGTTTTCATCAGATTTTTCTTTTTGATACTAAGAGATCTGTTTTCTAATTTAGATTGGATTTTTTTTTTCCTAAAAATTTCCTTCCAAAAGAGATAACATGGGAAAAACAAAAACAAGAAATATTTCTTTTGTTTGTTTGTTTGTTTGTTTTCTCAGTTACCAGACGTTGGGAAAATAAAATTGTTTTCAGCCTAGCTCTTCTGAATATTTTGTCAAGATAGAGAAATATAACTAAATATTTGCTGTGGACTCAATAGCTGTCACATCTAGAAAAGCAGTATTTGAACAGTGCAATAATTGCATCTATGAGAAGAGCACTAGATACAGAGAACACTGACAGAATAATGTGTAGGACTTCTTTGGACAGCCAAGGAATATCTTTCTATATGCTTGTCCTGTGTAATAAAAAATAAAGCAAGAAGGACATGCAGAGAGATGATGTTCTCTGAGCAAAGAATTGGAAATTGTTGTTGCTCTTTCTGCACAATGAACTGTCACATATGCACTCTGCCTCTGTGAAGCATTAGCTATTGAAATGAGTAAGTTTAGTGCAAAGCTGGCACTCCAAGAAGATACCCTTGCAGAAGACCTTGATCTATGCAGGATGGGTATGATTATACTCAGAGACTTTGTAAACCTGACTATGAGTGACTTGTGTCACATTTACAGCTGGTGACTGGCTTTGAGAAAAGCCTGATGGTTCAAAAAACACTGAAGCTGGTGGTTTAAAAAGCATAAATTTGTCCCTGGAGTTAAAAGTAAATACCATTGAGACTCATAAGCCCTACTCAGAAGGGGAAGAATGAGAGTTGGTGATGCCAAGATGTCCTTAACACGTTTTTATTCAGTTTCCCTGGTAGTTACATCCTTCCTCAAATGGAACACTGAAGAGCTCCTTCTTTCTTACCTGAAAGAGTAAGGAAGGTCAGGGTTTGCATATACATTTCCATTAGCAATAAGAGAAAATGCTCACACAGAAGGAAAATAAAAACAAATGAAAAACTGACCAAATGACCAGCCAAGACTGCAGAGAAATGAATTAGCTTGTGATTTTCTAGGAAGCCAAGGAGAGGAAAGTACCTACATTTATTTGGAATCTTCAGGGATCACACGTCTGGTGTAGTCAAAGCACTTCGAAAACCTCAACCTAGTGGGTGCTCATTTTCTAAATGTGGAACAGAAACACAGAGAACAAACAACAAGAATCTGGCTGGGGGGTAGTGGAGGGAGAGAAAGAACCAAGATTAAAGAGGAAAGAAGTTTGAAGGAGACACCAAAAAGGAAGTGCATATATAACTTCAGTATCTGTGGCAGGTTACCCATCTCATAGAAAAGATCTTTGAGTAAGGATTTAGTCTTATGAGCTCGAAATCACCTCAGGCTGTTGCACAGTTCAATGCATAGCTGTTTAACACAGCACAAATTGCATATGTGCAGTGTGCTCCTTGATGACCCCAAGCCTCTAGCACTTGTCCTACCCACAGCACTGCTGAGACCATATGTAGGGAGACAGGAATCCTTACATTTTAAGATTTTTTTGTATGTAGTCTTCCTAAGAGGATTTTGAATAATCTTCCATGTTGTGGAAATCACATGCTGTTCTATTGTTTCTCTGTTTGGAAGATGGTTTATTCCTGAAGAAAGAAAATTGAAGTGGTTTGTTTCATGCTCCAAGAGCCCCTGGCAGAACAGTGTGGCTGAAGAAAAATGATGGCCAGGGAAAGATAGTGTAAATGAGTACATACTCTGAATTTCCCACCAGATGGTCACTCACTTTGGAGAGAGACTTTAGCTTTTGTGGTAACAGTAATTTAACTTTAAATCTTCTCTTGTGGTTTTTGCTATCTTACTTGAGACATAGCAAGGATTCACAGAAAGACAGCTGGGCAGTGGTTTGTATGCTGACATTTTTTCTAGATAAGTCTTTAAATTGGAAATAATCTTCAAGACTGTAATTTGGAGATCTTGTGTATCAGAAGCATAAAGGAAACTGCACAGGGCTGAAGCCCTACAGAAATCTGAATGCAGTGGTTGCACAAATACAAGGCCAAGCCTACCTAAAAAATGTCTTAAGGATTAAAGAGAGCTGTCTGTAGGGAATACAGCCATTCTTCACTTTCAGAAGACAAGTTCAGATCACAGAAACAGAGAATATTATGTGTGGCCAAATCCAGTACTTGGATTGTCATATTTGTGCATACTCCCTACAGAGCTGACCTGAGCATTTTAAACATGGCATATGGATTATATGTGCAGGTGCTCCTCTATGCAAACAAACATTGCTTTTTTCTCATTCTTTTTACAATGTCATTGAAATTCTCTAAGGAAAATATGTCTGAAATTTCTTCTGTCAACTAGGAGATGGTGGATAATCTGACAATTAAAAAACTATGAAGACAGAATTTTCTCTGAACTTTAGAGAATTTACCTTCTGATCCCAGAATTAGCTCAGCTCAGAAATTTTTACTATGAAGAAAGCTTTTTTGCACTATCCTTTACACTGACTGAGAAGCCTGGCTTGGGTTTTGAGGGATCAAATGCTGTGCAGATTGAGCCCAGTGCTAATTTAAACACATCATCTAAAAACTAATTATCCAGATCGTCATTAACGATAATAGCCTAGTCTGACCAAAAAATAATTAAGCATTCTGCATTCTCTTGTTTTTCTCTCTACAAAAAGTGCCTATTGCGCATACTGACTCAGTGGGGAAGGTGTTCATTGCTGATTTACCAATAAGTTCTCTTTTCCTTTGTGAAAAGATAATGAAAGAAGCAGAAATCTGACAGCAGG
The DNA here is from genome assembly GCF_038088225.1 of Cyrtonyx montezumae. NCBI lineage: Eukaryota > Metazoa > Chordata > Aves > Galliformes > Odontophoridae > Cyrtonyx > Cyrtonyx montezumae. Next base: position 154,021,698 of record NW_027072034.1, on the reverse strand, counting down.
AGCATCACGAAGTGATTTTGCAGACAGCTGTCCAGACAGAAATCTGGCAAAGGAAGGTGAAAAGAGGTGAAGAGAAGGTCCTGAAATACAATGACAGATTCACGAGAGGAAAAAAACAAAGAAAAATAACAGAAATAATTTCTTGTCTGAAGAGCTCAGCATGGTTTATTTTCAGGATTAGAAGATGTGCTGTGGACTTTATGATGCTTACAGCTCTTGAGCAAATGAGAAATACTTGAGAGGGATACAGTGGAAAACACTCAGCACCCTGAGAACAGTTTGGAAGCATTGGATCAGGGGGTGCTCAGCCTCACACTGCACCTACTTGATGGAGGGTTCTCACGTTTGGTAGGGAAGTGATGGCAGCTGCTGCTGGAGCTACCGTGTAGAGGTGACAGACAGAAAATGTGATCGTCTTCTGGCATGCAACCAAAAGATTTGCTTTTAGTGCTCTGAAGTTCTTATATCTTCAGGTTTGAGTCTGCCATGCCCACTCTTTTCAATAGGGAGTTTTTTTTATTTTTGAAACAAAAGTCATGACTGGCTATCTTAAAAAGATGAGCGGCATTGTTATATCCTTTCTAAATTGAGTTCTAGAGGAAAACGAGAAAAGATGGACTGGAGAGAAGCCAACCTTATTTCTGTCAAGGGGAAGTAATCTCCTGAATAGTTCTTTTCTAGATGGAAACTTTGGCACATTGAGTGATTTGTGAACCTATTTATTTTTCTGAAAAGATGTGCAAGAAAGATCTTATGTTTGAATAAATATTGGCAACTATGCAAAGCTATGCACAGCATAGATGTTACTATTAGATATTTTTGTTGTTTTATCCTTCTTAATAAGTTTCAAAAACTGGGTGATATACAGGTATACATCGCCATGTTTCATGTACTGAATGAGACAGTCTCTTAACAGAACTTCTGATTTACATGTGACAGCTGCTCCAAACCTAAGCTTTTGGAATATGAGACATTGGTATATATATAATATATTCAATGTGCATTGCATCCAATCTGCCATTTCAGATACGGATATAATCTTACGTCAGTAAGCACCAGGGACTGGCTTCAAAGAGACAGACTGACAGATGTTCTGTAAGAAGCCCCAGGACGTTTTAGGAGTGTGGTGTGACTGCGTCAGGGCTTCTGGGAGGGAAGACTACTTCTCTTTCATTCTCTTAATGGTAAATACTTCTATGGATATGTCTTTTAGGCTAATTTATGCCCTTTTGACACTGTTGAATTTGGGATGGACTGAGAAAAACAGCTGGATGAAAGGTACAGTGAAGCCACTGCCACCTCTCTACCAGTGGGATTGTGCAAGCTTATTATGTTTCTTCCTCAGAATATTTTACTAGCCTCAAGATACTTGCATTTCTAGGAATTGATAAGCCAAGGATGATATATATATAGAATTTCCTGATTTTTCCTATTCACATCTTATATTGGTTTAGTTTTTAGCTTTCACAACAGCCTACAATTTGCCGTTTCATTTGACGTACCCTTGTCTGATTGTGAGAGACAATGAATAATGATGAACCCTGAGTTACTCAAGATTTTGTAGCTATTATTCCTCTTCTTCAGATATCTCTTCTCCAGGCTTGGTTCTTTGTACTTGAAGTGATCATACCCATGTAACTGCAGACATCCCTGCCACCCAAGCTGACTCACAGTGGGACAAAACCACTTCTACTGAAAAGTGGCTGAACATTTTATCTTGCAAAAATTATTCCCCTGTGTTACGGCTAACCATCTTACTATTTCCTGTCTATAGTCTGTGTCTTTTTCTGATCATGCACTGGATCAGAAAAAGAGAAAAAAGATGATACTTGTTGAAATGCCCCTCCTCTAGTTATGCAAATCCTATGAAAATAGGACATACTCTCAGGCTGATGGGAATTAACACCTTGAAACAGAAGCAACCAATTATTTAATGTAATTCTAACTGAAATGAACACTGAAAGAAACATTGTCATGGTTATGAAAGAGGTAAATCCTTGAGCTTTCTGTCACTGCTGAGATTGTCTGTAGCAAAGAAGAACATTTTTTTTTTCTTTTTTGGTACAGTAATTAGGTCTTGTACACAGAATGTGAAATCACATTGCTCATAGTAGTCCAGTAGTCTACTTCAGTTGTGCCTTTTAATCATAAGGTTTGGTGCCCTTTGAAACCTATAAGTGGGATTCAGAAAAAGTACTGCAGGGCTTATCCTATATGAATTTGAGCTTAAGACATCACTCAAAATGGTTATGAGTGATGTGGTCTGGCCTATTTAATTTAACAAAAAATAGTCAGTTTTATGTCAATTTGATATTGTCAGTGAAACTAGAGGATGTTTTTGCCTGTGACTAGCACACACTGTCAGGGGTGGGGAACTTCAGAATGCCCATGTCTTCACTGCCATAGGAATTCCTGAGCTGGAGAGCAGATATGTAGAATAAAAGGGGGCATATGTGTTCTTTGTGTTTATTCAATGGAACAAAATGCCAAAGAATTTAAGTTTTATCATGAGTTTCTAAAAATTTGGAAGAACAGGATTAAAATGAATCAGTGTTCACTGTGGTTAGCTTCTGGAGTCTGAGGGCAAACTTGAAAGAGAAGTGTAGTTTGAAGGATATGTGGATCATTTATCCCACCTGCATCCTTATACCATTCCAAGACATTAAATATCCTCTAACACCCTACTGAGAATGTATTTGAGATTGATATTATAAAACTAAATGCTGAAGATACAGCGTGCCAGAAGAAGGGAGTAAGAGGTACTGAGGACATCTGTCTTCTGTGCTGAACTTCAGAAGTGCTTGCACTGCATTCTGTCAGGCAACATTTCCTGGTAAAATCTATCTAAATATGAGCAATATATGAAAACAAAAGCAAAGAGAGTAAATTTGGAATGCATTCAGAAACTCTGCTGTCTGTAAGCGATATTTGAGAATTTGTTCATTGAAGTCAGCAAAATAATTTTTACCAGCTTCAGCGTGCTTAATTAGATGCTAAATTCTTGTAATCCTTTGGGTCAGGTGTAATTCCAGTTTCTGGCAATATGTCATTTTCACATTATTTCAGCCTGGAAGTAAGACAGGAATTTCTTTCTTTTTACATCTCTATTGTTTACATGACAGCACATAAACTTGCCATGATGAGTGTATATATATAGTCAGAAATTTAGGTGGCATAATTTATTATTGATCTGAAAGCAGAGATCTGAACATAGGCTTATAAAAATCTCATGAAATCCAAAGTTCAAAATAAACACTAAACCTTTTGGAAAATTCAGCTGCCCTGGGGATACACCACAACTAGAGGAAGTGAGCAGCTGGCAACTAAAGCAAGTGTTTTAAAGAATGAATCAAATACAAATTCAGTAAAAGATTACACACTAGACAGACCCCTAGGATAAACTGACTGATCTAAGTCTTGATTTTTGCCCATCCTGTATGAGTAGAATTTGCTTCACAGGAATTGCAGACAAATGATTCTCATCTGATGGAGCTACAGTGTCTTACCTGTATGGAGACGCTGCTATAGGAACCACCTATGACTCCTGCGATGAGTAATGGTAAATTCTCTTGAATGGCATATGAGCCATCTGGGCACATATATTCTGTTTCATCCACTTTAGTCAAAGATGCCCTGACAAACTCCAAAGACTGTTCTAAGGCATATGTATCCCTGGAACATGTGTCCAATATGTGAACTCCAAGTTTAATTCCTGGCAGCAAGTAGTTGTCTCTGTTGATTTCATCAATGGCAAACAACATGGCCTCCAAGCGCTGGATGCCTCGATCCTCATTGATTCTCCCACATTCTTCTATCCCAGTGCCTTTTTCATTGATTGGAAATAAGCCACCTAAGACCAGGTCTCCTTCTATCTTAATTTCCTTCCTTACAAAGCTGTGGTCACTTAGGGAAAGGAAAACTCCTTTGGAAAACAAAGCTAGCGCAAGGACTTGGAGTCTGGTGAACATCTTCATTGGTCCTGTTTTAGCAGCTCTAAGAAACATGGGTGGGAGCAAAAGCGCTCTTCAGTCCTTCTGATCCATTGCCAAAATTGAAGTGTTGTCCCACAGCTCTGTGAAGAGCAAGCCAGTAAGACTTTCCACTGGATTTCTAAAGAAGAGATGAAGTAATTAGAGAAGGCAAAAGGAGAAGTGAGTTGTTACAAAGATTTTATCAATAAAACATCTGAGAACAATATTAAGGGAATATTGGATAGTATGGGCAATAAGAAATATATTTGTCTTGTGCACTCACATAGTTCCTTATTCAATTTGCTCCATAACTGATTACAGACTAAGCTTTTACTATGACAGTTATGCAAAGATCACAGACATGCAGTATGATAAACTTGTGTTGACAGTTCACCAACATTAAACATTTTATGAAGAGAAAGATCATTTTTTATTTTTATTTTTATTTATTTTTATTTTTATTTTTATTTTTATTTTTATTTTTATTTTTATTTTTATTTTTATTTTTATTTTTATTTTTATTTTTATTGATTTATTTTTCTCATAGCATTCTTATTCCATGATCTCTTTATTCTGGACGCAATGTCTTATGTGCTATCACTTATTACATCTCCAGCTGCTTCCAGCCTTCCCTTAGTAATTTTTTTCTTCTTGTTGATTGCATCCTATTTAAAATTCCTTCAGTTATAGCTCTACCACTGTGCTTTATCCTTGCTGGTAGCTTTTACTGAATCCAGCACTTGGCCTTCACATCCAAAGTCTCTTGCTGAAGTCCACCTGCCCTGCCTTCCTTTAGTGGACTGCTCACCTGTTTTAAGCAGAGGGAGCATGAAAGAAATCCATTGTGGCTTCACCTCTATTTTTGGGCTGTGCAAGTTGTTGGAAACACAGGAAATGCCTATTTAAGCATGTGGGAAACAAGGGTCGTGTCTGTACCTTTTTAAAAGTGAACAAGGTCATAGCATACTAGTTAACAAATTCCTGGCATGGATTAGACTCAGATCAACTTGTGCTCTTCCAGAAAATGCCTGGGCAGGCAATGAGCAGAAACTTTTCTCAATAAATGGTTTAGTTATATCCACAGAGACTCGGTCATTTTGTACTGGTTTGCCTCAGCAACAAAGAATGGCTTTGGTCCATTTAGTTATTAGCATTGCAGTTCTGCAAGGCACTTTACTAAGTGACCTACCAAGTATAGTTATTATGGGGAAGGCCTAGAAATTGAACCTGAATCTCCTTATGCCTTAATCACAAAATCATCCTTCCTTAAGGCACAGAAGGTTGTCTTCCAAGCAAATTAAGTAAAAAAAAAAAAAAAGAAAAAAAGGGTGGTGGTGGTGGGGGGAAGAAGAGATGAAAGAGAAAAAGGAGAGACTTGACAAGGAAGAATCTTGTACTTGATACCTGCTTAGGGCATGGAAATGCCTACAGCTGGACGTGCTCTCCTTATTGTTAATCACAGTTCAGTGCTCAGATCACAGGGAGAGCAGAGCAATGATGTATTTATTTAGGAAATGATTTTACTCTCTCTAAGGTCAAAATATTCTGCTGATGACCTTAAAAAGAGAAAAGTCAAGATTTTGAATAATAATTGTGATAATTCTGTAACCCACAACAGTCTGTCTATGCAATGCAGATACACGTTTTTTCTGTAGACTCCTTATCAATATCTCTTAAAATATATAAAAGCAGCTGCTTTGATCTCCAACTTCTCGGATAAATCAAATGTGATCATATTTAAATCAATCAGTTTAATAGTTTATTTCTGTACTTATCTTTTTTTTTAACAGAATATATATTATTATAAAACTTGCAGGGCTATTAATAATTTAGAAATACTTACCACAAAGGAATTGAAATAAGCAACAATTAAGGCTTAACAGTGAATGATGGATAAGCAAGTTTATTTCAAGGCAGTTGTTTATCATGGTACAATTTCAATGTTGCTGCACCAAACTGTGTAAAATTATAGTTTTTTATTCATATTTATGCCAACATGGTTCTCTCATAAATCAGTAACGTGTCATGAGAAGAGTTAAACATCTTTTACTCCAAACCTAGTAACGTGTACAAACTGAGCTGCAGGCTATCTCAGCAGAATTTTCCATTCAGAAATAAGTGATATATTGACGGAAAACAAGCTTCATCATTTCTCAGTGATCTATGAGCAAAGCCAGCTTTCTGATCGCATGTGTCTATTAACCAGTTCCAGAAAAGACTTTTTATGTGTAATGTTAGGAGGAGTAATGAAGTAATTGTTCAGCAGTCATTTCTGTTTCAGACTTAGTACTATAATTTATCAAATAATACTCAAATACATGCATGTCATACAAAAATATTGAAAACATCCAATTGAAAATAATTATCAGATTAAAGGGCAGCATTTTTCACATTTTTTTTGCACGATTAATAATTAAATTGGACTGTTTTCCACTGTCATTAATACATTTCAAGGATAAAAACAGACCTTTGGAGTCTGTTTATTAGTTTGTTTTCATGCAATATTCATCCTATTTACTTTTGAATCTTCTGTCATCACTGTATCTTGAAAAACATTCATATATTTACCCTTACAACACTTGTAAAATATTCTTCACTGTTTTGCACTTGGGTAAAAAGAGGCATAGAAAGATGAAATGAGATACTTAGAAGAATCTAAGTCCAGATTTTCACAGAATCATAGAATTATAGGAGTTGGAAGAGACCTCTGAAGATCAAGTCCAACTCTCCTGCTAAGGTTCCCTACAGCAGGTCACTCAGGAAGGAATTCAGAGGGGTCTTGAATATTTCCAGAGATTCCACGGCACCTCTGGGCAGACTCTTCTAGTGCTCTGTCTGTCAATGTGGCCCTGCTGAAGGAAACTGCAGTCAGGCATGGCAAAACAGGGATCAATCCCAGCAGAAGTCAAGGAGGAACTGGAGAAACTGAGGGCTGGGAATGGACACGATCATTTATCTGTTTTTTCTTTTTCTTTTTTTTTTTCCTTACAGCTTTGGAAGGAGAAGGTCAGAAGCTCACTTGTACTGGAGATCCCAAGATCCCACCCTGACTGGAGACATGCTGCTTGGTAAGTGGTGCTTGTGAGGGAATACCACCTTAGCCTCCTGTGTGGCAATGCTTATGGAGCTCTGAACTCTTAACAGAGATAAGCCAGAGTTAAGCCAGGGACTTTCATCTTTGTTTCTTTAATTTGGAAGAATCTCTGATACCAAAGCAAGTTTCCATCTTGAAAATGGAGTTTTCTCTGGACATGTTTGAGGCCAGGTTGGATAGGCTCTTGGTCAACCCGATCTAATGCCTGATTTAGTAGTTGGCAACACTGTCTGCAGCAGTAGTGTGGGAAACACCTGATCTTTGAGGTCCCTTCCAACTCAAGGCATTCCATGACTATACACTGTAGAAAGACACTACACACAACATCCTGATTTCCAGGAAAACACAATAATCCTATCTTATGTGTTCAGATTCTTCATTTATAAACAGGAGACAGTTACAAGAACACTGCGCTGGGCACCAGATATAACTCTCTCTTTCTGAAGGCTCAGAAGCTTGTGTCCTGCTGCCCATTTAGCTGTGTTGCCCAAGAGCAGGTTGATGAGTGGAAGCCGTAGTGTGGGGACTGTTTGGTCTGTGGAGATTCCCTCTGGGTCTGTAATGGAGTGATACTCCAGCAGCTTCTCAGCAGGTTGTGAGGCAGATCAGGATGGCTGGTGAGTAGCATCACTATGGTGACACCAAACTGACAGCTTGATGTGAAGAAGGGAGGATACTCTAAAGCAGCTCACAAATATGGGCTAGCATCGCAGTTTCTCTTCTGTTCTTGCTGGTGTGCACCTCCCACATGTTTTCTCTGCAGCTTGCATAATTCAGAAATATCTACAGGGACATTTTATACCTACTTCAGGCTAATACAGAACATATTCCTCCCCTGAACCATTGTGAAGGTAGCACCCAGCCTTTGCCATTTCAGAATTCTACCACACTGCCCATTGCTTTTTGTCTTCACAGTAATTATCTCCTAAAACTACAGTATCATAGAATCATTAAGGCTGGAAAAGACCACTAAGATCATCTAGTCCAATCATCAACCCATCCCCCCCATGCTCACTCACTGTGTCCCTCAGTGCCACATCTACCCTTTTCTTGAACACTTCCAGGGATGGTGACTCCACCACCTCCCTGGGCAGCCTGTGCCAATGCCTCACCACTCTTCTTGAGAAGTAACATCCAACCATGTTTCTAGGAAGGTGAGTTAACATTTCAGAAATAAATATTTGTCGATAAAACTGCAATGCCCTCATTTTTCATTTATGTTTAATGTTTCAACTCTGGCCATGGGCTGTTATATTTTTCTAGGGGTTGTGTTAATATAAAAAAATATTAAAACCATATATAGCCATATAGAGTTTGGATCCCTGGTGGAAATAGATAAGAATATGCTTATAAGAATAAGCACAGAAGCAATCCAAATGTCAAATAAAAAAATAAACAGAAACAGGCAGAAAGAGAATAGTTTCCATGTCTGGATCAGGAAGCTTCTGCCAGAAATTCCCTGTGTGAATTCAGCCAGCATCATTCTGCTTGAGAACCACCTTCCTTGGGCATGCTGCCTTTGGAGCCCCTTTTCTTTTCACTACCAAAGGTCCACAGAGGAGAGCAACATCTGCTCTTGGAGGACACTGTCAGCACTTCCTTCAGAAAAAACAACTCACATGTATTAAGCAGCTGTGCTGATTTTTTATTTTTATTTTTTAAATACCCTTGGTTTTTGGTCTGAAAAATCTTTTTTTATGCACATTTCTGTTCTTGTAAAAAGTTGATTGGACAAATTCAGTACTTCTACATGTTTGCTTATTTATTATGGAAGTACATGCTCTTTCCTCAAAAACAGCAAGAATAATGAAAAAGAAAGATGTCTGGGTTTTCCAAATTCAGTATTCCACTAGTAATGTCTACAAAACATAATCTCTTTCGTGGCTTTTTTCCAGGGGTATATGCACATGACAGCTCTGGTCTTCTGCAGGCTTTTTGCTTTCAGCTCACAAAGTAGAATCACCTGTGCTATTGATTCAGAAGTGAATTCTTGTTAGGCTTGAGGTATCACTTCAATCTCTTTTTCTGAGTATCAGAATCTGAAAAGAAGTGCAATTGCATGTTCCATTTAGCCTGATGGCTTGTAAGTGGAATATGATTCTTAGCTCACTGAGAAATTTGATGACACCTTCCACATATCAACACCAATGTCTGTCATTAGCAGTCTATCTAACAGCTGTAGACTTTCCGGTTTTCCATTTACAAGGTTAAGGATGGACTGAGAATCTTCATTGATTGTTGAGGCACCTCAGATCTCATAGTAGATTTCTAAAGTCAGTAAGTAACTAGGAAATGAGATGATGTCCATGAACAAATTTAAACTATGAAGGATTTTTCTTCTTTTCTTTATTCTCTACTCCTTGCTATCCTAAATTCCCTTACATTTCCCCCTTTGAAACATTCTGAAAGACTTAATCTGTTTATCCATCTTCCTGAGAAAAGATGCAACAAGAGCCGACGTGGGTGCTGGAGAAGATTATGTTTAGTTTTGTTGTGGGTGGCTCCCTTTTGGCAGTCATGGATTTTTACTGCAGTATTCAGGACTATAATGTGATATTGTGGTGCTAGAGCCATATGTCAACTCAGTATCACCTACCACCCTTAATCAACTTTCTTTAGAGGCAGTAGAAAGTCACAGGGGAGGCTCCACATGCCCATGCTCTTGATCCACATTATAATGTTGAAGCTACTGAGTCCTTAAATATATCTGTTTCCAAGGGCACCCCAACAGCCATATATCTTTCCCTGAGCCCGTGCTGTGCCCTATAAATCTTATCTAGAGAAGTACAATTCTAAAACATTTCCAATTTTGCCTCAAAATTCTGGCTCATTTTAAAGACTGACACAAGTTAAATGCCACAATGTCTTTCTCAAAAATCATGGATAACTTACACAGCAGCATTGCTCATCCAACACATTTGGCACATTTATACATGCTCTGCCAGAACTTGACCTTAATGTCTGACGAGAACTGTGCTGAAAGATGTCTCACATCCTTTGGAAAAGAGTGATGGACAAGTTAAAATCTCCTTACCAATTAGAATTAGAGGTGCCATCACCTCTGGAGAAGAAATGTTTCTAAGGGAATCCAAGCCTTGAAATGATAGTTATGTTCCAGGTACACAACTTGCTCACATTTTGACTCTGACTGGCTGAAATTCAATAGAATGAATGGAGGAAAAAAGTTTTACAAGTCATGGGAGGTAGAGAAAACAAGTACATTTCCTCCATGAAAGTAGAGATATTTCTTTCATTAAATGTTAATCGGGTGCTGATGCATACATTTGCTGAAAATAAGTCAAAGAGCTTTAAATTTCAATTTCTTGCTGTTTTGTCTGTCTCTTATTTTTTCCCTTATTATTTTATCTCCCTGAAAAAAAAAAAAAGATAAAAATGGCTATATAGTTTGGTAATTTTATGCCTTTTACTTCAACTTGGAGACCCATACTTGAAAAACATGAATTAATATTCCCATGCTACACTTCTAGTAGCATGGGAGTACAAGCAATGCAAGTTCATCCCATGCATGATATGATGTAAAAGTGTTGCCATTCTAATGGTAAAGCCCTGAAAATTTTGGGTTTGTTTTCAATATAAAGAGTGACATACAATGTAAGACATAATATGATGGTGTAGAGTGAAAATATTCCTCTTAAAATACAAACCTAAATTCCATTATGCTGGAGGAGAAATAAAAAGAGAAATCATAATGCTGCATTACTATTTGTACTCTGTTAACATCAGTGAGAGATGCTTTATGTTTTCTACAATGTCAACATAAAATAGATGCCCAGACCTTGCCTTAGAGATACGTGGCATGCTCATTCTGTTTCAAAAATAGAACTTAAAATATTCAGTGCATGGGAAAACAAATGTCTCTGATGTTACATTCTTGAAGTTCCTAGATATTAAAGGATTCTGTAGATTGCAACAGGATTGCAATTTAGCCCAGCAAAGAATAAGGAGACATTGAAAATTAAAATACATTAATGTAATGTGAAAATGCGAGTCTTTACTTGTTGTTAAATCAAGTGAATTTATCTGGCATTAGCTGAGTCCTTCAATAATAAATTTGGTTTCTGCAGTTGGAGCTGCAATGAGCAGACCCCCAGAACTAGAGAACCAGATTAGACAGTGCAATTTTTTCACTCATCTGAGTTTCTTCAATACTTTAATGGTAAATATATTCATGTATATTGGGAAGGCCAGCCATGAGCCTGAGGCTTTGTGCCATCTGGACAATTTGTGCTGCAATGATCTTGGTGTAATGCAGGGTTAGACCTTTGCAAGTCACACCATCTTCCCGTCTGTCTTTTTTGGATTGAGCTGAATCCTACTGCTTTTTATCCATCTGCTTATTTCTTCCAGGCATTGATGACAGCTGAAAGCACATCAGCAAAGACCACAATGAGCAGACAAGTGCTATCTGCTTACTGATTGTGTGCTATTCAACTTTAGTTTCATGTCTTCCTGTGTGGTCCTGGAAAGACATGGAAGAGGAAAGCTGGGAATACAAGGGCCTTGGGGACAAAGGAGCAGCTGGTTTATGTGACCTGTGAATATCACAGAGTTATTCCTGTTAGGTGGCCCAGGGACACCATTGCCATGTAAAGGTCAACAATACCAAAGGCTGGATGAGAGCGTTAAGGGCATAAATGTGGAGTTGTCTCAGACAAAGAGAACCATGGAATATTCAGTATTATGTCCTTACACATAGCTTGTAGCCAAGTGGAGCCTTAACCCCTGCACTTAATGCAAGTGAACCTTAACTCAGTGAAGATAGTTTCTGCCTAAGCATAGTCCCTAAGGGATATCTGTGCATTTAGCTTTTGGACAAGTGCTTACCCTTTCCCTCTTACTTGATTCTTAAGCGTCAGATTTTTCCAACCTCACAAAATTCTGCTTTGTGTTCATATGCTTTGTGTTCACTTTTCAGCTCTCTGGAACATCTGCAGGTTTTTCCAGAACCCAGATCTCTCTGCGAGCCCATGCTCCAGCCACAGATCTCTGCCTGTGCATTCTTGGCTCCCACCAAATGGTATTGGTGCTGGCTGCCAGCTTTACTCTCATTGCTTCACTTCCAAGACGTTTCCATCACATCGTGGCAATAGGGCCAAAACATGGCTGAACCTCTCATATGTGGAGGACAGAGAGTCCTTTCTTGTTATAGCTGCTGTTGAAATTCAATTTGGCTGCTAATACAGCCAGCATTAGTCATACAGGCCTTGTAGAGAAGTTGTGCGTATGCTTTCTCTTCTGCATCTGCATAAGGGATGACTTTTGCTGTCACCTAAGCTGTTCCAGTGGGACCTAATCTTGGCCAAAAGCTTCAAGTAACAGCATTCAAATTTGGTCCAGTACCCTTCATACCACCAGTGAATTTAGAATAAACTTTCCTGTAGCAGCTAAGGGGAAGGCCAGCAGTAGGCAAAGCCCCCTCCTTCAATACTTCTCACACACCCATGGTTTGTTTACAAGCCAACTAAAAGTTACCAAGGTTGATGGTCCCATTGCTTCCTGGTCTGAGATGCATCTCCCTGCTTACCACGGCAGAGCAAAACACTGCTGAGATGGTTTCTCTCATTTGTCAAATGTGGCAACATTTCTTCCTCTGACATTTACACAGAAGCTTTTAGAGGAGGAGCTATTGCTTTACCCCATCTGTTCAGTGCTGCACTCTGTCTCATCACCACAAGCCATTTATTGATGATATTCGATCTGCCTAACTTGAATACTTAGCACAAGGCAACCTTTGACTTCCCTCAAGAGAATCTCCTGATTATTCTGACCTAGGGGTCTAGTAAGAAGTGCCTGGGATGTCAATGGCCATAAAAATCCTTCTAATGAAAACTCAGGTACTTGTTTTAGGACTAGCTTAGGTGGCATGTACAGAATAAGATCAAGATAGGGGCCGAGTTACATGAGTAAGGCTTCACTTACTGCTCATATATATTTTGTTAAATGCTATGTGTTTTATGTCTCATTATTCTTGATGATAAAAAAGACTACCAGAAGAGGATGAAAATGGGGAAAGATACTATTTAGGGTTGTAAAGAAAGAAAATTATTGAAGTGTTTTACTGTCAATTGTGGCATTTCTTTGCTACCTTTTTTTTTTTTTTCTAACATAAAATAATTAAAATGTAACAACAATAGTGTTTCTCTGAATGATCCCTTCCCCCTCATATGGAGGCACCAGAGCCCAGACTAGCTCCTCCATCACAGGAATGTCGCCTCCAGGCTACAGCATTCAGTGAAGTGTGAAATCACAATTAACGGAGCAAGTGTTTTGTAAGTGAGCAGAGACTGCTGCAAATTACATCCTGCTATTAGCTGATTTTAGAACAACATTGTTGAACAGCTTCATGATTACTGGGCTGTGGCGTGTATTAAAAAAAAACATTAATAAAACGTAATTGATTGTGAATTGTTCTTGCTGTGTTTATAGTTTCAATCGTAAATGCCAAAGAAGTTTACTGGAAACAAAAGCTGCCCTCAGTTATCAACGGAACTGGATTGTTCCAAAAATTTTAGAGAACCAGATTTGCAGCTGCTGTAAATCAGTAAACTACTGAAACCCATGGGTTCTGCTGACTTCGGAGTTCCTCCTAGTGTTTTTATTCTCCAGTCAGCATAGAAAGGTGTGAGACTGCCTTGTCTTTGCCAGACAATACCTCTGGGAGCTTGCTGGGAATAGTATCCTTAGTCTCTCAGATCTGCCGTTCACTCGGCTTACCCTTACAAGCTGGTTATGTCACTAACAGGGAACGGGGTCTGGTGGTTTCCAGTTACTGAGAACAAGCAACAGTCCAGAGACATACTTAGAAAATATTCACTTTTCTTTCTCTCCTTTGAACCCAAACTATTTTCAAACCTTAAATCGTGTTCTCTTACAAGAAGACAGTATACAATTCTGATCCATGACCCTGTCTTGTTTCATGGATGGACATGCTATGCCACAGTAGGTGTTCGGCTATGTTTTTCTAACTTGGGTGCTCTGGTATGAATACAAGGATTTATGAAAGACCATTCACAACTGATCTAATCTGGGACTGGGTCCCAGTCAGTGATGCAAACTGTCTGCTCTTCTACACCTCTTAATGCTGCACTGCATTGCCTGCACTTGCTGGTCAAGATTAGTCAGGGGGAGACTGAACTGTGCCAAAGTCCCCAGAGAAACATGCTCAGGTACATGGACTGCATTTTGCCTTAGTTGTTTTCTACAGATTTTTAAACTCAATGAATTTTCATGAGTTTTCTCACCTCACAGTAAGGTGGGATGAGGAGAAAAATAAAAGCTTGAAATTCTGACTGTAACCACTAGTTACAGTGCTTCCATGAGGAATGATGAAAAATCTTAGAAGATGACCTAAAATGCAATAATGAAATATCTGCATTATTTATTGACTTTTTGGCAGCCTCTGCCTTGGCAAATATTCTAATATAAACAAGGAATGGATTGCTGAAAAGCATTTCCTGCAAAAGAGCTAGCATTAAGAGTGTTTTCTATATATATATAAACACAAATAATCATATGAAAGACAGTATTTCATGTTTCTGGAAAGTTATATCCCTCAAAGACAGCAACAAATGTGCCTCATGCACATGGAGTGACTTCTACAAGCATAGATCTAAATATAAGTCACCACACAGCTCATTTCTTTTTCTGACACAGCTCTTTGTAGACAAAGGTGAATCCTGGAGCAAACACCTCCAGACTGATTTGAGCTGTTTCTCTTTTCATCTCTTCCATCCATCCCTCAGATCTTGTGTAATCTGTTTGTCTCCTTTCTTGTGGCTCCACAGCAGTGTATATACATGCACATACATTTTTATATGAAAAGCCAGTCTCATATCCCCAACTTACCCACTACTTTCTCTCACTGTAAATGGCCATCACTATGGTAACGACTGCTTAACACAAAATGTAGGGAGACAATTAGAAGAGATCATAAAATATGAGATACAGCTGTGTTCTGTGTAAAACCACAGACTGATTTCCATCATGGCTCTTGTTGCCAACTGCTCCAGGTCACCATGGGGCTCTTGTCACCTGTGATCTGGCATCTGCAGCTCAGTGCCTTACAGGCAATAGCTCTTTCTTACTCTGACTTTGACCTTATTCTTCTCTGCATTTCAACCATCCAATCAGTCACAGAATTGAATTCAATTGGTGACCAGCCTAATGTCCTTGGAAATGGTGTTCTGCAGCAGTGTGCTTGGTGGCATATGAAGGAACTGGCTGTATCACAGGACAAAGTACATAACATGATTGTGACCCTTCTCCTTGTGAGAAGCCTCTCAGTGGTGCCAAGTCTCAGACTTCAAAATTAACTGGCTGATAAAGCAGAGGAAGACCCACCATGAATTGTATGAAGAATTCCTAGTGAATTTAGGAGATAGCTGGTTATTCAGTCCTTGACCTACTTCTTTCAAAACCCATGAAAACTTCTTTTCTTTTTACATATAACCATATCTTAGTAAATACCAGATGAATGTATCCCCTATTCATTCTTTACTCTTTCAACGAATCATGTAATTTCTTCTAACAATTCAAATGGAGAAAATGTGGACACTGAGTTCCCTCTTCATAAAAATTCTTTGAAAAATCCTTTTATGAACTCTAGACAGACAAGAAAGCCAAGCGATTAAGAACAGTAAAAATGTTCTTTTCTCATCTGAGCATCCTAGAAGTGCGTTCATCTTTAGACAATGGGGGTTATACACCATTAGCGGTATGGGAAAATTAGTAAACCCACTTCTAAGAAGAGATCAGTGAGGTGGTACTCTAACTCCAGGGTAAAATATAGGATGACAAGTAGGCACACATTTAAATGAGAAGCATTCGCTGCTGGTTGGAAAGAACCAAAAGTGATTCTGGTGATAATCTACTACCATGATGGAAATGGGTTGGCCATGGGTGATGACTATTCACTGGCTTCTCTGCTACAAGAGCAACTGAGCACATAGGAGGGCTGTGGGTTGCATGCTCAGAACTGATGAGGGCAGGGGATTGTCCTGCCAAACCTTTTTTGAGGTGCTCAGTGCTTCAACTAGGAATAAATGGACTCAGGATGTTCTGCCTGGATGTCAGGAAGTACTTGTTTACTGTGCAGGTGACAAAGCACTAGCATACATATCCCAGAGAAGCTCTGGAGTCTCCTTGCAAAAAATCAAAAGCCATCTGGATGTGGTCCTGATTAGTCTGCTCTGGGTGTCCCTGCTTGAGCAGGCATTGGACTGAATGGCCTCCAGAGATTGCTTCCAATCTCAACCAGTCTGTGATTCCCGCAGACCAGTGTGGATGCTAATGCCTGCATAGACCCAGGGACAGTGAAAATTCATCCTGGCTAATGAGCCTGAAGACAGCATACCTTTCTGACACATTCTCTTACCTTCCCTACAGGAGGAGAGCTGTGAATTTGTTATGGGCATAGGCTGCATGGCAGTTTTGCTAGAGCCCTATAGAATGCTGTGTGAGATTCGTTAGACACTTAAACTCTCTGTACTTTGTGGCCACTCCTTGCCTGATCCTCCTACCTTACAGCTTTGCTGCCCTCTCATGTTTATACTGGAAAGGTGATTTGTCTGGGCAAACAGCAGAAAAGATAAGGCAATTTCCAAAGTTGTCCACTAAAGACTGATTTTCATATTTAATTTTCAGTGACAAAAATAAGGTTCTTTTTTCTTTTGTTTTCTTTACAATCAATGGAAGAAGACAAGCACTTCCAAATGGAAATTTACAATAGAATCATAGAATTGTTTCATTTGGAAGGGACCCTTAAGGATCATCTAGTCCAACTCCCTTGCAATAAGCAGAGATGCCTACAGATCAATCAGGAGCTCAGAGCCCCATCCAACCTGACCTTGAGTGTCTCCAGTGATGGGGCAACCACATTACCACATCTCTGGGCAACCTGTTCCTGAGCCTTGTCACACTTGCTTTCCTCCAGTATAAATCTTCCCTTTTTTAGTTTGGGGGCATTTCCCTTTGTCCTATCACAACAGACCCTGCTAAAGAGTCTGTTCCCTTCTTTCTTACAGCCCCCCTTTAGATACTGACAGGCTGCTGTCAGGTTGCCTCAGAGCCTTCTCTTCTCTGGGCTGAACAGCCCCAACTCTCTCAGACTGTTCTCATAGGAGAGGCGTTCATCCCTTGGGTCGCTTATGTCCTGACAGTTGAAATACACTCTTCAGGTGCTGCCACCAATACAGAAATCCACAGGGTGGGTTTTAGTCAAAGTTAAAACTGTTTTGAATTGCTTTTTGCATAGAGATTTATTATTTCTTGAAAGGTAAAATCCATATTAGGGATGTATTCCTTTTTCACTCCAAGAGGGAGTTAGATTTGATTTATTTTGGGAGGGCAAGTGCTGAATATCTTTCTGTGCGGCCTCTGTGCCTTGTAATAACAAGCTCTCTTGTTAATACAGTTCTTATTGCAACTTATAATTGTTACTTACATCCTGAATTTCACTGAGGTCGGCATGAATGAAAAATATTCCCATAAAGAATTCAGGAGCTTGCCAAGAGTCACTACACGTGTTTGTTAACAAAACTGAACCAGAGGTGAAGATTTCTTTTCTTTCCTTGCACTTCCTTGCTTTGATCAGGGAGAAGCTCCATGTCTGCCAAGATTTCTCCTGTCCACAGGAATGTCAACAGAATGGTCCATGCTGCGGGAGGAGTGAAAATAATGCTCTGCTCCTGATGACTACCTCAGATTCTTCTGCTGAACACTGATTCAAAAATGGGAGCTGGAAAACTGCAAGTCAATGTGCAGGCAGAGAAAGTAGGTTAGGAATTGTATATGTCAGATTAGGACCCAGGCTACATTCTCCTCAAAGGCTTATACTTCTAAATCCACAGATTGCTTCATGAGGCAGGAACATGGCAGAGAAGGACAAATTATCTTGTTTCTATTGTACATACGGGGAATGAATAAGGAGTTGCTTGGTCTGTGAAGTGTCTGGGACTTGGTCTAGAGAAGTCACAGGCATGGACTGATGGTTGTACTAGATGATCTTAGTGGTCTTTCCAACCTTAATGAGACTTTGATTCAGTGATTCTATGAACTGCTGAGGTCTCATTGGTTGAGCTAGGAGAGAGGCAAATGGCAACACTTCATATTACTTTGCTTGAGAACTAAGGCAGAACCAGACTTGTATCCAACCCATAGCTGAGCCTTGGGACAGATTGTGGGAATCTCCTTGATGGTGACTGGGCTGTGGGGAACTGCAGGAGAACAAATATAGAAAAATGAAGACATTCTGAAGGGAAACTTTGAAATTCCATTTCTTTTTACGTCTTTGACAAAACCCTACTTTTAAGTGATGCGATGGTTTTGCGGGAAAAAAGAACTGTGGTTTAAGTTAGATCACATGATATGCTTCTTTCTCAATTCTATCTGTCTCAGTTCTAAATTCTCCCCTTGGGGCTCAGCCCCAGCTGCTTGGCTAAGGAGTATGCTGGCACACTTTTTCTTAGGAAAGAATAAGCAGTGTGAACAAAATCCTTTGCTTTTCCTATTACACATAGGAACCTTCATGCATGACCAATGAGAGCTGTGAAAGCAGGTGATGATACACAAATGATAAATCTGATCAACCAATTAAATTAGAAACAGCCCACACTTGCTCCATCACAGGCTGCAGTTTTCAATACATCGTAGTGGCTCAGAGAACAGACACCTTTGTCTGCAGTACAAAGTTATATCAAGCAGAAGTAGCAACTTTCACAGATAGTCAGTTGCTTGAATATAAGGATTTCTCACTCGTTTGAATATCATATCAAACTGTTAAGTGTGCCTACTTGTAGGCATTCCTCTCTAAAACACAGCTACAAGGTGTGAAATCAAGGTTCACTGAATTCCGAGCTGAAGTTCACTTGAACTCTCAATATTTTCTTTCTGACGTGATATAAGACATTTTATTTTTCTCTGAGATAGATTCATTATCTGAGATCTTGCAGTTGATGTCAGATAAATTACAACATTGATATACCCCACCCATACAAAGAAAGTTTATGTAAAGTCTATTTTCCTGTAACTTTCTCTGTGGAGGATTCTCAGATGTCTGTTGTAGCTGAGCTTACCTTTCAGCCTTTCTTTTTTGTTGGGATTATAATTTTGTTCTCGTTCCTTTACTCAGGCACTATACATTCCTCAAAAAGATAACTGAAAAAGAATAATATCCTTGAGGTCTGCATTCCATAGTTTTGTTGAAACTGGCTAACATTCTTTGCTGGCATTGACAGTTAATGTGTAAGCTCTAGTTCCTTAGGAAACTAGCCTGCAAAACACCTGAGTACCCTATGAGGAGTGTCCCATCCATGCAATGTCCCAAGCTCTAACATCTAAATTGAGTCTATCGCTACGTAAGTCCATTGCATAGTATTACTCCTGGAATTTGCTAACTGTAACATGTGATTCAACTAAATATATTTTAAACACTGGAATAAGGTGAAATAAATTGCACACAGCTCTATCTGTTTCTCTCCGTTGATAGCAAAGAGGGCCTGTGGAGATGGACATTGGAGTTTTCCACATCGATTGAGCTCTTTAGATTCCTATTTAGTCAATGAGATAGCCAAAGGAGTCTGGCTTGTGATTCATTTCATCAAACACTGGCATGTATTTTAGGCGGAATTACACCCTACACTATATTGATTAAATCCACATTAAGTCAAGACAGCTAGTTCACATGCAGACATCTTCAATATGCATGACCATATAAGATAGATTTCCCCTTTATGCACTTTTAGCTTTTTCTGGTATAGCTAAAACTTGCACCTCTGTCACATTATTTGTATACTGTCAGTATATTTGTATAAAGTCCCCCCTTTGAGAGCAGGAGCAATACCATATGAAATAGGAAGAACTCACATTCTGCAAATCTATTCTCTCATGTGTAGTGTCTTAACTGCACTGTGAAATCACTGATTTGCTGGCTTTGAGCTGTTTTTTCACCAAGCCCAGAGGATAAGCTTTTTTTAATTTTTTTTGCACACCATATTTCTCTCTGGTACAGCTGATGCTAGCTTATTCTCCTTCAAATCTCACATAAAGCTTTTACAGGAGAATGCATCTGTGATATGCTTTTCAAGTTGTGTTTTTTTTTTTAAATATGAATAAAACAGTAAACTGGAAGACTGTCAGCATCTTTTGCAGTTTATCTGCATTCTAACGCAACTCACAGGAAAATGCAAAGTCGATTAAAACCAACCAAGCGTAATAAATATATTTTTTGATTCTGTCAGTATGGCTAAAGATGAAAGCTAATGGCAAATCCATAGACAGTCACACAGATCAAATGATCAATCAGTCTGTAAGCTTGCATTCATGACAGATAAATGCTCTTATTATCTTCACAGCATGCCCAAGTTGGTCAAGCAAAACTTGGTGAGTTAACTTGGTACTCTGTAACTAGGATGCTTATGTGTACAATGCTTGCTTTTCACAATTTTGCAGATGCTAGCAGTTTCATTTCCTCAGTCTGTCAATGGCTTCCTTCGTTGATCATGGTTCATTTGTGTCCCTCAGCTACTCTCAGTCTTTTCCCGCTCCTTATTCCTAGTCATAGAATAGCTTAGGTTGGAAGGGAACATAATGATCATCCAGCTCCAACCACCTGCCCTGGGCTGGTTGCCCCTCACCAGATCAAGCTGCTTCAGATCTGATTCAACCTGGTCTTGAGCATCTCCAGGGATGGGGCATCCACAGCTTCTCTGGGTGATCTTTGCCACTCTCTCGGTGAAGAATTCTTCCCAGCATCCAATCTAAATCTCCCTTCTTTTAGTTTAAAGCCATTTTCCCTTGTTGTGTCACAATGAGACTATATAAAATGTTGGTCCCCCTCCTGCTTGTAAGTTCCCTTCAAGTACTGAAAGGCTGCAATGAAGTCTCCCCAGAGTATTTTCTCCTCCACTCTAAACAGGCTCTGCTCTCTCAACCTTTCTATATAGGAGAGATTATCCAGCCCTCTGAGCATCTTTGTGGCCATTCTCTGTGGCCCTGCTCCAACATCTTTCTTGTGTTAGAAACACAGTAATCCAGACAGGGCTTCATGAAGGCAGAACAGAAGAGGACAATCCTCTCCCTCTTCCTCCTGGTCAACCATCTGTTGATGCAGCCCAGGATACTGTTGATTTTCCTAGCTGCAAGTGCACACTTCTGGCTCATGCCCAGCTTTTCATCCACCAGAATCCCCAAGCCCTTCTCAACAGGGCTACTCTGAGTGAGTTCTTTGCTCAGTCTGCACACATAACTGGGATTGCTCTGACCCAACCTTGCACTTGGCTTTGTTACACACCATTGGGTTCACATAGGTGCACTTTTCAAGACTGTCCAGGTGCTTTTGGATGTCAAGTCTTACAGCTTTTCACAGTGGCAACCTTTAGCTCTCAAGCTTTTTATCTACTGGTTTGCACTGACAACACAGATAAGACTATAATGGTGGTTACCTCAATCATGCAGATGAGAACAGCAAATGCAGTGAAATCCTGGCTTTGACTTTGTGCTCTTGTCATTTTTCAATTCTTTGGTCTCAAGAACAAACTGTGAAGCAATGCAGGTTCATTTTCTATTGTGTGGGATTATTCTGGAGGGCACTAAAAGAGCTGAGAGGTTCAAGAGGTTTGAATGAGGACAAACTCTTCAAAGGTTTTAGCTGCTGGACTCTTAAGAGGGTTTTCCTGAGTGGATGTAAGCAGTGATTATTTTGAAGGGCTGGTAACAGAGCAGCTTCGGGATATTCTCAGAGGTTTAGCAAAAGTCTTGACCAAGTGACTTTTGTCCTTACTCTCAGTGCACTACTTTAAAGTATAAAGAACTGAAAGTGCTATTCAAAGAAAACCTTGCTATATAGATATATTTTAAGCAGCAAAGCAGTAGTCTTTTTATCTACATTTGTATCTCATACACAATTTCTTTCTTGAACTTTCTCACCCTCAGTCCACTCTCAGCTCATCTTTAAGAGAACCTCAAGTAGACCTTATCCTACATTTCCATTCAACTCATGCTATACAGAGAGTCATATGGTGGGAAATGTTTGACAAATTTAGGGACAGGTAACACTAGAAAGGTTTCTTATGTTGGCATAGAGCTCACAATTGTTTTCAAACTGAATTTAAAAATTTATGTGTGTTTCTGATTCAGCATTAATTAGAGACAAAGTGAGACCTTTGACCCTCTAGTTTCAACATTTAGGAAACAATTACAGTAGAACATTAGCTGTTCTTCAGCACGTACAGTGAGTTTGCAGTAATGACATAATCTTTTCGCAAGGTACTGCTCATTTCCCAGGTGGCTTAGCAAGACAACACAGAAGTAAATTTGTAACACATCTTGAATTCCTTTGGTTACTTCTGACTTGAACATCTAATCTTTCCGTTCAGAAATATTTTTTTAATTGAACACTTTTTTACACTCCACTACCTGAACTAATATACAAGTATTTTTTCACTACATAAAATTTTCTCTGTAACTGAGAATAAGTACCATCCCTTTTGTTTTATCAGTGGGAAGCTGAAGAGACAAAGCATGGCTGTGAATTAATGGCAGAAGAAGCAAAGAAAAATCTAATTCTTAGAGAACCCTGGCACTGAAGAACAATGAAGCTATAGATAATAAGGTGTTATCTTCAGTCTAGTCCAATCTTTATACAGTAAAGGGCTGTAGCACTGTAGGAAGAAGTAGTTATAAGATTGATGAGGTTGAAAAAAGTAGATAGTATTTTGGGTATGATCCATTTTCAGATCTTCATTATCTAAAGTTTCTCTGTTTTCTCACCAGAAACATTGATTTAACTCCCATTGTTCTTTTAAAATGTTACTTTATTTAGTCAGAATACTATGGTCACTGCACCAACTCTTCATAAACTTGTTTTTCCAGATAGGTGCTGAATTTCAGCTGGGTAGTGACTATGTAGCTCATAGCAGAACTGAGAGAGCTCTACAACAGAACTGAAGTGCCCTGAGAAACCATTTTACTTTTATGAGAAAGAGAAAATCTTGACACTATCCATGAAGGTTCCCTTCAGTAGTTTTTTACTTTATGACAGCCTCCAATTTAAGGATTGACTTCTCCAAATCTCTTAGGAAATCTCATGCATACTCCACATTTTCTGCATTCAAGTAAGTAAAATCCATGAAAATCTTTGCATTGGCTTTTGGCTTTGGATTGCACTGTGACATAAAAATTCCTCCTCCATTCTTTGGAAGGGCTCCAGTGTAGTAACTAAAGCAGTGCTCTGAAACTTGGTTCCAGTCTCATCTCTGCCTTTGGCTCATCCCTCTGTGCCTGTATAAAATAGGGATAATATTACTTTCTGACCTTGTGGATGTGTCTTAAGAATTAATGCTTGTGATGTGCTATATACTTCTCTAATAAATGATAGTCTAGTCATTGAATGCACTTTGTTCTTCATCCGGAGGCAAATTAAGGCCTTGGGAACAGCAGAAATTTGGTCCCATTGAATAGCAGCATTAATCCCATCTTCTCCAGGATTTGGCCCAATTTCATTCAGCTGGCAACGTGCCTCTATCCTAATTTCAACTCTGTGACATATTCTTCAAGGGAAGTTTTATTTTTTCTGGGTTGTAAGTGAATATGTTGGTAGATTGAGCATGAATGAAGAGCATGCATCATAGCAAAACAGGAGGAGATACTCTCCAGAACATCACAGTTCCTCCATCCTCACAATGGATCAATGGGACAGTAATTAAACAAGCCATGCAGGGTTGTTCATGCTGCTAGCATGCAGAGGTAAAAATCTTCCAAGGGATCCCTATCCTTTCTGGACATGGGCATTTTCTTTCACAGGATTTTTACAGCCCCTGGGTTTGGATCTTGTTCAGACTTTCTGAAGAGTCTTTCCAGTGACAGTGGAGGAGTGTAGTGTGGCTAGCCAAAATTTGAGGATGTCAATAACTTCTATTGAGTTGAGTTTAAATTACCTTGGGAGAAAGTCACTCACATAAACAGACAGCATTTAGGCAGTAATGCTTGGTAGGCTGACACTGCTTTCTGAAAACAGCTTTCACCTTGCAGCCAGCCATAAGCAGAGAATTGCTGGGAAGTCCTCCCAGCACATTGAAAATAGTCAGCTGAGAGCTTACTGCACAAGCCATAGTATGTAGGGTCTAAAACGACAATGAGGAAACCCTCTCTCCAAACAACTCTTACCTATGACCAAGCATCAGCAAAAACCTCAGCACACACAATTCTGGCGAGCACCAGTTATTATTGGTATTTTTTATTCTCATATTTTACTTTTATTTAATAATCACAACTATGTTCACATTACCATCCCTAGCTCCAGCACTTACATACACTCAAAGGGCAAACTACAAATACGTGTAATAACTCTGCAAATGCAAGTGTTCTTGTTTATTTTCTGATGTTTACTTGCTTGACTGGAGCATTCCATTCAAGCTGCATACCCTAGCTAGTTAGAACAGATTGTGAAGTGGGATTCATGCCTGTGTAAAGATAGTTCGTTTGTTTTTCAGCACCAAGACAAATGCTGATGTGAAGCACCATCATGAGGTCAATCAGGTCTAAGAATTTAAACAACAAGAGATTTACAATTCCATTTTGACAGCTCCCTCCACTCTTCCTCCCCTCTCCCCTAGCAATAGAACTCATTTAAGGATTTAAAATATGGGAAGCAGAAGAGGTGTCATTAATTTTACTTACACAACAGCATTTGCACTTGTAAGGTTTTGACAGCTTCACTAAACCCAGAGGAATTCAGATAGCTAGAGCAAATGAATGTACACCAATACTTGTATGGAAAGGAGGTAGTTTCAGAACTGAACACATATTTTCTTCCTGCAGGAAGATGTCAGTGATGAGAGCATGTAAGATGATTAACTACAACATTCACGTGGTGTTTATTTAATGTTGTATTTCATCCTGTTCAGCATATTCTCTTTGTGTTCCTGAAATCAATAGAACTGCAGCAAGAGAAGAGATTATTCCAGTATTTCTTAGGATGTTCTGCCTTTATCACTGAGCTTGGTACACATTGTTTTTGATATGGGAAACAGAGTTAAATGTTATATTTGCTATTTAGAAAGTTTTGATGATGACTGTGTCTTTTTGAGGGGTGAGAAATCCAATTGCAGAAAGCAGAATGTATATGCATGCTACCAAATCCTTCTGGAAACACAAGTGGGATTTATTTTTTTATCACTGTCATGATTTTGGATGGAAAATGGAAAACTTGCAATGAATTCATAGTAGGTCATTGCATTACCATCTGAGACAGGAGGAACGTGCTTACTTGTTCAGAAGGGAAGACAGATGAAGGCAAGCAAACAGCAGAATAAAACATGAATTAAGCAATAGCCACTTGCTGATCATTATTCTGCTATCTGTCCATTATCTGTCTGGATGTAGGTAGCAAATGCCACGTGAATTTAAACAGAACCCATTACTCACACTCACTAACAGATGTGATGATAGGAGTTGCTTGACAGATCTTACATAGGGAACTTGGGTGTAATTGAGCCCACTGCTGCGCTGATTCTCCTTCAGCAAAATTCTCTACCTGTGCAGGAATATTTTAAGGCCTCACTAAATTTGAAATGGTGACAGAGCATTAGTGGTTTTTGCTTATTTGTTTTTTTTTTCTCTCATTATTGTGTCTCTTCAGTAACAGATGGTGAATTCTCTCCTGAGTAAGCCAAATGCCAGTGCTTTTTTTTACAGAATGTCAGGAAAAGGCACCAACAGCTCAGCTCCTACTAGTTCTAGAAATTGATAGGCTTGCTCTAGTGCCTTTTAAAGTTCCTGGGTGTCTTTAAAACACTTTGGATCACCTTCTTGAGACATGTGAATGAGCAAGGCAATCTGTTTTAAATACTTCCTTATTATTCCCACAGCTTTGTTTGGACATGCTGGTAAACAAGGTAATAATATCTGCTTTAACAACATTTCTTTCTTATAGCACTGAGCCCCCTTACGCGTGAGTGTAAGGTCAGGACAAGTTGCAGATATTTCAAAACACTTTTTTTGCTTTTCCTTCTTGAGTGGGGGGCTTCTTATTTCTGAGATGGCCACAGCTTGTAGTAAACACCTGTACAGTTGATGGTTAGATGAATGAAAGTCATCTAGATGAAGCTTATATTTCTTCAATCATTTTGCTGCGCTTTATTAAGGGAACATGGTCTAGTGGTTGCCAAGGGATATCAAGAGCTATTTCATGCTCCTAGAACAGTCCTAATTCACTCTCTCTTCTCCTTGTGGTTAGCTAATGATCTGATGACCAAGAAATCTCATCTGAATTCACAGTTCTATGTCAGTGTGGTGGTAGGGACATTTCTTCATCCCTCTAAGTCCCACGTTCGCCATTGATGATGTCAGACTAATTGTATATACTGTGAGACTAAGCTGGGGTATATTTATGAAGGCAAAGAAAAGCCCCAAATTTAGATGTCCTATTTATACCTACCTTGTATTTATTGCTAAACTAATGTCTTGTTTTCTGTATATATATCAATCTATTAGGTTGCTTTTGTGACTTCTTATTCAGAAAGTCCCAGAAGATGCATTGCTTAATACAGAAAGACAAAATGAATGAGTTGATTGTATGGATATCTCAAAGCTGTAATAGATAGCTGGCATCTGGAATTTGAAGGATTGTGTATTTCTAGCTACTAATATTGTCTGTGGCTTGGGAAAAGAAGACTGTTTTTGCATTTTGTATATTAACAGTTTCTGCTATCTTTTTCTGCTGGTTTGGGAATTCTGAGTGTGAGGATGAAAAGCTAAAAGAGACACTTCTGTTTCTTTGTAGTCTATGACTTCAAACCCTCCCTATATGTGTTCTCTCCTCCTCAGAAAGATTTCATGCACTTCACTAACTTCTTAGATACCATCAGAGAAGGAAGAACTGATGGTGGTCTCCAGACAAGTTGGTTTTGTGTTGTAGAAACTCAATTCTGAATATATCCCAAACTGGGGACTAGGTCTGAGTCTTTCCTTTGCATTTAAAGAAAGGAATAGATAGATAGCCCTCCCCCCTTCCCTAACTCCTTGGTTAAGATAGCTATATTTTTCAGAAATATTGTGGTTTATACATTTTGTAAATATGAGTAGGACTCCTAACCTGGCAAAACACTGCACTGGTCTTTAACCAAATTTGTGCTGAGTCAGTCCTTCTCCGGTTATTTCTGGGACTGTCTATGTTGGGTAAGAGTCAATAGCTGGCAACAGATACTAAGGTGACATGGTAGCAATAGAGACTGGATATCTCCTGACATGCTATGACCCTAGTTATGTGCACACATTCACTGTTTTCATCTTGCAGAACTTGAGGCTTCAGAAGGATAAGCCCTGAATTTATCTACTTTGGCACTTTTCTTGAGACAGAAGACAGATAGCAGAGGGATTTAGGAAAGAAAGGGATTCATGTGAAAAGTCTTGAAGGACAGTAAATGTCTTTTGACTACTGCCTGTGGAGTTTTCATATTTACTGGGAAGGAAATCATGCTCAGTGATTGTCATTGCCTCCCAGAGAAGTAGTGCATCTGTTAGAAGGTACATATTGTACTTTCAAAGCTCACTGTCTCTCAGACAGCATAGCCTGTGACAGCTGAAATCATTTGGGATGTTCCAGTTAAAGGGATACAGGACCAAACTCCCAGGGGCTATGGATGGCTTCTGTACCTAAAACTGTCATTGAGTATAAGGAGGAATTTTCAGAAGCTTTCAAAATGTTTTTGCCTTCTCTCTTGGAATTATTTCTGCATTATTTTGATCATCCAAAAAGCTCTTTTCTGTATCTGAACTGGTTTGGCTGTGATTATTTCAGCAAATAGAATGGGTAAGAGATAACTCTCTGGTGAGAGTGCCACTTGATGCAGCTGTTCTGTGCCCTTATAGCCAAAATCTCTGGCAATCAAAAACTGGATGATTACACCCCAGTAGTCTGTATTGAATATTATTAGGTCCGAGCCAGTTTTCATATTTTTCCCAAGAACTGTTTTGGGAGACTTATCTTGGCCAAACATCCAGGTGCCGGTGTACGTGTTAGCAATTAAGTGATATAGATGATCACGTTCAGGTGGATGTTCTGTCACTCTTGGCTTGAGAGCTATAGTTGCATTCTTCAAGCTCCTCTGTCATGAATACAGATGATCATAGAACAGAATTATAGAATCTTTTGAGTTGGAAGGGATCTTTTATGGTTATCTAGTCCAACTCCCCTTCAATGAACAGGGACACCTGATCGGGGCGTTCAGAGCTAGGTCCACATCCAATTGTGAACAGATGAGAAACTGTACACCAGCATCAATAGCTATGTCTAATCTCATAAGTTAAAATTACCTGGGGGCATTCTCAAGCAGTGGGATCAGCAGATACACAATGGTGTATCCCCATGGCCTGCCTAGGGAGGTAGTTGAGGCACCATCCCTAGCGCTGTTCAAGAAGCTTTTAGATGAGGTGCTAAGGGATTTGATTTAGTAGTTGGGTAGGGATAGTGATAGGAGGATGGTTGGACTAGATGATCTTGTAGGTCCTTTCCAACCTAATGAACATATGAACCTATGAACCCATAGAGCTAATCTCTCTCTACAATAAAAACAGAGTATTCACATTGAGAAGGCTTATTATGGTGAATGGTCCTGACCACGTACAAAGTATAAAGCCATGTCTAGGAATTATGTGGGACAGTACCATGCCTCTAAAGATCTCAATGACTCTTGTCAGAACCATCCCAGCAATCTTTTGATGTGGGTAGTCAGTCTATACTGTCTACACCTTTACACTGGCACTGATTATCTTACTAGTTATACATGAAAGCAGATTTTATTCCTCTGCTGGAGAAACCTTGCATTCTAGTATAGAAGACTAGAGCAGTAATCAGGAGGCTGGTGAGCCCATTTTAAGGTAGAAGAGCAATGTGGCTTCACTTTTTCAGGTTAGTTAAAAGAAAGCTCTGGAAGTTTTTGGTAGCTCTCTATATTTACCTCGGAGAGCTGAGTATTCAGCAGGGAGAACAGGCCTTAAAGATATTTTTGGCACAAAAATATGCACATACAACCTGGTCCTGAATAAACAGAGATTAGAAATTATGAAGAATTTTCTCAGTAGTAGAGGAATGAGGTTTTGGAAAAGTCTTCTGATAACGAGAATGATTGCCAAAATAATCAAAATTGAAGAGAAAACTAAGAAATCCATGGAGGGGATTATATGACCTGATAGCACTTGAACTAAGTGACTGAGGAAGTCCCTTCAAATCCTATCTGTGATGGTCTGTGAAGCACGGAAGACTGTGTCCCATCGGTCTGCAATGACAGAGAAGGTAAAAAATAGTCCCTTCAGGGCTAACTGTGTATTGATGTCCTTTAGCCACTGCTCTGCCTTTCTGTTTAATAGCAAAAGAACTATCTCCTACAGAAACACACAAGGCAAGTCGATGTAACCCAAATGGAGAAGAATATACTTGAACAGTTATAAGAAAATAAGAAAAGCAGATATCTAGATACTAATTATATATCCAACATATATTAAATTCCAGATCATTTATATATCCACATGACTCCTCCATGTCCTAAATTCTCTGAGTTGTGCTTAATTCTTTGAGCACATAAAGGGAAGTAAAAACCACCCACACACTACTTCAGAGCCATTTTTCTTCATCTAAATGAAATTTCTTTAGTTCCATTCATCTTTACAGTTCATTCAACAGGTCCCTCTGCAGTAGTGAAGGGAAGCATGTTTCAATGTGCTAATCCAGCTCAGAGATGGATTAATTGACTCACAGGTCCCTCTGATCGCTAGCCAGATGTCTTTCAGCTGGCAACCCTTACTGATTTTCTTGTTGTTGTTAATTCTGGGTATCCAGCCAACAGGGGCCCTTCTCCACTCAATCAAAGGCAACATGCCCTCCATCAACATTTTGTATTCTTTGGCCTGCTTTCCCTTGGGCAAAGATATTTAACTGTGAACCTCCTCTTCTGGCTCTTTTTTACCTGGCTGTTGGCCCTTTAGGGAAGCTTCTTGGGGCAATTGCACTGATGTGTCTCCACATTGGGCCACCAAAGAGTGGTGCTCTGCACACTCTAGATGAGTGATGGAGAAATGTGGTGCCTGGAGCATCATTTTCAAGAAATTTCAAGTGGCTGTGTTGAGTTTTTGGGGAAATAAGGACTCAGAAAGTAGAAGCATTTCCTTCACTAGGGTGTGTGCTATGAAATGATATGAAAGTAAATCCTTCAGAGTGCTTAGAAGGACTGAGCAAGACTAGATCTGTTAGGAAAGTAAGTTGTGAAGAAGTGTGATATAATGGATGTTTCAAAGACAGGATATATGTGGGGTCCAAGCTCCACTACTGTCTGTATGAATGGCCTCAATCTGCTGAACTTTTTACTTCTGTGGCACTTCTATTTTCTCATACCTTGCAGAGATTTAATTATAACATTTTTCAAAGATACCTGCTAATGAGCAAGATGCTTAGTGAATGTATAGCCATATATGTTTAGTGTGAAGGCTTCTGCAATGAATTGCAGTGATTTGGTTAAAACTATACTGATATTTTGGCCAGGCTGTAAAACATTACTTGCTCTTCCCTTGTTTTGTTATGTTACTGTGATCACATTGAGTAGAAATTTAATCTACAACCTACAGTCATCTAGATTCATCTTCTCTCCTCTCCCTCTCCTCCTATAATGAACTGAAAAAAAAGTTTCCCAGAATAGAAAAAAGAAAAACAAAAACACTTCTCCTTGACTTCACAGCTGTTTTATTTTTTATTGGAATTGAGGTTGCAAAATACTTTTTTTCTGACAAGATCAAGAATAGTACAGCTTGAAGAGGGAGAAGTAAAAAGTTCATCTAAGGTGTGAAAGAAGAGTTCAGCTGCATTTGCTATGGATCAAACACTTTCTATTCCTTCTAAAATTAGGGAGGAAGTCATTTGTTCAGTTTCAGAACTGTTGCTTACAGTTCATAGGGATATAAATAAGAAGAGAGTCTAATTTATAATCTTTGGTCTGTTTCAGCTTAGGCACGTATCTTGTATAAATCTCACCATTAATTTCTTCTCACATTAAGTGTAGCCCCAAGGAGTTTGTTCTACAGGGAATTTAAGGCTTCGAACTTTGATCACTGTAACCTGACTTCTCACAACCCTGAAAACAAGTGTCTGAAAAAATGAAATATGAACAACACGCACCATCAATATCAATTACTGCATTGTTAGGTGGTGAATTTTCCCCACAAGGAGTGAGAAATTCACTTGACGTGGTTGGTACAGGGCTCGATTCTCCTCCCCAAAAGCAGTGATGCGAAGCTGACATCTCCCTACACTTCAGAGGTGGGCAGAGAGGAGTAACTGAGTGCAGCATCAGACCCAAAGCCTCTTTAAATGCAGGGAAAAGAGATCTCTGTCAAGTGAGGCTTTCTGCAGCTTGAACAGTGAGCTGCAGTCTTTGAAGCGAAGACTTCAAAGGAAACAGAAGAAAGAAACAATGTCTAATCTTCATATAAATGTGCTCAAGGGTCTCTGAAACTCAGACGCTTCCAAGATTTAAGAATTAATTATCACTTGCTAGAAACAAGCTTTATTCACAGGTAACTGGTACATCAGTCTGAGTCCTTTAGGTGCAAAATTCATGGTATTATATTGAACTGATTAAAACTTGACAAATCACTATATTTCCCTCCAGTGTACTTGCACATTTTCCAAATGTTTGATGTTATCTTTCACACTGTTTACGTAAGATATCTGACAGTAGCTCCCAAAATTTTATCTGTCAAAGGAGACACAGAAATAGTTTGGTACATTTGTGACTTTCAGGTTTGCATGCATCATAGTGGGATAGATGGATTCTTGGTTTCTGTAGAGCAGCTTGGTTGACTTCTACTTACTGTAGCAAAAAAGAAGGCTCTAAACCATTTGTTAACTCACTGTTATACACAGATGTATAATAGTATGGAGCACTGTGAATGACTAAATGCAAGGCAATGCTATTCTGATTCCTTCTAGCAGAAAGGTGTGTGTAAGATGTCCAAGCCAGCTGAGGTGCTCAGGGTCATAAAATCATTGAATCACTAAGGTTGGAAAAGAGCAATAAGATAATCTAGTCCAATCATCAACCCATGCCCACTAACCATGTCCCTCAGTGCCACATTTACCTTTTTCTTGAACACCTCCAGAGAAGGTGACTCCACCACCCCCCTTTTCAGCTTGTGTCAATACCTCACAAGCTTTTTTGTACTTGTCCTATTGCATAAGCATTCCTGTTCTGTCCATTTTACACCTGATGTTTGAAATCTGAAGAGGTGGTATGGCCCTGTGTTGTGTGGCAAGCTAGCGGTGGAATAAAGAATTAAACAAATATCTGAAGGACTCATGCTCAATAAAGTGAATGGTTTATTGTGAAAATCTGACCAGAAATCATACTAGTTCATGGTAGCACGTGAAGCTGAATTTCTGAGTTTACAAGCTAAAGGTGTGAGCCCAGCTGGCTGCTGTGGCTCAGCTGCTGCACAGAAGCACATTCAACCCCGATAACTTGATTATGAGTCCCAGCCCTCACATCTGTAAAGCACTGTCTGCCTCTTGCCTTTAAGCCTTCAATGAGAACAGTTGCTGCAGAGCCTCCTGAGGGCTGCACCACTGAAAGGAAGCAGTTTTCTGTCATGAGCAAGGGTTTTCAGACTCACAGCAGACTCACAGATATACAATAAGAAAAATTTTCTTCTCTTATTAAGTCAGTGAACCAAGGTAACCATACAGCAGAGAAAGAATGAAGGGCAGAGATCAGGTCAAATGCAGTCACTTTGAGAGAATGAATCTCACAGGCAGGATTGCAATTGCTTCATTTTCTGTTTATAGCAGTATGACTTTTGAGGTTAGATGGAATTTGTCTTGATATTTGCCTGGTGGCAATCAGAAGGCATCAGAGACTGTTGTCTCCCCATACATATGAATGCTTTGCATCTTGATAACAGACAGACCAAGGCACTGCACACCACCAGCACCTCCAGATTTGCTGCTGATGGAAGTCACTGGGGATCACAGAGAATCCAAATAACACAGCAGCATTGCATTATCCCTTATTAGCATCCAGGGGTTTGCAAAGAGCAGAGCTTGACCCTGCTGTTGCATTATAACAGGGCTGTGGGTGTTTGTTTTGCAAGGAAATATTCTGCAAATATTCAGAAAAATCTCAGCCAGTTTCCTCTTACTGACTGTTGCTGCTCCCAAGACAACAAAACCTAATGTAACGGGTGCTGCCTCTCCCTCTCAGAATGGGAAATGTTGACATTTCAACTATTTGTTTAACTGCAGATAGTTGACACAGCTTGTGAGAAATTATGCAGGGAGGAAAGGAAACCTCCCAAATTCCTCTGCTTCCTTTATGTTCCTGCTGAGTGCTCTGAGTGACCCCACCAAGAATGTCTGTGCCCCACAGCAGGTCCTCCAGCTTTCCTTGGGGCTGGCACTGTCTTGCAAACCTCCAGAGCAGTGGTGGGACTAGCAGTGGCTTTAAATAGGTTCAGCTCAGGGTTTGAGTGGGGTCTCTCAGGGTGCTGATTCTCTTCAACATCTTCATCAACAACATAGACTTTGGGATCAAATGCACCTTCAGCAAGTTTGCTCATGACACCAAGCTGAGTGGCACAGTTGACACAATGGAAGGGATGCCAACCAGTGAGACCTTGGACAGGCTCTAAAAGTGAGCACAAAAACCTAATGAAGTTTAACTGGGACAAGTGCCAGGAGTTGCACTTGGGTCAAGGCAATCACGAATATGAGTACAGAATGGGAGAATAACTTATTGAGAGCAGCACTGTGGAGAAGGACTTGGGAGTCCTGGTGGATGAAAGCTGGTTATAGGCTAGCAGAGTGCTCTTGAAACCAGAAAAAAATTAATGTATACTGGGCTGCATCAACAGAGGGGTGGCCAGAAGGGAGAGAGAGGGGATTGTCCCTTTCTATCTTCCCTTATGAGGACCCATCTGGAGTACTGTGTCCAGCTCTGGGTCCCCAGGCACAGGAAAGATGCTGTTGTAATAGGTCCAGAGGAGGGCCACAAAGATTATCAAAGGGCTGTATCACCTCTCCTATGAAGAATGGTTGAGGAAGCTGCACTTTTTGGCTTGGAGAAGGCTCCAATGAGATCTCATTGGAGCCTTCCAGTTCTTGAAGGAAAGATTATAAACAAAAGAGGGACAGACTTTTTACATGGTCCGATAGTGATAGGACAGGGAGGAATATTTTTAAACTAAAAGAGGGGAGATTTAAGTTAGATATTGGGAAGAAATAGTTTACTCAGAGTGGTGAGACATTGGCATGGGCTATCCACAGAAGCTGTGGATGTTCCATCCATGTGGGTGCTCAAGAGCAGGTTGGATGGGCTGTGGGCAGCCTAAGCTGGTGCACAGCAACCAGCCCATGACAAGGGGTTGGAGCTGGCTGGTCTTTAAGGTCCCCTCCAACTTAAGCCTTTCTATAATTTTATGATTCTATGATTGTCTCTTGGAATCAATGGACTGGGTGGGTTAAAGCAGGCAGATGCTGGTACAAAAAGAAGCAACCCAGCACTGAGTTATTTTTCCCCCCAGGAGATATTTCCTGTGTTTCTTGTAAGACTTTGGTGTCACTTATTGCATGCCTTGCTATAATGCATTGCCTGAGGCATAATTAAATTCAAAGGGCATGTCTGTGTTGAAAGGGAGGGTTGCAATTTGTTGGTGTTCAGATTTTTCATTAAAAACTAAGAAGATTTTCTGACTGGCAGGAACAATGGTTACAGAATAAAAATGCTATTAAAAAGTGGAAAGCAAAGGCTTTTTCTTTCTCTCTTTTTTAACAGCTACCTACCTGGCAGTCCCACACTGAATTGGAATAAAGCCCAGCATTTAAAAATAGTGGGACTGTATCAGAGCAATAAAGCAAAGAGAAAGGCCTTGATGTTGAGAAAGGTGTGGCAGGTGTTAAGTAGATTCATATATATTTGTCTCTGCACACAAATATCTACAGCTATACACAAATGAATGTGTGTGCATGTATGTGTTTCATTATCAGATGAGAAATTTGCCTTTCTGCTGAAGTTCCCCTGAAAGCTTGGCTAATTAGTTCTCATAACACCCATGGAGGCAGACATTAATAGCATCCTTATCCACAGATGAGAAGATAGCAAAGAGCACAGAGAGAAGGGAGCACAGAGAGATTAAGGGATTTCTACTACAGCAAATTTAGGGTGGAGTTGGGAATTCAGTACAGCAGGAAAAATCCTAACCCCATTAAGAGCAATGGCAGTTTTGCAAAAGAGATGCCTAGATGCCTGGATTTGGCAGTTTTGCTGCTTTGTTCAAACTGATTCATTCTATACAGCTACACGTATCTTGGTGATGCTTTCTGATGGAAATCACACCTCAGCCTGTCTCCAAGGCTTGATTAATCCCAGCAGAGTCCCACTATCCTAGAAGTTCAAAGCAGGGTCTGAATCTTTCTATGAGGAGCTCTGCACCATACATTTATGTAGCTAGAAAAATAGTCTGGAGTGAAAAGTGGAGTAATTTAAAATCTCCCCAAATTGAGTGCTATATTCTCCCAGACCACCACGGTCACTGGAACTGAGATATTACGTTTCAAGTTGCTATGTTTCACAGCTCAATACTATCAAAAACAAACAAAAACAAAACAAAACAACCCTCCCACCCCCCCCCAAAAAAAAAAAAAGAAAAAAGAAAAGAGGCTGGGGGTTTCAACTAGCAGATGAACTAGATTTAAAATAGATTGGACAAAGCAAAGGAAAAAAAAGGTCCTAATTTAGAACAGCATTCTTGCTTTCTTGTTTATATTCTCATTCCAGGGCTGCACTTCTATGTTATTAGGGCATTTTCAGCTCACATTTTTGAGCTTACTTTATTAATATTGGTAGAACACTTTGAAGTTGAAAATGTAAGTGCTAAGTGGTATCACTGACACACTTTCCAGGCGACGCTTTTGCCTTCCCAGAGGTCATGTGAAGCAAATGTGTCACACCTGCAAATGTGCATAAATTGCTGCTGGCAGCAGAGGGCCAGATTTCCCTCAAAACTGCTGTAGCAGCTGTTCACAGGCTGAAATGCCTAGAAGAGAATTCCTCTTTTTGTCAGGGATATGGTTTGCTGAGTAGGGGTTCACAAATCCAGACAAAGTCTCAAGTCTGGCAGTGAAGCAGCTGTAGGGCATTACTTGACTGCAGGATAGAAATCCTTTGGAGTCACCCAATGATCTATCATTTGCTATCAGTTCTTAGATGTTTTTATTATTTACAAGCAAATGCCATGGTTTGAGAAGGGCTGGGACGAGTGCAACGTGCTGGGACGAGTGCAATGTGAGGTGGGCAGCAGGTGGGATCCACTGTAATGCCCTTGAACATGGGGTCTACTTCATGATGTTATCCACTGCTGCAGTTCACGGCTTGTGAACACAGGAAGGATCCTGCCTAGTGACCTCAGGGTATGTGCCCACAACTGCCTGTGGAGAGCAAAGTGGAAAGCTGTCATCACAGTGTATGACAGCCTTCCTGCTGAACCACAGCAACACAACCTCACCCCCTGCTGTGATTTATTACCTTGTCATATTTTTAAGAGCTAAAGCAGGTTGAGCTCAGTCGATGTTTAAATGGGGAAGCCTCCAAGGAAAACTCAAGAGCTAGAGGAAATGTTCCCTCCATCAGAGCTGGGGCAATAATACAGCACAGTACTAAAGATGTTGCTTTTGGACTGATTGTAAAATATATTGGCCACTGGTGGGTTATGTAGGGGGAATGTAATACCTAACATGACTGTACAATGGCTGACAGGTATTGCTTTTCCTACAAGGGTCAGCCCTACAGCAGTTGTAAATTGGATGAATGAAAGATGATGAATATAGCTGATTGCTTTCTCTGCTGTGTCTTGTTATAGGGATTTAGAGGCTTGGTTATTTTCCTTTGTCCTCTTCCTTTGTATGTTACATAGTTCTTTGAGTTGTAGCAAAAGATACAAAACCATTCAAAATGCAAA
This sequence comes from Cyrtonyx montezumae, assembly GCF_038088225.1. NCBI lineage: Eukaryota > Metazoa > Chordata > Aves > Galliformes > Odontophoridae > Cyrtonyx > Cyrtonyx montezumae. The sequence goes on along the minus strand of NW_027072034.1, from coordinate 153,984,621 downwards.
AATGGGGAAATATTTCATGACAAGTATATTTTTTCTAATAAATCTCCCAGCTTCAGGAAATCCTATTTCATTAAATCTGTTTCTTTGACTTCTCCATCATCTTTTCTGCAGAATTACATGAACAGTGATGCTATTCAAAGCTATCTGCAAGATTGGATCTATCATCTACCAGCTTCATACACAGTACAACAGCCACAAGTCTGACCCTCAAAGGACAGTCAACCACATCTGTTCTCATTAGCTCTTTAGATATTGTCGTTACAATCCTGGATTCTGGGTGCTGGAGCCATGGGACAACACATTTTCTATCAGTAAAGTGCATTTGCTGACCATCCATTATGTAGTTCATATAAAACAGTTCCAGTCAAGGAATGTAAACATTTCTGTTCTGTCATGTGAGCTATAAGCATGCAATAAAAGACATGACGCATTTTCTAAATATGAAAAATACATTCAAAAATCACTGATCTTAATTCATAGAGATAAAAGAAAATGTACAGCTTCATCCATGCACAAGTCTAACCCCTCTGGCTTCTACACAAAAACCTTTCCTTCATCAGTAGCATGTTTTCCTGTGGGACTCTTGAATTCAGATTCAAAAGCTCTGTTTTCATCTCCTGTTTTTGTGCCCCTGGTTTAACAAGCTGCAGATTGAAGTAGGAAAGGTGATAAATAATCCCATAATAAAACCAGAAAAGCAATGAGATTATTTCTACCAACTGTTATTTTAGGTGGTCATTTCAAGAGTGAACTAATTGGACAGCAGGTTGTGTAGGAGACACTGCTGCAAATGCTCTGTGTCTGTAATAATTAACTGTTCTTTTCAGCTAGGAAAGGCCAAGATAAGTACTTTACAAGCCATTGTTGAGAATATAAGTGCTATGAAGAGAGCATTAGAAGGAATTTTGCTTTAGAATACAAGAAAGTATGTCATGTGAGATTTCTTGAAGAAGGTTATGATTTATTTGGACTTCTTCAGACAGAACCAGAATGTGAGATTAGTTCACAAGTTATTTAGGAACATGTACATTTGCAGGCTGGACTGCACCCAAGCCTGAACTCATTCAGCATCTTGTTTCAGAGGGTGCCCAGCACCAGGTTGCTGCAGGAGATGTTACAAGAAAATTTGTGGAGGCTGTTATGTTATCACAATTGGCATAAACATTGTCCTAATTTCTGCTTATTTCTGTAGTGCTGTTATGGATAGATTTAGTTTCAATCATAAGCACAGAAAATGAACAAAGATGTATCTAGTTCAGCATCTGGATATTCTTGTCCAAAGCATAAAATGCTTCCTCCTAATTACATGTGAACGACAGTAACCAAGCAAAAATCTGAATTCCATCCATGCTGTTACTTATTCCATTTCAATATAGACACACATTGCCTGTCTCATTTTATTGTAAAAATGACCCTCTTTCTTCTGACCACACAGCAGTTGAAGGACCTGGGAATTTGCTTGGTGGTTGTCAATGGGGTGCAGATATTTTTCTGTCTATCATGCCATCAGGCAGCATCAAAGCCCCAGCAAGTTGTTTTGCCTTTGTGAAGTGATGCTGCCCCTACAGAGCAGAGATATTGTCACTTACATTCCCTGAAAAGCGATCTGACTGATCGCAGTGGCTAAAAAATAACCATAGAAATAACAGGAAGGATTGTTTTGTAGGATTATCAGTTACACCACTGAAACTGTGTGAAAACACCCACAAATCTCTTCCTTAGACAGAGAACACATTCACCTTCATGAAAAGCCTCTCCTTATGTTCTGCCTGCAGAATTAGGTTGAGCATTTTATTTTTATTTCTTGGCATTGGCATCTTCTTTATTGTTAAAAATAAAATACACTCCCTAAAACAAAACAAAGCAAACATTGTCACCTAAACATAACTGTGGTCAGATTCCTTTCTGAGCTGCGCTGGGGGCAGGTCTTTTGCACTGGAAATTACTATGGCTGGCATGTCTGCCTGGGTTTTAAGGATAGTGTTTTCATGTTCTTTTCTTTTCTTCATCAGCTTTCTTCTCTTTTTGTGTCTGACTGCCTCTTTTCCATTCCTTTCACAGTTGCTATTTTTAATCTGAGCAAAGAACTCAGCCATGCTCTCACCCTCTCATGGGCTCTATGTACCCTTGAGGTCAGGCTAGCAAACTTGATTGTCTCTAGAGCCAAACTTCGCATCCTTTCTGTGCCTTTTTTATACCCTCAGCTTCATCATTCTTTGCTGTATTCCACTTCTCAGGTATTCTCCACTCTTTCTCCTACTTTGCCATGCTCATAGCAGTATCCAGCACTAACACATCTGGTTGGAGATACCTTAGGTGCTGTTGGTAGCTCTGATGCAGAGATCTTGACGGACACTATGTCAGTCATTCCTCTACCCACTGATTTATTTTATCCATTTCAGCCACAAGATTTTCAGGGTATGGTACAGTCCATTGCTCTGTGTCGTTACTTATTGTAGCACAACATAGGACCCCCTTGGCTCAAAGCATCATATTCTTCTATAATGTACATAGTCACATTTCTCTGAACTTGTTTCACTCTTCTGCCACTCTTCCTCCTCTGTCTATTGTTCTTTTAATGCTATCTTTCTTTTAGGCTATGTGGTCCTTCCTTTTCCCCACGCTCTCTGCCCTCCTCTAGAGCTGTGCTGCCAAGACTTGGGCTGCTGTACTGAGGCAGGGATGGGGCTGGGGGCCAGCAAGGGACTGCCAGGAGGGGTCAAGATTCTTTGTACCCTCTGTCTTTGTAGGCTTTTCTGTGCCTGATCCCAAGAGGGCAGAGAAATAAAAAGAAGAGGTAGAGCTGTCTAAGGAGCTCAATAGAAGTGATGTTTTGTAGAAAAAGCTGCATGAGCAATGGGGAGAAAACCTTGCTGGAAGGAACATTTAACATCTGGCTTTGACAACTTCTTTCCTTGAAGATCTACAGTTATTTTGTCACTTTTCCTGGCTTAGATTTTCATATCTGCCTATTTATTTGTTTGTCATTTTCTCCATTTCTGCTCGAATCTTCTTCCTACCAGTCTCATATGTATGGCCTATGGGCTGCTTCAGTCCAACCAATGCTCCCAAAATCCCTTGATTAGGATGCTCCAATGAGGCAACAATTAATTCCTGTATCTGTAATTTGTTTATCTTCTTCTATAGAGTCTCAGAACAAGCCTCAGGAAAGATATATAAATGATAAATGCAGGTTAATAGCACACGAGTCTGTGGAAAATTACATTAAGATGGCACAGCAATAATAGCTATAAAAACAACAGAAGCATGTGGTAGAGTTACTCCTATATCATTCTCAGACCCTACATGGGTCTGAGAACTAATTTCAAAACATTTAGCTTTTCTACTTTTATGAGAAAATCAACCCTAAAGCCAACACACTTACAGAAGAAACTGCAATCATAGTGGTCAATATGCAAGGTTTAGCAAAAAGAAAAATAGTGAAAACCACTGATAAAAAAGAAGCATTTTTTAACTCAGTAAAAGAGAAAAAGGATCAAAATTCTCATGCCTTTAAAAAGAAGTAGGAATACCCTGGTTGATGAAGGACCACCTACATATATGTCGAGAAAGACTGAAAGGTAGTGAAACTAGATGACAACAGGCTGATACTGTCATTGCCCAGAGGAAGTAGCACAGAAAGTGCTGAATTGAAGTCAGACTTGCTAAATGGATCACTGGGAATTGGATATTTTGATCGTGGCCTAAATCTGTAACCTAGTGCATGAGTCATGGACCTTTGCTCTGAGAAATGGGAGACCTGAAATTCTATCATCACCACTGATGACAGGGAGAAGAAGCTGGTGGCTGGAGAGGGGTAGCTAGAAAAGTGCTGATTTTCTCTTTTATTACGATAGAAATGAGCCTAGCAATAATAATAGAAATAGCAAGAATCTTTGCAAATTGCTGGCCAGCTCTTTTTAGATTATCATGGTACCTATTTTAGGATAATGTCTTAGGATATGTCTCTAATGTTTTAGGATAATGACTGGTCCACAGAAGTTGGATTTGCTACAGCAATATGTCAGATACAACACAATCAGCCAAGTATTAAAAATACAGGCACATTGAAAATATTGAGAATTCTGATTGATCCAGTGCTGTATGTGGATAAGCCTGCAAAGTGAATTTTCTTTTACCTGACTTGAGTTTACTTAGTGGAATAACAGCCTGTGAGCTAAAAATAGCCTGTCAGCAGCAAACAACAGCCAGCTTTCTGCTTGGCATTGTCTATTCTCCTCGCTTGCTCTGCACACTGAACTGCTGTTTGTTTCTGTGTCAAATATCCAATGGAAAGTTATCAGATGGATTGGAGATCAAAGGTTGTCTGCACTGCTTAATATCTGTGACATTTCTCAGCTCACAGATCTGAACCAAATAAAATCAAATAATTCAGGAAAAAGATGTTGATGGAAGAAAACCATGACCTGCAGAAACAACTTCAGATTTTGGAGGGGAGCGTTGAAACAACAGAGCCCAGAGTACGGTACAAAACAAAGATAAAACTTTACAAAATGATAATCTTTGATGTTGTCTTAATAACATTTAGCTGCTTGTTCATTTCTATATTATAGAAAATTTAGTCTTAACACTTTCAATTCTTTGTTTTTAAAAAAGATCAGTAAAGTCCTCAATATTCTCCCAGGGCTGATATGTTTAAATACAACATACTTATTTGTCAAAAACAGACATCTAGTGTTATGAAATGTCTAGCCTAATGGTCATACATTGTTTTAAACAAAACTTGATATTGGAACTGAATAATTTTTAAGCATGAGTTCTGTATCTTCAGTCATCTGTTGACAGTTGGGTTTTATTTAACTCTGAATTGGAACAGTTTAAGAAGTGTTTGAACCTAGTAATATATGTGTCATGAAGTAATTTATTTCCTTTAAATGTGAAGTACTTTTGATGGATTTAAGCCACAAATGCGCATCATGATGAGACATAAATGTTTATAAAAAAATAGCCCCTTTGGTCTATTTAGATATGTCTGTGACCATGAGACAATTAACACTGGTAGATTTGAGAATTCAAAGTATGCAAAAAGATAAGTTGAACTGCTTTCTTGCTTTTTAAGGTGCTACAACTCAGAAGTTATTCAGTGATAATCAATGGAAATTCTTCAAGTTTATGCTGGAGAGATAATTTTGGATGTAACAACACTAGCAAAAATGAACTCTCTGTAACACAGCAGAAATCTGCTAGTACTAAATTCCAGTTTTTGTAACTATGTCCTAGAGGAGGAAAACTAAGCTATCAAGCCCACTGGTGGAGTAATATAACCCTCGAAAATCAGAAGTGGGGACCAGAACTAGCAAGGCAGGGCTACCTTAAGTCCTAATTACAGGTCTAGTAATGTAATCATTTTTCTGCCCTCTTAGTAGATGTTGGCTGAAAAGTGTGTATGTGTGTATTACTTATACCTGTGTGTGTGTGTATGCATGTTGTGTGCATTGCAGACCCTTGATACAAGAACAGAATATAGAGTAACTTAGTGAAAAGGGGAAAAAATTTTGCAGATCTTGAACTCTGGAGCTAAAGTTTAGTCCAAGGGGACTGAGTAGATACACATTCTCTTGATGTTTGGCATGGAATTCACAGTCAGTTGTTGTTAATATTTGGTTATGCCAATGTCAAAAGGAACATCTTGAATAAAGAGTGGTACCATCTGAATAGGTAAGTTAATGAACCATAGTAACCAAAACCACACAAAAGAATTGATTCTATTTTTGACTCTGATGAAAGCACATCTAACAGGTGATGTAATGGCACAATTCTGATCCTGCTAATAAACTTGTCCTCGTGGTCTTAAAATCAGCTTGCCTAGTTAGAGAGAAGAAAATCATGTAGCTACGGAGATCTGCAATATTATAATATGTGAGGATTGCCAAGAAGCCTTAACAGTCCCAAGAAAGACTTCTGCTGGCTCTATATGAGACAACCTTAGAATGACAGACACAGAGAAGTGCAGCAGGGGAGTAAGAATGAAAGATAGCTTTGAGGAGAAGAAAGGTATACACAAGGGAAATCGCAAGAATTCACTCTTGGGGCCAATAAGATTCAGATTCAGTCTGTTTTATGCAAAAGGGGCAGTGTTTTATCTGGGAGTTTCAAATACATGACAGCTTTTAAAAGAGGAGACAGCAAAGGCTTAAGGAAAAAAAAGGAAAGAATTCAACCCACCAGTCACTGAATTTAAACTAAACTAAACTCTAGTGAACCCTGTCAGGGAATTTGTGTTCAAAAATGAAAACAGGAGACCGGAGGTCTACGAATCTCTTGACACGGGGAGGAAGAATAGGTATGTATGATACCACAAATGCCTCTACATGAAAACCTTGGGTCTAACAGAAGTCACTTTCTGACAGCATTACTTGAAAGGAAGTGTGTTTGCTTTAATTTGTGCAGGGTATCCTCCTCCAGACTCAAATCACAGAAACTCTGAGCCTAAATCAGCATTATGAACAGGAAGCAGTGTTTTAGTTTAAAAATATTAGTTACTGGTTTAGTCTTCTTCATAACTATAATGAAAGTTATCATATAAGCATAGTACATAAACTGAGATTTCATATTTGCATATTTTAATATTGGATCAAAGCATTGACAGCATGAGATTTCTGGAAAAATAACAATATATTCAGAAAACACTGAAATGAAATCCTTTCAAATTAACAAGATTGAGATGAACAGTGTGCCTAGGCTTGAATACTTGCCAGGTTTTCTAATAATACCTCACTTTAACACAGTATTAATTTGGAAGCCCTGAAAATTATGAATATCTAATTCAGAGATCTAATGATTATAACGGCATGCAGGCTATAATGACCTTCCAGTTTGATCACTTGTATAAAGCTAGCAAAGGGACTTGGCTGTATTAATTCCTACTCCAAGTCTAACAGATTAGCACAAAGAACTTAACCTTTGGATGGGGTTAAAGCAAAAATCTCTGTAGTCCATGTCTGACACTATTCAGTTTCTTACAAAGGTCACCAGTGGGGACATAGAGAGTGATCCTTCTGGTGCCATTCTTTTGATGACGCTTTAGGAAGACATCACATTTCTATTTAGAAGTTTCAGATGGTAGAAAATCCCCATGATCTTAATTAAGTTGTAGCTTAGATGTATTGGAAAGTTGAATCTCAGTGGAAAGGCAAACTGCATTCAGGAGTAGAAAGTTACTTTTGCAACATAAAAGTGTCTCCAAACAATAAAGATAGTATCTTAGGGTATCAGACACATATTGCCCTCATTCTACTGATGGTATTGTACTGCAGAGAGATTTACTTTTTGGCAGAGATGTAGAGCAGTCTCTTGTGGAACTAAATGAAGAAGGACAACTTAGCAAAGATCAGAGGAAGAAAGAGCACACCAAGTTTTCCTCTCTCGCTGACATAGCACTTTGTATAAGGTCATTCACAGAGCAGACTGACCAAAATCGTGACTAAAGTTTCAAGCATGCAAGAAATGTGGATAAAACTAAATTCAGTCTGCCAGAGTCCCACACTAAACATTTAGATGAGATTCTTTTTTACCATAAAGTCACATCATATATTTCTACAGCTGGTTGTTCAGATGTCCCTTTATAGTAGGTATATAGACAAGAAAACCCACAATTTTGGACATGACTCCTATCCTCCTACAGTAGGTATCTAGAGTGGGTCAATTGAGTCATTCCTTAAAATTTTATTTTCCTTCTTATCATAGAATCATAGAAACATAGAATGGCCTGGGTTGAAAAGAACCTCAAAGACCATCTAGTTTCAACCCACTGCTGTTACAAAATGTGATTTTTTACAGATGTAGGTGCCTCCACATTGTGCCTGTCTCTGTCTTCTTTCTATGTCTACTTAGAAGATTCCTACTCTTAGATGCTTCCCTTTATTTGATTAATGCACATAATTAGGTTGTATAGTGAAGCGACTAAAAGGAGTCCTGATTTCTGGATATCTATGGAAGTAGTGAACAGCAAGTGCAGCAAATGACTGAAGATATTCCTGTCCATAGGGAGTACAGAAATACAGATATTTATTTATTTTTCCCTACTTAGTCTAAAAGAGCTCTGGGAACAAGATTCCTAGCACTACTGATAGTGGGAGGCTTGTGGGCAAGAATGAAGAAACAAGTGCTTATATGTAGATCTAGATCATTTTGTACTCTCTACAGGCCTAAATTTGCTCCATTGTGGTGTAATTTTACTCCAGAGGAATGTATGTGAGCTGAGAAAGTAAACCTGTTTTGTAATTTCATGTAGTCTCTGATAACATCCTGAAAATCAACAGGGTGTTATAAACTAGAGAGGATCAGCTCCTGAGGATGGAGGAAACTAAAAACAACTTGGTAAGCAGTCTGTGTATAGGCTAGAGGCTACCTCAAAATTTCAGGGAGGCAAGTGCTTTAGAAGTATCTGATAGATGTCAGTAAGTCATGTGCCTGAGTTCTGTAATAATGTAAGTTTTAGATAAACAGAGTTTCAGGCCCTAAAACATGGCTAACAGCCAGCAGTGAGGGCCAAAGGTATGGAAAAGTCTGCACAAGTCATTGTCCATCAAGCAGTGCAAAGGTCTTCCCCTTCCTCTCAGCAAAGAGAAGTGACTTAGGAATCAATGGGAGGCTGAACACAGGCCAGGAAACTAATGTATACCTTACTGAGGATATATCCACCAGCTTGAGGTTCAGTCAAGGCCACTGCCCCCAGCTTCTGCAGAATCATAGAACGGTTTATGTCGGAAGGGACCACTGGGACCATTTGGTCTAATCATTTGGTCTAGGCAGTGCCACTGAGAGCAGGGTGTCCAGGACCAAGCCTTAGAGAGGAACAGTGAACAAGGAGGATGAAGTGTTACCAGTAACTGTGTAATCATGAAAGTGTGAGCCCATTCATTTTCTTTTCAATAATCTTCTTAGGAAGAGCTGTGACTGTTAGACAATCTGTGTCAATCTTGGAGTTTTAACTATAATTCTTCTTCAGATATTGATCATAGAAGAATAATCCATTCATGGAGAAAATATTATCAGAAAAAAATAGACGTTTTTGTCATTCACAACTTTTTTAACACCCCCTTTTTATCAGTCCACATCCACAGATTTTTCTTTGCAAATTGGTTATTTCTTCCACTAAACATTGAATCATTTACCCTAATGGAATCTAAATATTTTCTTTAATGAGCATAAAAGACATCAGTGAATCATACTGATCATTTGTTAAAACCTCATGCAACTAATATTCCATGCCATGCAAAAAGCACTCACTGCAGAAGACAGAGTTTGTTATCTCATTAAGGAGCAGATTACTCGGTGCTACAGCTTAAAAAAAAAAAAAAAAAAAAAGTAAGTCCCACAAACAATGGTTCCAAGATCTGCTTTACTTTGGAAAATAATTATTCTTGGTAGCACACTGCACTGGCTGCACAAGTGTTCTAAAACATGTCTTACTCTCAGATTTTCATTTCTTATGATAAAAGATATAACAGAATGTCCCTACTATAGGTGACAAAGAAAAAATGCATCTCTAGACTCTATTGTTCCCCAATCACTACTTTCAGTCTTTCCAGGATCCAGTGACAATGAATTTTTCATAGTTTAATGGAAAATTCCAGAATTTGAGATATTTCAGAAAACTGCCTGAAACTCACAGTTTTCCGGAACACATCAGCAGTTTCCAATTCATCACAGATGTGGCCAGGACAGATTGTAAACTAAACTGTTATCAAGCTCAGGAGGTGAGAAATCAATTGGGATGGAAGGAGAACATTGGTTGCAGTCATTAGCAAAATAAGCAATGAACTTGAACTGAAAAAGAAAATTAAGAATAGGGCAGATGTTACTGAAGACTTCTTAACCCTAGTAGTAATACGGTGCTGGGACATACTGCCTGCCTAAGGTATAGTCTCCACCACCAGAACTTTTCCAGAGAATATTAATTAAACTTTTTGTCAGAAATGACACAACAATTCTGACTTCACAATGGGGTAGGAAACAGATATCTGACTTCCTGTTGTCACTTCCTGCCTTATATATGTTGCACTCCTCCCATATTTCCCATATCTACGGTCTCTGTGGATGGAGCTTGTAGCAGCACAGTTGCATTGCTTTACACCTCTATGGCGACTGGAATAACATGCTGGTGACTCATGTTCTCACACCATCAGCTCCTCAGCAGTTTCCCACTGGTGATGACCAAGCTCAAGTCAGAATGTACTATTCAGTCTCAATCCAAGAAGATGGTGAACATGGCTGAATGTAATATTTCACTGCAATGCAAGGATTTTGCTGTGAAGTCCCACTACTGCTTGAGTAAGCGTATGGAAAGCGAGTAAGCTGACATTTGAAAACCTGAAACTGCAGACCTTATTGATCTCTTGAAGCTATTAAATGATTGAAGCACAGTACACTTGACAAATTGAACAGCACTGCTAGTTGGTGTAACACGGAGCAGCTGTACTGTCTTTGTTGCTAATTCATCACAATGGGTCTGACCCATTGAATTCTGAATTAAATTTTTATGCATTCGTGAACTATTTATACTGCATGACAAATCAATATTTTTTTATTGTTCACCTGACTTAGGCTAGATTGAAGCAATATCTTGGGAATATCTCCATTTTCTCCAGTGTCAATGCAGAAGGGACTTAAATGATGAAATATATGGTAGTTTTAGAATGGAAGAAAAATTACAGGGTAGGGAAAAGAGAGTGTAATTTAGGCTAAGTATTAATAATACGAATAATACATTTTTTCACAAACTGATGAAAAAATAATGTCCTTTTAGGAGAAGACATATAATTTTTTATTTATCTTTAAGAAGGAGTTCTTTTAATTTTGAAAAATCTTCTCTTTCTGAATTTCTTTGCATTTTGTATGAGCTATAAAACCTCCAAGGAGTTATTTGAATTTCAATACTGTCTCACGATTTTATTAAAATATACTCTAACCCTGCTTCAATAATTAACATGAACATAGGGCCCTTATTCTTAACAACTAAAATCTCTCAGCAATTTCAAATTTTCCTTGAGTGTATTTTTGATTAAATAATTGCTGAGTAACAGTATTAAAAATGTATCCATTATACAGAATATATCAAAATTCCTTACCTATGTATTTTCAGCTTCTGCTTTTGCCAGTGTGTTTTATGAGTATTTATTACAGATGTTGGCTTGAATTAATAATATAAAATACCTACTAGTTTCATAATCATCACTGCAGTGCAGGAAGCATTAGTGTTACAGTAGTTCTGCACTGACGGATTCAATAGATTTAAGGCATTCATTTCCTCATGCAAACATTCCAAAAACATACATTTCTTTAGAACCATATATAGTGTATTGCCTACTCATGAGGGTAGCAAAACCTTTGAAAATGTGTTGCTAAACTTTAAAGTGCAAGTTGGCAAGGCATGTTGTTCTTTCCTTTCTTGCTTGTCTGTTGTCCTAATATTAGAATTCATTTCATACTGGATTTTGTAGACACGTACACTTTCACAGTTCTTACAGAAGGAAGTGGGGCAGCTCATGGACTTTACCTAACAGACTAGATTGTCATCTATACTGAAATAATGCAGCAAGCTGCTGTTTCTGGAGTAGAGCAGAGCTGAAGAAACAGCCATAATGAGTTTGTGTACAAATCAAGCAGAGACTTCGTCCCTCCCTGCACAAATACATGCTCTTCCTCTGCATGATAGAACATACTTCTATCCTGCAGAAAAACCTTGTTTGATCCTAAAGTTTCTCCATTTTAAACTATATTACCCAAGACAAACCTGTCACTCTCTGCTCTTGGGTTACCTCCTAGGTAGAGAGATTTTTGCCATATAGAACGTGCTAATGTAGGATCCTGGAATAGGAACCTGGGATGATGGTTTGGTCAACTTCAGAACAAGGTTGGAAAGGACCCTGAAAGTTCAACCTGATTTTCCTTTACTATTATCCAAACATGGACCAATTTACATCTTTTTTTAAGACAGGATCGCTTTCATCTGGCAATACATAGAACTTTGCATAATTTTGCACAGGGGTCTTAATTACTCAAGGAGAGTATCTGGAATCAATACAGACAGATAATGCATTCACATTAATCTTATTGAAAGAGCTTACACTTTATTTTAGGAAAAGATTGGTACAGAGAGTTCCAGTCACATCTTGAAGTCCTTCTGCTAACTGCTGTCATGAAAGTTCTGCTTCAGAATGGACTTGAGGATTCAAGACCTGCATGTCAAGCAAATTCCTTTATTAATAAAAAAAACTTAGGTGATTTAATACATGCAAAAGGATTTTGGTAGGGATAATAACAGAAAACTAGAAAAAATAGTAAATGGATTAACACATTTTATCAGTCTTAGGTTGGCTAATGAACAATTAGCTTAGTATTTAATCCCCCTCAATCCTTTTTTTTTTTTTTTTTTGCAGCTTTTACTCTCTAAAGATAAACATGAATGATTCTAAATGTATTTTTGTTTTTGAAACTACTCATATTAGCATAAAATTGTAATCATTGGCATGAAAACTGTGTCAAATGGATATGGACAAAAACTGGATGTGTTAAAGCACACGTTACTTGGAGCTCTAAAAATGTGTAAAAAACTTGCAGCCCTCTAACATAGGGCTGAAATGGCTACTGTTGATTAAATATGGATGCCTCTTCAAATGAAAGCTGTTTTTTAAGGAAACACACTTGACCATCTAATTAATGGCATTACAATATCAGGATCATAATTTGCAATGAACTTTAGGTACTTAATTAACATAATCTGTGTTCCAGAAACAACAAATCAGAAAAGTATACAGGATTGCCAAAATCTAAAACTATTTTTGGTGAAGGGAAGGAGTATCAAGGTATGTTCCACAGTTGACTGAGCATTGCCCCGATGTCTTTGTTTTCCAGACAGTAAAAAGTTCTCTTACAGAGGCGACAAAGTTTCCCTTGTCAGTGCACCCATGTAGTATTTATTTAGCATCCCCAGTGCGACCTGGTTAGATAGAGGGTGTAGGAAAATGTCTACTCTCACATGTAATGGCTTGTACTCTGGTATAAAGTCATGCCAGTTAAACCTTCGTTGCAGCTGCTTACACGTTCAATGAGAATTCAAGGTTTGGAAGCTAATAATCAGGAACTAATGAAATGGACAGAATATATTTTAATTTACTGAAGTGTATTAAAATATCATGTTGATGTATTTGAAGGCTAGGTGGGACATGGGACATTTCTGTGGCACTGTTAAGGTGCTCCATGAATTGCTACAGAAACTCAAGCTTTTTGGTCGTAATAGCTACTCTCATATGCATGAACCTTGCAGTTGCAAAGGGTTCTCTAAGGAGCTCTTGGGATAAGTACTTATGCAGCTTCATCAAAATCCATGTGATGCTATTTGTGTCCTAGCTGGTTTGGAATATGTTCTAAGTTGGCTAGGGTAAAATCTGAGTATTAAAAACGGAAGAGAAAATAAAGAAAAGAGGCATAAATTGTGCCTAGGGGGCATGAGGAACTGGATTCTTACCTAATGCAACACTCATTAGGCTTAATGTAGAAGAACTCTGTGTGGGTTTGCCGGAAGCAAAGTTGAACTGCTCACGTGAGGCTTCTTGATGCATTGCTCTGTAGTTAGAATTCCTGAAAGCATGAACAGTATCTGCCTCTTCATGGGTCTATAGCTGAAATATCTAAATAATCACTGTCTCCATGTTTGTATCCATCATTCAATTACGCTGCATTAATTGGTATATTTTATGCTTGGAGCTGGGTTGAAGACTTCCCTGGTACTGATGGCAGCGAAGGCCATTAGTACTACACTATCACTGAACCTCTGATTTTTCACAGTGCAGAAACCCTGATGGGGTCTCTGACTTGTGGACAGTCAGGCTGATATCTCAAGTTACTATGATGGCCACTTTGTGCTCAACATCATTCATACTAGATAGTGCAACAATTAAACATCCTTCTGCCTGGTAATGATTGCATCAACATCACTCATACAGAACCCTCTGTCAAAGATGAAAGAAATAGTTCAAACTACCCAAGAAGTTTTGTTCTGAAATATTCATGCAGTTGTGAGGGCTGACGAAAGCTTAGTTGGAGTTGCATGTGTTTGTGAACTAGAAATGACTAGAAGCAGTCAAGAAAAACAAAACAAGAATATCATCATATCCTGATAGACTGATTGGGCTTAAATGCTGGCTGGTGTGAGGCTTGGACCACGGAACAAAGAAATGGTAAAAAGATTCTAAAAAAAATGAACACTATTAAAGAAAAAGCAGTTATTTCATGGAGTCGAGGGGTAAGAAGATGGAGAGGAACATGACATAAATGAAAGTTAAAAAAACAAAACTCAGAAAAAGGATGGAGTGGAAAGTACTACAGTGCTTCTAATATCCATGGTAGAAAGGACAATGGCATCAGACTCAGCTGCCGAATGTAGGATTTAGTTAAACTTTGGGGATTTTCATTTCATAAGAACAGTGAAGCCTTAGCACGTGTTGGTGCAGAAATCTGTGAAATCTCACTTGTAGTAGATTTGAAGGAAAAGGCTCAACAGATACTTGTTAGGAAGGACTTGGAGGTTTATGCTGTCTTTGGAGAGGAAAATGAATTAGATGAATTCCCTACCAATGTCTTTATTTGTGGAAAAATGATCAGGAAAACTGAATGCTGTGTATAAGTCTTTGAAAATGAAAAATCTTACATCAAAAAGGCCTTTTCCTATCATTTCTACTGCAATGGATATAGCTCCTGTTCAGGATAGGTTCTAATTGGGACCTTGTACCCTTGCAAGGAAATTGTAGGAACTAAGAAGCATCGCTATTCTCTGCAGCCACTCCCTGGACACTGATTTAAGTTATCTTGGTCTAAATGAAGATATTTTTATACTTCCTTCCTAAGAGTTGATGAATGTGAAATAGGAAAACTGGAAGGAGTATGTTTTGGCTTTACCTCCTTACCTGTTTTGGCTTTACCTCCTTACCTGTTGCCTGAAATACCAGGATCTGTGAAATTTTAAGGGGCAGAAATATATCTCAGAGATAAGCAGGGAACAGGACATTGCTGGTTCCACCACTTCCTGCCACTCTGTCTGCAAATATCATTTCACCCTTTGGTCTAGAAATCTAGGCTGCTTTTCCCCTAGTTCCCAGGAACTGGTGTTATTTTCAGACTAGATTCTTCATAATTAATAATGCCACAAGTACTGTGTTTATCTGAGATTGGTACTTAAAGGATTAAATCCCTGCCTATAATTTTTACTTTGGTTATCTCTTTTTGGGAAAAATATTGATCAGATTGAGCAATATTATTGAGAAATTCATAGTATTTAGAAATCTTGAAAATGACAATAAAACGATGAAAATATATCAATCTTTCCCTGTTCATAAGAGGATTTTATTACTGATGAAGCACTGATATTTCAAGTAAAGACACCTTTCCCACATTTTCTTTCTCTGCCTTTCACAAATGATGGTTCTTTAAACATCCTCCTCTCCTCTTTGTTTGCTTAGAGGATCAAAGCTTTTTTCTTTATTTCCTTTTTAGTTCCAAACAGTTTCTGGAGTGTTAAAAAGCTCCACCAGTATACTGAGTTTACATTACAAACAAGTTAACATTCCCAGTCTTTCAGAGCCTTTCTCCTAGGATACCAAGGAGAGCAAAGTTCAGCTAAACTGCACAATTAATTTGAGATCACTTCTGAGTGAAGAAAAAAGGGTTGTTTTAAGCAGGGCTATTCTCTTATTGGAGATTTAAAGTTCACTTCAGAAAGGAAAATTATTGTTCTCTGAAAGTTATCTCGCTTTATTTGTATTCCAAGAGCTATCCCATTAGATCATCTTCCCTTTTCACTGATAAAATCATCTTAATGAGTTGACTGTGGGATTAGCTGTACGTAAATAGATCCTTATTGACAGCCCCATTGACAGGCAGTCAAATGGGAAAGGGCACAGACTGCATGTTACTTTGCTAAAATACTCATTTCTGTGCTGCTGTGAAAACCCTGAGGCAGACAGCTTATTTTGGGGATACAAAGAAGGCACTCTTCTTCAAAGTAAATGTACCCTGTAACAATGGTAAGATAAAAAAGTGGAATTTTTGTTGACATACAGTTCCCACAGAGACTATTCGCACCCTTTTCTCTACTTTTGAGAGCAAAAGCATAATCAGTTAACTCAGCATCATGCATCAATCCTACATGGGAAGAACTTGCACATTCTTTAGGAAGTGTTGTATGTTGTTCTCATTACCTGTTATTGCCAGGGCTCTTCTAAAGCCCTTAAAATTGCAAGGAAGAAGAGCCCAGGGGAATACATGGAAAACAGGTGGAGGGTGATTTTACATGTACATTCTCACAGTGTATAGGAAAATATACTAAAAATATTCCTTTGTAAATTTTCTGTCTAAATGCTGTTCTCTGGTAATGATTTGCTATCAGATTTTTCAAAATGAGGAAAACCAGTCCATTATTACTATCTCTGAAAATAGTGTTATGTATAGATCAGAATTATGAGATATTATTTTCTCACCATTTTGCTAAATTTTAATCCAATACTGCTACATTGATGTCATAAGCATTTTTAGTTGCCTAGATTTGTTAGTTTTTCCTTATTGCTTCTTAAAAGGAAAAGATTAAAACACTCGCAAAATAACCAAAACACCCATTAGAAGGCAAAAGCATTCATCTGTTTTGTACTGAAAAGTCTGGAATATTTTACAGTGGATCAAATTTAGTGTCAGGTGACATAAATTGAAGTTGCCTTTATGACTGACTGCACATTAGTAAAAATGCAATTAAAAGTTTATGACAAAAGCCAGAAAGCCTATGGCTATATTCCTAGATTGTGGCACGCCATACTCAGGTAATTACACATTCTCATAAAATTCATAATGTTTTTTTTTTTTTTTGGGGGGGGGGAGGGGGGGAAAACTGCCTCATCAAAACAAAATAAATTATATTTTTACATAAAATATCATTTAAAATACTCATACAGATAGCGTTTTGCGTTCTTTGGCCATGTTAGCTGATACAAGCAAACAAGCATATTAAAACATCAGAGCTGAACCCTCTGTATTTTACTACACAAAATATCGTTTTCTGTTTGCTTCCACCATTTTGTATAACTTTCTTCTAAAGAAAATGCATAGAAGCAGTGAGAAATAAAATAAATAAATAAATAAATAAAAATAAAATAAAATAGCAGAAAAGAATCACTGGGTTCTGGGAATATCAAATAAATTACTTTCCTTTTTAATTTTTTTTTCTTTTTCTTTTTTTTTTTTTTTTTAATCAGATCTCTTGGGTTATGTGATCCTAACAGCAAGGCACTCAGTTTCTGCTAAGCATCACTATGAATTTAACTCACACTTATGGATATGTGACATTTTCAAGGCACTAGGCAAGAAGTACCATATGAAGAGCCACAGTCCTCTTATAGAGCATACATGAAAAAACATTCACACAAGCATCACTGCAAGTCTCTCACCAGGAATACATGGTCCAAAAAAACTGGAATCAATACAGAGTTTTAAGGATCCTGCGATGCCATTGCATGAAAGAGATGGCGACAAACCCACTAATATGAGCTGAATATGGTGATCAGGAACTGCAGTGTGTACCCTACACAAGTTAGTCAATATCAGCAAGGTCAAGGATGGCCAAGGTGCTTCTTAGAGCATACATTAGAATTTCATAGGGTTGTGTTTGTCTTCAGAGAGCAGTAGTACACCTGGCCCACTGTTCAGTGTCCCTTTCTTCCCCAGGAGACTGAAGGTTACCCAATAGCTCCAGCACCATCACAGCTCTGTTATTGTTTATGCATTAGTGGATCAGGGAGCTATATTTGAATTACTCATAATAAATGCCACAAGTGAGTAAAATCTCAGAATATTTATATTTTACTTTCCGCTAATGAAATAAGATTTAGGGATGGACTGACAAATATCTCTCAGCCAGTGATTAGGTAAGTATTGTAAACAACTTTCAGTAGCGATTTGTATAAATTCTTAATTTGCAGAAGTTAATAATGCTCAGCTTTTGAAGTAGGGGAGTAGTACCAAGCCCTTTTCAAATTATGTAGCAACCTACACTTCATAGGTCACTGCAGAGGTCTTTGGTTTGATCTGATCACACAGTATTTGACAACAGTCATGTAGCACCACCATCCCTGAATGCTAGATTTGGCATTGTACACTTCAGTTTTGCTGGAAGAAGTATATGGGGTAGCTCAATACAATCAGGCAGATTCTTGTTGCCCACGTATCTCTAGATTCTGTACAAGGCTAATTCCAGGGAAAAATCTCACCACTGCCAAATCCTACACTCACTAAATTGCCTGCAGCATACTCCTTCTCAGACTGCAAAAGTAAACTTTCTGTACGCCTAACAACATGTGCTTCTGAGGACAAACAATCACAAAAACAGAGTCTGAGGCTGATTATGCAGTTTATGAAATAGCTGAGGGGCTGTCAACTTCTCCAAGTGCAACATATGGGTAAAAAGTATTGTCCCCAGTTTGAGTACTGACTAGTTAGTGGAGATTTCCATGGAAATGGAAGTTTACATGTAAATCTTTACTGTATTTCTCAGATGAGGGTGCAGTCATCACATCCTGCACAACTTCTTGCTCTGGTTTCCACCAACATGTCATCTTCTAGGGGAATGCTTTTCAGTTTTTAGGTTCCATTAATTTCCTTCCTCCCAGCTAGCCAAGCTCTTCCAGCTCCTCCTCTCTTTTTTGCCAGGTCAATTCCCTGTATCATTCAGTGCTCCTGCTGCTCTTTTCTTTCCTCTTTGAGTAATCTCTGCTTTCCACCTTTGTTCTTTTCCTCTGTTTTCACCTCAGTCCCCACGCTTTCACATTACTTCCCTATTTTATTCTTCCCCTCTCTTCAAACACTTCTCATTTTCATGAGAGAAATCCTGCTCCATACTTGCAAACTTTGCCTACTTTTCTTAGCATGCTTCTTCTCTGCTTGCTTCTCAAGGAGATAGTCTAAGCTAACATACTCATTGGGATAGTTCAGTTTGAATGGGACCTACAAAGACCATCAAGTTAAACTGCTATTCATCTTTCTTCCCATGAATATCTTACTTTTATCACACTAATTCTCTTGATATAGTCTGATCCATGAAGTGACTGACCTTGTGGTTGCCCAGTGAACTTTTGTTTTCACTCTTCTTCATGTGTGCTTGCTTTGTTCTTCTCAGGACTCTATTTCTACTTTGACTTTCTAAGTGACCTAATCCATCTGCTTCAAGTTTCTTTGTTTTTATGGCACTATCACTGGATTTTATCCAGAGCTCATATACAAATACAAGTTTCCCCTCCTTCTTTTTCTCAAGGATTTCTCAATGGACTTACCTGTCCATTTACGTTTTTCCCAGCTTGAATAGTAACTGAGTAACTTTACTATTCTTTCTTTCCTTTCATATCGAGCTATTTTAGTCTCTTATTTTTCTCATTTTGTCTCTCTGTTTCCTACAGATCTTTCTATTTTTTTCTTCTCTACTCACCCTTCCATTGGACCATTCATAACAACATCTACAAAAAACTCTGCCCCAAGTTCCCATTTCATCTATGAAATGTTCATAATCCATTCTCTCTGTATACTCCATCCTTGGTGCATATTTGATACATTTCGTATACTTGGTCATGATCCTGTATTCCTTTGGATGTACCAGGAAAATGACTTTCAGGTTCAAGGTCATAAGCACTATCAAGGTCAAGCCTCATACTAGACTTTAAAGTTCTCTGAGAGAAGGCTGCCTCAATAATTGAGGTTAAAACTGTGCCTTTGTATATGGTTAAGCTGTTCCTTAGAAGTTTTGGAAAAGCTACTACACTGCTACACAGTCTTTTGTACAACCTATTGATCTACACAAGGAGCCTATAAGAAGCAATACAATCACTAACTACATAAATGCTTTCATAGTCTCAGCAGAGCTATGAACAGTAGCATGATAATAATCTCAGATACATCATTTTATATTTGAGAAGACCAATATGAGATAAAAGCAATATGCAGCCCTTTTTTTCTGTGTGTAATTTGGAACAGCTCTTCTTTTTTCACTTTGACAGGTTCATAGTGATTTACACCCATATGAAAATCTGTTGCATTGCTTAGAAAAGCAGACAGGTAGCATATTCCTTAGAGTACAATAAAAAAAAAAAGAACATTTCTGAAATAAAATGCTAGAAAGCCTTGTAGGACAGTAGATAAGCCAGAAAATTCATTTAGGTCACCCACTGTGTTCTGGGCTTACTTGGAAAAAGAACCAATTGCACTAATCTGTAGCAGTTAAAACACATCTAACAAAGAACTGTGTTTTTTTTTTGTCTCAGTGGAACTATTTGACAGTTCCACTGAGGCTGTTCCCAGGCATCATTATACTAAGAAGAAATTCCTATTTTTTCTGTCATTTCACTCCTACTACTAATATAAACTCTTGATTTTCAAGCCAGTTCGTATTTTCATAAAAAGAAATGTGTCCCAGATCCTTCTGCCAGATCAGGGATGGATTATCACGTTGAAAGTTGGCTTTAATAAGTTCAAAGAGTCAGCAATGGTCAAAGCCAGAGATTTTGGAAGACACTACAAACTTAAGAATACACTCTTTCCCATCCATCTTTGAAGTCCACGTCCACCTCTGCTGAGTGCAGAGACAGAATGGCTGTTCATCCTCCTCCTCACCCCTATTTTGGCTGTGGTACCATTCATTTGCAGATACAACCCATACAGGTGTAAAGTACAGTATTATTTTGCACACTAAAGTGGACAGCAAGAAGACAATCTTCTCTTTAACTCTCTGACCTGAACCAAGATCCTGAGCACTTAAAAACAGCTGTCAGCTGTATCAACAAACAGAAAGAAAAGCTGGTCAAGATTGCAAGACCTTCATAGAAGCAAATGTAGCTTACTGTAGGTTATACATATTCAAACACAAAAACAAAGTTTTCTGATCCCAGAGTATCTCAAACATCTCTGTTTCGTTCCGTGGCACTATGAGAGTGACAGGACACCTAGCATTTTATCAAACAGAAAAATTCATACTAATTAATTAATAACTATAGAACAAGTTGTAAGAAACAAATGGCAGAAATCCTAATGAACATTCTACGCCTTGGGAAACAGCTTTCAAAAACTGAACTGAGTGAAGTCGGTTCTATAAGAGACTATTGGCAAGTTCAGTATCCTCATAGAGAGGATCTTGAGTCCCTTAAAATCTTTAGTCTTGATTCTCCAATCACACTGCTAACCCAAACTCTATCTAATAGAGAATTTTGCCCACCAGGTTTCAAGGAAGGATGACAGAATGACCCTGACATTAGAACCAGGTCACTCATATCTTACAGTACTCTGCATGGGATCCCATAAAGTGCAGAATAACTTATCTTCTATGGGACATTTCCATGAGAGAATTATATTTTCACAGAGCAGGTGTTTAGCTCCTTCTTTAAATGTCAGCGTGTCTCCTTACACCTTCATTTCCAAATTCACCTCTACTTGTGTAATTCAGATCTCTGAATGATGCTACTATTTCTAATGCATTTCTTCCCTTATGTCTTTCCAGGCTGATTTACTACTTTTCTTTGTTACTGTTTAAATAAGAATAAAAACGTTATGTGAATCCAGAAAGAAATGTTACACCAGTATCTTGCCTTAGATTTGGTCGCTCAATGACAAAATTAGAAACTTACTCTTAGATGAAGTGTCAACATTTGCCTAACTTTATTCATAGCAGCTTATAAGTAGGTCATCAGCACAAGAAACCAAAGATCAACAGCAATTGCCAAAGTGTCTCAGCTCCGGGATGAAGTTCTCATTTTAAATATACTTGATAGCACTGCAATTTTGATATTTTTAAGCTACAGAACATTTGTTGTGTTTTCAATTTTAAAGCATTTTTTATTTTTTATATATGATGCAAGACTTTGGAAATAAGGAGAGCAAAAGTGCACAGTGTCATTCTTAAAAGAAAGCAACAAGCTAAAGAGCTACAGAAAATAAAATACAACTTATTTTAACAGAGGACAAATTAACTTGCATTCCTTAAGTAACCAATTTATTAAGAAGTATTTAAAAGGATTGTTAATAATTTCACCCAAAAGGTGAACAGAAACATTAAAAAAGTACAATTTTCCTGTTACCCTAAGTATGAACAGAAGTGGCTTAATGTGAGATTCTTTACCATTATACCTGAGGAAGTTCAATTCTTGAAATAGCTTGTATTCATCAACATAAACAACAGCAGAAGTCACAATGATATAGATGTATTTCAAGAAAATGAAAAAAAAAAACCTAAAATATGCATTTAATCAGGTGGGTTGTGTGTTTTTCAAATTGTTTTCATGCATATTTAATTAACCTGAGACATATAATTATGCAAGATGAAATAGGTACCAGACTGTGTCCCAGGCTGTTCTGATTCACAGTCTTCCAATAGAGATTTTTTTAACTTGAATTAATTATTTAAGAAGTTCTCTAAAACCATTTTCAGCAGGTGGCATAAACAAAGGAAAAGACAAAGAATTCACAAACTATCAGCAAACCCTCAGCTCCATTTGATGCAGTATCAATAAGATAACCCATTTTTCAAGATTTTTTTTTGTTTACTTGTTTGTTTTTAATCAAGACTGCTGAAGTACAGGCATAAAATGATTCACTGAAGTACTGGAATAACTTAGGGAGGAAGAAGTCCCCTAATTTTCTGCCATTCCCCTAAACCCTATCTGCACAGTGACAGAGAGATACACTTTCTCACACCCATGTGTGCATAGCTCAGTAGCTATGTATGCCTGACACACTTACAGGTGAAATATATGTACTCACTCACCTATAGGTTCTACACACAGATAAATATCATCTAGGAATAAGCATACATTCCTATGAATCCATACATATATATACCATTATGCACCTAAGCGCACACACAAGCATGGATACACACAAACAGAAACCCAGAGATACAGGAACATAGACAAGGCATACACATAAGCACAATCAACTCCAGAAGCACACACATATACCCATACAGCTGGATGCATACTCACATGGATAGATAGATATACAGGCATATATGTAGAAGAGTTTACACTGGCTCCATGATCCTTGCTTTCTCCTTTCTTTCTGAAGCCTTTCAATTTTAGGATTCTGGTGTGAGCCAGATCCCTGTTGTGGATACACCTCTGGAGAAGCAAAGCCTTTCCAGTTTCTTTAAGGTTCCTCACCTCTCTCCCAGAATCAGATCCAGGAGATCAGCTGGGTACCAGCACAGCTCTCCCAGCTGCTGGCTTGGCACTTTCCACCAAAGCTTACGGAAGGGTAGAGGACAGCAAGATATCTTCCCTCCACTCCCAAATCCTGCCTCCCTGGGAGCAGAAACCTCTGGGCAACATCTGGACACAGCTGCTTTGCCCTGGGCAAGCCAACCCCTTAATGCTCCCCCTCCCTCCATCCCTTTGCTGAGTCCCCCTGCACCCTACCTCCCCTCCACAGCATGACAGCCATAAGTCCCCCTCACACCTTCTCCTGTTCCCCAGCTCCCACTGGCAAAGTGCCACTCTGAACTTTGTTTCCCCTGGCTGCACAACCTGCAGTGCCCCGGGCAGTGACTGCATCTCCTTGTGAGGGCAGGGACTGGGATAGGGACTCAGGATGTGGGGACTGAGGTATGGGGATCTGGGATGAAGGACATGGGATGCAGAGATTGGGATGCAGGGACCCAGGATGAAAGGACCAGGATGCAGGGAGTCAGAATGCAGGGGCAGGGATTGGGGTGCAGGGATTTGAGAGCTGGAATGCAGTGATCTGAGACCTGGGATGCAAGGATCAGGATACGGGATGCAGGGGTCAGGATGCAGGATGCAGGGAGCGGGATGCAGGATGACAGTGCCTAGCTCCTTACCGTGCAATGAAGGTAGGTCCCGGTGAGGTTCTCCAGCTGCTCTCGGTCATCACGAGCCTCCCGATGTGCTTGCTCAACATCCACCGGGGAGTTTCACCCCCCGAAACTTGTGTGAGCCGCTTCCTTTGGGAACAGTCACAGCTCGTCCCCCCCACTTTGGATCGGATCCCGATGGAAACTCATCAAGGCCTCCTGGGCGGTCGGGGGTAAGGCTGAGAGGGAGAAGGAGGAGAGAGGGACAACCGGAGGGAAACACTACGATCACCAAGTAATCGTCCCCTTCCCTTCCCTTCTCTGGAGCACCTCCTTCCCGTTCCTCCGAGCAACTTTGCCTCTCCTCATCCAGGCAGCACCCGACACCAGCGCTGTTAACTGGGGTCCCTTTAGGCAGCCTGGCATCTTTCTAGAGCTCCTCTCCTTTCTGGGCAAAGGGGGTTGGTGCAAAGCTCTAAATGAGGAGACGACCTAGAGTTGCACACACACGGAGGGAGAGACGGCTGGCATTTGCCGACTGCCTCTCCCGGCACTCGGGGCGTGCGCGGAGGAGTTGGCTGAGCCCTCTTCCTATCATTTATTCATTCGCTGCGTTTTTAGTTTTAACTTTGAAGCTGCCTAATCGCTCGTGACGCTGCCGCGAACGGGGCGGTGGCACGCAGCCCTCGGAAGAGCCGATGTCCCCATGCTGCGGGGCTGCGCTGCCCGAGGCTGTATGACGGCGGGCAGCCCGGTCTCGGGGGGATGTCACGGAGTAGGCGGACGAGGGGTAGGGGTGGGGTGTTGGGGGGGGGACGGACACGGGGACGCTGCTGTCGCCTGGCAACCCCGCATCCCTGCCCCGAGCATCCCTCCCCCAGCGCCCGGATTGGTCGGGGCCGGGGGTGACGCCCCTTCGAAGATGCTGCGCTGTGGCTCTGCGATTGTCGCATCCTCAGAGCTCGGAGCGGGCAGGGGGCTGCTTGCTGCCTGCTGAGAGCCCGGGCAGTCCGGGGGCTTTATCACCGTCCTCCTGCCCTCTGCCTTCCAGCTAGCTCCGTAGATTCGCTTCTGCTCTACATCTCCTAGAAAAGCGCTTGTATGCATATAGATGCAGATAAAAATATGCAAATACATGCGTTTCTATATAGTTTATATAAGAAAATGTATTCTGTGTATTCTATCTGCATTTCTATCTTCTGCATGTTATCCTCTATATTCTCTCCCTATATTTTAACTCTCCTATAAGGAAAACAAAAAGAGGTAGAGTTACTGGGGAAAGAACACACCAGTGTGCAGCAAAGCAGGATGGAAAATGAGAACAAAAATCACATTTTGTGGTTTATATGTTTGGAAACCAAAAATTTATGCCACCTGAAGTGTTAAAGGGAGGCCACAGTCTGAAAGAAAGCATTGAACACCACAAGGTGAGCGTGCTGTGACAGTCAGGGAGGGTGGACTTACTTTAGAGAGAGTGAGTTTAAGTCATGCTGCATGGGGCACTGCTGGTATTCCATGTGGCTTCATTGCTTTCTGCTGTAGGGAACAGTGAGCAGCTGCTTCCTGCTGCTTGAGTGGAGTATGGAAACAGAGTCCATAAAATCCCAATACTTCCCTCTCCATCACAGCCATCAGTTGGGACACTGTGCATTTCTCACCTTTGACTCTTTCAGCAGGGAGAAAATCACCACCCACCTCTCCCTGAATGCTTTCCTGTGCTGGGATGTGCCCTCAGCCCAGATGGTGCACCATCATTGCTCAGGTAGAGCAAAGAAAGAGGCACTGCAGTCAGGAGCTGCAATCCTGCAGCTCACGTGGGGCCACTATTGTTCCAGCAACCCTGGTTTCCAGTGCGGAATTGAGTCAATTCAAAAGAAAATGTCATAATACAATAAATCTGATCCCGCTTTTTACTATTTTGTGTTGTCATTTCACATCTGTTTACTTTTGTGTACTTTTGTGTGTACTACCCATTACATTTCAGCCCCTTGGCTAATTTTGTGAGCGTTTCTCCTGGAAGCCAAGGACATTTGCTAAGATGTGCAGGTTAAATAGTTTCATTAGGGACTTCAAAGTTAAACAGGGAGTGTATGAAAAAGTCCAGTCCCTTTCAGGGTTAGCCCACTGTACATGGCATTAGAACATGAGGCATTGTGTTAACATCAGGGTAAACCAGAATGGAAAAGGAATTGGTCTCCTATCTTTTAAATCACAGCACAATGTGACAAACAAGTCTGAAATACTTTTTTCTTTTTCCCCCTCACTCTTTCAGGCTGATTGCCAGGAAAGTCCAATGGAAAGGTGGGTCTGATTCTGCATTGTCTTGTACACATTAGCTAGGACTCAAAGTGAGTAGGAAAGTAACTTTTTGGTTGAATAGGAAATAAAACCCACTGTGTCTGAAATTGGTCACCATAGGCACCAAGTGGAATTTGGCTTAAAGATATCGTAAGATGTGCAGCAGGCAACTTTTCTAGGGGCAAGGCAACCTGTTTATTCACGCCTGTGCTTTGAGAATCATCTCTGACACTGCTGGCTTATTCTTTTTTCATACCTGCTGCTGTGAAATGTCTGATAAAGGTTCCTGATGCTGCTGCCCCTTGCATTTACATCTGGCTACTGAGAAGCAAGGAAATAAACCGACTCATCTAACTGAGCTGTTACTGATGACATATGGGTTAGAGTCCTACTTTATTCCAGTGCTCTTCCTTTGCTTTTCAACTATCAGAGCACCTATCCCACTCATTCCTCTGATGGATTCTACATATTTCAATGTATGACTGGCAGAAACACTTTTTTTTTTTTTTTTTTTTTTTGTGAAGAAAATACATGTGCTACAGTTCTCTTCTGGGAAAGCATGTGCTGTATCCAGGTGTTGTGAAGATGCAGCCCCATAGCTAGCATCCCATACTAAGCGTGTGTTATCAGGCAGTCACATACTGAGACTTATGAGTACACACAGCAAAACAACACAAGGCAATTCAGAGCTCTCAGAAAAGCTCTGCAATAAGAGGTGTTTTAGTGTTACTAGGCAAATTGCTCACTTGAGGCTAAATTGTGCACCCTACAGTACACTTGAATGTAGGTATACCCACAGTTAGACACAGTGATTGGGCAATGCAAAGCTTGTCAGGGGACAGCTTTGAGAAAAGAATCAGCAGATTTCAGTGCCTTTGACCTGGATGCAAAGAAGGAATCTTACTATGAAGTGTATTTATGAGTTGTCACATCATATTAAACTGAGTTCAAAAGAAGGTTTGAGTAGAAGAATTTGGTTTTATAAAATACATGAACATATTTAATTAACAGGCTTACCACCACAAATAAACAGTTGCATATCTTTTTTTCTTACTAGGAATTATAGCACGAGCTTCAAGATTGCACACCTGGGAACTTTCCAATTTTACATTTGATAGCAAAACACTGTTCCGGAAGAACACTTTGTAGGGTTCCCTAACTTGGTATAAGCAGCTGCTTTCAGACACGCTCAAGTTATTTGCAGATTAAACCCTAAAGCAGTGCTTTAGGAAAATTGCAAGGATGCATGTGTAGTCACTGAGTGATCTATGGATTGGACCCAGCCTATCTGAATAATTCATGAGACCTGAGATCCTTCCTCCTCTCCCAGGGACCTTAAAGAAATGGACAGGGATATGGTCACGGATCAATGAGTTATTCTGGCAAATTTCCCCTACTAGCAGGTTTCCAGCAACTCTGCAGCTGTAGAGTTTATTTCTGTATGACTGCGCATAAAACAACTCCTTGTCCAGTCACCCTGAGCTAAGAGTGGTGGACTTCACTACAACATAAAGCCTGGCATATATCAATGTATTGGGGCACACAACAGCAGCACCTACAAAAGATATGGTATTCTCCTGACAGTTAATCTCAGGGTGTAGAACAGCAGTTTGGTGGAGCAGGAATGTTCTCTCCCATTTTTGTGTATCCCTAGTTGTCCAAATGTGTCTTTGCAATGTGGTAGCCCTGTTGGTCTACACTTCTGGAGATGCAAAGGTAACAAGCTCATGCCAGCTGGTGTGAATATCTACCAAGTCTCATACTAGGCTTATTCCTACCTGCTAGTTCTAGGTGACACTGACAGAGTGTGAGGGTGCTTTCAGAGGGACATATATTTGCATCTAGTAGTTTCAAGTAGTTTCAAACTGCAGTTATGGAGAGTGTGAGGGGTGCCGCTCTGTTGTACCTAAGGGCCTCACAGATCTCCAAGGACAAATCTGCGGAGTACCAAAAAGAGGTAAGCTAAAATCCCAAGTTTTTTCCAAAACAAATATGCACTTGCTTTTTACTTAAAAATACATGGCTAATTAACTTCATAATGAAGTTCATCTCCAAAATGTAATGCCTTCCTCTCATATTGGTAAGTGATTTTGAAGAAATTTTAGGTCACTACAAATACTGCTAAATATACTCTTGTATGATAGTGGTCACAACACTTCTCCTCCCACTGCTGATTATCATGGACATACTGGGACTTCAGTGACATGGTTATTTCCTGCTTTTTCCTGTGATATGGCTTGATACCAGTTTCCTTGAGAATATGCCATGACATGCTCACATACTTCTTGGGAAACACTAACATTTTTCAGCAGAAAGGACAGGGAAAATTCTGACTATATGGTTAATCCCAGCAAAAACCTGGGCTTCAAGTGTCATGGCACATAGACAAAAGCTGTGTTCCACATCACCTGTGTGCAGGAGGATCCACCCTTTCTCCCTCTACTTTCCAGGGTCATCAGTGTCTCCACCAGCAGCTCTCTTCAGTTTCTCTTTCTCCAGACAAATTTCCTGTAGTTTTCAAAAAGTTTTCCTCTGTTTTTCTCACCTTCTTCCCTTCTATTCTGCAGAGTTGGCCTATTCTATTGGCTGCTAATGATGACCGTTCAGGTTCATGCCAGACATACAAGTGCACATTTCTCATTTGCATTCCACAACTCTTCCCTAGCCAAAATCCTACAGCAAATTGTGCAGGTGCAGGGGTGATCAGAACTAGGGCTCTGCCTAGTGTATGCCTGGTATGTGCAGCACACACTGAATCATCTATGATGTCCATTTCTTATCAATCTGTTTTCAAATTCCACTGTCAATTTGCATCTCCTCCCAAGGATTTCTCTTAAACCTGTGGTATAGGAGGTAGTATTTGTATTCTGACAGAAGCAGGTTGCCCAGGGAAGTAGTGGAGTAACTGTCCCTGGAGTTGTTCAAGAAACGTGTTGGTGTGGCACTGAGATGCGTAGCATGCATAGTGGTGATGGGTTCAGTGGTTGGACTAGATGATCTCTGTTTTTTTTCTTCCAATCTTAATGATTTTAATCTATGATTATCTAACACAAGCTTTTCCAGGAAGAGCAGATGTCTTCCTCAAAAGGACACAGGTCATAGCACAGTAGCACAAGCCAATCTCTGTCATATGTATCATTTAAATTACTTCAGGCAGCCCTCTCCATTCTACAAAAACCTACCTGTTATCTGTTTTCTTACCATGTGAGTAACCAGGTAGCAAATCTCAGAATCACCTAACACATTTTGCTTTTAACACGAATCACATTTACACTCCTGTGCTAATTATTTTTTTTAGTTTGTGAGCTGTTTGCAATCTGACTTCTTCATACTATTTCTTCCTCCCCCCTCAAAATCCCTTAATAGCATCTCCTTTCTTCAGAAATATTGTCCCTTCCCCCATCTCCCTTTTCTGTAGGAATTACTGCATTTGCATATTTTGTTTAAGGTGCTTAGGAATTATTGACAAGTTTGCTTTCCCCTGTGGGGATGTGCGACACAGTCAAGCTGTGAGCCACTTAAAGCATCAACTGGCTGATAGAAAGGATTGCTTGTGCTTCTGAATTAGGGCACGGGCCAAGAAATGCAGCACATGCTGTCAGGGACTGTGGCACACAGATCCATTTCCTTTATAATCCTATGATATCTATGACCTACCACATACAGAGCAAGGCAAAAGATCTACATTTTCCCATTAGCTCAAGAAATCAACTTCCTGTGAAATAAATTTACTCACAGCCCCTATGCCACTGCATTGCAAGCCTGAAAACCCTGGTTTTATTATGTTGGTGAGTGTATTTCAGACTCCTTTCACACTGAGAATCCATCTGGTTATACTATTGTCTAAATGTCCTGCTGAGATTCTACTTTGCCACTGGTTAAAAAAGGATGGTTAAATTTATAAATAGGAAGTTTATTGTGTTTGTCTGTTGAAAGATATTCCGGATTTTATCTTGTCTGGGGTAATTGTTGGTAGTGGGTTTTTCTTTGAATTATTCATTCATTCCTCCATGCCAAGAATTTAATTTTACTAGCACTCCTGAAAGGAACAGCAAGTTCACAGCTAAAAAGACAAAATAAAAGAGCTAAAGTTCCTGGAAATGAGATGGGATAAAAAAATCAAGGGCTAAGGACCTTATCCATCCCTTATCAAAGACAATGCATTTCCCAACAAAGAAGTCATACCTGTACCTGGAAAACTGCCAGCACAAAAACAAATAGTGCAAGTGGTGACTAAAGTAGCATTTGAGTTCTTTTAGAGCATTTGGACTACTTTTATTTTTTATTTTTTTGTCAGAACACTGTTGTGCTCTCTAATTAAAAAAAAAAAAAAGAGAGGAAATACAGACAAACTAGGAGCTGCATATTTTTTTATCTAGCTTGTTCTATTTAAATTGAACGTCAGTAAACATGGATAGGAGAATAACTTAACGTTGCAAAGCGGCCCAAATTTGAGAAATATGAGAATTAACATTGACAGTGGAAATTTAATTCAGCTCTCTTGTGCATAAACATGTTGATACACTCTTTAATTGGTTTAATAGTCTTTTTTTTTTTCTTGCAGAGAATTCTGACACATTCAGAACCCCAAAGAAACATGACTTACTTTGTCTGTAGTTTGATTTCTCTGCATTATTCACTGACTGCCTTGTATACTGTGTACTATCCACACCCTGAACTGTAGAAAGACTTATATTCTCCAGAAAAACACTGAAGTGTTCTTCACATTTCGTTATCCCCATTTACTTTTATTCCATTCCTGAGGTAAGGTTTAGAGGGAGCAGGTTAGGAGACTTTCTTTCATTGGTCTCTTACAAGCTCTTTTTCAAATGCATGTTATTTGCTAACTTAAGAAGGTCATTTATCTATATTTTTCCCTCCCTGCTCCTTGTATAAGGTTGAGACCATCTCCAGAAAAGTGCTGGATATGCTGGTCTTCGCTCAGATTTTCTGTCAGAGGAGGTTGACAGAGTTGGCTCCCACAAAGCCATAAGGCTTGTGCTACACACCATCATTAGATGGCCTAACTGTGGATATAAAATAGTAACTCCATTTACACAACTTAATTTGCTATGCAAAGAGTTAAGGAAGGAAAAACAAAAAAAACCTTAGATCAATGGTTTTTGGAGCCTTGCCTCAAATCAGAGGTAACTTTCTAAGAACACTGTTATGGGATTACACCAAATATCCATCCGGGACAATATTTTATCTTAATTCACGGTCAGTAGCAGATGAATGATATAGAGACTAGACAAAGGAGAAAAAAACGATCTCAAAATACTACTTATGGCTTGAGTAACCTGTGCTTTAAGGAATTTCATCTTCTTTTCACCCCATTATTCTGTTTGACTTTACAAAACCCTGCTGCATAGAATTCCCTTACTGAATTAGATGTTGTGTGAATAGCATTTCCAATTTGTATTTTCAGCTTGCCTCAGCAAGATTATCGAATTCGTGCATTCTGAGAAACCATGAATGATTTTCTTCTTATCCTCTTCACAGTACTCATGATTTTAGACATTTGCTGTATCCCTCCTCCTTTGTCTGATCACAATTCTGCAAATTCTATTCTATTTTTTTTTGGTTCACAGTATCTTCTACTAAAAGATGAAGGATACCATTTTTAGTCCTAGAAGTGTGGGAGAAATATCTGTTATTAAGGTGTTGTAATAATGATACTGGTTTTCTTAATTTTTTTTTTTGCTGTCCCTTCCTAATGACTCCTAACATTTTCTTTGTCATTTTGACAGCTGAGTTGGCTGTTTCAGAGAACTATCCCAAGCAATAACAGTTAATTAAGGGTTCACTGTATCATCTGCATAGCCAGAATTACTTTTTTTTTTTGGTCTGCAGTGCTTTACTTTCATTGATAATGACTTTCATCTGCAGTTTTATAGTCCAGCCAGTCAATATTGTGAAATTGTTTTGTATTTTGTAGCTATTAGCTTTGCTTTTTACTATTCTGAATATCTTTATGTGAACAATGAAAGTGTCATCTCTCATTAGTCAATCTTTTTCAAGATATTTCCAGACTGTATTAATGTTGATCCTAGAACAGGCATTTGGGGAACTCACTGGGAATCTTGTTTCATGATGAAAATTGAGCACAAATCCCTACACTTCAGTTCCTCATTTTCAGCTACTTCCTACTCTCTCATTTAATTGCTAAGTCTTTTATGAGAATATTTGTCAAAAATGTTGCAAATATTCAAATACTTTTCTTTTTGCTAATGGGCTCCAAATTGCAATTGCAACATGGCTAACTCCATACCAAAAATCTATTCCCAACTGATTTTTCCATGCTTTGTTGATAGCTTTAGTTTCCTTAGCAATTTTTTGGTCTGACAGATAGATATATTGGACTGTATTTCTCCAGATCACCCCCAAAATGCTTTTAAACAACTTCTGATGGATTCTATTCCTTGGGTAACAGAGCTGATCTATGAAATAGGTTACAGACCACAGGCAGTAGGTCAGCAGTTTTATATCTGAATTGCTTTATCACTTTAGTCTGACAATTTTTATTACGTTTCATTTTATGTTTCTATTTTTTTTTTAATATCTCTTCTCTTGACAACTAGATTTAAGACAGTTCTTCAGACTTGTTACCTATAAAGAAAGACTTTGTCAAATACTGATGCAAAACATTCATTGAAGTTTTCTGTTACATCCTTGAGTGCTTCTTCAGTGACTGGACTATTTGTAGACCTCATAAGTCTGACAGTTTTCTGATGTAGTAAAAAAAAAAAATGCTATTAGCCTTTATGCTTTATTTTTACCTAGCTCCTCAAAACAATTTTTGACTTAACGCATGACACTGGAGATTTTATAGATCAGAAAGCAATTGCTTATATCCCACTTGCAAGATCAATAGGCATACACTGTAGAAGAAGGAATATGTAAATAAATTACGGTAAAAATGATTTTCACAACTATTTATGAAATAAGGCAGATTTTTTACCACATATGTGATACCAATATATGCAACTTGTAAAAGTATGAAGTAAATTTAGAAGAATCTAAAAATATGCTTCTATCTGCTTCTTTCACTGGTCCAACAATGCAGGTTTACTGTATGAACTCCTTTCAGACTGTCAAAGATGAATTTAGAGAGCTCTGCAGAGAAATAAATGGGAACTACTTTGCTGATCCTGCTCTAATAATGCTCATTATTTGGATGGGCAATTTCATTTCTGACTCCCTGACCTTTCTAGTCATGTCATACTTATAAACATTAAGAGATCTTACTCTAGCAAAAAAAAAAAAAGGACTTTTTTTCATATTTCCTGAATTGTTTTTATGAGGACAGAAAAGAGAGTATGAAGTGAAATGGGCAGCTTATTACATGAGGTGGATCAATATATATCTTTTTTTGTACTGCAGTAGAAAGATGGCTTAGTTGGTTTCATAGCTTGCAACTAACATTACTTGGGGCTAGGAAGACCCAAAGGAAACTTGTACATGTTAATGAAAATAAAGCTTGAAGCTGCCCGCAGAGAAAAGGAATTTCCCTCTGATTCAAGTACAATATGGATCTTGTTGATGTTCTACAAGAGAAAGAAGAAATGGGTATCAGATGCTTACAAAAGGCCTGGCAGGATTTATTGCAAACAGTCAGTAACAGCTACCTATACATACACGTACAAGCACATCCTCCTGAGTGCTTTAGGTAGTCTTGTGTACAGAGGAGAGTGGTGGGATAACTCCTGCTTTCTAGCAGGTTAGTTAGGCTAACAAATAAAGTGCTTGTCAACATACAAATGCAAATAAATACAAAGAAACTTAGAAAAACAATTTCTGAAGCACTTACTCATGTTTCTGAAACAGTCTGGAATATTTCCGTGTAGAAATTTATGTCCAAGAGATGACATTATCTTCAAACAAAAGCATGTGGAAGGACAAAGCTGGAATTAGACCTTCAGCTTATGTAATCCTGGATAAGATTCACAAGTTTCCAAGCTTATAGCATTATAAGACTTGCTACATGTTTTACATATATACATAATGTGTAATGTATAAATGTGCTGTGTAGCAGCATTAGCTGATATGCAGCGCCCATAATAGTCTTTATGTGCTCCTGGGACTTGTCTTTTCTATACTTATTGTCAATCATGCAGTCACACCATAGATGAATTCAGGGGCACATCCACAGCACAGCCACAAAAATACCCCTTTCCTTTGCTGTCCTGCAAACACTGAGACTGAAGTTTAGAGGATTAGAAAAATATGAATACAAGAATACCCCTAGAGCTTTTTCACCTTGAGGCAGCAGAGGACCACATAACAGGCATAAATATATATATATATATATATGCACATATATGCCTGTTACCGTACATATTTTATCATTTTGTGCCAGCAAGAATTGAAAAGTATGGACTGTAAAATGTTTAATTACATATTCATAAGAAGAATAAAAGAAGAAATAGCAAAAAACAACAACAAAAGACAATAATTTTTAAGATTTATAAAAGCTTACCAGTTCTAAAATTAATTCCTGTACAACTAAGGGTATTACTTTGGTAAATATTAAGAAATAAATAACACCAATGGGAGAAATAAAAAAAATACAGATCATACTTTTGCTTTATTTTATATTTATATATTATTTGTTTTAGAGACAGAGCAGCAAACATTTTCGTAGCAGGCAAGTATACTGTTTTGCTCTGAATGTTGCATTCATGTTTTTCAAACTTTAACGTTGCTAACAGCCATTCTATCAGGAAAGATACAGTTTATTCTTTGTAAAGAAGTTCTGATTACCTTATGTTACTTCTTACAGTTACTTCCGTATGTATACCTATATTGAATACAGACCTGTGACAGTATAAGAATGGTGCATAACATTTTGCAAGGCCATTTGGTGTCTGAATATAAAATGAACTTCACAGTCTTTCATTTGCACTGTTTCCTAATCCATTTTTCCCATACACTGTATTACCATAAATCACTGAGATGCTTCTAATAAAAAATCCATTTCTCCAGAAGAAAGTGACAGCAAGCTTGTGATCCCTCCCTCCCTCCCTCCCTCCCTCCCTCCCTCCCTCCCTCCCTCCTTCCCTCCCTCCCTCCCTCCCTCCCTCCCTCCCTCCCTCCCTCCCTCCCTCCCTCCCTCCCTCCCTCCTTCCTTCCTTCCTTCCTTCCTTCCTTCCTTCCTTCCTTCCTTCCTTCCTTCCTTCCTTCCTTCCTTCCTTCCTTCCTTCCTTCCTTCCTTCCTTCCTTCCTTCCTTCCTTCCTTCCTTCCTTCCTTCCTTCCTTCCTTCCTTCCTTCCTTCCTTCCTTCCTTCCTTCCTTCCTTCCTTCCTTCCTTCCTTCCTTCCTTCCTTCCTTCCTTCCTTCCTTCCTTCCTTCCTTCCTTCCTTCCTTCCTTCCTTCCTTCCTTCCTTCCTTCCTTCCTTCCTTCCTTCCTTCCTTCCTTCCTTCCTTCCTTCCTTCCTTCCTTCCTTCCTTCCTTCCTTCCTTCCTTCCTTCCTTCCTTCCTTCCTTCCTTCCTTCCTTCCTTCCTTCCTTCCTTCCTTCCTTCCTTCCTTCCTTTTCCTTCCTTCCTTTTCCTTCTTTCCCTTCCTTTTTCCTTCCTTCCCTTCCTTCCCTTCCTCCTTTCCTTCCTTTCCTTCCTTTCCTTCCTCTAACTTCCTATTCCCTGCTGTATTCTTTTTTCCTTTGAAGAGAAATATCATTTCATACACATAAAGTGTGTTCACAAGCTGATATCCTCCCAAATAATTGTATTTTCACTAGTAGGAAGTGCATCCAGTTTATTTTCTTTGCTATGCAAGTTCACATTGGTAATCAGCTAGATCACTGATAAAAGTCCAGCAAACAGAGTGGAACTGCAATATCTTATTTTTAGCATTTTGGTAGGATGTAGAGAAGTTACACTGGAGTGACAGCTCTAACTGGATGAAGTATTATAATATGACAGTGTAGAAAAACAATTGCAGATAGCAATTACCCTACAAAACTTCCTGGGGCAAATTTTCCTTTCTTTTATTTCCCAAGATGATCCAACTTAACCTAGAAGTATGGCTAGTACCTTCAAGTTTTATTACTTTACAGTTAAACTTTGGAGTCTAGTGATTCAGTTCTCAGAGGATTGTTTGAGAGTGAAGAACCAAATCAGTCAGCTTAAAATTAGTTCTAATATACAAATAAGACAAGGGGGAGGCTATTGCCATGTGTCTTATTTTGGTACCTTTATTTAATCCAAATGCTAGAATTGAGAGTTTGTATTACCTACGCTTTGGCTGTGTGAAACTGTTTTATGAGTTTCATTCCAAAGTTTAAACTATTGTTTTTCCCAGGAAGGAAGGGTGGGATCTTACAGTATTCAAAGCATGGATGGTTACACCTGACTGCGTATTGTGTTTATAGAGAGGAGATAAGCTCTTGAAAGACTTTTTTACCCATTGCAGAACTTAGAATGGGAAGGCTTATCCCAGAGACTTCATAGACTACTTTGATTTGAGCTCTTTTGACAAGTATGGAAATTTAGAAAACCAGCCTTAATGTAGGCACTAAGGTTATTTCAGCCACCAAATCACAAGCTTGGAGTATCAGTTGAGTTATCTTGGAATATCTAACATACTTGCTGAATGCCTGTAGGACAAAGGACATATGAGATTGACAACTTTTTGAAGCAACAGCTAAAGGTCAGGCAGGATACTACAGAAACTTGTCTTCAGACAGCTCATTTGCACCACTGTAATGCAAACTCCCCTTGTCTTGCATTTGTTCAAGTGGAATCCTACCCACCACTCTGCAAGATAGAATTGAGATGCAAATAATTACAAATAATTACAAAAACTATCTTTTGCAGTCGTGACACTAATGGAAGAGGTGAATGCTTTTGCTTTTTTTTCTGAAATTTTGTTTACAAAATCCCAGGCAATCCCAGGCAGATAAGTCTTCCCATCTTCAATGCAAGGCTTCTATTGACTTAATCTTCATATGTATGAACTATTATGTCTTTGTTCAAAAGCAGTGATTTTATTGATATGAATATGCTTATTCATACAATTCAGAACTTAACCAGATCACATAAAATGTAGTAAGAAAACAAAGTTGCATCTATATCTTTAAACCTTAAGTTTCCCAACTACTAATTTAATGTTTATAGTGGCCAAGAAAAGTTGTGCTCTTAAAACTGATCAGAGATAGTTAAAGCCTCTAATGCTACTCATCATCCAAATTCAAAATGACCTTCAAATTTATATGAAATTACAATATAATGCTTTTGATTGCCCCCTCCTTTCTTCTCTTGATCTCAGATAGAGAAACAGTGGAGCTTTGATCAAATGGCAACATACTTTAGCTTCTACTGATTTTAAGTCAAAACTCTTAAGAATATGAATGTAATTACATAGGAGAATTACGTTTAGATGGAAGTATGCCCTAAGCAGAACTGTTTCCTAATTCACACCTGGACAGTGTTATTGAGGACAAAAGTACTTTGCCATTTTAATACGTAAGAAGCTGGTTTAATAATTCATAATCAGATGTGTGTGATAGACACAGTAGTGGATTCTTTATAAAATCAAAACACTAACAAGAATCCCTCAATTTGTTCTCAGGGAGAAAACCTGTGACACTTTATATTATTTTAAATCTACCATGTAAACATCTTTTTAAAAGTCTTTAAATTTGTAATGCAATTTCTACTAGCTCTTGATTTTACACAGGCTACATGATCTGTCACTGATTCAAATAATCACTACTGCTGTTGGGAAATTGAGAATAATACAAAAGCCTAAAGGAGAACAGTTCATAGCATGCATAAAAACAAACAAATCATTGTTGGGTAATCAATCTCTGTACCACAAAATGCTAATGATGTCCTAAGAAAGAAAAATGTTACTCCTTTATTTGATATGCTCCCTACCAAGTAGGTCACTTAGCCTGTGGTAGGCTTCAGTTTAGTTTAAAGTGGCACAATCATTAGTGCTTTAGGAAAATAATAATAGTTTCCTTTCATTTTCATGAAAGTAATTAAACTTATCAGTTTTCTTTTTAGTGCAACAAGTCAACCAATAAATGGGCAATAGAAGTTTCATTCATGGTATTTTCAAATTAGCATCCACTGCACCAGGGATTATTCAGATATGAGGTTCTGAATTAATGATTTTATATATATATATATATATATATATATATATATATATAAGAGGATTTGGAAAACCATTCTTGTCAATTCCTGCACTGAGAAAGTTGTATTAGTTATAGTATACCTACTGACATTTCATTGCAAGCTCACAATTTCTTCAGATAAAGTTAACCTGACAACTTCAAAATAATACAGAAATTTAAATTGCACTTCACTGCAATACCTTACCATGGTGAGAAGTGAATTGCATGTTAGGAGGAACTTGGACTT
The DNA here is from genome assembly GCF_038088225.1 of Cyrtonyx montezumae. Classification (NCBI taxonomy): domain Eukaryota; kingdom Metazoa; phylum Chordata; class Aves; order Galliformes; family Odontophoridae; genus Cyrtonyx; species Cyrtonyx montezumae. Next base: position 153,946,102 of record NW_027072034.1, on the reverse strand, counting down.
TTCAAGGTAAGTTGAACCTAGAGGTTGCACTGGATGGAAGGACGCATTCTGCTCATGGTATGCAAATTAAAGAGCTCTGAAAGCAACTGTGCCATGAAATCAGCTTATAGTTATACTGTTGAGTCAGGAGAAGAAATAATATTCCTGTAGGATTTACAATTTTCATTGACCAAATATCAGTCCTACATAAAACAAAACAAAACAAAAGAAATCCACTCAGTATATTTTAAAATAGACTGTAACATATTATTCACAGCGAGGAGTAGAAGGTTGTGTTTGATTTAAAAGTTCAGAAAAGAGGAAGAAAGATTGGCAGGCCCCAAGGCTATTTCTGACCATGTGATAAACTCAAGTTTCATATGATGAGATTCCCTATGCCTTTACAGGTCATCTATGCCAGAAAAAAGCTCCAACAGGGACTTTCTGCTCATCTTGTAGCCATAAGCAGCAAAAAAGGAGGACATCTACATACTTATCTGTCTGACTACACAGTCAAGAGAAGACAAAAAAAGCCCAGAGATGTGTGCTTGATTCAGTTGATTTCATTACTTCATACTTTCAGAAAGGGTGGTGTCTCTGGTGTGTTATCCTGCTGGAAGATTACAAACGGAAACAAGGAAGCTGTCAGGAAGAAATCTATTTCTGATCTCCAGTTCTTGAGAGATAGGAAGGTTCACACAGATGTCGCCAGTTTTTATTAGTAGCTTCTTAAAGGTGTTTTGGTCCAGGGAAGTGTATAGAGAGGATTTTTTTGTAACAAGAGCTTTACTTTTCCCTTTCATATAACGAACCTTCATAACATTCTCTAAAATACATTTTTATAGTCACTTTTTGATAGTCCTGTGGAAACTTGATGTGACATGGGAGACACGTAGCCTTTGCTCTCATGCAGGTCTGGTCTTAGCCAGACTCTCAAAGGTGGCCAGATCCCTAGAGGTCACTATATGTTTAAGCAAGATTTTCAGATTTACTAGCATAAAAATGACTTTTTTTTTCCTCTTTGATTTCACTTAGACTTAGTACTTTAGCTGCCTGTACAAAAGCACAGTTGAAAAATCTCACAAGTTGTCTATCTTTAGAAGCCTGCTTTTCCCTTAATTTCTTTACGTAACAGCTGCTTTTAGCTCATCCCAGTCTCTAGAAAATTAGTAGGGTAGATACTATCTTTCTCTTTTTGCAAACAGATACAGCCAGCACAGCATGAACAGGCAACAGGGCTTCTGTAATAACAGTGAATGGTGTTTCTGTGCTTAATTGGATGACCATAAGATTTGGGAGCAAGATTGTCTCCAATCAACACAATTTCCAAACAAATGTTTTCAATTGCACTTTCAGCCTTCATGAATTGGAAATGAACAGAAGCTTCTCATCTGGAGACCCGTGACTTTAGCAAACAGTGGAACCAGAATGCACTGATCCTTAACTTTTGAAAACATGCCCAAATAGGGATTTGTTTTCACTGTCTGGCCCCCATCTGATGGCAAACTTGCATTTTTATTCCTTTATGTTCTTTAATATTGTGTCCAGAAAGACAAAGTAACTCAGTAACTAAGTTCTTCACCGAGAGTTAATACATACAGATTTCACACCCAGAAATTTTCATCAAGATCATCTAATTTGCTTTCTTATTTAAGAGAAGTAACATAACTTCATTGATAAAAATATACTTTTCAAAATCTGTCAATAACTCTTAAAGATATGTATTACACTGTCTTGGAAAGCTATGGAGCGAAGTAAAATTAAACTTTAGAATCTCTAAAATTGTTTGAAATTGCTCAATACTTTAATGAGACCTTCAGGACTCATGCAAAGTAATACACAGGAATCACAGCTGGATTTTGGAGTCCTAGTACAGTGTCCTCTATGAGAAGGATCTTGACATCTTGGGTTGGATTTTCTCTTCATACCTCTGACACCTTCCAGACAAATTAGAGGGTGCTAACTTTTGCCTGTGCAGTAATGCAAAGCAATAGTGGGCTGTCAACACTACTTTTGTCAAAGAAACATTCAAACATTTCCTAATATTTTAAGAGAGCAAACAAAATGTTTCCCAGCATCTGTGGTGATTATTCCCTCCACTACATCTCTTAAGGTCTATTTCAGTGATAATCTCTGCTGCCTCGAAATATACAAAATAGTGAACAGCTGCTCTGGCTGATCAAATGCAGAAGCAAAGTTGAGCCACTAAACACTCATAAAAAGACTTTATTGTATCTGAATACAAAGTGAATAGGGGGTTATTGTTGGTGCAGAACAAACCATAATAAAGATAAGAATAAATATATTTTTATATTCTTCCATTCAGAAATCTGATTGTGCTACTTCTATAACAGCCAATTTGAGGATGTGCATGTCAACATGGTTCTTGGAAGGGATAATTTGTATTCACTGTATTCACTTCCTGGACCTAACCAGTCTGCATCATTTAGACTTGTATATATATATGCTAGATATAATTTATATTTATTTAAAAATATATTTCTATGTATAAATCTATTTACATTTATATTTATATATCATTTTTATATATTTATATACAGTTGTATTTATATGAGTATATATTTTAGTTAAGTTTTTAAGCAACAAGTTTTGCTTTTCATTTATTCTAGCCAAGGTTAGCTAACCAGTAAAGGAGAGTGCACTAGCAATATACAAGGAAATGGTTTGGAAAAGGAGAGAAATATTTAGAAGCAGAAAGATCCTATGAACTTGTCCTAGCTGGACTCCACACTTAAGCAAGTGTAATAAACCAGGCTTTATTCTGACCTTATCCATCCCATTCCACGTGTTACGAGCAACCCTATTTGAAATGGCAGAATAAGATCTTTGGAGATTTATCATTAAGCAACAGAAATAGTTCATAGCACTTAAACTACAGCTTTTGATGGAGTGGTTTAGTAAAATGGGAGCCTCCTCTTCTCATAAATCTTCAAATATTGAATGCCTACTCTGGCAGTTTTTTACTTTCAGATCCCTACCTTAGAAGAAATCAATCTTACTCTAGATAATCCTGTATTACAAGAGTTATATATAACAGATTTGGTGACTACCCCATGATGGCTTTTCCCCTTTGTTGCACTGAGCAAAATCTGGATATGGAGAGGAATCTGTCTTCTGTGTACCAAGCAAGTGCAATGGAGATGAATTAAAAAGGGATGTCTGCTATTATTTAAGATATGAGTCTTCCTGTTCTGTTCTGTTTTTACTTTTTTCTTTTTTTTAAAGGATTATATCTTACATATACATTTTCACAAAGTCATGAATGTCTGATATATCTGCAATGTATATCATATGCATTACATAGAGAAACAGATATTTTTAAGGTTAAAGTTTCATTTAAGAAAGCTGTGTGTGAATATATTATACTTCCATTTCTAATGATTTCATTGAAAATAATTAAAACAGTGTAAGAAAAAAAACAAATTAAAAGCCTGGTTTCTTACAGCTGCCTTTGAATATAAAAGATTGAGCAAATGCTCTCAAACGGAAAGCTTAAACCAGGAATACAAAAGCTTCTTAATACATTGGCTCAAATTGTTGGACCAGAATCACAGATGATGCAAATTTACAAGGCTCAGTGGAGATTTGCTGACTTACAGAAGCAAGGGATCCAACTATCAGTACTTGAAATCTTTTAATATATGGGTGTAAATGATAGAAGTGCTAAAAGCGGAGTGCCTGATTTTCTTCTCACTTACGTCAGTGTTAAACGGGAGCAATTTCACTGAATTTACTTAAAATGCTTCTTTCTGTTCTCTGACTTCTTTACAGTTCTTCCTAGTATGAAATGTGAAAGTAGTTGTCTGAGTAGGGCAGCAAAACATAAGAGAAGGCAAAAAAAATACAAACATAAAATTTTAGTTTGAATGAGGGAATTAGATGTCATCCTTCGTGCTGAAAGAGTTTTGCCTTTGCTTATAATATGGAACATATTTATCCAGGAAGCAAAGGCATGCATTTCTTTGAGGCTTGAGCTGTATAAACTGAGATCAAGGGAGGACCTGCCATACTCCAAGTCAGGTATGAAGATCTTTGGACAAGCACCTGGGCTTTCCTCATTTTCTAGTACCTGAGATATACACAAAACCTGTGAGAACAGGCTACATTATTGCTACTAGTATCAGTTTTTATAAATCCTACTTTCCAGATAATAATGTGTTACTGTGGAAATGCCAAATGAAAATATTTCACTGTTCTGAACGTGATTTTTTTCTTTTTTCAGACAGAATGTGTGAATTTTGAAAAACTGTTGATTCAGCTGAAATATAAAGATGCCTTTCATGTAAAACAAATAAGTTACCTGCTACTTTTTGTGTTTGTGGTTTGGTTTTATCATTATTATTATTATTATTATTGTTGTTGTTGTTGTTATTATTATAATATTTTTGCTTTATTTTTGTTTCTGTTTTCTTCTAGTAACTGCCTGGTGCAAGCAAGAAGCAAAATGGGAACTGGTGCATCTAATGGAAACAATCTGCTCCTCACAGCCCAAGTGAGAAAAGGTCTATTATTCCAGGACTGCAACATCAGCAAAGCAATTAAATTAAGGAGTTCTACAGATTTACAATGTAGATAAAATGAATGAAAACAGATTGAATTTAGAGATTTAATCTCCAGGGTAGAAAAAAATAAAGAGGGTGGGGTTTGAAGATGAAAATCCCAGGGTTCAAAACAAAGAGAAGTAGAATACTGAGCCACAGAGACTGATTGTTATGCTAGTGAAAAAGAAATGTGTTACTGCTTGCAGGATTACAGTTTCATTTTTTTAATCCTGTTTACTATTTATGACCTTTTGACATCTCTGTTGAGATAACCTTGCTCAATTCTCCATGTGTCATGAAGTGTTTTATTAGGCCATTTGTTCTAATACTGATTGAGTCTGATACAAGTTCCTAGGGAGGGGATATAGAAATACCTAGCTGCTCAGCAAATAAATACTGTATGTGCTATGTGCTCTGACCACTATCAGCTTTTGTCTTGTAACTGTGAAACTGCAAGCATGTGCCTTGGTGTCGCGTGGCTCCTGGGATGTCTCTGAATCCAAGTAATTTCCCTGAGCTATGGATTCACTGACACTTCACAGTTCTGCTGCCAAGAAGAGATTTGTCGTATCTTTAGACTAAGAGGACAAATTCTGCAGTACTAGCTAGCTTCTCTCCACAGGGGAAATCAACATACACTTCTGGATACTCTGCAGTATTATGATCAATATATTTGCTCAAATTTAACACTACATGTGGAAAGCAACATTCTCATTTGGACAAACAGTTGTAAGCAAATACTTACCTACACATATATGGGATTTGTATTCTTTCCAACTTAATACTTTAGAGAATATAGCTGAAATTAATTGGAAGTAGCTGGATTTGAAGATATCTTGATTTTTGTGGAGGAAAGTTGACATTTAAATTTTATTCTACCTAATATCAGTGTTTTTAGCTTCTGAAACTTGAACAGATTTATAGCTTCAGTATAATCTTCCACACTGACATTTCTAAATACGCATCTCATACTTCATAGAGCACATCAGAACTTTTTTTTCTGAAGTGATTTAGAAGTCTAAAGTAATTTTAAATGTGATTGAAGCATTTAAGAAAATAAACAAAACCAAAACCAGTGACTCTCAGCATGACTTAGACCTTAGATCAGGAAAGAGATTTCTGAATCCCCCCTTCTGAAAATGTCTCACTGCATGTGGAAATATTAAAAGATGACTGAGATTGAGATAAAAATTTGGGAAAAGTCTTTGTCCTCTATGTGTAATGTCATTTTCAACTCATCTTATTCACATCCCTATTTGCCTTGAAATTGACAGTTAGTCAAAGTTTAATTTGAGGATGGTGATCAATATCTATTAACAAAGTATTAATTAATGAAGTTATTCATGTCCAGATGTCAGTCTTATCTTCATATACTCTTTCTATACCTCTGTATAAAAGTTCACTCCACAGTGGTCAGATTCAGGCCATCAGTTCCAGTCGGAACTGCTGCGAACAGTGGAATTTGTTTTCTGAAGAAGTAACTTTTTCCTTCTTCTATTTATTTTTTTTTAGGACACTGTCAGACTCAAGGTAAGACAAAGTAGGATATCTACCTGATAATTTTGTCAGTTACAAACCAGTAGAATGAGATGCAAAATGATAATGTCAAAATTTTCCCATCTCCACAATGGCTCCCAAGGCATGCAGCTCTCAAAGGCTTTCAAGGATGTTCAGTACTGATTCTGGAGATCCTGAAAACTGAGTTGTGGGTTTTTATTTTAATTGAAATGCTAAAAGCCACAGTTGCCACAAACCTATTCAAAGCTTAAGTGCCTTTTTTTGCTGTTTGCTCAAGACTTTTGGATCCTGGAAGCATTTCTCATGACTACACTGGAAGCCAGTGTAGTCCACCTGAAAGTTTTAACTTCAACTGAGCTGGGTGCTCAGGTGATGCAAATTCTGGGAAGGCTGGCATATTCAGACCTACAGAGTTAATCTTTACAGCAGGATGCTTTGAGCAACATTTATTGACATCAGTGAATACTAAAACCCATTACAGTGCTGGGTCGACATTTTCATGGTGAAATAAGACTGCAATTTAATAAGTTACAGTCATATTTAGTAATGTTGCCCAACATCTGTTAATATGTTTGCACAGCAGTAACACTGAAGGAAGTGAAAAGAGAAGAGATGACATATGTACAATGTGGGATGATACTACTATAAACACTAGGTCAACACATCCCCTCCTGCTTCCTTTCTCATATATACTTAGTGCTAATTAGGTTTTACTCTTTCAACTCCCATATTCTTAACTCTCAGATTCTTTAATTGGATAAGTGCTTGAAATACATCACATGGAAGTCTCTGAATAACTATGAATTAATATGTATATATGGCCAAACTGTTAACAGTTATGCTTTCGCTCAAAGTACATCTGTATGATTTTTATCTTCCTGAGTTCTTTGCCTAGTTTAGCTTTTATGATCACATAACTGATATTATCTAAGAAAGAAACCTGAACTGCCTGATGTCTATTTTGAGAAGCTTCAGGATAACCAAACAGATAATGGTGCTTTTATAACCAGTATGCTGGATTTTATTGCGAACAAGATGATGAGGAGAAAATAAAAGTAAAAAAAAGAAAGAAGCAAGGTGCATAATAGTCTGATTCACTAATGACTCTGTTATGTTAACTTACCTTGACTAGAGTGTGGTCTCATAGTCACATCCCATAGTAGAACAACATGTAGAGAGAGTTTTGACTTGATGACATAAGAATTCATTCAAGTGAAAAGAGAATTGTAACAATAGAAAATGTTGATTTTTCATTTCAAGCAACTCATTTTTATAATCATTTCAATGTTAAAACTTCATTAACTAGAGAGACTCAAATAAGGTTGCTGTTCTAAGAATTTCAAGTTCTAGATAGGTTAATATCATAAAGGAGGTCAAGTGAATATTTTTTATTATCTAGCATCTCATTTTGAAACACTGGTAATTCCCAAATTACCGTACAGAAATGCAGAGTTCCATTCAGCTGTTGAATATTAGTACAGGTTGGTGACATTAAGACTTAGGCAGCATTTTCTCTACCAAATGTACTCAGTGGGCTAATAAGTCAGATTTTATTTAATCTACAAACAAGGAGCAACACAGATTACATTTAGATATCTAATATACACCTCACAATTTTTGTGATGTAGGTGCAGACTTAGATGACTGAGCACCATCATTCAGTTTGTAAGTGAGTTTGTAAAGCACTTCCTCATGGTTGTAAACCCATTTTTTTAAAATAAGTTTACAGTTAATTCCTCATAGGAATTATCAGAAGAAAATGTTAATTCTTAATAAGAAAATACTGATCTAAAAACACTTCATAATATTTTGTGTCAGGATAATTTTGCCTATTAGTGCTCCAAGGAGACTTGCACTCCAGAAGAAAAAATCACTGTGCAGATCTGTCTCATAATCTAAAATCTAAAGACCATTTACATAAGGATAATCAGAAGAAAGAACAGACTGAGCAAGACTGTAAATGTCTGAAAAGAAAGATAAGGCCAGAACTGCTGGTATAAGCGTTCTACATGGTGCATCTCAGATGATGGAAAGCAGCTGTAAACTAGTCTAAGCTGCACTTGTGATTCTCTGCATCAGTGGAGCAATGCCAAAGAGCTCTGGTTTATCAACAAATCCATTGCAAGCGGCAGCTGCATCTTTCTAGACAGACAAAGCTTTTTCTACTGAATGTAGTTTAAAGAAAGCATTTGCATATATACAGCAGTGTATTTATGTGTGATTACATGCATGTTCACACGTACACACACAACTCTGAGTATGTGGTGGGCCTGGTAACACAATTAAATTTAACCACAATAACTTGAAGATCTGCACAAGGGAAGTAGAGACTGGAAGTGATTGAATAAAAGTGGTTGCTGGGAATGGTAAGGTTTGTAAAATGAACTAAGATCTGTGAAGGGATTGATGTTAGGGTAGTAAGCCAGTACAAAAAATGTTGCAAGCCAGTTCACTGGAGCTCAACATGGGTAAGCATAAGAATCTGGAAAATGGACCATGTGCAGGCGAGGTGAATAAAGACTACAGATAAAAGTGAGGAGTTAACATCAAAATATAAATAAAAAAGAATTTAGGACACTAGGAGAACATGGAACAATGAGAATTGTCCAGGAAAACAGGCTGCCCCAAAAGATTTATGTTTTTGAGCATTGGAGTTCTTCGTACTGTCCAAGCAATTATCCTGGATAGTGTATACTGATGAACAAACAATGATGTGTACTGAAGTCAAAACACATTCCAAATGTCTATAGTTCATATGCAGCCATAAAGATTGCACCAACAGTTAGGTGTATGACATGGGAAAGCAAATCACTAGCTATGGAAATTCAGTGCAACTTGTAATATTGGGTGGTTAATAGAAAATTCATTCATAAGTGTAGCTCTTATTTACAGGAATTATCTGTATTTTTCCAGTTATAATGCAACTGGAAAACTGTTGTCCAGAACATTAAAATTTATTATATATTCCTGACACTGTGGGTTACAGAGGGTATATCTTCTGTTTTCTCTCCACGCTCCCCTTGTCATTTGGAGATAAATTAAATAATGCTACTCACAAGCACATAAAAATTGATTATGATGTCAAGCCCCCCTAATCCAACTCAAATACAGTCAGGAACAAACATGGTGTGTTGCATCTATCATCTGGCTGAAGGCAGGGGTTGTGTGCCCTGCTCCTGTATTATGTTAGAAGGAATTCTTTTTGCTGCAGTTCAGTTTTTACCCTGAAAACAAGCACTGCTGCATAAGCATATCTTCGGGCAAATACTCAAGAATATGACATTTACTGCTCTGCTACCAGAAAATGAGTATTTGGGACATGAAACCTAAGGATAGGAAAAAATATCCAAAAGTAAAATGCCAGATTCTTGAAAGGTCTTAAACACTCCACTGAACATTAAAGAAATGCTCTTTTACAGCAGCTGAAATCTTGGACCAAGATCTCTTGGAATATACATGCTTTTCTAAATTACTTTTCAAGGGGAAACACACCACTACATTCACTGTTACTCGTATAGAAACTTTGTATATATCATGATAGTCTACTTCAGTTGCCCTGTTAGCTGTCCTCTTAATGCTTCTTTTTAGTTAAGAAAAATAAGATTATGTCATCTATGAGATTCACGTCTTACTCAAGTTGATAGGTGAAAAGAATATACCTTGAGAGAAAGCTTTCTAAAAATAAATAAAAACACAGCCCCAAAGCAACACAACCCAAAGCAAGCAAGTAAACAAACAAAAATCTCTCCAAGATTGGAGCCTCAAAAGAAATTGATTAGAAGTGGTTAAAAATAATAACAGTAAAAATATTATATCTTGAGTATATTGCATGTCTCTCACTAGTCTTTAAGTTAAACATATCTAGAATGAAAGTAGGCATTGGTGTCTCTTTTAGTGTCTGCATGAGCAATAAAGTAAACTGTTCAGAAAATACTGGTATTTAATGACAAATACTGCAATATGAAGCACAAATGATGTTTTATTTATCAGCAGTGAAATTATACAGCCCAGTACTTTTGAATTCTGTATCAATCTGCCATATTTTTGCCTGAACGATTGCTTTGGAGTAAATAGGATAATAAAATATTGCCTTAAAAAAACACTCAAATGATTTGTTTCAAGGCTCATAAAAATCTTTTATGAAGTACAGTCTGATAATATCTAATCTTAAGTAATAGCAGAGGTGCTGGAAAAATTCTGGTCTATGGATACCAAAGAAACAATGTTTACAGGGCTTTACTAGCCTGATATAATTGAAGTACTACATCAACTTTGGGACAGAGAAATCCTGTGAAGCTTGTCTATTTATTTTCCAAATTTATGTGATATTATTATTGCATGCAACTCTTTGGGAGGCACACAAACACTGAAGGCACGCAAAAAGTCCTTGGATCTTTTGAGACTTAACTCTTATCTTGATTATTCAGTGTTTAGAAAGAATGATGTCAAACTGTCATGGTTTTATGACACAAACAAGATAGAAAAAGCAAAAATACCCTAAATTAGAGAGATCAGTGATCATAACATGGTCGAAATGAAACTTTGGAAGACCTCTTGTCCAACCCTCTTGCTCAAACAGGGTGACCTAGAGCAAATTGCCTAGGACCAAGATGATTTTAAATATTTCCAAAGGTAGAGACTCCACAGCCTCCCTATGCAACCTGTGACAGTGCTCAATCAATTCCCCTTTTTAATATTGCTGAATGAATACCTATCTGGTCACTTATATGTTTGAGTATTTCAGACTCAGTATAAAATTTAACATCATAATGTGTATCTTAGAAGAAGAAAAGTTGATGCTATCTATCATCTGTTGGAAAGAATGAGGTTCAGAGAAATTAGAGGACTTGCCTGAAGTCAGAGGAAGGTTCTGGTGGAGCAGAGAATTAGCCAGAAGTTTCCTCACTTCCAGGGTATTCTCAGGGGAGCAGTCAGCTCTTATACCACTGCATACAGCCATGATATCAATTACCAATTACTCCACTTAGACCTCTCATGTGGATCAGTGATGTGGTGACCCTTCTGACTTGAGGAGGGGCCTGTGAACCAAAATTCAAAAAGGGAAGAATAGGAGTAAATAAAAGAAGAAACAGCCCATTATTTACTCAAAATATATTATTTTCTGATATTAAAAAAATATTAATCACAAGAAATATTGACGTTGTCTTCAACAGGAGTATAGGATAGGTGACAGAGAGCCAGGAGAAAATTCTGAGAAAATCTAAGTTCTTGACAGGCTTGCCTTCAGTTCCATGGGTAGTCTGGCTGCCTAAACTTTGTGTAGAGAATCTTCATGTTGAGTGAAGTAGCATTCAGTTCTCCACATTCCAGGTAAAATGGCTGAAAATTCTGTTTTCACTTTGGTGTTCTCAGAGTTCTGAATGATCAGGATTGGTAGATCAAGTGCCTTTATTCCCAAAGAAGTATTAGATGCATTTGGGAAGTGATGTCTGAATAATTTCAAAGCCATTTTATGATCCTTAAAATTGGCCTCTCGTGATGCACACAAAATTTGGCCAGTTGTATTGCAATTGTTTTGTTATAACATGCCATGATATTAATTAATATCTTTTCCTTCTTTACCTTCTCCTGTCCATCTGTTGATTCGTACATTATATTTTGTACTCTATACTGGTAAATATTTTTATAGAACTTATCATACAGAGATCATGTCCATGACTAGGCTTCCCATCGCTAGAATGAGAAAGAGACCTAGCACTGATATCAAAGCTATTTTGATGGCTCAAATGGCTTAACATACTGGAAAGCCTTAAGAAGAGAAGTAATCATGCTGTGAAGTCAGACAGACTGCATACTTTTGGGAATAGGATTCAGCTCATATCCTAAGACAGGCATGTATAGTTCATAAGATGAATTACTCTCAAAATAGTGTTTTATTTTTCTCATCTGAATATAAAATTTATCTAGATGTTTAAAATTAAGATAGATGTATGCTAGCTATTCTACATGCCTCTGGTACCTGGCTGTGTCCTGTCCTCATTTACTATATAAAATGCCAGGTCTGTCAGCTCCAGAAAAACAGAAATTAACAACAACAAAAAATGACTATCACTCTTCTCTGAAACATACTGGAAGTTTAAGTCAGACATTTATAATATTGGTTTGAATGGAATTGCTGTGCATTATAGCAACAGAAACTGTAAGTGATAGCAATAACACTGGAAAGCTTTTATCAAATTAAAGAGAGTGTTTTGGATCAGCTCCCAGCATCTACAGATTCATTTCTCAGAAGCTAGCAACTGGTCATCTGCAACACCTTTGCTTGCAGTTCCCATATGGTCCTCATGGCCTGAATAACCTATGGGAGTTCCTTCCAAACTATGGTTAGTCCTGTAGGTCAAAACAGCCTCACATAGCTGTGCATGAGTAGTGATTATTCCTTCCATTGAAACACAGTAATTTGAAATAACAGTTGATAATGTTGGTTGACAGCATCTTGGCAGAGAGTAGACAGACAGATCCCTTCTCCTCCCTCAGTAGTTCTTATATCTTCTGTTTTACTAAAACAGCTCATCATATTTGTAAGCTTCAGTGCGCAATTCTTCTTAACATACTCCCACATAAAGATCCATTGAGGAACTTCCATTGTCTCAGCTATTTTTGAGGATAAACATTTCTGCAGGAGCGCTCATGAACCTTATAATCACTAAAGCTTCAGAGATAATAAATACCATCTTCTTCAGCCATTAAAAGTGGTGACTTGGAAACAGTAAAGTTTTTCTTCTTGGAAACAGAAAAGTTAGGAGAAATAACGCTACTTTTAAGAAGAATGACAAAATAATACCATATAATATTATGACCTTTGCATAAGAGTGTGGTAACAGCTGTGAGTTTATGGTTGGAAGGGAGAAACTGAAGCTAAACCCATGCTATATGAAGCAAAAGAAATTAGTTCCTTATCATACTAGCAACCTTTAAAAGGAAAGAAACACCTTTCTCTAACCTCTTGTTAGAGGTTATTTCTTTGCATGCTCTTTAATATATAAACCAGACAAGATGGGTGAAAAATTTTAGTGTATAATGTAGTAAGAATTTACTACACAAAGATTGTGTGGAGGCCAATTTCCCTTAGACTCAACCCTATTTTAAAACAGAGTTCAGGAATGATTTGGGCTTTTGGGTCTTACATCTCTTATCATTTGTGGGACTAAGGCTCTTCCATTCCTTACAGTCTATTTCATTCAATATGCCTTAGGTAGATCTAAGGCAATTTTTTTGGATTCGAAAAGCAGTTTTCATGGTAGGTTTTCATGGCAGTTCGCCCAGACTAATATAGCTACATCTAGCCGTGTTAATTAGTCACAACAGAGCTCCACAATAAAGCTTGTTTGCTCAGTGCTTGCTCAGGTATCTTCATGTTATACAGCTTTATGTCCTATAGGTATAGTTTTGGGTGATTCTAGAAATGTAATGTCTTGCCTTAGGGAAAGTTAAAATAAAAATATCCATGTGAATTCCATGTTCTTTAGCTTCTGGTTGATTTGTAAATCAGATGATTTTAAGTCTGGGCAAAACTGCCACAGTTACATAGGGCAGTCCCTATATTCCATTAGCAGAGAAGTTTCAATGCTTCTTTGCCATGCTGTTAAAATGTGAGACATAAAATCTATTTATATCTTCCATGGCTCTGTGGAGGTTGTACAACTAACACAAATGAAGCATAACTTAAATGTTTTTTTTGTAGCAATAATACTTTGAAGAAGTTATTCTCAGTAGAATCTGAAGAAAAAAAATATATACTAGGTCCCTTGTGTCTGTGTAATACTTTGAGGAATATCTATAGTTTTCCTTCAGGAATGTATTAACTGTGCAGTTAAGAAGCAGGTTTGGGGTACTCTGGGAAGCTGTAGAGACCAGACAACTTGCAGTTTTATACTGGTTCCACTCTAATTAGGATGGGACTATTTGAAATTTAGCTTCTACTCCACTGAAGTTATGGTCAGTTACAAACTCAGAGAAGAAAAAAGTGACCCGCAGAGCTCATGCCTTTTTGCAGCATTCTAAAGCTTCTTCTGTAGCCTTTCCCCCAGCCATATGCAAGGAATTATAACAGGAAAATTGATTAAGATGTCAGTATGTTGAGAAGGAGAGCACAATTTGTATTTGGCCTCTTGTTGAATAAGAATTAAAATTCCATGTTGCTTTCCTCTGTGATTGTAGCAATGGTGAAAGGTGCCAGACTGGTACGCTTAGTGAATGACTTTCTCTTTTAATGTGCAATTGGAACCTGAGCACATCACAAATTTTTAGTCAGTGAATCTCCATAATCCCCAAATGTAAATTCTTAAAAGATACTGTTGGTAAATGTTAATTCTGTTTCCTGAGATGGGGCTCAAAATCAGAAAGAAAAGAGATAAAGAAGCATAGAAGCATGCCTGACAATTCAAACGCATCATGATGAACAGCTTCTCTGTCAAGATGATAAGGAAATGTCCTGCTCACTCATGTTGTTTTGAACGTTCCTACCAATTCCATGTCAAATGTCAAATGAACCATTGACCACTCTGCAGTTGATCCACACAATGGAAGCATAATGCTACAAAGACACAATTTTTAGTTTCTGTTGATTCATTTTCTTAAAGACAAAACAACTGTGACAGATTTTCTTGAAATATGAATTTTCTACTCACAAAAAACCAGCAGTTCAGACTTCTAAATATAGCCAATATCTTTGCATGCCTGAGTGGAGAGGTCTAAAGGAATGTGCCAATTAATTGACTAGGGAAGTTAAAAATGGAAACCTGTCAGATGTGTCTGGACAGTAGAGTGAAATGAAGGAGAGTAATGTGTGTGCTGGCACTGCTGCCCAGTCAGGTGTCTTGGCGTAGATAGGAGCCAGGTGATACTAATGGAGAGGGAGTCATTTCTCCCCATCATCTTCTCATTGCCAGTCTCAACTGTCACATTGTTTTTGGAAATATTTGGATAACATATTCTTTCTGCTACTGTTACAGAAACAAAATGCTGCAACTAGAAATAAAGTAGATGTCTTAAAGTGACATCACTATGAAGAGCTCATGGTGCATGATTTTGCATCTCTAAAATTTCAGAAAAATGAAAGAAAGTTATAATTTATCCCTGTGGTGGTTTCACACTAGTAGCTAGCTAAGCTCCACCATGCTGCTTTCTCACTTATCCCCCTCAACAGTACAGAGGGAGAAAATACAATAGAGAAAGATCACTGGTTGAGATAAGGAAAGGGAGGAGATCATTCACCAGTTACCACCACGGGCAAAACAAACTCAGCATGTACTGCTAACAGACTAGAACAGCAAGAACTTAAAGCAAACTGATCCACCCCTCTCCCCACCTCTCCCTCTCCAAGGGAGAGGGAATAGGGGCTGCAGTCAGTTCATAATGTTTCACCTCTGCTGATCCTTCATGGTCACTCTCTGCCTCTACTCCAACTGGGATCCCTCATACAGGATATCGTTCTTCCCAGTCTGATCCTACATGGGCTTCCCACAGGCTGCAGCTCTTCAAGTATTGCTCCAACAAGGCTCCATACTTGATCCTTCAGGAAGGCATGGCTCAGCACAGGTACCTAGGCCCAGCAGCTCCTCCAGACATCCTGCTCCATTGCAGGCTCAGCTCCTTGGGCTGCATCTCCATCCTGTTGCTATGGGGGCTCTCCATGTTCTACATCCTCTTATAGGCCACATCCACTGATGCCTTCTTTTTCCATATAGAAGAGGCATCATGCTCGCAGACTCTCATCTTGACGGGAGTTTTCAGACACCTGGATGTCTGCTGGGAAAGCAACACAGAAAGCCCAAAGCAATCCTGGAGACTCCTGTAGAGCATTGAGGATAACTTACTGATCCAGAAACTGATCAGAGGAGAAGCATTCCTGGACCTGGTGCTGACCAATGCAGAAGAGCTCATTATAGAGGTTAAGATTAGAGTCATCCTACCATGTCCCATTAGGGTTCATGATCTTGAGGAATATGAGTCTTGCAAAGAATGGAATTGTCAACAGGTTACGAGCAGGTTTGGCCCGGTTCTGCGACATCTGGTGAAGGGGACCCACGGACCCATGCCCCAGGAAAGGGGAAGGGGGAAAGGGAAAAGGGAAAAGGGCCTAGGAACAAAACAGCAGCAACAATCTGAGGAGAAAAGCTAATTTACTGAATAAGATATCAGAAAGCAAAATAACACAATATAATACAATATAATTGGAATTGGAGCTAATAAATCAAATAAAATGAGCAAGAGAGAGTGTCCGATAAACTGAAGGCCTTACGCTAACGCTGAAGGCGGACGGCAGCGAGCACCCACTACTGAGTTGATCCCAAAGGAAAGAGAGTGTCCCGTGACCGCAGACAGTTTTTATCTTTCCCTCTGAGCGTAAACACATAAGAACGCAAAGCATCGCAAAGTCCTCTGGGGAATGTAGTTCTTCTTCTCTTCTGAGACAGGTATACCTGGAACTGTCGGTGATCCATGGAGCTGGATCATTAACTCTAACTCTAAATGCACTACATGATGTTATGATGTGGAATATACGTACCAAAAATCATAAAACCATGACATTCCACACCTTATTCCACATCACTACATCATGATTGATATATATAGAAGAACACTGATTAACATGTATTAAATACACACACACACCATATATGCAAGTATATACATAGAATTACATCCCCATTCTTCTGCATCACCCACCATGTGGACCCAGGTCCCTGAGCAAAGACAGTTCCACGGATTGGTTTGCCCTTTCCAGAAGCTAGAAGAACCCAAACTGCTTTTCCCAACATGTTCTTTACATGTACTACAGGGACCTTATCTCCCTCTACAGTAGGTAGAGAGCTGGATTGGGCAGGACCATAGTGATTGTTGGATCCTCTGGTGTTGACCAACCAGGTGGCTTCTGACAAATGCTTCTCCCAATGCTTAAATGTTCTGCCACCCATTGCTTTCAACATGTTTTTTAACAACCTGTAGTACCTTTCAATTCTACCAGAAGCTGATGTGTGATAGGGGTTATGATAAATCCATTCAATGCCATGATCTTTGGCCCAAGTATTTACAAGAGAATTTTTGAAATGAGTTCCATTATCTGACTCAATTCTTTCTGGAGTGCCATGTTGCCACAGGACTTGTTTCTCGAGCCCTAAGATGGTGTTTTGGGCGGTAGCATGGGGTACTGCATATGTTTCAAGCCACTCAGTGGTTGCTTCCACCATGGTAAGCACATAATCCTCACCATTGAGAGATTGTGGCAAGGTGATATAATCAACCTGCCACGCCTCCTCACATTTATACTTTTGCCATTGCCCTTCCCTCCAAAGAGGTTTCATCCTCTTGGCTTGTTTAATTGTGGCGCATGTATCACAGTCATGGATAACCTGTGCAATAGCATCCACAGTTAAGTCCACCCCTCGGTCTCTAGCCCATTTATATGTTGCATCTCTTCCTTGATAGCCCGAGGTCTCATGGGCCCATCAAGCTAAAAATGATTCACTCTTGTGTTGCCAGTCCAAGTCTACTTGAGCCACCTTAACTTTGTCAGCTCAATCTACCTGATGGTTATTTTGTTGTTCTTCAGTCACCTGGCTCTTAGGAACATGAGCATCTACATGGCACGCCTTTACAACCATATTCTTTATTCAGGCAGCAATGTTTTTCCACAGTTCAGCAGCCCAAATAGGTTTACCCCTCCATTGCCAACCATTTTGTTCCCATTGCTGTAACCACCCCCATAAAGCATTTGCCACCATCCATGAGTCAGTGTAAAGATAAAGCAATGGCCACATCTCTTGTTGAGCAATATCTAAAGCCAGCTGGACAGCCTTTACCTCTGCAAACTGACTTGATTCTCCTTCTCCTTCAGTGGCCTCTGCAACTTGTCATGTGGGGCTCCACACAGCAGATTTCCATCTACGGTGCTTACCCGCATTGCAACACGATCCATCTGTGAACAGGGCATATCTCTTTTCAGTGTCTGGTAGTTCATTATATGGTGAGGCCTCTTTAGCACTTGACACCTCCTCTGCTGGTGTTGTTCCAAACTTTTTACCTTCAGGCCAGTCCATGATCACTTCTAGGATTCCTGGATGACTGAGGTTCCCCATCCGAGCTCGCTGTGTAATCAGCGCAATCCACTTACTCCAAGTGGCATCAGTAGCATGATGGGTGGAGGGATCCTTTCCTTTGAACATCCAGCTCAGCACTGGCAGTCGAGGTGCCAGAAGGAGCTGCGTTTCAGTACCGATTACTTCGGAAGGAGCTCGAACCCCCTCGTACGCGGCTAAGATCTCCTTCTCAGTTGGAGTGAAGCGCTCCTCAGACACCCTGTATGCCCAACTTCAGAATCCAAGGGGTCGGCCTCGGGTCTCTCCAGGAGCTATTTGCCACAGACTCCAAGTGGGACCTTCCTTTCCAGCAGCAGTGTAGAGGATGTTCTTTACATCCTGTCCCATCCGCACTGGCCCCAGGGCCATGGCACGGGCTATCTCCTGCTTAATTTGCTCAAAAGCCTGCTGCTGCTCAGGGCCCCATACAAAATCACAATTCTTCCACATCACCCGAAAGAGAGGGCTCACAATGAGACTGTAGTTTGGAACATGCATTCTCCAAAAGCCCACTACACCCAAAAAAGCCTGGGTCTCTGTCTTACTGGTGGGTGGAGACATGGCAGTGATTTTGTTAATCACATCTGTAGGGATGTAACGACGTCCATCTTGCCACTTTATACCTAGGAACTGAATTTCTTGTGCAGGCCCTTTCATTTTGCTTTGCTTAATAGCAAAGCCAGATTGCAGGAGGATCTGGATTATTCTCTCTCCTTTCTCGAAAACTTCCCCTGCTGTATTACTCCACACAATGATATTATCACTGTATTGTAAGTGCTCAGGAGCACCGCCCTGTTCCAATGCAGTTTGGATCAACCCATGAGGAATGGTTGGGCTGTGCTTCCACCCCTAGGGCAAACAGTCTCAGGTGTGCTGTACGCCCCTCCAGGTGAAGGCAAACTGCAGCCTGCATTCTGTGGCCAGAGGAATTGAAAAGAAGGCATTGGCAATGTCAGTGGTGGCATACCACTTGGCTGCTTTTGACTCCAGTTCGTACTGGAGTTGTAGCATGTCCGGCACAGCAGCACTCAGTGGGGGTGTGACTTCATTCAGGCCACGGTAATCTACCGTCAGCCTCCATTCTCCACTGGCTTTACACACCGGCCATATGGGGCTGTTAAAAGGTGAGTGAGTTTTGCTGATCACTCCCTGTCTCTCTAGCTGACGGATCAAGTTATGAATGGGGAGCAAGGAATCCCTGTTGGTGCGGTACTGCCATCTGTGTACTATTTTTGTAGCAATTGGTACCTGTTGCTCCTCCACTTGTAGCAACCCCACAACAGACAGATCTTCTGATAGGCCAGGCAAAGCAGACAGCTGCTTAATGTTGTCTGTGTCCACAGCAGCTATTCCAAAAGCCCATCGATACCCTTTGGGATCCTTAAAATATCCCCTTTTGAGGTTCATAGGTTCATTAGGTTGGAAAGGACCTACAAGATCATCTACTCCACCATTCTATCACTATCCCTACCCACTGAACTACTAAATCAAATCCCTTAGCACCTCATCTAAATGCTTCTTGAACAGTAATCAATACCAAGTATACATGGAGCCCCTGGGCCAGTCACAATAGGATATTTTTGCCAGTCTTTACCAATGAGGCTTATTTCAGCCTCCAATATGGTCAACTCTTGGGAATCCCCAGTCACTTCAGAAATATAGATTAATTCTGTCCCTTGGTGACTCGAAATGAAGTGACAGGAATCAAGACTCTGAACTTCAGGAGAGTAAACCTTAGGCTGTTTCAGGAATTTTTGAATTATATCTCCTGGGATGTTGTTCTTAGTGACAAAGAAGTGGAGCAGAGCTGGTAACTCTTTAAGGATGCCTTTCTAAAAGTGCGAGAACTCTCTGTCCCTTTAGTATAGAAAAACAAGCAAAGGAGTCAGGAAAGTGACATGGCTGAACAAGAACCTGCAGGTCAAATTGGAGAATAAGAAAGACACATAAAGGCAGTGGAAGCAGGACCCTGGGCGATCTGATCTAGTTAATGATTTAGTGGCTGGCAACCCTGCCCACAGCCCTTCCAACCCAAGCCATTCTAGGATTGATCCATCTTCTTTTTATTAAAATTAAGCTGCTTTTTCATGTAGAAGATATTTTGAACAAATGAAAATGATTAAATGATTTATTTTTCTTTTCATATTAAACATTTAGCTTAAGAATAACTTTGGTCCTGATAGGTTGCATCTATGGCCAAAAAATCTCCAGAAAAATTGTTTAGCCTTAGAAAAATGTGTATTTGACAGAAGTACTTCACAAAATATGACTAAATTAAATGGATAACTTTCATATAGCTTCTAAAACAAGCTCCCTGACAAAACAAAATATTTTGATTATGAAAATCCTTTATGACACCTATGGTTGGTGATATCTGAGTGCAAAGTATCATCCTTCTTTTGGTCTTCTGAATGACTGCATTGCTGACTATCAGCTCTCATAGTGTACAGTCCTCTAGAGAACAGATTTATGATGTCTCATGGGAGATACAGTTTTCTCTCAAGAGATTGTCTGCTGAGGAGAAATGAACTGTGAAGAATCACAGAATCACCTGCCATAAGGCATGGTAGAAACGTTTCCAGAAAACTTTTTTATTTTGTCACTTGGAAAAGTATTTTGAATTTTGGGGCTAGACCCAAGTCAACCAACATAATTCTGGAAGATTTCCTTATGAATTATTCAAGTTTCCAGTGCATTCTTCTTGCCAATAAAACTCTTAGGATGGAGACAGATATCTGAATAGTCTTGCATGGACAGTCTGCACTGACAGCACAGAGAAGATAAAGGAGTCAGCCAACTCAACCAGCTGCCATAATGCAGAGCTGTCCACAAATTCAGGAGGATGTCAAAGATGGAATTATGACCACAGAGGTCTCTAAGTACATTGATTCATTTTCAGGGAGTAATGTATTTGATGCTATAGGATGGAGCTAATCTTGTCTATCAGTGCTCTCCCATTCAGTTGGTTTGTAGTAGTGATTATCAGATAAACAGGTATTGTTGTCACTCTGTTCATAGCAGGAGACTGGTGTAAGTTCTGAGGAGATCTCAGCAGGACAGTGCCTGTCTGACAGACTGAATTGAGACAAGAAACACAGACAGACAAGAAATGAGACAAGCTCAGCTCCAACTGACATTTCTATTGAATGTAGAATTTATTTATTTATTTTTTTTAATTTCAGCTCTAGATTTCTTTATTACTGTTGAAAGACTATTACCAAAGGGTTATCTATAATGAATTTGATGGCAGATCCCTATATAGTTATATACAATGTGCCTGGTCTAATTCTTTAATAATTTCAGGTTTTCTGTTATGCTATGTTCTTTTTGGAAGTTAACTCAGAATTCACCTCCCCTGTCACTGTAGTGGTTAATGCCCTTTCATTGCCAACTTAAGATATCTGTATCCACATAAATTCAGTATTTTCCTGAGCCAACAGAAACCGAGCATTAACAGACATTTTCCACAGAAGTTTTGTGTCTTGAACTACTGATCAGTAGGAGATTCTAGAATGGATGTGGAAATAAGATACCTTTTCCAATAGACTTTCCAAAATGTTGAATATACTTCAAAGAGCCAAATATGCTTTTGCTACTGTCCTGAGTTGTCAGCAGAGTTTCACTTTCTGCAATTTTTCTGGCTTCTTTTTATTCTGATATATTTCAAGAGGTCTAGGATTGCTCCCAGAGTGAGGTTTGCTTCCCACTTGAATGAGGGCAGGCATTTTCTGCTTGGAATTAAGCACATACTGGAGAAGCATGCTCAAATAGAGATGCCAGCTATCAGCTAGACAATGGCTACAGTGTTCTGGCAGGGACTGTATGTTATGGTAGTTAATTCACTACTTTAAGCTCATGGGTGAGCTTGTATAATGACTTCAATTTCACATACCACCCTGAGACATGTTAGGATGGCTGCAGGGTGTCAGCTTTCAACTGTCTGTTCACACTTCCCAAGGCATTCGTCATTCAAATCCACCTGCAGTCTCTCTTCTGTCATGTGTTTACTTATGCATGAGCAGCTAAGCTCAGAATAAGTGACAATTTCATCTCGTAAAGAAATTGCTGTGTAAGGCATTTCTACACAAGCTTTGTATTAAAATTCCTGATGCTCAGTAATGTGCATTTCACTTCTATCTGTGGAACATAACCTGAAGCAGGTGCTGTTTGTATGCTTGGGACATATTTTTAAGATGTTTCCTCCTCATTCTTCTTCTACAAGAGGGTGGTTCTCTCTATATTAGCAGGAAAGAAGTCAAAAATTCAGTGATTCAAACCCACCCTCTGACTTCTGGTCTCCCTGATATCATCCTGCATTTCCTGAAGATTTTTTTACAGTCTATTTAATGCACCAGCTGGAAGAGATCTTGAATAGCTGTTGTCATGTGTCATGAGAAGGTTAGGGTGGGGAGTGAAGAAACAAGAACTGCAAAGTTGGATGAAGACATCTTACAGGGCATGACTGCCAAATCATGGCTAGAGAAAACACAGCAACAGCTTTGTAAACACAGACTGAGAAAAATAAATGTTGTAAAACTTACCTATATTACATTCAGTCTCCACTCTACACATTAGGTATATATACATATGTATATGTGGTATATACATAGGTATGTGTGGTCTAAAGGGAGTCAACAACACGTCATGTGAAAAGCCATCAAAGAACACATCTCATTCCACATCGTTTGCAATTAAACTGTTAAAGAATAAGAAGTAAAATGTGTCTAGTCTCCAATTCTAAAATCAGATTAAATATATGAAATATTTTTTTTCCTCTGACAGTGCTAAGAAGTATAGAAAATTAAAGAACTGGGATTGATATTCTACAGAAAGAGCAAGTGCTTTGCTGCCCAGTCTAGGTTAGTGTTTGGAACAGAAAAAAAGAAAAGGGAGATTTATTTTCTCCAAAATTATCAGTATCGTTCAGAAAGAAAAGTGCTTTGGTGATCAGCCTAGTGTTTGAAATAGAACAAAGAAAAGGGAGATTATCTGTTTTCCCTACATACAGTACCAGTAGGTACTTTGTGAACAGTGAACTCCTGACACAACATTAAAATAAGCAACAGAAGAGCAAGTGCTTATATTTGGAATTAAGCAAGAGAGAAATCAACTGTATATTCAGTCTTTCCACATTTCTCTCCAAATGCGAGAAAGCAGGCAACTCTTCAGCTATTCCTTTGTCCTCCCTTTTTCCAGCACCGGCATCCCAAAGTTATGCTGTCTCATAGAGAAGGAGACTATGCTGTTACCATAGTCTTCTCTTTCCCAACTCCAGGAGATTTGTCATGCTGGCTGTGCCCCTTCTCATACTGTCAGTGTTTCCCCCAGGACATCATAGTCTACTAATTCGAATGAATGAAGCTGCTCTCATTTTCTTAGAGACATGTCTTGCTGCTGGAGTCTGTTGTGCTAGCTGCACTAAAGAGGCATTTGGTGGGAAAAGAAACAGCTTAGAGCTGAATGATTCAGTTCCAGTCAGGCATGCTCCCTCAGCTAACAGCACCAGAGCAGCCTAAAGATGGGAAAAGACAACCTACTACACCTCACAACTCTCCAGTCCATGCTGTTTGCCAGTCTTTTATTGATCAACCACACTTATGGCTCATACTGTCTCATTCTCCTGTATATCTCAGGTGTGAGAGGTTCTCCTGATGCTGTTGTTTGAATTAGGATCAAGAAACCTAGCTATATCATTTTCTGGAATGAAATGTGTCTACATCAATGTCTTAGTCTGAACCAGGAGGATTCTTCTTGAAGCTAATCTGCTTTTGCCCTCTTACCATGCTTCAGTTCACACTGATAATCTACAACCATGAAAATCACTTCCATTTTGGGTATAGGTAAACCAGAAAATGTGCTGGAAAATACAGTCGTTGTGCTTCACTAGTAGATGTTCAGTCCACAAGAACAAATGGAAACTAATCTCAGACACAGCCCTCCTAAACAAGTCTACAGTAATGGAAGGTCTGCAGCATTAGAAGTTGTTCTCTACCCATCTCTTCCGCAGAATATATTACTTATTGGTATAGGCAGGGCCTCCTCCATACCTACCATTCGTCCTTTCTGCCTTCCTTCTTCTGCCTGCCTGCCTTAACAGGTAAATGAGCTAAAATCTGTGCTATCCCTCAAACACGTCTCTCAACAACGTAGTCTCAGAGAAAGCTATTATTCTGAGGGAGTCCTCTGCAAAACCATGGCCTCTTTCATCTAGGGTCTTCTTTCACTTCTCTTCGTAATATCTAAACTAAAGCAGCACTCCTTTCTGCTAAATTCCCTTTCTACTAAGTATAGAAGTTGAGAAATATCTCTAGAAAGCAATTCATCTAATGTCTTTCAGTTATTTGTCTTGCACTGACACAAGTTGCCTTCTGGATGTTGCTACATCTCTCCATTGGTTGCTGAGGAAATCCACACAGGCTTAGTAGAAAAGTGGAAATTCAAGCATGCTCAATCCTAGGTGTCTGAGATGTGCAAGGAGGAAGAAAGGCAGTGGTTGTTTCCAGCGTCTGGGGCACGGACTCAGATATGGATAATCCAAATCATTTATTACAGATTCTAATATCCCTTATACACATTCACAAATTTTCTCTTTTAACTTTCCCACCCACCTTTGCATGTCAACAAAATACTCCACAAAGACCCCTTAATTGTGCATGCAGGCATTTATCCAGTCAGGGTCATGAGTCGTTACAAACCATGCACTCTTCCTCCAGTCAGGGTCATCGTCACACAGCCATCACGCAGCTTGCTTGAATTTGTTTTCCTTTTCTTCTGGTGTGTCCTTGGTTCTCAGCCTTCCTTTCTCATGCTGTTCATCATGCTCCGCAGCTTCTTCTCTGAATATACTTTCTGTATTCCCACAGCTGTTTTGACTCTGAGAATAGCCTAGGACAGATCCCAGCATGTCTGGTATGAAACTGGCAGATATCTACTTCTGTAATGGTATGTAACATTGTTCTGTTCAAAAGGCAATGGTATGTTATTGTAAAATAATTATCCTCTGAACATGTGGAGAGAAATTCTGATGAATACAAATGCATGAGAATTTTCTGTTTCACCTTAACTCTGTCATTTCATTGTTTTTTGCAAGTAGTAAAGCTAAATCTACAGTGGAAACATTCAATTCTACAATGTGTTATGGATTTCCAGTGGTGAACTGTTAGGTGTTCTGCAATTAACACAGTGTGAAAGATTCATCACTTCTATGTATCTGTGAGTTCATGCTTTGCTCTAATGAGGCCCAAGATAAATTGTTCCAGTTTTGATGTATTGGCTACTAAATTGACCCTGGTCTATAGCTCACAGGCATCTGTGATTCCAATTATCCTGTATTATGTGAAAATCCACCAACTGCAAATGTCTGAGCCTCACTCATTTTACTCCATGAACGAAATGCAGAATGAAAACCAAACGTATTTCACCCAGGTTTATATTTTTCCCTACTTATTCCCCTGTGAAATACAACATTTGCTGATACGTACAATGATATTTTTCTCCAAAAATACAATAGGGCAGGATTTGATCCAGTGTCTTAACTATAAATACTGTAATTATCCTTAGTGACAGATGACACCATGTACTCACTTTCATGTGAAAATTGCAAAGCAAAGAGGGGTGAGGGAAGGGAGACAACTCCCTTTATGTTTGTACCATGTTTAGTAAACTTTGTCTGCAGAGGACTCTAACAGCTTTTTTTCAATTCTGGATCCATTTGTACATATTCTTTATGAGAGGCAGCACATGAATGAGGCTGCTAATTGTTTCTGCCAACATACAGGTGATGCTGGAAGGTTGAATGTAACAAAAGAATGTACAAGGACGTTTCTCTGCACATCAGCATTTCCCAAAGCTCCCCACAGTGACTGTAGTCTGAAATTTTAGTGTTTATTCTGCATACATTGTTTGAAACCTGCCAGATATCCCTGTTAACAGTTTTGGGATGAGACTGTAAGAGTTTTTGAGGCGATGGGTCATGAATTTCACAGATCCTATGAAGCACCAGAGTATAGCTGGATACTGCAATAGTGACCATGATAAAAAATTAGGTAATTCTACCTGGGCTTCTAGTTCTGATGAGAACACATGAACTCTGAGTGCCATCCACATGTCAAGAATTTTGAGCAATGATTAACCTAGGTCTGCCTATGCTCTCCAAAATTCTTCAGTTTTTCAGTAGGAGTTATTCAACAGTAATAAATGCTAAAGAGTCACTTAGACATAAGCATTGTGTTGCTCTGTGAGTATTGCAGCATTGCTATACTGTTGGATTTTGGTCATATCAGGAAAAACCTGGTAAAGTGCTGGAAGAAGGGAATGGTAGGTTAGTCCATCAGTCCATCTTTTAGAAACACCTTTAAGAGTGCTGAAAGCACCCTTGCCTCTCTGACCAAGCTACTGAGGTTCAGTGTGTCTTCTACCTCTGAGGGTTGTGGGATGAGACCCCCAAGAGCCTACATTTCTTTATCTCTTTAGATGCTTGTGCATTTTCTGTCTAGGTTGTACACATAGAGTAAAGGAGTTGGAGGTTGTGGTGTGATTTGGATGCAACATCCCATCCTCTTCTTCACATGGGAGTCTTCACTCAAGGAAGAAAGAATCATGGCTGAGGTAACTGGATTCCTAGCCAGTGCAGTAGAAATCATTTGCTGTATTCTCTCCTTTCTGTGAACTGCAGTTTTCCCATGTATTCAGGCAGCAATGTCAGTTGAAACAGGTAGGACTCTTTTGCAGAACGTACTTGTGTTAGGAATGATACTTCATTGATTTGTAGCTTCCGGCTGAGTCGAAAGGCTTTTGACTTCTAACAGGCTGTTGGGTCTTTGTGGGAATTTGTAAAATCTCTGTTCATGCTAATGTTAACATCTACTTAATGTTCTAACTCAACAGGCAGTTGTTAGCATTTGAGTTTCTAGGAACTGAACCAGCCACTATGACTTCGTCCTTTACACAGTAAGCTTCCTATAGAAAGGAGTTCAATTCCAGTCAAACAGAAGTTTGAATATTGCTTCTTGAGTCACACAGTAAATTTTTAGCTTTTCATATAACTATAAAGGGTAGATGTTGGCTTAATGAAAAAAAAAAAAAAGAAAACAGCAGAAATAAAACAAAAAGCTCAATTAGTATATGAGCTTTCTTATAGGCCTTTAAGGAAAAGATCTCTGTATCACAGCCCATGATCTCAGATATCATAATTTTTCAAAAAGTAATACAAAGGATCTTAATCAGACTTCTAAACTCTGTTCTGCACTGAAAAAAGCAAGTAAAGTTGTTAAACCACCTCTAACAGATATTTACTTTAAAATCTTCAAAAAAAAAAAAAAAAAAAAGGATTCTGCAACCTATGTAACCTTTTCTAATACTTCTTTATGCTTTTAGTTAGAAAGATTTGCTTAATATTTAATCCAAATCTTTGTTTGCTGCAAATTATACCAATTATTTTTTGTCCGACTCCTACTGAACTTCCTGAACAATTGATCAGTCTTCCCTTCTTTGTACCCTTTGGTGATACAGAAAAAAACCAAAAAATACTGGAAAATTGTTATCGTGTATTCCTTTAATCATTTCTATATTAAAAAGGCCCAACTCTTTTAAACTTTTGGAATGTGTTTCCTAAACTTCTTAATCTTTTCCAGTCTCCTTTGGAATTTCTCTAGATTGCTACACTCTTTCTTAAAATCTGATGCATACATATGATCATTACTGGAAACATCTTTTCTTACATAAATGTCTTCTAAGAACATATTTCACATTGCAGTATGAATTTTTAGAGATCAATTTAATTTCCTAATCTGTTTGTTATTTTTTGTGTTCCTTCAGGTTTTATACCGCCCTATAGCAGCATAATCATTTATTTCTGTGCTGGATTTTCTTCTCTCATGTGTATGTGGATTTTTTTCTCTCATGTGTAGCATCTTTCATTTTTTATTAAATTTCACATGCTGATTTCAAAGCAAATCTCCAGTTTGCTGAGGTAAGTCCTTTTTGATATCTGAGAAGACTATTTCACAGACAAAATGCTGTCATATACATCTGTGAAGGTCCAGTGACCTTAATAAGGCTTAATTTCAAAGACTTTTTTTATTGAAATTCTGGATCTGGCCCAGGTATTAAGTCATTACACTGTCAATTATATGTCAATATGCTTCAAAAGTTTTTCAAGCACATGCACTGGCACATTCTTATCAGGGAAATAAAATGAAGAGAAGCAACTTAAAAATATATATACTGGTATTTTTGCTTTTCTTACAATGCTCTATAAGAGTACTTCTAATTTTTCCTTTCAGTAAATATGTGAAAATGAACATATGCACCATACATTTATTTGCTCAAACACTATCTTTTTAGGTTTTTGTTGTTGATGATATTGTTTTTGTTGTTGTTTTCTGTTATGCAACAATCCTTCTCCACTAATTACTCATTTACTCTAGAGCTACCCTACTGGTCTCTCATATACAGCTCTAATATTTTATTTTCATATACTTATTTTTCCTTTCCCTGCAATTATCTGTTTAGACAAATAAGTACTTGGAAGTGAATTATATCCTGAACTGGAGGACCTCAATGGAAATGATTCAGTATTATGCTAATTTAGCTCTTGATTTCCTTCATATATTGTAAAGGTCCATTTAGGTTTAAGGTTGAAACAGAGATGGTTTTTGTTGCATAAATTGCCTGGCTCTTCCCTTTTTATTGGAATATAGTCACTGATACTTTTGTTTAATGACGGCTTAACTAGAGGTGATACTTTGATGGTGGTTACCACAAAACCTGAAAGCTGAGCTAGACTCAGATGAATATTAGGATTCTGTCTGAGAGAGGGACAAATAAAATAATGGTGATGAATTAAAAAACAAACAAACAAACATACGAAAACAAAGACAAAATCACATTCACTACAGGGTTTACTCCAGATTGAGAATAAAACCAAAAAACACCCTAAACATGGGAAATTGCAAGTGTAGAAACTACGTCTTCAAATCTCCAATATATGTCACCACATGAATGATATAAATGTTACCCGAAAAATGTGGTCAAGATTAAAAAAAGAATCAACAGATCTTTTCTGATCTTTTTCATATTATTGAGGCAAGAAATGTATTCTCCCTGTTTTTTTGATCTCTCACTCTCTCTCTCATCCTGGCCTTAGAAACACTTCGTACACACAGCACTGTGGAAGGAAGCTTCATGTTTGATATGTTTTATTATTTCCAAGCATCTGAACAGGAGAGGGAAGCAGTGTCTCGTCTCTTAAATGTCAAAAAGTCATAAGTCATCATCTCTTCCTGTCATCTTAGTTTCTGAAAACACAGGGAGATTTTCTTCTGAATATTTTTTCTAGAATATCTATGCAAAAATGATTGATTTAAAAGAAATGAGAAATGGAAGGCAGACATTTTTGAGAACTTTGATCATATAAATTTGGCTGACAATTTTAAAGTGTCTTCTAAAAGATCCTGATATACAGAAAATTCAGTAACAAAATAAGTGAATCTGCTTTCAGACAGCTCAAATTAAAAATGTTGAATTGAAGCATTGAAAATGTGAAGCTGTGTTCAAAATCCTTCCCTTCAGAATAAGCTTTCAGTTATGTCCCTTCTGTGGAAAAAATCCTAAGACACATAAGACCTGTGATCAAAATCACTGACCCCTCTCTTCTTGTCAACTGAACTGCTCTTCCATGAATTCATCAGCAGGATGAAACTCAAGCTTTTGAGCCTTAAATGAGGGCAATAGGTATCAAACACGAAATACATTCAAAGTTCTATTTAAGTTGATTTAGATTAATCAAATTGTTTTATTTTTCTTTGATCTAATTTACACTGGCTCATGCTAGTGACAATCAAAGTCTATGTGAAAGTATGTATCACATATTCAGAAATGCATATAGTGGAAACATAAATTACTGTTGATTGACTAATCCATACATTATGAAGTAGAAAATTCTATATTCATCTTTTCTGGACTAAATGAAGACAGCCTTTGTTCTTGTGAGACACCTGAACAATCAAAAAGTCAAAAGCAAAAATTAAGAGTTGGAAGTGGTAGAATTCAAGCAATGCAGAGTAGAATAAAATATGTAAATTAATGTGCATAGAATATTTTTCAAAATCTAAATCAAATATTTCAGGATAAAATTGTGAGAAATAAATTATATCTGCTCAAATTTCATTTTCTGAACAGATTAGAGACTCAAGAGGCTTGAATCTTGTTTTAGGTTATTCAAATTTAAGCAAATGAAGGGAAAAATCCCATTCTCATCATCTTCTGTTCTGGCTTCAGGAGTAATAGAGTTAATTACAGAGCCACAAAATCACAGACTTGTAGGGGCTGGAGGGTACCTCTGTAGACCCAAGTGCAAGGTCCCTTCCAACTCAAACCATTCTATGATTCTATGATCATCCAGTCCAGTGCCCCTACTAAGGCAGAATCTCTACGATAGGTCAAACATGAAAGCATCCAGTCAGGTTTTGAATATCTTCAGAGAAGAAAACTCCACAATCTCTCAGGTGTCTTGATCCAATGCTCTGTAACTCTCACAGCAAAGTTCTTCCTCATGTTCACGTGGAACTTCCTACATTCAAGTTTGTGCCCAATGCCCCCTGTTCTGTTACTAGGCACTGCTGGCCTGGCCCCATCCACTTGACTCCAGCCCAGTGGTATTTATAAGCACTGATAGGATTCCCCTTCAGCCTTTCCTCCTGGCTGAACAGTCTCAGATCTCTCAGCCTTTCCTTGTAAGGGAGATGTTTCACACCCCTAATAATCTTGGTGCATTTTGCTGGACTGTCTCTAGAAATTGCCTGTTTTGTCTGAACTGAGAAACCCAGAAATGGACATAGTATTCTAGATGTGGCCTCACCAGGGCAGAGCATAAGGGAAAGAGAACTTCACTTGGCCTGCTCCCAGGCTTCTTTGAATGCACCCCAACATACCATTGGTTTTCATAGCCACAGGGGCACACTGCTGGCTCATGGCTGTGGTGCTCTGTTTTGGATTTAATAGTAAAACAATTTTGAGAACACCCTGATATTTTATTTTTTGCTTAGTAGTGCTTACACAGAGTCAAGGAGTTTTCAGATTCTTATGCTGCCCTGCCACCTAGGAGGCTAGGGGTATGCAATAAGATGGGAGGGTACAGAAACAAGACAGCTGCTGCAAACTGGCCAGAGGGATATTCCATGCCATGTGATTTCATGCCTAACAATGCAGCTGTTGGTCATGGTTTTATGATTTTTGTTACCAGTATTCCACATCATAACATCATGTAGTGCACTGGTAGTTTAAGAGTTAATGGTGCAGTTCCATTCATTGTCAGTATTTCCGGATTCCTTGTCTCAAAAGAGAAGAATGACTTCAACTCCCAGAAGACATCATTATTGGGTTTTTCCGTTCAGAGGGAAAGATAAAACTGAGTGGGAGCCATGAGACTACTGTGTCTTGGAACTCTGCTCTCCGTGCTCCTGGCTTTCTTGCCTACAGCTTTATAGCAAGGACTCTGGTTTCAGAATCTCTCTCTCTCTCTCTCTCATTTTATTTAACTTATTAGCTCCAATTCCAATCATATTGTATTATACAGTATTATCTCACATTCTGCTATTCTATTTAGCCGATTTATCTCTTAGCTCATTGCTGCTGTTTTCTTCACCATCACTTGTTTTGAGTACATTCATGATTATCTTCAATTCTATTTAGCTCCAATTAAACTGTCCTTATCTCAACCCACATATTTTATCTTTTTCCTGTTCTTCTCCCATCCTAATGTGGGGGCATGAACAAACTTTTATGTATGTTGATCTATCTATTGGCATAATCTGCAACACAACACATAGAAATGGGGAATCCAGGCTCTACTGTGATGCTTCACAGTTACTTAGAAAGCATTATTGTGCCCAAGGTCGCTTGCATGTTACTGCAGACATTTTATACCTTTCAAAAGGACCCGTGGGAAGGACTGGATGAGTATGAGCTGAAATACACTCACAGGACAGCATGTAAGGTCCTTCACTCAATTGGAATTTATTGCACCATGGAGTAAGTGGGCACCTGGAACATGCATGACAGCATCAGTCCTCTAAATCAGCAATCAAAGTAGCCTTGATTTGATCCTAAGTGACTAGCGTTTTCCACCATGTAGGTGTCAAATAACACTGAATCACATTTTGTTCGATGATATTTTGAGTATTGATTTTGTGAATAGTAATCAACAATGATTAAAAATATGGGAATTGAGTTTCTTGTAGATTAATTCTAATCTCTAGTTCTAGTATACATACAGTATTTCTTTTATCACAGCCAGTAATGAAATCAAAAGTTGCTTAGCCAAAGAACAGCAACGATTTTTAAAAGAAATTTTACAGAAGACAGTTAGACATCTATCTACCCTGGGGTCTTTATGTGTTAGTATAACCTTAGAACAGAGAGTATTAATGACATTTATTTTAATTCATATTTATAATGATATTTAGTTGTACAATGATTATTAGATCTGAGATTTCCCATATGCAAGAAAAAAACATAGCAAATTTAATTTACATTCTCAATTTTTTTTATGATATCCATTTAGAATTATTTTGATACAACAATCCTAGGAGGAAGTCCTAGTTGTAATTGCATGCAGGAGACTTTGTTACCTTATCTAGTGTGAAGCAGACTGGGTTCTAATGGTATGATGATTTCTTCTGTCACAGATCTAGGTAAGGCTTACGTTGTTTTGCTTCCCAATTTTAAGAACAGATCTTCTCATATCTAGTCAGTGCAGCAACAGATATGGAATTTCCAGGCTTGGCATACTCATACTATTTATCTTTGGATACTGGTGAATTTCCATGATCAGTAAATCTTCTTTGAATCTCCAGGATCTTGAACAAGATTTTCCACTGAGCAGGTGAACTGAGCAAGATTTCAGTCTGTTGTATTTAAGTGCACTGTGATTGAAGGAATGACATGGAGTGAAGAAACAGAAATAAGCAAGGAACAAATTATAGTGACTTGGAGGAGTGTGCAGAAAGTTTAAACCAAAAAGTGGAAGCGCTTACACATCAAGAGGGGAAAAGAGCCTAAGACAAATACCTATCATGGGTGGGAGGTGTCTGAAAGCTCTTGTGAATGATGGTAGACAGCATATTGTATGTGGGTGTCAACTGTAATCTGATTACCCCAGCAACATGAGAACTATACCTAGTCTCAAAGTCATATTTCCTCATAGTTACAGATCTTGTACTTGTTCTTTATTTTTATGCTTCATGTCCTCCTGAAACGTAGCATTTGAAAAACTTTATGTTCTGTTCTGAACATTTTATTCCTAGAATGAGGGAATTCCAAGAGGAGTAAGAAAGAAAAGTCGTGGAACTTAGCTGCAGTGAATGAAAATATGTACAATAGTTAACACTAGATAGCTGTAATAACTGCGATAGATTCTCATTTCCCAACAGGAATTTCAACAAGTCCTCTGAAAAAGCCCTAATGATACATTTTATTATGCATTCTGATTTGTGTAATAGTATGCTTGGGTACTTGCCAAGCACTAGAAAGGGTACAGATTAAGAGACGCAGAGGCTGATTGTTAGAGCTTTGACAGGGGGCAGTGGGATAGATAAACTATTTGTTTTAAATCCAGATGTTCAAGATTCATAAAAAAGAATGAAAATGTAATAAGAAATAATAAAAAACAGCAAACAGGCACTCCATTATAGACAGAGAAATGTTGTACTGCAACCAAATAAAATGCTCCTGTGTAAAATAAACCCTGAACTTCATATCTACCGCAGAAAAGTTTTCAGTTCCTTATCTCACTTCCATATTTATTTAGGCCAATGAATCTGATGGATATTAGCACTGAGATCATATTTGGAGAACAATGGTAGAATTGAAGAGAAGATTAGGTCACAATTTGGCTTACTGAACTTCTGATATCACTGATGTTTTGTCAGAGAGAAAGCCCCACTGTCATACATCAAAGAAACTCTGGATGTGTTTATTTGATAAGAAACATGAATTTTCTTTATATAATGAGAAAATCAAAACTAGAAGTGAGCAAAGTGTGATGTGCAGAAAGGACACCAAATGGCAAACCTCTGTTTTTGTAGACTTACTATCTATGGCAGGTACAAAAATTAAAGACCTAATAACTATCATTGTTCAAATCTTTCTTCCTTAGATTTTTAGGTCCTTGCACTTAGAAGTCATCAGTGAATAGATCTACTTCTATTTCAGAGTACTCCAATAGAAACAAATACATTTCATACAGTAAAGAGCAATACATCTGAGAACATTCTTACAGCAAGACATTTTGATTTGGTCATTCAGAGGTTAAATTGCTCATAAAGCTTTCAAGAGATAGCATTAATTCTTTCTTAACACTAATCTCCCTGTCAATAAATAAATAAATAGATAGATAGATAGATAGACAGATAGATAGACAAATAGATAGATAGATAAATAAATGAATAAATACATTTTGATGGCTTGATTATTATTTCAAGTGATATAGCTAACACCAAGATATATAGAATCATAGAATCATAGGGGCTGGAAGGGACCTCAAGAGATCATCGAGTCCAACCCCCTGCCAAAGCAGGTTCCTTACAACAGGTCACACAGATAGGCGTCCAGGCGGGTCTTGAATATCTCCATAGAAGGAGACTCCACAACCCACCTGGGCAGCCTGTGCCAGTGCTGTGTCACCCTCACCGTAAAGAAGTTATTGCGCACATTCGTGAGGGACCTCCTGTGCTGCAGTTTCTGTCCGTTTCCCCTTGTCCTGTCTCCACACACTGCTGAAAAGAGTCTGGCCTCGCCACTTTGTCCCCCACACTCAGATATTTATAAACCTGGATCAGGTCCCCTCTCAGTTTTCTTTTCTCAAGGCTAAAGAGACCCAGTTCACTTAGCCTTTCTTCAGATCCTCCAGGCCCTTCATCTTTGTGGCCAAGTGCTGGACTCTTTCCAAGAGATCCCTGTCTTTTTTATACTGGAGAGCCCAGAACTGGACACAGTACTCCAGATGAGGCCTCACCAGGGCAGAGTAGAGGGGGAGGGTCACCTCCCTTGACCTGCTGGCCACGCTCCTTTTAATGCATCCCAGAATGCCATTGTCCCTCTTGGCCATGAGGACACACTGCTGGCTCATGGTCAACCTGTCGTCCACCAGGTCGTAGAGAGCTCCTCTCCAGCAGCTCATCCCCCAGTCTGTACCGGTGCATGCAATTATTCCTCCCTGGGTGCAAGACTCTACACTTGCTTTCGTTAAACCTCATCCAGTTTCTGACTGTCCAGCTCTCCAGCCTGTCCAGGTCTTACTGAATGGCAGCACAGCCTTCAGGCATGTCAGCCAATCCTCCCAACTTTGTATAATCAGCAAACTTGCAAGATATTGGCTCCTTTTTTTCTGAATTCATACGTGAAAGTTCCACCAGTTTGCTGAAGAGATTTAAGTTTTACTTGCAACTACAGAAAGCTGCAGTCTTTCATAATGTGCCTTTACTACCAATCAGAGCCTTTCTTTTTAGCATCTTTTCAAATCTTGACTTCAAGTCCCATCAGTGCCCATTAAATAAATAATGTCATTTCTAGGCAAAACTTACTAAAACACTCATTTAGCACTATTGTCATATATTAGAAGATGAACTTTAATTTGTCAGGTAGAAAACCTGTTTAGAGAGATGATAACACAATGAGTACGGAGAACAATTTCTGTTAAATGATATTCTCAATCTCATGACCACACATTGTGTTAGCACTGGGTGCTTTCCTCCTTTATAAAGATTTGACTCCTGAGAAGATATATAGCCTGTGATGTGGCAGGTTGCACACACTGATTTGTAGGACATTTGGATGTCAAAAACAGTTAGCTGTGACAATCAGCCAGTCAGTGATCTTGAACATTTTCCAGCTTTTCTCCATTTATGGTCATCAGTAAATAAAGCAGTGTTCTTAAAGCTCTGTTCTCATTTATTTTTTTCTGCCAGCTAGTGCCAGGCAACTTAATGGACTTTGTCAACATTGCTCCCCAGTGGAAATATTTTGAATTCACATTGTATTATTTTTCTCCCTGTATAAAATGTTCCCTATCTGTTTCATACTCCTTTTACTTCATGTACAAAACATTTTCATGATAAACAAATAGAGGTTTCTTGTAATCTTAATGTTTATTTATCTGGACTTGTTACTGCTTAAAAAAAGAATATATATATATTTTTTAAATATGGAAGGAAGAAAAAAGTCTGCTTCTGTAGATGATGGTCTTCAGTTCATACTCAGAAGAAAATCAACGGTAAGATAAATCAAAAGAGTGTAAATTCAGATTGGAAGAGAAGATGTGAGGATAAGGGTCACCAGTACAGCAGAATAACATTTACAAAGCATTTTTGGATTTGTGACTGGGACCAAGTATACCCATTCTTGAAGAAAAACTAACAACTCTGCTAACTAGTCATGCTCGTTCTTTCATACTTTGGCATAATAAATGGTTTATCTTTATCAAGAATGGAGGAAAGTGTCCCAATTCAACAGATTTCTGACTACTACTGAAAATAAACCTTGTTTCTCCCTGCCACATCTGCCCCAGATGATCTCACTGCTTCATATCCTCAGCAGAGGGAACAGAATTTTTATACAATTTATCTGAATGTCAAGAAGACTTACTTCCTCTTTTTCCTTTGCTTCCAGTTTTGTCAGAAAAAAAAAAAAGAAAGACATTTTCCATCCTTAAAGATGAATGTTGTTGAAAGATTCTTGACAGCTATAGGCAAAAAGAGGAAAAAAAGCCAACACCTAAAGACATTGTGAAAAATGTGCTGGGCTGTGAGAAAGAAACTCTATAGCTCAAGCTCGGCCTTTTGTATGTTCACATATGACTGTAGACAAATGACTTGATCTATCCAGTTAAGTATCCTTACTGAATGCACAGCTTCTAATTTTATTACTGCTGCTTAATTGTTACAGTTTAGATAAAACTATCATTATAAGATTTAATAGCACTTAATACAAAATCAATTTTATATAGAAGTTAAATTTAATCCAGGAAAACACATGGAAAGAGAAAACATGAATTTTCAGCTCATCTGGACAAAGAATTCTATTAGCTGTTTCCTTGGTAACTTTTTGCAAGGAACCTTTAAAGATAATTTTGCATTTGGAAGTAGAAGATGCTGAAATAAGACAAAGGCTATTGAGAAGTCTTAGTATAAAGGCACAATGCATCCCAAGAAAGCATTCATTATGTAGCTTTTCTATCTAAATCTCCTAGGAAAGTATTTTCTATAAAGAAAGGCCCAGCATGGGAGCAAAATGGTCAGATGAATTAAAACACAGATGAGAACATCAAAGCAGGTAGGTCTTGTTCTTTTTTTTTGTTGTTGTTATTTCTAGTATTATTATTTATTTTTTAAGTTCCGTCTTTCATGAGATACTGCACTGAGCTAAACGGTACTTCTCCAGCAGGGAGAAGTTTGGGTAAGAGGGACTGATTTTCTTCCTTCACAATAGCATTTTCCAATTAGATTAGATGTACTATGAGAGATGATAAAGGGGAATTTATAGAAGGAGATGATGTAATTAAAATCCTTGTATAGAAGTCAGAAGTAGTCAATAAATATTTCTGTTCCATAAGTGGAAATAGGCAAGAATAATGTACTTGTACAACATAAAGATGATGAAATACCTTTCAGTTCACATAACAACATAATCTAAGGAAAAATATTGAGGAATTTTAATGGCCAAGATGACTTAAACATCAGAGTCCAAATTGTTGATGAATATTTTGACAAGTCCTGAGAAAAGCCCAGAAGAAGCCCAGAAGAGTAACAATAATCTATAAATATTTGGAAAGGACATTTGGTTTAAAATATTGCTTTTTTTTTGGCCAAGGGGAAAGCAATGGGATTTTCAAGATCAAGGGGTTGGAATATTTTTAATAATAATACACATATAACATAATAACACACATATACATATATATATTTGATTGAGGAGATTAAAATTGTGTTGTCAAAATTTCCTGAATTACTCTAGTCATTATTAATTGTTACATTACTTAAACTTTTGTAAGGATTTAGAATCATGTTGCCTTCTAATTAAAAATATATCATTATGTCTTACCAAGGAGCTGATGAATGGTAAGAATGACAAATGTTAAGGTGCTGTTATTCGTGAGGAACTCTTTTCATAGAATTTTTAGCAGAAATTTTTAGAGATTGAAAATGTATCTGATGTGTTCTACAGTTTTTTTTTGTCAATATGGCAGTAAATATATCATAATTATAAATAAAATAAATCTGTGATTAACACAAAGACATGGAGAGCAGCAAAAAATGATGAAGTATTCAGATACAGTGAGAAGGACTGTTTTGTAAAATGGTTTATTTATTTAAGATGCCTTTTCTGTTCTGATAACTGGAAAGAGTTTCCATGTAGATACAAAGGGCAGAGATCCCTACAGCAGTAAAAGAGCTCCAGAAAACGTTTTTTAAAAGTTTTAGGGAGTAATAGGGGCAAGAATTGGTGGATACGCCAGTGGCTTTCTACATCAAAAAAAGAATAACATCTTATGTGTAGCAACAGTTTACATTAAAAATATCTCCTTTCTAAAGGATAAATAAAAATTTATATCCTTCTATAAAACTAATGAAAATGATACTATCATACTGCATATGCTTCCAGAATCTACAGTTCATAAAAAAAGCTGAAAATTTGAAAAAGAAATCTGTTGTAGTTAAGATCTGGAGAATATTCATTGCTGTGAATAGTACTGATTTTACTGTTGTTTTCTGCCTAGCAGGGAAGAGCCCACTGGGAAGGCAGAATGCTGAATGTCATTCCAGTGGGAAGGAGAGGGTTTTAATACAGTGATTAATCAGTAACTTAAGGTGAATGCACTTCAGAATAATAATTAATAAAATCTACAGTGGATTATCCTCTCCTGATTACTTCTGATGTGAGATCTTTGATAAAAATTTGTTCTTGTCACAAATGAATCCATGAAGGAATATAGAATGATATCATGTTTATGACATGAAGAAATTTAGACCAGAAGATGAATAGGGGCCACCTATGGAGAGAGACAGTTACAGGTTGGTGAAGCTTAGCACTCCTGACATGGGACCAAGATCTTTGGATTACATCTTTAGCTATGCCAACTTTCATCTGAGTTTGATTAACTTTAGGCTTGCATTTAGGCCAGATTTAAGTCTGAGTAGAAGGATAATAATTCTCAATGAGCTATCATTGGCATTAATATGCAACTTCCATGTCAATATGTATTAAATTATAGATGAGTTACACTTGCAGAGAATGTATATTACAGGCTCCTCCCTTTCTATCCATTCTGTTAAGATGAGAGCTGTTAGTAGCAGAGCTTTATAACTATACCAACTGATTTTTTTCTCTGTAGAGGTACTGGGTTAAACCCAGCTATGTCAGCCAGCAGAATTGCTATCACAACAACTTCTATGTTGGTAATGAGACAATTTTATTTACAGCACTCCTGAGTATAAATTTTATGTACTACTGCTAAAAAGATCAACTTAATTCTTTCTTTAGTAACTTCTTCCAGACATCATGCATCAAATTTCATATCGTATTTCATAAATAATTGTGTTACAAGAAAAATTTAGCTTGGTGTAAAAATAGAATGTCAATCCAATTTTTCTTTTGAGAAAATGTCCTTTTGCCAAGACAAAATGAATCTTTCAACACATGGTCATAAATAAAAACAGAAAATAAGTGATCCAATAGTACTATGTTAGCAAAATATTCCTATTGATTTATTTTTCCTAGCAACTATATTGCTAGAAGTTATCTATGCTTGTACTGCCACCAGCTTGGCCTAACATCTGCTTTAAAGAGCAAGCAATGAATGTGAAGAATTTGTCATATTGCCACAGCTGATGCATTAAGATTTTATATTTCTAATACTGCCTCAAAATGGATACATTAAAAAAATCATTCTAAAATAAATGTAAATATATATTTGAGACTGGTTACAAACTCATAAGACTGAAGTAATAAAAAGCAAAAATAAACTGTTTGTTTTTTATTTTATAATATATATATATTTTAATCTCCAGCCTTATCTGAATTTATAAAAATTTTTTAGGTTTTCCTAATATTTCAGGTTTTCCTAATATTTTTATGTCAAAGCTGCTTGGAATTTTTGTTTGTTTGTTTGTTTGTTTTGCTGTTATGTTCCACCACAAGAGATTAAATGCAGGATATAATGGAAAAAATTCAAACAAAAGAAGAGGGGGAAAAGAAGGAAGAGACAGATGAAGTAACTAAGCAAGAGGCTTGGTTTTCAAATCACTAATAATATATTTGCAGGGTTGTTGGCCTCTAAAGTTTATACTATATATTGTCCTTTAAAATGTTTCATGTGAGCATCCACTGTTTGTAAAATCACCAAGATTTCTCTTTAAAATGAGAAATGAAATATTACAACTTCCATCAAAGCAAACACTGACTATGCAGCTTTTTGTTATTCCAGAAGTTTAGCTTAAAATTATCAGAGTCAAATATTTTGTTTCTGGTACTTGTGGAGGAGAGAGCGATGTCATGATTTCATTGCTCTGTCCAAGAATTTCTTTCTGCTGTTAGCATCCAACTCTCCTACCTTGGTCTGCAGACCATCATTACCCATGGGCTTGGAAGAGTCATCAGTGTAAACTCTTAGGCACCGCCCCAACTCCGTTATAAAACATCCCTCAGCAAATGAGTTGTGAATGTGAATTATGAGAAAAATGACCTCTTGCTGAGTACAGCCATCATCCAGAGTCTATAAGAGAGTCTACATGGATTTTGATCAAACACTTAGATCCCTAGCAATTTTATTGTGGCTGAATTATATTGAAACTGTTTCCTATTGTGAACTTTGCTTACTAGAAAGTTAGAAAATTACTGATGGGCTCCTGTGGGAAATGTTAAGGCATGTATTCCCATGTACCTTTTATTGGTTATTAGAGTCACAGAATGGTTTGGGTTGGAAAAATCCCTCAACACCTGGCATAGTCAGAGACACATTCTACTAAACTGCCCTCCAACTAGCCAGGTCTTGAATGCTTCCAGACAATTCTCTGGACTATCTGTTCCAGTGCCTCTCCACCTTCATAACGAAGATTTTATTTCTTATATATAAGCTAAACCTACCTTCTTTCAATTTAAATTCCTCAACCCTTTCCTTATCGCTACATGCCCTTGTAAAAAGACCTCTTCAACTTTCTTGTGGACTCTTCTTAGGCACAGAAAGGTGCTATAAGATCTCCTTGGAACCTTCTGTTCTCCAGGCAGAACAAAATCAAGGATGTTGGGGATTAGTGGCTACCCAACTACTAGATGTGAATTTTTAGTAAATAGCTTGCAAGAATAACTCAAGTTAGGGGCCTATAAAGGTTTGCAGTCTGGCATCCTGTGTAAAGACATTGAAAAATTAGATTTGACTGTTTGGAGACTTATCCTTATTATGCCCCAGTGTCAAGCTCTGAGGAATATCTTTCTTGTTAGGTTGATCAGGAGGACCGTGAAGATGATCAGAGGGCTGGAGCACCTCTCCTGTGAAGGCATGATGAGAGAGCTGTGACTGTTTGGCTCCAGGAAGACCTTATAGCAACAGTCCTGTACCTAAGGAGAGTCTACAAGAAAACAGGGGAGGGACTTTTTACAAGGGCGTGTAGTGACAGAAGAAGGGTTAATGTTTTTAAATTGAAGGAGGTAGATTTAGAATATATATAAAAAAGAAATTCTTCATTTTGAGGGTGGTATGCCAATGTAATAAGTTGCCCAGGGAGGTTGTGGACGCCTCATCAATGGAAATGTTTAATATATTAATCAGAAAGACCTGTTAATCACTGAAAAGTATTAATTTGGAATTGAAATTGATAAAGTAATAAGGAAATATTTGATAATTAGAAATCTAGTTTTTAAAGTGTCTAAAATATATTTAAATTCTCAGGCAAATTTTGTATATTAATTAAGCTAAAAAATTAAGTTTTCTTCTCTCTTCCCAATTTTACATAGACTTGGAAAGATGTCAAGAGCAGTTAAGATTTTTAATCCACTTTTTTCAGACTGGGAAGTTAAAAACTTACCACCCCCATCCACATTCACTGTTCAAAAAGCAAGATGATTTTCAGACATTCAGCAGTTCATTTCCAAATATGTTTTCTTTAATTTCTCTGTGTCTCAGACAGTTAATTCACCTTGATTCAGTAGGAAGCAGACTGAAACTAGCAGTGTTTTTCATATAGCTTATACAACAGCCAGCAGACAGTAATAATATCTTTACACCATGAAAAACTTAGGCCTGACATTGAACGTGTAACTTAGCAGTGAAAAGCTTCGTATTTCATTAGTAATCTGCAGCAACATTCAGTTCCCCATGCTATTTCCAAAATGCTAGAAATGACAAGGGTGATGAATAGTGCAGGAAAGAGGAACCCTATAAAAGGCAATATTTAGAAAGTGAGAAGTGGAAGTGTTCTTGGCTCAGTATTTGTATAAAAACTCCTGAAGATGAGGGAATAGAAGCGTTCTTTTTTTTGTTGTTTTTAGATTCATTGGTGTGTTGCACATTCTAATTGAAACTTGTGGAGCAGAAAGCTGATCTTGCAGTAATGTTTGTGGATACAATTATGGAAATCCTTTGAGCATGATTAAATTATACAGTGTCTGGATATGGAAGTCATTTTAATACTTATGGCTGAAGTAGAGTCAATAGCAATGCATGAAGTGGCACTGTCCAGATTAATGTACTTAGGAAGGATAGAATGTGTAGAAGTTCACAAATTATTAGGATGCTTTTTCAGTGTTGAATGTTAACCATGATAGAGTCAATTCTGTGTGGTCATCTGACAAATGAAAACACAGATTATTTGAAGCTTCTCTTGAGAGGTCACTGAAAAGCAGCAATCAGTATAAACTTCATGATACAAAAGAAGGACTGATATGTCCTTACGATACTTATAAGGTGAAGTCCAATTAGTTTTTAGTCAATTGGTCATTGTTAGTTTTAGGCCTTTTTAGTGCATTTTATGTACTTAGGCTTTGGATCTTGATACAGTTATTTGTTTCAGATATTAAAATTTATTTACCATTACAAAAAATGTAGGCTGATTGTATTACTGTGTTGGTCTTAAAGAGATTTTTGTATTTCCTTTCATGGGTAAAGAGTGTTTTAATCTGTTACCTGTCCTAAACTTTTGGACAAGAGTTCAAAGGCCCAGGAACTGCTAATAAACAAATTTCAAGAGGAGGAATATTTTTACACAGAAAAATAAACTTTGTAACTAATACTGATATTTTTATAGTGTTTCCTGTGGAAAAATAATCTGTTCTATGCAAAATATTAAAATGTTGGTACTTAAAGGATTCTGGTTTTAA
This sequence comes from Cyrtonyx montezumae, assembly GCF_038088225.1. Classification (NCBI taxonomy): domain Eukaryota; kingdom Metazoa; phylum Chordata; class Aves; order Galliformes; family Odontophoridae; genus Cyrtonyx; species Cyrtonyx montezumae. Next base: position 153,902,574 of record NW_027072034.1, on the reverse strand, counting down.
GAAAAATCATAACTCCATTCTAATGTTGGTTATATATGCCACTACATTATATTTAATTAGTTTCTCTAACGACCAATTTTCAAATTATGTGCTAATTTCAGTATGCTAACTGTTTCTGTAGCTGACATGCCATGAAGTAGCTGGAGAGGACTTGAAATAGATCTTCAGCTGTATGAATTATTATTGATGGAAAAACGTATTTACATTGAAGAATGTCTTATCAAGGAGGAGAATTTCTTAAAATCTGTGAAATTAAAAGACAGTATTATCATCATACTTTTATTAGAAATTTATAACATACTTCCCTTATTTTAGTATTACCTATTTCTGGTCCAGGAAAAGCCAGAGCATTGTTTTAGAAAACAATGAAGAGAACAGTGGAGAGACAGGTGTCTCAGAAAATGCTCTGTTTGGGAGGGGGAGCAAATTTTACTGGTTGATTACTCTAAGAGTTTCTAAGTTTTTCTCAGATGAAACTGCAAATTTAAGCTCTGTTTGAATGCATTGTTCCCTGGGTGAAATTAGATTGTTGACTGCAAAATATAGAGGCTTCTCCAGAGGCTTCAGTATGGTTATGGCTGGCATAGAAATTTTATTTATACATGAATGATATTGGAGGATCAAATGGTGTCTCATTAGCTCCATCCCATTCAACTTCACAGATTTTTCCTTATTACTCCTGTCACTGACCATATTGAATATCCCAGTAACTGTGAGAGGGTTAAGATGGAGAATGTGTCTCAAATAACACAACTGGAGCTGGTTGATGATGAGGCAATTTAGAGAAGACAAAAGTCTGTGTTTGAACGTCCATAGTGATTGTGGAGAGATCCAGGGAAATAAAAAACAAACCAAACTGAACTCCACAATATTTGAATTTCCTCCAACATTTGATGATTTGATGATCATCTGATTATAGTCTGAACTTGTTCAATGAGGCAGTGAGAAACAGAAAAACTTTATGAGCTAAATAATTGAAAGTACCAAGAGTGAAAAAGGTACTCTTTGATTATCGATATGCTAATGCCAATAAAATCAACAAGAAAAATGGCAAGCAAATAACCAACTAAAACAAGCAAAAACGAAACAAACAAAAACCCTTAACTATTGTCCTTTAAGTAATAGTGAAAATGTATGAGAATGATCAGAAAACTGAGCATTCCTTCGAGGATCAAAATAAGCAGCGACATTATCAGAATAGCAGAGCATTCTGGGACTGGCTTCAAATGGCATAATGTGAAGTGACTGCCAGACTGAGGATTTTTTGGATTTTGGCTCCAGCTGCAATTGTCTAACACTTACAAATCTGGCTTTGAATATCAATAAAAACAGCACAGCAGAACCTAATTTTGGATCCAATTTTATGAATGAATATCCTATCCATAGGATTGCCCATATTCCCGAGTTATTTTACTGATAAATGACACACTGAAGACAACTTCATACTAAGGCAGCATCCAATATACCATTTTCACATACAGACACAAAAAAATAAAGGGAAGAAAAGCATCACAGCAATATATGTGAAATGTATCAAACTTGATTGGTAAATCAGGCAGATGATAAAGGGTAATTACTAGTGAGCACTTTTTTTCCAGCAAAGAAACTGGGGGGAAGTAGAAGGAATATGAGCAAGTAAATATGCACAGCATTCCTGAAGGAGAAACAAATAGAGATCCTATTATATTATTGTTTATTTCACAGCTTGTCAACTTGACTACAAAAACTGCAGGGAATACAAATACACTGCATGCATGCAGAAAGTCATTACACTGTTGCTGATACTACATGCATGAAATACCCTGAGATTCCTATAAAATACTTATTATTTACCAGATTAAGCCGTTTGACTTCTGTAATTTTTCCTTCCATTATACGACATCCTATAATGCTGCTATAGGCTGAAGTGTTAGAGTAGCATATCCTAATCTTTTTGAGATTGCTAAGATGCTTAAAGGCCACAATTACAGATTTCAGATACCTTGGAATTCTATGTGTCTTGTGACTTTTTCTGTAACAATTTGGATTAGATAAGGCTCTGTAACCACTGCTTTTTAAACTCATTTTGATGGAAAACTATTAATATTCTGTGTGAACAAAAGAAGGTCCAATGAAGAGCTGTTTTATAAGGACCCTGCATTTTATGAGCACCCTAGATTTGCATTAAGTATTAAACCACATTCATAAATTTATATGACTGGGTGTGCAATCACACCTATAATCCTACAGTGATTAATACATTGTTTTCTGCCATTCTAAGATGCACCTTGATTGACACTCAAAACAATCAAAATCAGCCACCATTTCTGAGAAAGTTAAGCTCACTTACATTTAAAGTGAGTCAGTAGATTTTCTTACTTTACTTTTAAATATTCAATTGTGAAGCAGAATGACAATTTTAAATTGAAACAACAACAATAAAAATCATGTAAAAAAGATGTTGTCCTTCTATGATGTTATCACTGGCTAGGTGGATAGGGGGAGGGAGCTCCATCCAGGGGCTGGACTTGATGATCCTTGTGTGCACCTTCCACCTCAGTATGTTCTGTGGTTCTGATTCTGTGCTTCTTTGTATGTTTTTTTGGAACTGTGATTCTATTACCATTACTCCCTTGAGCACTTTGACTTTTGAACTCTCAGAGCCTTCTACATACCTCAGTGGACATTAAGCCACTGTAAAAAATAAAAGGTTGGAACTGAGGTTCTCACATTGGAATGGCAAGCCATGAAATTTTTACCTTGAGGCATGTGTTCAAAGGATTCAATAGCTTAACAACATGGGAGCAAAGCTCACAGTGAATTTTATTTCAAAGGAAGCCAGTGATGAGGGTTCTTTTTCTTTATTTTTCTGGGGATATTCAGAGTAAACAACATATCTGATGAATTTCCCCTGACTGATGCTTGCTCTAGGAAAGGAAAAGCTTATTTGTCAAAATTGCTTCTGGATTAGGATGCTGCATACCACATTGCTAGGGACACGGCCTACTGCAGAAAACATTAAAATTTAATGATATTGGTGGCTGCAATATTATTTCTGAAAGCAAATTGCCTTATTAGGATATTTAGCCTTCCTGGATTTTTAGAGAATCATTAAACAAAGTAATTGTCTATTACCTCAATGAAAAGGATTTAATGAAAAAGCAAAGTTATCTGAAAGGTCTAAAAGCAAATGATTATGAGTTAATAATGTTGCAGGTATTAAAATGTACAACCCTGCAAACAATCAGAAGAAATAGCTATGCAGGAACAAGCTATCATGCAGAGTCTCCCACAATGATTTATTCATTAAAGATGAGGGAAATTATATTTCATTACTCTAAAGACTAACCTCATAGTGAGAAATAAATTGGCATTCATAATGCTTCATCTCTAGCAGGGAACAGGAAAGATATCTGTGACTTGCAAACAAAAGATTTATTTTCATTAATAAAAGGAAGAAAAAGTAGATTGATTTACTTTTCTAAGTGCCCTTTTCAAACATTTTCATTCAGTTATTCAGTTGTGTGATAGCAAAATGATAATCTAATCATTTAATATAATCTATAATATTCTAATAGAAAACTTTGTAATTAATTCAGTGTTTTGAATGGTCATTCTCAGCTGTGCACAAAGTTTCCTTACTGATTTGAATGTGTTGTTCTAGTAGGTGGGTTTGAGTTGAAACCTTCATTTTCATTATAATTTGCTAATGTGAAATAATAAAGCGAAAGGACAAGGGGTATACCTTTTTCCTCCAGAAGTTTCTTGGGAATTCTTGGAAGAACTGTTGCACACTCAAAGGTCTGCACATGTGAAGGTTAATGCATACTGAGTCTGACAAGAATGGAAAATTTTAGAACTTCCTTCACTAATACTGGCAAAAGATAACAAATGCATCTCTTTGGATATCCTCCATTACCTTGATTAAATTGCCTATCCTTAAGTATTTAGCATTCTTTGATATATTCCAGATTATTCAGGCATTTGTACAAGACTGGCAAATGCTATATAGGCTGCAACACCAGAACTCTTCTCTGTTTTATCTAGATGGAAAGTGAGCATTTGTGGCAGGTATTCTGGGGAAACAGAATCCTATTTCTGAGCTTTTAGAATGAGATAGGAGTGAAGTAGATTCCTGCTGGAGTTGGAGAAGCTCTAGCATAAACAATCCATTGAATCTGGAGAGCCACTTGGCTGACCCGCCACTAAGTCTTTGGTCCTAAACTGACTCTTCTGTAGGACATGTATCCTATAGTTTGGTGCTGTCTGTGCTAATAGCATGAAGAAATTTCAGATGTGATATTGGAAAAATCTATTTCACTCATCAGAACAGTGGGATGGGTTTCTGACAAGGTGACATAGACTCCATGCACAGGAATTTTCAAGAGCCAATCTGATACTTGAACTTGAGTAGCTTAATCAGACCTCACAGATGACCATGACTTGAACAGAAGGTTGCACTAGAAACTCTTTGGAAGTCTTTTCATCCCATTAGTTTTCCTATGAGATTATGATCCTTGGGTTCTGTAGTATACCTCAAGCAACACTAAATGTTGCCCTTCTGGCAATTATATCGAGCCCTTGACCTCCTCTGCTATGAATGGTTCTTACGCACTGAGACAACACATAGACATTCACACATTAACAGCTAAATTATTATAATATATACTACTATAATTAAGCTGTAAAAATGCTGAATATTGTTACTCCAAAGTAGCTTATTCTAGTTATTAGGGATAGGGGGGGAAAAGGACTACGTTATTTTTCTGAAGAGATTATCTTCAGAAAAGCACTGATTGTCCTCTTCAAATTTTTGATTCAGAAAATTGGGAAGATTTAATCTTGAATCAGTTTTGTGGTATGTACAGAATAGAATGAAAAGCTTTTTTAAGCAGTTTGTCTGACTCATAAACCAGACAGTTCTGAATGACTGTGCTAATGTTGAACTGTCAACACAAGTTCACTTCCAGAGCTCAACCACAACTTAAGACAAATTTGGAAATTAGTAGGTCTGTTTAGCCAAAGCATTCTTTTCCTCTTTGTCCTCTTGATCAACTCTGTGGCTAGATTACAGTTACAAATAATGAACAACAAAAAATTCTGTGGTAAAATTCTTTCAGCTTTGAGAGAATATAAAAGAATAATACATGGGTGTCCAACCTCCTTGCTTGCTTGGGCCACACTGTGTGAAGAGGTCACTCAAGAAGTAATGCCTCCTATTTATTTCCGTGGAAACAATGAAAGATACAAAGAAGACAATAACACTGATTTAACAAATTCTCAGCAACAAAGCACTATTTTTTTCCAGTCACCATCACTGGCTACACATTTTTTTGCCAGTGATGAACAAGAGCCTTCATGCCACCCTTGTAAAACTCTGTACCAGCAGAGGTGACACACTGATTCCGTTGTCACTGCTGAAATACACCACCCATCACATCTTTGTACTCATATTCCATCATTGGTCTCTACAAACATTCATTAAATATTGATGAATGTCAATGGGTGCCATTTTTTCCACATGGAGGAATCCAATGACACACCTTTGTTTTATATGTACTTCCATGTCAGATGACATTTTGTCAGACTACCCCTCTGCTGCCATCTGTCACATGGCAACAAAATGTAATGGAATATTGATGGGAAGGTTCAACCTTTACTGCCACATCAACATTCACCTCTGAGGTTGTGGACCAACATCATAAAATAGGAGGCATTACTTTTGGAGTAGCCTTGACTAATATATATATTTATAGTTTATGTATATAAAATATAAATATTTATTTTAATTTTTAATACATCTAAAAAAGGGAGCAACAAAACCATACAAGTATTGGATTATGTGACACTGTGTTTTTGTGAAATTAATGTTTCAGTCTGGTTCAATGCTGGTGGCTGCAATTCTTTGTGAGGTCTCAAGGTGTTAGTCAGAGATTTTTAATGAAAGAATAAAGCTGAATAGACTTAAATCTGTCAATATCTGAGCTAGTCATCTAGAGCTTCATGTACATGCCAAAACACAGGTGTGTAGTATCAATTGGCATGTCCTCTCCTCATATATCCTTCTAGTTACAGCTTCCACACCAGAAAAGAAAATTACTCTTGTAGTTTCTGTGTCATATGTCAGTCCTAGACAGATGCCTTGGATCCTACAGAGTATCCAGCATGTCATTAGGCAGCCCTGTGTAGGCAACTGAATTGAATATTTAATCTCCCTTTATAGTCAACAGAAAGTAATAAGTAACTGCAGGGTGTGATTCATATCCTTCTGCAGACATTTACATTGTTCTGATGCATCACAAAATCATTTCTCACCCATTATTGTCATGGGAGTCTTTGCTTCCCGACTTCAAAGTTTCCATGTTTCCACGGGAAATGTCACCATGAACCAGATTTTCTTTCTCCCATGCCCTGATCCCTATTATAGCCCCATTTGGAGTGTGGACTGGCCATATTTGACATTTTCTCTTTAAGGAATTCAGTGCACCCACACAGATTCTCTTTCATTTTGTCAAACGGGGAATAGCAAGATTCTGACACTGAAAGAACCTGCTATGAATTAGAGATATTTTCCAAAAATCCTAATTTAGAATTTGATAAGAATGACATTTTGGCTGATTTAAAATGAAACAACAATTTTAGTTTTAATATTCAGTGGTGAAACTAAAAATGAAACTAAAAATGACATTCAGTAATTAAGTTTCATCAAAAACAAACATTATTTTGATTCATGATCAAGTTACATTTATAGACTTTTTAAAAATGGAAATGAATGCTTTTGAATATCCCCCTGAGTTAAAAATACAATTTTAAAAACACTAAAATACAGTACTTATACTACAGCTTTTTTTCCTGTATCATTTCAAGATAAACAACACTAGCAAAACTACTAGGTGACTAGCAAAACTGCTACCCTGGACTTCCGGAGGTCAGACTTTGACCTGTTCAGGACACTTGTTGCAAGGGTACCTTGGGACTTGCTTCTGAGGGGTAAAGGGGCCCAGGAAGCCTGGATGCTCCTCAAGGTGGAAATCTTAAAGGCACAGGAGCAGGCTGCCCCTGAGTCCCGTAAGTCGAGCCGGAGGGGAAAAAGACCAGTGTGGATGACTGGGAACTTTTGTTGAGACTCTGGGAGAAAAAAGAGTCTATGTCCTCTGGAAGATGAGACAGGCTACTTGGGAAGACTACAGAGAACTGGCCAAGATTTGCAGGCAGGAATTTAGAAATGCAAAAGCCCAGCTCGAACTTAGACTGGCTACTGCAGTAAAGGAGAACAGAAAATCCTTTTACAAATATATTAACATCAATAAAAGAACTAAGGAGAATCTCTATCCTTTACTTGATGAGGCAGGGAATGTAACCACGGAGGATAAGGAAAAGGCTGAGGTTCTCAATGCCTTCTTCACATCTGTCTTTAATAGACAGAGAGTTGTCCACAGGGTACTTGCCCTGACCTGGAAGTCTGGGACGGGGTGCATAATACACCCCCTATGATCCAAGCAGAGACGGTCAGAGATCTACTCCTCCATCTGAACTGCCACAAGTCCATGGGGCCAGATGGGATCCACCCAAGGATGCTGAGGGAGCAGGCAGAGGTGATTGCCAAGCTGCTTTCTACTATCTATCAGCATTCCTGGTTATCTGGAGAGGTCCCACAAGATTGGAGGCTTGCCAATGTAACTCCCATCTACAGGAAAGGCCGTAAGGAAGATCCGGGGAACTACAGGCCTGTCAGCCTGACATCGGTACCAGGGAAAGTTATGGAGCAGATGATCTTGAGGGAAATCACACAACACGTGCATGGCAACCAGGCGATCAGACCCAGCCAGCATGGGTTCACCAGAGGCAGGTCGTGCTTGTCCAACCTCATCTCCTTCTATGACTGGGTGGTGACCAGATTGGTAGATGAGGGAAAGGCTGTTGATGTAGTCTACCTGGACTTCAGCAAGGCCTTTGACACGGTCTCCCACAGTATTCTCCTAAGGAAACTGGCAGCCCGTGGTGTGGACAGGTTCACTCTTCTCTGGGTGGAGAACTGGCTGGAGGGCCGTGCCCAGAGGGTAGTGGTTAATGGAGTTAAGTCCAGCTGGCATCCTGTTAGGAGTGGTGTCCCCCAAGGGTCAGTTTTGGGGCCCATCTTGTTTAATATCCTTATTGATGACCTAGACGAGGGGATTGAGTGTACCTTCAGTAAGTTTGCAGATGACACCAAGTTGGGAGGATGTGTCGATCTGCCTGAGGGTAGGGAGGCCCTTCAGAGGGATCTGGATAGGCTGAACAGCTGGGCTGAGCTCAATGGGATGAGGTTCAATAAGACCAAGTGCCGGGTCCTGCACTTTGGCCACAATAACCCCATGCAATGCTATAGGCTTGGGGCAGAATGGCTTGAAGAATGTAGAGAGGAAAAGGACCTGAGGGTGTTGGTTGATGCTCGGCTTAATATGAGCCAGCAGTGTGCCCAGGTGGCCAAGAAGGCCAACAGCATCCTGGCCTGTACTAGAAATAGTGTAGCCAGCAGGAGCAGGGAGGTGATCATCCCCCTGTACTCAGCTCTGGTACGGCCGCACTCGAGTACTGTGTTCAGTTTTGGGCCCCTCACTACAAGAAGGACATTGAGGCCCTGGAGTGTGTTCAGAGAAGGGCAACAAAACTGGTGAGGGGTCTGGAGCACAAGTCTTATGAGGAGCGGCTGAGGGAGCTGGGATTGTTTAGTCTGGAGAAGAGGAGGCTCAGAGGAGACCTTATTGCACTCTACCACTTCCTGAAGGGGGGTTGTGGTGAGGAGGGGGTGGGCCTCTTCTCCCTGATAAATAATGACAGGATGAGAGGGAATGGCCAGAAGTTGCTCCAGGGAAGATTTAGATTAGACCTGAGGAAACATTTTTTCTCTGAAAGAGTGGTCAGGCACTGGAATGGCCTGCCTAGGGAGGTGGTTGAGGCACCATCCCTAGCGCTGTTCAAGAAGCGTTTAGATGAGGTGCTAAGGGATTTGATTTAGTAGTTCAGTGGGTAGGGATGGTGATAGGAGGATGGCTGGACTAGATGATCTTGTAGGTCCTTTCCAACCTAATGTATCTATGAATCTATGTATCTATGAAACAAAATTAAGAAATCCAAAATTTTAATGTAATTAAATCAGCACTTCACAAACACTGAAGTGCAAAACTTCTGACAAAATGGGTCCCTGCATCTGACTTTGATCACCTGTAGCTGTCAGAGAAACTACAGACTGTGATCCCATTTTCTCAAGCTCACCATTTACTGTCATACCTGCTCATTTCCATCAAGATCTCAAGCTTAGTTGTCCATCATGTTTTGGGAAGGTCTGTATAAGTGAAAAAGCTGAATTCTTATGTAGTATAGTTTTATATAGACTCTTTACATACATTTGGTGTTCTCCAGTTTAGAAACAGAAATATTTAAATCTCAATCTGATACGGTTTTTACAGTTTGTTGTATGATGTTGTATTTGCTGTAGAGTTATCACTTCTATTTATATAAAACTTCTCAGGCACAATGCTTTCCTCCTTCACTAACTGGCTTTAATTAATGTGAAAACTTTCATTTTTATGCACTGGGAAGGAAAAATTCCTTTTACTGATGCATATCATTCTCCTCCTTCATGCTGTGGACAGTGGATCGCATGCACAATTCACTGATCAAGAAATCAGAGGCTGACACTAAGGTATTTTCATTCAGATTTTCATGGGAGAACATTTGAGAGTTTATGCCTTGAATATAGTCGCAGAACGTTGTGGAAGGTGGTTGCTTGAGAATAAAATGTATAGAATATCGATATTAAAATTCAGCTCCATTTATATATACATGTAGCAACAGGAGGAAAACAAATCATGGTGTTAAAGCTAACCCAGAAGAACAAATTATGGTGGAAAAGAAGATGATGGATATAAAGCAGAATGTCTACAGTGACTGCAAATAGAACAGTCATTCCCTTATGCAGTTTCAGATGTTTTTAGAATTATTACCTGTCAGGATAGTTAGAAAGAGGAAAGAAATCTGTTAAATTTTGATCATGTTTGGTATCTGCAGAATGTTAGTCCAAGCTATGCACATTAAATATAAGATGCATCTTTTCATGAAAAACAACAAACACTCATACACAAACCAATCAAAATTAGCATCTGTGCTGCTAAATGTTACTTTTGAAAAAGTCACAAAAATATTCCTTGTTGCAAAAGTGCAGAGGAGAGAGCAATCTTGGCAAACCATTGTCCAACAAAAGAAAGAATGAACAAGTAGCCAAAAGAAGAGCTCTGTACCCTCTGGGATAGTTTTGAGGTTTTCCCCTGCTGCTTCCTAAAATAATAGTGTTCCCTGGCTTTACTCTGTGACTCAACAGTACATCCCCTTCCCACATCAAATGTAATCTGAAGTCCAGCCAGCTTGCTTCCCAGTGCATTCTTGTCCCTCCTGGTTAGTTGTATCCTGTCCAGTGTTAACATGCCTGGTGTCTCAAAGGAGCATCCAAGATTGTAGTACTCCAAACCCTGAGTGTGACACCATCCATTCAGCTGTTAGTTCAACAGATCTTTTATCCTCTTTGTGCCCGGGTCCCAGTCTCCATAAAGGAGAACTGAAGAGAACACTACTCGTGCTCTCAGTCCCTCCAACATCTTCCCAAGGGACATAAAGACTTTTAAAATATTTTGTAATTTCCTAGTTACAGTCTCTAGTGACCCAGCTTGCAAGAATAGGCAGAGATGGTAGTCCTCCAGCATTATCAGTCCCACAAGCCTCTTCTTGATTTCTCCAATGTACACACGTGGGAGGAAGCAAAACTCTCTGGAGAGGTTAACTGGGCAGCAAATGGGTGCTTCTCAGCATGGAGTCCCCAATTACTAAGAACTTTTACCTTTTTTGGTGGTGCTGGTTCCAACTTTGGTCCTTGGGTGGGCCAACTTTACATGGTTGCACCTTTGCAGGTCTGAATTATCCACACCCTCTTCTCTTTCCATCCCCAGAGATTCACATCTGTTGGTTACGGAGACTTCAGGAGCAAAGGGGAGGACCCTGCTTCTGCCCCGAGTAGTGGTGAAGGTCCTGTCTAACTCATCTTGATTGTTTTTGCCACTTGTCTCCCCAGGGCTGGAAGCTAGCTTAGCTTCTTCCCCTTGCTGGGACTTAAGACAAGGCTATCAGTCTGCCCATGTCACTGCACAATACCACACATTAATTTCTCCCTGATTTCTGGATATTTCTCAGCCTGGTCATTTTCTCTTGCAACCTGGCCACCTGCTCAAAAAGTTTGTCAGTGTGGGCACACTTGCACCCATGACACCCTCTTTTCCTCAGGCCTCTGAGGGATTTCTAGGTTATGGAGTTCCCCATGCTGCTGCACATTCTGGTGCATTACATCTTACGCACCACACAACTGTGATGTTTCTAGTTTAACATTTATAGAGGCTGCTATGTTTGTCATTACAGAAAAATATACTGGACGCATTCATATAATTTTATATTGCTATTGGACATAGTAAATACTATAGACAGCAGTTACCTATCACAATAATAGCAATTATTATGCAGCTTTGATACTGTTGAGATAGTCAAGAATATTTGCCAACATCAATCCTCTCCTATTCTTGTCATTGCAAACATAGCAGTGTGTTCCTGTCCAAATATTACAGAGACAACCTTTGTCCAACTGTGCTCCTGTGGGATACGATGATTTAGGTTAGATCCCAAACAAACACCATGCATAAAAGCTAGAGAATGCTGATGAATGCTAAAGTCATTGCAGACTGGAGTTGTAATGAGATAAAAGAATGGAAGTTATATGGACAGATGAATTTTATTATATAGTTGGTATTAAAATACATTATTTTTTAACATATTCAAAATGTCTGGGAGTATATACATATATATATATAGGCACATGCATGCACACCTACACATGCAGACAAGAAAATAAAATCTAGCTTCTGAGTTTATAACAATAATTATATCTTTTCAGTGTATTCTTCCCTTCTCAAATTGTTTTGACAGAGATAGGATTACTGCAAACTTGGTCAAGAAACAAAACGGGTCTTTTATCCCATTGCAAAGTGTTAGTGTATTCATATAAGAAATGGTGAGGCTAATTCCAACAGTAAATATGAGTTTGTTGGTGACAGTCTAGCTTCAAAAGATCAGCATCCTGACAGAAGAATGGGTAAAGCCTTGATGCTGATCTTTAGTTCTATAGACAGTTGCTAAGTATAAACACACTCTACCAACTATGCGGCTCTAATCTAAAGCTGTTTATTGCCACATCAAAATAAGACCCAAGGATAAATGAAGCAGACTAGAAAGAGTTTGAAAGCAAGCCTTAACTTTACAGGATATGTCAACGACTGGTGATATTTTTTTGTCTGTTATTTCCATGAATTAATAGAACAAAGTATTTATAGAAAAGGAAGAAACTTTAAAAATTGCCTACAGAAAGCTGGAATAGGAGTATTCAGGCAATGCAGGGTGATATATGGTAAAAGAAATGGGATAAATAGATCATATTCTGTCAGCAAACATATCAAGACTGTCAGTAGGACAGTAGGTAGGATACAGTGTTATTATATTTTCTAAGACTAAATAACAATACTGCATTGGCTGGTTCTGGTATCAGATTCCCAAGATGACTTCTATGAGACTGCAGTTTAAAACATCTGGAAAATTTTCAAAACTTATGGATAAATTCTAGTGTTTCTCTAAGCTACTGTTCTGTCTAACTGGCAGCAATGATCACACCCAGCAGCTTTATGTTCCCATGACAAAAGCACTGACCACACGCTTTAAATTCAGTACTGGATATAATATAAATATATTTTTGGTATATAAGCATAAATATATGCAGCTGAACATAAATAGAATATTAATCGTTTTTTCACTGCTTCATTAAAGCTATGCCAGCTTGTCTTACGTTTTGGGGAAAATTATTGAAGGTATTCAAAAGAAGAAATGACAATTTTTCTTTTCTTCTCCTGACTTACAGTTGTCTAGTTATGTTGACTAGACCTCTCCCAGTTCAGGCATGAAATCAGATGCAAGAGCCACTATATTCTTACTGGGAGTTTCACTAGTGCTCTAACCAGGTTCATCCTTATTCATCCAGCATGGTTGTATTCAGCATCTGCTGGGTAGAAGGCAAAGTTTCTTTCAACTTCAGTGATACAAGGCCTTGGAGACACGGAGAGAGATTCATCTTCAGAACAGATTGGGCTGTTTTGATACTTGGTTCCCTAAATATTCACAAGATAAATGTGTGCATGCATGCTAAGTTCCCCATAGAACACGATCTCAGTCTCGGAGATCATGTTTCACATTTTCTCCCATACTATTTATGTTCTGCTCTGAAAGTAAATGAATCCTAAATTGAATCAGCAATTCAGGCTTGCTATATTTCATTGATCTATGACAGATCAGAGCTTGATGCTGAGATAATGTGGCCCCAGGCATCAGCCTTTATCACTAATATGGTTTTAAAATTCCCTACTCAAGTCTATTTATTATGAATGTAATGTGTTTTAGGAAAGCACCTAAATCTCTGCTAATGATTCATTCAGATGCATACTGTGTCCTCATTTAAAATGTCCAGGTTAACCCAGTTTCCTCTGATTATTTTAATAGTGAACATTGTTCTGTCTTGACTGGTTTGCTTCCAGTCTCATTCTGCTTCAGAAATTTGTTCCACACTCACACTGGTGATAGACTAGGACGGTGTAATTCCTTATGAAACAGCCTTTGTACTCTATGTTTACTTTTTGCTACAGTGCCACTTTATGATTTTTCTCTTTGTACAATTCATTCTTTCAGCCCTAAGTAAAAATAAGAGAAGGTTGCTGAAATTTCTTATGATCTAGCCAGTCTAAATTTTATCAGCAATTCCAGATCTCAGACGACATACTTTTCTTCATAAGGAATTAGTTTCAGTCCCTGGTGAACCTCCAATAGCTGTCATCTGTCAATACTAACAGGGAGGAAAGTGGACTCAGAATCCAGATGTCAGTAGACAGAGTTCAAAAACATTCACATTTGTCACTTGTCACATTGGCAAGTTCCTTTCCTCACTCCCCCTACTTTGCATATTTGATCTACTGCATCCCCTTCAGTTTCTCCTTAACTCCATCATATGTGCTTATTCCTCCAGAACACAAAGCAGAGAATGGAGATTAAAATCAAAAATTGTAACTATGCATTCAGCTGGAATTGTAGCATTTGGGTTTTTCAGGTTAAGGGTTTGCAAATTATTGTAAACCTCTTTTGTGTGTGCATGTGTGTTACCACTACTTGTCAATTAATTGTATGTGAAATCTCTTAACTTGAGATCTCAATCAAATACTTAATTGTTGCTTTTTTTCCCCTAATAAAGTAGACGAATTTTCAAATCAAAACCCGGAATTTTCAAATAGAATGTCTATTTTTAAGATTATCATGTACTAAATTTCAGTATTTGGTAATTAAACTCTTTGCTACCATTGATGATTTTCAGACTGAAACAGTTCATCAGTTTCAACTGAATTCATGAAACTGAATTTTTCAGTGAATTTATTGTCTATGCAAAATTTGTGGATGAATGTATATACAACCAACAGCTTTGTACACAGAGCTACTAGATTTCCTTCCTATTATTATTTCACATTTTGGTTTAAATTTCATATTTTTATGCTAAATTAATTTCAGAATAGCTACCTTTTCTATGATTCTATGATTCTTTTGATTTCTATAAATAACCATGGTGCTTCTGGTGATGAGTACATACAATCAACTCTGAAAATTTGAGGGTTTTGCATTTAATAGGGATAATTAAGTTCAATATTATATTTTTCTGTGTGTCTCATGATGCTATCACAAATTTCTTATAAATTCTCATCAAAATGTCAAAATAAAAAATAAAAATAAAAAGGAAAGCAGATCTTCCTGCAAGTTTTCTTCCATCTTGAGTAATGGAATACTTTTAGCCTACTTGCTCTCATAAGATTTTGTTTCATGACACTTTGCTTCATTTCAAGCTTGGCAGAAATTTGTCCATGAACGGAAACTTACTCACAATTTGTATGTAAACCTAAGTTATATTTATCCTTGGTATGTTTCTGGCAAAGTACTTCATCATTTCAGATCTGTTAAAAAAATGCCTGAAAAGTCATGTGCATAGTAGTTGTACCTTTCTTCTGGTTGCCAAGGAAACTGCCCTGGAATTCCAGGCAAAAGATTTCATCCCATTCGGTAATGGAAACACCACAGGTATTAGCTAGTCAGTCACCTCCCACTGGGTGCTATTTTCAGAATAAGTCAATAGCTCAGATTCTCCTCTTCAAGCAGCTCTAAAGCAATGTCAGGTTTTCTCATACGCCTTTGTCTCTGTGGCTCTTTCTGCACACAGATGCATCTTCTGCAGGCGGTG
The DNA here is from genome assembly GCF_038088225.1 of Cyrtonyx montezumae. Taxonomy (NCBI): domain Eukaryota; kingdom Metazoa; phylum Chordata; class Aves; order Galliformes; family Odontophoridae; genus Cyrtonyx; species Cyrtonyx montezumae. The sequence goes on along the minus strand of NW_027072034.1, from coordinate 153,887,198 downwards.
AGCCATACTACAGTTGAAGCTGATAGGATTGCTCTCAGGGTAAAGTCTTCGGAGCTCAATTTTAAAGCTGTCTACAGCATTCCTAAAATCTGGACTAAGCATCCTTGAGGGAATAGAGCAGTGCTTGTTTCAAATGTGAATTTCTATTAATGTGCAATGCTGTACAAAGCTTTTTACTTTTACTGCCATAAAGAAAATAATCATTGTTTGTGGGTACCTATATTTAGTATCCTGGAGATATTGACTGATATCTGCAGCTCTGTGATAGTGTGACTAGCTGGACAAAGAACTTGAAAATGAAATGAAAAATCCTAAAAATGGTGACCAAATAAAAGTCAAATTTCAAAGAATGGTCCAGATAATGGGGTGGGATGATCCCTTGGGAAGAAAACAAGGAGTTTGCCTGAGAAAAAGAGTCAGAGGGAAAGTAAGCCAGTGAGGGCAAATTAAGAAAAGATGAGAGGATTGGGGATAACAGGTGGCAAGTCTATGGAAATGCATAGAAATGTCTGATAAAATGTTTGAGAACTGATAAAAATGGTTATGGAACTAATTTTATAAGCTAACTTTAAAATACAGTTATCTGTATCTGAACTCATTGTTTAATCTCACTGTATGACAATGGAGAGTTAGTACAGTTATGCACTTGACCAGCCTCAGACATCCACAGTGTAATTGTTTACCTCCCAACCTCACTGACTGCTGATTATTATTAGCATTGTCTGTATGAAGATCCAGGGGGATCAAATGTTAGGTCCTATTGCAAGAACCTTTGATTTGAAGTCCAACACCAAATGTTTTCCACCTGAGAAGTCATGGGAGAATGTCTGAGGGATCTGGTCATACCATACAAGCAGTCTAGAAATGATACTTTAAAGTAGAAGGTCACATTCGAGAGGAATTGAGAGTTCAAATGAATTTTGCTTCAGATTTTCTGGAGACAAACATTTATTTATTTGTTTGTTTTACTCAGTGAAAAATTTTTTCTCTTTTTGAAGATTATCATTCAATAAAAAAATCAGTCTATGGAAGAGCATATTCATGGCAGACTGACAAAAACTTATAGTATGGATTTGTACTGCACATTTTTGCAGTAGCTGGCATGATTAATTTAACTATAAGCCAAGACAATGAGATTTTGAAAATCCTGATTAGTGTTTTATTTGCATGGGAATATAGTTTGGCATTTGCGTGTTTTGACTTTGGACTTAAATATTTACACAGGTCTAATCAATGTGGTGCCATCCAGAAAAGGGAAGTATGCAAATGATAGAATAAAGCTGGGACATCTAGAGGACCGCTGTCACCAAGAGCCTGAGGAAAGAAAATGGTAATTCTGACGTAGCTAACAACAATACAAAGAAAACCAGCAGTTTCAGTCAGTCTACTGTATCAGCACTGTGATCTCTTTCCTGAGGAATGAAGCATTGAAAATCATAGAATCATAGAATGGTTTGGGTTGGATAGGATCTTTAAGGTCATCTAGTTCCCAGTCTCCCTGATACAGGCAAGGACACCTCCCTCTACTCTAGGTTGCTCAAAGCCCCATCCAGTCTGGCCTTGAATGCTTCCAGGGAGGGAGTATCCATAACCACTCTGGGTAACTTGCTCCAGTGTCTCACCACTCCCACAGTAAAGAGTTTCTTCCTAGTATCTAGTCTCAATCTACCCTCTTCCAGTTTAAAACAATTTCACCTTGTCCTGTTGCTACATGCCCTTATAAAAAGTCTCACCTCTATATCTCCTCAGAGCCTTCTCTACTCCATGCTGAAAAGCCCCAACTCTCTCAGTCTGTCCTCATAGAGGAGATGCTCCAGCCCTCTGACCATCTTTGGAATCTTCCTCTGGACCTGCTTCAATAATTCCATGTCTTCTTGTGTTGGGGGCTCCAGAACTGAACACAGTACTCCAGATGGGTGTTCACAAGAATACAGCAGAGGGGCAGAATCATCTCCTTCAACTTGTTGGTCACACTTCTCTTGAAGAAACCCAGGACACAGTTGTCATTTTGGGCTGCCAGAGCACATTGCTGGCTCATGCTGAATGCCTCATCAATCAACACTTCAAAAATCCTTTTCCTCAGAGCTGCTCTAAAGTCATTCTCTTCCCAATCTTTATCTATGCTCGAGATTGCCTCAATCCAGATTCAGGACCTTGAAAATATTTGCTATCAATTTCAGGTTAAAGTACACATGTGCAATGCAAGGAAGGACCTATCAATATGTTGGGTCTCTTGAATATCCTAGTTCTCTAATTCAGTCCCCAAATGCCTTTCTCTAGTGAGATGGATTTCCAGCAAAGGTCTGCTTAGAGCAGGCACATCCAACTCATAGCTCACGGGCCAAAGGTGGCCCATTTCAGCCCATGCTGCAGTCATCCCCTGCCCCATGCCATCATGACAGAGCTTCCTTGCTCAGCAGCTCAACTGAAACCAGGGCATGGGGAAGGTACAGTGTAGTGCTTAACTTGTAAGGAAATCATTTCAGCTTTCCTCTTCTCTAAGGGATATACTAGAAAGGGGGAAACCTGAAAGCTGGGAGAGTCATCTTCCAGTTTCTTCCAACACTGGCCTCCTAGGAGAGCCTGGGCAGGATCCAAATGCTGCCAAGCCTGGGTATCAGCAAGATCTCAGGGAGACCATTGCAAACCCCAGCTCTTTTTTGTTGCTCTAGAGGAGTCCAGTTGTAAACAAATCCTCCACCCTCCCCCAGCAGTCTTGGAGAAAGTGTCTGTAAAGACATCTAGTTTTGCATCCAATAGTATATCATACATTCTTTGTTTCTTCTATTTTACATTTTATTCTGCAAGATGGAATGGAAGAAAGGCGTGAGAGTGGTGTAGCACTTATTCCAAAGGTAAGTACAGAGTGAAATGGAGTTAATGAAGGAATGGTGGTCAACAAGAAGCCCTGTTAGGAAATCGCTGCAGGTGTTCCTCAACTTGATCACGTTTGGAGGAAGCCAGATCCTGGAAGAAAAAGGGAGAGGAATGGATATATTAACCTGAAAGATAACCATCAGAAGATTAACAATCATAATTGTAAAAATAGCAAATCAATCCTAATTTCTTTATTGCAAATATCGTACAACTTATACCTTGTCTTCAAGCACATTGATAGTATTCCACAAATACAAACAGGAGAAGGCTAAATGGAAGAGTGTAATTCAGTGCACATTAGATGAAAACCTGTTTTGAAAATGATACTTAGTATATTTTTAATGGTTCGATATCAAAATTTATTCAGTCATTTTCCTGAAGGACCTGCATTGAGATTGTTGCCATTCAGTGATGCCATGAAAGACCTGATATAAACTTTTAAATTTTGCAGATGTTACCATGTGAGGAGGGCCTGAAGAACTAAAGAACTGGAGTGCATGAATCCAAGTGATACTACAAAACAGGGAGTGAGAATTGAAAAATCAAATTACATATGGTGGGATACACACCAGAAACTCTTTGGGAGCCAAAATAATCAGCTGCCATATTACAGAATAGAAAAGAAATATCTAGATTCAAGCTCAATAGAAAGATGCTAAGGAGCTTTTGTTACTCAGAAGAAACAATGAAATGAGATGGTCTGACAGGTTACAGCAGAAATGAAATCCAACTAATTCTGTGTAAGGAGGAGGCTGTATAACCCAATCCACCTCCTCTATTCAAAGCTGAGGAGAACCCAGCTAAGGAGCTGGGTTTTGTTATCTTGAGCAGTACAATACAATGAACTAACAGCAAACTGGAGAAAGGAAAATGTGGTTCCTACTCCAGCTTAAAGTACCACAGACAAACTGGACAAAGTGAAAAGGAGAAAGGGGAAGAGGATAAATTGAATTCAGCAAAGAGCAATGCAAAATGGGAAAGAGTAACAAGGAATGCTTATTGCTGAAATAAAATTTGGTAGAATCTTGGCACAAAAGCCTTGTGGAATTTTTTATTTGATTGAAAATTTAAGTTGAGGTGCTAATTTCTATTTAAGAAGGATGGAATTGCCATACAAAGAAAGATGATTCTTAGCAAAGGAATTCAAGCAAATTTCTATATTCAGCTGAGTTCAATCTGGCAAAAACAGGAAGAAACTAACAATTGAGCAACCACAGTTACTAGGGACATTAAGGAAAATCAATAGAAAATAATAAATTGAGAAACCAGTTATTTATTACTGAAACTGAAGGAAAGCTTTTCTGTCTATTTCATATTTACAATCCTCTTATATAAGCACCAAACAGATGGATTTACTCTGTATTTTTATTTAGCCCTCCATCAATTGATTATTGCCATTTGAAAAGTTGAACAACCGCACAGTTTTCTAGTTTTTCCCTGGAGAACAGTGCATTTAGAACCTCATTTTATAGCCCATTCATTATTGTTTTCTGTCTCTGTATGTTCCTACAAATCTCTCATGAGAGAAGGGTGCTATAGGAATTTTTCCAAAACAGTTTCACACTGAAAGATATAAATTTGTTCTGTTAAAAGCTGAAATAGAGTTTTGTGGCTATTAACATCCTCAAAGCTCCTTCTTGTGTACCTTTTCTAGGCAGGGCTGAAGACATCATCATTTATAAAGCCTATCCAACACTACCCATTGTAGCACTATATTTTCTATTTCCTTTTAGTTTTGAGAAGGCTTTGATTATTTCAGTCCAAAATTGTTGCGTGCAGTTTGAAGCTGCAAATATATTATTTCTTCAGATCTCAGATACTGTGTCATATATTACATAGATATATGAAAAGATAAGGGATAAAGAATAATAGAAAGAGAAAAGAATTTCATGTGCATGACTTTCAGCTCTATGGTCCAGGAGGGAAAAAGGTGTGGTGTGTTCTAAATGTTTAGCAAGGTGCGGGAATCTTTTTGAATCACTTGAAAGAAGAGGAAAAATGGCTCGCCACTCTCACTCCGCGTGGAGAAAACTGCACAAAGCATTCCTCATGACTTGGTCTTCTTCAAGGTGCTGGAGGAGAGCGGTTTTGGGCTACTGTCTTTGGGTTACAATTCCTGAGACATCTTCAGGACTCCCACTCAGTCATATCACTGGAGACATTTGAGTATGCTCTGATGAGTAAATCCGTGTGTTTCTCTGACACAGAGCTTCAGGGTCCTAAGCAAAGCAATTAAATTTAGACAAGAGAAATGATTAGAGGAGGAAAGAAGATGGAAACAGAATGACAAAGGGCAGGAAGAGGACATATTTTTAATGTTATGTGGCATAAATTCTAAAATAATGCCCTTCAGAAGTTTATAGAAATGTGTCCTTATCTGAACACTGATTCGAATAAAAGCTGAGAACTCACTGAATTTTTGGCAATTTAAAACTAAACTATTTGAAACAGAAGAACAAGCTATATGCAGTCAATGGGTCACAAGAATAAAACAGAGTATCAAAGGAGTATATCCACCAAGTGAATGTAAATTAGCTACAACAAGGATTCCAAATGAGCTGCACAGCATAAAAGTGTATAGGAACTTCCATATTAAGTTAGAGAAGTCTAAACTAATATGACATGCCCAACTTGGGCAACTTAAGTAATATAAAGGTTCGTCTATATTATACAAATTTGCCACATAAAAGGATGAAATGTTCAATATTCACAGAACTAGCCGATCTTTTTAAAAATCCTGCCATAAGACTTACCTCCATTATATCTTGTGATAATGACCTGCACAGATTAATTACTTCACTAATAAACCACTTTCTTCTTCTCACTATAAAATTTGTCTTATGAGTGCATGACACATCACACATTCCCCTCTTCATTAACCATCATATTATCTTTTATTTGCTTTCTATGGAGATGTGAATATCCAGAAATTATAGTGCTTTGCAAAACAAATTTTCCATTACTCTAATCATAGCTAACCTGTTCTTGTTTTCTTATTTTTGGTGTGTTCTATTCTTTCATTTCTATTATGCCTAGCTGGTAATTTTCTTGCTTTTATATTTAAAGAATAAAAACAGTAACAAAAAAGATCCTTACAAACTGCAGTGAAACTGAATCACTGCATCTATAAAGTTCTTTAAACCACAGTCAGTCTTATCTATAACTTGAATATTCTGAACATCTAAAATGTTGTCTATCGTTTTATTTTTTGCCTCTCATGAGTACTTACAGTTGGATTGCCTTGCTTGCAGTTTGCACAGCAATGTAATGATAGCTTTATTTTCAGACTTTTTAGAGTTTTGGATGAAACTGTTGCATTTTTGTCTCCACACCACCTGCTTCCATCCTTACAAGAGGCTGAAATATACAGACCTGTGTCACATCTCAAAAAGAATAGCCAAAGTTCATGGCCGAAGTTGGTTCTTTAAATAACTGGCAAAGATAGTGATGGGCATTTGTGTACAGTAGAAAAATAGTGACAAAAAATCTGTAATGCCAATAAAGGTTATAATATCATCAGCTGCTATAAATCAAGTTTACAGCTGATGAGTCTCAGTGCCTTAATATAGTAACTTCAGAGAAATAACTTCATATTTCCCTGGAGATAAATAAAGAAGAAAGACAGAATCCTACACTGCTAATTACAGTCTGAATCTATGTCCATCAGTCCAATATTACCTCTCATGTATCACATGTCAAAGCTATTTTTCCAGCACCTTGGTAGGATACAGAGATTACTCAGGCTTCTTTGAGTAAATTAAGAATATATTTCAATCCCAGAGACCTTATTGTACTGGACAGAACCACCAGAAAAAATTTTATTTTAGTCTCTATTCTCAGCTGATCAAGGAAATAAGTGTAGAATGGTAGGAAGAGTGTTTCTTTGAAGATAGATAAATAAAAAAGTTTTCTAATATATCTCAAAAATCTCTTTTAAATCCAGAGAATTAAGCTGTGTGAGTCAGAACTTTATTAGATATGAAGGTAAGAGAAATAAGAAACTTTGCTGAACAAAGCAATGCTCCTGAAGTGTTCTAATTCTCCTTCATAGTTTACTGAAACAGAGATAGTCATTATTTTAATACTCCCTTTTCCAATTAGCCTCATTGTCCATGAAAAGTCTCATAAAGACCTAGCACTTCATTAGTTACAGGGTACTTATAGAGCATAAGTGTATGAAACCTACCCCAAACTATTATACTCTCCACATGAATAAGGTAGTCCTATCCTAGTCCTGATGTCTTATATTAATGTCTTAACAAGTGAACTACTTAAACACACATTCACTTTCTAACCTTCAGCGTTTTCTAGATTAATAATTTCGTTAGTGTCACCCACATTCCTTGCTGTCTCCTCAGAGATTAATTAATATTGAACAAAATTTTAAAGTTTTCTTCCCTTCATCGCTAGTAGAACACACATTACAGATGTAAACCCAAGAGCATTAGGATAGTTCAATCAGTAATCATAGCAATGCAGCATAGTAAGGCTAGGCAGTAAGTCAGATGTATAACAGTGACACAACTTTATGTCTGCTTCTGAGATGCTACATGAATAACAGAGATTCAAAACCAGAAAGTGGGATTTATCTCACCTAACTTTTTGTATTGGAGAGAACACTTAAGTGAGTTATGCTTTAGAGTCAGTAACAAGTAATTTTTGCTACCATTTGGACTTGCAAAGGCAAAAACATCAGCTTTTTCCCCCTTCCTGGCCAAAAAATTGGGCCCCAGCAGCTGTGCAGGAGAAGGGTTGTTGGGATGGAGTGACTGGAGGAGGTGGTTGTGGTCTCACTTATTTACCAATTACAGGGTAATGGATCCCTGCTTCTGTATGCAGCCCCTACTCAGTGAAGGCCAAGGCCATGAACTCATATAGGCCCTCCTATCCTGCATTTCATCCACTCCCACAATTCTCTGTGCAGAAATCACAAATCCCAAGTTAAGAGCTTATAATATCACCTTATCATTCAACCACTTTACAGTTCTATTACTAAAAAAATAAGAAACATTCTTTTGCAATGTTTGTTTTTTGTTTGTTTGTTTGTTTGTTTGTTTGTTTGCTTATTTCACTGGATCTTGGCTGCTCACCCAAAATTCTGGTATTAGGATATAGAAGTGATGCATCAGTTCAATAACCATATGACTCTTTTATCCTTCTATGAATATATCAAGTACTACTGAACATCATCAAAGTCAACCAAATAATAATAATGTCAGTAAAGCCTGCCAAATGATGAGGACCCAATATTCAAGAGTCATGCAAATGTAAATGGTCAGACGTTATATTTTTTCCTCCTTTAGCTTAGTAGGTAATGAGATATTTTCACTAGAAACATAGAGAGAGTAGGATGATGCCAGCAATAGTAGAGGTTCCTTCAGATCTTGCAGAGGCTGAATAGCTCTCTAGGGGTGCTTATTTTTCATTCAGAGTACTGCACAGAGGATGTAAGTTAAGTAGGCTCCTAATTTATATGCCTTAAATTAGGTGGGATGAATCCAGGGCCATATGTTTTGATGGTCCGTAATGTTTTTAGTACCAAAATCAAAGAAAGCATAGCTATCACAAATAGAGATGACACTAGCATATTCTATTTACTGAGCATTTAGCACTTTTCGCAGACATGGTGAAGGCACTTCTACGAATTCTTAATTTAAGAGGAAATGAACTTTTCTAGCCACCATCTACAGAAGCTTGTCACTTTATCTTGAACTGTAGCATTTTGCATTTCTTTTTGCCATAAACGTAGAATTATTAGGGTTTCTTTAGAAGAGGCTGAAGAAAGTAATGCTCACTACAGTGTCACTTGTTTCTTTAATTTCACAGCTGAATTATCAGAGTCTTACTTAAAGAGAAAAGACTACAAGTAAATTCAGGGCTACTGGAAGCATATATATGTACATATAGATATGTTCAACCCTTGAGGTGTTATTAGAGTGAAGGCAGCATTCAGTGTATACTAAAACTCCATCTAATAAAGAAAGGGTGTCATGCATTTTTTAAATGGAAAAGACAGAGGGTATTCCATCACTGCAGAACTGTTTAGTTCTTCCTAAGCTACCTTTAAAATAGCTAACTGCTTGTGGTGCTGGAAGGCTTTGGACAGACTGAGAAAACTTGGAGTTTACTTTTTATCCTAAAGTGCAGCATGAGATATTGTAGCCCATGGTGGACTTCCCATGACTGTCAACTGAGCCAGCCAAAGCCACTGGATCTGCTTATGTATTATTACTTATGACAGAAAAGGCATTCAGACATGGTTAGAATTAGTAGGACAATTAAAATTCCAAGTATTTGACAACTTCAAGCATTTGATTCATTGACCACTAGTCTGAAACTGTGCTTACTTGCACTTTCTGACAGACAGAGATGGAACTAGAAATTTTAGGTATGTGAAAAGCAGATAGTGGGCAATGTTTGAATGCCAGACAGCTCACACAGTACATGTAAAGACACAGCAATGGTAAAGACAAAGCTCAGAATGTAAAAAGTTCTGAAAATTCTGGATGGGATTGATTGTAATGAAAGAAATTAACCTAAGACATTAAAGGATATCTTGATTCATGTCTGTATAGTTTTCAATTTCACCACTAATCCATTATGATTATCTACTACCAGCTTCAAAGGATACATTTGCCATGGTTCCCTGGGGCTGGACATTTTTCAGAGATAATTTGTCCATAAATGTGGTACAGACTCGTGATGAGAATCTCAATTCAATTAGAACATGAGGGCTTATTTTAGCATAGCAGGAAGGATAATATCCATACCTATGATACAGCTAACAGACAGGGATGGGGGACATGTCTTTTACACTACACTGGTTATGGCAGCTAAGAAACATGTACAACCCTAACAAGTTCCAGAGACACTTGCCAATCTCTCCTTGTACTTTGTTTTAGGAGGAGTTGGTGGGGGCTGCCAGGTATATCACTTAACCTCAGTTCTGATGATGATATGAAAACTTATCCTGGGAAAAATCAACCGTTTGAAATTTGTGAGTACTAAAATGTACAGTCTACTATGATTCCTGCAGAAGAAAAAGTATGCCTCCATCAAAGAGTTTTCTGGGATGCTAAATGACTTCATACATACTCCTGAGCAGGCAAACACCACCCTAATGTTTCCTGACTGTATGACCGTGACTGATTCCTACACTGGTTCTGCCTCTCTTACTCTTCAAATACTGTTACTCCTTAAAGAAATCTAGATGAGTGGGGAGTTAAAGAACCTTATCCTACCAATAATTATTTTATGTCAGTCAGGTAGTAGCTTCCTATCTGTATCTGGGTCAGTATTAAGCTTGGCTTCCAGTGTTAATTTTCATACTAAATATTCTTAATTTGTTCCTCCTTTATAAGCAGCTCCTTGATGCAGTAAATCTTCTTGTCCCTCCTACAGTGTCTCTCGTTCAGAATTGTCATGATTCAGTGAATCTGCAAAGAAACTATTTTAATTATCCTCCCTTTCCTTCCTTCCATCTTTCACTAGCATGTCCAAGCGTCCTGCCAAGGGAATACTCATATTCTCCTTCAGCTCCCCTGAGGCAATCAGAAATTTTTCATGTCAAGATATCATTTTGTCTCCCAAATCACACTGGATCAGCATTTCTCAGTGCTGTGAGGTTGATTTCTGCAAGGGAACTCCAGCTGCAGGTGAAGGAAAACATGAGCTCAGGGGAGAATGCCAGAGAAAGGGGATGTGTAGCCTCAATTCTGTAAGATGTAGCAAAGCTACATCTCTCTCTGAACACTGAAGGCAACACATTTTAGCCCTGATTCAATGTAATAATAATAATAAAAAAAAGCATTTGCAAAATGTGTATCTGTTTTTTATTTTGAACTCTATTTTTTTTTTAATTTGTTTGATGAGTTGAAGGGAGGAACATGGAGAGGAGGACAGAGAATCTTCACATCTAAGGTACAAATTGGATCCAACCCAAAAACTACAGCTGTCGTGGCTCAATTTCCAGTAGTCCTCAACTCAAGTGGTTAGGCATCCTAAGACCTAAGAAGAAAACATCATGAACTTTGGAAACAATGAGGCTTTGCTTCATGCTCCTACTATCAAGGTAATTGCTTAGACAGCAGCTCGAGCGTTAGTGCAGCTAGTTGCAAAAGTGACAAAAACCTGGTAAAGTACTTCCCAGCTCAGCACTGTCAGTCACCCATTCAGGCTTCAGAAGTTCCCCAGTGCTCTTTGTTCAGCAAGAGGCTTACTGGAACCACCACATACTGTGACAAACTACCAGGAAATCCTTTATCAGTATATCCTTTTGAAACTGTCATTGAACTGTATGGACCTAAAAAGTGATAAGCGCTAATAATACTGTGTTCTTTTTATCCACGTGTCTCTCAATTCAGTCTCAGTCGGTCTTATCATGAACTCAGGATTTCTAGTTTGAGGAAGACTGCTTAAAATCCTCTCCTCCTCTCCCTTGAAAATGTGGTGCTTAACATAATACATACGGCTACACGTAGTAGTGGAATATTAAACTAGTTCTCACTGAAGCCAGAGGTCAGTGCTGTTGCTCATAACTTGGACTTCTCTCAGCACTGGCCTATATTAAAATGATCGACTTGCAGAAGCTCCACATGCAAATACAGTTTTCTGTGGGCACTGAAGGTTTGTGTATGATTTTGTTTTTAGCTTTAATTTCATAGAACAGAGGTAAGAAACTGGTCTGTTTTTATATCGACAAACAATTCTGACATTATCACCATCTGTCCCTAAGATTATACATGTAGTCATAGCCAGCCTTCCAAGTAGAACACGATGAATCTTATGAACATCTGGGTGTGAAACTCACTGTTCGCTGCCCTACCCAGTTTTTCCCAGTGTGTTTATCTTCTCTTCTGACAGAAAGCCTAAGGAATTGAACCAATATCCAAATGGTATCCTGGACTGCATCAGCAAAGGCATCAGGAAGTGATTAGTGCTTGTCAGGCAGCACCTGTAATACTGTGTTCTTTTTTGGTCCCTGCTGTACAAAAAAGTCTGGACAGGCTGGAGAGGGTCCAAAGAAAAGCCACTAAGATGATCAAAGGATTGGATATATATTGGCCTGATATATGACGTAAGGCTGGGGGTACTGGATTTGTTTACCTGGAGAAAAGAAGACTCAGGAAGGAACTCATCACTGTCACCACTCACCTTACCAAAAATCTTCCTCCAAATATACATAATAGAAACTCCTGCAGAAAGTGCACAAGGAGTAGATAGTGCTGTTGGCATGACTATGACTTTTATTTCAGCATCTCCAGTGTTTTAAACACTCATCTAACATGGTCCATGAGCACTCATCTATCCCTGCCCGTGTCTATCTCATGAGACACAAATCCACTTCTTCAGAAGAATTCAGCTGACTGTGAGACCAGTCTGGATGGAGAATAGTGCTCTCAATCCTCTGTGCAAGAATACTGGCGTTAGTAGTCTTACAGACAGTGAAAGAAAAAGTATAAAAATTGAGCTGGAAAGCCTATGGTTTGCAGGAGAACATCCAGTGTATAGTTCCTCATCTATTAAACATAATTCATGTATTACAGAAAAAAAAAAGAAGCTTGGAATGCATTAGTAAGAATATTAGTTTTAAAGAGCCGCTGGTATAACTGAGGGCACTGGAACTCTGCAGTTATTTCACTACTCAATTTTTCTCTTTCGGGACAGATTTTCCAGGTGGTGGAACTTAAGAGCAGAATGACCAGCTCCTGGCTGAGCTAAGGGCAAAAGTCTCCTCCAGCACATGCTGACATACTTGTAGAAGTTGGTATGCCTAAGGGCTTCTACTAATTTATTCTGTCTTGTCTACAGTTCCTGGGAAGCACAAATAATCAGTGTACATGAGGCTCTGCCATGCTCCAGCTCTTTTTTCTCCCCCATACTGTATTCCCTAAGGTAAGCACAGGAGCAAAGAACAACTTTTACAGCTTATAATGGCAGAAGAACTCATTTACACTGTTTATTATTTAAGACACTTATTTGTCTCATTTAAAGATCCTGAACAGTAAGCATAAGAATATATTTCCATGTCGCACTATGTAAATATCTCATCAAGTTCAATGAACTATTTGCATAGATTTCCTTTCCCAGACAAAAAAAAAAATAGCACTTAACAATTTTCATTTTAAGGTTGTACGGATTTGTTGATAATTTATTAACTCTCTGACAGGATTTTATATGTTCAATAAAAGCTGTTAATAAAATATTCTCCCTAGCTATGGCCTAGTTTTGGAAACAAATGAGTCTTGAGTTTCATCTACTGTAAAAATGCAGTCCTGGAGCAGCACAAAAATAAATGGCAATATTTCAAACAGAGGTCAATAATTAATCAATTGGAGGGCTTGTCTTTAACCTACAGTTAAGATAAAACTTAATCTTTCTTCCATCTACAGAAAGGGCTTCAGAAGAAGACACCAGAGCTTTACAAGAGAGTCATAATTCTGGAAAGCTTTTATTTATGAATCTCTGTTTTGAAATAGCATCCCTGCAGTATTTGTACCAGTGCATAGGGACTTATGCTTTGACCATACAGACTAGCAGGCATTCTACATTTCGGTATACGTAGATTCATCATTAGTACGTCAGAAAACGGAGACCTTTGGTTCTGTTTGGAAAGATGATTGATATCAGTAGTACACTATCTTCTCATGAGCTCAGCACCAGGAGAAGCAGAGAGGCACCAATGGGTCTTTCTCAGTCAAAAGCTCTGTGCCATCAGACTGAACTGTTATCTATCATGCCCCAGTCACCACTGAGATTCTATTCTAAGTCCTATATCTGTTATATCAGTTGCTGCACATGTTTTACAGCTTTCATTTCCTGATGCTCTTTGCCAGTCAGCTCCAGAATCTAACTCCTGTGCACCAAATCTTTGCCAGTTATTTTGTGTCATAGAACTCCTGATGCTAACTCCACACAGACTCTGTGCCTACTATTATCCTCTTTATACTTTGGCTGTCCTCACTTTTTTATTTTCACAACACTGATCTTCTTCATCATGAAAACAAAGGCTTAATGTTCTCAAAAGCTACATGGAAAAAACAGCATATTCCTTTCAGTCCTTCCTCTGGATAGACTGAATATAGAGGAGTTGAGTAGGAATTGTCAACAAGGATTTGCTGACCAACATTGTTTCTTAGCAAGGTGATTGTGAGGACAGGGAAAGGACTGATATAATAGTCAACTCCCTTGCCAAGTTTCTAATTTCTGCTCCAAGGAATAAAGACACTGTATCTCCTCAAAGAAAAGGTTAGGGAAGTTTTAATAAAACAAACTTTTTTTCCCTAGTATTATACTTGGAAACATCTGCACAAAGTTGGTTATAATTATAAAAAGCATCCAGAAGCAGATATCAGAATGGAAATCTCATTTTGAGCAGCTAATTTTAAAAACATTTTTATTAGTAACTGAAAACATGGGAAATGTTCTTACAAGAGCAGGTATCATCCAAATCTAATTATAGATGATGTTTCAGTTCTTGATGTAATGCATTTTAAACTAATTATCTATCTGTAGTGAGAGAAAGAATGTTTTAATTCATATGCCACATCTAGCATTGCTGATTCCAAATGCTGTGATTGATAGTGACACATTAGAGGAGGGCAGTGTCACGCTACTAGGAGAAATCACTGATTATCAATTTGGTGGTAAAAAAGAACTTCAAAAATATTCAGGGAACTGTCCTTTGAAGGAAAATCTTCAAATAACATCATTAATTCTTGATACAGCCCCTAACTTGATGAGCATATTTTTTTACTTGCTCAGCTCTTTGCAAATTGGTAGAATTACATGTGCTTGCAATACAGCTCTCCAAAGGACTATATGTAAATAGATGCTTAAATCCCTGCTGCATGATTGTCGTACCTCTTTCTTTTACAAAGGTGACTGTTAACCTTTGGTTTGGGTAACTTGGAGGTTCAGTGTAAGCACTGAGCCTTTGGTGAAGTAAATAAGTAGTCTCACATTACTGTTTGCTCTCACACACTAATTTTGAATTGAATTACTTAGTCGAGCCTACTACACTTCCCATTGCAAAATATTTTAAAGTGTAACATTAATGTTATTTTAGAACTGAATTCATGCTAAAAGAGGCACCATATTTGCATAAGCTAAAATAGCTGCTCATTTAATTTATTTAATTCAGCTAAGAAGCCTTCATTCTTTTCTTTTCTCCCTAACCCTTTTCCCAGCTCTGCCTCTGTCAGTTTCACGAGCTGATTCAAAGCACTAACATGAAAAACAGACTGGACTATAGCAATACACAGGAATCCTTTGGAGATTTTGTGATTTTCATACTGGATTTGAGTAACATAATCTTCTCTATATAGTCTTGTGCCACACATATGTCACATTTTCTTTTTATTTACAAATGTCTCTTAAACAGGTACACAGTGTTAAGTGGTGAAAATGTTTGAACATTATCACAGAATTTAACTGCTTTTAGTCATACCTTACTAATTCTCCTTATGAAAATCTGTAGGAAAGAACATAGAAATTTGCATAAATTCTGTTGTAGATACGATTAAATCACTAATGAAATGATGATTTGCACTACTTAGGCGTCTGACTCAATATTACAAAGAAAATATAAATACTCATCCAAAAACAGCAAATAGTGGTTGGTAGCATCTTTCTTATTTTCATTGCAACATCTTAAAACATGTTTTTATCTAGTTTGAAAAATAGTATCTCTGGATCCAAGCCTTCATCACTTAGTGCAAATTGATCAATGTGTTCCAGAAGTAGCAGTTGTCCACAGTAAGGACTTAGATAAAACATGCAATTAGTTTGACAGAGGTTTCCATCAGAAACAATTGTTAGGTCTCAAATGACTCCAGTCAAGTCAGGACTTGATAAAACAGAGAAAATCAAGCTCAGCTTATGTCATTTTAATCAAGGACAAGATGAGGGGAAAGATGCAATACGAACAAGTTGCTTCTCGATTACTATGGAAGGTTTGTTAAATGAGTTTACTGTTACCTTATTTACATAAGAAAATCTCTACTCATGCTTCACTGAGCCTCAGTCAGGCCTTAATTGAGAATTTATGGCTGAGCTCTCAGTGAAAGTGAACAACTTGAATATTAATTCAATGGGCTGCCTTTGGTCTGAATTCAATCTTATTTATGACACTGATAAACAGCGTCCATTTATGCAAAAATGACATTAACAAGCAAAAATTTGAACTGGAATTAGACAAAACTGACAAAAATGTGGAGCCATTCTTGAATGCACCTGGATTTCCCTGTATGTATGTATATAACAAATTCACCTTTTCCCAGTTTTCCTCTGACTCATAAATACATGATTGTAATGTGTAGAAAATTTCTTCAAATCAAGTAAATCCTTCTTTCTTTCTGAAAACTTCCATGTCAGTCACTGTCAACTATTTGTGGGCCAGTTCTGCCTGGTTCCATGATGAATTGGGCAGGGGGCCCGCAGACCCATGCCCTAGGAAAGGGAAACTGGGAAAAGGCAGAGGATAGGGAGTTGAGCCTAAAAACAAAACAGTGGAAATGATCTGAGGAGGAAAATTAATTTACTAAATAAAATATCAGAATGCAAAATATAGTAAAATACAATATAACTGGAATTGAAACTAATAAATCAAATAAAATGAGGGAAAGAGTGTCTGAAAACCAAAGGTCTTATGCTAAATCTGAAGATGAGACAGCTATGGAACCTCCACTGCTGAAATGACCAGCAAAAGAGGAAGTCTTGGGACTTGCATGCAGTTTAATCTTTCCCTTTGGATGGAAAGCAGGCATATGAAGTCCTCTAAGGTATATAGTTCTCTTCTGAGAGCCAGGTACCTGGAAATTTGGAAGTTCATGGAACTGGAGCATTAACTCTTTAACTCCCAGTGCCTCACATGATGTTATGATGTGGAATACCAATAACAAAACTCATAAAACCATGACAGTCACACTTGCCAAAGAAAAATAAATTGTTTACTACTCTCCAGATTGCTATAAGTTTGTTCAGTGAGAGTGTCACAGGTTGCACTTCTCTGCTTTTCAGTTTCATATGAGCATGGGGATTTTTACTGAGTAATGGTAGGAAAAAAAGCACTATTTGTACCACAGTGGACTGCAATACACTCAAGAAGATCTGAAATTATACTGATAGCTGAAGGTCTCCAGCTCTTCTGAGTGCATGAGTTTTTCCACAGCAAGTTTTTAGTGGATAGAAGATGTAAAGCAATGGCCACATCTACGTATAGGAGTTCCAGACAAAATACAGACTGGAGTTGTGAAGCAGAAATAAAACTTAGTAGTTTTAGTTGCCTCTCATTGTTTTTTACTCTGTGACAGCTACTTCAACACACACTAGGAATCACAAAACGGTTGAATCATCTACTCCCAATCCCCCACCATAGGCAGGGTTGCCAACTGCTAGATCAGGCTATCAGGCTGCCCAGGGCCCCACCCAGCCTGGCCTTGAATGCTTCCAGATGTGAGGCATCTATAACCAATCTGGGAAATGTGTTGCAGCATCTTACCATCCTCTGAGTAATTTTTTTTTCCAATCACTAAGGAAGCCAAGGTGAAAAACACTCTGATAAATGTCGTACAGAAGACTTTTTAGAAGATTGCTTGTGTTAAGAAGAAAAAAATGGCAGAACAGGGAATAGAGAATAAAGCTTTTCTTAGAATCACCATCTAGTTCACCTTAGGATCATATGTTGTACCTCCTGAATACTACAATTTACTCTCAGATATACTATTTTCTTAGGAAACCTATTGTGTTTAGTTATAGATTGTCATGCTCCTTATAAGCTAACACTGAATCTACAAAATGTTTACATTAAACCTTGTATGTTCACTACAATTTGAGTCTTCTATCAGCAGCTTGTTACAGCCCTAAGAAAAACATATTTTCCTCCATCTACTCCCCGTATAACTCACCCCACATCACAGTTCATGTTTCTGAGTCAATTACAAGGGCAATCTGTTCTGAGCATACTAGTAGAGAAACTACCACCCCTCAAAGGCTTAGGTACAGTAGGGAAGCTTGAGACACCTGCTGAGCACAGGTGTTCTCTGAGATGACTATTTGCTTCTAACAATCAAAGGGAGCAGAGGGAGGAAGAAATAGTGAATGAAAGCTGCATTTTGTGGTTTCAGAAGGTCAAGACTACCTTCTGCAATGAAGGGCTGATGTCACATACAGAAAATAATGGCTTTATAGGATTAAATAATTAAAATATGTTATTTGCAGGAGGCTGGCTATGTATTGCATGATATTAAGGAAAGAAATACAGAATTTACAGAATTAAACAAATGAGCATTTTTTTCTTTCTTTTCCAGGAAATATCTATCAAAGACATACACAGATGGGACCTTTGTTTCCCCAGACTTGGATCTACTTCCCCAAACTAATGAAGACATTTGTTCACCTGGATTAGAGTTAAGCTTCCATTTAATAGAAAATGAGATACAAAGGGAAATAACAGAGAACCATAGTGGAATAAAGGGGAAGCTATCTGAGTAAAGGGAAGAATAATGTAACTCAATAGTTGTCCCACTGTCTTTTTTTTTTTTTTTTTTTACACAAAATCAAGAAAAGATTGTAGTGGAAAGGGATCTCTGGAGAATCATGTTGTCTTACCTTCCAGCTCAAAGCAGCATCAATCAGATGGAGCAGGTTACTCAGAGCTCTGTCCAGTCAGGTTTTTAGTATCTCCAAGAAAGAAGGGTACACATTTTCTCCTAGCAACTTTTTCAAGGATTCACACTAGTATCTCCATGTTTCTTTTGTCCTGGAGTTGTTGAGATCCATCTGAATGGCAGCACAACCATCTGGCGCATCAGCTACCTCTCTCTATTTTGTATAATATATAACCTTGCTGAGAACGCGCTTTGTCCCATCTTCTATGTCATTAATGAAAAAGTTAAACAGTATTGGACAGTATAAATTCCTGGGGTACACAACTAGTGACTAGCCACCATATCTACTTGTGACCCTACTGGTCACAAACCATTAAGTATTTCCCTACAAATGAGAACAGGAAAATTGGGTTGAAATTCACGTTACTAATGTACTTACATAACTTACGGGAGCATACGTCTTGATTGAGAAAACCATTACCTCCAAAGGGTTGTGATCCACCTTGGTATTGCAGTTCAGGAAAGCTTCTATGAGAATTGAAAAATCCCTCCTGAAGTGGGAATATCTGAAGCTGTTCCTTCATTTGTTTGCACACCAGTCAGTAACCAAGCCCACTGTACTGAGCTAACAGTTACTTCTGAAATGTAGTAACTGCTAGAAAATTTCTACACTCATACAAGGACAGACTTTCCTCATTAGGTGTTTTAGTCACAGCTTTTGAGAGGCAATGCTAGAGCTAAGGTGTCAATACTCAGAGCACCTGGCATGGTTCACACAACCCAACTGGAAACGTTGTGAATCTCACACCAGAACTACATTAAGAGCACAGAATGAAAGACCCGATATTATCGCAGCCGTTATGGTGAACTTCATCGAATAACAGTTACTTCAGCCTAGAAACTGTACTTCTGCTTTCTTAGGGCATTACGTCCACATGATTAAAATATTTTTGCTCAGGTTTTGGCATCAGCCTACCCATATCTGCACCTGTGGTGTCACATTTCCTTCCAGCAGTTGAATTTCATACTGTTTTCAGAGTTAGCTGCTGTAGATCTAAACATGGCTGATCCCTTCAACTGCATGAAGAATTGTACCTGCACATCCAGAGCAGTACCAAAATCCAACCTCTCAGAAAACTACTCAGTGCCAGAATATCTTCTTCAGAGCTCTCTTTCTTTACAGCTTCATCAATGTCTACTGATGGAAGAAGAAAAGTCATGTTTCAGCGACAAGGTTATGAAATGTGATCTGGATTTGGTATGACAGCAGAAGGATGTATACACCAAAAATGATTGTTCCTATATCTTTCTTTTAAATCTAAGATCTGTATTCGTGTAAGACATAATTCTGCCATATCAGCACAGCACTTGCTTAGATATAACCTTTATGAACCTTACTTTATCCAGCAAGCACACCCCTGTTTTCAGCCTTCGAAAGGGTGAAAAATATTAATGTTTTATTTCACAATCTTTAGGAACTTTGTAAAGTTCAATATATCAATGTAGTTCACTCTATCCAACAATAAATACATTTCCCCTCTAGGAAGGTTATACTCAGCTGGGTGGGAAAGAATGTAAGAAATATTCTCAGTCCCGTGAGGCAATTAAAGTAGTAATAGTCCTTGCAAGTTTAGGTTTTAATTTACTGTTTGAATCCCCACAATGTGAAGTCAAATATTGTTATGGAAAAAATCAGTGTGGCACCACATAACAATGCTAAAACCTTCAATTTCCTACATCTTTATTTGTCTGAAAGCATTATGTGTTGGCATGCTAACAACCTGAAATTTAGGTAATGAGATGCGTTGTTCTTAAGCTTATAGACAAATTAATCATTTAATGATGATTATTTTAATGTCAAATTAATCATTTATGATGGTTACTTTAATTATATAATTTATAAAAGGGATATTAAAGTTTTAAATGTATGGTTTGGTTTCAATTTTCCCAATTTCTATGCCTTCATTTTCAGTAAGTCATTTGTAACATTTTGAAAATTGAATTGTGAGCTAGAATTTTACAGACTTATTTACAGCTTAGCAGCAATTCTGGGGAGGAGTGAAGATCTGAGTAAAATTGGTTTAGATGCTTATGACTTCAGACTAAAACAAAACTACTTTCTTCCTGGCTGCTGATCTTTCAAAAGAGTAAGCTAAAAACAGCCTCAATATGTTTTGTTCTAACAAAATGAGTGATTCTCAGCTTCCACTAACAAGTAGAAAGAAGCAATCAATCCTAAGAAATAATTAAACTAAATGGAAGTGTGTTAAAACATAGATTCATAAAATCTATCATAGACTCATAGAGTCAAAGAATGGGTTGGGTTGGAAAGTATTTCAAAGATCATCTAGTTTTGACCTCCTGGCATTGTCTGAAAATTTATTTGAATAGCTAGAGTATAAGAAGTTCAACTCCCTGTATCAATAAATGGTTTTTATAGAAAAATTAAATAAAACAAAACAAACTAACTAACAAAAACAACAACACAGATTTACTAACCTCAAAATATCTGGATAGATATTCTCCCTAGATAGGCAAGGAAAGGATAAGGTTCAAACATAGAATGCATGCGGAACAGTCTTCAAAGTTGAATGATGAACACCTCTGTTCCTCAGTCACATAAGAAGAGGAACAATTCCTCCCTGATACTCATAAAGTGATATGAGAGAGCTCTGAAGAGTAGGATTTGAATAATATCAACAAACTCAGGTCAAGTGTTATCATGATTTCCAAGTTCTAGTGATGTACTGTAAGCCACTAGATAATGAGGCAGAGATGGCTTTTCAAGTGCTGTCTTCCCTTTGTGACCCTTACAATGAAATTCTGCATAACAGTGAGGTTTCCTGCTGTGCTTAGCTCTTTCAATACTGGCTAAATGAAGGGCAAATTAACTGAAGACACAATACCTGCTCTCACACAGTAAGAAGAGCTGCATAACTTTGATACTTGGGAAGATACTAGCACTGATTGCTAAAGAATCACTAGATAACATACTGGAATCAAAGGCAATAGTTAAAAAAAGAAAATCCAGCGTGTCGCTATCATAAGAAGATCATGTCAAGCCTTCCTCCTCTGATGAGTGATCTTGCTTAGCAGATGAAGGAAAATAGCAAATGTGACGTATTCTGATTTTATTAATTATTTATCTTTTGTAAAAGCAAAGTAAGGAATTTTAAAATTGGTATCTGTTGCTGTGTAGCTGACTGAAAAACTGAACTTACAGAGAGCTTTTCAGACATTTCCCTGTTGGACAAGAAGAGCACTTTATATGGGGTGCCCCTGAGATTAGCATTGCCCCTAGTTCTGGTCAATCTTTTTATTTATGGTGTGGATGAAGGAAAGAAGCACACACATAGTTCTCGGGTGACCAGTTGAGAAGGATTGCACATACTTTGGAGGAAAATATTAGAATTTATAATTAAACTGCAGCAAGCATTTGAACCATGGGGATGGAACTCAATAAAGGCAATGTCATGAATGGTAATGTCTGTGGAGGAAACCAGAAGTACACAAATACAAATGGGAGAATATCTGGAGGAACAGCAGTACAGTAAGAGAGGTTTAAGGTCACCACGGCTCACAGACTGCATGAATTGACAAGATAATGCAGTTGCACAAAAGGTAGATCTCATTGTGGGTTATATTAACAGCACAACAAAGGAAGTAATTATTCCGCTGTATTAAGCAGTGGTGAGACCTCAGCTTGAGTACTGTCTCTGATCCAAGCAACAAGCATTAAGACAGATGTAAATAAATTGGACAGTCTCAAGAGAAAAGAAAAAAGGCAGAGCATAGAAAGCACAGCTTAAGAGAAACGGCTGGGAGATTTCTATTTATCCAGTATAAAGAAGATCACAAGGAGAATCAATGATAGATCAGATAGAACTAATTAAAGAGGATGATGGCTATTTCTTGTCCACATCCTGAGTGAAATGCAGGAGATGCTAACTTCACTAAAATAATAATAATAAAAAAAATTCTATACAAAGTTTTAGGATAGAGATAAGAAAAATATTCTAATTATTAGATTAGTGGGGCCCTGGAACAAATGCTTGATAAGCTTCTGGATCTCTTGTGCTTTAATAAATATCAGACAAAATTCTTTCAAACATCATCTAGAGTTATACATATATATTTTGCTTTATAGAGAGGAGAAAAGTGATCACTCAATATTTTTTTCATTCTCATGGTTCCATGAAACCATGACTTAAAAACAAAATTACATTATATTTAACA
Source organism: Cyrtonyx montezumae (assembly GCF_038088225.1). NCBI lineage: Eukaryota > Metazoa > Chordata > Aves > Galliformes > Odontophoridae > Cyrtonyx > Cyrtonyx montezumae. The sequence goes on along the minus strand of NW_027072034.1, from coordinate 153,864,477 downwards.
AGCTTGTATGTCTCAGGTTTCCACCTGGAAGAGAGTGTAGAAAATTTTCCAAGCACAAAGATATTTGAAAATGCAGTAACATTTGTAATTTGGGATGTCCGAATAGGATTAGTTTTTTTAGAAAATGTCACTGAAAGCAAGAAACTAAACAAAAAGTCAAAGAATAAATTGCCTTCTAATGTAGAAATGTCATATCACCAACAAATGTTTAAATTTTAAATTTTTACCAAAAAATAAAGTACAATAACAGAATCTGTAATGAAATATTTCTGTAGAGTTGAAAGCACATTTTTGAAACAAGTTTCAGCAGAAACGATTTCAAACATTTGTATTTGTAGTTGTGATTTGCAACCATGGTACTGTTGGATATAATGTTTTTATGCCACATGAATTCAATACCTTTGAATTAAGAGGCTTTTAGTTCCGTTCTCTGAATGTTCAAACTAGTTTCCTTAGACTGTTTTAGCTTTTGCCTCTCAGGACACCAAAATATTCTCCCTATAAATGACAAAGACAAAGAATGGACAAGTTCAAACAAGCAGATAACAATAAACGAGGGAACTCTCCCACAACACTATCTTTGTGAAAGCTCTCTGATACCTGTCCTTCACTCCATAAAGCAAACTGTTGGTGGTGGAAATTATAGTGCAGAGGCAGGTAGCCTTGTGGTGTAATGCCTTGTTCAAAAGCCGTCACACTCAGTCAGTACCACAGCTACTATTATTATCTCTGCATTGGCATTTCCATTATACTCCTCATGCATGAGTTAGAAACCATTTTACATTGAGCTTGAATCTTGTTTGCAATGTATATTCTTTCAGGGCTGTATTTCTGCAAGGACACTTCCAAAGTGAGTTTGAGTACAAGATGGACTTTCTTGATAATTCAGTTGCACGCTCAGATTCAGATCACTTGCCCAAATGGCAGAAGTTATGGGACTCTTCACCAGCACACCTGCACCATACTGAAAACACCTGAAATTCTCTGAGCACCTTCCCTCTTCTTCCCAGTCATTGACACCTCTTCCACTGAAGCTGTGACATTTTCTTAGGAGGTAGTTTTTAATATATTAAAACTTCACAGAAAATCATCACAAGTTACCTTAGAAAACTCAGTGCTTGCTACGCTTGGACTCATTCAGAAAAAATAGTAGGGATGAGGGTGGGAAAAACTGCTCTGGAACAGGGATCAGAGAAGCTGTGCCTTCAGTCACAGAGTAATGCTGTTCTTGAAACCAGAAGACATGAATTATAGTCTTACTTATAGCACTGGGATAATTAGCCAGCTTTTAAATCTTTTACAATATCACTAGTGTCTTTATACTCTCAAACGAACCACAGTATTTCCATGGTAAATTATTTTTGCTTGAGACTATTTCTTACAATATTTTATCACAGTCTCTGCTATAATAGCTCCAGGCTCATTAAAAGGTCTACTGATTCTCCTGAGATATAAATAAATATATTTGAATATATGAATATATTTTAATGTTCATATAAACATATGAATAAAGCCTTATTCCATCAGAGTTGCACTGGCTTGAAGCAGAGTAGCATGAGTGAATCAGTAAGAGCCTTATTGCTCCCTCAACTGCCTCTAATTTGTGACAGTACACTGAGAAGCTGTATTATTTTTGCCATTTTCTTATCTTTCTTGCCACAGTGTGAAAAACAAAGGGGAGATGAATACTCAAGGAAATCTCCAAGTTCACCAAAATTATGTAAAGGTAGAAAGACCCACTGAACCCTCTTCTCTTACACTGATTTTTCAATAGGAGGATGTATGAAAACCATAAGGACATGGCCTGAACCAGTGACTGAGCACCTAGTGAAGGGGCATGGCCAGTCCTGGGAATACAGGTAGAAGTAATTCACCTGAGCAACAAGAAGAGGTGGAGCCTGGGTCTACCCCTCTCTAATCTCTTATAAGGGCAGATAAACCAATAGGGAGGAATTTCTACTTGGAGAATGTTTCCTTTTGGAGATTTCAGTGAGCCTAGATCCACAGGAATGATAAGCTATTTCTTCTTTATTGCCAAATTGTGGCTACTACTGTTCAAACAATTCAAAACTGATTAAGGGCACCTATGTCAATTGCTATTGCTACTTACAGAGGGCAAGAATGGATGTGATTGGGAAAGTAATACTGAAATAGGCAAAAGCTTACTAATTCTGTTCTTTATCTGGACTCATGCTACAGGAAATGAAGATTAAGTTTCTTGTATGTTATCAACAACTAGTGTGTTATACTACTGAGTTGTAAATAAAAGTAAACTGGAAAAAGTTCTCCTGTAGCCATTAGCAAATTTGAACTGTTTCAGTTGTCCAAAAAAACCCCACCAAAAAACAAAAACAATCAAACAAAAAAAAACCCCACAGAAAACTTCAGAAAAAGATAACGAAGATAGCCCAGAAGCTGGCAATACTCTGTTTAATTATATTTCTCTCTGACGAGCTCACAGAATGCATGAGTTGCTAAGCAGCTCAAAGGAAATGCAAAAGAACTATGAATATAACATAAAAAAACCCAATAAAATATTTATGTGTAGTTCTGATTTAGGTTCCACTCCAATATGGAGTCTATCCACAGCCCAGTATTAGACAGTCAAATATTTACATTCATTTCTCTTTTTAAGTAAGTGTGAAAGGCTCAATGAACTGCACAGAATTTACACAAAGTTTACAAAGAAACAGAAGAAGGGGAGCTATTTTGTATAATAAGCTGGACTTAGTGACTTTGCTGAACCTCTGATTTTAGCAAAGGTAAATAATGCTGATCGTCCAAAAGACCTTCTTCAGGTTTAATTATCTCTCTGTCTTCCAGCAGATTAATGTCTCTCCTACCCATCCGCAGATTTTTCATTTCTGTCACATTCATTCACATTTCCACACACTTGATAAACAAAAATATTCATTCTACTAGTTGAGTGATTAGGAATTCTAAGCTTAGGACTTTCCTATAAGAAATAATGTCTGACCTTTATTGAAAGACAGCAGTCCAGTTTTTTTGGCTGCTACTGACTGAGAACATGGCTTGTTATTGCTGATTTTAATGAATTCATGGGAACTCTAATTTCTAAATGATATTGCTGTAGTCAGTAAAAATGGAAGGCTACTGAAAAACAAAGTTTTTTTCTAGATTCAGAAGAACCGTCTCATGACACTCATCTTACTCAAATACCAGTTACCAGGCTTTTAACATTCTTATCTTCCAGAATGACAAAAGTTGTAATAAATTAGCTCTCTTGGACAAGCTAATCGTGTGTGATTAAGATGGTAGCTAGTATTTGTTACCATAGTATCTGGTGAGAGTTACTTTTACTGAATACTGTATTTTCAATATCTATCAATACTTAGAAAATATGCTAAAATAAATGTGCTAAAACATTATGAAGGTGTTCAACAATGTTCTATTTCTAGTGTCTCCAACTCGTGATGCTCTCATGACTCACATTTGGTATTTTCTTAAAGTCTGAGATTTTAGAGGCATTGATTCTGGGAGTGTCACTTCTTGTGCCAAAAAGCAAATAAGAAATGCAAGAAAAACTTTAGAAAGCAGATCTTTTTGATAAAGGAAAACAATTCAGAATATATATCATGATATTACGATGTATAATTTTCCCTCAAATTAATATTTTATTCTAGATTTAATAAAGATATCGGTGTTGCTGATTTTCTTACAATAACATGCAAGCCAAATTTCACATTTAGCATCCCATATAGTTTCCAGGTTAGTACAGGAAGCTAGCATGTATATGCTGTAAGGTGACACTCTTCTGCTAAGTGCATGTCTTTCACTTATTTAGTGTTTGCCATATTTGGGTAAATGCTGCATTGCAGCAGTATTCAAAATCTATAGAATGCATTTAGAGTTTCGGGCTTTGTTGCTATTTTGGGAAGAAAAGATGTTAAAATACTGTGGAGACAAAGAACTGTTTGAGATGACTGATTTTTTCTTTAACTCAAAAGTAGAAAACCACACACACAAAAAAACTGCATTAAAACTGCTAACAACAGTGGCTAATTTTCTGCCTTAAACTCACTGAACTTTTTCTCCAGTTTAATTGTGGTTATCCACCTGAGACGTAATGGAGTTTTTTTAATCATGGCACTCAGCAGAATCTTCACAATGACTGGCAGCCAGGGTCTAGAGGTAGGCCATTTATTGTCATATATTTTTGTGTGCTGAAATGAATTTTGTCAGAGTTGTGTTGGCTTGGTACAAGCATGTTCCACAGTTAGTCTCTGGGGCAGACACTGCTATAGATAACCCCACTACTTTTTAAGCAGTAAGTACTGTATCCATAGCAGCATAGACATCAGTGCAATAACCCAAGTGCTGCTCAATGAGTCTGAACATTCTCAAGAGGCACTGTGCCCCTCCATACTGATGCAGCTGACTTATGTTTGGGTTTTTATTGTGTGGCTCCTGCAGTGTAGATATGCATGATCTGAGGCAAACACCTGCACCATGAGAACAACTGGGGCCAAACAATAAGAGCTGATGGTCAAGAGAAGCAGAAATATTTTGGCTTAAGACAACCCAGTCCACTGGATGCAACTCAACAGGCAAAGCTTGAATGGAAGATTATAATCACTCTCATCCAGCTTATTCAGTTATGCTACTCCTGGCTTTATTTCATTCCTAGTGGGATAGATTTCCCAACCTAATTTGTGTTATCAGGATTTGTTTTTCATTCCCTTTCTTTCTCTCTATGCTTTAGGTCTCTTTTGTTTGACAACAAGTGATGCTAATTAATCATTTTATTGTGTGTGTTCTGTTTTTGAATTGTGCAGCTTGATTAATTTGGGGAACTGAAGCAGTGGTTAAAGAGTTGGGCTGAAGCAACAGTGATCCATGAACACAGGCTTTATTGTCTGCTGTAGCACAAAATGCTTGTGCATAGTGGTTTGAAAGTTCAAGTGTCTCTTTTTTGTGTAGTGTGCTAAGCTCATTTAAACCTTTCCAAACAATGTTCTATTAAACACAATGAGAGGTTTCTGGAAAGTTAAGGAGATGATTATTAAGGCACTGTTGCTCATTATAGGTCATAGGCTAATCTATCTGTTACTTTACTCTTGTTAAAGACTGAGGATATTATTGTTATTATTACTAACCTAAAGGAGATTTAAGAAATGTATTGAAAATACAAGAACTGTGTTTGATTTAGTAGCTACAACACCATGTTCTCTGATAGAAAGTTCCTGCTTGAGTCTAGCAAAAAAGATGTTTGTTGTTTGTTTTTTACATAGACCCACCAGAATAAAATTAACATTTAAACTCATGTGAACTAATTCATCTAATTCTAAAAGCAGACTTTAAAAATAAGAGATGAGTGCTGGTAGAAGAATTAATCAGTTTTTGTTTTTTACATCTTGATTGGAATACACTTTTCTAATTCTGCCTGTGTATCTAAGTGCAGATATTCGTGGATGCTACTGAGTAACGATGCAAATACACATGTAGAAAAAGAACTACAGATCACATTTTCTTAAAAGAAATAGGAGCCTGAATGTGGAACTTCTACATGTGATTACCGCAGTAGGAATTAGCAATGGATACATTCTCTGATTGCATGTTCCACTTGTCCCATCTAAAGGATGAGAATAAAAGGGAGGATTTTGCCTCTTAAAACTCTCTCCTGGCTCTGGTTCCTGTGGGGAAGGGGTCTTCTTTGACTTTAGCTTAGAAATGTCTGTATTTGTGCAGTTTGTTCTTGTGCATAATTGGAGCTTCTAGAGATTACTGAAATATAAAAACTAATGAATCATGAATCATGAAAAATAAGAGATTCAGAGTTTCAATAAATGTTTCCAAGTTAATAGAGCACTGTATGCCCATAGGTTCATAAGTTTGGAAAGGACCTACAAGATCATCTAGTGCAGTATGGTGAATCTCTAGTTCATCAGGACACAAGTAACATTTATCTTCAGCTGCTGTTATGCATATTTACCTTGTGTTTTCATTTAAAGCATAAAAAATATGAATTGACATGTTTTTTTGCTGGTAAACTTTGTTTATGTAGGTGAGAAGCTGAGTTGAAGGCAAATGTGTCAGGCTGAATAGGGAGTTAAGGGAACTGTGGCATGGCTACCAGTTTGTTATCAACACAAAAACTTCTGGGGTTTTACTATCTTGTCAGCTTATGGTACTTACTTGACAGAAGGTCAGCAGGTTGGGAGTCTGCTTGGAGACCATGAGACAGAACTGCTGAAGAGCAAAAAGATCTCTGAAGTCTTGCTTTCTTATATGTTTTGAAATTATAATTCAGCCTGTGAGGAAGCAACAAAAAAAAAAAAAGAGGGAAAGAAAGAACATGTATAAAGGGTAGCAAGGGACCAGACATACAAATCCTTGGTTTTTCTTTAAAGTTAATAAGCATAATACAATAGAATGAGACACATTTTTTTTGAATACTTAAGACATCATTTATTTCATGTAAATATTCTACTGAACACTGTTAGTGCTCTATCAGAGTACTTGAGTAAGCAAGCTTGTCTGCATAAAAAATATCTGGAATGATTCTTATGACTTCAAGTTTATTAAAGGGCTTTCCTGATGGATCAAGAGCTGGATTCTAAAGAATTTGCAGGTTTACTATTGTATAATGTTAATATGTTGTTAATCTAATAAATGTATAAAAAAAATCAAGTAAAATACCTTACAGCATAGAAAAAGTAACAACAAACCAGTGGTGCACAGGGATTAATAGAACAATGTGGATTGGAAGGTATCTTCTGGAGGTTAACCTGGTAGCTCCAGGAAGGGTTTATTTTTATCTGTTTGAACATGCTTAGAATTACAAGATTGCCTGTGATCATGGAACAGTAGAAATCAGGGTCCAGGTTGGGTATGTGATTTTGTAGCCATCCTGTACAAGTGGCCTATTGTTTCTAGGCAAATTGGACTTGTCAGGACTAAAACTGACTATTTTTAAACGAATACATTAAAATTCTATTTTTCTTGTGTTTCAGACAGTGACAATTTCTAGTGAAAGGCTGGTAAATTCACATAATTCACATTAAAAGCCTGAGAGAAAAAGAGAAACAATTACTACTCCTTGTGTCACTTCAGTAATTGATATGAATTGACACAGTAAATATTCAAGGAAATAGATTTATTGAGTAATAGTGTTCTGGCCTCAAAGAGGTCACCAGAAGATTTTCCATTGAATTATTTAGGACTTTGATTCTGCCTCCATTTTATTTGAATAAATACTCATTTCAACCTTAATAAGACTTTAAATTAAATTGTGCATTTGGCAAGAATACATAAGGTGCAAAATATAGATGAGTCTATTTTGTATTGATGTTATTTGCTTGCCTAAGCAATGAAGCTATTTTAAAACTACATTTTTCCATCTGAGAACAAACTATTAGGGAACTCTAAAAATACACAATACTGCTCATATTTGCTGGTTCACTGGGGCAGTTCAGTCCTAGTTCCACTGAATGTTTGACCAAGGTTGATCGAATCATAGAATGGCCTGGGTTGAAGAGGACTTCAAAGATCACTGAGTTTCAACCCCTCAGGAATGGGCAGGGTTACCAACCGCTAGACCAGGCTGCCCAGAGACACATCCAGCCTTGCTCTGAATGCCTCCAGGGATGGAGCATCCACAACCTCTCTGGAAAACCTGTTCCAGTGCGTCACCACCCTCTGAGTGTAAAATACCCCCTAACATCTAACCTAAATCTCCTCTGTCTTAGTGATAGGACAGGGGGGGAATGGTTTTAAACTATCAACCCATGTAAACAATTGTTCCCCCTCCTTTTTCTATGTTCCCTTCAAGTACTGGAAGGCCACAATGAGGTCTTCCTGGAGCCTTCTCTTCTCCAAGCTAATCAAGCCCAGTTCCCTCAACCTTTCTTCATAGGAGAGGTGCTCCAGCCCTCTGATCATTTTAGTGGCCCTCCTCTGGACAGTGCACCAGTGCAGTGCTGATTACAGGATTAATTTAGTGCAATTACACTCCTAATTCAGGGACTTCACTAAAATAAAGGAAAAGAAACCTTTGAGACCACCCAGTGAAGAGCTCCAGAAGATGACGGTGATTTTTCTTTCCTTTAAAAGGTGACAAAATGTTAGACAGTTCTCCTGAATTGGAATTGTATAATGTCTGCAATTAATGAAAATATCACTTTTTTTTTTTTAAGAATGAAAAAAAATGGTCAGGGAACTGAAATGTTGTTGTTATGCTGCTTACTATAGCACTGTGAGAATAATAGTTCCTGACAAGGAAAGCAGCAAGTGCTGTCAAACAGCTTAGGTCTAAGTAATACAAAGTAATAAAGATAAAGGAACATATTGGTTTCTGGATGTCAAAACAACAGCAACAAACAAAAAGCACAGGTTATTCTAAACATTGCCCTAAGCTGTTTTCCAGTAAAACACAGCACTGAAGTACTGCAAAAAAAAGTTTGGAAAAGTGAGCTGCTGTGAAATAAACTGTTTAATTATGGCAGGTGAGATCTTGGGCTAAGTTTTACTGAGTTTGACTTCTCAAATATGCGGAAACTTTTTTCCATGAAGAAAATAAAATAAAAACAAACAAAAATAAGATCTATTGGGAAGGTAGGAGTTGAATACTTTGAAATCATGGATTGTCTTTGCTAGAACATGAAATCAGGCAGAAGGGAAAGATAAAATGATTAAAACAATAGGTACTTCACTGACCAGCTAGTTAAATTTATGACAGGCATCAGAAAAAAAATTATCTGGGATATGAGGGTAGGAATATACACCTAGAAAATGAGACTAGAGAGATGAAGATCAAAGGAGACATACAAGTCAGCAATGAAGAATATCTGTGTATGATCTCACTATAAGAAATGGGCATTCATGCTTTGATCTTTCAACTGCCGGGTCTGAGAGGTTATATGGGTTTGTGGGGCTATTCCAGTTTGGTCCATGGAGAGGTAGATGGTTATGCAAACAGGGATGCTTCCCTGCTGCATATTTAGAAATTCAGACTACTTTTCATATTCCCTGTACACTTTGAGGTTTCTTGTTTCCGCCTTGTTTTTCCCATAGAAATGTTCCAAAGCAAATGACACAGAGCTCAGCCCTGCCATTTGCAGTTAATCTTCAGGGCAAATTCCCCTAGTTCACATGTTTTAGCCGCTGGCTGCTGAAGCTCTGGCAAACCAATCAGTGCTGTAGGCAGTAGCTCCTAGGCTTTCATCTCAAACAAGAACATTTGACTGTTCCTCCTTTTAGTCTCAGTGAATGACGTATGCTGCATGAATTTCCTGCAGTTGATGGCTGTCTGTGACATTGTGCCAAATAAATAAATGGATTCTTGTCTCTGGTAACTAATACTGACACTAATTAAAGGTGATGAAGCAGATTGCAAGTGACCAAAGCATATGCTATCTTGATATACTGTGTGTGATCTAAATTTCATGATCAGCACAGATGAGTTGTAATGTTGTTCATAGAATCATAGAATGGCTTAGGTTGAGGGGGACCTTAAAGTTCATCTAGTTTCCAACCCTGTTGCCCCTTCTCCCCTGGGTCCCACCAATGCCTTTTGTTACCACCTTTTCTACTATCAGCACGTGTGTTTGGTCAGTCAGGGCAGGAACAGGGAGCACAGGTGAAAACAAATCAACTCTTATGGGTGTGCTTTTCAATCAGATGCACCTATGGGAAACTATGAAATCATACAGCTAAGAATGTTAGGAAAGGGTGAAACATGCCTTTATCTAAGTGCCCATTCTTAAATTGTGTTAAATTGCTCCTGAAACTGCATCCCCAAAGGGAAAAATCTATTATAAAGATTAGCTAGCTAGCTACCATGAACTCCATATTTAAAGTCTGACTCCTAAACCCTAATGAACTCCCATGGATTTTGATGAGAATTTAATCAAACTATGCATCTTGAATCTCTTACTCAAGTTTATTATACCATTTATCTTTTTTACAAGATCTGTATAGATAGATACATTTTAGTGAGGTAAATTGGCTTTAATATATCAGTAAGACAGATTAAAAAATGCAGTGATTAAGTTACTTATAGCTTATGCAAACAAATCCAAGACAGAGATTAAGACATTTCTAACCTGTGGAACATGGGACACACAATTATTGTTAATATAAAGATATTGTTTCTCCTTGTGCTCCTTCTAGAAGGTACTATAAGCATATCATGTAATTATATGTAACCTTAAACTTGTCAGACTGACCTTTGCACCAGCAGCAATATAACAGACCAGGCAAATGGAAATATGCGAGCACTTCTGTCTTGGTACTTCTGCTTGTGTCTGGAACTTTTAGCACCTCTTACACAGAAATAACACATGGTCTGATGGTATTCCAGTCCTCGTGCCTCCACTTCTGAATGCTGAAATACCATTCAGGAATAAAGACATAAATTAGTCCATTCTTTCTTCCCTTAACATACTGAAAGGTTTTTGGAAAGTCAAGCTGATAACATAGAAGTGTAGTTGCAAGAACTCTGTTTTTGCTTAATTATAGCTTCTAGACTCTTATGAGACATCATTTGAAAATAGTTGAAACAAAACAAATACTCCAAGTGGATGTGTGAATAAGATGTGAGGGCTGTTATTAATTATATTCCTCCAGGTTTGGCCTCAGAAATGTTCAATATTAGAATTAGGTATGAAATCTATATATGATTGTAAATTGGAAGCAATTGACAATGGAGCAGATCATCATGTAAGGGAAGTTTTTGGACCAGAAAAATACAAATTGTGTACAGTGCCAAGTCCTCGATTTAGAGATTCATCAAATAAGTTGTTTGTAGTGCTTGATGGCAACAAAAGAAATGGCATACTCTGTTGCTCTTGAGACAGCAATTAATTATAAAGGAAGTGAAGCCATCTAAAGGGATATGGAATCACTGGACGTGTTGAATTAGGTGGTTCTTAACTACAGCAAGTAAGATTCTAAGACCACAGTGTAAAGCTTAGAAAAACTTTATGTAGAACCACCTATGTAGATCAGCCATCAAAATTATGTTAGAAGTCCCTTTGGACAATAAGGGAAATAGCAAACATACCTTAAGAAATTAATTAGCAGAACTTGGCTTGTTTATTCTGGTGAGAGGGAACTGAAATACTCTATATTAGTACATTTTAGGGGGAGAGGAAAATGTTTAGCAACAGCAATGGAGTAGAAATACTTATGGAAGAAAATAATTCTGGCATAAAATCATATACACGTAATCTCATTATGGATAAATTTAGATTGAAAAATAATTGCCAATGTGTGTGTTGAAATAGCTTCCCAAATAAGACAGGGTAAAAATATTACATTGTTCCAATGTGAAGCTTAATAAGTATTTGGAGAATAAATGATAGTAGTTGAATGAATCTAGACTGAAAATACTAAATCTGTGAAATAATGTTTTAGATTGATAATCTACTAACATTCCCAAAATGAAGGCAGAAGGATTTGAAAGGAGATATAGATGTGGAGCTTTTGGAGTGGGTCCAGAGGAGGGCCACAAAGAGGATAAGAGGACTGAAGCATTCTCCTATGAAGAAAGGTTGAGGAAGCTGGGGTTCATCTTGAAGTCTCTCGGGAGTCCTCATTGCAGTTTTCCAGTACTTAAATGGAGCTGATAAACAGAAAGAAATTTCACTTAGGTAGTGATAAGACAAGGGGAAACAGTTTTAACCTAAAGGAGGGGAGATTCAGATTAGAGGTTGGAGAAATTTTTCACTGGGGGAGTAGTAAGACACTGGCAATACTGCCCAGAGAAGCTGTCAATGCCCCATTCCTGCAGGTACTCAAGGCCAGATAGGATGGGCCTCTGGGCAGCCTGAGCTGGTGAGGGGCAATCAGCCCATGGCAGAGAGTTGGAAACAGATGATCTTAAAGGTCCCTACCAATCAAGCTATTTTATGATTGTATGATAAATGCTATCTGCTGTGGTGTATTGAAATGTGATGATTTCCAAGCTACTTCTGTTTACCTCCCAGGCCATTTTTTCTTTCTTCCAAAATAGCTTGACTCCCTGTATTATTTTTGTTCCTCAGTAGAAATAAAGAGGACAGGCCACAGGTGAAAAGAGGATGCTGAGTGAAGAGGCTTTCTATTCCTAGTGCTAGTAAGAAGTGCCTCATGATTGTAGTTGATGTGATTTGCTCAGAGATTACCCTGTTAACATAGAAGTGTCAGTGAATTTTTCCATGACCAGATTGTCTCGATTTTTTTATCCTTGCATTTATTTCAGTGTGGTTCTTTGGCTCTAAGTTGACTCCACAAATCACTTACCATTACAAGAATCTAAAATGTAAGAAGTGACAAGGAGTAACCAAACCAAAAGCCATACAATATTTTGTCTCTTACATATAATAACAATGGATACTTATAGAACAAGGCTTGAAGAGTTCTCTAGCATTGTCTGGGGTTTTTCTGAGGATGAATTTGTATTCTTTAATAGCTGTAAATATAAATATATGCTTTTAAATCAGGAATGTCCTAGATTTCTCAGGCTATTTTCCAGTGGTGTTGTACATTTTTTCATCATTTGATTGACCTCTGTATAAAGGTTGGGTGGCTTTGAAGGTAAGAAAAGTGAGAAGAACTTGGAGTAGATGTGTGACAGATCCATTGGAATAAAGTTTGTAATCATGACGACCTGTGAGCCACACCAATCTTTTGTTCCTGCATTATTGAAATCAGTCAGTTTTCAGGCCACCCACATTCCTTTGCTTAATGTGGGTTAGTAGGAGTAGTCAATAACTTAAGGAGACCACTAACACAGATTATTCTTATATACATGTGTGGCTCAGATGTAAAATTTGTGCTGTAGATTTCTTCTATCTCACCACAGACATGATGCATACGAGAGGTTTGATTATAAGAACATTAAGTCAGTAGCTGATGCTGTACATAATAAGAAGTGATGAAGTGTGACGGCAGCATATCTTGTACATTATCATAATAATTTCTGGACACACTGGCCAGAGAAATATATTGAGTTGTAAAGCTGCCATCTCTGAGTGAAAAGAAGAGACATAAGAGTGTTTAAGGGTGATTAAGGTATTTTGAGACCAATGCATTTGCAGAAGCTGAACAATTTGCTCTTCGTCAGAACGATAATGGTGCTGTACCAGTACAACAAATATAGCGGTTGTCACAACTATTCTTTATCATACACAAGGAAAATAAGCTGAGCAAAGCTGAAGCATTAAAGGTAGAATCCAAATGTCTTGATGAAAAGAAGTAAATTTGGCTGAGTAAGTAGTTAAGCATTATTCTTTGCTTAAGCTGTACAGCAGTTTACATGGTAAAAAAATGGAAAGTAGCAAAGTAAAAACTGACTGGGTGATCTTAAAACTACTTTTTCTACTTAATATGCCTAGCAATTTTCCTCCCTTGAACCTCTAGGTGCTGTGAACAGGTATGAATGTTCCCTATTCAACAACTTACAATAAAATTTTTTTCACTATTATTATATGTTGAATGTCTGTGACTGAGACTAGTCTACTGGAAGTGAAACCTTGCCCACTTGACATTCCAAACACAGGCCAGCTATGGAAGAGCCAACAAGCAGCAAGGATGGCGTATTACCTAGCTTTGACATTTGCTGTTGTTTTTTCTTCTCATAGAGACAGGAGAAAGTTCAAGAAATACCAAATTATCCTGTATGACCAGTTTAGGCCACAGCTGTGCTTATCTTTTCAGTGGGAGTTTCTTTCCTAAATTCAAATTGGTATACTCAAGTCCATTTTACAGATTAAGGAATGGTATTGGGAACAGAATTGAGAATAGAACATCGAGTACTATTTGTCTCTCAGATCTCTCTCTTTGAGAATCCAATTGTGCTGTTGAACAGTACTGGTGGAAACTATCAGAGAAGCTTAATAAATTCATATGAGTTTAGCTCTCATTAGATATATTTACCCAGAGAGCATGGAAGATAGAATATGTGCATGAATGAAGCAGGGAATTCCAGGAAGATGGAGTATGTTTGTTCGTAGCTGTCTGTGAGCTACAAAATTACTGTGTAATACAGTCATATTCTGGGTAATTTCATCTAACTTGATTTAAAGGAAATCCTCTTGTATAAACTAGGTATATGGGCTACTCTGTAGCCGATAAAGAAAAGTAGTATCTCTAATAGTGAATTATGTTACGTAAAAGAGACATTTAAGAAATAATAAATCACATGCAAGGAGTGCCTATTTTTCTCCACTGTATAATGTTATAAAGTTACTCAGACTGCTTAGATTGAGAACTAGAATTTAAGATAGTGTTCTTAAGATGGTTGTTCAGATGGAAACTAAAAATACTTTTTCTTGTTTTGTGGAAGGGATGAGGCATCACTTTTGGAACAACCCACATAAATCAGCCCTTCCTTTTTAATTTTAAACCATTTCCCCCTATCCTGTAACAATAGACCCTGTTAAAGAGTCTGTGCCCTTCTTTTATAAAGCCCCCCTCTAGATACCTGGAGCTTTCACTTCTCCAGCCTGGACAGCCTCAGTGTGTGCTTGTATGAATGACATAGAGGAACTTAATACCTTCAGTTAAAGATGACAAAACATCTTAAAGTATCTTTTAGTCATATATTCTATCAATTTCCAGATGAGCCTGCTCTGCTATTTTGGATGTATCCTGGAGTTTTTTTTGATCATGCTCTGGGCTGACTGAAGTTGAACTTATTTTTGTCTGTAAACCATTTAACTGCATCATCATATTCATGTCATATGGAAAGCTTAGTTTCTACCTGTAGCAAAAGATTGAAATGACTGTGTCAAAGGATACCAAGGATTCAAATAACTCGTATACAGACAATTGTATTTCTAGAGTTCTTCCATGTGTCTGTTTATTTTCTTAGTGAAGATTATCTTCTGTTGGCTTTAAGTTTTTTTTTTTTTTTTTTTTTTTTGTGCTCTCTTCTGCCCCTCTCCCATAGTTTTCTGAATTAAAGACAGTGTGTTTTGAAGATTTTGTAGGTTTCTGCTTGTGATTTTATTTTATTTTATTTTTTACTGTTGTTACTGATGTATGTTGCCTGTGGCATCATCTGTTGCAGGCATAAATGAAGGCTAATACATCATCATCAGCATATTGAATGAAGAGGACTTCTTGTAAAACTGTCTGAGTGATGTGCCTGCTTATTTGCATTGTAATAAGGCCTGATGGCAAAGAACCCTCCAGGTCATTTTCTCTGAGTCTTTGAAGAATGTTAACATGGCTGTAATGAATTGCAACTTGTGCATAGTACAAATACACTTTGTAGAAGACAAAACTCCATCTGTGTCCCTTCAGAGCTTTTCCATATCTTCACTGAGATTTGCAACGAACAGATACATGACACTCTATCTTGGAATTTTTTAATTATACCAGTAAAATACCTGAGAAAGTTGTCTGGACATCAGTTTCAATGAATTACACTTTGAAAGTGTCTGGCTTAGTCCACTGATCGTAAAAAATACAGAAAACCAGCTCTAAACATATTTAAAACATTTAGAGTGATGTGGGATGAACCCCACCTTAACTGCTTTTGGAAGCCACAATGAGACTGACATCTAAATTTTTGCACTTGCCCTGTATGTTACCTAGAGTATTCATTGTCTGTAATTCTTGGAACATATTTCACCTAACTTTAAGCAAGGCTGATATGGACATCTATATTTAAGTGGATCAACAGACTGTAGTGATCACCTGTGGAGATAAATAGGCACTCGTTTTACATTTATATGTAGCCAGAGGAATCCCTAACAAAGTGTCTTTATTGGTTTGTTCTGTCTGCTGAAGCTTGGCAAAGTAGAAAACAGAAAGCTGTACATCTAATTTCAGTTTTCCACAACTTAAACAAGGTCAAGAAGAAGACAACATGTGCACTAAGGATGCATGAGGAGAGGTTTGAAAGGCAGTTGTCAAAAGCTGCAGCAAACAGAATCCTAGTTGTATTTTAAAAAAATAGGTCTTTGGTAGTGACATTTATTCTACCAGATTTCACAGAAGAATTTTTGTGTTACTGGTGCTGAAACAGATCTCCTAGAGATGCTGAGAAACTTGCTTCTGGAAATTAGCCCTGCTTTGACTAGGAAGTTGAACTACCAACCAGATTTATTCTGTGGTTCTGAAATACAAAAAGAGATGGAAAGGGAAAGACAGAGAAGAGATGGCTCAGTACCTGAGTCATAGCTCCATGAAGTACTCCACTGGCTCCTTCTGGTTGTCAAGGTCAGCTTCTACCTGGGATTCTTTCATCTACTGAGCTATGGTGGAATATATCTGATTAACTGGGACAGATAAAAAGCTTCTCTTTGCCCTCAGTGAATTCTGTAATTACTTCATAGCAAGGACTCTTTATTCCTAAAGGAGACATCTAAAGCAGGTTAGATGGATATACCTTGGACACACATCCTTAATCTTCCCAAGATAAATAAAACTGGTTGTAGAGAGCTGTTATGCTGTGCCTCTGTGAGTTTCTCTGGTGTCAGTGATGCCCTGTACTGTTGCTGCTTTAATTGGCCTCTGATTGATAGTGTGGAAATCACATGCTCCAAAGTGCAATTATTCTTAGTTCATCCACTATCTGCTAGATTTATTTTCTGTTTGCACTTTGCAGATAAAACTGGAGTTGTGTGCTGCTGGCTACTACCCAGCACAGCCCTTTTGGATATGAAGGGTTACACAAGATGTGAACTGGGACATACAGTTGCCTTTTGCAGTAAGGGCCACAGTAAACTCCAGCCACCGAGGTTCAAAGCAACACAAACTACTCATGGCACTGAGAGCTGCCAGCAAGGCAAGGGGATGGCTGTATGCAGCAGAAGGTTTTAATTTTATGACTTGCAGAGTCAGTTATTCATGGGTGGCCTATAGAAGGCAGCAAACTATTTTATCTCTTCTGTTCCTGGGTGTTGCAGAAGAAGCAAAAATGAGGATTTACTTGCTACAGAAAATCTGATTGGTTTATTAGGATATATGAAAGATGGTGCTTTGTGCTCTTCATCTAAATGTCATGATGTGCTGCTGTGGTTTAACCCAGAAGGCAGCTCAGCACTACTCAGCTCACTCCCCCACCACCCAGTGGGATAGAGGAGAGAGTTGGGAAAAAAGAAGGTAAAGCCATGGGTTACAAATATGTATGCACTGCAATTTAAATTCAGATTACTTCCTTTTAAGGGTCACACATAATCTGTTGACAGTTTATGATATCCCTATGTCACAAAGAGTGAAGCAGGATCTAATCTTGGAGCAAATACTGTTTGATGGGATTTTGTAGGACAGCTAAGCAGAATGGACTGAGAGACTAAGATGCAGGCACTAATAAAAATCTGGCATTTCAAAATAGCAGTGTTTTATTCATGCAGATTTGATGACATTTTGATGGAGAGTGACAGCTTGTTACCCTCCCTGGGAATACTTCCTTGCCCACCTCTGACCCACCATGGAGTAGAAGCTGAGGCTTTTGTTCCCCTGACTGTTTTCTCTGCAACTGTAGAGCCTGAGGGAGGACATTTTTTACCCTGCTTATGCTATATAAAATCCTTGTAGGAAACAGGGAACAACCTGTTGTTTTTTACAGAACCCTCCCTCCTACATAAATCCTTCAATAATTAACCAGCAGTATCTTCAAAGTGATGTTTTGTGAAATAAATAAATAAGGAGGAGCAGAAAAACCAAAGTGATAATACTCGTGTGTTAAGATGCAGAAGTGACATGGTAGTAGTCTCAGAATCGTTCTTTATCTTTTATGAGCTTGCTGACATTTATGTTGTTCTTAGAGTGTCACAGATACTTTGTCACAGTGCATATTTACTACATCTTATTGTCCACACCAGTACCTCCTCTCCACATTCTCCTCTGCTGGACTTTATCTGAGGCCACAGAGGGAGCAGAGACCCTATTTCCATTTTCCTGACTCTGCAGTGGGAGAAAAACAAATCTGATTGCATATCTCATCTTTCAAGGTCATCACTAATATTAAGAATACACCCATGGAAAGTAGTGCTGAGAAAGCACTTTGCCTCCAAATATTTTTGCAAGAACAATAATTTTTTAAGATTTACTGAGCAAAAGAAGATAGATCCCAGATAGCTAAGCTCAGTGTATAAAAGCCACTGCTTCTGAAGTTGCATGCAATGTCAGATAACATTGTCAAAATGTTGGATATTAGGAAAAAAATATTCTCAGAGTGGTGAGGAATTGGCTCAGGGAGGTGGTGGAGTCACCATCCCTGGAGGTATTCAGGAATAGGGCAGATGAGGCACTGAGGAACATAGATAGCAGACACAGTGGGGATGGGTGGGTGTTTGAACTAGATGATTGTAGTGTTTTTTTCCAATCTTAATTATTCTATGATTCTGTGATTCACAAGGTGATGAGCATGTACAGCTTTGCTCAACAATGGAGGAGAGAAAAAAACCAAAATTTTGGTTAATATTGCTGCTTAAATTGAATGAGTTTTCCATGTATCTTGCCTTTTATTTCTCTTAAAAGACAGCACTTATTTGGGCCCAGATAAAATGAATATTTATAATTATTTTACATACTTGGCAAAAGTTGTTTCTTTGAACTGTTTTTCATAGCCCTCGTATCAGAAAATGCCAAGTGCATGGGGCTCAATGAGTTTTAAGGGAATGTTACTTTAATGTGTAAAAATATTTATAGGTTTTATCTTCCAAAATTGTTGTCTCTTCCTGAACTTCCTTATTACTAAAAAGTTGAATGTTTGTGCTCAGAAATATTGAAAATCTTTCCATATATTAAAGATTTTGCAGATCCGTTTGTTTGTCTCCTGTCTGGTTTTAATTCAAAGAGTTGGAAGTAGACTCCTTTTTCCTTGTCAGAAAACAGTAAAAAAGAAAGAAACAGGCATTCACAAAATTCTTCATTCTTTTTTTCCATGTTCCATTGCAGTCTGACAACAAGCTCAGCTCAGACTTCTCTCTCCTTTACTTTACCGAAAACAAATTTAGAATAAGTAACAAGGAGTAAAAACACATACCTCAAGGCATCATAGGAGCATTATAATCATGATTTGAGTTACCTTGAATCACAAGATTGCCTTACAGTGATTGTGTTTCTTAGGATTTAGACGAAGGGTGCCTTTTGGTTGCATTTTGTTTTGTGGATATGTGTACGTGTCATCTGTTTTGAAATTTTCAGGGTTTGCATATGTCACCTTAAGAAGTTTTCACTGAAACAAAAAAAAAAAAAAAAAAAAAAAAGATTAATGGCCAGCCTAAAACCACACATCAAATCAATGCTGGTCTTTGTGTATGATTCTTTCTTCTCTTCAGGAAAATCTGATTCCTCACTTTCTCCTCTGGCTGTTAGGAAGTGTTTCCTCACAGATATATGTGCCTCTGCATTGTCCTTCTGCTTATGCCTTCCCACTTTAAATTATAAGGTAAAAAATATTCTCATATAGAAATACAATATGCTGCCTTTTGCCATCATCAGTTGCTAGCTTTTATTACTACTGTGCCTGTTCCTTGCCTGCAGCAATATTATTTTAATGTTCTATTGTAAAAAAAACAAAATAACATCAACAAAAAAACAACAGTACTGTTGTCCTCTAAGAAAATAGAGTCTGAAAGTCAAAGTGCATATATGCATGAGCATGAGGAGATTTCTTGGCGGCTCCTCTGCCTATTGTTTTATCCTTGATCAAATCAACATTATTTTCCCCTCAAACAAAAAAATGCTTTAAAGCAAAATCTTTCTTGATACTATGATCCACTGAAAAGCTGTCAAGACTGGACAGTGGACAAAATGGGATTCAAGTTGTATCTGAAGTAGTCAGGATATTGATGTGCCACAACTTTGGCTGTCAAATTAAACATAGAGACCATTGCATATATGTGTGCAGGAGGCATTGGTCTCACATTTTTCCTTTATTATAGGGAAGAACTTTATTGCCATTGTCTGTATGAAAAGAACTTGTTTGTATGTGAAGAAAATGAATGGGCAGCAGTGAAATGCGCCATAATACCATGATTAGAATACAGTAGCATAGACTTGGTTTCAGGAAGAAACATATAAAGGACGTTGAGTCCAAATTTCAGATTATCTATGGGCTGAACTAAAGGCAAAATATATCACTGAGAGCGTTATCCAAATGCCTCTTAAATGTGGGCAAGCACAGAGGCTGCTCCAGTCACAGGATGGGAAAACTGTGTAGAGGAGATGAGAAGCCTGGGTGGTTTGGCTTGCTGCTCCTGGGCTTAATAATTGCAATGGTAATGAACGTTGATGAAAATTATTGAAATTAGCCAATTTGTCTTTTCCTTGGCACTAGCAGTTGAACATGTCTAGCTATCCAGAGGTTTGGATAGACACTGGGACTATGACTACTTTACTATCCTTGGTAAATTTCTAGTTTACTTGCACCAAGAGCCAGCCTAGCTTAATTCTGTGTTCAAAGATGAGTTGGAAAGTATTGTCAGGTTGGATATTAGAAAAAAATTATTCTCAGAAAGAGTGGTGAGTTATTGGAATGGGCTGCCCAGGTAAGTGGTGGAGTCACTGTCCGTGGAAGTGTTCAAGAAACATGTAAAATGTGGTGCTCAAGGACATAATTTAGTGGCATTGTGGGGATGAATTAATGATTAGACAAGATGATCTTACATGTCTTTTCCAACCTTAATGATCCTATGATTTTATGATCTAAACATCTAAATGATATCATTTAGCGGAAAAGAAGAACAAAGTGTACCATGGACAACACAGGTGCTGTATGTTTCTTCCAGAGAGGCTATCAGGAGACCTACTCATGCTGGTGGTGTTGGCTTTTCCCTGGAGATAAGAACAAGCAGGACATTATTCTCTGGATAGATAGCCACCAGCCACTTTAACCACAGTGATTAAAAATTTATGGTCCTCTCAGCCAGAGTTTACTGCTTCTGTACAACAGTACACAGTCTGCTGTAAGAACTTAAACAGCTGATTAAGAAATGTTTCTGCTAACATCATTGGGGTAAGACATGAATACATCCCAGCATGTAGCTTCAGCCTTAAGAGCAGTTATCTTCAGTTACAGGATAAGTGGATAATCAGCAGTAGTATGGTCCATAGCCCTGTAGATGTATGTTTCAGGCTGCATGAGTCAGAGACCTTACTGAGCAGTCATTGCATGACCAAGTTTTGCAGCGTGTCATAGCCTACTGTTCTTCCCTCAGTTTTCTTTCATAGAATTGCAATGTGCAAACTGATCCAGAATTATTGGCATTTAAACATAGCCACCCTGATTTTACCTGAGTGAAACACAGATGAAAAATTATTCTGTCATAGTCACTTGTGTTATATGATCTCTTTAGTGAATCATTTTTGAGAAACATTAGTTGAATGAGAGAGAGAAATGAAAGCTTCCTAAACATGTGAAAATCTTTGATTATCACTGGAAGTGATAGTATATTGCATATTATAATCTGATGTACATGGAGGTGTAACGAAAAAAAATGTTAAAAGATAGGAATGAAGTTCCTTGGCAAATTCAGAGACCCTGATACTTTTGGGTTGGAGTGATGATTATTTGGCTCCATTTTTAACCTCTGTTCCAGACTACAGAGAAAATATGTACCAAGTAATAATAAAACAACTACTTTCCAGGGAACAGTCAGGAGCTGTCAGAAAGAACATGCTGAACAACAGAAGAACACTGTCTTTTTATCATCTTTCTGGAGCTCAGACACAGGAACTTTCAGCACCCTGGTCAAGCTGATGTTGCCTCCCTTCCCATCTAACCTTCATTTTGGTGTCTGAGAAGTGTGCATCTGCAGATTTGTCGCCTGGAGTCAGACTTTCATAGATATTTCAGTTTCTGTGGTCTAAAAGGTAGATACTGGCCTTGCAGCTGAAAATCACAGTCAGTACTTTAACCATTAACAGGGAACTTAGAACTAAAGTTTGAGCAATGGAAAAAGAGAGGCAGAGAAGTAGCGAAGAAAGGAGCAGACTGGGAGAAATAATCTGCCCTTGATTTCCTCTTAAAACAAAACTGATGGAAGAGCTGGTGATTCTTGCCTTACTCTGCAGTCCCTTGTATTTTATAACTGTATGAGAAAGAAAGAAAAAAGACAGCATCAGCATTCATCTCTGAATATCCCCTGTCATCTCACTTGCACACTCCCTGGGCAAAGCGCAGACTAATCTTGCCAGCCCCCAGGCACTTGGCAGCTTAGAAGTACCACAGCTTGAGGACTATTGCATACCCATCAGCAGAAATATAGATACCTTTCTACAGAGGTACATTTGGGTTTGGCAATGGTGATTTTGAGGATCTAAATTTTGTTATTTTGCAGAGAAAGTGACAGGTAGTTATAGCAGCCTCCTCCTAGGCATTTGTTTCTCTGTACTCCAGTTGCTTATCAGCAGCTCTTCATCTGTTTGCAAGACCTGTGTGCCAGGGAAGGTCAAGCTTATGTGTCTAACTTTTCATACACGGAGGCATGTAAATTCAGTTGGTACAATAAAAATAGTAGAAATAATTAATTAGGTCAATTTAAATTAAATGCTCACATATAGAAAGTTGTTTTCTTTTAACAAGATAAATCCAATTAAAAAATCATGCCACTTCTTTTTTTTTTTTTTTTCACTTAGAGACAGCCTTAAATGGCCCTGTCCTGTTATCAGATGTGTGAAGCAACATTACTGTATGTTTTCACACCTAGTTGATTACTTAATCATCTGCTCTCTTCGACAATACAGGATACAAGATGGGAGGATAGGAGGGAAATAGAAGTAAATGGCAATATTGCTGTGCTTGCTTTCTAACTCATGTCTTAATCATTCATTTGAACCATAAATCCCAGGGCAATTTCTGTTACTGTAGTATGTATGCTGATACAAGGCCTACATATAAAACAAACGTCATAAATTCTTTTTTTTCCCTCTCAGAATAATTGAAATGTGTCACATTCTTCATATCTCCATTGGATGACTATAAAATGGAGATGAAGAGAGGAGTATTTTGTAGACAGAATATTATGTGCATTAGAAAATGCAAAGTTTGTAGCTCATATTTTAAAATATTCACTCAAAATTCATCTCTCTTCATTCTCTGGAAGGACTGTGGGTGTGTAAATCTTTTGAGTTGATAAGATTATTCATTTGAATGGGTAAGTTGGAAAGTGTCTTCAAATTCTTTCTTTTTTAATGTATCCACTTTTGTTTAAATGCTTTTTTAACATAATTTAAAAACAGATAAATTGATATATGTAACTGAGATGTAGAGACTGCAATTAAATGTTGTAAATTACCTATTTTCTGGATACTGAAGCAAGTAACCCAATATCACAATACTTTTCCCTTGACACTTTCATTTGGACACAAAAACAGAACTCCATCATTTTAATAGCTATGCCAAGAGCAAGTGCTCTGCCATCCTCTTCTATTTTATTTATCCATTATCATTATTGATGTAGATTACATACATAATGGTAAAAGAAAGATAAATTAAAATGTTAGCAAATATACAAAGGATTCTATACATTCAGAATCTTACTGACCTCACTCAACACAGAGGAGATGAACCACCCTTTTAAACAGCCATTGTTACTGGTAACATCCATGGTTACTGCAAACTTCATGGATAATCAGAAGCAGTTGAGGAGTATACTGCAGATGAGTGCACTTTCCTTCACCTCAAGCTGACAGTTTATATATTTTTTTACATCTTTTGAACTGAAAATGGCACTGGAATGGCCTGCCAGGGAGGTGGTTGAGGCACCATCCCTAGCGCTGTTCAAGAAGCGTTTAGATGAGGTGCTAAGGGATTTGATTTAGTGGTTCAGTGGGTAGGGATGGTGATAGGAGGATGGTTGGACTAGATGATCTTGTAGGTCCTTTCCAACCTAATGTACCTAAGAACCTATGAAAGCCCAATTTTAATTTCAGCTTTGTGTTTTATGAAGGGATTGTGCTTAGTGAGTTTAACTGTCACCTATGTATGAAAATATCTAAGCTTGTCTTGTGTTTCTGTGAGTATCATGTTTACATTAGAAATAATGCTTCCTAGAGTAACAGCTAGGTTACAACTTTCCAGAAAAGCCTTATCACAAGTCTGTTGTTTAAAGCTATAAGTTAGGATTGCAGCCCATCTTACTTCAGACAGAGCTGACACAGATCTTGCACAATGGCAGACTGCACTTTCAAGGGAGTTTCATGCCATTTAAAAATGGAACTAACCAAGATAGAAATGCTAAAAATACATGAAAGACAAAGTTTAAGTGACTATTGGGAAACCCTGTGTGCATCCCTCTTATTAAAAAGACAGCAAAATAAATGCTCCTTGCTGATGAGCTAATATTTAAACTGTTCGGTACTCCTTTCTCGAAAGAAGTTCTTCTGTAGATCAAATTTTGTTACTGCTCCTTATAGAAGGTAGATGGAAAAATCAAAGACTTTATTTAAATTGCTCTTTTGTTCTATGCTGTGAAGCAGTAGCCTACTGTGGTGCTTGTCATTATTTTCTCCATGACCCCAAGCCCTCAATATCCTAAGAGTAGGAAATAAAATGGAGGTCATGCTGCTTCTTATACGTGTTGTCATGAAGATATGTGCTCTTCATGTAGAAGCAAATTTTAGATTGAATACTCAGTTCTTAATCTAAAGGTAACATACTTTTTAATTTATTATTTCCACAAGCTTTTATTTTTGCAAATGGGGCTGCTGCTTCATTTCTGTCTGTTATTTCTCATGGGACATAGAAGAGATTTACTTGCTGAATCCCACGAGGTGCTAGTTCCCAGGGGTTAGGCAGAGTTACCCATTTTGCTGCTAGGACCCAGACTCCACCAACAGGACTTCTACACGATTGAGTTTTTCAGCGGAGAGAGAGAATAGGACTCACAGTGGTGAGAAGAAAGTAGATTTTGCTAAGGATCTGGGTTAAGAATAACAATACTGATGTTAGGATAGGTTTATTTTTGGTAAATCTCCTTCTTCTGTACCTTTTTACATCTTTTTAGGCTTAAAATAAATATGTATTTTCAAATAAATTCTCAAGAATCTTAATTTCTTATTTCCACCTGTGACTGGTGTATGAAGTGATATGAAACTGCAAAAAGTCATAACCTAGCAAAAATTTACCTGTCATTCTCCCTCTGCAGCTGAAATTATCTTTTCTTACTACTCAGGCCAAAAATTTAGTGATGTTTTCCTCACTCTCAATGGCTTTTGAACCTCTCATAGTATTTCATCAAAGATGTAAAGTCTCTGATTTATTTTCTAAACTGTCAAGAACATGTTAGAGATTAGATTAGGAATATTTTTTCACTATTAACTTCTAAAGCACCACTGTCATATAATGCATAGAGCAAGAGAAAGACTGGTCATACAGAAATGATAGATGCTCTATGTGTTTTCTTGCCTCAGTAGCATTGTTATTGATGGTGCCTGTTTTACTGGAATAAAGATCTTTGTGATAGTACATGATATTTTCTTGCTCCTGATGTTTTATATCTTCCTTCCTTCTAGGCAAGCTGCCCTCCTCCAAC
The DNA here is from genome assembly GCF_038088225.1 of Cyrtonyx montezumae. NCBI lineage: Eukaryota > Metazoa > Chordata > Aves > Galliformes > Odontophoridae > Cyrtonyx > Cyrtonyx montezumae. The sequence goes on along the minus strand of NW_027072034.1, from coordinate 153,839,041 downwards.
CACAGTAAGTCTTCTATATATTTTTATTGCTTTAAACTAACACCTGGTTCCTTTCCTTTCTGGACTGGTGTTTTTCCATTCTTCTCTGATAGGAAAGGTGGACATAGCATCTTCTCATCCAGCCACATTCTGTTGAAAAACATTTGTTGGATTTAGATCACATTTGTTAATCATTTTGACATTTTGCCTTATCAGAAAATGCTAAATACAACATGTTCAAAAAAAGTTTAGAGATACGGCAGTTTTCATAATAGCATCTTCTCGTTAGAATTTAGAGATATTAAGTCTTAACTACACAAATTCTTAAGGCTTTTACAACAGACAAAAAAAGGCAGAGGAGTACTTTTCTCTTCTTTTGAAACTTACTTCACAGATGTAAAATGTGATCTCTGACATTCATCCAGAAATTTCCTCTCTATTTTATCCAACTGAACAAAGTTACAGCTATTCAGACTGTTCCCAGTTCTTCCAACACCACTAGCTCTCTTAGTAGTACAAGAAAGAGCATAAATTTCCTGGAATGAAGTCCTCACATTGCTTGCTTGATATTACATAGATAAAAATAATCTTCCAACCTTTGAATTCTCATATAGACATGGACATTCTTATTCTTTCTCTTCCCTTTTCTGTCTACTGACTGAGATTTGCTGTGTAATTTTGATTGCCATTTTTTTAGTTTATTTGTTGTCTATTCATCTTAATTTTTTTATGGTTGTTGTTTTCATAAGAACTTTTGTGATTGCAAGCTCCATACCCCTCTGATAAATGATTATAGACTTCAGTATGTAACTGATTCAAAAGCTACTCTATCTTTTAATAAATAACTTTATCAAGACTTCTTGATATGTAGGGTATCACTCAATGCAAGTATCAAGGTTAGAATGGGGCTCTTCAAATGTAATTACTACAAGGATAAAAAGCAGGTTGTCAGATAAGATAAAAGACCATCTAGCATAAAAAAGAAATGTACCTAAAATGGTACAATTAAATTCCTGTACTCAAATGCCGTTCTTACCCATGCTCTTACTACACAATACTTTGATGAGGACAAGCAAACAAAAGAGATACAGGTTATTTTAGCCAACACATTGCTTAGAGACAAACTGAAGAGATCTAATGTTCACTCAATACAAGTAAGAAAGAATAAGAGCAAGTGAATAGGATGCCTCTCAGCATAATGAGATGCCCCATTATGAAACTCAGAGCCTCAAACTGGCTGAAGTCAGAGGATCAATCTCAGCAGTTTTGTTCATGTCAGAGCTCAATAACTATAGGATGTTTATTTTTGATCTCATTACTGAAAGGCTCAGCCACTTGGCCTGTGATCTTCTCATTTCTGTTCGCTTGTCCCTACAGACTACAATTGAAAGAGATAAATAATATGCTCTAAAGAGGTGATATGTCCTGAGACCTCATTGGTTCATAGGTTCTTAGGTACATTAGGTTGGAAAGGACCTACAAGATCATCTAGTCCAACCATCCTCCTATCACCATCCCTACCCACTGAACTACTAAATCTAATCCCTTAGCACCTCACCTAAACGCTTCTTGAACAGCACTAGGGATGGTGCCCCAACCACCTCCCTGGCAGGCCATTCCAGTGCCTGACCACTCTTTCAGAGAAAAATGTTTATGATCATGTTCATGGTATTCAAACTTTTATAGTTGACTTCTATAAGCATAATTACATTAAAAGGAACTGCATTATTTGTTAAACATCTGGAAAGTGTACTTTAAGGTTTGGCATGCACATACATTATCTGTCTCTGTACTGATGCAAGGCAACTTTGCCATATTTGATTGTATTCTAGCTTACAAATGACATTCTGAACTACATGTTACAGCATTTCTGTCTATAAGTTCAAATTTGATGTAGATGAGCTCCAAACACCCTGATCTTAATTTGAAGGCGTTTTTGTCATACAGCTTTATCTAGTTTTACTCATATAAAGACAAATCTGTAGTAACTGATGATTCCACTGTTAGTTATCACAACCTTTGTGCTTGCATAGTGTTTGTAGCTGTGCCTTGTATGTGAATAAAGAAACAATGCAATAGCTACTGAATATGGAATCTGCCCTAAAGCCATCTTTAAAAAAAAAAAAACAAAAAACTAGATACAATCCAAATGTATTTGGTCAGGATGCATAACAAAAGGTGCTGATGGAGACTGCAGCAGCCCCACACAACATTTATATAAGATTTGTACCTTGGAGAAACTTCATGATAAACGCTTGACTATGTAATGTGTTCTAAACAAAAATTTCCCTGGGCTCAGGAGAGATTCATTATCACCACTGGATGATCTTCTGCTATTTTAATTAGGCTGTCTAAAAATGAACATTTAAAAGAAATATGTCAATGAGCAGGATGGCTATTTACAACGTACTTGCCAAATAGAGCATGTACAGTTCTCTTGAATGTCAGTGGAAAGTGTACATCTGCAAAATGTATCTTGCTTCTGTGAGACAAGATGGTTTATTCATTTGACCTAAAAGAAAGGCAAAATCCAGGTTGTGTAGAACAAGCAGAACTGACTTTCCATTGATTATAGTGGAGCATGCTTTTCATCCCAGGTCAGTGTCCAACTCAACAGTTTCGATAAAGGAATTATTGAGGTATTATTGCAGTACCCACCGAATGACAAATCGGTTGCTCTGGTAACTCATTTAATGTGTGAATGGTTATATAAATAGGATCACAGCACATGCTATTTGTCATGCATTTGTAATAAGAGATGTAGGTAAAGTCACATGCTTCAGGATTGAGATTTCTATGAAGTATATTACTTTTATAGTTAGATGTGTGTGTGTTTGAAAAACAGACTCAAAGTCTAATTACTGTATAGAATAAGCCCAGTGCAAAGGCTGAGTAGAAATCTGATTCCATTCAATGAACACTTTGAAATGTTATCACAGGAAATGTCTTTTGTATAAGAACATGATAAATTTAAAGAAGAAAATAGACTGCTTTCCCAAATGATCAAAGCTGTTGTTTAAAAGTCCCCAGCACTATTCACCAAAACACCCTGGCTTTCCAGGAAAACAAAAGTCTGAAAGATTTTTAAAACGTAAAATGGGGAATAAAATAGATAAGTAGTACAAATGAGAACATGAGTTCAGTTTTGTGCCAACTTGGGTACAAAAGCAGGCAGATGGGGTAACTGTACTTGTCAAAAAATGTGCTTATCAGACAAGACAAGGATTAGATGTCATGTTAGTTGTTTCATGAAGGATATCTATGGAACTTTTTGTTTTCTTCAGCAAATATATCCTTGTCAAATGAGTAATTGACCACTGAGTTTTCCAAACTTATCTGAAATTTTTAGTAAGGGTACAAATAACCTGTTCTGAAGGAAGACATAAAGAGTCTAGCACTAGAGTTACTGGAGCCACTAGTACTAGAATTACTAGAGGCTATCATTGTAAAGTTTATAGTCAGCCAATATTAAAACATTGGGGAAAAAAAAAAAACGTAAATAAGAACTGGACAACACAACTGTAGGCTAAAATAAATTACCATAAATACATCCTCTGTGTAAGTTGCTTAAAAATAATGTTTCCATGTACTACAGAGTGAGTATAGTTGTCAGCTATCTTTGGTCAGTACAGACCTTCCACAGAATGATGTTATGAGGTAGTAATGGCATTGAAGCCATAGGCATTTTTCAGTCCACTTATTTTTGTGTCTGCTGTTCATTGTTGACTGAAGTGACATATTTGAAGTAGCTTTTCATAGCTCCAGTGCTGAGATCAGCCAAGAACCCAGTGAAGGGCCAACAAAGGACAGCCAGTCTCCAAATTACTCAGCTCATCAGATATGTTTGAAAGGTGTGTTCAGCTCTTTATTTAAACTCTCCAAATCTGTTAGTTTGAAATTAATTTAGATTAAACTATGCAAGATCTAGACAGAGAAAAAAAATGTCACTGTGTAATCCTCACTGCAGTAAAGCATTTCAAGAAATTACATTTCAGGTAATGTTAGTGACTGACAAAACTAGTGAGTACCTTACATCTTTTCTAATTGAGCTACTTTCATGGATCTGAAACATCTGCTTCTCTGCATCTGTAGCATGAAAACATAGAGGTTCTGGAAGGTAATTTTGTCTTTTAGCTAGTGACAATCTTGATAATCAGCATCAAGTTTCCAACTACCAGGAAGAAACAACAAAGTTTGTCAGCCAACTGCGGTGCTATATTTGCTTTTACTCCCTCAAGTACAGAGAAATCAAAAGCAAGAAAATATAGAAATGGCGATGAGAAGAGTGGGCGGCTAATTTCCATTCCAGTTCTTTGAAATAAAGCAGGAGGGAGAGTGAAACAAGAGGATGTAAACTGAACAAATTCAAAGAAGCGCTGAGCCCCATGCAAAATCTGTCTGCTTTGGGAAACACAGCAGACAGTCATTCAGGCAGTTTGGGCCAGATGCTCATTTATATGAATCATTTAAATGATTTAAAAAGGGACTCTTTCTAGGTCCAGTATGTATTCCTTTGCTAAACCTCAGTAGTAGTGCTCTTGCATTTAACATTAATTCCTAAGAGGATGGATTGCCTTTCTTCTTGAACTCACACTTTGACACATATATGGTATTTTTGGAAATGAACACAGTGTTTGCTTCATACAGCAATTTTCTTTCTTACTCATTTTACATAGTAACTTGTATATCCATTAAGTGGTAAGATATTCCACAGGAAAAGGTTGTAATTGCACATATTAAAGAGTACATCATTTACCTTTATTGCAAGTCTTGTTGCAACTGTGGTCTCAAAAATTATTCTAGTGTGTACAGCCATGCTGATGCAATTAGGAGAAACTGTTTCTCTGTCATTATCATCCTTCTCTGGGTAAGAAATACTAACATAAATAGAGCAAAGAAAGCACTGTACTGCATTACAGCCCCAGAAGCCAGCCAGTTCCCATGACAGTTCAGGGAAGAGTAAATCAGACTTAGAGAGCTGTTTGGGAAGGGAAGCCTAGTTAGAATGTTTGTGGTAAATATAAGAATTGATGTGTGGGTGTTTCTGACACAAATCCTGTTATAGACTGATACGATTTAAGCACATAACTCCCGAACATCATTAGCAGTGTTAACCCCTGTGTACCTGTTGTATTTAAAATTTAATTGAAGGTGTGTTATTTGAACTTTGAAAACATTGCATCTATATTAAACATAAACATTTAATAATTTAACTTATTGTCACTGATTTGATACAACATTCTGAACATATTTTTATCCTTTGAACAATGTTTGTCATTCTTCTTAAACCTGATAATTCTTGAATTCAAATGAACTATTTGATTTCAACTTTGAGTTGAAATTAATTTGAGCTTTTATGAAGTATTCCCCATTCAGGAAGTGAAAATATGCTCATTACAGCACACCGATTAATAATATTTTATCACTTAATCTTTGTTCTAGAGTGAAATCTCAATTAATGAACATATTTGTTAGTTTGCTACTTCTGATTGGAAATAAGATTTCTGAAAAGTAACTCAGTGAAAGTGTTTGCTGTTTTGAGTCAGCATTTTCTAAGAATCAAAACAAAAATAAAAACTTCCCAGCCATCTCACTAATTTCCCATTTTTTTGCCTCTTAAATTTATATTATTGGAAAATGTTACGATAAAACACAGAAGGAAAAAAGGAAGTCTATTGCAAGTATCGTAAAGCCAGCAATATCTCTATTTTGTGTAATGTGCCAGTAGTTCCTGGAATTACACATAGATGTGGCTATTTTTTCTTGTGATCTTGAATTCAAATAGGATTAAAATTCTATAACTTCAGTATTCCATTACTTACTGTGAAATAATCTACTCCTTTCAGTTTAACTATCTGTGTTTTTGTCTTTGAAATGGATTTTTTCTAGTAGTTCTTTGTTAGTTATGTTGTTGTCATTATGCTCAATTCAGTTTGAAAACTTCCATAGTAATTTGAGTTTTACTTCAACTCTCTCTTGATTAAAATAATGAAAATGTTCTAAGACTAACTAATCATGCATCAGGCCATAGGCATCAATGCACATCCTATACATGATAAAGTAGACAAAAACTACAATTTCTGTTGATATATCTAAGACTGTAAATTAGGATCTCAAAGAACTGGAACCGGAAACAGGTTGTGAATTCACACATGAAAGAGACTATTTGTCCAACGAAGTCCTAATTCTACATACATGACATTGATGGTTTTGGCAACACATTAATAATGAATCTTCAATCCAGAGAGACTTGGGCTTGAGAAGTGGGTCCAGGAGAATCTCATGAGGTTCAGAAAAGCTAAGTGTAAGGTCTTATGCCTGGGTCAAGGCAACTCTCTCTACCAATACAAGTTGGGGAATGAAAGTATTGGACACAGTCCTGCAAAAAAAGACCTGTGGGTACTGGTGGATGGCAAGCTGGGCATGTGCCAGCAGTGTGCCCTCAAAACCCAGAAAGCCAACCATATCTGGGCTGCATCAAGAGAAGTGTGGCAGCAGGGTGAGGGAGGTGATTCTGCTCCTCTACTCTGCAATGGTAAGACCTCACCTGGAGTACTGTGTATAAATGTGGAGTCCTCAGTACAGGAGACATCAACCTGCTGGAGCATGTCCAAAAGAGGGCCACAGAATTATACGAGGGAAGAAACACCTCTCCCATGAGGACAAACTGAGAGCTAAGGCTGTTCAGCCTTGAGAAGAGAAGGCTTCAGGGAGATCTAAGTGAGGTGGGCTATAAGAAAGAGGAGGACAGACTCTCTAGGAGGGTCTGTTGTGATAGGACAAGGGTAAATGATTTCAAACTAAAACAGAGATGATTTAGTCTAGACAAGCGGAATAAATTTTTTACACTTAAGAGTTCTAAAGCACTGGCACAGGTTGCCTAATGTGGTGGAGGATGCCACATCCCTGGAAACACTCAAGCTCAGGATAGCTGGAGCTCTGAGCAACCTGATCTCGCATTAGGTGTCCTTGTTCATTGCACAGGAGTTGGACTAGATGGCCTTCAAGTATCGTTTCCAACCCTAAGGATTCTATGATTCAATGATTTTTAGCAGTCCGTCAAAGATGAAAACAAACTATGCATGAAGTTTTTAAAGTGAAAATATTCACTTTTAAAAATTAAACTTAAAAAAAATATATTAGAAAGCCTTTAATTTGTTACAGTAATAATGGTCTCTAAATCTCACTAACAAAAAATTTTGGACATTAACAGGTTTCCTACAAAAAGACTCAGATATTTCGTAGATAATGTAAGTCATACATCTATAGGCTTCTTGCTTCAGGGCAGGAAAGTCAACCATGGACACAGAAAGTTAAGAAAAACTAAAATTGAGCACATTATTCTTTAACAACCCAGGAATGGCAATTAATGAATGACCGGAAAGTTAATTTATCTGTTTTCTTGTATTATCACAGTAATTTGAATAAGACAAATCCCCTGGAATCAATGTCTCATCTTTTGGAAATTTAGGTGTTAGATTGCTGCCTTTCTAGTCTGGAATTAAAATGAATTTACTTCCCTGAAAGCTGGTTATTAGAAAGTAATAGCATTAAATAGGTGCTTCAGTGCCAAACTCATATAACCACATATAGTTTATACCTTCTTGAGTTTTAGGGGCTTTTACTTGTTTTAATTAAGAAAATCACAGCAAGGTTCAGTCATACTATCTCAGAAACTCAGCAAGATTAAACTCATATATAATGATAATCAGAGTATATATATGAATGCCAGATAAGTAGAATGTATGTATGAACCTTTAAGAAATAGAATGATAGGAGGAGGAGTACTGAGGAAGTGGAAAGCAAATACTGGACAGCCCAGAACCCCTGGCTCAGTTCAGGTTGAACTGCAAATCCCAAGATGTTTGGGTAGTAAAGCACAAGTAAACGTTTCATAGATAGTTTCTAAATAATCCGTAGTTTTAATTATGTGCTATTTCATTATACACATATTTTTATTTTCCTATAACAAATGCCAGAGACTGGACCAAAAAAAAAAAAAAAATCATAAGGTTCTACTTTTCTTCAAGTTGTACTGCAGTACCAGTGGGCTGGTAATATATTAATAGGTTTTGAAACACAGTCTCTGCTCAAAACAAACAAATAATAATGATAGTAGTACTAAAAACAGCATAGTAAGTAAAGGAGTAAAGGAAACATAATTATTCATATAGTTGAATATAACTGAAGGGGAAAATAGACAGACTACTTGATCAGTCAAGAATATTCTAACGAAAATATGACAGAAAAAGCTGAGTAGTCAAACCAATTTTTATTTGTCTGTTTGTTTGTTTATAGGAACAACTTTAATTTAATGAGTTTCTGGTGGAACAGAGACCATGACAGTTTACCCAGTAGACTTCAAATGAATCCAAGTTCAGCAGTATGTGCTGTCTCTCACAGGCACAGTCTTTGAAGTTTGGAAAAAATGGACATTTGAAGTCTACAACTACATTTAGTCCATAATCCTCAGCCTGTAGTCTACAGAGCTGCAAGGCTTGCTGTTAAGAAGCTTGAAAAATGTAAGGACCACATGGGTCACAATTTCCAGGCCTACAGAAGGGAATTTGGATACCTGGAGAAATAATACGGAATTGGCTCAAACTCAGCTTTTGAGTTGTGGGACTTTTAAGTGTGCCTTTTAACTACTTCTGGATGTCACCAGTTTTCCTAATTTTCTGTTTGACTACCTAGATTTAAAAATATATATATTAATAATTCTTTACATAGCTTTTTTTTTTAATATTTTTCTCAGTGAAAAAAGATGACAAATACTTCTTTTTTTGTTTCTTTTCCCTTTTTCTCCCTCAGATATAGAACATTTTTGCTATTTAGAATTCCCTGTAGGATAGAAATTTAATCATTTAAACAGGTTTACACTTGACAAAATTTAATTCTTACATCACCTATGAGTTTATCTTTGTTTTCTCATTTTTTTTCACCTATTTCTTTTTCCTGTTCTCAGCCTCATGAATGATAGAGACAAAGCTCTGTCGTCATAGTCTACTGGTTTTCTCTTACCTCTGTTTTCATGCATTCCAGCAAAGGCAGTGTTTCTATGGCAGAAGAAATCACCATTCAGTTTTCAATGCACCTGTTTTTATACTGCAGATGCTATGAGGACATCTTCTCCCTGCAGTAACAGTCAGAGACCAGATGAGATACAGTGAAGTGACTAAAATGGAGCTCAACATGGGCCACTGAATCCTGAATCAGATCGTCCTTCAAGACGAGAGATTCCTCTGATACAAACAGGTGCCATAATCTTCTCAGTACCTTGAATCCAAAAAAAGACTTAGTTATCAAATCTGAGTCTTCTAGTATTTTATTTGCAAATATGTGTTTCAACATCTGTGCTTGTCATACCTGAATAGAGCTAGTTTTGGCCTTTTTCAATTCACAACATAACAGCATACTGTAAGTGCTTTGGATCCTTTCCTCCTACAGGCAATTAGAGATTTGCCACTAACTTCAGCAAAACCATTTTTGGATGCCATATTTCATTAACATATAAAACAGAGCGACTAATAGGATTGATACGTATCTGAGTTAAAACCACAAATAAAATGGTGCTAAGGGATGGAAACAGAGAATGGACTTTAAATCTCATTTCAAGACTTGAGTGCAAATGGCAGAAAATAGCACAGGGTTAACAGGCAAGAAACAACTTGGCATGAGATAAAAGACTTAGGTCAGGATTTATTCAACTTCCAAGCATGCTCAAAGGATGAAAGTGTCTGGGATTTGTATATTCACAACCTAAATTGCCAGCTATGTAAGTGGTGAGGCCATATTCAATGCTCTGAGTGCCTCTGGAGATTGCCTTTTTAGAGGACATGAGAATGACAGACATAAAATGTTGATGAGCAGTCCCCAGCAGGCTTTTGGCTGGTCCACCAATTTTCTGAGCAATTAGAAGGGAATATGCCTTATATATACCAAATACAACACATTTGAGGTACTTGAGAATTGAGGGCAGAATTCGGGAGAAAGAAATTGCTCTTCCAGATGCACATAATCTCATTGAAAGACAGAATGTCTTTCAAGCCATTTCCTTTCCCATCTGTCTGTGAAAATTGACTCACCTGTTTGAAAAACTCTTGAAAAAAAGGTCAAATACCATTGCTTCCTTTCCTGCCTATCTAGTCAAGTGAGGGTACTACTTCTCATTGTGAGGTTAGATGAAAAAAAAAAACAACAATAAAACAAAATAAAATAAAAAACAAAACAAACAAAAAGTCCACAACTCCTAAGCCTAAAATTCTATAGTACTCTTTGAACTAGTATGATTAGGTCAACAAAACTTTAGCTATTGTAACCCCATAGGAATTTCATGGAAACTGTAATTCTGATGTCTGAACCAAGGCAGGTGATGATTTATGCACATTGGCACATCTGTCCATTCTATACTCTCTCAAATCTCAATATTAGAGTGGATTGTCATGTCACACTGCCATTTTTTATAAGTTGAGCATGATATGATAACCTTTCCCTCTCCTCTTACCCATTAAGAAGTGCCACAGCCATCCAGGAGCACTGTGATACTGGGCAAAACTGTGGTTTCTGCTTTCTTTATAGCTGAGAATATCTGTCCAACATATTGCTTCTTGCAGAGGTAAAATCCTGATGCTGGGAGGAAGCAGTTCTGCAGCAGTGGGAAGATATAGAAAGAACGAGGGGGATGGGGCACTGAATCTTGTGACGAGATATTGGAACATATTGTCCAGAGAAGTGGATGCTCCATCCCTGCAAGAGTTCAAGGCCTGGTTTTGGACAGTCTAATTTAGTGGGAGGTGTCTGCCCACGGCAGTGGAGTTGGAACAAGATCATCTTTATGTTCCCTTCCAACTCAAATCTATGATTCTGTGATTCTACTTGTCATTGGACCAAGAACCAGTAAGGCAGCAGGAGTTCCCAGGTGGGAGTTGGGGAACAATGAACTGGGATGAGCTTAATTCTAATGTTTTGGTCCCAAATTCTTTAAGGCTCAAATCTATATTTCCTCTTACTTTGATCTTGGTGCGTGACTTTTCAGTGGTGGAAATAGCAGTATTTCCATTTGTAGAAATATGCATACTGAAATGTGTTTTCAGTATGCTCACCGGACAAGGAATCTGATCTTCTTTTACTGTCTCCCCGATTTCTCAGTTATTTAGTAGCAGTTATGTAGAGGATACGTAAGAGATAAATGAAGCTGTAAATCTTACTATCAGCCTGGTACTGATCTCAGAACTTCATAGGAATGGGGTTGAAGGATGAAAATAAAAGTAATATGAACTAGTACAGAAAACAAATGCTGCCAAAATTACTTTTGTGCATTTATAGAGATAGCATTGGTGAAACAGATGTTGATTTCTGTGCTTTTTGCACACCATTTTGCTTAACAAAATAGGATAACACAACATTAATATACTATATGTGAAGGAGATTAAACATAGGACAGATGATAATCCTCTAAATGTATGAATGGCAAGTTAATGCAGAACAGTTTTGTTTTTGTATGACTGCACAAAGATGATCTATTGTATCTCAGTAATATGTAACATTAATTTATTATACTTGTGAACTAGATTCAGAGTCACAACTGGTAAGTTTGCCTGCTGCCTTCAAGGTCAAAAAAACAGAAAGAAGAGGATGGAGAACTGCCACAGTTATTCAGATACCCTGGTAAACAGGATCTGTACAAATAAGATTAATCTGCCCTTCTGTGTCCCTACAGGGTTTTAGAAATAAAAATCGGAGCCCCAGGCTCACTCCAGTAGAGAGCTGTACATACATCCAAAGAGAGGTCTGTGTCATCCCAAGAGCATGATGGTATTTCCCCTCACTGATCAGAACAAGAATTGAGATGTTGAATCTGAAAGTACAGCAAAGCAGTTACCATTATCAAACCAGTTCAAGCACTGAGAGTTAGTAAAGGACAGGATTGTATGTGCTACAGTTCAATCCACTCAACAGAGAGAAGGTTGCAGGCTGATTTTGTTATATGCCTGAAGAGAATTGTTGGCTGGTGATTAAATACATGTATTTTCAGGTGGAAAACAAGGTATTTGCTTTAAACATCAGCAAACATTTATTTCTCAAATGCTTAAACGACACTTGTTCTGTATTTTGCGTAAGGGTTTTCTTTATTTTAAAGACTAATCTTCATTAAAACTATGATAGTGCAAAAATGAATCAACTTAATTAAATTTATGGTCTGTTTGTAAATCCTGCCAGAAATTCACAGGACAAATTTCACTTTGCCAGTGATTAACTGTACACATTCATTTCCCTCTTTACTCATTAATAGTAAAATAATCAATAACAAAAGACATACAAGATTGGGAGAGGGAGCTGGGCAGAGCATGATTGCTGCAGCAAGACACAGTTGAACTGTTTGTTAGGATTTTACTTCACTTGATGAAAATAGTTGTCGTTTTTTATCAGATTTTTACATTTATTTTTGGATGTACATTTTTTTCTCCGTGTTTCTTGAATGCCAGGGACACTTGCCTGTCATCTATTATTTTTGGCTGTGATCATGTATACGAAATTCAGGTAGTCTGCAAAATTGATATAGCATTTCTATGTTGCTTTTTTTTTTTTCAGAATAATTAATGAAGATATTAAAAATCAAGTGAAGACTAATTGTTGGGGATCTCCAACCCTGCCTGTTCAATCCATACATATCCTGCTGACCTCTCCCTTTTAGTCAGACTCCAGTCTCTTCTTGCTCATAAATTTTCCACATAAAGTAGTCATCTTCCATGGACAACCAATACTCCCCAAATGTTCCAAAACAGCTTGTTATGCAAGTCATATGAAGTCTTCTGATTTCAAGCATGCATCCCCAGAAGTGTCTAGGCAGTGCTATGAGCAGGCAGGCAGGCCTGTGTCACTCCACTGCCTCCCACCAGTTTTCCATGTGTTCACTTTTGGTTTTGCTGTTCTGCTAGCTATAAGTACCAGACCTGAGTACTTATCACATTTTCAGGCAAACTTGGAGTTGAAACACAAGTTTGCTTTTTCTCAGGGAGGAACCACTTGAGCTAAATCCAGCTCTGTGCCTGGGAGCTAGAGTCCTGTTCCAGTAGGGATGAATTTCCTTTGACAGTAAAGTGATTTTCTTCAAATGTAGAGGCAAATTGCTTCAGCATCTACTAATAAACTCTATTTGTAAGAATGCATAAATTAAAATATTTTATTTATTATATTCAGCTTTTTGTGAGCCGGCACCAAAGAATGCCAAATAAATGAATAATTTTACTCTTCAAATTAATATCTAATTAGCATATAAGTGCTTCTGGCTACTTTATACTGGTGACTGTAAAGGGTGTTAAAAAGATGAAATCACTGCATGCATACGAATATATGACTTCTATTTCAAAGTCCCTTTAGGAGTCTGCCTTGGGGTAAAATGTCCTTAAAACAATTGTCTGTAAAGGAATCAGATACTATTTTCAGATGTTTTTGTTTTTACTCTGTTAGATTATACAATAACTCAACTGGGCAGAGCTCCAGAAAACAATGGTTGTCATTCTAGCTCTGCTAATGTCTAGTCTGACTGTGCTGTAACTTTCGCTCAGCTTACCTAAGATTCAGCTTTTTTATCTCTAAAATGGATAGTGCTTATTCTCTGTAATGTATTTTAAATATTCTAATATAATTCGTAAGTCTGAGCTAGAAATTACAATGAAGGCAGATATTCTCTCTCCTTACATCTGAGCTATGTCTGTGCTACTCTTGTAGGGTGAGTTTAATGCAAACGTATGGAGACTCTCTATCTAAATGGTCACTTGAAGTCTCTTCTTAATCAGTAGAGAAACAAGCACTCCTAATTCACATTTCATCTGATTTTGATTAGATGTCTGCTTTCAGGTAGGGTTAAGATAGAAAAGGAGATTTCTACATTTGTAGATATCTAAAGCTTGATGTTAACCTCACCTGAAGTGATTTAGCAATGAGAGGTTATGGCTCCCAGAGATTTAGAATCCTTCATCTATTTTATATTAAATAATTTTATCTAGATCATTTTTCTTTAGGCTATAAAGGCAAAAGACAATGATAAAAGACTAGGGCCTTGAAGTACATTCACATCATGTCATTTAAACCATTCAAAGGTTGATTTTCTTCCTTTGGCTAAGAAATAACTGAAGAACAAAACTTTCATGAATTCTGATTTGTAAATTGTAATTGTTTCAAGAATAGAAATGCTTAAAATTCTAAAATATATATTTCTGATATATACAGAAAAAGAAAGACAAAAAATCCCAACTAAATAAACAAACAACACTACCCACTCCCAGAACCCCATAACTCAGACTTCACAGTTCAAAATAGCAAGGATATACAGATTAATATTTTTAGTCTTGTACTTGATGCCCAACTAAAATTGTGCAAAAAGATGCCATTAAAAATACAGCATTGATTCATGATGTAGCTGAAATGCATGCATATTATATAATTCATAATGAGATTTACTGGCTGTAATTGCCATGCACTTTTTATGTCTTCAAGAACTACATGAAGCATAAGGATTTTCTAACTGCGCTGAATTCTAACGATGTATCGGAACTGGGTCTGTACAAAGATTGTACTGAGACTACACAGATGCTCATCTAATATTTTTCTTCTGCTTGGTGCAAAACCAGGGTCATTTCAGGTTCCTCAGAATCTCCAGGCAAAACCCAAGGTCACAGCCAGGGTTGCAACTTGGTCCAACCGAAAGTTTGAATTTCATCCACAGAATTCAGAATTTTAGGGCTAGAATAGTGTATTTAAGACTATTTAGTCTCACATGAAACGGGTGAAGGGATTCACCTTATCTTACTGGGGTTACCTGAAAGTTTCATGTTTAATTTAACCAAACTATTTAAGATCCTCTGTTGTTAAAGGAGAAAGAGAAGTACTTATGAAAAGGCAAACTCATCCCACGGTAATGAGATTCTGTACCTACATTTCTCAGATAAGCAGGACAAATCATGTTTTGGAGATGCCTGCCTTTGTCAAATGATTAAAATGGGAGCATAGACAATTAGTTTAGGCTTATCAGCTTTTAAATGTCTGCAGTTAGGTTAGACAAAGGAGATCCTAAGGCTGGAAATTAACAGAGTGTGCACTCTAAAATTAGAGTTAGAACAGGCACTTAACTTTTACTTACAGGGGAAGGCAAACTTCACAATTTATCTCATTTGCACACATAACCTCTAACAAAGAGCCAGGATTTACTTTTGTGAATACTGTTATCACAGTCTGCAGAATGAAATCTTTGTAATGAGGTTTTGCTTTCCCTTGTAACAATTTCATTGCATTTCTGCTAACATAATCCACGAGGAAGAGATTTTTAAAATAAAGAGTATTCACTTATTTTAGATTACTCTCAGTATCATAAGAAATTCACAGAATTACAGAATAACATAGACTGGAAGGGACCTCAAAAGATCATTGAGCCGAACACTCCAGCTAAAGCTGGATCTATCCTATGATAAATCACACAGGTAAACATTCAGATGGGTCTTGAATATCTCCACGGAAAGAGACTCCATGGCCTCTCTAGGCAACCTGTTCAAGTGCTCTGTCACCCTTACCAGAGTGTGCAGAGTTCTTCCACATGTTAGTACAGAACTTCTGCAAGAGACTATTATTTTATACAATTGCCTCAAAGTTTTCTGATGAACATGTCCGAACATGTCCAAGCTAGTCCTGGGCAAGGGTTGCAAAATCCTTTGTCTAAGGCACAAGCAGATGGCCATGTCCTGGGACAACGAAAGAGATAAGCTGCAGCTCAATGGCCTCTGAACACTCTTTTGTGTGGTACTCGTCTCCGTGGGGAGATAGCCATCTCAGGAGATGCTTACCTGGCACACTAGCATGGGATTTGTCACATAGGCAAGAGAAATGGAAGATAAAAGAGGGATTGACCACCATGAAATTGTTGGTGTTCTTCCACCGGAAATGTCATGAGCTGATCCCTGCTGCTGAACTCCCTCCTGGGCCTGCTGCCTGAGACATTCTGCTTTCTCTTGGACCTCGCCGCTCCTTCGAGGTGTTCTACCATCTGAACCCTCACGAGCTGATCACTGTTCCTGCTTCTCCGGTGCTGACTGACGCTGTTCCTGGACTTTTCCCATGCTGCTTCTCCTGTGCCGCTTCTCCAGGACAGCTGCTTGCTGCTGTCATGGTTTTATGATTTTTGGTACTGGTATTCCACATCATAACATCATGTAGTGCATTTAGAGTTAAAGAGTTAATGCTCCAGCTCTGTGGATCATCGATAGTTCCAGGTATACCTGTCTCAGAAGAGAAGAAGAACTCCATTCCCCAGAGGACTTTGCGATGCTTTGCGTTCTTACGTGTTTACGCTCAGAGGGAAAGATAAAAACTGTCTGCAGTCACGGGACACTCTCTTTCCTTTGGGATCGACTCAGCAGTGGGTGCTCGCTGCCGTCCGCCTTCAGCGTTAGCGTAAGGCCTTCGGTTTATCGGACACTCTCTCTTGCTCATTTTATTTGATTTATTAGCTTTAATTCCAATTATATTGTATTATATTGTGTTATTTTGCTTTCTGATATCTTATTTAGTAAATTAGCTTTCCTCCTCAGATCGTTGCCGCTGTTTTGTTCCTAGGCCCATCTCCCTTTTCCCTTTTCCCTTTCCCCCTTCCCCTTTCCTGGGGCGTGGGTCCGTGGGTCCCCCGCACCAATCGTCACGGAACCGGGCCGAACCTGCCCGTAAACCGTTGACACTGCTCAGGGCTGCCCGTCGCTGCTGCTGTTCTCCCCCCTTCTGCCGCCCCTGCTCTTCTGCCTTGGACCGTCGGAGCCGCTTGCAACCGGACCGCCCCTAGGATCCTGGCTGGTGACCTTCCCCACGCTGTACAAATCCTTGCTTCTTTCCTACCTTTCCTATCGCTCGCCTTTCCCTTCCCCATCACCCTTATTGGTAACAGTGTCCGCCTTCCTCTTCCCCATCTCCCTGGTCAGTATTGGTAATAAACTGGTCAGACCAACATTTGAACCGTTGCTTCTTAATTTCACGCCGGGTATACACAATCTAAGAACCCCATCTCCCTCCTTTATATTGGAGCGTGACAACATCCTGTGTTCAAGTTTTAGGCCACTACTCCTTGTCCTGTCGCTACATGCCACTGAGAAGAGCCTGGTCTCATCCAATTGCTTTCCACTCATTTTAGATATTTATAAACATTTATCAGATCCATTCTCATTCTTATCCTCCTTAGGCTGAAGAGACCCAGGTTACTCAGCCTTTCCTCATATGGGAGATGCTTCAGTCCCTTAATCATCTTTATGGTCCTCTGTTGGACTCCTTCTTGGAGATCCGTGTCTTTTCTGAACTGGGGAGACCAGAATTGGACAGAGTATTCTAAATGTGTCCTCCTTAGGGGAGAGTAGAGGCGAGGATCACCTCCCTCAACCTGCTGGCCATGCCTTTTTGAATGCATTCCATACCACTGTCCACAAGGACATGCTGCTGGCTCATGACAAACCTGTTGTCCACCAGTACCCCAAGGTCCTTCTCTGCAGAGCTCATCTCCATTACATTACCCCTAACCTGTACTGGTGTATGCAGTTATGCCTACCCAGGTGCAAGACTCTACACTTGTTAAACTTCATTGGGTTCCTCACTCTCAGCCCTGAATTCTGTCCAGGTCTTGTTGAATGGCGGCACAGCATTCATATATGTCTGCCAATCCTCCCAGCTTTGTATAATCTGCAAACTTGCTGAGTTTGGACTTTATCCCTTCATCCAGGTTGTTGATGAAGATGTTGAGCACTGCTAATTACAGGCTTACATCCAGACTCTGCACCACTGATTGCAACCCTCTGAGTTCTGCCAGTCAAAAAATTATCAGTCTGCTTGACTGTCCATTCTTGTATCCCACATTTTCTAATTTTTAGAACAAAGATGTTCTGGGAGATGGTGTCAAATGCCTTGCTGAAGTCAAGGTATGCAACATCCACTGCCCTCCCCATATCTACCCAGCCACTGATGACATCATAGAAGGCTATCAGATTGGTCAAGCATGATTTCCTTTTGGTGAATCCATGTTGGCTACTCCTGATAACCATCTCTTCTGAGGAGAATTTTTCAATTTGTTTCCTTCATTACTTTTTTTTTTTTTTTTTGAGTGATATCTAATATAATGTGCTACTCTGTAAGTCAGATTTGAGTTATATCTTCTCATTTTACCAGCAGAATATTTTGAGGGAATTAAGCAGTGACACTTCACAGAAACACAGAATTGTAGGGGTTGGAAGGAAACTCTAGAGATCATCTAGTCCAACCCCCTGCCAAAGCAGCTCCCTATACCAGGTTGCACAGGTAGGCATCCAGGCGTGTCTTGAACGTCTCCAGTGAAGGAGACCCCACAATCTCTCTGGGAAATCTGTGCCAGGGTTCCATCATCCTTACTGTGAAGAAAAATAATATATAGGTGCATGGGGAAATTATGATATCTAAAGATTCACTCAACATCACAATTAAAAAAAGTCACAACAAAAAATATTAAAATGTCAATTTACATAATAAAACAAAATTCTTATTTTGACCCCAGTGTTCAAATGAGTCTTGTTTATATGTGTATGAGAGTTAATACACAGGCATTGTGATTTAACCCTGGGAAGACACTCAGCAAAAAACAGCTGTTCTTTTATCCTCCCCAATTGGGTTGAGGAGGAGACAAAGAGAGGGGAATTTGTGGGATGATATAAAGGCAGTTTACTAGGTAAAGCAATAGATGTCTGTGCTAGTGAGTAAAACCAACACTATCTCATCCAAAATAAAAATCATCAGAATGAGAATGATGAGCAGATTTTTGCTGAAAAGTCATAGAAGAAAAGAGTCTTGAAAGGGAAGGCGTTCTCCTGCTACTTATCCTGATTTTGATTGGGATAGAGTTAATTTTCTTTGTGGAAGCTTATTTTTTATATTTTTGATGAAAATTATGTTGATGACACACTGTTGGTGGTGGTTTAGTAACTTAGTGCTTACACGATCAGGGACTTTCAGCTAGTTGTGTTACCCAACCAAACAGAAGCTGAGGGATGAAAGGAGAGAACCAGGACAGGTGGTCCAAATTGGCCAAAAGGATATCCACACCATGTGGCATAATGCTCAACACTAAAACCAGAGGAAAGAAAGAGGAAAAGTGAACATTTGTAAAGACGATAGTTGTCTTCCCAAGAAACTGCCATGGATGGTGAGCCCTGCTTCTCTGAAGGCAGTGGAACATCTGCCTGCCAATGGGAAATATTGAATTAATTGCACAAACAGTTTTTGCTCTACCTAGTAAACTGTCTTTATCCCAAACCATGATTTTTTTGCCTTTTCTGTTCTTTCCCCAGTCCTACCTGGGGAGAATGAGTGAGTGGCTGGGTGGTCCTGAGCTGCCTGCTGGGCTGAAATGCAGCACAGTCTAAACAGGAGATTACTGGGAAAGGTAAGAGTTTCCCCCTCCCAATTCCTGTTTCTTCTTCTTTCTTTCTTTCTTTCTTTTCTTTCTTTCTTTTCTTTCTTTTTTTTTTTTTGAAAAGTAATAATTTACTTTGTTATTTTTCTTAAAGGAGTGCAGACAAATTTTTCATCTAGTGACCTGAAAAAGTGGCAGAGAGTTATCATTGGTAATGAAAACAAAAGAAGTTACTAGGCATAGAAAGGTGGACAGAAATGGAAATTTGATATGGAAATGAAAGTGTTAACAGTTCATTTGAAACTGAATCTCTGTTGACATGAGAATAAATTATTTGTCTAGAACTGGACTCGTTTGAATAAGATTCAGCTAATATTAGGGACAACTTGATTTCTGTGCAGAAATCAGCTGCATAGCTGCATAGTTGGTACTGCCTTATCACAGATAAAAACATGAAGGCCTGTTTAAAGCAAGAATGAACTTGCAACAGAGTTAAAAATGACTTAGCACTGAGAGTAAAGCTCCATCCTATGAAAAGACAAGTTATAGACAAGGCTGTATAAAATGTTTTATCTACTTCAAATTCATGGGATCAATATTTACAAATACCTGCAAACTTCTCACGTTACCTTAGCCTGCAGGACTGACTTTTTCAGTCAGAAAAGGATATATATTAGATGTGGCAACTTATTTGAAAATAGGTATACTCTGTAGAGTGCTGCCTACACCTAGGGTTGTTTGGCTGTGAAATCAGATGTCATTTACTTCTAATTCCCAAGTAGGGTTGAGGCATGGCTCAATTTCCTCATGGATTTTAGTTTAATGCCTGGCAGTAATAATCCTAAAAACACATAGTATTTTAATGTGATGGAAATATAAGCCAAGATAAAATAAAGTACTGAAAGTTTTTCTGCAGAAAGTCAGATGTTAATAACAACTACCAACTTGATTTTGAACCATTTGAATTACAGTTATATGCCATTTTGACAGAAAAGTCATATCTCTGTATATCTGAGTTAAAAACATTATTCTGAATCTTATTATTGGCTACTGTGACATCAAGAAAATATTTATCTACTGAAGATAAACTGATGAGAATATGTATAATGGAACTGAAAATATATATATCTTGATGATGGCTCCTTTGTTTAATTTCCTGTGAATCTGACCTCTGAATTTTCCATTGACTAAACTTGGAAAACATCTTTTTATGATTTTCTTCTTTTTTCTCTCCTTTTCTCTACTAATGGCACAATCTCCTTTAGAAAAAAAAAATGTTTTCTTTTTTCTTTAGAATATAATAGCAAGAAACAAATATTTTCTTCTGAATACACATTTGAAAAAATGGCATAAATAGTTTAAATGAATACTTCTTATTACTTCAATTTGACTCTACCATATGCATGGATAGAACATTAAAATTAACACGCCATAATTGTCCTCACATGTAAATCACAGACTGGGAAGTAGGTGTTTGTGTTTCCAATATCATTAACAAAAATATAATTGTTTAGTCATAGGTATTTTGAACTACTACATTTCCTTCTTCTAGTACTTTGGATTTGATTCAAAGCTTGCTGAAGTTGATAGATCCTGCATCATAAAGTCTGAGACTTTTATTCATTAATTTTGCTTATGACCATTAATGCAATAAAAGCATATTTTGGTAAATATATGATAATTGCTTAACAAATTGTCATTAGATGACACAGATTTTCTTTAAATAACTTTAATTATCCTCTTAGTAGGTATTCAAGATAAAAACAAATGAAATTGAAAAAAGCTCAGAAAATGAATTATACCTTGAGAGTTTTCTCTTATCAGTTTAATAATGAAAGTTCAAAGCCTTTTGAGACATTTGTCTGGAAAACTTCTTGGTTGTTGTTCCCACTTAATAGCAAAAAATTCTTTTTACTTATGTGCATTTTCAAATCACTGGGGTACTGCATATAAAAAAAAAAGTGGTGAAGTAGGAAGATAAAGACAATAAAGAAAATGATATAATG
Organism: Cyrtonyx montezumae; assembly: GCF_038088225.1. NCBI lineage: Eukaryota > Metazoa > Chordata > Aves > Galliformes > Odontophoridae > Cyrtonyx > Cyrtonyx montezumae. Next base: position 153,817,645 of record NW_027072034.1, on the reverse strand, counting down.
ATAGAATTTTCTTTAAGGATTCATTTTGGGTTATGCATATCTGTAACCTACCTACAGGTGATGAGTTTTGGTTCAATATAGCCACTCATAGAATCACAGAGCAACACAAGTAGGAAGGGATACATAAGGATCATTGAGTCCAATTCATTCAGTACTTATTGTATTGAGAGACTTTTGCTAAAATGTATAAATCACTGCACACATCTTGGATATATCTCTCTTTCAATCATCCTGAAAATCTTCATTTCTCTGAATATGCAACCTCCATTAGCTCATATTAATATAATTTTTATACCTGATTATGCATTGGGCATGCTTTGGTAAGGTCATGTGAACTCTTGACTTTCACTCATTTCAGTGGAAGTTGAAGCTGCTCAGCAGGCTGCATAGCAGAACTGCTGCCTTGAAAGAGCAAGCAGAGCAGAAACTGCAATATTTGTTGTATGTTCTTATCATGGGTCACAAATTAGAGATGAAGATTTTTGTTGTTCCTTCCAGACATTCCTTGCATTTCTACACCTATAGTAAAGGTTAGTACACTGAATGTAGCTTAAATTTCCCCTCATTCAGGGCTTTAAAACCAACACCCACTGTATATCTGTGTCTCCAGGTCAAAGACACTTGACCAACTTTTTTCTCTCCAGAAGCTCCCTCTTGGAGTGTACACAAGGTACTCAGTGAACAGGACGCTTAACTGACTAAATGAGAGGATAGGGGCTGCTACTCTAGATGAGATCAGGGAGGGAAGGAAATATTGGGACAGACCATTCTTCAGTGTAAATCGACATTGTTCTTGTGACGTCAGAGTAAAATTTCAAGCAGTGAGGTACTCAAGGAGCATATTTCAACCAGTAAAAACATACTGAACTGAGATGTGCATATTTTTACTGGAGCTCTCATGAAATCACTTGAGATCACTTTTATATTTCTCTCTCTCTCTCTTCCCCCCCCCCCTTAAATTAATTTATATTAGTTCCTGCTTCAGCCCTTCCAAAAAGACTAATGACCCAAACATTGTCCTTCTGAGCTACAATAAATGAAATGGAACAAATAAACAGAAAATCTCAGCATCTCCCTTAAAGCAAGCTTTGTTGTTAGCCCTAATGGCAAGCAGCTAACAAGCAGCACAGCCACATCAGTTTTCACTGAGCAAGTACTCATGCATGAAAGAAAATGGCTTTGCAAATATCCCTTCTTTGTAACCATCTTTGGTGTTGCTGAGTCAATGATATCATAAAGATAAGTTAAGCCTAGACTTCATTCCCAAAGGTAAACTTGTCACTGCATGAGGATTGTCTCATTTCCTCTAAAAAATACATGCATAATGTGCACAGCCTTGAAAAATGTGTTTTTTGATACTTGACCTCTACTATAAGTTAGTTAGCTGGGATATGTTTATATTCAGCAAAGATACAAAGATATTTGTAGGATAAAACTTATTCTATCCTTAGACAGGTGCTTAGAACAGGTAAAAAGACCTATTCCCTAAGGTGCTTTCCTCTCTCCAGTGAGGATAGAACAACTAAGGACATGATTAATCTAATCTCTAACTACTGTTAGATGGCAACTTCAAGGTGAGAGGAACTCTCCATTTCAGAATGCCTGTTTCTCCAGTGATATCTACAAAAAAAAGATAAGGGTGATGTACTCATAAATCAATATTCATATTTGATTTGAGGAAGCCAACTCTAATTTGTGTAACTTCTGTTACCAAAATTAAGTAAAATTAATTCTTTTGAAATCACTGTGCACCCACTGTACTTAGGCCTCAGTCCTCTTTGTACAATATTGGTTTATGTTTCCACATTGCATATCACATTAGGGGTTTACTCTTTACTGGTTATAATCTGCATACAAATGGTTACAAAAGATGATGAAATATGAGAATGAACTATTGAGATGATAGAAAGCACAACCATATTGGCTAAAAAGTCCTGTCTCAAACAATGGTAATGAGAATATACATCCTGAAGAGTAAGAGCAAGTAGAGATATCATCTGTTATAGTCCCTGAAGCCAAGACGTTTTATCTTAGGCATTTTTAGAGCTGACTTTTATTTCTAAATAATTTTCAGGACTTTAACTTTGTTCTGGATCTCCATTGAAAGCCAATTCCATCTGACCAAGATGTAAATATGTTCATTTTCAGCAAGCAGTAGAAAATGCCCAGATACACAGGTTAGTGTATGCCTCTCTCTATATCAGAAATGAGCCTATGACATACAAATAGAAAAGCCTTAACAATATTAACTTGACGGGTTAGCTATGTGAATTTGATTGTGTCAGCATATTGGAGGATCAGACAGAGCTAAACTTAGTGCAATATTTGATTACCAGCACTATGTGATTTAGAGCTCAGAAAGTCATTAAACTCCAAGCCAATGCAGGGAATGCCTAGTGGGATTAACCTTCAAAAACTAATTACCAAGCAGATCAACAAGAGGCAGCCTGCACCACTAATTTGTGACACCATACCAGAGGAGAGAATGGTGCCAGGAAATGTTGATTAAGGGAATTTGACTCACAGAAGATCCTTTCCCTATGTAAATATAGATTTCTAAGTCTTTACTAAGTACTGACATGTGAAAGGACAGGTTACTAATTGTAGCTAGTGGTTTGGGCACAATTGCTTTGATGATTCTCTTTGAAGAAAGGCTAAGTGAACTGGGTCTGTTCAGCCTTGAGAAAAGAAGACTGAGAGGGGACCTGATCCAGGTTTATAAATACCTGAGGTGTGAGGGACAAAGTGGTGAGGCCAGACTCTTTTCAGCAGTGTGTGGAGACAGGACAAGGGGAAACGGACAGAAACTGCAGCACAGGAGGTTCCGCACAAATGTGCGCAAGAACTTTACAGTGAGGGTGACAGAGCACTGGCACAGGCTGCCCAGGGGGGTTGTGGAGTCTCCTTCTCTGGAGATATTCAAGACCTATCTAGATGCCTACCTGTGTGACCTGGTATAGGGAACTGCTTTGGCAGGGGGGTTGGGCTCAATGATCTCTTGGGGTCCCTTCCAACCCCTATGATTCTGTGATTCTATGAAATGCAGTGAGATGAATTCTAGCCGTATTTCAAACAAATAACATGGATAAATGCTGAGCTTATCAAAGCGTCAGTATTGCATCAGATCCTAACCCCAAGCCCCTGTACACTACTGTTATCTGTGAACTTTGTTAATTACTCTCAGATTTCATATCCAATACTTGAACTTGATCTCAGGTGACATGATAAAGAGCCAAGTAGCAGGTTTTTTTACATGCATACATATATATATGCACACAGATACATGGATGTGGACATGGACATACATACATACATGTAGTTTCTTTGTCTGTATGCATGCATGTGCATAAGGCTCTGGTGAGACCTAACCGTGACCTTCCAGTAACTGAACATCATAAGCAAGAGGGAGAGTGACTTTTTACGCAGCCAAAGTAACAGAACATGGGGGAATGACTTTATACTAAAAAGGGAAATATATGTTAAATGTTAGGAAGAGATTCTTTACTCGGAGGCACTGACGCAGGTTGCCCAGAGAGATGGTGGATGCCCCATACCTGGAGGAATTCAAAGTCAGGCTGGATGGGGCTCTGGGCATCCTGATCTGGTGGGTGAGAAGCAGCCCACAGAAGGTGGGTTGGAACTGGGTGGGTTGTAAGGTCTCTTCCAACTGCGACCATTCTATGATTCTATGACATCAGTGTATTATAAGTACTTTATGTTAATATATTGCACATTGAATATGTATGTACCACCAAAAACTCGCTCCTGTTGATAGACATAGAAAGTTTAGAGTGGTTCGAGTTTGACTAATAAAATAATATAGCACTTCCATAAAGAAACAAAGAAGACATTCTGCAAATTATGTAGGGCTGAGTAAAATGGCAGACACTGAAGTATAGCCTGAATAAGGCATATTTGGAAGCACAAATCCAAACATTCATACTACCAGAAGTAAATCCCAGCTCAAGATCATGCACAGTCATATAGGCTGATCATATTTCCAAAAGCTACCACTTGCAGAATTCTAGAAATACATGTTATATCAATATTGTTAAGTACATTTGTTTATTGCACTAGTAGAGACAGAGTTCCAACTTTAAAAGATCATCAGGGAGGACTCAATTCCCACTCAACTTCACAAATGCTATTACATTTTAATTAAAGTGTACTTGTTTTACCATTTACTGCTTGTTCTAGCTTATTTATTTGTTTATTTTGTTTGTTTGTTTGTTTTTGTTATTCTTACAATGGAGTAAAGGTGCTAAATGAGGATTAGTTTGCAATAACAGCTGACAAACGCTTAGGATCCATTGTGCAAACTAATAGCCTATCGATTTTGAATGAACCATAAGCCAACATGGGGGAACCAGTCTGCTAACAGATATGATCACCTTCACTTAGAACTGTAGACTACACATTAGAGTAGGTTTTGTTTGTCTGAGATATTCTTATTATTTACAGTCAGTTTTTCTTATTGTTTAGTATGTGCACTACTTTTCCTCAGATATTTTTTGTTTGTTTTATCCAGGGAGAACAGGGAAAATTTTCTGTTTTGTCATACATTTTCATGATAGGCATAGCTAACTCATGCTCTGGGCTTGATGGAGATAAATCAAGTTTAATATAGGAGCACACTAGCTGAGAGAACACTGACAGCTTTCAAAATACCAATGAAGATACAGTAGTGTGCTAATACTGTTGAACAGTATCTGAATAAAAGTAAAGGGATTTGTATCTTTGAGGCAGTCCATGTTGATATTTCTAACATTAACGAGATGATGTTTAATGATCCCAGTCTAATAATTTGAAAACAATAAATCAAATAACAACAAACCAATCAACCAAACAACAAAAAAAACCATCCAGTACTCCAATATTGAGTAAAGACTGAGAAAGAGAATATTAATAATTTCAAATATGGAATTTCTAAAATTTAAAACATTAAAGTTTAGGCAAATCAAAGTGGAGATAATGACCTACTAAGTCTCTCCTGACCCCCCAAACATCAAACTATTATATTAATTCAAACAATAGCTGGTGCTTTCCTAAAGAAATTCAGTTTGAGTTCTAGATCTACACAAAAATAGGGGAGCTATTTGTTAATATTTACTAACATGACCCATCTTGTGCGAAAGAACATAGTTTTGGAAAAATCTTAAACTATGTGGTATTTATACCATATCCTTTCTTTTAGGGACAAAGCAGTACCATATCTCCAGGAAGTCTAACATAAAGTATATGAAATTAGGTTGTACATGAATAAGAAAAAAAACACAGATTGAGCTGATTGATAATCTAATATATTGTCAAGTTACCCAGGAATTTAGGCTGAAAATTCAGTGATGGTCAGCTGCCTGTTTGTGGGTAAAAGGTACAGAAGTATTTGAAGTTGAAATAGGCATAGATGTTTTCCTGCAGCTATAATCAAATTCAGTGGTAACCAAACTCTTTCTACAGTGTGAATCATATTCAAATAGAGAATTCTTCAAGGAGGGTAGGATTTTTCCTAAGTTTTCCAAACTCTACCCTTAAAAACTGAAAATTTTACAAATGATAAGGAGTTATGCCTCTATAATACTATGCCTCTATAACAGATAATAGGGAGAATATATTGAGAGGAAGAAATCAAGAAATGAAGAAGAAATCTTCAACTCTTTAATTTTATTCTGGGCATTAGTACAAAATAGATTTCACTGATAGTAAAACTAACTTAACACATATTTTATTAAGTTTGTATTATGGAATTTGTTGTGATGATTTATTAGCAAGGTTCAGTGAAACAATTAAATAGAAATCTTAATCCTGAGAAATTATAATCTTATAAGGAGGTATTAATAAATTTTAATGAAATAGATTAAAATCTTTTTAATATACAAATTACACAGGCCCATATTTTTAATCATTTCACTGATGTCAACTTTGATGGAACACTGGAAATAGTACAGGACTTGTCTTATACAGCTAGAAGTAGACAAATACATGAAGGAAGATGTTGGAATTGATTCTTTATTAAGGAGGTAAAACAACTCAAATCAAGAGCATACTATAGCTTGGTACTGTGAAGGGTTTATAGATCTTTAGGAATGGAGATAGCACAACTTCCCAGACAGTCTCTTCCAATATTTAAGTGTCTCTTCTTACCCTAGTTAAGCAAAGCTCCCCAAGATTTGCAGCACATGATGGCATAACTCAGAAGTGCATGGGTGCCCCTATGCTTCTGAGACATTCACACTCCCACTTGCAGTATAGATCTAGTCTAGAGAAAACGTTCACACTTTCTGTTGTTGGTCCTGAGCTCAGCCTTAGTGAGTGCTGTGGCATGGGAGGTAGAGAGACTGATGAGTCATTCAAACGCCCACGATCCAGGTGAACTGTGAGATTATTCCTGCACAAAGTCAATGGATGGAAATTTGGCAGTTATTACTGGAAATCTCAATATGGGCTTACATCAATTAGGCAACCCAGTCTTATGAACTTATTAAGGGCCATTAGATCATGAGAGCCAAAGAAAGTCAAAGTCTTAACCCCAGAGGCGCAATAACTCTATATAGGTTTCTAAATTGGTTTGTCTAAAATAAGTAATCAAGAAAAGCAAGAAATGATTTACTAGGGAATTGAGGTTTGAAGTGGAATGAGTTTACCATCAACAATAGCTTTACTTTCTAGAGCACGCTGTGCCCATGTTATGTTTAAGACAAGCTTACAAGCTTTGCATAATAAAGGAGAGTTCTCTTCCACATGATGATAGTTATAGACTCCCTGGAGGGAAAAATAAGAAACCAGAAAACGCAATAGGCTTTTCATCATAATTTATAAAGACTCTAGAGGTACATTTAAGAGGGTAAAATGCTATCTACCTTCATTGTGTAACACTTGGATGTACAGCTTTAATGAATACAGCATTCAGTTGCTTGAAATTATTATTGGTTATAATCCTTCCATTTAGTGACTTGTTCCATTTCTAAATCTTCCTTCATCATGTTTTACAACTGTCATCCCAACTACAATATTAAATTTAATTTTTTTTTGTTTTATTTCTAGCTTCCCCAAATTAAAGTTACAAAAAGTCATGAATGCAATCCTATTCAAAATCAACCTTAAAAATAAATTTGAAAGGAACGATCTAGGTTCCTCTATTTAAGCTGTAAATTTAAAATGAATATTTGCACAGGCTAAGTCAACTAATCAAATCATAAAAGAAAAGCTAATTAAGTAGAGTTGTCAAAAGAGAATGAGAGCTCAATACAGATATCCCAGATCCTATGAGATCTTGACTTGTGTGATTAGTTGCTCTGCTCTATTTGGGGAAAGATCTTGTCGTACCAAACCCAGAAACTGTTGCCAAATCTTGGAACTCAGGCTGAGTATGCATACTTATACAGTTCTAGTGCAGATGCACAGATGTAGAAAATCATATATATGCATTTCTAGACTTTGAGAGGATCCAGAATTAAAGGTCTATATCCAATTCAGCATCCAAAATAAAATCTGTGGTTATTTGTATGGAACCTGACTTGCTTTTCATATGAAATGTGAAACATTCAATTTTAACATGGAAAGTTCATTCCTTTACACTTCCCTTTGCTTTCTAGAATATATATAAATATGCTTCGGATATACCTGCTATACTACACAGAGTTTCCGGATTCACTTTCTGAATTGGATGGTGGTGTATCAGAGACCATTGCCTGTTACAGGGAATTCACAAACATGTACTGCTTTCCAGTTTCAGTCACTGGTCTTATGAAAATCTGTTTGTGGTTGTACAGCATACATTTTACATGTGTAAAATTTGGACTTAGCACCATAAAATTAGCTGATCTAGGGTTAAGGAATATGAAGGAATCATGAGATTTTAACTTGAGTTCCTTCTCTTGCTATCAAACAAAAATCCATACCACACTCTCTGAGGGTTATAGTGGCCCCAAAGTACATTTTACTTTAATTATTTTTCTGTTTAGACATCAAGCTTAAACTAATCTTCTGGAAACCCTCAGTGGTCAATGGAGATTCAAAGTTATAATATATTTTATATTTCTCTCAAACTTAAGTTAGTGTGAAGTGAAACATTTATCTACTGAGGCTAAGAAGAGTCCTTAGAGAGAGCCTAGCCTTTAACTTTCACCAAATGTCAAAAGATTGACAGTTATAATCAGATGAAATTATTCTTATTCTAAGTAAATCAATGTCCTCATAAGAGTGTCTTTTAATATTCAGACTGTATAAAGTTTTTGGATGAGTATTTAAAATAGCATCTTGCAATTTCCCCTGGAATAGATTGGGAAACTAAAGAAAACTGACACTAGGTGTAGGTAAAAGACAGAAGAGGTCAATGATTGACTCTATTTAAGTTGTAAATAGTCCAAAACCTGTTCATGAGTTATTCCTCCTACTTTTCTGAAATTCAGCAGTCAGTTAGCATGCAGGAGAATTACGTGCTTAAAATGAACCTCATTTCGAGTAGTATTTTTACCAGGAAGGACATTTTTTTTTTTTGTGGTTTATTCACCAGTATCATACACTTGAGGTCAAACCCATCCCTCTTGAGAAAAAAGTTTCCTGGCTCTTTAGGTCACTTCCATTGATTCTTTAGGCTTCAAGAGGTTTGTGTTCATTAATGCTCTCCCCATGTATGACAGGATACCTGACAGATATCCAACGTAGCTTTTCAGGTGCATTTTTCTATTAAACATACAGAGTTGGATGCAAATACCTAATTTAACAAAGCAAATACCTGGAATTTAACCTTAAGTAGTTGTCTGATCTTTTGCTTTAAACAGGAATCCTTAACATTCTTCTTAAGAGGGTATTTCATTCTACAATAAGAAGCTAAGCTGCACTGAAATGGCTTTTTGGTATCTAGTCTTATGTACACTCTTCCACTGTCCTGTAAGTAACCTTAAATTTGTCTTAGATGTGTGTATTTCAGGTATATGAAGTAAGACAAAATTAATATGATCTTCCAAGTCACAAAAGAAAAGATACTTCCTGTAACCCTAAATTAGTTGTTTAATTAAATCAGTGTTATTGGGCATAGTGTAGCATATAAGGGGAAGAATTTTTCTGGCTGAAATTTCTCAACAATTATATTATGTTTCAGATGATCAAAAAATATCAAAGCAAAAAATCTGTTCTGTGGGAAAAAGGGAAATCATATTATTTACATTCAGGATTAACAATGCTCTTTGGCTGCTTAATGATTAAAAACAAATGATGCTTTGTACTGCCAGAAGTTCTTTAATGAACTGTTCTCTCTTTGCGTTTTCACTTATCCAATGAGCTTTCAGTACTTCCACGTCAGTTTCCTAATAAATCACGTTATATATCTGCAATTACCCTTTCTTTCTGATCTTACCAGTTTTATTAATATGTGTTTTATTGTGGACCTTTTATTTGTACCTATTCATACCCACTTGATGTTTTAGTGTTATCTAGTTCACTCCAAGTACTGCTTCCTTTATAATGGGAAGGTTCTACTGCCTCAGAGACAATGCTGAATTTATCACTCACAGTTATCTTTAGGGAAACAACACAATGTTATTAGGATTGAGTTTGTGGGGATTAAAGATATGTGATATTTATAGACAATGTCAGGGCTTATATGTATAAAGTTCAGATAAATCCATGGTAACAGAGACATGATTTGGAAGTAAAATTTGGCATGGGGATAACCAAGATTGTCTTTGCTTATTTATAAAACATGTACAAGAGGAAAACAGGCTTTAATATGTTCATTAAATTTATACATGTGCATTACTAGGTCACCTAGCATTATGCATTTGATCTGGAACAGGAACAAGCTCACAATTGCATTTCTCCTAGAAATTAGCAGAGTATTTTATGGTGCCCATAAGGTCTTTTAGGACAGCTTTTATTCTCACTACAAAAGCACAAGCAAAACTGAAATGGATCTTGCTTTGAGTCCATCTGTACCAACCACGTATTGCAAATTTATCAAAGTGAGTTTGATCCAGCTTGTGATCCAGTAAGTGAAACTTCTGAAATTCTCATCAGATGTTTAAAAATTGTATTATTTAGGAAACTAAATGATTAGCTCTTCTTCATATGCAAGCTATGTCCACTTTAATTGCAACTGTTTCCCCAAATCAGCTTAAAAGAACAGACTTTGTATTTTAACATAATGCAGTCTACTGGAACTTTGAAGCTGGTCTGTCTTTGACCAGAAATTAGACCAGATGGTCTCTGGATGTTCCTTCTATCTTTATTTTTCCTTACATTCCATGAATTTAGATCTTAAAAAAGAAAACACTAAGTTCAAACAACTCGATTTGCTTGTGGCAGGGTGTGAACAACTTAGCTAAACTAAAAGGAAATTAAAACTTCCCAATCATGGAATCATAGAGTGGCTTTGGTTGGAAGGGACCCCAAGGATCATCAAGATCCAACCCCCCTGCCACAGTCAGGGCTACCAACCTCCAGATCTGGTACTAGACCAGGCTGCTCAGGGCCCCATCCAAAATGGTCTTGAACACCTCCAGGTGCAGAACACTCGTAGCCTCTCTGGGCAGCCTATTCTGGCCACTCTCTCTGTGAAGGACTTCCCCCTGACATCCAATCAAAATCTTTACTCTATGAGCTTAAAACAACTCCTGCTTGTCCCATCCCTACCTACCCGAGGAAAAAGTTCATTACTCTCCTTTTTATAATCCCCTTTTAAATACTGGAAGTCTGCAATGAGGTCTCCTCACAGCGTTCTCTACAGGCTGAACAAACCCAGCTCCCTCAGCCTGCCTTCATAGGGGAGGTGCTCCAGCCCTCCTCTGGACCCTCTCCAACAGGTCCACATCTTTTCTGTACAGAGAGCCCCAGACCTGTGCTAAGGCTATGTTATAAACACTTGAAGAAAAAAAAAGAGGGAGAGGGAGAGGGAGAGGGAGAGGGAGAGGGAGAGGGAGAGGGAGAGGGAGAGGGAGAGGGAGAGGGAGAGGGAGAGGGAGAGGGAGAGGGAGAGGGAGAGGGAGAGGGAGAGGGAGAGGGAGAGGGAGAGGGAGAGGGAGAGGGAGAGGGAGAGGGAGAGGGAGAGGGAAGGGAGAGGGAAGGGAGAGGGAAGGGAGAGGGAAGGGAAGGGAAGGGAAGGGAAGGGAAGGGAAGGGAAGGGAAGGGAAGGGAAGGGAAGGGAAGGGAAGGGAAGGGAAGGGAAGGGAAGGGAAGGGAAGGGAAGGGAAGGGAAGGGAAGGGAAGGGAAGGGAAGGGAAGGGAAGGGAAGGGAAGGGAAGGGAAGGGAAGGGAAGGGAAGGGAAGGGAAGGGAAGGGAAGGGAAGGGAAGGGAAGGGAAGGGAAGGGAAGGGAAGGGAAGGGAAGGGAAGGGAAGGGAAGGGAAGGGAAGGGAAGGGAAGGGAAGGGAAGGGAAGGGAAGGGAAGGGAAGGGAAGGGAAGGAAAGGAAAGGAAAGGAAAGGAAAGGAAAGGAAAGGAAAGGAAAGGAAAGGAAAGGAAAGGAAAGGAAAGGAAAGGAAAGGAAAGGAAAGGAAAGGAAAGGAAAGGAAAGGAAAGGAAAGAAGGAAAGGAAAAAACTGTGAAACTAGAAACTTGAATATAATATTTTCCTTATCTTTTCATATCATATATGATTTAAGATACTATTCTCTTTATTTTAGATCAATAAAATCATAGAACTGTTTGATCTGGAAAGGAAACTTAAAGGTCATCTAGACCAACTCACTTGCAATGAGCAGGCACACCTACAGCTAGATCAGTTTACTCAGAGCCCTGTCCAGCCTGAAATGAGTATCTTCCATGCCTCACAACTATAAATATATGAAATATTTTCCTTATATCCAACCTAAATCCCCTCTTCCAGCTTGAAATCATTTCCCCTTGTCCTGTCACAACAGACCCTGCTTAAGAGTCTGTTCTTTCTTATAGCTCACCTGTAGCTACTGAAAGGCTATCTTAGGTCACCTTGCAGCCTTCTCTTCTTCAGACTGAACAGACCCATCTTTCTGCCTGTCTTTGTTGGAGATGTCTTCTATCCCTTGGATGATTTTTGTAGCCCTTCTCTGGACACAGTCCAACATTTCCATGTCTCTCCTATTCTGAGGGATTCACATCTGAATGCAGTTCTCCAGGTTAGGCCTCAGCATCAGCAGTGTCAGAATCATCATCTTAGCCCTGCTGAACACACTTCTTTTAATAGAGCCTAGTATATGGTTGTCTTTCTGGGCTGTGAGGACACACAGCTGGCTCATGCTCTACTTGCTATCTACCAGTACCCCCAAGTCCTTATGCAATACATAAAAACAAATATACACTTGTACAGTTTACATTTGCTGTCTATATAACTCATATATTTACTTCTAGTGCTGTAATCCTCCATGTTTGAAAGCTGGAAAGGGACTGCTTCCTCACAGGGAACATAAAGGCAAGAGAAGTAATTTGGAACAAAATGTTCTATGCTATAGAGTACGACAATACTTTCTGCAAATTATGCATTCTGTGAAGCAGGGTTATGGAAGTAGAAAGGGATGCCTCTGATTGGCTTCATTTTAGGCCCACATTGTGATAAGGTTTTAACCTGGCATGCTGAAATAAACTACTTGCAAGTAATACAAATATATATTTTGACACAGCTCTCTCTCCCAGAATCTTAAGGCACAATATGAAGTTTGGAGGCAGAACACATTCTACATACAGAAAAATGGCTGACTCACACTGGGTAAGAAAAAACTTTGCTCAAAGAAATCAAATCAGCTAAAAAAATATGAGTTTGAGTAGTTTCATAGCACCTCTAGTTTCAAAGCTCAGGTTACCTATGAGATTTATTGGTGTGATAAATACAAATCTTTACTAGCCAGCCAATAATCTGAATGTTGCAGACTCAACTGGAAGAGAAGATGAAACAAATTACTGCTATAAAAAGACAGTGTGGACGGGGTCCCACAAGCATTCAAGGGCATGGATAATAGATGGAAAGCAGCCTTACAAAATTATCTGAGTCACATGAGTCTATTTGCACCTAAGATCATGCTGCCTACTTTAGAGGCTCCTCATATAGTTAGGAAAGCTTTTATTTCAAAACCATTTTTCATTTTAAAAGGTGATGAAAGCACAGCTCTCATTACCATTGGTAGGAGGTGTTGATGCTATGCATCTCCGAAAATGAGGACACTTATTTCAGGCATCTAAATATGTTGGCCCAAGCTTCCTTGTGCTACTCTTCAGAGTGCACAGTACCTGTCTGAGTTAGCCAGTTATGATGAGATGCAGGTTTGAACTAAAAGCAGCACTTGTAACATTAACCTGTTTTATTTTTTTTTCCAGTATGCTATAAAATGCTTGATAGGTATAGTGGATTTATCACCGTAATATCTAGAGCTGAGGAAAAGATCCAAGAGCCTTAGAGCTTTGGACTTGAATAAGTAGCCTGCCATAACAGATTTAGCATGTGATCATGCAAACCACTGGAAAAATAAGTTGTGCTACAGAGAAAGAATGTTCTATTTACAGGAACACTGTGTTACTTACTATTGGTGGAATTCAGGATATTCAGTGCCATTGGGGTCCATTAAACTAGGTCTTATAGAAGCATTGCCAGCTCTCACTCCTTTGCTAAGAAATTAATGATATTTGGTGCTTTGTCAAAGTAGCTGGGTGCGTGAGTCCCAATAAATTTTTCTTCTGAAGGAAAATATCTTAAATGCAAACATCTAGTCATCACTGCTGCAGAAAAACATTTGAAATGATGGCCTAAGGCAAATATAGTTGATTCAGAAGTCTTGCATGCATAAACATATGTGTGTATACATATTAATGTCATCAGAAGAAACATGATTTGGGATGGAAATTTGATTAAAAACTTAGTTTAAATGGGATTATTTCACTAAATCCAAACAGACCAAAGAGATACAATTGGCACAGCCACATACCAGCTTAGACATCTGTAATTCCACTTCATTAGACATCAAAAGCAAGGAGGTATTTGTTGTTGTTGTTTGAGGGGGAGGACTGGAATGTTGTAACATTTCTGTCACCTAACCAGAGAATGTAATGGTAGGGATATTCTTCTGGTGGAGTTTCCTGGCTTTTCCTTTTTTTTAAAACCAAACTATGTTTTAATGGTCCTCATCTGATTTGACCACAATACTGGTATTCCAAGGATCTGTGTTTCTGGTGAAATAGCTGTGAATGAATTAAGTGCCATTCTGAGTTTAAGAACTGTTATGTCTGGCTACATAGTCTGTGTTTGCACCTCTTCCTACCATACAGTTATAATTATTTGCCATATGTCTTTGTTGGGTTATAGTTATGGAAGCTGTGTCATAAACATATTATATACACGACCACTGAAAAAAATTAAAGGCTTCTTGTCATATGTGCCTCTGATATTTTTTTGTAGACCAAAAACACAATTCAATTTTATCAACAATACTATCCACTGTTAAAAATCCCAAGTCAGCCATTTCAGTTATTAATATGTAATGTACTGTTTCTATGGAAACATCTGACAAACGCTCACGGTGGGATTGTCAAAACTATTGTATAAATAATGCTCTTATAATATGAGTCTATCAACTAAAATTAAAGCAATAAAAAGTTTCCTGTTATAAGTCACTCCATCTAAGAAAAGCAGAAATCGATAGGCGAGGCTGCTGCTTGCAGTAAAACACTTGTATAACTCGTGGCTTGCAAAGTGTTCTGATTTATGCTTATAATGATAATTCAAATGCTTTTTGAAGAGAATAAGCAGATAGGAACACTCTTTTCTAAACACTTTTATTTTTCTGTCATGAAATGATTTTGTTCTTGAGGAAGTGGAGGATCATTGCATTATTCTTATAGATATGAAGTAGCTAAATGAGAGCTGCAATTGAAGGCACCTTGTAAATCCAGCGGATTATGAGACAGGCTTTTAAAAATCAAATGAATGCCTAAAATTCCTAGATAGAAAGGGATTCAAAATCCCAGGGAGGAGTTGTTCTCTGAAAGACAGTATTTGAGAATCAGCATTTTCAAAGACGTTATTCCCTTCTCTGTTAGCCTCAGGTCTACCAGGTCATGGGATGGCTCCATCACTGGCAACTGAGTTATCCACAAGCTGCAGGCCTCTTCCATCTTTATTTGCCCCTCTTCAAGAGGTCAATGTCTGGGACATTCTGAACTGCTATTTTAGACTTTTTTTCTTTCTTTTGTCTGAAGGACAACAATTTGCTTGTAAGGTAAACACTTTGTTTAAGATATAACAGTGCTTCAAATCAGCAATGACAGAAAAAGACTGTGCAGGAATGTAAGGAAGGAATGAGTTTCCAAAAGTACTGTAAATCCATCAACATGTACAATGAAAAGGAATGTTTTCCCAGTGGTCTTGTCTACATGACTGGAAAGAAACAGACATTGCGTTGGCAACCTACACGCGAAGAGATTAATCTCTTTGGCCATATTTGAGGTGCTAACAGCAGGAGCTAAATATCTCTGTACCTAAAAATCTTTTCTCTGGAAATATTTAGTACTAGTAGCTCTCAGTGTGGCTAATTCTTTTATAGCTGAAATGTTTACAGAAGCTGAAAAATCAAAATGATAAAACCTTTGGTCATTGCATCATCAAAAATTGTTTAGAATTGAGGACCAGAATAAGAAGGAAAGTTAAAGAAAGAGATTTGAATCGGGCTGAGTATGATTATAGCAATAAATAACTGTTGTGCAGATAGGACATAGAAAAGTCAGATGATATTCTACACCCATAGAAAGAATGAAGGGATAATCCAGCTGCTAGACTTCTGCTTTTTGGTTGGTTTTTTTTTTTTTATTGTTTTTAAGAAATCAGTTCTGCTGAGACCTACTGATGTAGAAAATGTCACTGAATCATTTGTATTTATAAGACTTAATAGCCTACAGTAAATTCTTTTGAAACAGTAAAACACCTTATTGAGTAGATATTTCTTAATTTGTTTGTAATTTGATTGTTTTCTACATTCTTGCAATGTGCTGCTGTGCTAATTTGCAATATGGATTTTTAATTGGATTATATTTGTGTTTCATTTTAATAAATTTTAATAGCTTGACTATTCGAGACATTGGAGACTATTTTTAGACTTTTAAATGATTATATTAAGATGTAATATAAGATTAAAGTCTGCCAGGATAACCCATAAATTAGTTAAAAAACCAGATGGACAGCTACAAAAAAAAATCTTAAGTGTTTGTCATCACTATGCAGTTCAGTAAACTGTCTTCTGTTAGTCTCCACAAAAGAGCAAACCAATTTTCACCTATCAGTATTGTAGCAAAAACAATTTCAATATTCAGGCAACCAGATTCTCTACTTCTTTAACTTCGAGGTTATCAAGGAGAAGGTTGTTGATTTTTCAGTTGTCTGAATTATGAATAGTAACATGTTTAGAATCACCATATAATCGTAGAATTATAGAATGGCCTGGGTTGAAAAGAACATCAAAGATCATCTAGTTTCAACCCCCTTGCTGTGGGCAGAGTTGCCAACTACTAGACCAGGCTGCCCAGAGCCACATCCAACCTTTCCTGGAATGCCTCCAGGGATGAGGCACTCACAGCCTCCCTGGGCAACCTGTTCCAGAGCATCACCACAGTCTGAGTGAAAGTTTTTTTGTTTCTTTTAAAAATTGTAAAGAAAATAAATACTTGTTTTTAATTAAATGAAAGGATTAAGAACACATAATAAGATTAACAAGCTGTGATGCTGTCACAAAACTAAATAGAAGTCCATCTTTCCAGCTCTGTTATCCAACATTTTATGCTGAGCAAACTGATATTTTTTTCACTAGAACAGCTTGCCCAGAGAGGTGGTGGATGCCCTCTCCCTGGAGACAATCAAGGTCAGGCTAGGCAGGGCTCTGAGTACCTGATGGAGCTGTAGGTGTCCCTGTTCATTGCAGGGAAGTTGGGCTAGGTGGCCTTTAAAGGTCCGTTCCTACTCAAATAATTCAGGGATTCAATGATTGTGTGTGTGAGATTAGTTTCATGTATCATAGGGTAACAACATGTCGTACATAGATATCCTTCTGGAACTTCTAATCAGGGGGTCACCTGAGGGCTTTTTTTTCTTCTTTGATACCTCTGTTTACCAACCTGTTATTTTTGAGATAATAGGAAAGAGTATTTACATCTCTACCATTTAAACTTGTGACTTTTAATTTGAGCTTTTTTCAGCTATAATTTTTCTGAGGAGTACCAGACTGCTATGGGCAGAGAGGTTCGTACTTGTGTTCATGTATTCATGGAAAGGCTACATCAAGGTATATTAAGGCTATAGTAGGAGCAGATGAATAATGATTAAGAATGACTATGTACTTTCTTCTCTAAAGACATAAACAATTCTAGGATTGCTTTGTTGTGGAAGATAAGTAAGATATTCATTTTGGGGGGCTTTTATAGTTGGTATGTGATAATCCTGAATGAAATCTTCACTAGATGACATCACTGAGATCCATATAGAAAAGATTACTCTCATCTTTCAAATTTTTGAATTTATAAACCATTTTCAACGAAGTGAGGCTTCTCCCCTTCCCCCTCCCCTTGCCTTAAGATCTATATTATTGATTTTTTTAAACCTGGGATGGTTCATTACCCAGGGTTTCCCAAAGCTCTGATTAACAAGACGCATTGTGGATGAATAACCTAATATGGTTTCCTTGGTAATGTACCTTAATAGTTGTAACTGTCTGTGGAGTTTCACTCGAGTAAACCTCGAGAAACCTCCTAACCAAAACTTATGTTCAGCTAGAAAATAACATGTTAATAGCTGCAGAATGACTACAGATAATTCACAGGAATGAAGAAGTTGAGAGGTCTTTGCTACTCCCCTATGTGTTAATAACACTGCATCAGTCTGAGGTCATAGAGCTGAGAGCAGGTTGGAACACTGTCCTGTTAGGATCAGATCAAGCTCTTTTCTAACAAGAGCAATGAGATTCCTTTCAGCACATGTGATACATCCGTCAGAGTTTCTCATCATTTCAGCCTTATAGGACATTCCTTAGAGGGACTTTCACCACTTACATTGGGATGAGATGATTTATTTCATACAGATGGCCAGATTTTCTACTATAATCAGTGTCCTCAGTGAAAAGGTTTCTAATCAACTACTTTGGATAGAAGTCCCTATTGTAGATATTTAATGTGAGGCCTCTGTGCCTGTATCAGAAGCTGTGGTTTAACCTCATGTCTTGACTGTCTGAAAGCAATTTCAAAAATGATTGCTGTTCACTAGAACAAATGATTTCCCCCTTACAAATCACATGAAAAATGCAAACAACAAACTGTATCCACAGCAATGCTATTAACTACAATGTCTTAGTAAACCTTCATTTTAATTGCTTTTGTCTCCCTTGCTCCTACTCTCTCTCAGCCTCTCTAGTTAAAGAAATATAAATGAGAGGTTAGACTCTTTTATGTTTCTCTTTTATGACAGTCAATAATATACCCTCCTCCTTTCCTACCAGCTTTTGAATGCTAATTCCTTCAGTTAGTATGAACTTCCTTTGAACAATCTGATTGTCAGGAGATGATTACTATGGTAAGGAAAAACATTTTAGTTTTTTGTTTTGATCATTCAGATCAACAACAACAACAAAAGATCTGTTGAGCTGTGGTCTTAATGCATTTTATTTGAAATAATGCAACCACAGCAAAATCAACAGCTTTGTTTAATTAGCATTCCAATTCAACAGAATCAAGGATGGAACTTCTTAACCAAGTATTCATTTCCCTTAACATTTTTCTCCAAAAATAAGACCAAGAGGGAGGAATAGTGCCTATGGATGACAAGTTACCATGATGCCACTGGACTGCTAAGAATGTATATCCAATAAGAGCACAGAGACAGCTTAAAACCATTAAAAATTAAATAAAACATTGTTAAAAATGAAATAAAGAGAGATTTATTTGACAATAAGTTCTTAAACAAAAATTCAATTTTTGAAAGAAATTTTCTAGCTGAGAACATCCTGTGCTGGAAGACAGTTATATCACAAAATGGATAACTGACATATGCCATTATAGAGAATCTTGCAAGAATATTATCAAAGAGACATCTTTTTAAAGCTTCTCAACCCAAATAAGACAATGGGTTTGAACATAGCAAAATCACCAATGCTTGTAAACTGTCTGATAGGGTAAGCTTGGCAGTGTGCTGAACTGTTAGGTTTTGTTGCAAGTGCAGCTCAGAAATACAGGCCCAGTCAAGGCTGCCCTGGACTTTGTCCCTTTATATCAATAAGAAAGAAGAAGCTGATGGAATGAGACGTTCCTCATTCATGATGTCTTCCTTCCTGCTCTCTTTTCTTATAACAGCTGATGTGTACAACAAAACAGACTGTACTGGAACCAACATTAGACCAGGGCACTTATAGCAAGCATAAATCCACGTTAAAGTTTCGTATTTGTGCTCCAAGTTCCCACAGATTTTTTGAGCAGTTTTCACTCCCTTATAATATGCCTTAACAAAAGCAGCTGAATATAGGTCCATGGCTTTCAGCATCTTATAGAAAAAGGAAAATATGCAGCATTGTTTAGACCATCAGCAAGTATAAATTGACATATCTCCTGATTCCTCTTCCCATAAAATTCACTGTTATCACTTTTGATTTAACAGTCTCCTAAGCTACAGTCTGCATCTTAAGTAGGAAAGACTTTTTAATATTTTATAACCTTTGAAGGAATAATTTCTCTTTTTACAGCAAAAGGCTCCAGACCTGTCGGTCAGCTTAATGCCTGTAAGAATAATGCTTGACAAAGTATCTTCTCATCTCAAGAACAGATGCTTACCTGCATAAATATCTCATGTGGAGATAAGACATAGATATATACTAAGATGGGCTTTCCTTGTGAAAGGTCAGCTTTTGAAAGGATTTCCTTCATCCCCTGGAGCCTCAGCAAAAGATAATATTTCAGAACTTGTCTTCTGTTTTCTACTCTATTTAATTAAAATGTGCAGCTCACTTCGATGAAAATATGTTTCCATCATGACTAAAAAGCTCTTTTGACTAGACAAGTGGCCTGTAATAATAATAATAATAACTAATTAGATGTTTTTGAAATAACTCCCCCATTTGTTAATACATTGTAGTTCAACTGATAACCCTTCAGTTCTCAAAATACTTCAACTGAACATATTTCTGTCATGGAGCAAACAGAAACTCTTTCAAGGTGGGCTAGAATGTTATTATTCTTATATGAATCTTATTCTTTGGAGAAAGAAAGTGAAAAAATACCTGTCCAAGTCACTGCAAAAAGACCCTACATCTCTCAGATAATCTTGTGATCTGAAACACAGGATAGTACAAAAGCAGCTGAGCTTGTTAGAGGGAGGGAACTCATCTCAACTTCAGAAGCTGAACAATAGCATAAATAGAGGGCTAATGCTGAAAGAATAAATCCTGCTGTATGATTACTAACCATCTCAGGTTCTCTTGTATAATTTTCTCGTTTTTGTTCAGTTGAGATGACATTTGACATAACAAGCCTGGGTATCTTTCATTCAGCCATGACAGACATACTGTAAGGCACAATGAGTATCTTTGGTCTGCTTAATAATACACAAGAAACTTGTAGAAAAAATGGAAATAGATCATGTATTTCTCTAGTTTGATTAGACTCTCCTTTCTTCTTTGTTAGTAACAATAAAGTTAATTCTTCCACTAAAAAAAAAAAAAAAGGATGAAAATATTCACCATACAATATAGCAGACACACTGATGAGTTGGAATCTGGGCCGTTTGCATTGTGATGGTGCTTGGGGATGGAAGATACTTTCTTTCTTATTGAAATTAAGGTCGAGAAGGATTTCATGGTAGAGAGAAATTTCCCAACTCCCCTTCCTTGTTCTGTAACCTCAGGGAATACATTGTAATACTTACCAGGAAGAATATCATTTGAGCAACAAAGTATTAAGATTGTTGGCATGAAAAAAATATGGCTTAATTTTGCACTATATTTGTCAGTCCAAAATAGTTTAGAAACGGCCATTGATATTTCAGAAAACAATTGAAAAGCTTTTCTATTTTGTCTAACCACAGCAAAAAGTCTGCAGTAAGGGTCTCATTTTCTGCATTAAACTTAAACTCTCAAGCTTAGTGATCTCACCTCTTCTGAAAATTAATGCTTTCCCTAAGCTTGCTTGATACTGATTTTTTTTGAAGCAAGGGCCACGATATATATGAGTGACAGGCTTTGAGCCCTATGAGGCTTAGCAGAAGTCACCAAGCTGTGTCCTGTGCTAGATAAGTGTTAGGTCCTTTGTAGGTAACAGATAATGAAATACTGGACTGCTACACTGACTGACTTATTCATCAACCCCAGTGAAAGTTCAGATGAGAAACCTCAGGTGAGAGGAGAGAAAGAATCTCAACCTGTCATTTTCAAAGTGAAAGGAAATAGGGTAAATATTATTATTACAAGCTATTATTTAACAGTTGCTGTTTATATTCTTTCATATTTAGGCATATCAAGTAATTTCAGAATCTATACTTATGCATACACATTTTTGATATCTAATTTCAACAGAATAACTTATCAAAATGCTACCTGAGCAAGAGCACATTCATAAAATCTCTTTCAGACATTGATGGTTTGGAAATAAAAGCAGACAGAATTCCAGCAAAATCCTCAGGTTACAAATAAAAGTTAAAGAAATAAAAAATGCTTTTTAACTGAGAAATATGTGCTAAAGGAGTTTTACTAAATTATATATGTCCCCCAGAGAAAAGATTTGTTAGAAATCTCAGTCTCTGAACTAGTCCTGAAAACATGGTGTGTGAGCTAGGAGTTGGACTCGATGGTCTTCGCGGGCCCCTTCCAACTTGGGATATTCTGTGATTCTGTAATAGTGTGAGACCTCACTTCATCTTATGCCAGAACTCAAGGAAACAGAAGTCTTAGCACTTTTGCTGCTCTGCTCCAAAAGAAAAGAGTCTTCAGAGTACTTGAAGTGCTCTCTTGAGACTGGGGGAGTCAAATTTCCATCCTGCATCTGCCACTAATCCACTCTGAGAATGCTACACCCACCTCTTCCTCTGCTGACTTAAATCACAGCTCCCCAGTGGCTGAGACTGTCACCACACAAAGGATGTGAATATTCTTGTCAGGGCACTGAGGTTCATAAACAAAACCTCTGCACAATTACTCCAGACCTGTCAGAGAGGACCTCTGGACAATAGGGGTCTGTATGTCTGCATACTGCTGCTCAAATATGATTCTCTCTTATTTTACCTGTACCATCTCTTTGTTCTACTAAAAGCTGTCTGTCTGCACAAGCAGCTGACATTTTCCTTCAGTTCTCCTGTTTCAATCTATGCAAAGAGAAAGCATGCTGTCACATGCAGAGACATGTAGTGTTTTTCTGTTTTTGCCAACTAAACTAAATAAATATATCTCCTAATTGAAGAGAAATTTCTGACGTCTAAATGCAGTGAAACAGATTGGTAATTCTAAAATTAACTGCCCATTTTTGAAAACTCCGTGGATTTTTAATACAATTAAAATAAAATTGGTCTTATGAGAAATTTACACTAACTGTAGGTATAATGTCATCTTATATTTGCATGGGTTAACATTTACACATCAGAGAGGTAGGACTATCCTTTCAGAGTCCTCATAAATATTTTGTTTATTAAATTTTCTCCCTTCCATTTCTGTTGAAAATCACTGCTTACCTGTTAGCTTAAGTAATTGAGTTCACATGGAAAAGATCTGACTTCAATACATGGGAATCACTTATCTTGCCTTTTCCTTGTGCTTCTTGTGACAGCAGAGAATTAAAGTATCATCTTTGTCAGTTGGAACAAGAATAAACTTTGATTAGGATATTAATGTAAGACCAAGGAGATTCCAGATTCCAATCTGCATTATGAAAAACATGCAGTACTGAAAAGAAGCATTAAAGCCTGATGCAGAAATAATATCACATACATAAATACTCAAGTCAGAGGAAGATTTTTGATTTATTTTGGATCACTGGAAAGAGCTAAGATTCACTCAAGACCTCGAAGAGATTAAATTTCAGAAAATATCAAGATATAATTTTCTTGGGAATTGTACCAGCTCAGATATTTCCTTCTTCTACTTGAAACATCATGCACTACATGCACAATATTCCTTTATCTTGGTCTCTTCATCCTTGAAAAGTAAGACTCCTCATTTAACTGACACTCTGCTAGCATGTCCAGAATGAAAGAAAGCACTGGCATCAACACAAAAGTTAGGAACCATGCATTATGCTTTACTAGAACATGGTGATTATGAGTACTTAGTAATAATACAAGAATGTTTCTTAGTTTATTGAATATTTTAGTATTAATGTTATTTTTTTAGACAGATCAATAGCAGAGTCTTCCCTCTGTTGAGCTTTCTATAAGTTTTTGAACAATTTACTTAACCATGGAAGTGTTTGCAAATTCTGAACATTTTATAGTCTTGGGATATAAAAAGTTGGATTGAAGAGAAAAAGCCATGTTTCTTCAGGGACAGCACCCAAGGGTTTGGTTGAGCAGAATTGGCATCATATTTGCAAATAAGCCTCTAGGGAACAATTGCAATCTTTCAGATTTCTCTGCTTTCCTACAAAACTACATTTTGCTGCACCATTCTTTGTATCACTACTTTGATTTATAAAATGTTGTATTCGTTTAGCAAATGTGGAGATACAATAACAAGTACCTTAACATGCAGAAAACCAAACCCAACAAGAAAAGAAAAACAACATATAATTGTTTTCAGTCATCCTATATACTGAAGATCATTTATAAAACACATTTGCCTGACATATGCAAGAAAAAATTGAATGTTTTGTATAATGACCAGAAATATAAACAGGGTAGTACCAGAAGAGTTATTCAAAACAAATCAAGAAAATGTCTGAAACACATTTCCTTCTATTCCAAGAACCTTATGTTCTGTTCATTAAGGAGAGGAGCCAATCTGATAGAAAGTTATGATTTGTGAAGGAGTGAAAACTCATAGTTAAGGAACTAAGCTACTTCCTTAAAAGCTGGAAGAGACGAAAAGGAGGGACTACTGAGTATGGAGTGTCTGAAATGACAGACCTTAAAGTCTTTTCCCAAAAGATTGAAAACATCTGGAGAAAAATGTGTTTTGTTTTTAGCTGTCAAGGGTACTCATTGCTGGCTTAAAAAGATCTATATGTCTTATGATGTGTACATGCAGTCCACAGAGCAACAGTGCTTGATGGTTTTGTGATAACTAGAAATGTGTTAATGATAATAAAAAATGAAGACTTCTAACAAACATGCTATTCAGCACGTTTACTATACAAAAAGGTATGATACTATACAAAAGAGTATGATTTTAGTGTAGCACTGCCTTAATGAGAAGAAAGATTTCTATAGTCTGCCCTTTGTATACTTAGAGGGATAGGAATGACTAAAAAAAAAAGGCTATTACAAGTTGTACTTTTATGTCTGAAGATATCTTCAGATGGTGAGATTTGAAATTTAACAGTAAAAATGTTCATTGTTTTCACTTGTGAGCTAGTGAAGATCTGGAAGTGTATCAGGCAGATACTTAAAGCAAACATCCCATTTCAAAGAGACTAAGACAACAGAAGCAGTCTAATTCCTGTATCTGTAGAAGCCTCCTTTTTCTTTTTGTTCCTGTTACTCAGAAACCTTTAAATTGAGAACTATTTGACACAAAAATACATAAAAGAAAGATGCTTTTATTTTCCCAGTTAATTGGTGGACCAACCATTTCAAGAATGTCATGAACTTTTCTGTCACACCTCATTTGCTTTGATTTTCTTTTTCCTTTATCTGTCCACAATTCCTTCAGTTGGAAAGCTTTGTTTTGTTTTACTTTGTTTATCTTGCTCCATAAAATATCTGTGCAAGAACAACTCACAGAATTGTGAAGAGCTATTTCTAATGATACAAGTTCAGAGGAATATTCTTCTCTTACAATTTTAACCATTGTAAGCACTAGAGAGGCTCTGTGATCTTCAAAGATTCTCAACTTGAACCGATTTACTTCAGCAGGACCCTAAAACCTGAATATCTAGGAATATGTGTTTGGCAGACATGCCTGAGTTCAAAGAGATGATCAGCAGCAGAGTAAATAAATGATCACAAACTTTAGAAGAACTGATGAACAAGAACGTGCCCTTTCTCACTGTGGAAATGTGTGGTAAAGATAAGGTACATATGGGAAATAGGTATTTGAGGTTAGCCACTGGTGAACAATGTTCTGACATATTACCGTATACATGCAGCTGTAAGATTATACTTCAGGCTAAATGAGATATTCCTCCCCAGTGATGTTTCTGCTGAGGCACTCTCAGGGATGACTTTATGATGGTGCTTGCATGCTGAGAGTTGTTAAGAAGCTAGCAAGACGCTAACATTCTCTTGACATCTTGGTTCATGAGCCTTGACAAGTCCAAGCATGAGTCAGCTTATCTAATTTTAGACAGCTACATTACAAACATCTGTATCTGAGTTAATTACTCATAATATTTTTATAGGCAGAGGAGAGAGAAAGTCACTCCTAAAGAATGAGACATCTAATTGTTTTAGACATCTACCTTGAAACGAGAGATTATCTATTTCTCTTCACTAGCTGTGCTGAATCTAGACAACTAGCTTATGTTAGGAATGTATGTTTTGTACCACTAGATTTTGTCTTGTGAATACTAGCTTAGATGACTAATTCAGATATGATGCCTAAGCTTTAAAAAGTTAAGTGCCTGAATTTCACCTGCTCTACAAAGTGTGGCTGTTCCTTTGTGGAGTGAGGCTGCTTGACTCGTGCTGATAAAGCCCAGGCTCACTCTAGGAGCATCTGTGATGTTCAGGTTGCAGACGCAGCATGTACATGAAATAAATTCATAGGGGAAATGAGGTACATGGTCTAAAGAGTAACACTAACACTGGCCAGCTTTTATACTGCTGATAAAAATGGAGTATTAGATTGAACTTGAAATATCATTGAAATGAGCTGTGCATAGCCTTGCACAGACTTGCACAGAAGGTATACATGGGTATATGAGATTTAATTTATTTGCAAGTTTTCTTGTGTTTTATAATTATGCACAGACAGAATCTCTGTTAAAAAAATAATCACCAAGTGCAATAGCCATTCAATAATTCTGAATCTCTTATTGTTACTTCAGTGATGATTATTCTGTGGATATTTAGGGATGGTTATTAGGAAAAAATCATTCTCAGGAAGTGTGGTGAAGCATTGGAACAGTCTTCTGAGCAAGGTAGAGGAGTGACTGTTCTTTGAGGTGTTCAAAGAAAGTGCAGATGTGGCCCGGAGGGACATGGTTAGTGAGCATGGTGGGCATGGCTTGATGGGTGGACTAGATGATCTTACTGGTTTTCTCCAGTGTTAATGATTCTATGAGGAGGCTGCAGAGAAAACAGAAATCATTTATCTCTGTAACACAAAGAAACACCATTGTATATTTTCTAAAATTTATGTTATTTACCTTTTTTTTTATATTATTTTTTGAGAGCCAGGATGTTGATAAGCAGATTTATTGACAATTTTTACTTAGAAAAACTGTTTTGTTTTTATTTTCTTCTTTGTTCCTGCAAGAGAGTTTCCATGTGTTGGCACAGCAAATTTCATGCTGTAGGATTTACCATGTCAAAACTACTTATTTGTTATTTTCAGTCTTAATTTTCTTGGACAGGTGAGACTGGGTCATGAAGTGAGGCAGAAGGAGGCAGAACACAGAAAGCTCAAAACCCAGACTGAAGAAAGAAAAAATGTCATTTGTAAGACTGAGGACTGATAAACTCTTACAATTTTCTCATTCCAAGAGTTTCTGAAATCCATTAGAAAAACCAGTTAAAATTGAATGCATTAATCGAAGTGCAAAGACTTCTAGCAGCTATATTGTTTTTTCTTAAAAAATCAACACAAGCTAAAAAAAGCTTTGCTAGAGATTGCTGTGCTGAAACCCAGTATCTATGCTTAGAAAGAAATGAGCTGCACAACAAAATGACCCCAAGTGGGAAGTACAGTGAGCTAGCAAATTCTCATTTATTAGGCTAAAAGAGAGGATGATTTTTCACCAAAGAAGAAAAATAGCTTACTGCGCAGATCAGAACAATCCACGTGCATGCAGTATTCACAGTCCTTAAAAGGAAGGAGAGTGCTGGTGTCAAGTTTGACTTGAAGCAACTATAGTTCCCGACACTTAAACACTATTATTTTACTTAGAAGGGTATCTGAGAATGAACAGAGAATGTGAAGAAATCTGCAGTGTGCTAAGTGTGCACTATGCCTCTGTTTAGTACCAGTGTAGTTAAACCTTCTACAGAAAAGACTGAAATTGTGTTTGGAGATGAGGGCCACACAAAAGGATAGGACTATAGTCATACATTCCTTACATTTTCTCTGCTGATAGTTACAAAGTAAAAATACTCATTGGTTTTGTATCAATAGTGCCATTTTCAGGTATCTAACCCAGTGCTTTTTAGTTTAGACAGGAATGTCTTCAATTTTGCTAAAGGAGTATGGAAACATCATTACTATTGAAATTGAAATTTAAGATGAAATAAATGATTTTGTAACACTTAGAGAGTTACACAAAACTTCAGCTTCTCTGCCCCAACCACAGCAGTGAAGTAGAGAATTGAAAAAAAGGCCTGAAAGTAGAGCAGATATAACTTTCTATATGTGATTTTTTCCAAGCTAGGATCAACATTCTTTAGTCCACATATACTTTCTCTAATCTGAGCAACTTTTCTAATTGGCCATTTCAGGAGACCACTGCTCCTACTTATAGTACTCAGTGGGATCAATCAAGTATCAGTGGAGTTTAGTGTCCTATGCTGAGCAAAACAGGCCACTTTATCATGCTTATTGCTTATTTTCTCTGCTTTTCTCACAATAGGCTTTCAGTCTGAGGCATTATAGTGCCAGCAGGAGAAGACTGGGTAGTAGTGCTTGGCACAGAAAGGATCTTTCCTCTGAGGAAATGTTTTCCCCCAAGTTTCTCACCCAAAAACTATCATTGCCTGGCAGTACTGCCTTGGCTAGAGGCAAGGTGCAACTCAACCCTTTGCCAGTTACCTACTACCAAAGCAAATGAGCACTGAAAGACCGAGCATTTATCAGGTGTTGTTTTTTCAAGGAATTATTTCCAGACAAGGATGCCTGTCCATCATGCACTGACTGACTTGAAGTTGGGGATGGTTGCCAACCCTGATTCATCTCTGAAATGGATTAACTTCTTCATAGCACAATAAAGATAGAATGAAGAATGTTGTGGAAGATTGAACACATAGAATAGACTTGGGAATGAAGCCTTTACCCTTCTTATGAAATAGATCTGATTCTGCCCTGGGATTCAGAGTTGTTTTCAGCATTCTAAAAAGGCGTAAGCATGTTAGAAGGAAACATAAGTTCAGTTAGTGGATATAAAGGCTGTTGTTTGTAGTTTTACCATGGGAAACAAAATGCCCACACCGAGGGAGTTGTCTAGCTCAAAAAGATTTATTCAAACCAGATAGGCATCCAGATCCAGAAAAAAAAAAAAAAAAAAAGTACTAGAATACCTCATGTTCTTCATATTCTAAGCTAAGTATTCTTCTTTAGAGCAGAAAATAGTGCCAGGTCCTCAGTGTGTTTCAGACAAATCCACTGATGCAGTTGGTAGATAAAGAGGAGCCATCTGTGTGTTTTTCTTTACCAGATGTAAAACCAGTGGCACTCCACATCCTGCCCAAGGTTATTAGCTCTTCTCCCAGGTATGTTTTCATTGGTGCTATGATTCAGCTCAGCAATGCACTCCTCTCATATATCTCATCAGAGTCACTACATAGCACACTCAGATTCACACTGGACGGGTATTCTAACACACAAACTGTACCCCTTTTAGCAACCATTATACCAGAATATGCATACTGTCATCTAATATTTTCTAACTGCCCCCAGACATCCGTCTCCCAGCACCAGAGCTAGCCTGAGGCAGAGCCTCTGGAAGTTTTGCTCTTACATTGGGCCACACAGTTTGCTAACATAGACCTGCTACTTCCTTTTTCTAAAATGAAAATTTCCTCAAAATTCCACTTCAGCAACTTTCTCCTCTTCTCCTTGGCAATATCTTACCCACCATGAATGGTACATTAATCATTCCTTGCACTTATGTAAACTCCTGTCACCAAGAGAAAGCAAAATCAAACTAAAGTAAAAATAAGATGAAGGTGCCTCCAAACTATGCAACGGAATAAGTAAACAGCAAATAGGAAAGATTGGCAGCAGTTCATAAGGGGCTGTGATGAAGCTGAGAGACACAGGGAGCGAGTTTCCTTGGACTTGGAAGCTGCTAAGAGAGCAGTTTTATGTACCAGCCCCAAAGCAAGTACTGTAAAATTCCATTTGAATTTTTTTTTTCTTAGCTGGAAGCTCAAACACTGCCACATGCTGATAGTGATAAATCCAAAGAGGCACAACCTTTGCAAAGCAATTTTTATCAACAGTAAGAGGATGCTGCCTCAGCAGCCTGAGAAAGCAGAAAATGTTGAGCTTCCTGTAACACATTTGGTAATTTTTGCTAAATTTTTGATTGAGTGGTGGATTTACTGCTGTTATGTAGAGTTTTACAGCAATTTAAGTTCACTGTTAATTAAGGAATGATTTTAAAAAGGCCAAAAAAAAAGAAGTTAATAATATTTTGCTCTTGTGCAGAGCATTAGACTTCCAAAAGGCCTTTGACATGAGTGTTCTGCTGAGAGGGCTCTGCCACACAAAATCACTTTCTCCAGCTGAAGAAACGACATTGGCAGAGGTCAGCTTGCTTTCATGCAATGAAGCCAATAATATCTTAATCTTCAGTGCTGTACATTAGACACTGTTCTTTATCGTTTTGTGCCTAACAAAGCAGTTTTTCAGAGATACCAATCAACTCCTGATGAAGTCAGTGGTAACTGTGGCTTCATGAGGAGAAAAAGAAGCTGCATTATTTTTGTGGGCAGTTTTGGACGTGGTTTCCAGCCCCAGGGATCCAACCCCACAATTCTTTCAGCTGCTTCAACTATATATACTGTGAATAGAAGTTAGCTATGAAAATCAAGAAACTATTCCTACTATCAGACAAAATAATAATAATAATAATAATAATAATAATAATAATAATAATAATAATAATAATAATAATACATTACTTTCCACTGCCTAGGGCTGAGATGTTGACCTATGATGGGGCTAGGTTCAGTATCAGGATTAGCTGGTGCTTAAAAACAACAGTTACCTGTACTTCATATCAACCTGGAGTACATCTGTCATATTTATCATGACTGACATCCAGTTATGTAAGTCTGAGACATCAGGTTCTAATCCAGATGTTAGGATTCCTCTACTCCTTTCTCTATGACTCTCCATGTGGCAAGAGTATACATTCACAAGGCAGTTTCAACACAAAATGTGAAGTCATGGATTATTTTACTCATCCTCATTCTAATAAAAACACTTTTATCAAGGTCCCTGCCTCCTTCCCAAAACACACCTCCTGAGAATGAGGGTGAAATTTCCTGGCCCTGTAGGTTAAAAAACAGCTTCTTTAAATACGTGAGAGCCAGTTCCTCATTTCTTACTCTCCTACTCATTTCTTGTTCTTCCTACATCACTTACTTTTTACATCTCTGTAAGCAAGAAAGTCAAATGGATCCTGCCTACCTTCAATCATCTACTGTTTACCCTATCCTTAAATCAAGATCTTTCCATCAAAGTTTTCCAATTTAAGATTCTTTTTTATCAACCAGTTTTTTTACATGCAGGCTAAAGCAGCAGTTCTATGAGCCATAGCATCTTCTCTATTCCTGCTGTCCATCCCAGATCCTGAGTTGCCTAACACTGATATCCACATTGGTGGTCACAAGCTCAAGTTCCAAGATGGTAAATCTGCTGAAGAGTGAGTACCAATTAATTTTAACTTCAGTGCTCATTAAATGCTATTACTTCATTTCATTTTTTTTCATTTATTTATCTTCAGAGGAAGACAGAGAGGTCAAGAATAAATCAACTGTTAATTTGTAAAATTAACATTTGGTTTACCAGTCATAATCAAGCCCTTCAAATAGCTAGCTAAGCTATCAATGTGGATCAGGTGAAGCATACTTGAAAGAGCTGTCAGTGAATGAGCTGCAAGATAGAAGAATTATTTTAATAAGCCAGTCTCTATTATTGGCTTTCCCAGGACTTCCATACCCTTTATCCCAAAGTAATCTAACTTGAAATGTGTCCTCCTCTTGATCAGAATGTTGACGTCCTTTACAAGAGATAACCTTCCGTTTACATGTTATGGGCACTGACTCATACCTCTAGCACATGATCATGGTTTCTTACAGTGACTGAAAAATGTCAATGCCTGCATATCACGTTGTTTTCTTTTTTTCTATTTTCCCCTATTCGTTTTTATATAATCACAGAATCACCAAGTTTGGAAAAGACCACCAAGATTACCTAGTACAACTGTCCACCTAATACCAATATTTCCCCACTAAACCATAGTACCACATCTAAACATATCCTGAACACATTCCAGTGCTTGACCACTCTTTTGGAGAAGAGAATTTTCTTTTTTTTTTTACTTTTCTGTCACTATCTTTAAGGTAGTAGCAGAATTATAATATTTGTAATATTGTTTTTTAGTTGACAAAGAGAATAAGAATTGTTATAGTTCCTACCTTGAACAGCTTACAAGCAAATGTGAGAAATTTTCACTTAAAGATAATGCTGACATTTTATAATGCTGCTACAGTGTCACCATGGCCACACCACAATTTTACAGAGATGTCACAGTTGTAGGCAGCTGACATTCTAGCAGAGTCAGCTCTACATGTCACTATGGCTCAAAGAAATGAACTCCCAGCAAAAACTGAAGTGCTCAGTAAGAAGAATAAGAATTTTCTTCTTAAGTATGCTTCTGGAAAAAAGAAATTTATGAACACAATTGGCTTGAGAATTATTCTAAATAGTTACCAGTGAATAGGAGCAGCACTACTTCTAAAGACCATGTTTCTCCAGTTACAAGCTGTTGTTTTTTTTCCTTTATTCAGTATGAGAAGTGGCATGAGTGTTAGTCTGTTATGCTCTTGACTTTTGTCTAGTACCTTGCTATACTTTTCATGAGATTTAATTACTAACATGACCAATACCCTAACACCTTACTTCAGTTTATGATAATGTGAAATTTAACGTCCCATTTTATTAAATCCTTCAACACAAGAGATGATTACTACTGTGAGAGTTGAGCCCTGGTGAACTCCACAGAGCAGCCATTGGTAATCCGTGCAGCACAACCTGGGAGTCATTGTCATTAGATGATTATACCCAAACCCTGGAAAATACTCGGGGGAGCAAAAGAACTGCAGTGATGACCTGTGTTTTTCTTGTGTGACCTTGAGGATCAGAACTAATTGAGTGTTTCACCAAGTCTTGTCAGCTAAACTCTTTTTGCCATCAATGGAGTTAGATAGATAACAAGCACAGGATGACCCAGGGGTTGTTCTGTCCCTCTTCTTAGATGATGAAGACTAATTTTGACACTTTCAAAATTCCTGCAGTTAGGTAGAGGGATTTTTACTATACGAATAAAAATTAGAAATTAAAAATACCACTAATGATAATAAAAAGTAACCTTTCAGAAAAATTATCTTATGAGATTTAATTTTCACTTGGAGAAAAGAAAAGTAGATGAGATCTGAGAATCTGGGGTTCTAAGAACAAATGTACTTAAGCTACTAAAGAAGATTTAATTATGTACCAGTCTTTCTGAGATCAAGCATCTCTTGTTTTTCCTGAGAAAAAAAGATGTATTTAGTCAATGTAATGAGACAATAAAGTTATAGCTGACAGGACAGTGTGCTTTTTGTCTGTAGATGACACCTCATATACCTCTCGCGTAGAGAGGTACCTCGCGTTGCACCGGGGAAGATTTAGATTAGATTTCAGGAAACATTTTTTCTCTAAAAGAGTGTTCAGGCACTGGAATGGCCTGCCTAAGGAGGTGGCTGAGGCACCATCCCTAGTGCTGTTCAAGAAGCGTTTAGATGAGGTGCTAAGGGATTTGATTTAGTAGTTCAGTGGGTAGGGATGGTGATAGGAGGATGGTTGGACTAGATGATCTTGTAGGTCCTTTCCAACCTAATGTACCTATGAATCTATGAATCTCTCCTATTCTCCATGACCTCTCAGAGATGACGAAAAGGCCTAGCAATAAGAACCATCATGTCTCTCACCACTAGTGGGTGCTTCCCATTGGGTATCATGGATCTGTGGATGTCAAAAATGTTCTCTAACCTCTAATCTCTCTAACCTCTTATCTCTAATTGTCCTTGACTGAAGGAGAGTTCTTTCTTCAGACTTTCTCTCATGTTTCCAGGGTCTGGTACTCCTGAGGTCTGGCCATAGCAAAAGAGATTATAGATTTCCAAAAACTATTACAAATACTTAGTTATCTATTATATTTAGTTATCTATTATATAGTTATATATTATTACTGTATCATATGAATGCAGCAGTCAGCATGTGTCAATGGTTTATGAGCTGGTTTGGCCTGGTTATGTGGCAAATAGTGCAGGGGACCCATGGACCCACACCTCAGGAAAGGAGAAGGGGGAGAAGGAGAAGGGTAGGAAGGTGGGCCTAAAAACAAAACAGCAGCAATGATCTGAGGAGGAAAGCTAATTTTCTAACTAATATATTGGAATACAAAATAACAAAATATAATACAATATAATTGGAATTAAAGCTAATAAATAAAGTAAAATGAGAGAGAGAGTCTGAAATCGAAGGCCTCACTCTAAAGCTGAAGGGGAGACAGATAGAGAGCTCTTATTCTCCAAGAGCAGCAAAAAGAGAGAGGCTCAGGACTTTTCTCTCTGAGAGGAAAACAGGAACACAAAGTTCTCTGGGGTATTTAGTTCTCTTCTGAGAACCAGGTACATGG
The DNA here is from genome assembly GCF_038088225.1 of Cyrtonyx montezumae. Classification (NCBI taxonomy): domain Eukaryota; kingdom Metazoa; phylum Chordata; class Aves; order Galliformes; family Odontophoridae; genus Cyrtonyx; species Cyrtonyx montezumae. The sequence continues at coordinate 153,783,741 of NW_027072034.1, read as the reverse complement.
AAATTCAGCAGTCCATGGAACTGGAGCATTAGCTCTTTAATTCCCAGTGTCTTACATGATGCTATGATGTGGAATCCTGATAACCAAAATCATAAAACAATGACAGGATGTCTATGCAAAATTCCCCTCGTAACTCTTTGCACAGACATTTTCAAACTCTCATGAAGTTTTGGAGGGTCAAAACACAGGACTGAAATGGTGCTGAATTAAGTCAAGCCATCAAAAACCCCAACATAATGTTTTACTTTTATCCCACTGAATCTGAGCTAGGGAACAGGGTTGCCAGTAAGGTGCTGAAGCCTGTGACCAGTGAAAATGGAAGCAAAATCAGGCTGCTTACAAGCATCCAAGAGTTGCAAGGGTCAAAGTCTGCTCTTCCATTGATATCAGGAGGTGATACTAGTGGATGGAAGAATGTCAGACCTAACCTCCCACTGATTCTGGAGGCCCATCTGACAGTGCTGACGCTTCACAGTAGCTCATTGATTTCAGCTGTGTAGTGAGGCCAACACGTGGTTGTGTTACAGCTCTTATCCCTTGCAGAACATTGCCCGTTTGAATTCATCCCTAGGTTTTTCCCTTGTTTGAAAACAAATTTAACAAAGGAGAGCCAGAAGCTTAGTAAAAAGGGTACATTTTTTCCTCTGACTGAACATCTGATAAAGACCTTTTTTTTTCTGCTATTGAAAGACTGCTGTTGTCATACAATCTGTGAGCCCTGCTTGAGCAGTGAACAGTTTGGACTTTCCTGAACTTGCATATTTGCATTTATTATTATTAAATAGATCTTTACAATGGCTGGGAGTTAATGTCAGATATGTGATCTTATTTACTTATGTGATTCTTATTTATGAAGGCTGGGCCAGGTAGTGAAGCTCCTTGGTACTGAAATAAAACATCACTAGAATCAAGTAAGGAAGCAAAGTGAAATAAAGGTGATGCAAATGCAGTTCACTTGCTTATTCATTTAAATTGATTTTTCCTTACAGGCTGAGAGCATCTATCAAAGGAACAAAGCCCAGAGGAAAAAAAATGGAAAAAGAAAAAAGACAAAAATTGAGTTTAGAAGATGATTTCTCATAATACGTTAAGAATTGTGTGATCTACAGTATCATTGTTTCCATCAATGGTAATGCCATGGATTTCCAGCAGGAGAAAAGAGATTGACAAGCACGATAAATCAAATCAATAAAACAAATATGAGCAGTCATAATTACTGCTTGACAAGGCTCATAATTTCATCAAAGTATACAAATCACTCATATGCTTAAAACTCCAGGAATCCCATAATTATGAACAATTTATATTAAATTTTTTTTTTCCAGTTTGCATGATGGCAGAGCAAAGCTTGAATCTGTAAATTCCAAGAGCTAAAGAAATAAGGTGAGCAAGCAAATCTGAAATGTGTTAATTTTACATTGATCACGAGTCTGTCATGCATTATGTTGGCTGTGCTGATATAATTAATGATACAATTTTGCACACCAAGATGCAGATATTCAGGTGATAAAAGTGGATCGAATACCATTGACTGCAGGACAACTGTCGAACTAAATTGATTTGCAAGAGTTAAAAATATCACTTGTAATTAAGAACTGTGTCTTTAATGTATATTTTACCAAGTTAGATAGACTTGCAATCTCAGTTGATTTTTTTCATCTCATGTTTCTCTTCCCGATGTTTACTTTTCTATGATCTAAACAAATATTCTCTCTAATTATGTTTTTTTCCTGTCTTCATCTTGAACAGACAGTAGATGTGTATCTTTTATGAAAATAATTGCTTTTTCACTAAGAAACTATAATATTTGCTCTTGAAAACTGGTTAAAAAAATTGGAAGCAGTGAGGTTATAATGTCTCCAGAAGCTATAGTGTGTAGTGTGAGGGTTCTGACAACCTTTGGTTAATTTGTTCTGTTGTTGTCAGCTGTTCAGTGTCATGCCTGTTCCTGCCCCCAGTACTTCATACTAGGAGCAGGAGGAACATTCTTCTGGGCCTCAAGCAGCACAGCTTATCAACTCTGGTAACTGATGAAACTGAATTTATACTCTTGTTCTAGGATGTGGACCCCAGTGCTTTAGATGAGGTCATGTATTTGTGAACGTAGTCCTGCATTAATCTAGTTAGACCTGAAGGAGTGTCCTGCCATTTCAATTGAGTAGAAGTCCCCATATGGACAGGATATGACCAGAGAGCACACATATATCTGCTGATGGGCCTTAGCCTGAACAGCCAACACATTTTGACTGATAAAGGAGTATTTTGGAGTGAGAATGAAAAACCCTCTAAGATCTGATTTGATTCCTAATCCTTTCATTAAACTCAGGCTTAAATTATCTTCGAAATATAGTAAAACGACTCAGGTGACAGCTATACCTATCCCTCAGCTGATGTATTTTTTCACACTAATTTGGATGTTCATAATCATGCACACTTACAGACTGCTTCCTTTCACAAGTGTGACATTGTAGTAAACTAATGCGATGTGATTTCACTAGGTATGACTTCTACCCAAGACTATCATGGGTAATACACTTAATCCTAATTCTAGAAGATGTCTGTTGGATGTTTCCAATCTAAAAAAGTCAGTCTCCTTCTACATAGAACTAGTAGAAGTATTATTTCCACTAAGTTGAAATAAAAAATGTATTTGAACTTTTTTTTTTAAATCAATTTAATGTACAGTCTGCCATAAACAAGTCCCTGTCAGACTGAAATTGAGTGTCTGCTTTGCATGAATGAAGATTACTCACATATCCATCCTCATTTGCTGTAATACTCTTCAGTTCTTTACCATCAGTGGGTACTTTAATGGGAAGTGGCTGTTTCAACAAAATTCAGTGCTAAAATGGGTTTTAGACTAGTGAAGGGCACAACAGGACTAGTGGATTTACTTCTGAGACTTGGAGACCTGTTAGATGCCTTTAACTGCGCTTCTATTCTATGCAACAGAGCACAGCATGTGCCTGTTTCCACTCTCATTTGAAGGAAGATTTGGGTACAGAAGAAAGGAAGACAGAAAAGATGTCTCTTGACATACCAAAAATAGTTAAATCTTTTTCATTTGCAAATGCAACATAAGGAACTCAATTTTCCAGAACAACAGTGAAATTTTTTTCAATTACTCCATTCATTTCCCGGTTTTCATTAAAATATTGTTAAAACTCATTTATTTTAATAGGCTTGTACATTTGTGGAGTTTTAAAGTTTCCTATACAGTCAGGACAGCAAATAGTGCCAAGATACTAAATAGTGAATAAAAATTGTCATGAATAAAAATTTCATAGTGGAGCAATATTTCTGTTAGTATAGAAACTACGTTATATTTCTTATATACTCTTCTAGACATTGCCTGATGTCCACAGTCCAGGAATGGCATCAGCTTTCTTTTTTTTTCTTATTTCTTTTTTTTCTTATTTATTATATTATAATAATATTTTATTATTTTCTTATTCTCATTATAAATCTGTAAAAATGAAACAGTGCTGCTCCATAGTCATAGACATTGGGAATTGACAAACATTTGCTAAAGAGCAGACTGCCAAGTAGAAGTGACAGACAGAGCCAATTACAATATGCAAATGAGAAATCATTCATTATACAATTTAATAAAAAAAAAAATTTAAAGCGTTGCTGTTCAGAATTGATTCTCTAGCTGGATAAACCCTGTGGAGTTCCAGATTTTTTGAATCTCTGTATCACTTTCTTTTTGGGAATGGTACAATCTATTTCTGCTAAGCTCAATTTTTCCTGTTTTAATGTTCTACTTTTCTCAGTTTCTCCACAGGTAAAGGTGGAGTGCTTTTAGAAATACACAGAATATTGTCATTTTGAATCCAGAATTGTCCATCTACTGTTGTTTCTTCTCACAAAACAGCAGGCGTTTCAGGGAGAACACAAATAGCTCTGCAGTACAATAATTTGTCTAAAAAGAATTTTTTTTTACTATTCTGGGGCAGAGTATTTTTCTGGATAAGCTAGAAGACAATGTCATAGTTGACCTGAATACGGTGAAGGCTCTGTTTCTTACCTACATACCGTTGGCCTTTGTGAAATTTGCATGATCATGGCATGGTGACAGTGTGAATGGTGAAAATGTACTGAAACACACTTGCATTCAGTATGCATTTATCAGTTTGATGAAAAGTAATCATGTCAGCCACAACTATTTTCCTTCACATGGCAGCTCTGAGTATCTGCACCAGTGACATTCATCTACAGAGTGATTTTTCTGCTTTACTCTTTCCTATAGTCTATGAACTTAAGTGAATTCCTGGAAGCATAACATGTAGTCTCTAGAGATTGCCTATGCATGGAAGTTATTAGGAAATAAATGAGGGGATGAATTTGAAGACTGGCAGCTATTTCACACTGCATCTGATGAAGAGGATAGTATTCTGTGTTTCTGAGAGATACTGAGGTAATCTTCACAGAACCATGGGTCCAGATTCAGAACTGCTTCAGATACATATATGCAAGTCTGGTGTCACATATCCACTGCCTTGAAGTTCGAGCAGTAAGCCAGGCCAGAACTGCCTTCCAGAAAACTAGTCCTCAAACAACAAACAATATATTTCCAGCTAGAGCCCTGCTCTTTCTAAGGTTTCTATATAAATGTACGATCACTGGGATGCAGCTAAAGAACAGAGCAAGAGGAAAAATGGTGACAGTGTGGTGGGACATCCAATTTTTGTGGCACATCTAACTTTTGGGCTTGGGCTTGGAATATTCTCTTAGAGAGTTCATTTTTGTCTGTTGGCTGCAAAAAAGCCTTAGTAGATGAGACAAAGCAAATTTGTCAGAAAAGTTGTTTTTAGTGCTATTGTTTCTCACACAGAGTATCTGTAGCTCCTTTTAAAAAGTTTATTTTGCTACTTCAATCAACAGTTATCTCATTATTATTTTAATTACCACTCATCAAGGCAGTCACAAATAGGCCTCAGTTGCTCTAAGCCATGTGAAACTTATTAAGATGATCACAGACCCAAAGAGTTTATAGACTTAAGAAAGTCAGTTAATGGCTTTTCCAGTGAGAAGAAAGGAAGTTTTCTAGGAATACTACCCTGTAACCTGATTCTCATGGACAGACTACTAACATATTCATCTCTTCCTCACAATTCTCAAAGCTTTTAATCTCCAGAGCAGAATTATGAAAGCTATACATTCTTGTTTATGAAGCTGCTGTCAGTGCTTTACTAGCAGTGCCCCAGCTGAGCATATTTCACTGTACGCAATGACTGCATTTAGTAAAAGCAATCGTGCTGACAGCCTGCATGATGGAAGCCCTAATCTGCACAGTGTCATGCACTATGCATCACCACGAGGGAATCTCTAGTGACTTGTTATTAATGAGAGGGAAGAGGTGACGTTATTATTGTTATTTATGACTAACCCTGCTCTGCAGATGTGTGAGGCACTTTAAAAAGCAAATATCGATGGAATCCCTGCTGATAAGCATGCAGAGCAGTAAGTCACAGTTGGTATCTTCATGATGTATGCTGCAAAGTTTCTAAACAAAGTAACTGGGCAGTAGCAAAGGCAGATCCATCTTCTGGTTCTGTCAACAAGCTCTGGGTCAATGGAGAGTGGACAACACCATAAACACTTGAATAGAGTTAATTCTGCTTTGTATTTCAATTACATGACATAATCTAATTTTCTCCTTCTCTGATCCTAAACTAGGATTTCATGCTCAGATGAGATGAAAAATTAAGTGTCAGGCTCACTTTTTTTGCCAGTACAAACTGAGGTAGATGCATTATTTTCCTACAGTATGAAACACAGGAAAGCAAGGAATGTTTTCACATTGTCTTTCTTTTCTTGTCACCATGTATTTTAATGGAAAAGAAAACATTCTATGAAACAAGAGCATAAGGAAGAGGAAAACATGTATCAGTGATGAATGTACAGGTACTATTCTGAAAACTAAGAACGAAATAATGCAAAGAATATTAATTATTAATAAAATGTATCCTTTTACTGTTTGATTTTTAGATATTACTATGTTTATTTTCCTCTTTTATAGTTCTCTAGTGCCTGAAGTCACTAAGCTGAATCAGAGGCAGTGGCAAAGTGACATGAAGCATTTTCATGTGACATCCTGCTAAATTTTGCTCAATAAACTAACAAACAAAAAAATAGTAAAATCTATTTTGCCTCAACTTTTGAGGTTGCCAATATCATCATATTTTTTCACCTTCCTCTCCACTTCATCATCTGCTTTTGCTACCATCCTCCCTGCTTAATAACTATGAATAAACATTCTCACTATCTTGAAGCTGCATGAGGTTCAGGCAAAGTGTGTTGCAGATGAATTAATACGTTCCAAAGTAAAAAGGAGCTCTGAAACTGAAACTCAAGAGCTACTTACACATACTTCAGTTCTTTATCTCCTTCATAACCAAGGCCTATTACTTCCTCCTGACCAGTATGTTAGTCTTAGTCTTAATGAACATGCCTCCTCTCTCATCATTAGTTTAGCAGAAAGTGTTCAACATAATTGAGGAGATAGTCTCAAAGAAAACAAAAGAAAAGTTGACAAGAGATTGAGAAAGTAATACTCTCAGCACTTACTAGTTTGGCACATATAGTGAGAAACCTTACCATGGATCCATCTGTGGGCTCAGTAGTTTTACCAGAAAACTCACTGGATAGGAGAAAGCCTTAGCCTCAAAATAGGATCTTCAAACCCTCAACTTATTTCCTCATTATTTTCTAGTATTCTTGGCATGCTGCAAAATGTATCAATTTATTCAGTCACGTCTTAACATAATGTTCTGCCTGAACTTAAAAATAAAATTCTCTCAAACTTGGCTTGTCTCCACTTGGTTTCCAAGAACACCTTGATTTCTTCACATTACTGTAAATTTTACAAAGCTAACACCCATCTCCATTTCCATTTTAGCTTCCTATAAAATACATTGCTACATCTCTACTTCATTGCTTTTTATGTGATATTGCAGAACAGCTTGCAAAACATCTGGCAGTGAATGGTTTATATTTTGAGGCTATCTTTTATTTTGCATGAGGAACTTTCAGAGACATTAGCTTGTTTGGGATAAATGTTGTTGTATATAATCCTTTGTGGCTTCGCTATGGCAGGATTTTAGAAACTTCCTCATGAAACCAAAATAATGTAGAAGTTAGGGTTTGCTTTATCCTTAACAGCAGAAATGATTGCTATAACAGAAAGCATTGGCTCTAATTTTGTGATAGCTCTAACTTTGCATAAATATCTTCTGGTTAAGGATAAAAGAATGATGCTATTTTCAGCAGCACATACCCACTAAAAGCATCAATTGGTCCAAGGGAGTAAAGTTTTACTGAACTTGGTGATGTTGTACTGATCTATTACTACAGTCTAACAATCACTTCTGGGCAATGCGGTGAAACAGCGTATAGTTAAATCATATTGTAAGTAGTAAAAATGGTGAAACTTTCATAAAACCCATGAATAAAATGTGATTGCTAAGTATGCCCAAATGTTACAGCAGAAGCAATAGATTTCTTGGGTCAGAAAAAAATGGTGGGCACAATTTTTGTGACAATATTAAATGCATTGAGGAGCTACTGGAATTGATGGAATAAAAACATTGCATTTCACGCATTTTGAACGAGGTATTTATTTACTACATGAAATAAAGCTCTTTATGTAAAGATATCTTTGAGATCTTACAAGAGAAAGATTATTTGGATACAGTTCAAAGCCAATATGATCTTCTATTGCCATATTTATGACAAGACAGCACTTGTTTATCTAATGTATTCTAGCCTAGTTGTATGAAGTGATATTTCAATTGGTTGAGACTTTGTATCCAAAATATGGGTACTATGGCATCTTATAGGATAAATTATATGTTTTTCCTCACAATTAGCACATAGCACAAATGTAATTAGAATAAAAGAAATCAAACAGATAATCACGATCACTTGACTATAACTTTATGAGGCATATTGAGAGAAATCTCAGAAAGATTAGTGAGCAACACAAACAAAGTAGACTAAGCACAGCAAGTCATCACCTCCTCCAATGCAAAATGAAATTGTTCTGGTTTAGAAATAGGTATAGGTGTAGCATAATCATCTTTTGTAAAATCATCTTTTGTTTAGTGTCTCATTTTTCACTTCTCTTTCAAACATAATATAAGGTATCCTAAATACAGGTTGAGACAGAAAATTTTCAAATAGAAATGTCAGAAAACAAGAAGAGAAAGAATTCTTTGAGCTCAAGGGTACAGTTTTCAGTGTTTTTTGTTTTTTGTTTTAACTTCCCTTTTCTTTTGACCAGCCTTAAGCTGGGGCTTTGATCTATATTTCAGTCACCAAGGTCCCTTATCAGAGAAAACATAAGAAATGGAGACTGAGAGATGCGAAGAGAATAACAAATAGATGCACCCTAAGTCACCATGAAGTGACATTTTGCTACTTCAGTTTCTCTTAAGCATAAATTCTATCTAGAAACTCTATCTACAACGAGAATGTATGGGAGATGGAAAGAAAGCTTTGCCCTGAGGGGCTAACCCATCTCCCATTTGTTTCAAAAAGCTCTTTTTGATACATAGAAGATTATTTAGCCTTAGCTTCGAGAGGATAAAACCATAACATGTAATGTCCTAATGTTTCCTGGATATTTCATTTTTGGATCTTCACTCATTCATCAATGCAGGTTACAACTCTCCACATTGCTATTTTTGGTGCATGAATACAACTCTCTAACCTCTGGGAATTACTTTTACCTAATATCCTGTCTCTGACACAGGCCGGGCAGAGATACCTGGGGAAAAAGCAAGTCCAAAAAGCAGTGTTGGTCCTTCACTTTTGAAGTTTTTCAGGCCAGGGGACTTCCTGATAATGCAGGTGGCAGCTCAGTATCTAGTCACATCAGAGGCTTCTCCTGGTAGCGTGCAAGTACCTTAAACAAAACCATATTAATAAATTCTTTTGGAAATGTTTCACATCTATATGAGGGATGGCTTCATTGGTCTAATTTGATCTTACTGTGCCACTGTATCATCTCATGACTTCAAACTCCTCCTACAAGTTAATTCCAGTTTACCTCCTCCTTGGTACACTCTCTCTGGGCCACCTCTTCCCCATCCTGAAGTGTCCTGGTCTGCTCCATTGCTTCTTGCACAGATGGCAACCTTTGATCAGCAGCACTGTTCTTGTCTGTATCTTTTCCAGGTCTACTCCATCTAAAATAGAAAGATGAGAAATTCACACAGCATTAAAGATGCAAGTACACTGTAAGTTTATACTTTGACATAATAAAATTTTCTATTTGATCTGTATTTATTTCCTGATAATTTCTAACATTTGATTTGCTTTTTGACCGCTACTAAATACTGAGCTGATGTTTTTATAGAACTATTTATTACACTCCCAATATCTATGTAGTGATAATAGTCAGCCCAGAGTCAACCATATTGTAACAAATGCTTTATTACTTTTATCTGTGTGCATTATTTTAGATTTATACACTTTGAATTTCATTTGCCATTTTATCTCTCACCCACTTCATCTTATACAGTCTTTCTGCAAATCTTTGGAGCCAACTTTACTTTTACTAATCCAAGCAAGTCTGTTCACCAAAACACTTTGTGCCCTCTCTCTGCAACTCAGAAACTAATGCATTTTCCTGACATTTTCAAGCAGCTGATATAGGGCCATAGGACTAGCAAAGCTAAGATCTGCCTTAGCTTTCATACTAGAATACTTCTTCTTCATGCTTCCAGAGTTTCCCCTTAATTTTGCATAACTGGTTTTGGGCCATCATCTTCCCATCTATTTTATCTAATTTTTCTCTCTTTATTTTTTTCAAATTCATTCTTCTGATAAAGCAACTGCATTATTCATCTCTTTGAACATGCATAGATTTTTGAGGAGTTTGGAATAGACCTTTTTAATAGATACATCAAAGCTTTCTCCAAAATAATGTTCAACTCGAAATTTAAAAATATAAATAAAGTCACATTAAAAAACAGCAGAGACACAGAGGTAGCATAGCATGCTTAGGTTGGAGAAGGTGGGCTTAGGAACATCAGATAATGTAGCAGTGAGTGTATACAATGAGTGATGTGACCAGCAACATATACAACCCCTTATCTTTCTAATGCATATGGACAGGTACACACTTCCACTTGAGTCAAGAGTAGATGTCATCAGAGGAAAGTACAAATTAAGCTCTTGCTCTTGCTGCAGGATCTGCAATAAGAATGCACTAACAGCATTGGCAAGTTAAGACATCTTTGTCACAATAACTCAAGAATCATTTCTATGGGAATTTATTCTGCTTCTTTTTCCTCTCTTTTCTTTTCTTTCTTTCTTCTCTTTCTCTTTCTCTTTCTTTCTTCTTTCTTTCTTTCTTTCTTTCTTTCTTTCTTTCTTTCTTTCTTTCTTTCTTTCTTCTTCTTTCTTTCTTTCTTTCTTCTTTCTTTCTTTCTTTCTTTCTTTCTTTCTTTCTTTCTTTCTTTCTTTCTTTCTTTCTTTCTTTCTTCCTTTCTTCCTTCTTCCTTTCTTCCTTTCTTCCTTTCTTCCTTTCTTCTTCTTCCTTTCTTCTTTCTTCCTTTCTTCTTTCTTCCTTTCTTCCTTTCTTCCTTTCTTCCTTTCTTCTTCCTTTCTTCCTTTCTTCCTTTCTTCCTTTCTTCCTTCCTTCCCTTCCTTCCTTCCTTCCTTCCTTCCTTCCTTCCTTCCTTCCTTCCTTCCTTCCTTCCTTCCTTCCTCCTTCCTTCCTTCCTTCCTTCCTTCCTTCCTTCTTCCTTCCTTCCTTCTTCCTTCCTCCTTCCTTCCTTCCTTCCTTCCTTCCTTCCTTCCTTCCTTCCTTCCTTCCTTCCTTCTTCCTTCCTTCCTTCCTTCCTTCCTCCTTCCTTCCTTCCTTCCTTCCTTCCTTCCTTCCCTTCCCTTCCTTCCTTCCTTCCTTCCTTCCTTCCTTCCTTCCTTCCTTCCTTCCCTTCCTTCTTCCTTCCTTCCTTCCTTCCTTCCTTCCTTCCTTCCTTCCTTCCTTCCTTCCTTCCTTCTTCCTTCCTTCCTTCCTTCCTTCCTTCCTTCCTTCCTTTCCTTCCTTCCTTCCTTCCTTCCTTCCTTCCTTCCTTCCTTCCTTCCTTCCTTCCTTCCTTCCTTCCTTCTTCCTTCCTTCCTTCCTTCCTTCCTTCCTCCTTCCTTCTT